>NW_026294747.1:70140829-71550829 GCF_026119805.1 Tympanuchus pallidicinctus | reverse complement strand
GAATTTTTTTTAACCTGATCTCAAAAAATGAGAGAATTCAAGGTAAATCTCCTGTTGGGAGAGTTAATATCTGTATTGTATAATGCAAAAACAGCTAGAATTACTCTTGGAGGATCAAGCAGGAGTTTGGAATGAAGAAGTAAAGAAGTACTGAAAACATTCATAAGTAGGGAAATTGCTCTCATTTGTTCATTTCCTATTAGCCCCTGACTTTCCCCAAAATTATTTTATTTGGAATGTGTTCAAGTGGTATAGTCTTGTATAAAATTAATGTCAGATAACAAATTGCTAGGAATGAATTATCGGTGTGCTAATGGAAGTGTTCAGATCCAGGTGTCCCTCAGGCAAGGTCAGCAGAAACTGAGCCAAAACTCTTATTTTGAGTGTTCTCCGCTATTGCAGATTTGGTGTCCTGCTTTACATTGTTTGTACTGAAGAAGGTAGAAGAAGGATACTTGGCAGCTGAATCCTTTGGGAATCCCTGCTAAAATGAAAAGGATATTTCATAAGGCCATCCCAGGGAGCAAAATTTTAAGTAAACGTACATTTTAAATGAGTAAGCAATTGTCTGCGGGGAAACTGTATATAGAGCTTTATTTTTTGGTTGTATATGTTCTCTGAGTGTGGGGAATTCCATGCACAATCTGCACATGGTGACTAGAACAGTGGTTAATCATTAATGTTCCTCTAAACATGGCCTTGCAAGCTAAATTAATAAACCCCACAGAAGGCATGTTCTTTGCATAAGGCAATGTCAAAACTTTGCTCTACAAGAGACTGTTTTATTAAGATGTAGAAAATGCAATAAATCTGTTTGGGTTTTCCTGGAGAGCATGTTTTAAAATGAGTTACCTACAGTTACCTGAAGGCAAGATTGTATTTGGAATATTTTGGTATATTGATATACATTTGTGTGACATAATTCTTATAGTCAGCATCCAACTGGTGTAGGTTAGTTTGTTTAAGGTTTGTCAGAGATGAGAAAAATGGATTTGGTTAATCTCTTGCGACATGAAGTATCTGTGGGATAGGGTTGTCTACAGCTGAGCTAGCCTTCATTTATAGTCAAAAGGAGATACTTTGGGAATGTATTTGAATGGTTTATTTTAGTTCTTTGCTTAGAGAGGACTCTGGTGAGACACTTCAGTCACTGGACTCTGTGGTCTACTTTGTGCACAAAGCGTGGGGTATCTCCTTCAGGCCTAGATGTCTGTCTCCAGATGCAGTGATGGAAATCCTAACAATGCTGACTAGCAAGATATTTGTTTTCCCTTTGTAATAACATTCTGCACTTGTGTCTTTAATATTAATAATTTGATAGTTTGATATGTTTAAGTAGGAGGATTGGATTTGAGCAATAAAGGAAGAAATTGTGTTGAGTTATTCAGTGCTTTTCTCCTAATTCACTTCTATAGTTCAATAAAGCTGTAAATAAAGGCATTTATATATGTGTATATATGTGTATTTGGAAAAAAATATTTGGGATAAGGTGAGCAGAGTGATTTCTTTGTTGCTCTTTTACACTCCAAGTCAAATTTGCTGAACGGATTGCATTAGTCAAAAAGAATAGGTTGCAAAATACACCAAAGTGTAGAAATAAAGTTGAAAGATTACGTTGAGATCTGGACCCTTTATCCTTTTAAGTCTTTTTGTATTTTCAGGGAAACTCAGATCTTACTTGCTTTGTAGCCACATAAAAATTAGCCGCATTAGAAGAGAAAGTAGAGGATGACTGCACACATTTTAATGTACACTGCAAAGCACATCTTGTACTCCTTAGTACATTTAAAATTGATCAGCAAGTCACAGTGTGAGGCAGTTTGATTCTCTGTTAAAAAGAATAAGCAGTTGTACCTCTTTTGCACATGTAAATGGACCCTATAATTAACAATGACTCCTCCTTAAAGGCACATATATTTTCAGATGTATTAATTCTCTTGGTCTTGCAGTGCTCTGGAATAGACAAATATATTACTTGAGAATTAGATGCTATCAAGAGAGCCTGGAAGGGGCAGGAATTAGTCCACCTTTCACATGGGAAGAGCTGTAAGGAGGGGTTCCTCATGTGCTAGGTGCTTGCTATGTGCTGCACGACTGCCTTCTTGTGAGGGTGTGGTGCAGCCTATCCTGCAGTTTGGTGAAGGACAAAGAGGAGAATTAGAGGAAAAAGTTGTGGAAAAGACAAAGGTTTTACAGTACCTTGGTCTTATAAGTTTTTCTTACTCTATGTCCTGTACTTTTTACACTGGTTCTGTCAATATCTGAAGTAACATTGCTATCAAGGAAAGAATTAATCCCTAGCGCAACAAATCAGTTTAATACTAGAATATTTGGTGAAAAACCAGGCCTCGTCTTTATTTTAAGGAGTCAGTATTCACAGTATATGTAAATGCAAAGAATGTCATTGCATGCAGTATTGCTAGAATTCAGCTTCGCTGTTCATTGTGAGGCTGGACAGGCTGTTCTGCTCTGAGCATGCATGCTTGTCATAGAAACTGCAGTGCAAGAAGATTACCAATAATTCTGGACTGGGCACAAGAAGCAATATAAACTTTCTCATTGAATGGTTCTTATTTTCCTGATTCTTTATTTCTTTTTCATTTGCCCTTCTCATCTCCAAATTTTAACTTTGTAATATTACAGCTGCTGCTTAGGTGGACAAGAGATGAAGGTAAAAAAAAAAAAAAAAAGTCATTATTAATTATACCCTGCAGTCTGATTTTACAGTGCACTCTTGTATTTATGGTTGTTGTGATTGGTACTCTTGTATAATAGTGTAATACGTAGATGTGAGGGGTAGCTGTATACAGTAATTCTGACTACTACATGTAGTATAAAATTCACATTTAGACTTGATGGATACAATGCATCTTCATTATTTTCAGTATCTATTTCATTTTTTCTCTCATATGGGAACTAACTAAACTTAGCATTTTTTACAGTAAGAAACCCAAGTAGGTCATCAGATGATAGATCTCCTTCCCTTGTAATGTCTTTTATTCCTTAGCAACATGGCAATAACATGAGACCTTGAAAGCGTGTACTTTAGTGAACAAAAAAAGAGTATACAATTTCTGATCAACGCTCTGAGGGACTGTTACATTGATGGTGTGTTACAAATAATAGACTACATTGTAACCTAACAAAGGCATGCCTGCTCACTTCCAGCTGATGGTGCCAAACAAAACTCAGTGGCACTATTTTGAATTGTTAATTGTGCTGCTCTGTGCTGAAATCCTTGACCTAAATATTTATGAGGGAGTCAGTTCTACAGTGCAGTACATTGGTGCCCTGCAATCTGGTCATGTAACAAAGTGTAAATGTGATTATTCACGTGCTCCCGGAGACAATGGCAGTGCCCGGGAGTGGGAAGTATCAGCCCCTGTATCCTGGGGCTTGTCTCGCTCATTTCTGTGTTTCATTCACTCTCTGCAGATCAAACATTCCCTGAAGTGAGGTAGAAGGCAGGAAGAATGACACTTGCTAATTTGAATTTCAGAACACACCTAAACCGCATTCTGATCTCCAGGTAAGTGTCTGTGAGCCACTTGGCTTTGACACTTGTTAAATCTTAATCACATATCTTTTTGGTGCCAAGCTCCTGTACACAGACCAAAGAGCTGTGTGTGCATGTGTTTGTGGGGGAGGGAATACTTTGTTTGTAGAGAAGAAGTGAAGTGAAAACAACATCACTCTGGAAAATATGAGATCAGCTCATGAAAAAGGAGGAAAGATTGATTGACCACTGAAAACCTTAAACTCAGGTGTCCTGAAGTAGTTGCTCTACGTGGGGACTCAAGAAGGAAACATCTGGGGACATGTAATTTACTAATTTAGATCAGGCATTATTTTTATGTATTCATTTTCTTCCTCCTCCCCCCTGACTGCTTTTAAAAAATACCCTCAGGCATGTTATTGGCTCTATCAAAGTCCTTTCTTAAGCAGTAACTGTCAACTGTAAAGGGGAAGGAAAACAAATAGCATATTCCAAATGTCAGTCATAACTAAACAAGTTGTTTCTGAAGATCTGGGTATATCTGAACTGGTTTGGAATGTATTATCCATGTGGTGAAACATAATATTGACCACATAATGGGTGTATATACTGATCAGTGGCTTTTCTGCTTTAGAAGCCTCATCATAATTCTATGCACAAAGACCGCAAAATATTTCCTGTGCTATCACCTGCACTTAAAAACAAGTTCATTTAAATTAGGACTGGGCTCCTTCTTTTGGAGGCATTTGAGTCAGTGATGTTTGTCAACCTGAGTGCTTCTGGGAGGTTTTTTATATGGTCTTGCTCAAATTCTGTATACGGCAAAAGGCATACACGGAGATAATTGTCTATGTGGGAGCTGATGCTAGATTATCTCACGGTCTGTTTTAAATACCAGAATGAGACACAGTCTGGTACAACAAAATGTAGGAGTCTGAATTCCTCATAGAGTCAGTAGAATGTCAGAGCACCTCTGAGGGTGACTTGTGTGAACTGCCACCTGGTATGGTATGAATATGTCCCGTTGTGTTTGCCTGCATCCTAAATAAATCCAACAGACAGCATTTCTATAATTGCAGTGTGTTCACTACAAGCACTGTCAGATAGCGTGTTTAATGTTCATGCGAGTATGGCTTAATGCGTGAAATGGAAGGAATTCCCAGTCTTGCTGGCACAGATACTGCACAGGAGCTGAGGTAGATTTACAGTTAGCACTATGCATGCAATTGATGAAGGTGGAAGCTCAGCAGAGTAGTGATGTATGATCCCTTAAACATACTTTTCATTGAATAATTAAATGCACTAGTCCTTCTGCATCCCAGTAAGCCTCTGGAACAGGATGATCTCGGATGATTTAAATGATCTTAGGGATATGGAGTAGTGGACATGGTGGCAATAGGTTGACTTTATGATCTTAATGATCCCTTTCAACCTTAATGATTGTATGATTGTCTGACTCTATGAGGTCTTAATAGTCTTGAATTGTGTGAAATACTGTTAGTGAGTACAGCCACCTTGTCTAACTTCAAAAATAAATCAAGATGTGCACAAAAGAGGTAGTTTGTTCTTCACAGAATCACAGAATGGCCCAGGTTGGAAGGGACCTCAAGGATCATGAACCTCCAACCCCCCTGCCACATGCAGGGCCACCAGCCTTGTGAGAAATGTGAGATATCAGAGAAGCCTTACAGGGAGCATTGGAAGTATTTGCATGTGGAGGCTGCGAAGCTGTTGTCCCTGATAATCTCTGGCATGGAGAACCACATCTGTGGGATCTGCCACGTGAGAACGAATTGGAGTGGTGGTTGCTGGCAAAAGGAAGTGGCAGCAGCAGCTCAGACAGGAGATGGAGTATATATCTGAACCACACTAAGGAGGTGGTTTGCTAAAGAGTGCAGTTTGGGCTGTTTTTCTGTAAGGTCAGCACCAGGACTTCTTGGTTTCCACCTTACTGGTCTCTGGCTTCCCTGACACAGCATTGCTTTAGCAGCAGGGAGGAGTGGGGGCAGCTCTGTCAGCAGGGCAATCCAGGAGTTGTGCTTGCTGCCAATTACTCTGACAGCTTTCAGGAAGGGCTTGTTTACCAGAGGAGTTTTCTTCAGCAGTTTCCCACTTCAGAACAGAGCGTGATGCTTTTCACATGTGTGCTGTGTGCTATTTATAGCTGAGTAGCAAGAAACAGGCTCCTAGCAGAACTGGCACAGTTATTTGATGCAATATAGGATTTTTCCCCAAACGTTCTTACCATTAATCATGATGATTAATTCATATCATCTCTTAGCATGTTAAGAAAATACAGAAACGTTGCTTGACAGATGTAATAATGGACAGGGCAAGTAACCTTCCTGAATTATTGTTTTACATCTGTGGACACTTTGTTTTTCTTCTTTTTATTCAGTGAAGGTCCCAGAGATTACTCTGTCTTCATAAGAGCACTGGATAGAGATAAATTGAGGTCAGGAGGTTCTGGAAATGAGAATGTCACCTGCAGAGTGCAATGGTGTATTTTCATAATAGTATCCAGTGTGCATTCTTAATGTTTTTGAAGAGGCAATTTGTCAGCTATTTTTCAATATGTAAGTGCATACATAGCATTGTCTCAGTGCAAAAACTGGGTCTTAAGAAATGTATGGTGTAAAAGTTGTTTGTACCGGAGAAATGCACTTGGGAAACACAAATTGGCAATGGATGGTGTGGAGCTACTTGAATGGAACTTAGAAAAGATGTAATACCTCCCCTGCAGCCTCCTGCAAATGTGTTCTGTGTCCAAATAAGGGAGAATATGGGATGGTCCTCAGGTACGTAGATTCTCAATCATGCAATATTTTAATCCACACATCAAAACAGAGTCCAGGATAGGAGGAAGCCAGGTTAGAACTTCCCTTTCCTCCTTCCCACCTACCTTTCTTTCTCCCCTATGGTACACAGTGTCTGTAACTCTAGTGGGGCAGCAGTGGTCATTTTGAGAAGTAGTATGCAAGGAAATGGACGAATAGGGACATAATGCTTTCCTTGGAGAATGCCATGATTCAAACTGCAGCTTTATCCTGAAGAATCTTAATCTTAATGCACTTATTTATGCAGGATGTTGTAATGCTGGGTTACAAATGGGATGACTAAGATAACTGGCAAGATGGCTGAACCTCGAACCCCAGTGCATTTATAGTGTTGTCAAGGATAAATGCCTTGATTGCCCATGCTCCCAGATCTTGTAGCATTCTCTGAGATGCTCTGAAAACCCTCTGCATCAGGAAATTATGTTCCTGAGCACATTTCCCATGCTTGCCCTGCAGCCACATGGGGCTGTTTGACTGCTCTGGGGACCCTCATGGTGTGCCTGGGTCTGCACTGAGGTTTGCAGGCATGTGATGGAGGGCCTGGTACTGGTACCATTTCCACAGTTTATCTAGCAAGGAGTCCCCATGCCAAAGAACATCCCCATACTAACTCATTCTTCCTCCACTGAAGGATATTTGCATGTTCAGACACTGTCTGCACCTGGGAACCGGTGAGATTGATAACCACAGAGACTGCATTTGGCCATGACCCTGGTCTTTTCCCCTCCTCCACAATCTTTTACTACAAGACATGGTGTGTTATGAAGGCTAGCGTGGTAGGCTTACTGAACATTCATGATATGGATAAAGAAGAGAAGGCTTAGGTTGCTGTGTGTGCACACTCCCAGGAGGTACAGCCTGGCTATGCTGGGAGAAACCTAAAAGCATTCATCATAGAGGCTCGCAGGATATTCTGGAAACTCCCAGGAGCTTTCTGTCTGAGCAGTGGAGATACTCCCTCTCCCACATCACAATTCTATTTTTATTTCAATGGCAGAATAGAGAATTCACACTGAACCCAACTCTAGATGTTCTTTTTTCCATTTTTAAAATATATCAGGCTAAACTTTCCAGGGCTGAACAAGGCACGTGGAATGTGAAACCAAGGCTGAGTTTTCCACGTGGAGTCAGGATCTAGTTAGAAAAAAGAATGTATTATGTATAGTAGGAAATGGGTACTTGACAAAAGAGGTGTGGTGTGTATTTCTAGAGGCTTCAGACTGAAAGCTGAGCAAGTTGGTTTTGCGGTCAAGTCAGGGTGCGTTTCAATAGTAAGGCTCCAGGTGTGCATTTCTGAGCCAGAGAGCACATATTTCTTAAATCCATTTTTCTGCATTTACAGCTTGAAGATCTGCCATATACACCTTGCATACAGCAGGATGTATGTGGGATTTGAATGAGATATTATCAATGAATACATAAAGTAGAGACAAATTATAAAAGATTATGTTGAAGGGAAAGGAAATGGCTCTCAGGAGGGCAAGGAAGAGAAGACAGCCCAGGAGCAGCCTCACAAAGTCACAGAGCCAGAGACAGCTCCAGAGCTCCAACACAATTTTTCTTGGACCCTGTCATCATAAGCGTGTTGGCATGTGGTCCAGTATCTGGTAACAGGGAATAATAATCAGTGCAGCAGTAGGTTGAGGTTTTGTAGTGCTCACCACGAGGTTTCTCTTTCCAGTCACAAATTATGTGTATTTGTTTTTAAAAATAACTTTATAACCTCTCTCAAATACTATTTTTAGTGACACTGATTTTGGAGAAATCCTGTCAAGAAAGTAAAGCAACTTTTTAAAATATTCTTCTCTGATTGTGCTAGATGTTATGAAGAGAAAATGAGTCTCTAAGAGATCACTTAGAAGAGATGTATATGCGTAGAATTGTTCAAAGGCAATTGTAATATTGTGACAACTTTTTCAAGCATAAATTTATGAATGTGAGTGAGAATGTGTTGACTGACTTGTGAAGGTTTGAGAACACAGTAACAGGAACTGGTAAAATATCAGCTGCTTTTAATAGTCGGTATGCTTTGTTACTCTCTATTGTCTGCTAGAATAGGAAAAGTGTTAAGAAAGCAAAGGAGTTTCAGTCCAAGTTCTGGGTAAACTCAGCACCTTGCCTTACAACTGCTCATGGGTTTCAGCCTCCTTATTGCTGGGTGTGCAGAATTTCTATTGGCCTTGATAATACTTATCCACAAGATGGAAAAGTCTAACAGCACTCTTGTGTCATTAAGGTAATATTAAGACCTGACAATGGAGAACATCACTGATTTAATCAAGCATCTCTGTGTTGTTATAGCATTAGAGTAAGAAGTTATAAATCCTCACATACTATAACAAAGTGGGGAACATATGTTGCTAGTTAGGTTAGTGAGGCCAGGGACCATTTTGTGTCTTAATGACCCAAGATCTATTTTTCATGATTTCAGCTTTCTGAGAACCTTAGGAATGTATTGCGCCCAAATTACTTAAAGGATTTATCTTCATTTGGTATGCTGATACATAAATTAAGACTACAGGTTTGTCCATAACTGTGATTATACAATGTAAATGTCATCAACAGCGTTATGTAAATAATGACTCTGAATAATTCAGAGTGGGAAAGAAAGAGAAAATAATTGCTATTCTTGAAATAATGGATGTGCCAGAGACAAGAGCTGCAAGACAGACAAAAGTATTTTATTTTATTTTACTTTATTTTTTAATGCAAAGAAACAGAAAACTGTTGAGCATGCAGTAACCTGAGAAGCCAGTGCAATATGGATGACTCACAAAGGCACTCACGTTTTGTGGGTGTAATTAATAATTAAACTCTGATCTTTTATTTTGGAGCAATGAAGTATCTGGGCAGAAAGTAGAAGTCTACTGTGAGAGATCTGTGAATTGAGTATATATCTCCAGTTTCCATTCTTCTGATGTAGCCAGTAGCATACTGCCTAGCTGAATTCTTGCTTTTGGCAATCACTTTACTTTCAATTTTCATGTTTGATTTACATTAAAATGACCTTAACAGAGGTACATGTTTATCACCACATTCTAGGCAATTGAGCATGCATAAAAAGTTGCATACTGGTTGATAATAATGTTTTCTGTACAATTTTTATGAGATCTACTAATTCAAAAGTGTGTCCTAAAGCAGGATCAGTATAGAAAACACTGTTTAGTTGTTTAGCTAACCCCTTAAAATTTCTGACAAGCAGGAAAATCTCTGTGGGTCTGTTACTCATTGTCTGGTTGGCCTTACACAGAGAAATATTTCTCTCACCTCTAACCTAATTCTTCCTTGTTGCAATCTTTTCCCCTTTTCAGGATTATGGGAAGCAATTAATTACCTTCTTTCACAAAGAATATTTCTAGGTTTTACCAACTCCTAGTTTACTCCCTCCTGGATTAAGCAAGCTCAGGTCTCATGCTAGATCATCTTTTTTGGAAGTTCACTCTCATTTCTGTTCTTGGAACTTACTCTAGACATTTGATATATTCCTTGACATGCTGTAACCTGAAGCAATCACGTGGCTCCAGGTGGGGGATTACCGACTCTGAGTAGAGTTGAAGGAATGTTCTATGTATTTAGCATACAGCATGCTTGTTTGCTTTAATTCAGTGTTATTACTCCGTATGCAGTTATACAGTTTTATTGTTTGCTTGTTATTCATTCCCACTCTTGATTCTTTTCTGCACTGCACTTGTCTGGACAGTCATTCTCTAACTTCTTTTTCTGCAGGTATTTTTTTCTTGTTCTTCAGCATGTGAATTCATTTGCTTAGCTGAGTTCAGATTTTTCCCATTCACCAAAGTCGTTTCAGATGTGTAGTCTATGCTACAAAGAGTTTGCAGCTTTTTTTCTTTTTCCAAGTAAATGTCATTTTCAAAAGCAAAAAGCATCTTAATTTATCTATCGGTTCATTAATAAATGTCATGCAGACAAATTCTTGCAGAACGTGACCTGATGTATCTTGCTTATTTGAAAATGAGCGAGTTTTTATTAAAGTTTTTATATTAAAACTATTCTTTGAATGAGGTTTCCAGTTCCAAGTAATCATTCAATTACCTGAAATCTTGTCTATTGGGTTGTCCTTTGAGATGTCAAAAGCCCAAATCCACATGCATTACCATATTTATTCTCCTCTATCTTTACATCCTGTTGTATGCCATGGAGAGAAATAATTTTTTCCTGATGCAATTTATTTATGTAAAATTTATTTTGGCTCTTACCACATCCTGGTTATAGTCCAGATTCTTTCAAATAAATCTGTTCATTATTTATTCTGATACTTGTCTCAGTGCTGAATTACATCATACCTAGCCAATATGAATGCTATTATAGAATCTATGTAGATTCTACTATCATTCCTTCTATTTCCAGTGTGATTCTCACCCTTCTATTTATGATTTTATTTTGATTGTCTATGACATTAAACTTGATGTTTTAAATAAAATTTGAAGGAAATAAAATATTCAATGATTTTGCAAGATAAAGTGGTAATACTGTACCCATGAAGCCCTAAGAGCATGATCAAGGAGAGGCTGTAGGACAAAGTAATTTGTTTTATTTATCCAATGGATATTGCTGGGAAATAAAGGCAGGAGCTGGGCTTCTGATCCTGAAGCTTTATATGTATTTTTTTCACTATTAAATAAGTCTGTCTTATAAAAGACTTACAAAAACATTGCCAGAAATCTCACTTCAAATTGAACTTTAACTCACTTTCAATTAACTATATTTTCTTGTGGGTTATTATCTTCTTCATTTTTTTCTCTTGTCAATGACACTCTTGAAAATTATTTCTCATGGTGCTTTATTTACTTTTCAGATTGTATCATGGTTATGTGCCTGAGCTGAAAGGAGGTCTTTTTTTTTTTTTTTTCTTTTTCTCTCCTGTTTGTCCTATCTTTTTTAAAATTTTCCTTTAGTAATTTGGATTTATTTACATAGATCATTTATTTTTTTACATGTCTTTCTTGAATGTTAAGTCATGGAGGAATGCGTGATCAGACCAGACTAATCTCCCCAAACACGTAATATCTTTCCTTCAGTTGGAGGTAGCTGGTTGGTGCAGATGCTTGTGGCAGGATGAGCTTCTCATCTGAAGGTGAGAGTGAAATTTTCAAGAAGTGCACATGGTTAAAAAAAAGAACTGAAGGAAAGCAAATGAGACATGAGGACAAATATTCTGGAAGGAGAAGGAATGACTCTGATTAATCTTATTTTAATACATTTATCTTTTGTTCTCTGTAAAACAATACTGAAATAATGAAGCTGTCATGCTTCACTGTTGAAGTGGCTGTGTGTAAGAGCTGTATTTTAAAAATATCACTTTATTATACGCTTGTTTGCCCAAGGATAACTGGATATGTAGGTACATCGGTCTAATTTCAAACACCCCTTTCAGTTTTATCAGGGCTAATTGCGGTGGTATTCTGCATACTTAAACATACTACTGGAGCCCCAATAACCCCCAAAGTAGTTTGAAAGACTGTGTATCTATACATGTGAATATGGAATTTTAAGTACATACACAAACATTTAACCTCTAAAATTTCTTTTAGAAGTAGCAAAGTAAATAAAATGGCAATAATAAAACAAATAACAATCAAAATGCAAAATATTCATCAGGAGTTATGATTATGAATCCTTGGAAACTTGTTAGTAGCTATCATTGTGTTAGATTTCTTCTACTACCCTTCCACCCCTCCTTTTAGAAATGGAAGAGGAAAAAGGATTGTACATCTATTGCTTTGCTTATCTAGATCTACACTTCTTTTTCCCTTTCTCTTTGCAAATTTTACCTCAAATTACAGAATCACAGAATGGCCAGGATTGGAAGGGATCTCAAGGACCATGAGTCTCCAACCCCCCTGCCACGTGCTGGGCCACCAACCTCCACATTTAATACTAGACCAGGCTGCCCAGGACCCTATTCACTCTGGCCTTGAAATGCTTTTCCTGTGGTCATTCAGCGATGATCTCTGTGAAGGAGTGGGGATCAAGATCACACATAATGCATATAGGGGATTAAGAAGTGCAATATATTACAGAGTTTATTGTAACGTACTGGAGTAATGTATTCCTCAAGCTAGGGTTCAGAGTAGAATCATCTGTAAAAGTCTGGAAAATGCTTACTGGGCTTTAATACAAAATAAAGCCTGAAGAGTTCGGCTCTGAAGAAGCACCATACTTTGCCCATAGCTTAAGTAGTTGATCCTTGACTTCACACTCGATAAACAAAGTATAAAATATATATTAGAAAAAAGAGTTAGAAACAAGAGTATGTCTCAATTCAATATAGATCACTAGAGAGAATAAATCATAACCCAGCCAACTATGTTTACCTCCTTTTGCTTCCTCTCCAAGCTCAATTAAGACTCAACATGTTTTTTCTTCTCCCTAATTCCCTTTAATCTCCTCTCCTTCTCATGTTTCCATGCCCTTCCCCCCATTCTCTTCGTGTTTCCATGTCTTTCTCTCCCATCCTGCTTTTGTTTGATGAGGATAGTGGTGTAGGATAATGAGATAATTCCTGGTAGTGCTGGAATTCCCAGACACCTGAATGATATATGTATTTTTTAATCCCGGGTGGGGTCAGATAAGATTGTGTCTTGGTATTTCAGTGGCATACATTCATGTTAAGTTGGTCCTTCTGCAACTCAATATGGTTCCTGTGTTCAGCAAAATATGTAAATGCCCATCTTTAGGTACAACATTTTTAGTCAGGAAATTCAGATCTAGATGAATAGCTAGGAAACGGCTTAGATGTGTAAAGAACAGAAGTGTTTTAAGTTTGTCTTCCATCCCATCCAACGCTTTACAGATGTCTATCCGCCGGCTCTCTTTCCTGGCATGGATCCAGTTCTGATTTGGCACTGACTCACTCTCCATATGCAGTGAGCGCTCCCAATCTAGTGAATTTTTAAATACAACTACTTTGCATACACTAGGTAAATAGAATATTACCCCTTCAACTCAGCCCCTCCCCCAACAAAATTCTGCACAAAATGCCATTCCCAAAGCTGTTTCAGTGAGTCCAATGTAAATTAGGTCTCTAACAAAATGGTTTCCTTTTCTTTTAAAAAAAAAAAAAATTTTATGTAGCCATTAGAATTACATTATTATTTCTTAAAACACTGGATTAATTTAGATTCAATAAAGCAATTATAGCCAGCAAAGGGATTAACAATTTAACAGACCTCCAAAAAGGCTAATTACAGGGCCTGTAATTTAGCTGACTGTGATGATTCAACGCAGATTCCTATTTCTTAAGCTTTTGTGGACTCACTCTTTTCCCTGGTGCTTTAATAGCAAGCTTGCATGCAAATACTTGCTTCCGTGTGACTGAGGACTATGCTGCTTTGGGCCAAAATTGATTGCTGAAGTTACATGTTTGAAATGCCTCAGGTTAAAAAAATATATATTAAAAATCACTAAAAAGAAAAATATCCAGTAGACAGCTATGTAAAGTGTGCTGCCTGACTGTCACTAGTGCTCCTAGGATGGAAGAGGTTCTGCAAATAAGGTCAATGGAATTAACACTCAATTACCCCTTAAATATCAAAGAGGGTGCCAAGCATAGTTCTGACAGCATTTGGGGATCATCTTAATTGCAAGCCACCTGCTATGTGAGCTTATGTGGTTAGATGTGTTTTCTTCCTGCTCATCAGCTCATATGAACTCACTCAGTCATATTTTGTACTACTTAAGAGCATAGATGGCCATATACTGTATAAAATCTCTTGTTCTTTTTGGTTCAGGTCTCCCTGCTGATATAAACTGTCATTGCTCTACTGGAGCTGATGGAGTCCTGAGGATTTACAGCAGCTGAGGTCATGCTTGCTTATGCAGTCAATCAATAAACGTAGAGAGAATGTAAATTCATTTGTATGCTGATTAAATGAGTAATTTAAAGATGCTTAATGCATATTGAGATAGATACTGCCATTCTCATTTCTGTAAAACAGTGTTTTAGGTTCTGATACAAATCCTGTTGAAATCAATGTTCCCAATTAACCTCAGGGAGTTTTAGCTTAGAATGACACTTCAACCTTTGTGAAACACACAGTTTATTTCTAGCCTTTCTTAAAATCCCTTGTAATGATATTTTCCCTTATTTAGACCGTAAATCTGTTTCATATCTCACATTTTCTCTTTGAAGAAAAAAAAATCAAACAAGAGTAAGCAGGACTGCAAAGTGTCTCTGAAAGAAATGTCATACAGTCGGTCAGTCATCCATTTACTAGCTCAGCAGTACAAAAACTGTTTCCCTTTTTCAATTTTCATTGTCCTCTCTACACCCACAGCCCTTGCTATCAGCCCCAGTAAGTAACTCATATTAAAGACCTCCTTTTGCCTTTCAACAGAGGAAGAAAAATTAGGGTGGATTTTTTTTCTTTTTTTCTGGTGTATGATTGTCCCAGTTAAGTCCCTAAGTCTCAATAGGGTTGTGCAATCTGAAATCTGACCTTTTCAAATTGGGTTTGAAGAATGAAATCACAGCAGAAAACCCTTTCTTCACATTTTTGTTCATATGCTTTGTGGCTTGCAATCCTACAGTATTTGAGAGTTCAATTAGGCAGCATGTAATTGACAGGTTCCTGAGTTAAATAGCTGGGATGGGATCATATACTTAAAATAGCTTTAAAAGAAAATCTGTAGACAGACAATCAGTCAGACAATCTTTTCAGGCACTTGGAAAGCCCCTATTTTCCTAAGCACTTGCCCTGTAAATGATCTGGGAAGTCTTGCACATAAAGTAGTTTAATATAAAAGATTGCTTGGAGGCAGTTAACATGCAAACAGACCCCTTGATTTAATATCTAGGAGGCATTTTTTGAAGTTTTTTTTTTTTTTTCTAAAGTATCATTGTAACTCATTATGAGTGTGACATCACTTCCCTTGACCTACCAATATGTGTATTCCCTGCATTCTGATTTTTACCTTCTTTAAGATCAAAGTCTCATTTCTTCTGTATTCAAGCCACCTTTCCTTTCCTTTTGCTCAGTTAATTTCCAGCATCTAGAGGAAAAAATGTACCAACAAAGCAAAGGAAAAAGAAAGGCTACAAAATTTCCTGTCTTTTACTGTGGGTAGACTCTGTGATTTGTCAGTTTGGATACAAGTCCTCTCTTTTATTGCTGCAAGCTATAGTGTGGTAGAAGCCCATGCATGCCATAAAAATCAAAAAGAATGTCTTGCAACTCTCTTCTTGAAGAGAAGTGCCATTGAGTAAATGTACAATTGTCCATTTTTATACTTTACTTACAAAAATTAGGATTTTGATTGGGACTATACAAATGGTGCAAATCTTTTTGCTTTGGGCTTTCTCTGTCTTTTAACAAAGCTGGACAGTTTGAGTAACCCTTTTCCTTTGTACAGCAGCCCACCAGTTGTAGCATTTGACTAGCTTGTAGAAAACCAGTCTAGTTCTTCAGTTCTATACATTTACATCTGCCTTTTTTACCTTTGAAGACAGTGCCCTATTACTGCTCTTGTTTGAAAAGAAGTCTCTCTACTTCTTTTGGAGTTCCTCTGCTTACAAGAAGCCCTTCAAAATTTGCTGACCTGGAGAGTTGGTTACTTTTTCTAACCATCAAGTCATCACCTGGGAGGAGAATCACCCATAAGTAGAGTTTCTATAGAGTCAAGAAGGATGGCTTTAAATCATCACCAGCAGAAAGGGGTAGGTAGAACCAGAACTCTCCCAGATCCATGGAATGTGCTGCATGCAGTATATGAGCCCATGGACTGTCCTATGGTTTGTGCTCTGGATTCCTTATGAGAATGTTTTGATCTGGAGATTTTAAAACTCCAGATTGGAATGGGATTTAGTGGTGACATCTTGTTCTGAGTATTTCCCATTCGCTAGTCCTGAGCAGATCCTACTCAGCAAGCTGCTTTTGTGATGATTTCCCACTGTCAGGAAGGAAGATCAGAATGCGGCCTTGTGTCTTTCTGTAAATCAGTGGTGAACCCACATCTTCAAAACTGTCAATAGATTTGGTATCCTCTCTGCAGCATATCAAACTCAAAGTGTTAAGGAGGCTAAAAACACAAGCAGGTATTATATAGATATGGATGTGTTCAGATACAGTCATACTGGTAGCAATTATTTACGATTTTCCTGATTTAATTTTCAGCAGAGGAAATTTCTGAACTTCTGGTTGCCAAAAAATGAGATGATGTATCAAAGGATTACTCTTGTACTTGATCTGTTTCCTATATTTTTTCTCTAAGCTGTTCGTTTGCTCTTAAAAATTCTCCATTATCCCCCACATGCTCGGAAGCAAACCAAATTAGAGTAGCAGGTTCCAGATTCAGTGGATTGGGACAGCAGGAGAAGTAGCCAGCACAGACTACATCTACCGGTATTGTGAACAGCTGTCTTAGAAAAAAACACAGCAAGCCCACAAATTCAGTGGGAACTAAGGAGAACTGAGTTTATAGGGGACTGAGGCTGAGCTGAAGAGCACTCCTGTTAAGGCACAACAGCTGAAATGAAACTCTTTTAGCAAAGAATCCACAGGAGGCTTTTTTTAGGGGAAAAGAGTAGATTTCCAGCCTCCTGTGGTAACTGATACAATATAAAAGCCATGGAGTATTCCTGTGGAGTGTTACTCTGGAGTATTCTGAAAGGACTTTGGAAATTGAGATCCTTTCAGTGATACAGAGGTGCATTTCTGTTTAGAAGCTGACCATTGTAAGGCATCAAAGCAACTGGTAGACCAATGAAACGTTTCTAGCAAGTGGTTGGATAAAGAGCTGGTTAGGTGTAAGTCTAATTTATTTAATCAACAGAGCTCTTTTTCTGAAATTAACATTTTTGGAAACAAAAACCAAGAGGAACAGAAACACTGGGTGAGTATCTACAGTATCACTTTGTATTTCTCTCTGTAACCTAAGGACTAGCTTAATCTTAGTGAGAAATTATTCAATTTTCTGCAGAGGATTACTTACACAATGTTACAGAGTTCTCAGTGAGCGTGAAATGACCAGCTGTCCAACACCAGGACTAGTAAAGTTTCAGGAAGTGGTAAGAAAAAGAGCTGAGTAGACCATTATTTATTGACTTTAATTGGATTTTTCATTTGTTCTGATTAGATGGGGATATGCTGCTATTACAGAAAATATGAAGCCTATAAAGATTGATAGTTTGTTTTCCATAATTGAAGATCATTAAGCTATGTCCTAAAATATTTTCTGTTTTCTCTCCATGTTCCTCAGTGTACTCTTCACTTACTGTTGGTATTTTTCATCACAGAATGATGTTTCTTCCAGAGGTCGGTGCCTAAATCACTTAGGCAATTAAAATAATCCTGTCATGATCAAAAGGCACCAGAGGAATTACATTCAAGATCTTTAAATTTTTTTAGATTTAAGTATCTGCCCTATGTTTTCTATTTTTGATCCATTAATGTATAATTTCATTGGGGAAATCAAATCAGTGTAGTGCCCCCAAAGCCAAAAGAGAACAAAACCCATCCTCCCAAAAATGCAACCCATGAAAAGTAAGATTTGACTTATGTCAGCCTAAAATAAGCAATTACAATTTGTTGAATGAATTATGTCCTAAAATGCCTACATCATTACAGCTTATTACTAAGAATACTTTTTGGTATCCATCCTCTCCTCTACTTTGCAGACATCTAACTACAAGCTTTGCATCTAGAGTTTATAGACAATGTGAAGTCATAAGTGGGGATCCTGATGAAAGGAAGAGATTATCTTGTTCCATACCAGGGATGCTGATACAGCCACTTGATTTATTTGTTCCAGTTTGCTGTGTACATCCTATGTACTGAGACATGTGAACGAGAGCTTTCTTTTGTTATCCTGCCTGCAGCTGGAGCATTTGAGAAGAAAACAAAAATTATCTGTTTCCGTAATGGGGAAAAAAGGGGTGAAACATAAATACAGGTTGGGAGGCTTCTCAAAGGAGCAGTGGTCTGACCTGGAGCAAGGAGAAAGCAGCAAAACCAATGAATGGAGTGACAGAAGAAAAGTCTAGGGAGCAAATGATATAGAGACAGTTTAATGCAGAAATTCACTGAAAATTCCAGGATTGCAAATTGGGACTGCTCCCAGAAAAACCCAAAGAAAAACAAACTCTTCACAAAAGCATCCCTTTCAAACTCTTCCTGGCTAGGAGGGAACTTATTTGCAAAGTTTTTGTTTTACCTATCACCAGGAGCAGATATGAATAGTCATCATTTAAAGAATATTTGATTGTTGTGGGACTGAATCTAGCTTAGGGTTACAGGCTGGAGGCCAGCTGTTATTTTCCAGCATGTTCTTTCTCAAGGCATAGGGGGAATGGTCCCATAAGTGATCCAACACCTATGGTAATATCTAAGTTTCTCTGTCAGCAATACTGTAAAGACTGCACATGCCACTTTTCTTATGTTAAGCTTTGTTCCATCATCATTTACCAGATTTTCACATTTCCCTACCAATGTCTAGTGCCATTCTATGTGCTGGAGGTTAAATACATTTCATTGGTATATTCCGTAGATAGGGCATGATGCTTTTTGATGTGATATGTTATGTACTGGTACCATGTATAATAGGTGGTGAAATTTCTTGCTGTGTTTGAAAACCTAAATGAATTTTGTAAAACAAAAGGCCATTTCTGAACTTCTGAGAAATCTGAGTAGTGCTAGAGCGAAAGACAACTGTAGACCAGGTGCTCTGAAATAGCAGAAACCTCTGAATGAGAAGTATGGTCGCAGCAGCTAGGCGGAAGGAGCAAAGCTTTTGCAGGGCAGCTCGAAGAAGAAGTCATGAAGAGCAGTGAGATCACTGCGTGACGTGGTGCAAAATTGTTTTGTTCAGATCCATGTTTAGACTCACTTTCATTTCAGTTGTCTTCCTGTAGGAAGTGAGTGGCATTTTAAAGTCAGGAGCATATCTATCCCCTGAGAAATACTATTGCAGAAACTCAGCTCAGAATTAGTGATGCTGGCTTTTACTCATGCTTTTCTCATTGGAGCTATTAAGTCCCTTCCATACTGTATGAAACAGGAATAGGAATGGGAGGATAGGAGATTTTATGGTGAAAACTATTGCTCAGTAGATGATAGAGCTTCACACAAGTCTATTCCAGATTTTACAAAGGTTTCCCCAGGTTCCTCTCATAAATGCTGTGAAGTAAAGTTCCAAGAGAAGAAAAGACCATTTAACTGAAGACTTTCCTTTTGGTGAATGTTAGCCAGTGTTTTAGTAGAGGCAATTTAATCTTTCCTCTCCTGGGACTGACTGATTAAAGCCCCTTTTTGTGCTCTCCTGTGGCTGCTGACCTCATCAGTGAGGGACTTCTGCTACTCCAGTGTGGAACTCCCATCTGCATTTAGTGACATTCAGCCCAAATGAAGATCTGATGTGTACGTCTGCCATGGAAAGAAGTGATTTTTTTTTTTTTTTTTTTTTTTTTTTTGAGGGAGAGAGAGACAGAGACAGAGATGTCACTGCCAAGCTCCTTCCATTGTACATGATAGAGCACAGAGCAACTGTCAGCCCCTTGAAGTCTGAGCCATTAGAAGGGATACATATGATAGGAGAATACAAGCCCAGCAATTCTTGTTTTTAGATGGGAGGTTCTTCTAGTTGCAAAGACCTTTTGAATTAATTTAACTTTCAGACATCAAAAGGTAGGCAAAATATATAAACAGATGAAATATATGAAGAATGTAATTGAATAAGAGTGCATCGTATTACAGTATTTCAGTCACATTCCTGCCATTCAGGGGAGTCAGTCAGAAAATTCCCCATGTTTTATAACCCATTATAAGCATTACACATCTCACAGTTCAAACTATTCTATGGCACAATCAATATCCTGAAAAACATTCTGAAAATGAGCTGAGGAAGTGACGGTATGTGATAGCTTGTAGCTCTGCAGCAGGAAGTGTGATTTCTCTGCCTCAGGTCAAAGTTTTGGAAAGGCTGGAAATAACTTCTGGAGTTGGTCTGGTGTGATTTGTCTATGCCTTGTATGTGATTTCTTTTAATCTATCCCTCTTTCTTCCTACAATATCAGTGCACACATCCCAGCTCCCTGTCCGTTTTACCTGCTGCTGTTTTTCGGTTCCACTGGACCTGATTGGGTTCTTATACAGTCTGTCATCCCTTAGATCTCAGCTACTGTGACATGCAAACTCCTGGCTTGCTACCATTATTCATTTAGTATGAATGATCTCATATCACACCTTTTTTCCAAATATCAGGTTGGTTTCAGGAGCAGTCTATTTCTAAATTCCTCTACATTGTTTTGCCAGTCCTAATATGTCACTACCATACTGTAATTCCTTCCTGTCAATTAAATATAAACTTTTTTTTTTTTTTAAATTTAGTATGAAAATCTGTTGCCTTCTAGCTCCTGTTATCTAAAAAAGAAAATATTTCTAGCTCATTGTGACACCTTGAACCTTGTTTTCTATCTATATTTTTGTCTTTGCTATTACTTAAATAACTGCACTGTTAAGGCTGATACATCATTTGGAGTTACGTTGTGCATAAAAATCACAAATCAATATTCATTTATAAGGTCCAGTATGGTATTCTCTTCTAGAGGTTGGGTGCTTTCAGAAACAGTAACATACACCAAAGTGGCTTATGTTATCTTGTTTCTATGGAAACAGTGATGCAGTTATGGGTGGAGATCTGTGACATTTAAAACCACAATATAAAGCTGATATAATCCATAGCTTGCATTTTCATTCTTAGTGCTGTATAATAGCAAAACATCATGGTTGTGATAGTTATGTTGATCATTTGTAAAGGTAAGTAATATGTGGAAGAAGACTGAAAAAAAAGAAAAGTTGGAAGGACTGAATAAGGGATCAGACCTTCTGCCACTGATTTATTATATGTCAGGAAATCAGTCTGTGTCTCAGTTCCTCATCAATAACATATCCTATTCTCTTTATTTTCTTTATTTAGATAACAAACCCTTAAAAGCAAGAATGAGAGTGCATGACACAATTTTGGATAAGGTTTCACTAGGCAACAGCAGTGCAGAAATGACATAGTAAGCTTACTATAACAGAGGCGATAAAGAGACTTTTGTGCTCTTTGAAGCAAAGTATATTCCATTAATGATGTGTTTAGTAGAAGGTGGCATTTATTTCAGGGAGTTGGAATAGTCAATGGGATTAATATTTAGGCTCAGGAAGTAATCAAGAGCTGAAGATGATAACACAGTATGATTTGTAACCACAAAGAATAACACTGTATTCTGAAGAAGTTGAGGAAAGCTTTCTTTCCAATTAGAAAAGTTAGTCTAATAGGAGAATGTCATTTCCCACCCTACAACTCACAGTGCTTATACCTGTAGGCCATCCTAGCTTTATCACCACAATTCTGACTACTGCTTGTGTTTGTTAACATGGAATGAAGTTTCTAATTTCGTGTTGCAAGTACAGATTTGCCAGGTGAAGCTTCCTGTTGGAGCTGGTTGTTCATTGCTCTTTTTATTTAGGTGATCACAGAATTTGGTGATTTAGTGTTCCCTCAGATTTTTTTTTTTTTAAATTTTTATTGAAGTTTATATTATTAGATGTAAAAACTTTTCCTGAGAGAAAGATCTATTCCATAAGAAGAGACTTGTGAAAAGATTACTTTTTTAATGAATGATAGATTTACTATTTATTCATTTTTACTGTAATGGCCAGGAGTTGTAATCACAGGCCAGGCTCTCATTTTGCCATGTACCAGGCAAATACTATTCCAAGGCAAGGCCAACTCCTGTGCTCCAATTGTTCAAGCATAGGAACTATAATATCAAAGCAGGGTAGAATGGCATGAAGAAAGTCATTTGAACTTCAGCCTCTCACTTTTCTTTGCTACTGTTAGTTTACACTAGGTCTTTGCCAGATTTCTGTTTTCCATGCTGATAATGCAACGCCTTCATCTTCAGTTTCTGGCAGTAATTCTGAAACGGCACTCTTTGAAATACTTCACTTGCTTTTTACTGTGGTAGCTAATAACGAATGATGACTGATCGTTGAAAGGATTGCCAGGTCCCTAAATAAGGGTGTTTTGTTACCTTGGATTCAGGGGATTCCTTACTATCTATGCTAATTTTCTAATGTAGGCAAATTGTTAGTTTTCACTGAGTATTCTACAAGTAGTAGATCCTTGACCACACCCAAACTCTTCATATCTAGAACACAATCAGTATCTATTTTTTCAAAATGCATCTTGTAGAGAAATTTTCTGAAGATCAGTGTAAAAAATGTTCAGCTCTGCTGTTTCATTTTAAGTCGTTGTTCCAGCTGTTCGATTACTGTGATTATTTCTTTCAATGGCAACCTCTAGAAAGCTTAGAGAAAATATACCTCAGCCTTTTTAGTATTGAAAAAATTATAGATTTCTGATTTAACATCCAGGAATAAATCCTAAATAAAATGAGAGATACCAGGAATGACAGTGTGGTGTTGCAAAGATACAATACGCAAAAGTGATCTTGATAAAGAAGAATTATCATCCTTTGGGGTTGGGATCAATCTATGTCTGAAAACCTTTTGCTGTCATGCATATTTACAAATCGCCCTTTGTGCCGCACTTAGACATAATAGACCCCAACTTCTAAATTTCATGTGCTAGCTTATCTGTTTCAAGAAGACGAATCAGTTTAATACATGAACTCAGACTAATTACTTCATGAAATGTACATAATTTATCCTCCTGTTCCAATTATTGTTACCTGTGATCAGAGAACATCATCCTCCATGAAGTACTGACAGAATTATATCTTCTCTGAACTCTGTAGCAGAAATGATTTCATACAAATAGAGTTAGTACTCCCAAATGGGCCCAAATTCTTTGCTGTCTTGTTCTGCTCCACAGTGTTATTATATTATTCATCTTATCTAATTTCAGCCACCTCAATATCAGACATATAGGCTAAGACATTTCAGATTCATTACCCTCACCACAGACGTACTATACAATCACAGAATTGTAGAACGGTTTAAGTTGGAAGGGACTTTTAAGATCTAGTGACTGGCATATGCAGGGAGAAAGTCAGAAAGGCTAAAGCCCATCAAGAGCTCAACCTGGCCCCTGTGGTAAAGGACAATGAAAATGTTTTTACAAATATAATAACAATAAGAGAAGGGCCAGTGAGAATCTCCATCCTTTATGGGTGTGGCAGAGAACATGATCACCAAGCTAAGGAAAAATCTCAAGTTCTCAATGCCTTCTTTATTTTTGTCTTTAATAGTCAGACCAGTTATCCTTGGGGTACTCAGCCTCCTGGCCTGGAAATCTGAGGTGGGAAGCAGAATAAACCCTTCACAACTCAGGTGGAAATGGTTAGAGACATACTACTCTACTTGAACTGTCACAAGTTCATGGGGCCAGATGGGATCCACCTGAAGGTGCTGAGGGAGCTGGCAAAGGTGATTGCCAAGCTGCTTTCCACCATTTATCAGCATTCCTGGTCAACTGGGAGGGGTCCTAGAGATCTGGTAAGAAATGAGTTTCCAATCAGAGATGAATTTCCAATCCACTTCCAAGGTCAAGAATACATTTTGCTGTTGAGTTCTTAAGATCTATTTGTGGACATCATAAGGCACTTGACAGTGCATCAGTTTTCAGCTGCAGTAATTGCAACATGAAGAAAATTAGAGAGAGTACAGTGAACTCAGAGCAGCATCTTCATGTGGTGATGGCTACTCTGCAAGGAGCCAAGCTTTGTCTCAGAGTATTAATTCTGCAAGAATTGAGCTGGTGTATTTGGTGCTGAATGGTTTTGGTGCTTAATCCATCTCTGTAAGTAGGAGCTTGGACCAACAGCAGTATGCTGTGGAGCAGTTGCTGTCCCTCCCTCCCCGAAGAGCTGTGGAGCTTAAGTGGAGATCTCAGCATGGCAGTGAGAGACTGATTGCTGTAACAGGCTCAAAGACTCGATGTCAGAGGAAGCACACACTGAGTGCTTCTGCAGCATATTTCAGTGGCTCAGGAAATGTCATATTTATGCGTGTATAGTGCTTTCTCCATCCTCTTGAATAGCTTAAAGACAAAGATATCTGTCCATCCAATCACTTGGAGATGCTGTCATTGTTACAGAACTGTCATCAGTGGTCAGTGCAAAAATGTTTTGAGATAAGGTAGAATGTAATTAATTTCCTCACTGGTACCATAGCATAAGCATGGCAATCATTCCTTCCATATGTGATAAAAGTTACAAAAGGTTTGGAAACAGGAAGGATGAAAACAGGCTCATGACTAATTTATCCTTAAATCTAAGCATCTGTGAGCACTAGAGGGATCAGAATGATGCCAGCCTCCAAACTGTTTTTTTTTCACCAAGCCTGTGAATTTCACCAAAGACAAGATCCAGGCAGCTCAGATGCGAAATTGATCCTTAGGTTTCAAACACAACTTTACAGACAACTATTTGGACTAGGCCAAATGTAAACCAATATTGTTTTGGGATTTCCTAAAATTTCTAGAAACAGCATCACAGGAAGGCTGGCCTCTGACAGCACCGCTCTGCTAATTTTCCCATGCTGAGCACTCACCTCATCTTTCTTTCAGGTAATAGATGTACTGCCTTTTGAGCTTTTGCAAATCCATAGCACTTCATTACCAGAGCAGGGCTTTGGAGATTAATTTGTTGCAGCAATGAGGTGCTGCCTGAAAAAGGACTTTTGAGGAACAAAACAGAACAAGTTAAAAGTGCTTGG
Source organism: Tympanuchus pallidicinctus (assembly GCF_026119805.1). Taxonomy (NCBI): domain Eukaryota; kingdom Metazoa; phylum Chordata; class Aves; order Galliformes; family Phasianidae; genus Tympanuchus; species Tympanuchus pallidicinctus. The sequence goes on along the minus strand of NW_026294747.1, from coordinate 71,525,813 downwards.
CTGTGGAACTTTTCTTTTGTCTTTACAGTAATCTGTGCATACAGCTGATCTGGCAGGAAATTAAGGAAAATCCAGTGATAGAAATGAATGTTACCAAAAGACTTTTCAAGAGTAACAGACTTATAAATAAATAATGGCTGCTCTTTAAAGCACCTAGAATACTTTTGGATTGTTGTCTATATGGACAAAAACAGATTATTAGCACCTGAAATTTTAGTACACTGAGCTGGAGAATGATGGTTTTATATAAACGTGCTTATATTGTCTCCTCAAAGATCATTAATTTATCTGGTATTATTATATTCAAAATTCTTATATTAAAAAAAAGCTATTGCCATTCTGAGACCCCTCTATTCACGAGAAAACTTTGCAAGATACTGAGATCGATGATTAGTTGGATCAGCACACACTCGCTGTAGCCCAGCAAAATACAAAGGAAGTGAAAAAACAAAGTAGTTCCTTGACATCAACTGAATCATGCAAAATGATTTTGTTAAGTTCCTCTGTTGAAGTAGGAATTAATACGGAACAATGTTAAACAAATTGCACTGACCTTACAGGGGAACAGTCTTTGAAGGGCAGACTTTGTTCTCTACCCTGCCTGTTCTAACCTCTTGAAGAAGTCATTAAATATTCATTCCAACAGTTGTTCTGTCTCCATTTTGGACTGTTTTGCCTTTTTGCTGGTAAGATTTCTAGTGCAAGTAGTAAACATTTTGTTGTTTTTGTGTATGGGGCTTCCAATGAATAGTAAAGAATGCAGAGCACATTGAGTAGCAAGCAATTTTTTTTTTTATTGGACCACTGTTTCCTGGGCCTTCATTGATTATTTGTTGTAGTCTTTTTCTGGCTTAATTTTTGTGACATGTACCATCAGTGTGGCACAGTGCAGTGACTCAAGTTCCTACTACCAAGAAAAATGATAAGCAGAAATAAATAGAAAAAAAGTGTTTCAGATTCAAAATATAGATTTTACACATGTGACTACATGCTTGGGCTTTCACTGTACCTGGAAAAAGAATTACTGAGATAGAGTGAAAAAAATCTGGCATAAACTAGAAGCAAATGGAAATAAGATGAAAGCATCTCATGAGGTTCTCAGTCAGTCTTTTAAACTTGAGATCTAGTGTATATAATTTAATACTTAAATGCTTTCCTGGACCAAACTTTGATGATTGTTTCTTAATTACTCTTGATGGATCATCTGCAAACTGGACCAAAGCTCTCATCTGTACATCACCTTGCATATTTACTGATTATGACCTGTGTCAGATAGTTAGCACAAATTTTATCCCTGTGATGATGGTAAATGGACTTCGGAAAGTATTTTACATTATAAAAGAAAAGCATTCAGTATTCATTATATCACTCTTCAGGAAATTTATCCTGAGAAATAGGGTCTGTGCTGAGACACAATCACAGACTGTTCTCCTGAAGGAGACTGAGCAATGGGGGCTTTATGTTTCTATTTTAAGCTTACAGAACAAAAGAATGATGGAGAAAAGACACATCTCTGTAAGAGACAGTCCAGATTTTGTGTTATTTAAGCCAGTCCATATCTCTGTTGATACCTTCTGCAAATGACAATACCAGGGCAGACATGCTCTGTCTTTGTGACAGAGACTGCAGGAGATGACCCCAGTCCCAAAGGAGTAAGTTGGTTTTATGCTTCTGAAGAAAAATGTGCCTTAACCTCTTTTGGACACTGGCGGAAGTCAAAAAAGTCTTGTGCTTCAGTGAGCATAAGAGTGACTGTGAAAGCAAAGCTGTCACTGTCCTTCTGAAAATGTTTTTGTCATAACATGCCATAAATACATCTCCAAATTATGTACTGAAGATGTGAACATCATTAATATACCTTATAACAGAGGTGGTCTTGTGCTTTATGTTTAATACTGAATGTTTCTGAACTCTTTCACAATGCGGGCTGCATCTCAATACAGACCATGTCCCCCTCCCATCTGCAGTAGCCTGGTTCCTATGCTCCTAGAGATCAAATAGCAGCTGTAAGGCAAGCTCAGCAATTTTTAGCATGGACAAGCACTATGTAATGAATAATTAATAAATTAATATTTAATTAAAGCTTCTTTTAATGAAAGCTAGCACCTGAAAAGAGGTGGGGAGACAGACCTGTGTGAACAGTTGTCTTTCTGCAGAACTGAAATGACCACTTTGCAGAGCCTTACGTCAAAAGGATAAGTTTACATTATAAAAAAAGAAAGACCTCCTGCCTGCTGTTAACTGATCTATGTGGTCAGTGCAGGACTGACACTGCTTGGAATGTAATTATGTGGCCTGAAAGCCTCTTGTGATAATGCATACTGCAGTCCTGTGGTCCACTGGCCAAAGGTGCTACTCTGAAATGACTGTTTGACTTCAGTCTTTTTCAGTACTACTGTGTAGCTTTTGTTAAATATGGGTCAGCAGGTCAGTATGTGAATGACTGCCTGTTGGGACTTGCATTTTCTGTAGGCGGTTGGTTTCTGTCTATTTATGTTTCCATAACATGAAGGCAGTTATGGTAAGGTAAGGGCAGCTGCAAACTGTTCAGCTTTTTGTGACTACTTACTGGTTCATGAAAAGTTGCTGGAACAAAAGTCAGCTATGTAAAGGCTCTATGCTCCTTGCTTATTATTATCTGGTTTTGCTCAAGTTCTTCAGTGGATGGAAACAGTATGTAGATTTTTTGTAGGGTTCAGATGTCACAAGTTGTTCAATTAATTTAGGGTCTTCCTTTGTGCTGGTTTCAGTTGCTCTGTGCAGGAAGAGGGGTTTAGCTCACTAGTAATGGCTACGCTTTTGAATAGGTATATATCTGAGTGACTGAAAGAACTATCACCTTTTCACATTCAGCTCGGCTCAGCCCATGTATTAATATTCCTTGCATTTTCTTGTGCATTTCCTCAGAGAGAAGATTAAAATTAAAATTCTGCCAAGGTTAGGTAGCAGAAAGGATTAGTGAGCTGGGTCTTCACCTCTGGAGAGAAAGGTGACATGCAAATGATTGGACTGGACACATCCTTATTCTGCCAACTATTTGTATGGATAAAATATCTCCATGCGACTGACAGTTTGTGCTGAAGAGATATCCAGGACCAAAACAGCAGAGAGGCTGAAGGTCAGGATTGAAGTACTGTACATTGAGAGAGTTATGCAGACTTTGCCTGTTTATCTCAAGCTATTAGCATTTCATTTTCAAGATCAGCTCTTTACTGAAAAAAAAAAAAAAACCTTTAAAAATAATGGTGCCCCGTCCTCCCCCACAGAATTTTTCTCAAAAGCTCTGAACCAGATGAAAAAAATAAAAGAAAAAACAAAATTGACCAATGAAATAACCCCCCTCCCCCCCTCGCCCCCGTCTCATAACTGCTTTGTAATTTAAAGGCCAAATATAATATCTCATTTTTGAGGAAAAACTTCAATGAGATTTTCTCTTGGATCAGCAGAGAACTATTTGAGCAACAAAAAATGAGCACTGCACTGCTCAATTTCATGCCTGTGTTGGGTTTAGGAATTGAACATTTGGCCTAAATCGTAAGGATGAAGATAACTATTGTAAGGACAGAAAGGGGACCAGTAAATTTAATTGAAGGAATGCCCTTGCCGGCATAATTCGCCTTGCAGTTCTTTTAGAAAAATGGAAGGAAAATGAGCTTTCAGAACTTGTCCTTGCTTTTTGTTACCACATTGTTAATGTGTGGTAAAACTGGGATATATACACATACTATAAACATAATCCATAGAATGTGTGGATCTATAAATATACAGAAATTATATACAAACATACCCACAGACCAACATCACCCTTAAACATAAAATCTCCTCTGTTTGATTGTTATTAACAGGAAAACCCCACCAACACTGCAGTCATCTGTGCTTCTGAAAAATGTAAATGTCAATTTTTGGTCTTTAAAAATTATTAAGCCTAGTAAAAGATAGCAATTTCCAGTGTTTGCTTGGTTGGCAAGATGCAGGAGAGTGAGCATTACTCCTGAGAGCTGCCATTGGTTAGCTGGAGGGAAAATGGATATCAATTATACATAATCTAAGAAGCCTCTGCATAATAATCAGGCCCAGTAGGGGCTTTGGGGCAGCTTCGTTATTCTCTTGTAAACACAAGAGCCTAGATAGACATGTCAGTCAGGAGTAGCGGCTGCAATTCTTCCTTTTTAACACCTTCACATTCTATTGCTTCAATATGCAAACAAGGCTGTTTAGCTGAGGGTTGAGGCTGTGCTAATGAGCTCCCTGCACTAACCCTGAAGTAAAAAGGTTCTGTTTCACAGCTGCTCAGAGACTAGCTCCTCTGGGCATGCTCAGGTATTGGAAAATAATTCCTTTTAAACAGAGAAACGCCAATCAGGATTTCTTGCATACTCTCCTCTATTCTCAGCGTGCTAATGCAATTACCTCATAACTTGTGAACTTTTTACGGTGGTGAAAAAATGTTTTGTCTTTGAATTATGTATTTTTTTGGACACAAAAAAGAAAAGAATACTTGGAAAATTCAACAGATGTAAAAAATCATACCCTCCCTTTATTCCTGGAGGACCTTAACTCCAGGCTAATTTCCACATTTCCTGCTTAAAAGTGGACGGCTTTTTCATCCTTCCTCTCCGTTCATTTCTCCTGATAGCATCATTTCCATTTTCTTTTAGCTGGTCAGTGTCACAAGTGTAAGATGAGGCTTGTAGTGCACTGCTGCCAGCACTGCTCATGCTTGACTCTGAAGAGGATAACTTCTGTTGGTCAAGGACCTTGACTCTGTCCTGGAGCAAGGTTTCAGGGCATTGCTGAACTCAACTAGCAGCATAATTGCCTTGGCAAAAACACACGGACCCCATGATAATCCTTTACGGATGAGCTGACATTTATAACTCATGATATGAAACATGACGATCTCTCCAATATCCAATTATTCATATGAATAAAGTAGTTTTCTGCCTGAAACAGTCAGAAATCCCCGCTGGGTTAATTTAGTGTCTGATAGAAATCATTTGGGTTTTCTGTTTAAAATAGGGCAGTGTATGATTTCTTACACCATAGGATGCTCCCTGTCTTCATTCATTCATTCATTCATTCTTCCCCAGGACCATGCCTTCTAGCAACATGGCACAGGAGAGCAGACCCATAGACAGAGCCACATAAATGTCTGTCAAGAGCAAGTTACAACTATCTCAAACCGTACCACATTCCTATGAAGAGAGACAGCATATTTTTAACTATTTAGCAGTCAAATATTGTGATCTATTCTTTTTTGTTTTGTTATCTGTTGGATTTCTAAATGCTGTCTTTATGCGTGACAACCCATATTACTGAGTCAGTGGGAAAGTCTGAGCTTTGTAATATTTCAGCACTTAAATTATTTATTATGTTAGCTTTATGGCATATTAAAACCCTGCCTAGGCAGGTAGAACTAACTCCCTTCTGCCTTGCTGAAGCTCATTAAATGGCCATCATAACTGGACAGGCTTAATTGTGTTACATCCAAATAATTCTGTCATTTGAATTCAAGTCCAAGGCAAATGGCCTGCCCAGAATTCTCATTTATTTGACTCCTGACTGGTAAATGATTAAATGACTAAAATATCCTGTAAGCAGTTTACTTATGGCATGTTGGTGTGAATTTACAAGTAAAATTAAGTTGCCAAAATAAGATGTGACTACATTTGTTTCAAATTATTTTTAAATTAAATCACCCCATTTTAGTAGTAATATCCCCAGCTGGCAGAAAGCTCATTTGTTCATCTTTTTTAAGATATCTTAAAAATAATAGTTGCCAATGGTTACATTTATCTGTAGTTTGGAATTCAATTTCTTTTTTCCAGCTCAGAAAATAAGTGACTGAAAAAATATCTGCTTTCCATTCAGGTCAGCTTTCTATATGTCAGTTTACAACTTCTCAGTTCACTTTGCATGGTTTAAGTTATGAGCTTTTAAACAGTGTTATTATGGAATTATTCTGTTGCCTAATAGCTGTCAGAAAGTAGGAGTGCTGAGGTAATTAAAACACCTTTCTGAAACTCAGAGGACCCCTTCTTCTTGAGGAAAGTTTCTCTGTCATTTTAGTGTCTGTGTGATTTTATACAAGTCAACTTGACATTAATGTTTTACAAAGCACCTTTACAAAACACTTTTATGAATTTAGATACTTTTGAAAAAACTCAGTAACTGCTTTCTTCTTATGTAGTCGTTATGCCTCATGCTGGTCTGCAAATTGGATAAGTGCTCAGCCTAACCAACTCCAGTGTATGTGGAAAGTTTTGACAATGATGAACATCTCAGAAAAGATTTCAGAAGTCAGTCAGCAGAGTGGAAGCCTTCTTCTCAAGCCAGGAGTATAGCCCTGAAGTGTTAAGTTAAAAGCTTAGCTTAGTTAAAAGTAGTTAAAAGCTTAGTAAAAGCTTAGTTAAGTTAAAACCTTAACGAGCTTAGGCAGGTAAAGAGCCAACTGAAGCAAATGGAGGATGTTCTGGAAAAAAGTCATCCACCTCATTTGGGATTGTCACTTGGAAACAAGCATCTTGTTTCTACAGGCTCAGCTGTGTGTTTATTCTTCGTTGTAGCTGGGTTTGGCTTTGCCCCGCAGTCACATTTGTATTTCTCTTCACATTCTGCATTCCCATACGCATCTCTATCTTTCTGATGTATATTCTAAATCCTTCCTGCTATTTTTCTAAATGGTCTTCTTGTAGCAATAGCAGACTGGAAAAGGTAGGTGGATATCCAGATTACACCTATACATAGTAGCGATAAAGTGGATCTCCTTTTCCTTCCAGTGGTGAACCCTCCTTGAGGGCTCCAACCTGTACTAGAATTGATGGCATGAGAGGAAAGACCTTAATACTTAAAGGTTTGCAAAGGTAGGAGTATGTGGTGAGAATGGCTTTGAAAGTGACAATGAACCCTTACAGAGGAGTCCTAAATGCCCAAAGAGGTATCTGAAGACTTGGTCCTCAATTCTATGGTACATTCAATTCTGATTGGAAAAAAAGAAACAGTTTTACTTCTTTCATTGCTTTGTCTACTCAGGCAACTAGGAACTTCTTTTTCTTTTTTTTTTTTCTTTTTTTTTTTTTTTTTTTTCTTTTCCTTTTCCTTCCCTGTTCTTTTTCTTCTCTTTTTCTTTTCTTTTACTTCCTGTACTTTGAATATCTTCTGGGAGTATAAATTCCATTTGGACTATTCATTCCCTACCAGCCATCCAGCAGGCAAGGACTTATCATTCAGTGATACCTAGTAGAGGTGAGATAATCTCTTATAAGTATGAAAAAAAGCTGTGAAATCCTTTCAATGCATTCATTTGCAATTTTCTATTGACATTTCAGTTCCTACACGAGGTAAGAACATGGGTGTGACACTAAACTTGAGAAAATTACCTTAGAAATAGCAAGTGAACTGTACTGTATGATTGGAGAAAGTGTGTAGACATCTTATATTTCCTTTTGATATTGAAAAGAAAAAAAGATTGAACTATGCAAAGGAAACATGAATCTGTACTCCTGCATTTTTTACCAAGTATCACAAAAATACCAATATTTTTCACTTCATTCCATTTAAAAATACCTTGCACAGAAATTCAAGAGAGTGATGATCAATCATTCGAATTATAGAATCCCCTCAGTCAATTTTTATTGTCCCACAGAATAATTTTCCAATTCTATAGGATTTTGCTGAAATCTTGAAAGATCTCATTATACAAGCTGCTTCTTTGAAAGACTAAACATAGAAAATGAAGGACAGTAGAATACATTTAATCACTCTTAGGATGCTTTTTCCTTCTTCCTAATCACATATAAAAACATTTTCTACATGTTTATTCGATTTTATTCACGTATCTGTTAACACACCTTGGACAATGGTGACTAGCTGGATATGAATTTTTGATGCTTAATACATCACTGTATGTATAAAAATATTATTATACAAGATACCCTATTTTACAAGAAATTGGAGTATTGGAGGCAAGAAAATCAAGCTAGCTGCACCTGCTAGAAGTTGACAGTGTCTGTTGTATATTTTGGGCTATGATGTACTGTGATGATACTAGATTTGAGAAAACTTTGATTTAGAGAGTACAGATTTTTGTAACTCAGAGCTTTTAGGCTGTAGCGGAAATGCTAAGTCATGGTCTGAAACAGTGATTGAGCACCTGATGGGAAGGGAGGGCCAACTCAGGAACTACTACAGATACACAAAGTGAAATAACACTATTTAATAGAGCAAATTTGCAGCTACAGAACTCTATTTTTTGATGTAGTCACCACCATAAGATATGCATTTTCACCAGTGATTAGCAAGAGCCTGTGAGCTGTATTTGTAAAAAAAAAAAAAAAAAAAAAAAAAATTCTTCACCAGTGGAGGTGACATATGGTTTCACAGATGCTGTGATGTCATAGTTGCTAGGAAAATGGTCTGCCCATGCAGTCCATCTTTCATTGGTCTGAACAGGTGGAAGTCAGAAGGCATCATATCTGGACTATATGGTTGGACAGTCCAGCCAAGATTGGCAATGCCTTCAACTCTCAACTGTTATGGGACCTGCTGTTACTATGCAGCAAGAGAAAGGTTGTCTTCTTCTCTACTTGACTCTTGAAGTTGAAGCAGCATCATGTCAGCATCATGGTCAAGGTTGATAGTTAGAGTTCCAGGAAATCTAGAAGGATTACTCCATTCCTAACCCAGGACAGTGTGCGTCACTTTACCCAATGAGGGCTGTATCTGGAACTTTTTATTTGATAAGGAATTCGCATGTCACAACTCCATGAACTGCCATTGTGACTCCAGTTCATAGTGGTGACATCATGATCCAGGAAACTCACCTACAGCCTTCTATTGGTTTAGTAAATCCTGAATAATTTGCATACAGTGTTTTTTCTATTCCTTTGTGAGAATTTGTGGGACCCACTTGGTACAAACTTTGTGATATTACAACACTGTTGCCACTCTTCCCAAGAGGTTGAAGCTCTGTACACAGTTCTGCTCACAGTCCACTGATTCTTGCAGATCAGCTGATTGACGCCTCATCATTTTGTAACATGCCAGCCGTACATGGCATTCTGGAATGTGTCTTGTCTTTCAAGTCACTGTTGTCACTGCTGAAATGTACCACCCACCTCTTCGCTGTGCTCAGATCCACTATTTGGTCTCCAGAAACTTTCAGCATGTATGAATAAAAGTCAATGGGTACCAATTTTTCCACATGGTAGAATTCAGTTCTACATTTTTGCTTCATACGTACTTTCATGTCAGATGGCAGTTTTGGTAGACTGACCCTTTGCTGACATCTATCACATGACAACAAAATGTAATGGAATATTGATGGAAAAGTTCAGCCCTACTGCTTTACTACCAACAACACTCATCTTTGACACAGTGGGCCAACATAATAAATTAGGAGGGATTCCTATCAAAGCAGCCCTAACAGTGGTAAGAGAGAAGACTCATTTAATTCAGAGTTTATTCAGAAGAACGTACCTCAGATCACTTGGCAGATAGTAAAGTATGAGGGATCTGTAGCTATTTGTTTCTGAAAGATTTGCCATGTTCACCAAAATGATGTTTTCCACCTACACGAGCTTCGCCTGGAGTGCTGTGTTTCCATATGCTCCATGTACTGAGTTCCTGGGAAGAAGAATGAAATTGAGTGATTTAGAAATGAAGAGTAGTCAAATAAAATGAAGTAATGCAGGGTTTAAAATAGTCCATGCTCTAAACTGTATTTATGATGTATCTCTGTGCTTGATGGTTTGTTTAATCTTCCTGATGTGTCACAGTCTAGTTGGACTAGACTGTGTTGGAATATAATTCCCAGTAGGGTGATGTTAGTACACCACCTATTAAGTAGTTATACTCATCCAGTGCCAGGACACATTTAGGGCTTGGCACTGGCCAGGGGCAATGCCCACAACTGTCTGGAATTGTGAGCTGTATGGACATAAAGCATTGTGTGCACACTGAGTTCCCATGGGCTACTTCTTTCCATTAGCATTGTTGCCATGTTTTACATTTGGCTCCCTGGTTGTTGTCATCTTATCTCGATGGTGATGTGAGGTTCCTTGATCAGGTGTGGATTTGCTATAATGGTGTGCAGTTGTGTTTTTTTTCTCCTTGGAGATACTAAAAACCCACCTGAATATGGTCCTGGCCTATCTGCTGTTGGCGTCCCTGCTGGAGGAGGAAGTTCGGATCAGGTGATGTCCAGCAGTCCTTTCCAGCCCTGACCATTCTGTGAATCTGTGTTGTAGCCACACAGTTGAGAACCACTAAGATTGACACCTAAGTATGGGAAACTTTGGGAATATTTTTAATCAGTACTTTAACATTACAACATTTTAAAAGGAAATACTTATAGGCTGAAGGCTCTGTGTGTGAAGCCTCTAAGTCGATCCCTTAATCGCAAATGATAAGTATTCCCAAAGACATCCAAATGCAGCAGGCTGAAGAATCATTAAATGCTGCAATCCTGGACTTAAATGCCAGGTTTTCTAAACTCAGATGATATTGAATAAGTCAGTCCTGCACTTTATACCAACCAAAATGTTTTCATAAAGCAGCAGTGTGCTTGGCAGTCATGACCTCTATTTGACTTTACAGAAAAAAAGCAGAAATATGAGATCAGCTTTCTTGTGACTGAGTTGATTTGATAATTAAAATCTATTAATGAGTTAGACTATTTCTTCTAGTGCTAAGGGAGACATAATCAGGCATTTTAGAAGCACTCTGTCTTTTTTTTTTTTTTCAGTGCTGCAAAAAGGGTTTAGATTTTTTTTTTTTTTGTGTGTGTGTAAAGAATTATCATTTTAATAAATACTTTTCGTAAGTTAATGTAACTCACACCTGCAGCTCATTTTTGCAGCCTTCAAGCAAAACTATTTCCTGAAAATGAGGGAACAATGCTGGGAGGGTGAAGGTAGCTTTGTTTTTACTGCTATTTATTTTTTAGAGCCAAATTTAGTCAAGAAGGAGTCTTTCCCACCCCGTCTCTCTTTGTATTTCCTATACAAAGGTCAAATGCAATCACAGACCGAAGTGAAAAGGCGTTGGAGACTCAAAAGGTTGAGAAGTTATCAGTGGTGACTAGGCTACTGAATCTAGATGGAAGAGCCCTGTGTTAGGCAAATAGTGGGTCTGCACCAAATATTTTTTTCCTTCAAATGGGTGACTTTGCTCTTGTTGATCAGAACTCCAACAACTGCAGAACAGTTTGCAGTGTGCTCAAATGACTGCTGAAACAGAATGACTAGATGATATGCCCCAGTGCAGTGATGTGAATGTTGACCTGGGTTTCATTACTCTGAGAAGTAGCCCAGAGTACTCTACAGTGCTCTGGTGAGGGTATGCTCCAGTGGTTGCAGTAGTGTCTGGGCCAGTGCTGGCTGACATGCAACAGATTTGTGAACCTTGTCCTTTATATCCTTGTTTTTTCCTGACAGATGCTTTTAGTAGATTCATTGTCACTCCTTGAGGACACTTTGTACAAACATGAGCTTTGTGCTTTCATTTTTAAATTTGTTTTGGTATGGAAAATAAATGAAAGTAGTTTCAGTTCAACTATTTTTTTTTCTGTTTCGTTGTTTTTTCTATGTGGATCAGGGTGAAAAGGGGAAAGAATGGATTCAGCAGTCAAATGAAGGATTTAACCGTGTACAGAGCCTTAGTCTCAATTCACATATGCCCTTTTGAAATACCATGCTTTGTCCTCACTAAAAGGAAAAGCTGTTCCTTCATGTGTTCGTTAACAAAGGTTAAGTAAAGCATATTACAATCTGAATTATGCAGGGCTGTTGCAGCTTGCTTAAGTGTTAGCAGGTCAAAGAGAACACTGCATCCTTGATAATGTTGTAGTTTGACCTACTAACAAATGTTAACATATCTGTCTTGTTAAATGCATATTTGTATGTGAATGTGCATGTATTTAAGAACTAGAAAGGAAATGCTATGTCAGATGAAGGTCCTTCAGAATACAGAAAATGTCATTTAAATAAACAGGAATTAATCACAGAGCACCAGAATACACCTTGCAAGCCCAGCACAGAACACAGTGTTATGGAAATAAAGACTTCAGCTATGATATTTCTTTAAATATTGTTCCATTTTTTTCCAAGCATTTTCATATGTAAATGCTTTCAAAGCCAAGCAATGCTGTAAGTTAACAACAGTCTAAATTCATGAAAATGTTCACAATGAACAATAATTTTGGATTAAGGGGAACATTAACAAACAACAGCACTATCACTTTTTAAATTTCTATTATCATATATTGAAAAGGAGTCTTATCTTAAGTAACTTTTGTTAATTTTACAGAAGAGGATAAGCAATTAGTACTGTATTTATTAGTTTCTTGTGAGAAAATATTAATCTGTTGTTTCTTGGCTGTATGTTACTATTGCACTTATGTTGGTCCCTCACCCACCTGTAATATATAATCTTTGAACGCTCAGAAGAAAATTCTTCACTCACCAGCAAGACGTATACAACAGGTAGGTCCATTGAAACCAAAGGAAGCACAAAGAAGCAAGTCACGGCAGAGCCTCCATGTATGTCAGTGATTCCAGGGCACTGGCTGTCTAACCACTGGACTTTAAATGTAAAAATCCTTGTTTGTGAATTTAAGACATGGGCAACATTTTGCTAGTGCATGAGAGCCAGTAGGAGCATGCTCTTGAAGGCAAAGGTGAGGAGTTCATGGCTGATGAGATAAAAAGTGGGAGTGCTGGAGGTACACAAAGAAAGGAGCTAGGTGTTAAAAGCAAATAGTCCAGGAAATGGTGGTAAAGCTGGGTGCATATGAAATATGTCAAGCAGTTATAATGAGATGAGATTAATGAGCATTCTAGCCAATATTGCAACTTTGCTTTGTGATGTCTTTTCTGTGCCAAATTCATCACCTTTCAATGCCCTTTCCTCCAGGGGGATCTTCTTTACAATGCTGAAGATAACAAAGGTCCTCTGAAAGAGGGAATTGCATTGCTCTAGCCACTATAGAATCACTGCATACCCCCAGAAGGTATAGCAAAATGTAGGAGGAAAAGAAAACAAAAGGTTCAGTGCTACAAACCAGAGCAACTCTTTTTTGCAGATTCTTTTCTCTCATACTTTGCCCTGATTATTTTACAGATTACAAAGCTTTTCAACCTGTTATTAGCAGGCAGGATATCTTATAGTTGTCTGTTACTTGCATAGATTTGTACGTTAAAAGAAGTCTGTGTTTGTTAAAGCATGTGGTATTCTGCAGTTAACTAAGTAGATGAGAAGTCACAACTGTGCTATGATGTTTTATTAAAACAAAAAATAGCAAGCTATCAGCACAAGCCAATTAAATTGTATTTCTCATCTCCACATGAATTTACCCTACATACAAACTTATATTTGCATTTATGTTTTATTTAGAAAAAGAGTCATCCTTTACACAATACAATCAGGCTTGATATTCCTGAAAGATTAGCCATCCACTGTTGCTTGAAGTATGGAAATAATTGTAAAGAAAGAAGAGCTACATGCATCAGATATTTTAGAAACCTGCAGCATGGCGTGTGTAATCAATATGTACTGAATTCTTGCTCATGGTATGCTAAGTCTTTATGTTTGCAGTTTTGTGCCGTTAGTTCTATATTTTCGTGGAATGATCTTAAAGCCTGGGGAAAAGGACACGTGTCCTAATAAATTTCTGTGTAGGATTTAGATAATAATTCATCGGAAGTTTCTTCATGGCTCTGAATAGGGATTTTGAGTAGGAAGGTTCTTTATGAAGGCTTTGAAATCATGATTGCCAAGAACTCATATCCGGAGAGCTAGAGACTATTGCACTATGTTTTCAGAGTCCATTTATGTGTGATTCTTCTCACTGAAACATGTCTAGAAAGAATCTTGGAAGGGCTAGTTCTGTATCTTCTGCCTCCGTTCAGATTTAACAGCCACTAGTTTTCTCCTTTATTCAGAAACTTTCTCATCATGTTTTTGATTTGCTGCAGTTTATTAAAACTGTCTTGCATTGTATCCTTTCCTACTAGTTGTTCAGTCTGGACACTTGTGATTTGAGGAACTGTCCTTGTAGCATGAAGATGTATTTTTTAAGTTTTTAATTGATCTTTTTTTATGAAGCACTCTGTTAAAAGAAGAAAAAAGTGACAAAAGTGGATCTTATAACCTTTGTTTACATTCCTGTTTAAATTTTCTCTTTAAATTTCATTATTATTTCATTTTTAATAGCTTTGCTCACGTAGTCAAAATTATCTCCAAAGATAAAAAGTTACACTGAATAGTAGAGCATAATTTGTTGGTAACTTGAATAATCTCATGGATTAATACCTCTCTTCCATTAATGGAGTATGCTGAAATGTGTTATGTAGGTAGTCATCATTGCAAGTGACTAGTTGTAAAATACTTCGAGATGTATGCCAACAAATTATGTTGAGAACATTATATCTTAATCAATGCCCTATTGTTCAGTACATTTATGCATGCAAAAATACATTTGAAAGAAAATCCAACTCAACAAATTAAGGTTCTTCATTTTTATTTTGTATTTTTATGTTATAATGTATTTTGTGAGGTGCTAAACATAATGTGAATTTAAAAAGTTAATGTTCCTACAGAGTTGATGCAATTTGATGTTACTGAGACACATCTGCATGGATAACTTGATAAACAAAATTCTATCAGAATTAATATGTCTGAAGGAAGTCTGGATATAAATAGCAGTATTTTCTGAAAGTGTAAATCTTTTAAGTAAGTTAACTCACTAATTTTGTGCTTATTTAGTAGACCTTGAGACTGCTTTCAGTTTTAAAGAGACCTAAATATTTTGGAGAAAGGTAAAGTGAAGCCAATAAGAATGATACATTTAGTAGAAAGGAGATAACTCTGTTTTTGATCAATATGTCTTCACCAAAAGAGAATACATTTGCATTTTTCCTACATAATTTCACCTTGATTCACAAACTGGAGAAACTCTTCTGGGAGTGATTCTGCTAGGAATCACTCTGATTCCTAGCAGCAGTAAATCAATATGGCCCAACTAACTTCTGTGAAATTATATCACTGTAAGACATCTATGAATCTGGTTCATCTCTTCCATTATAACTAATGCAAGAAAGATGTGTCCAAATGACCTAGAATACTTTTAATTCATATTTTCTTGAATTGTGTCAAAACAATGCTTTTAATGACATATATCTTTTAGTACGGTGTCTGTGTGTATTAAATCTGCTGAATAGCCTAAATGTAAACTATGATTAATTATTTCCATATGAGCCTAATCTACTCCTAGTCCATTGGTTAACATATGCTGAAAGGTTATTTTCATCAAGAACTTGGCATTGTCTTGAAAACTGGATTTGGATAATGCAGTAAGAGTGAACATAGTAGAAATAAAAAAGTTAATCAACTTAAGCCAAAAAGCCACGGCTCAAATGAGCCTTTTTATATTTCAATCAAAAATAGTTCTTAAAATCTTTTCTTTTACTATTTAGCATTTTTGCACTTCAGTAAGTACAAACAAAATACTCCAACTTATAGAAGTAGAACCTACGATCTCTTCTTTTGTTGACTAGTCCCATACTGCATATACAACTATTAAGTAAGGCTCTTAGATCTGATCTAATCATTTCTGGGGAATTTTCTGCTTAGTCATAATATACTTCTAGAGAAGTTGTCATGATATACTTCTACTTGCATGAACTTTCAAAATGTTGATCTAAAAACTAAATTATTCCAGATTCCATTCAGGGGCTAGACCAAATTAAGAGTATGGCTTACCTAGGTATTAGAATAACATCTGGATATAAGTCATTCTCTACTATGGAACAATATAGCAGATGTTGAATGAGATGACACCATTTTTAGCCATTTTTTTGCAGATAATATTGGCTCTTGTGACAAAAAATAAGGGATGTGGGATACACCATAAGAGCTAATGGCTTTTGCTTTTCAGAACTTTTCATTATTAATATGGTCCAAACCCTTGCTTTTATCTTTTCTTCCTGTCCTTAGTTGTCAGCCTTCTGGCACTATATATTGTGGATTATGTCTGTATAGATATTCCTGTTTTCTCTCAGAAATGCATATTGTATATGCATATTGTTTTGGATGGCTTTTATAGTCAGTTAATTCCCTTTGCTTTTGTTGCATTCATAAGATTTATTGTTCCTCTCTGGATGTGAAACTCCTTTCTGGCGAGATGGATGGCAACTGTAAAAAGGTTGGGCCCTTTGGAGAGTTATCTTCTAACCTAAATATTGATCTTTTTTTTTCAGACTTTATCACCCCCACATTTTCAGATGCCCATACTTATAAAACGCCATTAATTTCCCTGGAAGCCAGACAGAAGGTCAGAGTTTATACCATGTGGAACAATTTCTGAACTGATGCCTTCTGTGGAATCCATAGCCCTTTCTGTGCAAAATTCATGAACTGAAAATGTGTGTTTGTTCTAAATGATGGCTCTGATTGGCCTGCAAAAAACATATCAATACAAAAAATACTGTTGAATACATATGTATTTTCCATCAAAAGCTGTTTTCTTTTTTTTCCCAAAATTAATGTTTCAGAGAGCATCTCTCTTGACTGTGGAGTATGCACATATGTATACAAAATTTGACTGCTGAAAACATTTCTATCACTGTTACAAGAAATTATTTTAAGTCTGTCCACCTTGTACAACCTGGAAATGATCTCTTATAGCATTCATTGCCTCTGTACGTTATACGTTGTGCATTACAATTTCTATGATTAGTTTTAGGTTTGTAGGTACTTGCTAATCCTGTAGGCTTCAGGAAGTCTAAATGTTGCTGAGGTTTGGACCCAGATGGAATATAGCAATACATTTGCTTTTTGTATTCACTTGCATGGAGGTTGGTGAGAGAAGCGTTTGGAGGCAACATCAAGACAACAGTCTGTGAGTACATGATGAATTTACAACTTAACTGCACTTTAATCTCTTAATGAAAAAAGTCCTACATGTTTAGAAGTGGGATGTTCACGACAGTTACTTTAGCCTTGGGGTTTTTGCTTCCTAGACTCTCCCTATGTTCAGTAGCAAGAGCAGCTCCAGCAAAGGGTATTTCAAAGCAGTAGCCAGGAGACACTGGAGGAGGTTAGCCCCTGAGGCTAAAGATGGCCTTTGTGAAAATACCCTCCACTACAGCTTTAATATTTTTCACTCAAACCTATGGTACATGAAACAGCATTCATTTGCTCTGGGAGCTGACTAGACATGTTGCACAAGCCAGAAGTGTGTACCCAATTAACATGTTTGTTTCTGACAGATGGTGTATTATAGTGAAAGATTAAGAGACTGCAATGTATCTCATAATTAAAGAACCAAAAAATAAGCCAATCTACAAGAATGTCATAATATTTGAATGCTTTTATTTTTAAAAATTAAAACTGAAGAAAAATGTTTGGTCTTTTTCTTTCTCAGAAAGCATTTTTAATTCAAAGGAAGACGATTTTGAGAACTAAATAAGTCAACTGTCATTTCAGTAACTATGCATATTCTTTTTGCTTTGACTGTAGTTTTAGCTGAGAAAGTCTGAGAAGTTGAAGCTTTCTCTTTGACATAGATATATCTGAATCTGTCAGGAATGGCCTGACATTTATCACTTCTCCATATCTCCAGGTAACTTGGAGTTTTCTCATTTGCGATGTACATGTAGTATAAGCAATTATATCCCAGTGTTTTAAGGGAATTTCCAGAACCCTACATCCCTGCTTTGCAAAGAGGCCTGCATGCAATGGCTATTTACTTATCTCAGCCACTGAGAAAGTCACTTTCTAGGGAAAGAAGAAATCCTGTTTTCTGCTCCCTGTTTCTAACACTGTGGATTACTTTGTCTTCTGCTTCTTGGCTAGGAAAGAATCTTTTCACAGATCACTGCAGGTTACATAAGAAGGACAGTTGTGCAGGGGCAATTGGACAGTTGTGGGCTTATGAACTAGGGAGGACTTCATCCTAGTTCTCATACTTGGCAGAAGCAGCAATAGAAGACTTCTTTTAACAGAGGGTCTTCCTGAATGTGGCAGTCTGGGGGCATCTTTAATGAACATATAGTGTACCACATGATCCTACCAAGAAAGATGAAATAAAAGTTAAAGTTGCTTTTATATATCAGATGATTCTAAAGCTTGATATGTCAGATGACATATCAGATGATTTTAAAAAATTCTGCAAGTAAGAATGCTATTATATATATATTTTTAATGGATGAGCAAGGGCTTCCTAAATCTTACAAAGTTCCCTCGATAATCACTGAATCATGGAATCATTAAGATGGAAAAAGCATTTATGAACATCAAGTCCAACCATCACCTAACACTATTAAGTCTGCCACTTAGCCATGATCCTATGTGCCACATTCACATGTTTCTTATATTACCTCCAGGGGTAGAGATTTCACCACCTCCCTGAGTAGCACATTCCAGTATCTAAATATCCTTCTGTGAAAAAATTATTCCTGATCTTCAGTGTAAACCTCCCTGATGCAACCTGGGGCTTTTGCCTCTTGTCCTGTCAATTAACATCTGAGAAAGAGGACCAACACCTACTTCACTGCAACCTCCTTTCAGGTATTTGAGAGCAATGAACCCTCAGCCTCCAGACTAAACAGTCTCACTTCTCTCAACAACTCCTCAAAAGATTTGTGCTCAAGACCCTTCACCAGCTTAGTTGCTCTTCTCTGAACATTTTCCATAGA
This sequence comes from Tympanuchus pallidicinctus, assembly GCF_026119805.1. NCBI lineage: Eukaryota > Metazoa > Chordata > Aves > Galliformes > Phasianidae > Tympanuchus > Tympanuchus pallidicinctus. The sequence goes on along the minus strand of NW_026294747.1, from coordinate 71,507,118 downwards.
CTCAATGTCCTTCTTACAGTGAGGGGCCCAAAGCTGGGCATAGTATTTGAGGTATCGTCTCCTGAGTTTTCAGTACAGGGATACAATCACTTCCCTAATTCTGCTGGCCACACTCTTTGATAGTATGCATTTTTTATCTGGAGTACAGTTTCTAAAATCATACATAAATGAATACTGTCCTTAACCCGAAGTATACATGCTCTTTTCTATCCACTTGTATTGTCATTTTGGAGCAGTCTTGCTGCATGTTCTTTTCCACATTCATTAGATTAGAAATCCCTATATTAAAAGTAGAACTCAGGAGCAGTATTTGGATTTGTGACATTCTTGCAGCAACTTGGATCTGCAAAGCAACAGAATCTTCATTCCTCATTTTTTCCCCCTCAATTATAGAACACACATGAAATTTCCAGTGAAATCAATCCTATTTCATCGATATAATGTTGGACAGAGTTTTCAACTGGTTATTTTTATGCAAGTCAGTTTAACCACTTATTTTTGTGCTTGACAGCCTTGTAAATGGTCTTCATATTTATTTAATCAGTCATTGACAATTCTAGAGGCAAGAAAATCTCTGAGTACAAACAGAATGTGAAATCTGATATCACTAAAACTTGATACTTTTAGACTGTTTAAGGTTGTTTTTCCACATTTATTTTACAGCATTTTTAATTGTGTTTAAACTAGGATAGAAATGACTATGAAAAGGAAAGCAGAGCAGGAAAGCAGGAAAGCAGTTAGATATATCATATATATATGTTGAAGAGGGATGTCATATGCATATTTTGGCTACCCCAGTCAGATCCTGGATAACATTATTCTGTTATGAAAGTTTTGCCACATTTCAGAAAGCAGTTTATGGCATATATTTGAACACCTGTGAAACCACCTTCATTTTATGTACACATATTTCATAATGTTATAGTACAACTCAGTACCTATGCGATTATGCATCAAAGGAATTATGCAATCTGTAAATGTAAGAGATATTTTAGAGAGTGTATTTTAGAGAAGTGAATCTACACTAAAAATTTCACATGTATAATGAAAGAAAAATGTGAAGGTATACTAAATAATTTTTTGAAAGATACATGAAGTAGTATTTTGGAACACTTACTTGTGATATAGAATCATAGAATCATATAATACTTAGAGTTAGAAGGGACCTTTAATGGTCTTCTAGTCCAACTCCTCTGCAGTGAATAGGGGCACCTACACTGGATCAAGTTGCCCAGATCGTGCTCCAGCCTGGCCTTGATTTTCTTCAGTGATGGGACATCCATCACCTCTCTGGGCAACTTGTGCCAGTGCCTCACCATCTTCTCTGTAAAAGACTTTTTACATATAGGTTGGGTTGGACTTGTTCTACACCGCATATTGCATTTTGTAATTTTTAATATGTTTCAGCTTAGCTTTTGTAATGAAACATTGAAACATTTGCAGTTTTAGGAGTGTCTTTATGGAGTTCAGACAGCAACTTGCTTCAATAGATATGATCAGGTTTTTTCCACTGTGAAACTAAGTTAAGGGAAAACTAAATGTTTTGTCCAAAATAAATAAAATAATTTATATATGGTTAATTTTAAATATAACTTTAATAAAATCTAAAAAATATTAAGCATTCCAACTCTCACCATAGTAAAGGAAAAGAAAAAAGGAACAAAAATGCAACAGAAAATTTCTTTTGTCTTATTTCCTGAAAATAAATCTATAGTAATGACCATTATCAAAATATTCATTCCAATATTTTTCATTAAACTTAAGCATATTTCTCAGCTAAACATTCAATGCAGCAGTGCTAGGTGCCACCCTGACAACAGTGAAGTCAAGGGGATAATTGTCCAAATGTCCTTCACAAGCTTCAACTTCTGTTCAATCCATATTTTAGTCGGTCTTGCCCCTTGAAAAGTTGACTTTTCCATGACTAGTGTGTGTTTTGAATTTTCATACAGCATTAGAGGGGCTACTTCTGGTATGAGCAGTACACTACTTTTGATATGATTTAAAAACATATTCAAAGAAATAAAAAATTTGGCTGGTGTCCACTTCAAGCTTGGCTTGTTCCACTGTTCTCACAAAAGGAAATAAAGGAGCTGAAACTTAAATAAGTTGTTCCATATCAAATATACCAACATTTGAATCTTACATGGAGATTTAGGTAACTTGTGAAAGGTCGCATAGAAATCTATAGGAGAAATAGAAAATTAGTCTAACTCCTGAGCTCATAAATATTTCACTCATCTCATGGACCCCTTGGTCTTGATTTCAGATTTCTCATGCAAAAATTCTATACCCAGAATGAAATTAGCTCAATTTAATCATGATGTTAACTTGTCCCTGTAGAATGTCCTACTAGTCTCAAGCGTGAATTAAGTAACACAAACATTAATAAATCAAACTGAATAGAAATGCTTCGTGTGTTTTATGGCAGTGAGTTGTGGGAAGGCAAAATAGCTTAAATGGAGTTATAAATGAGAGGACCATGGCCCATTAACTTTTGGAATTTCCTGGTTTGAGAGGTTGGTTGAGCAACATAAATGCTGCATTTGAGGTTAGACTCAAATGGTTAGTGCTTACAGCTTATACATTTTCACATATATGAAAAATATCATATGCTTTACTCACACATTATATACTGCATGGCACATCTTCATATTTGACACAGTTAGAAAATGTGATTTGTTCAATGCATTAGAGTTTATAGAGTACATGTAGAGTGGGTATGCAGTTTGCCAAACTATATTCAATGCTAAAATTCTCAGCAAGGATTTAATTCCAGGATTCAATACACACGTAAGGAATGTCTGGTGTTCCATTATATGAGTGAAGCAAAATATCCTGGTCAATGGTGACTTAACAATTTGAGCTCTGATGCTATTTGGATATGTGTGGGTAACCTCCCAGGTAAATGTGCATGTAGACAAAAGTTAGTGGGGCATTTATAGCACATGATGAGTTGTTAGAAATTTGTTAGATATTTCCCTCTGCACACACAGAGTGTATGAGTTGACTAACTAATAACTGTATAGATAGATGCATGGCTGCAGTTCTCATGGTCTCAGGTGAAATTTGAGGTAGAGAGTCATCATATTTGTAAGTGCACAGGCCCATTCACTTTGTTGGGCTGGGATCAGGACTTTGAAATTGTGTATTGGGGTAGAATTATGTACGAATAATTCTAAGAAAGTTTGTAGCTTACAGAATACACTGAAATATTACAAACAGACCCTGTTCTGAGCTGTGGTGGTTCCATCCACCTGTTCCAGCACTGATTGTTTTTGTGACAACCAGGAATTATTGTTGGCTTTGGAGCTTCATGTCTTAACTCTTCTTTCAGCTACACTTCCCTTATGTTTATTTATCTGATAAAATACATGAGTGTATTATTTTTCAGTAACTTGGGAAAACAATCATTATTATTACTTTTTAAACATAGCAGCTTTATGATCTTGGCTCTGCTGAGAACTGTTTTAAAGCTTTATTTACCTCCCCAGTACTATTTTCTTTTTCTTTATTGTTGCCTGTGTGCTGAGAAGGACTGGATAGAACAGCATCTGGTTTACTGTAGCAGAGTAAGTCACTGATTTACCAAATCTTTCATCCAGACTCCAAAACAACTTTTACAGAAGAAGATGCCACTTTTCCTTCCATGCTCTTTTTGCATCTGGAAAGTGTTTTATAAACAGCAAAATGGTGGTGAGCAGTGTAACTGACAGGCAGAAGATCTGATTTCATTTATTTCATTTTAAAAAGCAAAACAGCAAAACAAAACAAAACAAGGACAGAAAAACCAAACCAAACCAAACCAAAACAAAAAGCAAAACAAAAAACACACACAAAAAACTTCCAACAACAAAAATGTACTTTTTAGCTTATCAGGTCAGGAAGCAAATAAAAACCTCATAGTCATGGAATAGAAGGGCTATAGAGGAAGAATCTAGATAATGGGCATACATGATTTTGCCAACTTCATGCAAAAACTAAATCAACAACCATGCATTGTTGATTCTGCCTCCAATTGGGGTGGAACAAAAAGGAAAAAGAGCTTTTGAAGAATGCTGAGGACATGGCCCATAAATTAAGACATTCCTTATCAGCTTTAAGTGTCTTAGCCGAAGGCCCAGTAGCAGTTTGGTCATTCCATCTAAGAGAGCTGTATTTGGATTAATTCTTGAATATTTATATCTTAGGGCTTCCATTTCCTAGGCTTTAGTTGCCCATACAGAGCTCTGTGCTTCTTGCCCAAATGAACTAACTAGCTTTAAGATATCTGCACAGCATGTGGTATGGACATCCCTCAGTAGCATGAAGGAGTGACTTTCCTCATGCCATACACATAGAGACTGGAAAAAATATCTGCTCCTTATTTTGCATAGTGGCATATCACAATCCTGCATCAGGAGGTGCTCCAGTTGCAATGAATTAACAGTTGTGAGATAGCGGAGCTATTTTCAGTGCTGCTAAAGAAAAGCATAATCATTTGGGCAATATAATTTTCATAAATTTATTTTGTTTCAGAAAGATGGTTTGACGATTTTTGTGTCTCACCAAAATGAAGATTTGTTCCCTGATTTGCAGTTCAAAAAGAAGAATCTGATATCATCAGGTGAATGTCTCTGAGCAACATGGCAAGCATGTGCTTCAACAGGCTGGGGAGGAGCGGTGAAGGGAACCTTTAGGGAAGAATTTAGAACTGTTACTTTGGCACTGCCTGTCTCTGATTTCTATGGATGCTGACATAATTAGGTGGCTAGGAGTGGGTAGTTCATTTAATGTACTTCACAAAAATGCCTTTAATGAGGAAAAAAATAAAAGTTCTAGCTTTTTTATTTTTTATTTTTTTTGAAAGAAAATTCTTCAAGGAAGAACTATACTCAGGGAAATTTACTGAGGGAAGGATGCAGCAAAAATATGTTCAGCTCACAGCAAAATTTGTAAACCAGGAGTGGATGAGAATAACTTATTTCTATGCTGTTTGAAATTGGCAAAAATCCAGATTTTTCTGTCCCACTTTATTTTATCCTTTTTTTCTAGTTGTACAAAATATTGCTATATTTATTGAAAGATACAACATTGGTGTGAAGTTTCATGAAGCTCTGCAAGACTGAAGCACAAAATGGACCTGATTTTTCTTGTACTAATACATTTCTCTGAGCTAAGCTAAATTCCACGTATTTACTCCAGGCTCAGTGAGTGGAGATTAAAGCAGGAGGCTTTAGCGTGGCTGGAATGTGATGTCATGAGAGACTTTTTGAGTTTATTAATTACTTTGAAAGTGCTAAAAATTGTAGCTCCTTAAGGATTTCAAACAGAGGCAAAATAAGTAGTTACGTATAACCTTGCCTGAAGTTCTTTTTCAGGAAAGAATGTTCTCAAATGAAATTAATTAGGAAACTGCCATATCTTAAAAATCAAAGTTAGATTCCTTAGTTGAAGAATTAAGGAATTAATGCAATTAATTTCTCCTTGCCAACATTAAAGAAAGAATGAAAATTAAGATTGGGAGTGTTCCATGGAAAATGCGGATGGAATGTATGAATGCTTATGTTTTTTTTTTCTCTAGTGTTCTGAAAAAAGGTAATGTAAATAGTTCTCTAGTGTTTATTTTAAAATAGTTAAGCTTAAAGGAAGTCAGTGCATTGAATATGCATTAACAGATATTGTGGCTATTTTGAATTTGCTGCATAATTGTGTTTCAGCAACTTGGACTTCATAGAAAAAGTGGGGTTGAGTGGTGTATTTTCTAACAATCCAAAGTGCTTTTAAAGAACTCTACAGTTGTTCAGTGCCTTCTGATTGGGCTGTCAGGTAATCAAAGAGATACAAAATACAAAGATTGATAATATTACTCTTAAAATTTGATGTATTAATCTAGATCTCAGCTAGCTTCTACCTAGGGATCAGACTAGTGGGCTAAAGCAATGTTGTCAGTGTTGGTGGGCTAGAAAGGAGCACATCACATACTGAAGGAGATCCTTGGGGAAGGATGATGGGTGCCAATGCAGTGTTACATGGTGAGATTTGTTACATGGATTGTGATTAAGATGTGTCTTTGGTATACATCATACATGTAACATGGCTGAAGTGTGTGGGATATATTGCATGGGCTGACTGCTCATATACATCTCACTGATTTTTGTTACTGAATCCTTCTCTCAAATAGTACAAAGTCTAACTCTGATAGTTGTGATCCTAGATTGAGGATCTGGGTCAAGGCGTTAGCTGAGAAAAAAACAGGCCTTAGTTGCAAACTGTGTGTACTCACAGCTTTACGTTGTAAGGATCGATGGAGCTGCCTGCATGTCTACTGGCTGAAAGTGCTGAGGTGTTGGATCATTTGTGCTGCTGACACTATGGCAGATACAGGCTTGATTCCTATTTGGAACAGAGACTTTATAAATTCAATAGTTACTTATTTTAATACAAATATCAGGCTAATGTATTTTGTCACAGATGTCAGATGTGGCACAGTGTGAAATGGGAGGTCTTTCTCTTCTAAGTTTAAAGCCAGTCATAACTGCCCCTATTTCTGCCAGAAAGCTTCAATTCTTTTCAGTTGCCAAGATCACATGCTCCTTAAGTCAAGAGTTTCAGCTGCTTCATATCTCTGCTGACTTTCTAAAACATCCAGCTTTGCCTGGATAATTTTTACATACAAAAGTGTCTTCCAATAGTAGACTATATAGCAATCTTAAATGATGGTTCCAAATCATTTATTTTCTTCTGTTGGCTCATAGTCATTCAGGTGTATGAATTCAGTTTTGAAAAGCTACCACACAAAGGTGAAGATGAAGCATCAGTTGTAACGCTACTTGTATTTTTGGTCTAGAAATGAAAGAACCAGTGAGGACTGTAGGTTGTGCCTCTTGTCTGTATTCTAAATAAAAAAATCTCCTTTACTTATTGCACTGAAGTTTTGTGTCTCCCGATGAAAGAAATTTTTTTATTTAGCAGATGCCACATTAAGAGTGTCCAGAGGCTGCATCAATGAAAAAGAAAGAATTTATCATACTTAAAAGGCTGATCAGGCAGCAGAATTACATCGGACAGCCATGCTCAACCCAAAGAGGCTTTCACCCTCCAGCTGCTTTCAAACACAAAACATTTGTGCAGGTATTTCTTGAATCAAATGGTTGGAGTCATTTTGTAAAGGGAAAATTTTATAAACAACAGCTGCAATTTTATGAACACTATTTGTAGTATAGAGAAGTAACACCTCTGGTTTTGAACCCCCTAATTAGGTAGGATTAGAAAAAGTTGTGTGTAATTTGTAGTTGAGTTAAAAATCACAGAGTGGGTATTTCATAACAACCTTTAAAAAGGTTTAAATTCCTCTCAGAGCTTTTTGCTCCTAAATTAATCCCTGGTGACAACTGTGGAAGTAAGATAGATCATAGAAGATCACAGGACAGAACCTAGTAACTGCAATGCTCTGCTTAGGTAAATCTTCTGGAGGGAGAAGTGTGTGCACTTGGTTCCTGCTTACTGTGGGCCAGATGAGAGCGAGAGACTGATAATATGCCAGGTGGGCTTGCCTCATTATTCTTCACAGGGGCAGACTGAGGCTGGGTGTGTGATTATAGCCATACAGTATTTAACAACAGAATGGAAGAAAATAATATTTTCTCCATGTCTATGGTGGCTAAGCAAGAAGAAAAGTTCATCAGGAGAGTTTTAAGTTAGATATGGAGTATTTTTTACTTTGGATAAAAGGAATATTGGTGACATGGACTTTCTGGAAGAAATCTTGGTTCTCCATAGCTGGAGAACATTAAAACAGGTTAGAAAAATAGGAATATCCTAGGGCAGAAAGAACATTTGACTGTGAATCAGACAAGAAATTCACCTTACTCTATTTTTAGTGATTCTTAAGATATAAATTAATAGAAGGGAATTTTGGGTTTGAACCAGGAAGAAACCTGATGGAATAGATCAAGAAGATAGTTAATCAAGTGAAAAGTGAATAAAACTGTATTCTTAGGCAAAAATATTTAATTGAAATTGGAAAAATTAGACTTGGAAGCAACAAAGAGCAAGATGGACTTACTGGAGAGTAATTTATTATTGCTGCTTGTCAGAAAATTTTGAATCAATCAAATTTGATAATCTATCAGCAAGGGATGTAGAGTTCTTGTACATTAGAGTTCTAACCTGAATTAAGAACCATATACTTATGGTACTCTTATATTAACTGTCAGTGAGTATGGGGAGTGACAATGCCTTATTTAGTGTTGTAGAGACTTGGGAATTTCCTCCAAGAAATTATTATTAAGTGGAAACTACCGTGCTATCATAATGTACTAAAACTCACCAATTTAATAGTAATGAAAAAGCAGCAAATAACCCCAAAGCACTGCCATGTAGTTTCAATAGGATTAAAACATAAAATTAAGGCAGTTCATTAAAAGGGACAGCCAGAAAGATAACAAGTTTGGTTACAAAGATGGTGTTACATATTTAGGATAGGTATAGTCCATCTATTTAAAAGAAAATCTTGAAAAGAAACTATAAATCTGGCTCAGTTTTATAGCAGAAGAAAAAACAGTAGAAATCAAAGTGAGGAAAATTCTTTATGTTAGTATTAATTTCTGGACAAGTTAAGGAAAATCTTTTATATAAACGGCTCTTTCGAATTTGTTTATTTGGAGGAGTTCTCTGAAAACTATGAATTAACACATGATGTCTCACTATGGAACAATACAGATTATAGCAGCAAATTGTTGTAGTTGTTTACCCACAATCTCTGAAGGAACTCAGAAAGGGAATGCAAACATGACAGTGAAATCTGTAATGGATTCCAGTTAGTTATGAATAAGTGTTTTCCTTTCTAGGAAAATTGGTGTAAATTGTAATAAATGGATGTACAGATTCAGTGGGCAGAGCCATTGCAGCTTTTGAAAAGTAAAATGTCTCTTCACAAATGCATTGGAGTTCCTTGAAGGAGTAAAGAATCATGCAGATAGGATTGCCTTGGTCAGTATGTTCTACATAGATTGAAAAAAAACCTGTTTTATTGGGATTTAAGTGTGGGAGCCAAAGAGACATGGCAAACCTCTTTTCAGTGGTCTGTGGGGACAGGACAAGGGGAAATGGCCATAAATGGAGCATAAGAAGTTCCACAGCAACATGTGAAGGAGCTTCTTCACGGAGCACTGGAACAGGCTGCCCAGGGAGGTTGTAGATTCTCCTTCATATGCAAGACCTGCCTGGACACCTACCTGTGCAACATGTTGTAGGGAGCCTGCTTTGCTGGGGGCTGAACTTTATGATCTCTGGAGATCCCTTCCAACCCTTAAAATTCTGATTCTTTACTCAAGATTCTTAAATAAATAAAGCTGTCATAGGATGAAATGTATTAGAAAAGTTGAAAGTTAAGCATAAGCATAAATGATAATTTAATAATAATAATATAAATATAATAACAATATAAATATTACAGTAATATAAACAAATAAAAAAATATAATGATAATGATGATGATAATAATAACGATGGCAGGAGACTACTGGCTGAGTTCACAGGGATTTGTTCCAAAACATGCGCCATCGAAGAGATTCCTAAGTAATGTAGAAAAAGATATGAAGTGGGACTTGACAAAGATTGGCTATGATAAAAAATTGTTCAGTGTCATAAGAAAAATTAGAAGGAATTAAAAAAGAAATGGACAACAATTCTGTGTTACTGAATGACTGGGCAGACTAAATCTGTATTGCTAAATGCAAAGTAATGCACATGGGAAATATACCATCTAATTATACACAGAATTGTGGCTCTGGAAATCTCTAAATTGCTGACTGCCAGAATATGGGAGGTTTACAGGGGCATGGCATGCATGCCCTATATTTTGTATTTTCTCCCCAAACATCTGCTCCTAGCCTGTCAGAAATACAGAAAGCTGAGTTAGATAGACCTTTAGTCTGACTTGCTGCAGCTGTTCTAATATTCAGGGGAATGCAAGAGAGAGCAAAAATGTAATTTTTAAAAATGTTATTAGCAGTTGGGATTAGCTAAAATTGTATGGAATTTCATAAGACAGAGTGGGAAGTGCTCCTTTAGCCCAAGAGTTTTATCTGTTGAATTTCAGAGGTCTGCTGTAAAGACTTCCAAGTGTGAAAGTATCTCAGGAAAATCTCATAATCTTTCATTATCTAAAAATGCAACTTAAATATTAGGATCGCTTCTATTATTTAATGCTGTTGATCATACCTCAGACAGTACTTCTCATAATAGCTAAAATCGATTTTTTTTCCTAAGAAAGGCAAGTCTGTATTGACTGACCAGACGAAACAATCTGATGTAAGAGCTGCGTTGGTCTGCGCTGTTATTTTGGTGCAATGGAGCAGGGAACCACAGCTCTGCACTGAGGTGAGGAGCAATTATTAGTGCTGTTCAGGGACATACAGTTAAGAAAGACAAAAGAAATAATTTAAAATCACAACTTGATTTTATAGGTTCTGTGAAGGAATGCTTCAAAGGTCAAAGCCTTCAACACTAACTATGATACAAAGTGTTTGGGATGATAATGGTGTCAGTATTGCCCAGAAAAATTCTGGGCTCCTTCTCTGTTTACTGTAAACTTAGAATATTTCATCTGGATCTTAAGGGCAGTGCCTGTTGATTTCTCTGTATTTCTAGGCACTTAGTAGTAGGCTGCTCTATGTGGCATGGTGGGTAAAGGCTGACTAATGCACAGCCTGCCAGTAAAATCCAGTAGAAATATACAACTGGTGTGGTATATTTTTCTTTATATTTACAGTGCAATTCAAAAGGTTGAGGCATTAATTCTGTCAGTTATACAAACACTATTTTTCCCCTCTCCTAGAATTTTATTGTTTTGCAAGAAAACTCAATTAGCAGAGTAAATATAATTGTGAGTAACGCATGTATTTCTTCCTTGATGGGTCTCATTGATGGCACCATCAGATAAGAGGATTAACGGGAACTGTGCCACAGCAATGCAGATCTCATTTACCTGGTGAAAGCGTTCTACCCGTCTTGACAGCTCTGTAAGACTGTCAGCCGGGGGTGAGAATCCTGGCTTGCACTTAATTTGGTTGAAACTTGAACTCATGGGAGAGTAAGGCTATTACCTCTAGCCAAATAGAAATGAGTCAACATGTTGATTGTTTGAATGAATAAGCAACTTTTAAAGAAAGAGAGGTAACATAAGACTCAAATTACCATTTCCACTCTCCTGTTACAAAACCCGTACTCCCCTTCTCACAGTAGTGTTGTCTTCTCTGGGTCTGCATGGATTCCTCAAGAGCTGTGTGTGCTTGCAAGGGAGCTATAAAGGATGTGTATAACTTCCATACCTTTTTATATTCTGAAATCCTTTAATAATCTATGCAACGTGAACAGCAAATACAAAGGCAGGCTCACATGCTGTCTCATCATCAGGCTGGGAATGAGACGATGGCTGTCTGTCTGTGCATACACTCAGCCCCACATTTCTCTGCTTGATTGCCATTTTAAAAGCCCACAGCATTGGTTTTTTGTGACAACTGTCTCCTACTTACTGGGACAGAACCAATGACTCCGTTCATGCAGTGTTAGTAACTTGGGCTGTATATGAATCAGCTGTCATAAGAAAATGGAGTTAAGCTGCATAAATACACATTTGTGTGTGTAGGGGGAAGGGATTCTTTATCTGCTGTAAGAAAATCATAAAAATTTAAAAGAATCTTTGGAGGTATCTTGACTGCACTGGTGGCACATGCTCAGCATATGAAATGCTGGACACTTAGGCCCATGCATGTTCCTAATTACAATCTCCTTATCATAAGCAATTACCATTAAATGCAGTGCGGTGGAAGGGGGAGGAGGAAGAAACCCAGGTAGGATTGTTTGGAGCTGCATGAGGCTGTGTTTGCCTCAGGCTTAGTTAGCTGTCAAAAAAAACCCTGGAGCACCCAGAATTCACAGGCTTTACAGCTGATTGTAATCAATAAAGGCAACAAGCCTAAGCCAGGGAAAGTGGGCAAACGTGTTGTCCTCTTGACCATTGCAGGCTAAAATTGTGTGCTGCTGAGTAATTGTGAAGAGATATGGGGGTCAGAAACATAGGATGGCTTTAGACATCTGTAAGAGGTGAATGTAGCTCTGATCAAAGTGAGGTGCTCGCTGTGTGAGGTTGATGTCTGCTCTTCCACAAGCCATAAGGATGTTTTGTTATTTGTGGTCTTTGGATTCCTGTGATTCTTTATGGGAGGGGGAGTGTGTATGAGATGCTCCCTGAAAGAGGGAGAAGGTACAAAAGGTCATGCTGCTGCATGATGAATATCACTCACAGTGTGGATTGGCATTGCTCTCAGAAGCTCCCTGTCAGAGAGAGCCCCACAGAAAGATCCATGGTTAATGGTCACAAGTGCAAAACCTACAGCAAATCCAGGTCTGTTTTTAAGATAGCTTTGGAACAGACCTAAAGTGATTCTTTTTTTGGTCAATTTGTATGCTAAATTCTACTACACTTTGCTGTCTATTGTATCATGTTCCACACATTGCCTTAATGAGGTCTGGGAAATATTCACTGAAAAAAATGCCTTATTACCATTGTTAAATGTGTCAGAGCAAGGTATAAGTATGGTATTAAATATTATAAAGGAACACAACCTTCATGGTGTGATTCTGACCTGAGGATTTAAGATTCTTGATGAAGTTCATGTGATTTAAATAAGTCTAATGCATCAGTGGGGATACTGGAGCCTAAAAATTCTGTATAGTGAAAACCTCCAGAATATATGATGTGATTTGGTTTAGCATAACATTGTATGTTACCTATGGTAAACTTCATTTCTTTTATTTTAAGAATACTCCTTGGGCCAGGCACCACTAGGCAGGTGCTATAACTTGGCCATGTATCCAGGTCTGCATATTAGAACCACTGTATTTATACGTTCCTCTATACTGCTTTCCTCCATGGTCTTAAATACCTCATGTCTGAACAGATGTGCTATTGATAGAGAATTATAAGGAGCCAGCAGTGTTGCAGGATAGGTTTCAAGAGCAGAAGTGAGAACAACTGCTCCTCACCTCTCCCAGCCACGTGCTGGTAACTGACGCTTTGCAGTGCCAGAGGAAGCGTGGATCAGTACTTGGTGCTGTGGATCTCTGTCAGTCATTGAAAGCAGTTCTGTACATATGAAAGGTGTTGGACACCTGAAGAGAGTAAATCTTTGGATGTCTTAGCAGGTAATCACCATCACTCTGGTTTTAATAAATGACTTATCCCTGTGGCCGTGGGATTAAAATACATTATGAAACTTTATATTCTTATGCAGATTGAACGTGCTCTGGTGCTCTATATTAATCTGTTTTTAGGGGATTGATATTTAAGTACTTTTAAACAAGCAGAGGATTCTGACACCAACTGAACAAATCCTGCAGACTCAATTGTCTGCATACCTTCCTGGCTAAGCTTATCTTTACGTCACATATTCCTGTTCATCACACTGCAAGGCGTGTCTTTGCTTACCACTTTTGCCTTTCAGCACCCGGGGAGGTAGGCTTACAGCCAGCTTATTATCTGCCCTCCTGTCAGTGTCCATCCTCAGAAAGACTGGTGATATTAAAACCTTTTTATTGTGTAAAGTTTGCTTAAAACCAGTTCCTTATAAGAGATAAGCATGCAAAAATGTGAGCTTAGGTGGGGTTTCATAATTATACAAGAATGAAAAGATAGCATTAGAAATTGTGAGGAAGGGGAAGGAAAGGCTGGTAAAATATGGAGAAGATGCTTGCCAGCTTTAACTAGCATTTTACACTTGATCTTTCCTGATTTAACTGAATAGCAATTTACTGAGTCAGTTTTTTTTTTTTTGTTTCCTGAGGAGAGAGCTTGCAAAAAATCGGTGCTGCAGAATTTGATCCTATGTAGATAATGTTCACAGACATATATGCGATTTTTGACATTCGGTATTCCTCAAAAGTATAACTGACAACTTGTGTCCAGTTTGTCAGATCTTTACTCCTGCTTAAGAAAGTAGTCAGCCATTTTCTGGGAGAGATTCAGGAAGGAAACATACTCTCCTGAAAACATTATGACCTACTGTATTACGTTGGAATGGTTGTTACTAGCCTTGCAGTTGTTCCTGCAGGATTCCCTATGGTTTGAGACCCACAGAAACATCAACTGTTTCCTTAACCTGTGACAAATACCTTTAGTCTTGTTATCAAAGATCTTTACAATGGAGCTCAGATCTGTTGCCTGAGATGTGATATACTTTTTTTACTTTTTTCTCATGGTAAGTATTTATTTTAAAACAGGAAGATAATTGAATAGTTGAAAGTAAAGGCTTTGAGAAACCTTGGGCGAATAGTATAGGGATCTATAGGAATAAAATGGCTGCTTTTTGGTGAATGTGATAGAAAAGCAGAGGAGAATAAAAAATTCAACTTGAGTATGTGGACAGAACAACTCTATTTTAAGAAATTTTTCAAAGTCTAAGGTTTTGGTTTTCTTCATTGTGAAAGAAGGTGAAAAAAAGCACTTGCAAATTTGTCTCATACAGCTGTGAATTAGCATCAGTCCCATCACTCAGCAATGCAGTGACCAAGGTGCTTCTTCATCAGGGTAGCCCCAGGTTGAAGCCTCTGGTGCCATATAAAGTACAGTTATTGGAATCTAGTATGAGCTCCTCTGAACTTTATACTTTATACTGCAGTCCTAGTGAAAGACTCCGTAGCTTTTTACTCAAAGAACTTCATCTAAATGGCAACAAAATACAAATTTTAGCCTAAATCTTTTGTCTTCATTTATTCATAGCTTTTTCTACAGCATGATTGATCTTACATCCCTTTATTTTGCCGCAAGTGTTACCATCTTACTCATATTCTCAGATGGAGTTAAGAGTAACGCAAGCTGTAGGAAATAATTTGCTGTCCATTTTTAAGCTCTTAGTAGTTATCTGTGGACCACACAGCCTTAGCCTTAGATCACAAGTGATCACGCAGAGTCAGGGAGACTGAGATAGTGCTGTATTCAAAACTAAGTAGAATAAACCACTGTGTGGTGTTGCAGCCTATGCCAGTTAGCTGCAGTTAGAGGCTGCTGCAGGAATGGCTCCCCAAGAAGGACACCCTTGTCAGATTTGATTTGTGACTTTGCCACTTTTAAGGTTTTTTTTTGGCAGGTTCTTTTTTTTTTTTTTTTTTTTTTTTTTGTTGTTGTTGTTTTTTGTTTGTTTTTGCTTGTAAGCTCTTGAGTTACAATGATATAAGAAAGAGGGAATTTTTCTATGAAATTCTTTGCATAAACTTTTAAAATATTCCTGCAGAATTAACAGAAACTCTGCCTTCAATCTTATAATAAAAATAAATCCATACATTTTATCTACATCTTAACTCTCTCGAGAAGGCAGAGCTAAGTTAATTAAAATACAATTAATTTCCCTTGGATATCTTTTGAATTTTTTTTACATATGTCCTGGTAGAAATGTGCTATAAAGATTATTGACTAACTATAAGTTAATATAAAATTTGTTAGTTCCGTGATTGCTTCCTCTTCTAGATATAAATATGCTGAGGATTTCTTCAGTTAGAGACCAGGAGCATCACCAGAAAATTTAAATTTCCTGACATGAAAAACCCAATGTCTAGTTGGAATTTTTCTCTAACTGAAGACTTTTCAAAATGTACATTTTTACAATAGTTCTGGAGCAGTAAAAACAGCTGGGACTGTTTGGAATGAATAACTACTTCAGAACTTAGCCAGATTCTAGGGTATTCTTATCTTGTTTAGTGTTACAGCCACAATTAAACATAATTCTGTTACTTCACAAAGTTTACATCTCAAAACACTTTTCTGGCCACTGTAAGGCAACTTTTCAAGTTCATAAATGAACCCCCCTCAAGTGCAATACACACTTAAGAACAGGTAGGTTGCTTCGAAGGTTATGTTTCCTATTTATTTCCACGGAAATAAAACAGATAAAAAAGCACAGTAATGGTATTTGATAGAGCAAATTCTCAGCTACAGAACACTGTTTCAACATAGTCACCACCATGAGCTATGCATTTCCACCAGCAATGAACAAGCTGCATGCTGCACTCACAAAAACCTGCACCAGCAGAGGTGACCCACTGTCAGTGTCACCACTGCTGAAACACACCACCTGCCACTTCACTGTGTTCACATCCACAGTTTGGCCTCCATCAACATTCAGTAAACATCAGTAAATGTCAATGGATTCCACACCTTTGCTTCACACTCACTTCCATGTCTGAAACCATTCTGTCGGACTGTCCCTGTGCTGCCATCTGTCACAGAAACAAAATATAATGAAGTTCTGGTGGGAAGGTTCAGCCTCTACTGCCATATCACCAACATACATCTCTGACATCTTAAGGCAACATCATAAAATAGAAGGCATTATTTTTGGAGCAAAATTTGTAGTTTTCAGCTGTGTTAATGTTATTGTGGACCTAAATGTAGACTTTCCACTACAGCGGGGTTTATCTTGTTAGTAATTTTTTCTTTTCTTCTGGGACCTATTCAGGCCTCATTTCTCAGGCAAAACTCCTACACGGAGTAGAACTAAGGATTTCATTAAGTAAGGAACACTAAGTAGGCAAATATGAGATGAAAGAATTACCATAGCATGTCCAGTAGAGTCATGAATTAGCGACTGTAAAACATGATGGCTCATCCTGCAAGGCATCTGTCCTTTGCTAACGAAATTTGGAGATGTAACTCTGGCAAGGAAGTTGGTATTTCTACAGACTGCTTTACAAATTATAGAATACTGAGGTAGCTAATGGAAGGAAACTTTACAGAGAGCCCCTGTATGTTGCACAGCACAGATGGTTTTCCTTCTCTGTGAATGAATCTTGGTTTCTTGAATTTAGCAGAATCATTGTTAGAAAAATGTCCAAGCTCAGTAGCTGCGTTTCTATGTACAGATGTGGCTTGTTTCTGTCAAGGCTTGTATGAAAGCCCTGGAGGCAGCTCAAAAGTTGCATCAACAGCACAAGATATAAATACTTGGCTGCTAATACCCTGGACTTCATAGCTTTTGGCCCACTTTTATGCTGAAGGTAGCATACATGGCACTGAATATCACATGCACTGTTATTTGTCATTTTATTTCTATGTGTGTCAGTAAGGCAAGTCTCTTTCTGGTTTTTCCTCCTCCTATAACCTCTTCATTACTTGTTGCATTAAAATACATCAAGAGAACAACAGTCTGTGATGGCAGTACTGGGGATTTCAAACTCATTTTAATGAAGGAAGGTCTCTCATTCCAAGCAGCTAGGCTGTTGTCTTTTTCTTTTCTTTGGATACTCAGCCCATGATTTGAGAAATCCAGACACTTGTACACAGCTTTAATGGATTGTAACCTACAAGTCTGTTCTCCGTGTTATAACTTCCTGAAGTTAAGTAATAAATTACTTTGTTAGGCAGTCAAAAAATGGTGCAAGGAGGCTATTAATGTTATCGCAATAATGCTAGCCAAAATGTCTCCACCTGAAGCTGTATATAGAAATGAAAATCAAAGGCTCAGTGAAATATAGCAGACATCACTGAATGATAGATTTACAATGACTGTCTTGGATAGCTTTCTCTGCGATTTAAAGCCAATGAATATATTTTATCTGATTGTAACTTTTCCAGGAAAATAAAAGCTATGCATACAGTGTATACTCCTTCAGACTTTACAGTATCAACTGTTTTTGGCATGGTTACTAACACAAATGAGTTCTTTTTCTCCTACCTGATGAATACCATAGTAATTTCTGTGACCAGAACACTAGGCATTTTGATTATCTGCTATCAGCTAACAGTTATTTCCTGCTACTGAAAGATGCTTGCCAAATAAGTTTTTACAAAGTACATACAGAACTCCTTGTTTTGGAGTTCTCGTGATTGTGCTGAAAGCCTCCAGGAGCTGAAAAGGAAGAGACTTTATAAGTCAGTGGTGAGGGATCAACATAACTGTAGTAGAAGAATATTTAAATTCATGGGGGAAGATTTGAATTTAGTGACAATAGTGACCACTTGTTCTTATCCTTAGTTCTTGTTCTTATCAGAAGTTTATAAACCGATGAATTTAAAATATTTTACCTGAATTTCTGGTCAACAAGTCTTATGTTTCAATAAAAATAATTGCCACAGATGTTGTTCAGTGCTCTGTGGTTTTCTTACTTGGGGAAGAGAAAACACATCCGTAGTTTTATAACAGACTGACCTCTTCACTTTTGAAAGCAGAACAAAATCTGTGAAGAATTTTCTCTTCTTGCAGACAGTTCAACACAAGATGTTCTGGATTGCTGCTACCAACATAGGGTTTTCAACATATTCTGGCTCCAGGCATTCAAAAATCATAGGATAGCTTCTGAAAAGATCATAGCACAGCTGAAAAATAATTATTTCAATATATCAAGCTAATTTTTTAGGTACAGCAAACGATTACAACATTTCAAAGAATACTGTCAATATAAGTAAGTGGTTTTCCTATTTGTGATTTTCCACTGGGTAAAAACATATTTGCAGGTATTTCTTGCTAACTGTTGGTTGCATGTAGATGAGAATCAGACAAGAAAAAAAAATAAATAAGCCAAAGCCTTTTCTAACTGCATGAATCTAAGAATGAGAGCTTTAAGTTAAAGGATGATAAAATTGAAACTTCCCATTAAAATTAGTATATTTGGCTAAAAATTATGGACCAGAGAAATGCTTGTAGAGGGTCTTTCTGACAGCAACAGTCAGCCTGGATTTAGAGAAAACCCCAGGTAACATTAAATATACACCAGGTTGCTCTGAAAGTAATGCCTCCTATTTATTTACATGGAAACTACATCAGATACAAAGAGCACATTAACACTGATAAAGCAAATTCTCAGCAAGAAAACACTATTTTTTTAACATAGTCACCACCACTAGCTAATTTGTTCAAATGAGCCAATGAAAATACTCTTCATTTCATGGTGTGACAGCTGGGCATGGCTATTTAGAATGTCACTTAAACGCACCACCCACAACCTCACTGAACTCACATCCACTGTTTGGTCTTTGTAAGTGGTTATTGAGCATGCAAAAATGTCAGTGGGTGCAATTTTTTTCTGCATGAAGAAATTTAATGACACAACTTTGCTTCATAAGCACTTTTGTGTCAGGCTATATTTTTTTTCTTTGCTGCCATTTGTTACACAGCAGTGAAATGTAACAGAATATTGGTGGAAAGGTTCAACTGTTGCTGCCATATCACCAACATCTGTAGGCCAATATCATAAAATAGGAGGCATTATTACTGGAGCACCTTTCTTATGTTAAAGTGCCTATGTACCTTGGCACATGAGAACTGTGCATTCACCTACTCAAACTACGATTGCGTATTGGATGAATTCTTTTTGTTTCTATATATTTTTCCCAGTGATGCTGTAATAAGATTTTATTTTGTATTTTTGAAAATCAGTAAGTCTGGGACAGGTTCTCTTTTAGTATCTGAATCAGACAGAGCTGTCTTGAACTGCTAACCCCTTCAAATGACACAGACATGAAAGGGATGCGTGTAGCCTTTCACTGTGCTGAGATATTGGGATAATTATCCAACATACAGTTCCCTCTCAGTGCCTTTCAGTGCATTTTGAATGAAGAGACTGTGAGGACAGCTGATTTTAATCTGAGAATTCACTTTAAAGGGGCTCAGGAGATTCAGTGCTAATAGAGGAACTAAGTGATACAGAAGTATTACTTACTCCTCAAATGGAAAGATGAAAATGAGAATCTTTAGATAAAACAGGGTGGAAATGGATACCTGCTGATCTTCCCCTAGGCTCAAAAAAAAAAAAAAAAAAAAAAGCCTCAGTGATGAGTATGGAGAGAAGCTGTAGTCTACAACACTATTTGTTGGGGTTTGACTCATCTTATGGGTGTGTATTGTATTAAGGATAGTAGGAAGCACTCAGAACAGCTTAGAAGCACTCAGCAACTTCTGTGTAGAATAAGACTTATGCAGTTGATACTGATGTTATATTAGTAGCTGAAAAAACATCTCCTGAGGGAAAAAAATAAAAATATTATCTGGCACAGAAGGGAAACATCTCTCATAATAATGTGAAGCATTGGATTCAGTCCTATTTGTTCTTTACAGCATAATCTCTCCAAGAACAGCACCATCTCTTCACATTAACTTTCATCAGATTACCTTTTGAGAAGCAGGGTCATTGGCAACAACATTTACACATCCAGTAGAACTACACGTCTGGATCATAGCATAAAATATGTTTCTGCTCTGAATCAGACCAGTTGTATTTTAAATGATGATGAGGCGTCTTCTTTGCCACTTCCTTCCTTCTTCCCTCTGAAGAAAAAAATATTTGCCCATTGCAATCATTTTCTTCTTCACATTTGGTGTTCTTTTTCTCCTTTTCTTTCCCTTTTAATTCTTTGTCACTGATTTCAATGGTGATTGTGAGGTGGAAGCAGGTTAGACTGATGGAAAAAACTGATAAATCTTGTGGAATAGTCAGAAATAAACGTGAAAAAGATGAATAGCTACCTCTCTCAGATGTCTTTGCTTCCCTCATGGAAGATAGAAAATGGGGTTCTTGACTTTCCCAAAGTGAGTAGCTTTCTGTGCCTGAGTTGGCTGGGTCCAAGATTTTACCTAAGCATGAATGATGGTTTCAAACAAAAAGTTGATATGGTCAGGTAGACATTAGAGAGGATTTTGTCACAATGGTTTGACATAAGCCGTAAGTCAAATGTAGATTTGATGGGAAAATTTGCAGGACGGCAACCATTAGTGTGAGTTTATGCTGATTCATACTCACTCAGCCTTTTTCTCTCAATTACCACATTTTTCTAAGAGAAATTTTACATCAGAAACTATCTTGCCAAAGACTTTTCCATTGCTTAGATTGGACCGAGTGGGCACCAGGACTCCTTCCATCTCACATTTGATAAGCCATGATCTTCATTGGAATTTTCATTTGGCACTGATAGATGGATTTGCAAGCATTCCCATGAAATTGTAGACATGTACGACTGGCTTCATCAGTCCAGTAGTGCTTTTACAGGCTTGAAGGGGTTGTGCCTCTCCAATGGCCAGATGTGAAAAATCCAGCAATTGCTGAACATGTGTGAAACATAGGAAATAGTGGAATAAAACAGCCATGAGCCATCTTTTGTCTGTGTTGTTCCTGGAAATGAAGGAAAAGACAGAATGGCATGGTTTTGTTTCTTTAGAACAGATAACTGAAGGTAGCTTTGAAAATCCAGAAGTAGCTCCTCAGCTGGAAGAAAGGGTCGTATTTTTTGTTTCCCTCATGAATTCTAATATTTTCCATATTTTTCTGTCAACTGTCTCCTTCCTTTTCAAGTCATGAATGAACAGCACCTGCATGCTAATATTCTGCTGTACTGCATATAGTATGGTTCATGTGTTCATTTAACATTTATTCTCTGCTTTGGAAAAAATACAGTGCAAAAAATACCTATACTCTTTTCTTTAGACAGGAATTGAACTATTCAAACTAGTATGCAAAGATAATAAAATGTGAGTGAACACCTTCAGCTACCTAATAATGAGGTTTAATAATAATAAAGAATGAGAGAAGTTTTATAAGAAAAGAGGAAAGCAAAAACCTTTTTTAAAGAAAAACATTTTAAAGAAAAGTTTTAAGAAAACATTAAAAGCCTTAAATGACTGAATCCAAAATAATTTTTCAGGAAGAGCAATATCAAAGAGAGTAC
Source organism: Tympanuchus pallidicinctus (assembly GCF_026119805.1). Classification (NCBI taxonomy): domain Eukaryota; kingdom Metazoa; phylum Chordata; class Aves; order Galliformes; family Phasianidae; genus Tympanuchus; species Tympanuchus pallidicinctus. The sequence goes on along the minus strand of NW_026294747.1, from coordinate 71,485,424 downwards.
TGGAATCAAATGTTCTTTTGCATTTCTTAGTCTAATTTTGTACAAGAATTACTCTAATTTGCTGCCTCAGCTCCCATGTAGTATCACTGGATCAGATTTTTTAGACTCAGCAGGTCAGGAATCTGACAGCAGCAGTGATCATTAACAGCTTTGTTTTCCCTAAATTGTATTTCTAGAACTGTTTTCCCCTATGAAGCAGGAGTTCTGAGCTAGTGTATTTATTTCCTGTGCTCCTGTGATGTAGGGAATAAAATGTTTCTTTGAATGTTTGTTCTTTGTTGAGTGCAGCATGGAGGCGTTTGAGAATCAACAGTCCCTTGTGTTTACAGAAGCAGTCACTTCACCACTGCATGCTGTCCAGGATTTGCCACGCTAGTCAATTTAGGGTAAATTTGCAAAGTGGTGCACAGGGAGTCACACAGTTAAATCCTATTGATGTTAATGGGAGTCGTGCAGCTAAATCCCTGCACATTGCATTGTAATTTACCCCTTTGTGTTTCTCAAACCTGCTGGCTCATGACTAATTTGTGTCTCTAATAGAAAAACCCTAACATGTTTTCATCATATATGGAATGGTGCAGTCTACATATTATTCACGCTATGTGTGCCATGTAAAACAGAATTCTAAAGTAAAGACATTCTGTCTAGTGATTGTTGTCTCCATATATTTATGTGGTTTTCTTATAAGTTACAGAACAGTGATAAAGCTAGCATTAGTCACCACAGTCCTCAGAACGTCAACTTTTTTCACTATAGTTTTTGAAAGCTAGTTTAATCTCAATTGCAATAAGAGAAAAAGAAAATATTTTTTCAGTGAAAGCACAATGTCTTGAAAATTTTCTTGATTTTTGAAAATTTTCTTGATCTTGATTAGGCCATGAGATGGCAAAAATATCCACCATGCACAACCATGCATGTATGAAATATACAAAAAGTGGTGTTCATACAATACTGCACCCATTCTAATTAGCTCTGGCACCTACAGAGTTGATTATCTCAGCAGCACCGTGCTGATGTGGCAACAAAACTTCTGGTTCAAGAGCTGGCTCAGGTAGCATTCTCTAAAGAATCCTTACACCGCCCTTCATTGTGTGGTGTAGGCATGCCCATAGAAAAGTAGGTAAGATAATGAGTGACTTTATCTTCAGTGAAAGGTTTGGATAGTTCTCCATAATTGGGCTTAAAACTGCACTATGACTGTTGAGAAGAGAAAGAAAATATTGCCTCACTTTTATTTCTGATTCATTTGCTGAATGGAAAATAAGTTATGAAAACATATCATTCAAGACTATGTCATCAGACATATATGCAGATCAGATAATTGAGGCAGAATAGACAATCTGAAATAGAAATTCCATAACTGCTCTGCTGGTCACTGGAAAGTCTGAGACATACATGTTGGCAATACAGATCATGCTGATAAATCTGCTATCATCAACAGGTCTTCTCAGAGTCTGTTATCATTTGGACCCATACTCAGATGAGTTTCCATGCGATCACTTTCACTTACCAAACATAATATTTTGATTTAGTCTTGTGTTTAATTAAAATCATTGCAGGCAGCAACATTTAGCAGTTGTCTTTTTTGAGTGAATCTTCAGTCATTACTCACCACCCTTACATTTTTTTGTATCATTCCATTGCTGTGTAATTAACAACAATCCTTCATCTTCATCTCCCTGTTCCCTAGGCTTCTTTGTGGGTACAAAGGACGAAAAACAGGAGCCTAGGGAAAGACTACTTCCGTACAGAGGCTTATATCAGCACCATTTGCAGAAGCATCCCTGCTCTACTAGAACTCCTAAACTGTCTGCCACAGACCTATCTGCCATAGACACCACAGAAACTGGATTAGATACTGACAATTTTTTTCTTTAACGATTTAAAAAAAAACCATATTACTGACTGAGTGACTATTGAAATTTTAAAGAGACTTGGTGTTTTCTTACAGGGATGGCAGATTTGTATGCTTGATATTTTGGTCCCTCCTCATCTTGCAAACTTTCAGATACTAATTCAAAACACAAAAGCACAAAAATACGTCAAAGAGTTACTGAATGAGAATTCTGGCCTGAGAAAAATAACTTGTTTTTTTCTTACCCTTATTCAGGGAAATTGATGTGTATCTGTGACTGACTTCTTCCCTTTTTCCTCCCTCTCTCCTCCCTTCTTACTCTCTCCATTCCACATGCATCAGAATGGATAGCCCTGGTAGGGAAAATACAGACTGTGTGATAAAGTTCAGAAAAGTCATAAGCAGCAAAAGAGGAGAGAAGCTGTGTCAATTTTAAGCAATATTAGTATTGACACTCTTTCAGACATTATTCTAATAAAATAAAACAGCAAAATAGTTATAAAGAAGCTTCGTTAACAATAGTCAAAGCAGTTGAGAAAGCACTGCTGAGAGTGAGGTATGGGAAACCTTGACCACTCCTGATCTAATACTTCAGAAGGACTTTTTTGTTGTTGTTGTTGTTAAGTACTGGATCGCCTTTTTGAGCACAGAATGAGGCAGAATATAGACTTTTCTAACTGGACTGAGAATTACCTCTCTAGCTCTTTTCTATTTAGAATGATGCAATATTAGTCACTTTCAAACACAAAAACACATTGCTTGTATAGTGGTTCACAGTTCACATGAATATTGTGATTTAGATGGGAAAATAGTAGCTGTGTGTCAAGAACCACTAAAGTGCAAATGCTCCATAATTACCTCTTCCTTTCTGTAGCTATGTGTCTGGTAGAACTGATTCAGCTTTGAGGAGGGTTGGATTTGAAGGCAAAAAGGCCTTTAGCAAAGCTGTGGAATGAAAGGGAACCACCTAGAGAAGAAATTAAATGTCAACTATATGGCATTGTTTAGATGTATGAGGTATTTGGGGGGTAACAAAGAATATGGAAGAGGAAAGATAAAAGCAATTTGAATAAGACTTATGGAAAATTGAAAAAGCAGGGTAAAGTTTGTCTCTGATAATGCTGAATCTGTTTGTAAATAGATGTGTCTTTCTAAACAATTTAAAGTCTCATTTTGTGTACTAATTGGAAGCAAATATGATCTTTGAATTAATTCCATTTTAGGAAAAAGAAAATAAACCCAGTAAAGGTGTTTGTCTCCACTGACTGAAGAAAGTGTGAAGTGTTCACCTCATGAATGTAGAATAATCTTGCACATTTTTCAATTCTTAGTAAATTTCAAATTTAAAAAATGCAAAGTGCTTAGGAAATAATACATGTTCATTTTCTGAATTTGAAGGTTAGACTCTCTTTTAGTCCTACACAAAAGAAAGAATGGCAAACTCATTTCTATTTGGATTATAAAGTGGGCTATAAATCTTGGTATTCTTAGCATTTTCTGGCTTTAGAAAGGCTGCAGGCATATGGAACTAGCTTTTCTCATAGTGTTTTGATTTTTGTGTTTGACAATGTGATATTCTGAGACATGGAAGATTCTGACATATCTAGATCCCTCCAAACATCTGGACAGAGTAGGCAGAGTTCACTGAAACCTGGCTTCAAGGTGTTATATCCTTCCACTTGGTTCTCAGGATGGCATCATAGGGGTCTGGATTTGTTAATCTCTGCAGGCTTCTAATCTATTCATAACAACTGGTTTTGATTGACATCTGAGCAGCTGTGATATACTGAAAGGAAAAAAAAACTGTAATGCAGACTATTGACTGGCTGTGATTCTCAGCATTGCAGCAGCTTGTTATGACAGCAAGATCTGCTATAAAAAAAGCAGTAGGAGATTTACAAACTTCTGGCTCAGTTTTCAGAGGGGCAAACTTAGCCACAAAAGATTTAAATCAAAAGGGTAACAGAGACTCCAGGCAGTTTGAGTCTCACACAAAATTGCAGAGGAATGAAGTTATGAGACTTCTCTGTCATTTCTATATTTTGGTTATTCTGCATTATTCTGTCTCATTTGTATTTACTAGGGAGTCCTCAAGTTACCGCTCTGTAACTACAGAATAAGATGTTCAGATTTAACAGATCAAAATGTTTTAGTTTTAAGGACGTTACAAAAAAAGGTTTAAGCTGATGTTAAATGTTGATTAATATCACCTGGTAGACAGACAGCTAATCAGGGAAGCTGAAGTTATTGATGAAAACCTCTGACCAGAAGGGTTACATTTGGTAAAGAATTTCTTAAATGTATTAGGAACAAACAGCAGTTCAACAATTATAGCATTTTGACATGAGATAAGGTTAGTAACCACAACACAAAAAAGGAAGTGCTCAACAACTTTTTTTTTAATCTATTCCTGTAGAAAAGCAGGATGATGTATTCTTATGATAAAGCATTAAGGAAATACTTTTTACTGAGCCAGCAGATAGGGAAGATCACAAATATAAACAGTGGAAGTTAAATATTTTTCTGAAATCAGGAGGACTGGCACCCTTCAGTGCCACAGTGAGGAGATTCAACAATTTATTTCACTGATTTGCATATCTTGCAACTCTTGGGAACTTCAGGATTCTTACATATATCTTTAACACATGGTGATATACAGAGAGAAGTTGAAACAGAAATCTGGAAAATAATAACTTCAAGGTTAAAAAATGGTAATAAAATATTGCAATTAGTAACATTTTATAAAAAATAGGACATATAAGACTTGAAATCTGTCTCATGAGATTGCAGTGATACCTGATTAAAATAAATGTCTACTGTAGGCTTATGTATATTTTAGTGAAGTAGTTGTTGAAGACTGAGTGCCTACATACGCTCTCTGTGTAATAGTGGATGGGATGGAATTCTTTATCAGACTCTTGTAAGAAATGGCATCCATCAAAGTTGGAGTACCTATAGCTGCATTCATCTCTAAACTTCTATTAAAAAAAAAAATTGTAAATCTATTTAAAATAAGGTAATCATCTACATTTCTACAGAGAGGCATTGTTGACTTCAAAAGGCAACTAATCCTGATTAAAATCCTAATTACGTCATTTAAAATGATCCAAAGGTATCCATCAGTCCTTGACTAGGGAGCCTGGGTAACTCTTTTACTCTACATATCCAGTTTCAAGACAGAAATACAGCTCCTTATTTGGACAGGGTGTCCTTTCCTTCATAGGTACCATCACTACAGTGAAAACTTTTTTAGAAGCAGTGGTTACAAGATCTTATATTAGATCTTATTAGATATTAACAGATCTTATATTAAGTGGATTGAATATGTCTAATGTTGACAGATATTTCACAAGTCTGTCAGGGCTTTGTAATCTATTTTAAATCAGTAAGTTTTGAGAAACTGTTCAAATGTATGTTGGATACTTCAGTTCCCCACCTATTTAAAAAAATAACAAGGTGCATTGTGTCTTAAAATATTCAGCTACACCACACTCAATTTTCAGACTCATGGCTTTCAAACAGAAGTTATTTATAGGTTTATTCAGCCATGAAAGAAGGTGAAAGTGAAGTAGACAGTACACAGAACTATGGGAACTGTCAGGAAGAAAAGAATGAATAATATAATATAGTACTCTATAAATGAAAGAAAAAACATGGCTTGCTGAAAGATCTCCAAGTGTTACATATGGGAATCCTAGGCCAAATATTATTTAATACTTTTGTCAGTGATACGAAAGAAAGAATAAACTAAATGGTAGTAAGACAAATATGTCACAAAGACTAGTAGAGAAGATATAAACAGTATAAATAAATAATGCTGATCAGTGTGAATTATTTGGCTAAGAAGCACTGAAAATATTGCTTTTGATACTGCCAGATTAAAAGTCACACATCTGGGAATTAAACTCACCCTCTAGATTTACAGCATGGCAGACAATGCTCTGGAAGTAAGAAAGGTCTTCTAGACTTGATAAAGACCTGTCTGAACGTGAGGATTTGCTGTGATGCAAACAGGAAAGAATTATCCCCGGATAAATCTAGGGAAAGTTAGGCAGGGACAAAGACCTGTGTTCTGCAAATGTAATATGTATTATCTCTGTAGTACTGCTAAATCACACTGCTGTATCCATGCTTTCAAAAGGAGGTTAGCAGGTTGGATAAAATTAAAAGAATGATAATGATGATCCTCTGCCTGATGAGGCACATCTCTTTTGCATGAGCAAAGAGATTGTTTTTTTTGCATCAATCAGTATCTCCAAGGTGAAATTAAATTGTAAAAAATGGCCTAATCTCATCCCAGCTGTGGGGAGAAAGCTAACTGAAGATTTTGTCTAATTTAGACTGATGAAAGAACTAGGACTGAACTGCAAATATTAGCAAAGAGACTAAGAAAACATTAGCTAATATAGTGTGAGTTGCAACAGATTATCTATCACTAGGGATGTTTTAAAACTAAGAGTATATATCTTTTTAATAAATGGTTTAATATAGATAGATACCATGGAGTTGCTGCAGGACTCACTGGGTAAAGATCTGTTCCCTTGATATGCAACTGACAGATGAGATAAACACAACTGATCTTCTAGGCTTCCAATCTATTAATATTTACAAACATTTTATGAAGGATAATTCATATTAAATTACCTTCTCATTAACCCCACTCTGAGTTCCTTGATTCTCGACTCGTACTGTTCTTTGACAAGATAAAGTCAATGCCTTTATTTTTAGGTGAAAATGTATGTTTTCTCTATATTTATTATTGCAAGACTTTCATTGCTCATGTCCATTTCCGTGCACTTTGTTCTTCCTGGTGTAATAAAGAGCACTGAATTTCTGGAGATCTATTGATGTAGCAATAAAAACTTCTCCAATGTAAGTCCCATAATGAATTTCATAATGTTATTTGGGACTAAATTTAAGCACCTCATGCTTCTTTTTGCCATTAATTAAACATCACTTTAGCAAAAAATCAGTCTTACACAGGAAAAGGAAGTATCCAGTGGGCTCTACTATACATTTTTGTATAATAAATTTAGAGTAAGGGATTTTAAAGATGGATTTGTGTAGTTGCAGGAGAAGGTGTGAGTGACATGGAAAATACACAGGAGCAGAGAGGCTGCCAATCAGAAAAGAAAAAATAAGGAAGTGTCAAAAAGTTGTTTAAATGAATGAAACTGCACAAGTTATTCTCTCAAGACTAAGTTGAAATAGTTTCTTTGATGTCTGTCCTTAAAATGAAAATAATGTGCAAATATTTTTAAATAAATTATTCCTTAGTAAGTAGACTGTAAAAGTAATAGTAAATGCACTCACAAAAGAAGCTTCAAGAATGATAACTCAGGTAATTGGATCAGAGGTGGTAGATAAAATTGCTATAATTTAGACAAAGTTGGGCAGGAGTTCTTTTTCAAGCATGTAGTGTCTTGTTAGATTCAACAGAGCAAATCTGTCTCATCTTGATGTTACTGTCAGCCAGCTTTGGAATGAGAGAAAAACATTAGTCCTTACTTTAGGCCAAGAAAAGAGTTTCACTCAAGATTAGTATCAGCAGCACAAAAGGATACTCAGATCGTCAACTCTGTCTCCCACTCCTCTTTCTTTACATCCTCTACATCTCTAAGGTTAAATGGTAATAAACACTGCAGTTATCCACCTTTTGCACAGATTATGGGATGGCAAGGATGAAGAAAATTCCTATGAAAAGTGATGGATAATGTACTTAAAAATTTTACTGTTAAAGTAGTAAAGTGTTAGTTGAGCTCAACTAGTTTGCTTATCTCTGAAGCTCCATGCATTAATACCACAAGGTGTTGGTCATAATTTGTCCCATGAGACAGGGAATGGCTCTGATGTTATATACTTTGCAGTGCAGACTGGGAAAGGGATTGTCTGTTTAGGTCTCATCTGCAGCTTTAGATGATTAAAATTTGGCAATTACCATCGAAGATCCTTACTTTGATAGTTTATGCAGAGTCTAAAATAGCCATTGAAACAGGACTGGCTGCATGACTCTTTAGCCTTTAGATTATGAACTCTCTGGGTGAGGACCATGGAAAATTTTTCCATATTACTTAGCAGAAATGGATGCTGTTGCAGAATCATGACTTCTAAGTACCACTGCATCTGATGTGTGGCATGTCCCGGGAGAAACAAGCTAACTGCCAATAAAGAACTAAAGAATATTTTCAAAAAGATAGTAAAATGTGAGAATAATGTTTTTTACTTATTTGTTTATATATTTTAAGATACAGAAAAGTAATTCTTCTTTCTCATAAAATATGACTTTTTTCCTATTTTCTTATACATCTCTTTCTATTTCCAAGAAAGTCTTACTTGTGGCAATTTCCTATTTAAGCATGCAACCACAACAACAGGAGTCAATTCTGCTCATGCCAACAGCTTGGAGAGGGCTGGTACTGTGCCTCTACATGAGTAAAGCAAACTACCAGGGAAGACTTGGTGACATTAGGAAAAAATGTGCAGGGTGCAAGTTGTAAAAGCACCTCAAAGCAGACAAAAAAGAAGACAGAAAGGACTGTGTTTTCTCTCTCCTTCTCTTTCTTTTTCTTAGACAAAACAACTGTGTTCTTAACTAAGCTTGAAGGAGTGGAATTGGACTCAAAAGAATCGGTTCAGTAACTTGTTTGCTTGTTATAGAACAGAACCTTTACATCCTGTTGCTTGATGCAAAGGAACAAGATTAGACTTGGGAGTCTACCCCAGATTCTGTTAGGAGAAACTCTAAATCTCCTCTAACACACAGGTACTCTGCAGTATGTTTGCATTGCTTAGAGTGGTGAGTAATTGCTGGTCAGCAGGGATGTGAAATAGAAGAGCATTGCCATACTGGTGACCTGGAAGTGTTAGAAGTCTCTGTGGCAGCTGGCAGAGATGCTAAACAAGCTCATCACACTGACTTCATGGACAGGCAAGGACATATCCATGGGTGAGCACTAGTAACCAGGCAAAATGAACCAGGAGAATTAGTGTTATAAAAACAAAACCGAGTGCCATGGTTGTGAAAGGGAAGATGAGTTTCAGTGGCAGTGATCAAGAGAAATAAACTAAAACAAGGCTTGTGCTTCTCTGCATCGCTGAAAACTTCTTAGCAGCTGTGTGGTTTGAATGGCAGTATAAGCACCAGGGGATGGGGAACTCCACCTTGCCATGGACAGAGATATGAGATGTACGGTTGTATCTATACTGAGAGATGTACCGAGTTTTGCCTTTGTGCAATTGTTGTGAAGTGCAAAGACACACTCAGCTCCTGTTCACCTTCAGGGAGAAACATATTTCTGCAGGCAGTGTTTGAAAAAATGGAGTTCCATTAGGTAGGGTAGGGATAGGGGCAAGACGAGGAAGGGAGATAAAGGAAGTGAACAGAATACAGGAAAAGGCACAAAGGAAAATCCAGCTGCGGAGACCCTTTATTTTTAGTGCTAAAAGGTATTGTGATCCAAAGCATTAAGATGCAGTAAAGAATCATAGAATGATATCTCAGGAGAAAAAATGCAGACAAATTGGATACCAAGTCACACCTAAGTGGAAATATATTTTTGTGAGCCATTGTGTTTGTATACTTCAATCTTCCTTAGTGATTTCCCTCTCACAGTACTACTGCGTTACCTATGGAAATACATGAATTTTTTCTTGCAGGCAATAACAGAACTGTAAGGCATGTGTCCAGAGCAATGAAACTTATTTCTAACATTTCAGGATATGTGTCCTTATGAAAAGGAAACTGAAGACAAAAGAGAAGTGAACAATTTCATTTTATTTCATTTTACTTTATTTTGAGAATTTAAGAATATAGAACACTGAAATTTTAGATTAGAGCTTCAACTTGGGAAAGGGATTGAAAATTGGAAAATTGGCTCCATTTTGAATGGAAAAGACATCTATTTTTAACCTAGAATTTACCATGAAATGTTTCTACTTGAAAAAATCACTTTAGTGCCACAATATATGGTCTAAAAAGAGATCAGATAATTGCTGTTGAGTAAGGTCCATTTTTCTCAATTTACTATGTAGTTTGGGATGTCAGTGACTGCTGATTCAGATATCCAAATTTAGGTGCTTGTGTGTTGGCCTATAAACTGATGTTATAAACTTCTTTTACAGGGAATGGAGTTTTAATCTGAAGTGCTTGGAGATCTGGGACTTGTTTCACCCATGCCAAGGTATATGCATCTACCTTGGCAACTGAACTACCCTCACGTCTGCATGGGCTCAAGCTGAGATTGAGACTCCAGGGACTAGCATCTCATGGCATAAAAGTAGAAAATTGGTTGTTTTCTAGGTGCACTTACAAAATGTTATTTGCCCTCAAATCTGCTATTTGCTTATGGAAATCTGAGGAATCTACGCTTTCTCAAACAGTATTAGGTGTCTATCTTTCAGTATCAAAGCAACCTGAACACACCCACCTAACTCCAGAATATCATGATGGGTTAGGTATGCAGTGTATATCGTTTGATACTGATCTTAATAATAATCTTGCTAAACACAAGCTGTTTCAGATGCCCTTTAGATGACTGTGTCAGCAGTCCAAGTGATGCTGCTGATATTGCAAAGCATTTCTGGAAGAACTGTACTCTTCAGGGCTGATTGTGTCAGGCTGAGTGGGGCACTGAATGTAACACTCATGCACTGAGGATATTGTAAGTCAGGAGCTATAAGTCTCACCCACACAAAATCTTGTAATAGGACAATTAAGTCAATGTACCATGTTTTTAAAATTGTTGTTGACAGAAATATTCTGGGGAAACCATCTGTCTTTCAAGCTGAAGTGATATTATTTCTCGATACTGAATAAGGAGCTTAATAAAATAGAACAGGTTTATTTTCCTTGTATTTTTGATTCTCCTGAACATTTGCTTGCATATTCTGCAAGAGTGGATCCTGGGACTCTGGTTATGGGCCAGATGCTTTCAAGTAGAACGTTAAAAATTAGTTCCACTGGTTCATCTGGAGGAAAATCTCTGTCTGTACAAGTGAAAGGACCAAATTATCTTCATCTAAATGAAAATAATATGAGGGCCTGAATTCTGTAGCTTTATACAGGATTTTTATCTTGTCTTTTTTCAGCTTTTAGGCATTCCTGTGTACACAACTGTATTTTCTTCCCTCCTTGCAATTTTGGCCAAGTGCTTGGTGGTGAAATTCGGTAAAATTCCACTGATGTAACTTTGCTGAGTTACCCTGGCTGAGGGTTTCCTTAGCCTGGGCAGTTTAATCTCATTTCTAAGATTATTACTGAATTATAGCTTTCAACACTTTTCAATGTCATAATTTCAAAATACCAAAAACCAACACTTAAACTCCTGAATAAAAATATTCAGCAATTTTTTTTTTTTTTTTTTTTCCCCCGTTTAAGCACTGGCCCTTAAATATCCCATTGACAAGAATCTGTTGCAAGTGTTTTCACTGTTTTCTCTTTGCTCTGTGGTGAGATAAGCATTTCTGAATTTCCTGGGCGGATTCTTCAGACTATGACATGCTCAATCTGGTTTAAGCTATTCTAAATGCAGCTTGAAGTATGTAGATATATCATTATTATTATTATTGTAATTATTACAGCTATTAAGATTACTGTCACTTTTTTTATTGCTGTTACTATCAGCATTTGGAAACTATTGAATGCTCGTTCTGTGCTGAGCATAGCCTAGCATAGCTCCAACCACTGCAGCCAGGAGGAGCCTTGGTTTGGGTTTGGCTGTGGTTCGTAGGGCTGGTGGTGACATGAATAATGCAAGATTCCAGCTGTTGCAATGCTTGGAGTGTAAGCGCTTTTTGTCCAGCCATAGGACAGAGATTTTAGTAGTTAGTTGAACACAACACTGAGAGGCTTTCACAACACCTACGTGTTCTTTCTTGTTCCAGAAACTCCTATGAGCCAGAAATATTTGTTGCAATGTGAAATGTTCTGTGAGATAATGATAGCTTTACAGAAATCTGGTAATATGTAGTACAGCAGGAGCTTTTCTTTTCATGAGCTTACATTTACAGATGTGTTTGGCTTTAGTCAATAGAGTATTACAGACTTTAAGATGGAGGGTCTTATACACTTCCTTAACAGCCCCTTTAGTTATTAAAAAGGAGAGGAAAAGATTCAAGTACAAAAAGCGCTAATTAAAGGAGCAAATCTTAGGTTCATCCTGCTGAAGATTGAAGGGATGGTTTGGTGAGCACTGTTCTTGTGATTAGCACCACTTCCTATGGTTGCCCAAATCAGAGATACCACTGCTCTACTGCATCAGACAGGTCAGGGCAGAAGACAGCACTGACTAGAGACACTGAAGTCTCTAGTTTGCCTAGAGCTGTACCTGTTCCTGCTGTTGTGTTGGGAGGATGTACAGGTTGATTTGAACACATCCATGTGATGAAACTGTGTTTGGGTCAAAGTGGATTTGCACACCTTCAGAGTGAGCTGCTGCAACGGGCAACTTTAACAAAGTTGTGTAGGAGATAGGAGTGATTTGCTACTGTGTATTGCCTGGCAAATCCAGCCAGACAACTCTAGAACAGCTCTAAAGCACACAATCCCACCTGATGTTTGTGTAATTTACCATCAAACTCGGTGCTTTTACATACATTCTTCAATGTTCACTAACAGAGCACCTAAGGGAGTAGAAAGAGTTATAGAATACACTGCAGTTTTAAAAGGAGCACTTGTTTACATTTTTTTAGTTGAGGAAAAAGACCAACTTATGTTAAAGATCAATTCCTGAGTGTCATAAGTGACACTTTTTCCAAGCTCTTCCATAGCTGCAAAAGGTGTTGGGCAAGCCTCTCAGTACCTATAGGCCTAACTGTTCAGTTTTCAAAGCTATTATGAAGGCCAACACATTATTACTTCAGAATCCTAAGCTATAAAATACCATGTAAACATGTGCTATTAACTACACCTATTTGTTATGCAAGGCAGGGCTGGGAATTGTTCCAGAACCAAATCAGATGCACTCCACTGTTTTGATTCTGTGATATGTAGCTATTGGTTTCAAATTTATTTGGGGCTTTCAAAATGGCCTTGGTCAACCATTTACATCAACTCCATTAATCTTTCTGTCTCGCTTTATTATTAACTGAAAAATGATTTCCCTATGTTGCAACCTATGCTTCTCCCAGGCAGTTTAGTTATTTGGCTGGACAGAATGCTCATCAAAATCAGCAAAAGTTATTTCCATCATCTTCTCTGTATCACTGTCCAAGGTGAGAGCACTCAGCAATTTTAAAAGTGTTATCTCAGCTGTGGTCTTTGTAGCCAGATTAGTGCACTGACTCAATATCTTTTCAAGATACCTGCACTTGTTCTTGCATTAATTCTTTTTGTGTGTAACACAAGGATGGGAGACTAATAATAGAGTTGTAATCATCCACTGGATCAAGAATTCCCAGCTTGTGAACAGGTCTTACTATGGCCCTACTCAAAGCACAGACAACAATATGAGGCTAAAATGCCAGTTTTTTACAACAGAAATATAAACAGAAATAAAGGCCAAAGACATATCAAGATGTCTGCTGCTTTTCTTAAAGATGCTGAGGTTGAGATCACTGTTGGCTGTGTGCATAGTGTTGACAATTTAGATCATGCAATCAAGGGATTTGTGTACTGCAACACTATGAACAAACTCCAACTTGAGGTGAAACTGTACATTCTTGTCTGCTTTCCACACAGGCAGAAAAAGGAGCCCCCTTTTCCTTCTTTATGAGATAACTCATTTGGCCTCATGAGATTATGGAAGAGTGTGCTATCTCAACATAGTCCAACACAGTGCATTATTATGGCACCTTTATACTCACCACTGAAAAGCTTTGGGAATTCTGTCAGTCCCAAGTGAGAGCCTATTCAGTTTGCCCATGCACAGTCAGCAACTCTGAATATACAGCACATACCGGGCAGCACTACTCCATTTGATCTCAGCATAAATAATTCCTATAATGCTCAGTACTGGATAGAAACTGAGAATCTGAACTAGAACAGAATTTTCTTTACCATTAATAGTTTGTCATGACTTGCTGCAGAAACAAATCTTATCACTCTCTGGGTTGTATAAGCCTTGTTTTGAATTCATATGTGATGTAATTTTCCATATATTGCTGTGCTCATATCCAATACGTCAGATGGCTAATAAATACATATTTAACTCTGTCTGAATTCCTCTCATGACTGAACTCCTGAGATTGGGTTGAATCTCAGAGTAGAACTACTTCTACTGAAAAACTGACTTAACCTCTCCTGAACATCTTTAATTGTGTTACAAGCTTATTGCTGGCTGATTCAGTAACCGAGTACAGAAATTTCCTAATTACTTTATCAGAAAAGTCAACATTCAAAATGGAAGATAAGATTACAAGGGAGATGACTTCTAAAAGTTGTTTATAACCAGTAGTTATTGACATATGCTCTGCTGTGAACTTGGCAAGCTGTGATACACGTGCTGACAATCATAAAGATAGTAAAGTCAATTCATTTCAGTGAAAATGACAAGAAAAGACTTGATTCAAATGATATAAGGTTAAGCTATAAAACTTTCAGTGTGTGAGAATGACTCCATAAAAATGATTGTTCTGAACCTGGTGTTCATTTTTGTGGGGACATCAATTCTGGTCACTTACAGAACAACTTTCTATAGGTGGTGTTGCCAATTCACTTGATTTTCCTTGCCAGTTTCTGAATATCTGATGTTTTTTATAGTACTCTGTGGCAGATGCTGAATTGTAGATCTTGTTAGCCATCCTCTTATGGTGAAATTTTGAAATATTTATCAAAATTCATGCCAAAAAGTAAGAAAACAGAACAGAAATAAAATCTGATTGTCATTTAACTACCCCAAAACACTCACTGTTAATCATATGCTTTTGAAAGTTCTTGATCTTAGATTTTTATTCCACAAGCATCTCACTGAGTCTCTTATGAGCTCTCAAGTCAGACTTTGCCTCCTCTTCCAAGACAATTCTTCAGGGTGTCATTATTTACAAATCTCTCTAGAAGGCCTTTATCTTTTATGTCTGTTGGTGTAGTGTTATACCTAAAACACTCACATAAAAACATTTGTGAAGAAACACGAATTAAGAAAGGACCAAAAACGTATCATTCTCCAGCCATCCACCTTTAACATAAATAATTTGTCTTTCCGTATAAAAGACATAGGCCTCATGGAAGTATGAGGTGATTGCTAACAAAATGACTCTCACAGTAGTTACAACTTTCAGTGAATAAACCAAATACTTCTAGACATTAGATTATAATTTAAGAGACATTTCAAAGCATGTATCATTGACCTCCTAAGGAAGATTTAAAAATACCATTATGCTGACAAAGAATAACAGCTTTCAATTCAGTACAATAAGCTCTCTGTAAAGCATATTATATAGATAAACATTACCATCTGTTCAGATACCTTGCTCTCTGCGATTTTTTGAGGGGTATAACTCGTGGCTTACCATACCTGAAATTTTGTGTGATTGATCTGTGACTAAAAACAGAAGAATGGAGAGAAAATGGTGCTGAAGTGTTAGGAAAGTCTATCTGCTTTCCTGGCTGCATTCTTGTAAATTACTTTCCAGCATTTTGAGAGAGGCAGATTAATTACCTTTCAGCTCAAATAAATTAATAATGAAACTTTCACTGCAAAGTCCTTGTTCATGGGAACACCAGAACAGAGGAACCAAACATGACTTTAATGTTGAGGTTGCAGAATTTCCTCCTGACATTACTTCTTTCGAGTCTGTGCAGTTATAAAGCACCCAGTGCAGGTCAACAAAGTCCATGTTGTTGCCTCAGACATTCTTGTAAACTGAAACTGACTTAACCAAATAAAAACAGAATGACTATCACGGGGAATTGGTTTAATATGCATGGCAATGGAATTTATTACTTCAAAAGTGAAATAATCTGATCAAAAGACAACATATTAAAAGACAAGCAAAAAATTACTCATACAGTTTGCTGAGTTGTAAGTACATATACTGAACCATAAGGACATGAAGGGAAAACAATTCTGCTGTTACAGTAGGCAGCACAGAGCCTGTCAAAAAGATAAGACCAAATAAGCTAAATATTGTCTCTTTAAGACTCAAGAACAGGGTTTATTGCATTTTAATGGTTGTGATTAATGGGGTAGAAAGCAGATGCTCTATCAGTTAAGTAGAGATAATATCATCAACGTCCAGAGTAAGGAATAGTTTATTATTTCACAAAAGCTTCATGCCCTTCTGGCCTTGCTTAGGAACTTGGCCAGATATGAAATGAAGATGAATGATAGTTTAAACAGAGTTCACCCTTCCTCGCAAGACCTTATTAGTAAAATAGGATATGATACATAGTCTTGCAATATTAGTAACATGTGCAGCACCTCCTGTAATATATATTGTTGATTTTTTTAAAGTAATTGATTAATAACAAGCAGGACAGATCTCATTATCAAGGTCCACTGATTTCTTTTCTGTTCACAGCCTGTTGCTAAATCATTTTCCAATTATGTAATAACGTTGTAAGCATAGCAGGCAGATCTGAACTGAAATCTTAATCATTCAGTAAGCAGTTTTTTTTCTACGTGTTAGAAGACAAGGAAGTTATGTGGAACCAACATAGAGTGGCTGATCTAAGTAAGACTTTGAACACTCTGCATTTAAAAGAAAGAATTATGGAAATTTTTATGTTTTAAAGTGGAGTACTAGGAGTCTGTTTTTTGTTCCTTTTTTACCCTAAGAGGATGCTGCACAAAGATGCTACAAATTAGAGTTTGTTAGACCTGAAATACTGTTTCTTATTTGTGACAATATAGTGTTACTGCCTGAACTTCTGAAACTGTAGGAGAAAAACAACTTATTTTTAAAAACAAAAAATAATAAAGAGAACAGGTCTACAATTTCACGTAGAAATCATCCACTGACACTAACTTTTGTATAAATGTCCTTAAGCATCGCTAACACTTCTGTTGCATTTTAGCAATGCCTTTTACCCCAGGAACTCTAAACATATAGAGAAAATGAAGTGATTTTCTGCTTAAATCTCAAGCTTATTTTCATGTTGTTGAAGACAAGAATCACACAGAAAGAGATCAATTAAATTCTAAGTTTGCTTACCAAAAGTTCACAATTTATTATCCAGACTCCTCTTTGAGGCAATTTAGATAATCTCCTTTGGATCCTGTACTTAAGATAGGTGAATGTCAGTCCAGAGATGCTTATATTGGTATTGAGCAATCCTATTGAATTGTGAACTTTCAAACGCCTGAGAAAAGGTGAAGCCAGGAGGAATACCCTTCTATTTTTATCTTACATCAGTTTTATCTCATACTTCTTAGACAACGTGTGTTAGAAATAATTTGGATAATAAAGAAGCAGTGTATCCAAAGTTGTAGCTTGCAGTAATAATGGAAAAACATTGAAAACAAAACCCCGACGTGGGAAAATTTATTCATAATAACTTTTAGGAGTGCATTTAAGTAGATCAATAAAGACAGTTCAGAATTTTTAGCTGTAGTTTTTACTATGGGTTAAGTAACAAACTTCTGAAGTTTCTTTGCTATCATCTTTTATTTAAAAATATCAATGCTAACTGGTATTCAGTAAATTTCAGTTCCACCTGAACTATTGATTATTAGTAGCTGTTTTTTTGTTTTGTTTTGTTTTGTTTGTGTTTTTTTTTTTTTTTTTTTTTTTTTTTTTTTTTTTTTTTACCCCACTTGGATAACAGATCTAGCTCAGCTAACAGGTATAGCTATTCTCCATAAGGTTGCATTATATCAAACTGGTGAAGAGTGTTTTGGATGAAATGAGACACCAACAGTTCTTTCCAATCTGTTTTTAACCCTGTTACAAGTACAGCCTAATTATGAAATGAAAAATCCACTCAAATGCTGAACTGAAAGCATTTCATTTTGAAAATACTGAAAGTTTGACTCTGAAAGCGTAGAGTAAAACAATACTGGAAAAGAGAGGAATGGGCCTATAGCTTTCTGTCAGTCCCCTTTGTTCTCTCACTATATAGCATCTAGATTCTTTTCACAGTTGTAGAGCAGCACTGTGAAAACCAGCTATTTCTAGTTAAGTACTGTAAGACTACTCAGAGCAGCAAATTTTAGATCTGACAGGATTCCTGACTGCTTTGAGATTCCAGAGGTTCCCCTGCTTATTTTCTCTCAAATTTCTCAAGCTAGTCAAAGTACACAAGGTGAAATGACTTTTGGAAGTAACAGCCTGAATAGATGATACAAGAATATGTTGAAAAGGTGGTACTGCGTATTTAGATGAAGGACAGTCACATTCCTCATACAACATCCTCCCTACAAATTCTGTTCTAAGTGTATTCACAGAGAAAAATGTGGCTTTATGCTGTGAAGAGCAAGCAGGCCTGTAGCCCTCAGCCCTAGACAAAATCTAGTTTTAAAACACGTGCACAAAAGACTAACAGCAATGCTATCTACCACTATGGAAAACACTTATAACTGAGAGACTGTTCTACTCCTGAAGAAATGCGATTTTCAAATGACTCAGCTTTAAAAATAACTCTGTAGAAGAGAGAGAAAAATAAACAGAACACATTTTTCACCCACAAAATACATCATACCTGCACAGGTAGATCATTGTTTAGCCTACTTATTTTTTTTAAAGGCTTCACCTTTTCTACTCATATCCCTTTGCTGTCTTCAAGATGATACTGTATCTTACTGCAACTTAGTCTATGGGAAGATGAAGTGACAGAGTCGCTTCTGCAGCAACACTGAACACTCCCAAATCTCTCAGCCTTTATTCATAAAGGAGATGCTCCAGGTCCCTAATAATCTCTGCAGCCCTTCACTAAAGTATTACTAGAGAGGCTCAAAACTGCCTCAAATCTGCCTGGTTGCATAGCCATCACACCTCCAGTACTGGAGAACTGTCTTAATAATGATTAATTAATATCTGACTAGGGGATGGAAACACTTTTGAGTCTCCTCTGTTCTATATGTTTAATTTTATCCAAAGTTCATTCTTCTCAGATGGTGGATGAAGACCAGGATTCTGTCACTGGAAGTGAGAAGATTGTAGGGGAAAAAATAATGTTGTAATGGGAAGCTAAGGAACACAAGGTTCAAACTGGAGATGTAAACACTGCACTAGGTAAGGGAGATAGATCGTAGACATGAGATTATCAGTCCACGAAGGCAAGGATCCTGAGTTTAGGAGTATGTTAAGAATGAAAGTAGGGCACCTGCCTAAGAGCTAGGAAGTCTTCTTCCAAGATCTTGTGGTGTATCTAGTACTTGTCTGCATGCCTTGCATTGTCATAATAGTGAGGAAATACTTAAAAAAAAAAAAATCTCGAAAAAAAGGTGGATCTTTGAAATAGTGAATTTTATTTCAGAGGGTTTTTTTCCCTGTCAAACACAGTGGAAAAGATAAAAACAAAGACCTGCATAGGCCACAAGATGACCACAATACTTGTACTGTACATTGTACATACACAATACTGTACTTGTACATTTGTGAAAGGATGTAAATAAACACTTATACACTCATAGCTTTATTCATATTGTGATGGTATCTAATCTCTTGAATAAATTAGGATTAAAATGAATATACCTGAACAGGACAAGCCAGGTGGTATGTGTGATCCTGGTTTTTGTTGAAACAGAATTTTCATGAAATAGATTACTATATTTCATTTTCCTTCAAAAGATAATTAGCATTCCAGCAACATTGATTAGTTACTTAAAATAACCATAAGGAATATTTACTGACATTTACGTATTCATCTCTCTTTCTCTTAATTTTCCGGCAGTAGATACTCCCATAAGTACACATGAACAAGGATCTTCTAATACAGAATTAGGTATGTGTATAAATACAGAGAGTGGGAGAGAAAGAGAGAGGATACAATTTTAGAGGATTTCACATTTTTGTTTGTTTTACAGAGCCTTGACGGAAAAATTTTTAATTTGTCACATTTTAATCAACTGTTGTCATGACACTGATGCCTCTTTCCACCCAGCAACCAATCTACAAGCAATGAGTTTTAGCCTGAAGCAAGAGATCTGTGTTTTTTTTTTTTTTCCCCCTTTATTATTAATTCTGCTTTTATTGAAAAAAAAACAGTTACCCAAAAACAAAGTATTCTGGCTTGCCTTAACCAAGATGATTTTTTGGTAAGAGATATGTCCTAAAAGGTTCAATAATGGGACGTATAGTACTAGAATTATTAGCTTCTATCACTCTTAATCAGGGTTAATGTTACGTGAGTCTTAATGTTTCAAAAATACAAAACAACCTTAAGCTTATGATTTCAGTGGTAAGTGGTTTCACCACTCTGTATGCTGCTTTCTAGTGAAGATACCCTGACTTCTCCTATAATATTAACATTTTGTTACCATATACGATAGTCAAAATTGCTGTGTGTTCATCATTTGGATGTTCAACTGTGCTATTGCTCCAGATTCATTAATTTCAATACTACAATATACAAAGATTTCAAAGAGCATGATTTCATCTCCAGTGGGGTATGTTAACCATTTACAACAGGGTCCGCAGCAGACAATAGGAGACCTGAGGAAGGGTGCAGCACCATAAAAAATAAATATGCTTTTAGTCATTTTATTTTGGTTAGTCATTTTAGTGTACAGCTGCTGATCAGATTGACACATGTATAAAAGTTAGGGAAGAAATAACTTAATGCAGAGATTTTAAAGAAAATTCTGATTCTCTAAGGATAAAAAGGCATGATTCTGATTAACTTTTATTTATTTTTTAAAAATATGTGTATATTAGGAGCTTTGTGATGATGAAACACTTCAGAATCAGAAAAGAACTGAGACTTCTTGTCAAGGTGTAGATATAGGAATATTTTGACAAGGCAGAGGGCAGGGGAAGCTGAATGTCTGTGTGAATGTCCTCTATTCCCATTTTCCTCCTTTTCCCACACCTTTCCCCAAGACAGCTTATTTCAGAAGGTCCAAGAATTCTATGTATTTTCTCCAGCATTGAAGAAGTCTCTAAATAAAGAAAGGGCTGGTTAATCCATAATAGTGGCAGGTCTGTTTATTGATCTCATAAATTGCACTTTACTTGACCTGTCAAAAAGGCAGCATTCTCTGCATGTACTTTCCTGCTTCTCTCATAGCTTCTCTGCCCGAGGTGAAGATTGCTCCCCCAGTCTCTTTCCATCTGCTGGCAGCTGTTGTAAGCCCTGATCTAAATTCATTAGCCTTCCCTCGAACAGTCTATTTGAGTTCATCCTTGAGGAAATATAGAACGAACAATAAATGCTCAATACTGATTTTTTCCCCCACCCATCAAAACATACTCGCGCCCAAGCTGAATATGCATGTTTCTCCTGAAAGGGGGAAAATTAAAATGAACAGCAATAGGAACTGAAATCAGCCAACAGACTAGGATTTTCTAATTAGCAATACTGCGACTCTTAGGTGATGCTAACAGATGTCCAATACAAAGCAAGTTATGGTTATCTTGGTGCACGCTGTAGGTGGACCTCCTCCTACGGTTACCTATGGTGGATGCTGTAGGTGAACCTCCAGAATCTCTTGTGAAGAAGGGAAGCTCTATTTTGCCTAAAATTAATGAAGTTGCAGACAACTACATAGCTCAGATGTTGGTGTTTTCACATAAGGTTACAGGTTTCAGAGAGCTTCTGCCTTCTGAAAGTGTATTTCTTGATATCTTATAACATTACTTTTCAAGAGGATACATTTTTACTTCGAAAAAAAGTCGTCTTAGTGCACTGTCTGATACAACTGTGTGAAAACTACAGTAAACAGAAACTACTGAAATTTTAAAAGGAAACTGGTGTTTAAAAGGCTGATTCCCTTCACCAATAGAGCTAAGTCTGAGCTTACCTTTACCTTTATAAGAATTATCAATCACAGATATCCTGTGATCCACTGGAAATCTCCTCTGATTGTGTCTGTCTCTGGAAGAATACAAAATCTGAGACTGAACTATAGGTTTGAGATAGGGAGACTTCATCTTTTCATTAAAAACAAAGTGAAAGGAGATATCTAGCTTAAGTGAAGCATCCTATTTCTATGTGAGTATAGACTGGTGAAAGTCAGGTAAAAGTTACTTAGGTGTCTGAACTGCAACATCTGAAAGAGTGGCTTTGCAAAATTTTTTTTTGCGATTTCTGCTCTCATTTGTAATAGCTTTAATTAGCCATTTCCAAATATTGCCTTAAATTAACAAGAAGAAAAAGGTGTTGCTGACAAATTCTCAAAAATAAGTTCAGGTAGACAGTAATGTTAACTGTGGCCCTACGTCAGACATGCTCAGACAGTTGTGTATGTATGTACCACTATCCCAATTGGCAGGAATACACTGTAACTTCTGAAAAAAGAAAAAAAGAAAAAAAAAAAAAAGAAAAAAAAAAAGAGAAGAAAAGAGAAGAATAAAAAAGAAAAGAAAATGATGCTAGTTACTTTTTTTGTATATCTAAAATTTAGAAAATATTCAACAACATTTTTCATTTCAGATCTTGAAGACTATTGAGCTTGACATTTGCCTAGGTTGTTAAAATATTTTAGCAGACTGGCAAGCAAAAGCATTGGAAAACAGAAAGCACAATAAAACTGATGCTTACATGCCTTTTTCCACAGTTTTAGTAATGTTGCTATTAATACGTTCAGATTAGTTTCCTGTCCCAGTATCTGAGAAATCACTTCAGGACACAGTGTCTCAAAAGCTGTGAAAATATAAATGAATGCTATTTGAATGAACACTATCCTTGTATCTGCCTATGCATAGAAGATGGTGGTGAGTTACAGCATTTTGCTAAATGTAATTTAGTAATTTCCATTGCCATAGTGCAATGACAGCAGAACAGCAGTCCTAAGCTGTAGCATCTGAGGAAAGGATCTCTGGCAAGATATCCTTGCCTCCATTGCCAAGACTTAAATAAGGTCTGGGAACGGGTGGATCCTGCCTCCACCCTTTCTGGTTACTCTGGGACATTGCATATACCTGAGCTCCCCTGGGTTGGTCTTGCCCTCCCACCAGGTGATCAATCACTGTTTCAGGCCGTGACATAGAATTTCAGCTACAGCTGTAGTAAATCATAAAAGAGAGAATGGTTTTGAAATCGTTCAATGTGTGTTTTTAAAAGCACGGGAAAGTTATTTGAGTGTGAACTGGATCAGATCAAATGATTCTGGCTTGCCCTCCTTTCCCCATTCTTATATTTCCTCACCTTCAGATGTCCAGTTCTGATGTCTCTGGGACCAGTGAGCAGTCTTGTGGACTGGTTGCAGCAGGTTCTGTGTGGGGATATAGAAACATGGCTTACTTCATTTTCAGTTTCTCTGTGCTCTGTCTTGTCTTTATCTCCAGAGGAATTTTTTAAGGCAGTCCGTTCTCCTATCTTGAAAACATAGATTCAATTTTTCTACTGCCAAAGGGTGGAAATGCTGGAACGTTAAAATCTCAGTGAAGAAAAGCTGTTCAATGTCTGCCATTTCTCAGGAGAAGTCATACATATACTAAAGAAGTTGTGAGAGGCAGTGAGGTTGCTGGAGGACACAGACTTACCTTTCCAAAAAGCAGTCTTGGGCAAAGTCAGTTGATGAGTTGTCTGAGTTTGCTAGAGAAGGAGGAGTTCTTGGAATACAAGTTTAAGGATTGATTGAATTGTCTCAAGTTCAGAACTATTCAGGATTTTTTTGTGTTTTCTGGAGCTGTGTCTGTGTAATTCCCACATTTCCAAAAATTACTGTAAAAGGGCTGATATAATGGACAACTTCTGTAAAACATTGCTTCAGTTAAAACTAACTTATTGATTTTCAATGATGAATAAATAATCACTTCGCTCTTAGCTTATATATAGTATTTTCTGAATAGCACCTGATAGTAACGAAATGACAAACCATCTTCTCCATTTAATGAGCCAGAAAGAACATCTAGCTAAAACAGAGTGTGCTTCTGACACCCAGAGAACAATCTGGAATGACTGCCAGCAGTTGAGCTGAAGAGAATTTTAAAGGAATGAACTGGGCATGAGTCACGTCTTTCCATAGAGCAACTGTGGGCACTGGCTACATAAGTACTTGAGAAATCAACAAGGGCCCCTTTTGAGGGAGCCAGGGGGAGAATTTCATAACTGACCTGGAGTTGGAGTTTTGCTAAGCATCTTGAATAATACTACAGTACAACTACAAAGATTATTTAAAGTCATGAAGCTTTGGTTTGTAAATAACTCAAATACCAGCAAACTTGGGTGGTGAAGGGTGGCAGAGTGTTAACTGCTCTGGAAGCAGTATAAATACTTGCTGGATTTATCTCATGAATGTTCACTGGTGATATGTTATCAGTAATTTATGATGTGCCATGACAAACGCTTACATTTCTGATGAAAATAACAATTAGTTGGAGGAATAAGGATTCTCCTCGAATGTTATCAGCAATTGATAGGGGAAATTTCTTTCCTTCCGCACATGAACTGTAGTAAAAATTATTCAGATTTGGCAATTATCTCTGTTGCCTGAATCAGGTCCAGATTTTTAATTATTCTAAAGACCTTAAACATGGTTATATAAAATTATTAGTATGAATCATCTGAATATTAAGTGTATGAATTAGCATGCAGTCACAGTGATGAGTACAAAAGAAACTCATGCAGTTCCTTAATTCTTGATGCAGACTTTGTTGTTTATTTGACATTGTTTTCTTTTTCACAGACACAGTGATTATTACCAAATTACATATTCTGAAGAAAGAGTAAAATATCTCAAAATTATCATCAGATAATTCTGATAATTATCATCAGAATTATCAAGTGTGATCTCAGTCTGAGCTTCATACCTCTGTCAGGGAAGTGCTCCATTGCCCCAAAACTTTAAGCAAGGCCTACAATACCAGGATGCCCCTCATCTCATTCTTATCGTAAAAATGAATTCATTCTCGTCATCAAAATGAATGAAACCCAACTTGTTGCTGTTGACTATAAAACTACAGGTGGGTGCTGCACTGTCTTCACTTTCATCCTGAGGAATAAGGCACTTACAGACTACAAGTAAAAGAAGGGACATGCTTCTGAAGATGGTGACAGCTATGAATCTTGAAGATCTCTGTGATCTGAATGGCATCATGACTGGAATCAAAATACCATACTACTCAGGCATTTTGATTTCCTGCCAGCATCAACCATCTATAGCATAGGTGGAGTGGTTTCAGATCCATGTCCTTAAGAGCATTTTATTTGTGTTATTCATTAAACTCCTGTATTGCTTTGAAAATTAATTGATTCTTGATGATTTAGAAGATTCTGAATTCAGAGAGAACCAGAAAACAAATGATGTAAAATTAGGGTTGCATTCATAGTCCACAAAAAGACAGGGCTGTTGAAGATCCAAGTCAGAAGCTATTCACTTCCGTAAGTTTTCTCTTATTAAGGGAGTTGGAGAATAATGTAATCAATTTTTTTAAACTGCCACTTCCATACATGATAGAAGACAACTGAGGAGCACTACTCAATATTAGGAATCCTAGGTAAATCCTGGAATTGTTGGATTTTAGTTGCAGATTTAATTATATATTTAGCTACTCTAATTCTCATACTTCTTGAACCATCTGTATCATAATTCATCTTGTTTACAAATCACCTGACATTTCAGTTCTCAGCTGTGGACTCAATCTGTAATCTGTGCACCAAGCACAAGCAACCTCCAAGCTTACCTCACTTTCAAGGGGGAATCCACATCTCTGGCCATGACAGGGTGTCTGGCACCAATAAAGTAAAAACAGTTTATGAGATAAGAAGGGATATTCAGAGCATGATTTTAGAAAACTGATGTTTAATCTATCTGGAAAATGCAGGGCCTCAGTGAGAAACAAAAGCATCTCCATTTTAGCCCTTTACTCCTAAACTGCATAAAAATGTACTCACTGTTATAGTCTTTCCATTAGACCCAGAAGGAATACAGAAAAAATGCATGCAGAACAGATCAGGAATAATAATTTCAAGGGAAAAATGCTGATTTTTTCCCTTCTCATTCCAAGAACTGAAGCTGATATTTTAGCTCTTAGAGAGTGGGTGACTGGCTTGTTTTGATGGTGAAGAAGATATTGCAGGAATGCTGTGTAACAACTGGGCCTGTGACTTCTGGAACAATGATTGACTTTTTGTGAAACTGCTGTTATCTCCCAGCACCTGTCTTCAAACAGTGAGCTGTAATGTCTATGTCAATGAATAAAAAGTGATCCATAGTTAACAGACAGGAAAATAATCTTCAATCTGAGATAATGCAACTGAGTATGAAAAAAAAACAAACCACCACCACACTAAATTATCTAATTTTTCAAATAAAATCATTAGGAAATTTATTTTACTTCTGGAAAAATGAAAGATCCTTCTTCAGATTCCCTCTTTCTTAGGTTTTGTGTACAGGAACACAGGGTGTGCTAGAGGATATGGCCCATTCTTTTGTACTGCTTTTGCTTTTGGACCAAACGGTATATTCTGGTTGCCAGACCTGCTTGTATGTGGAAGCTCCAAGCACACAGAAGAGCGTTACATGGTTCATGGACCTGGGCTGTCAGCTGGAAGAAGAGTGAGGAATGATGAAAATGGCAATAAATTTGCTTTTACTGCTAATCTCTGTTGTAATAAATTTGTCCTGTACCCATGCACAAAAATGTGCATGGATCCTCTCTATAAACCTGTAGGGAGAAATTTGTGTGCAAAAGTAACATTGTTATTCCCTTCAATGCATTGGAAAAATGCATTGAAAACCTAATCCAGACATGTCAGTACAACACTGGTGTTAGTTTAAACAAAAACCAAGCAAGTTTTCCCCTTTGCAAAGTAGTGTCTCCAAAAATACTTTGTTCTGTCTTATCTCCTTCTGCACTGAATAACAAGCAAGACTATTTTTACTTGGCATAATGCAATGCACTTATTCACAAAAATTGTATTTATCTAACATCAGGAGCAACTTTGATCAGAATTGTAATAATTTCTAATGCTTATGGTCAAATTTTTCGATAGTATAAAAATAAAATTAGCACAAGATCACTTATTTCTAGTAGTACAAAATTTGAACTGTATTGCATGAACAAAATACAGTGACAAAGAAAAATTTGTGTAGATTTTCCCAGAAATTATTATATTGGAGTCTGAGTGACATATGACCTTCAGAACTTATTGCTCTTTTAGAATTTTTTGATAACTTGTCACAAGTTGGAATATATGTTTTGTTGTTGTTGTTGTTTGAATGCAAAAGTCTCTCATGATTATTTAATAATGGAACTGGCTAAAGTAATAAAAGTCATGCCATACTGAGATTTTTGGAAAGTTTAGGCTCTATGTTTGATTTCATTAAGTGGAAAGTAAAATAGGTTGCTCTTAGAGAGCTCTGGATTTGGATTAAGAAAAATATTCACAGGCCATTTTTTCTTATTAAAAAAAAAGCATGTTCATGTGCATATAGTATTACATTGACTAATTTTTGCTGTGTGGTCCAACAGGAATGTATATGATGAATATACATTGAAAGACTTCAATTGACTCATTGAGAATTTGTTTAATGTTGGAGAAGAGGAGGTTGTACCTACTCCCAAACTCTGCCCCTTACACTGCATTCCATGTCATGCAAAGAACCTAATTTGCAGTTTAAAATGTGTGTGTAAATGTTAACTAATGGGTCCTCTCAGGAAGGGATTCATGACATCAAACCTTGGGAAGAAGTTCTTGCTACAGGCAAACTGCAGAAGTGCCCTGTGTGACCTCAGCTCCATCAGACAACTTTTTCCAAATCTAACCCCGCACAGTCTTTCACTTGACCAGTGAATACTTCTGCTATGTAGCTCTTCAAGGGAAGCACTCAGTGCCAGCTCCTTGTCTTCTCGGGAGCTTAGGAGCCTTAAATCTGTTGCCAGAGAAACTTGCAACGCTGAGGAACTGTAACCTACTGGCTAAGATGCAACTGAAACTGAAGTGAGAAATGGTTTTAATCCACACTTAGTTTTCCCGGAGCAAATTCTCCTTAGCTCTTGTCTCATCAGAGGAGTTGTGGAGTTGATGAGCACAGATTCTGAGCTGACCTGCTCTATCTAGAGTCAATCCTCTAAGGGTAGTGTTGCAAAAAGCTTTGGGGAGGGGTACCTTCCTGATGGTAAGCGGAGTGCTTCTCCTCTAGGTCATTCCTTGTGGCCTCTACCACAACACTCAATTGAAAAGATGAGAAAATGTATCTTTAAAAAACAGCTGTGTTTTTGGCATTACTACAATCCCAAGGTCAATCAGCTTAGTTATTAAAATATATTGTTTTGTTTTGTTTTGTGATGCTCTTCCAGCCCGTTCATATGATAGGGAAAAGTCCAAAGATAGACATTCAGTGGAAAATGTGAGTAAGTAGAATATTTGTAATGAAGTAGTTTTAGTATTCCTGCCAAGACAAATCGCAGAAGGGAACAAACACACATCTTGGACGTATTTCCTCTCATGACAAAGATGTGACTATGTAAGTTTATGATTTGAGACAGGAACAGCACATCTGAACCTTCAGCCATGCTGAAGGTATCAGTACGGCAAGATTTCTGCTATATTTACTTCCAAAATCTACCCAGATACAACCATAGATTATCTACTCCCTTTCATTTTTCTTTTTTTTCATTCTTCCTGAACTGAAGAGGTTGTTCTTTAAAGTCTGTGATGCAAGACATTGTGAGCATCTTTACCTGGACATATCTAAGTGAGGAAAATCAAGGTTCAAGCTGCAGACATGGTGAGTATTAAATGAAAAATTGCCAAAAAATGAAAAAAAAGATTTCCAGTGTTTTCTTATTTATATATGTCTTTTTGTTTCTTTCCTTTTACCTCTGTTTCCTACCCTCTAGTTCTTTTGCCATAGCTTAAAGAGCATCTTATAATATCTGTTTTAGTTTTTCTTTCTAATGCCCAGATATGCTTTTCCTGACTCTTCTACAGTTTTCTTCCTCTCACAGGTGTTTACTTGATTCATTATGATTACCCATTTTTAATTTATTTTCTTATTAAAATAGATCAGAAAAAAAAAAAATCACGAACAGTTCAAGCCAGCATGTAAAGTATGGGTCGTTTGGTCTCTGAGCTATAGCACTATGCTACAGGTAGTGTTTAATATAATCTAATTATAGAATCATAGAATCATAAAATCATAGAATTAGAGAATCATAGAATCAGAGAATCATAGAATGGCCTGGGTTGAAAAGGACCACAATGATCATCCAGTTTTAACCCCCTGCTATGTGCAGGGTCACCAACCACCAGACCAGGTTGACCAGAGCCACATCCAGCCTGGCCTTGAATGCTTCCAGGAATGGGGCATCCACAGCCTCCTTGGGCAACCTGTTCCAGTGTGTCACTACCCTCTGTGCGAAAAACTTCCTCCTAATATCTAACCTAAACCTCCCCTGTCTCAGTTTAAGACCATTCCCCCTTGTCATATCACTATCCACTCTCGTAAACAGCCTTCCTTCCTTCCTTCCTTCCTTCCTTCCTTCCTTCCTTCCTTCCTTCCTTCCTTCCTTCCTTCCTTCCTTCCTTCCTTCCTTCCTTCCTTCCTTCCTTCCTTCCTTCCTTCCTTCCTTCCTTCCTTCCTTCCTTCCTTCCTTCCTTCCTTCCTTCCTTCCTTCCTTCCTTCCTTCCTTCCTTCCTTCCTTCCTTCCTTCCTTCCTTCCTTCCTTTTTTTTTCCTGACAATAAATAACTTTTTTTCTCATATTATATCATAATTCTTTTTTAAGAAAGGAGGTCTAAGGCAGAATTATTTCTCCTTCATTTGGAAAATCTGTACAATGCAGTTTGCAAACAAGTTTCACAATGAATATATGTTGGGTAATAAGAGCTCTAAGTTCCCTACTGTCTTTCAGCTGATCAAAGTGAAAGGTCATCCTGGCATTACTGGTAATGAATTGAAGATCTCTTTTCTCCTCTGTCTGCAAAGAGACTCACCCCACTGGCTTTGTAGTGCTCTTTGGTTGAGAGGGTACCTGGTCATTACACAGGTTCTCATCTGATGGTAATCCCATCTCCTAACTGACATACTACACTCTCTTATTTATTCCTCTTCACCTTCAGCCTGATGTCTAAGCAAAGCCCCATTCAGTTTTTGAACCAATGGTCACCAGTATCTTAAATATTGCATCACTGATGATTCAGAGAGCCACCAGATGATCTTTTTTATTATCCTAAATGAGGTGGAAGTTGATCATTTAAAAAAGGCGAGAAGTATAGACTATTATGAAGTCCTTTTAACTGTCCAGTACTCCATGATAAACTCATTCTCTAGATGGTTAAGCAGGGTGGCTTGTGAAATAAATAGGTATAGTGAGCTGAATTTCAGAAAAGGGAGAGGAGAAGAGAGGACTGCTGACTGCTGATGGATGGAGGTTGAACAACAAAGGACAGAAAGAGTTTCCCTCTGTGGTAAGGATCCTACATAATATGAGGGCTGCACCAAAAGTAACAACTGCTGTTTTATTATATTGGCCCATGACCTCTGGGGCAGATGTTGGTGGTATGGCAATACCCTCTCACCAATATTCGATTGCATTTGTTGCCATGTGACAGATGGCAGCAGAGGGACAGCCTGAAACAGTAGTATATGACATAGAATTGTATATGAAGAAAAGCTGTGGAACTGAATTCCTCTGTGTGGCAAAAAAATTGTGCACACTGACATTCATTGATGCTTGTGAATGTTTAAGGAGACCAAATAGTGGATGTGAGCACAGCACGATTGAAGGTGTGTTTCAGCAGCAATAACAATGACAGTAGGTCACCTCCGCTGGTGCAGATTTTTATGATTGCAGAATGCAGGCTCTTGTTCATCACTGATGAAAATCCATATCTAATTGTGGTTAATATAGTGAAAAACAGTGTTGAGAATTTTTATGAAATAGTTATTGTGCTCTTTGAATGTGTTCAAGTTCCCATGGAAATAAGTAGAAGGCATTACTTTCAGAGTAACATATTTATAAGGAACATGTATCCATTGGGAAAGAGTAAGGGCAACTTATGTTGTTAAAGCTAGAGAAAGCATTTCTACTGATCTTCCTGAAATAAGAGAAATCTCTAGGTTTTAGTTACTTATGTGTTGTCCTCTGAATCTACAGCGATTATTCCTGTTGTAGATAGAAACTGAAAAAATGACAACTTACCTGCTCCTTGGGTAACACAATCTCTTGCTACTGCAACACAATCTCTTAATACTGTCTTATAAGTAAATGAAAAATTGACATTTATTCCATATATGTTGGGAGAGTAGCCCAGTCTTATTGCCTGCAAGGTGTTCTTACCTGGGAGTGTTTTGGCAAGCTCAGGTTATTTCTGAGCAGTCATCTGGGTACAATGTCTGGCTTTCAGAGTCTGTATCGGCAAACCAGAGATCTTTCCCACATAATCCCAAACTGGATTGCGATGTGTGGAGTTAAAGCAGAGTGATGGAACCCGGCTGTAAGTCTGTAGAGCAGAATCAGTCTGTGCACGGAGGGTGTTTCTAAACCCCAACAGTTGTTTCATGTCTGTCAGTGGGGGCTGCAACACCAGCTGCAATGCCTCTTGCTCTGCACTCTGCTCATTCCTGCAAAACAAATAGTAATTTGTTAGAGCCTGATGACAAATTCACACGTTGGCTACAACTGTGCATGTAAGAGGCAGAAAAAGCAGCTTCCAGCTGGACAATCTCACTGCAACTTCTATTGGCAAAGGCTGCCTTATATCTCATCTCACAGAGCTTTTTCTAAGACTCTTGGTGTATTTGTTCTGTCCTCAAATGGGGAAACAATGAAATACCATCATCTGGGTGAAGAAATCAATTGCATGGTTGATGTCTACCTTGTATCTTCATCTCACAACCTATCTGATGGGCCCATAGCATACAAGTAGTTTTGTGTAGGCTCTGTCTATGGGTGTAGGTGCAAAAAGTTCCACAAACCAAGCTCTTTTAATAAGGAGCTTCTTGAAGGCAAAAAGAAAATAAACTCTTCTCTCATTCAGTGTAAAGCCTTTCCAGGTGGTATATAGCTTGGTGAGTCCAAAGAGTCTTTGGGAGCAAAGTCAGATTATTCTCACTGTGAACAGCTTTTACTGTTTTCCCAGATCAGATCTGGAGAGTGTCTGCTTCTGTAGTGGTAGATGTGTATCCCAAAGGGACAAGTAACAGTTTCTTAGAATTGAATTTCAGCCAACCATTTTCAATCTTTAGCAGAACTGTTCTGGAAACATTCAGCCTGCCCACTTTATATTTCAGTGAAATTCAAATACACAACAAATCTGATATATTTTACTGAAATTTCAGCATTATGTTAGGGAAAAATTTCTGACATTGCTAAGATAAGATGTTTCACCCTTCTACCAAATTTTAATTCAGTCTATTTAGGAAACATAGATTCAGGGCATCAGTAATTCCTACAGATGTTTTACTTTGAATTTTCTTTTCAACGGAATTTCTTCTCTATGTCAAGAAGGTATTACTTACCATTATAAAGAGACAGTAAGACATCTGGTGTTACAACAACATGGACAAAATTATCCATAGCACCTTCTCATGCAATTTATGTCATCTTTTTTTAGAATGTGGATAGATTCTCTTGCTTATCAGGGGTAGAGCAGGAACTTTCTGGGAAAGTGACTATCTGAAAAAGAATTATTTTTTCAAAATTGACTTTCTTGTGCAAGAAATGTCAGAATTCTCTGACTTTCCATATGAACAGGCTCCACCATTTTGTGCAGTGAACCAGGATGTAGACACACATTTTTATTGATGTCTTCTTTTGCAAGAATTTCCTTTTTTTTTTTTTTTAAATCATTTTTAATTCTGCTGTTAATTGGGTTTGTATTTTTTTCAGGATGAGAAGGTTTGTGTGGGGAAGATGTACTTTTCTGAGGCAGCTATATCTCTAATTGTGCTAAGCTTGGGAGAAAATGATTAATAAGAATATGAGCATCATCTGCAA
The DNA here is from genome assembly GCF_026119805.1 of Tympanuchus pallidicinctus. NCBI lineage: Eukaryota > Metazoa > Chordata > Aves > Galliformes > Phasianidae > Tympanuchus > Tympanuchus pallidicinctus. The sequence goes on along the minus strand of NW_026294747.1, from coordinate 71,452,643 downwards.
TCTCTAATGATGATATAGTTATCCATACCAATGGAATTCCCAAGCTTCATAATAAAATTTGCTTAATACCTGAAAGTTGGTACAAAAAGTGTGAAAGGATTTGATTTCAACTTGTCGTTGAAAGGAGCAAGTCATACTAATTCACTGATAAGTTCTTCATCAGCATCTGGGTGATTGCCATTGATTTGTGAATTTGTGTATCATTTGCAGCCTTCCAAGTTAAGAGGCTACTTCTCTTTTTCATTCTTTCTTGACAGTAGAAATCTGTTGACTTGATATTATTTCATTTGAGTGATTGGTTTTATAAATGGCCATGATGAGGAGTTTCTAGGAGAGGATCTGAATTTTGATTTGCAGCAGATCTGAGGGTTCTCTACTTCAAAAAATCTCTATTTCCAAAATTTTTTTCTTAGAAAATGCACATCTTTAATTTGAAGAGAGTATGTTTTAAACTCATTAAAATTGGTTTCTGAATGATGAAAATTATTTTGGACATTGTAGAAGTGTTTAGGGAGCTTATAATTTAAAAATGTTATAAAATTAGTAAACTTAATAATATACTCAATATTTGGTTAAACACCAAATATGTATCAGGTGGAACGTTTTCGAAAAGCAACAAATATTTAGTATTTTTCCTAAATAAAATTTTCACTGTTATGACTGTGTGTGGAGAACAATGTCCTACTCACACCGGAATCATGATTTTATCCCAGACAGTTTCATCCAGGAAGGAAAAGGAAGAAAAATGAACTTTTTTTTGAGTGGAGTTTTGACTTCTTTTTAAATAACCTTTTGACTTCCCGAAATCCCTTTGGTGACAGCACTGCTGGTTTTGCATAAGTAATACACTGAAGTCAGAAGTCCCTTCAAAACAAGAAAAAACACATACACAAAGTAGACATAGCTGTGAAAGTCAATATCAGTGTACTATACAGTTTTTCTTATGCATAGGAAAAGACATCAATAAAGTCCCTATTAGTAGTCAGTAGACTTACAGTCTGATTTTGAAGCCATAAGCATGGTAAATCTCTAACGGGTTATTACATCTAAAGTATAAATCTGCTGAATATATATCCACATTGCCCCCAAATACCTTAGCACCTCTCCGAGTGAGTGATACCATTTAAGCAAGCTATCACATTATATGAAATACATTTTGGTTCGATTTGATGAAAATAGATTACCAGTGTTCTTTTACCCATTGTGCTGGATACACTAGAGACCACCTTCCTCAGGTATTCATTTAACAGGTCTCCATTGCATAGAATTTTGTCTGATGGAAGGAAAATCAGTTGCTTTACGTGGGCTGGTTGATTTCTTTAACAGCTGTTCATTTTGCTGGTCTTTAACATCTAGACTTAAGTTTTCTATTCCATCTTCAATAGGACTGGGTAGAAGAAAGTAAGAAATAGGGAGAAAAAAGCTCCCATCACTTAATTAGAACAGCTGGATTTTGCATTTAACTGTGAATCATCTTCAGGCCAGAGATGACAAAAAATTATAGTTTATGATTCAGGGCAAACTTCAGTATTTGGAAATTTTCTACCGCATTTATATGGAAAGCAGTTGAAAAAAAAAAGGGATAGTTATGAAGCAGACACTGTCAATAACAACAAGAATATCATTTGAAGTTGGCTCCTTAAATTGCATCTGATTATAACAACTATTGAATGAAATCTTGCCCATCACATTTTTTCTTTAAACAAAACTAGAAATTGAGTGTGATGGAGAATCAGCTGGCTGAGGAATACAAATACTCAGTCTTGCATTTGAAAGAGATTGCCTGAAAACTGTAACTTGCGAGTCTCAGCACAGCCCCAGAAAGCCTCAAACCTTCCAGAAAAAATGTGCTTGGAGTCAGGCTGAATTTCATCCATGGAAAGCTCTTTCTGTGACACATTTTTGTCAGACAGACATTATTTCCTTAAGAAATTCCTTTAGAGTATGGAAAATTCCTTTTCCTCTTGTTCAACCTCTAAAAATAACAGTTGGTAGATTGATAGAGATGTGGGGAAGGTGATGAGAGGAAAACAAGAAACTCATAAAAATGTGGTTTTAGCTCCTCTGCATCCATTGGTTGGGGTGAATATATTTTTTTCCTTCTTTTTTTCCTTTTTCCTGGTTGTCACTTTCTGTTTGTATGTTCTTCAAAATAGATTCAGAGAATCATAGAAATACTGCTATAAATTCTCATTATTCAAGTGTTTTAGTCCTTACAATTTTTTCCAGGCAGTGAGGCAGAAACATAGCCTGAATAAGGATCTAAATTTTGAGCAGTTTATCTGAAGCAAACTGGGTACCTGTCTGTCACTGGCTGCTAAGCATTTAAATGTCAGGTCTGTTCTCTATATTTGCATCATTGCTGCCCCTGCTTGATTAACTCAGCAGCAGTTGAGCACTAGCTGGATGAAGGCAGAGCTTCAACATGCCTATTGAGGAATAAAATAAAGACTTAAATTCTGAGGCTAAAAGAATTGGAGTTTTCCTGCAATAAAGAATAGTTGCTGAGTTAAAGAAAAAGAAAAAGAAGAAGAAAAAGAAGAAGAAGAAGAAAAAGAAAAAGAAGAAGAAAAAGGAAAAGAAAAAGAAAAAAAGAAAAAGAAAAAGAAAAAGAAAAAGAAAAAGAAAAAGAAAAGAAAAAGAAAAAGAAAAAGAAAAAGAAGAAGAAAAAGAAAAAGAAGAAGAAGAAAAAGAAAAAGAAGAAGAAAAAGGAAAAGAAAAAGAAAAAGAAAAAGAAAAAGAAAAAGAAAAAGAAAAAGAAAAAGAAAAAGAAAAAGAAAAAGAAAAAGAAAAAGAAAAAGAAAAAGAAAAAGAAAAAAAAACTAGTTTCTATGCTATCTATTCTATATTAACACTTTAGGGACTGAGGTTCTTTTAAGTAGTCATTATTTATGTCTCAGGGTAAAGAAATCAAGGAACATGTAGATAGACATTGTTTGGACTGGATCAAACCAGGCACAGCAGGTAGGATAAAACATGTAAACCAGGCTCTGCTTTGTTCTCTGCTGTGAAAACTCTCCCAGAGGAGGAGGATTCTTATTTAGGTTGCACTTTGTACATAGTTTTTCAGTATGAGCACTGGCAGATTTCCTTTCTGCTGATGTGCTTTTAAAGATCTTCCAAGGGAAGGACTCAACCATGCATGACTGCTGTAAAAGCAAGGCATTTTGAGACATGAAAAGGAAAAAGGTGGGTTGAAGAAAGGGTGGAACAGGACAGCTTGAAATCAGCAGAGCCTGTTTGACCAGAGGCAAGAGCTACAAGCAAATCTGATATAAGCAAGGTTTGTATGAGGAAGGAAGATGGTAAGTATAAAGAATTTGAGGATAATAAAGAAGAAAAAGTAATTTTTTAAATGAAGATATGGGCTAACTGGGACTCTGTTTTGTAGACTTCATTTGTTTGCTGTGGCACTGACACAACCATTTGTTTCAGTGAGGTTTATTGCAGAAAATATTGCATTTTTTTTTTTTTCCTGAGAGTAGAGGTAAATGACCTCAGGCTTCATTATGAGGTAATGAACATTCTGTCAACATCTTGTAATGAATAAAACTGCTATATCTAAAAATCAAAAAGTTCCTATGATACTTAGTCCTTTGTCTGATAAAGCTAGATAAGGTGTAACTCATATGCAAAGGTAACGGAGAGCCCAACAAGTAGTGGAATGGAGAAAGAAAAGAAAGGAAAATAAATGAATCAATTAGCACCTTATGAATCGTCTTCGTTTCAGCAGACAGAGTATTTTTTTTTCAGAGTGTCTGATATGACGCTTTGTTTTGTTTCTAGGAGAAAAACAAAGTTGATAACACACTGATGTTCATAGTTGCTGATAAGCAGCACTGTACAGAGCCAAGACCATTCCAGTTTCTCAATGCATGAGCTGGGTGTCTGTTGGTGGGTGGTGAGCAATTGATTGTGCATTACATTTGATACACATTCATATATACATATATTTCTCATAATCATTGTTCTTTTTTTTTTACTGTATGTTAGTAAATAGTTTTATTTCAGGAGTTCTACTTTGTTTATTATCTTCCTTCTGATTCTTGTCCCTATCCCACTGGGAAGAGGGGGAGTGAGCAAACAACTGTGTGGTGCTGAGCCACCTGCAGGGCTAAGTAGAAAAGTAGAGCAATATGAGCCTAAGATTAAAAACATAAGTATGCTTCGATGTCATATGCTGTTGCAAAGAAAAGTTTCCTTCTGTGTTTCTGCAAATAGCACTAAAATTAAATAAGAAACCAGAACCTTGTAGGTAAATGCAACCCTAATAGGGCTTGAAAACTCAGAAAAAACTTTCAAAACTTCAGTCGTTCTCTTTAATATATTAATTACTGAGATTCTGGTACAGTTTTCTCAGGAGATGGTGGAATATTGTCCTCAAACTCAGCGGGAAAACACAGTGACATTTAACTTAAAATTACGATTGAAATTATTTGTACTATAGGCTTCCTTTCAGGAGTAAAAAATACAACAATTTTATAAAGAAAACAGTTATTGCAGCTCATATCATTTTAGGCAAATTACATTTTTACTAATTGGCAGATTCTTGTCATTTGTGGGGAATGCATGCTACATAGCAACTATATAGTAAAATATAGAAAATATAGTATATGATGGGTCAGGCGTTGCTCCCATTTGAAATCACAAGCAATGTTCCCATTGATCTGACTCTGAGAGGCAAACATCATTGCATGGAGGCTGAGTCAAATAACAGTTCTTATGAACCTCACTTGAATAAAGAAGAAATTATTTTTGAGTACGCAGGAAGCAAGCAGGAGATCAGGTTATCCTGACCCTTATTTGATCTTTCTGACATTCATTACAGTCATCTTTTTCTTAATGATTTGGCTTGTGCCGTGAGACTGATATATGTTTCCCTGCATTCACCCTGGCTGTGGCAGGATTGAGGACTCCTTTCTGACCTCCAGAAATGGTGAGTGGCTGAGGACCAGGCAAGAGAAGCTGCTTCTACACATTTTTCAGGACAGTCATTTTCCTCATTGCCCTAAATGTTGCTATTACATAGTACAGCTAAAAAATGAAGGAGATTACAGATCTCCTAAATATGCCCTTTTTTTATATAATGCTTCTTCTGGGCTCGTGGGTGGTCTTTGACCTTGACTAAATGATTGTTTAATAATGCATGGAGTTTTAGCCTGACTAACTAGGGAATTATTGCCTTCTCTTTTCAATTCTCTGAGAAAAAAAACCCAGTCTGTATTAAAGTTTGTAAAAGATAAGACTACTTAGAGAAAAGTTTGCAGGTTTGGTGTATGATGACACTTCGTATTCTAAAGAGCTAGCAATAAAATTTTCTCTGAGGTTTGTTGAATCCATTCTCTAAACTCCAGTGATATGTGAGACCAAGCCCTGTGGAACAAGCCTTCAGTTCCATACTGGATTTAAGAGTGTGAATAAAGAATTTTTTATTTGGACTAAGCAATCCAAACAACAGAAAATTATTGCAAGCTTTCTTTGAATTATTCCTCACGGATCTTATTTGTATATTCATGTTGCGCATATGGAAGATTTGTTTCTCTTTCATTATTTTGTTAACAGAAAGGCAGATTAGCAATTGTTGATGTTATTTGTATTCTGCTCAACTTGCAGTCTTCTGCCAATTGTACACAGGTGTAGGGGCTCATGGTCAGACTGGGGCTATAGTGGGGCCTGAGAGGTTTGCTCACAGTGAGTAGGAACATCCAGATTTATATTTTTCACTTAGATTTATATTTTTCATTTATATTTACATGCATGGAAGTCACACTCTCACCAAAAGGAAAATTTCCATTCAGACAGACTGAAGAAATTATCAGCCCAAATGACACAGGTACACACACGAAGTATGACTTTACTTGCATTAATGGATCAATTAATGGATCAGGCATTTGACACTATGTGGTATAGTGAGACAAGTTATGGCCTGGGTGGACCCAAGGGTACATGAAGGTTATAAGAGCAGCAGTGAGTCACTGGTAAAGGAAGTTGTTGACTGAGCACTGAGAATAATGCTTTTTAATTCACAATCTAATATCATAAAGCAAGCAGAGGTGTGCATACTGAGCCATCCAGTAGGCTGGCAGGGAAGCAATGCCTCATGCACATCATGAGATATTTAACAACTGCTTGAGAGAGATAATATTTCATGGGGACTTTTGGAAGCAATTTTTTTCAGTGTCTGGCCCTGATGGCTGCTCCTGCTCATGATTCTCTCTTGTTTTGGATCTAAAACACTTGTATATAAGTGGAGCTGCTGCTCCAGCCTTATAATTGAAGGAAGGATCCTAAAAATTGCTGCAATGATGAGCTACATTCTCTGGATGGTACAGAGACAAGCCATGACACAAGTATTCCTCTTAGCCGGCTGTGCACATCACAGATGTGACATGGGTTGTTCCCACTGAGCATGTGGCACACCAACCCACTCTCTTTAGAGATATCTCCCCATTCATTGCCGAGGAAAAACTGTTGCTCTCGCTCAAAATCACATCTGGCAGCAGTTATTTGACTATAGAATTTTCCTCTGTATAACATGAGGTCTGGGACCAGTCATTACTCTGTACTAATGCTGATTTTGTGTCATTCTGTGTGATATTTTTTTTTTCCAGTGGTAAAATTAAAAGGGTGAATGTTTTAAAATTGGTGCTATTTTAATCCCAAACAGTAATAAAAAGGAGCAGTGTTCCTGGTCATAGTCATTCTAAAATGTAGACTTTTTGTCTAATTTCAGATGAACATAAAAGCTTGAAGTTTTGGAATTTTTCAGGAGCAGTGCAGTCCCTCTGCTTCAGCACTTCTGCCCCCTCTCAGAAGGAGCAGTGCTAACTTACCAGAGTTCCCATACTGTAAAGTAAAGGTCTTTTCATAATGTAATTACTGGACCTTTAAATGTGTGTAGAATGAAAATGCTGGTTATCCAAATATTTTAGAGAAAGATAGACAGAGTCATAAAATTTTGGAAGTGAAACACATTTACCATGATTAGATTTAATAATATGTTCAGCAGTATTCCATAATATTGTATTTCTCCAGTAACATTCCTTATTATAAAAGATAATAGATTGAGAGCCATGTAAAATATCACTGCCCAGTCAACTTAGGAAAATAAGGAATAATTTGAAAAACTCATTGCCTACTCTAAGGTTCTTGACTTATATGGTTCTTGACATCACAGAAGAAAGCCGCCAGTACCAGAGTTTGAACTTGAAAATGTGACACTGTTATTTCATTTGTGGTGTTTATATAGAATAATAGGGGTGTCAAATAACCCAGAGAAACTTCCCTTTCCCCAAATAAAGTGCTTTTCTTTGGGAATAGGTAGGCACAGGCCGTCATCTTGCAAACACTCACACTTGTGTTTAATATAACAACTGTGAAGAGTCCTCATGATTTTAGTGGGACCACACACAGAAGAAAAAATAGCATAAATTAAAAAAAACACAGATTCAAAACAAAGAATCTAGACTATCTGGACAGATCCCATAAAACTAGATAGTTGACTTCAACTAGCGGACTAACTTTCACAAAGTACGAGGAAAGCTGACATTCCATTCTATAAGATATTTCAAGCTGTCAAAAACTTGGCATTGATCCAAATGGAGTCAAACTCTCAAAGACTTCAACTTTCTAAGACCAAAAAATCTTTTGAATGTTGGCATTTCTTCTTATTGTTTAAAAAACATCAGCTATAAAAATTAAAAATTACATCACTTTGTTTGAAATAAGATATTGCAACTCTGCAAATTTTCCCCTTTTTCACCAGAGAATTGCAAATTACTCTGAATTTCCTACAGTACTTACTCAGACTTGCTGTGTGTACTTGAGCTCAAGTTTTCAGTGAGAATGAACACACCATCCAGTGGAACATAAGCAACAGGTGCCCAAAGGCTAGATTTTAGATACAGGCATAAAAGATGGTAGTTAATTATCATAAAACAGAATTTGAATTGTTTTACTCAGGTTGGGACATCCACTGAATCCAATATTCTTGGTACTGAAGAGCCTTAGACCCACCTAACACGGCTATAGACTTTGGGGTCTGGCACTCATTGGGATATCTGTGAAAATCATTCCACTGCACAGGAAAGGTAAGTTCAGAAGAACCTGTCTCACTTCCAAAATAACTTGGGTACTTGGAGACTCCATTTCCAAAGGGGCCCTATCTAGGGCCAGCAGCCTGTTTCTTTTAAAATCAAAAGCAAAGAACTGTCTGCACATCACTGTCAAAATCTCCTCTAGTTTCACTTCTGGTGTAGAGAACCATTTAAATCTTTGCAGTTGTACTTTGGTACATGCAACACATCACCAAATATTTCTTATTTTCCTTGATGGATAGGCACACTCAGGCCGTTTTCAACTTCCTACATGTTTTCTGGCATTTTGCATCTGCAGGAGAATGGCCTGGTTAGAGAACGCAGCCTTGGAAAGTGTGTCGCATCCAACCTTGTTTCAGCTTCAGGTACCCTAATTCTCAGGAATATGTTCTGCTTGAAAATTTAGGAGGTGTTTTTTCTTCAACTACTTGCTTCATTTAATTTCTTACTTTCCTTTCTTTACCCTAAATTGAAGACTACTTAATTAACAGATGGTGTGACAGCATCAGTGGACAAGGGAAAGGCGACTGATGTCATCTGCCTGGACTTGAGCAAGGCCTTTGACATGGTCCCCCACCACATCCTTATCTCCAAGTTGGAGAGATGTGGATTTGATGGGTGGATCACTTGATGGATAAGAAATTGGTTGAAAGGCCGCAGACAGAGGGTGGTCATCAATGGTTCTATGTCCAGGTGGAGGCCGGTAGTGAGCAGCATCCCCCAGGGGTCTGTCTTGGGACCAGTGCTCTTTAACATCATTATCAATCACATCAATGACAGAATTGAGTGCACCCTCAGCAAGTTTGCTGATGACACCAAGCTGAGTGGTGCAATTGACATGGTGGAAGGAAGGAATGCCATTCAGAGAGGCCATTCAACAGGCTTGAATGGTGGGCCCGGGTGAACCTGATGAGGTTCAACACAGCAAAGTGCAATGTTTTGCACTTGGGCCAGAGGAATCCCATGCATCTATACAGATGGAAGGAGCGGTCCTTGAGAGCAGCCCTGCAGAGACGGACCTGGGGGTTCTGATGGATGAAAAGCTTAACCTGAGCCAGCAGTGTGCTCTTGCAGCTCAGAAAGTGAATGGTATCCTGGGCTCCATCAGTAGAGGGGTGGCCAGCAGGGACAGGGAGGTGACTGTCCCCCTCTACTCTGCTCTTGTGAGCTTCCCATCTGGAGTACTGTGTCCAGGTCTGGAGCCCCCAGTACAAGAAAGACAGAGAACTGTTGGAGAGGGTCCAGAGGAGAGCCACAAAAAAGATCAGGGCCACCTCCCCTACAAAGACAGGCTGAGGGAGCTGGGCTTGTTCAGCCTGGAAAAAAGAAGGCTGTGGAGTGAACTCATTGCAGCCTTTCAATACCTTAAAGGAGCCTACAAACAGGAGGGGAATCAACTCCTTGAAAGAGTAGATAACAGCAGAACAAGGGGAAATGGTTTTAAGTTGAGGGAGGGAAGATTTAGGTTGGATGTCAGGGGGAATTTCCTTACAGAGAGAGTGGTGAGGTGCTGGAACAGGCTGCCCAGAGAGGTTGTGGATGCCCCATCACCGGAGGTGTTCAAGGCCAGATTGGATGGGGCTCTGAGCAGCCTGGTCTAATATTAAATGTGGAGGTTGGTGGCCCTGCATGTGTCAGGGGGGTTGGAGATTCATGATCCTTGAGGTCCCTTCCAACCCTGGCCATTCTGTCATTCTGTGATTCTGTGAACACAAAGTGAAAGATCTGAGGAACTGAGAAGCATTGTCCCCAGATACTAAAAAGCAGATGCATAGAAAAGGTTGGTCTCAGATTCAATTATATAAGGAGGGCTATGCACGTGGATGTTTGAAATGAATGTCCTAATCATAATAATTTAAGGATATGATTGCTGCTATCTTTCCCTTTCTTCCCTTTTTTTTTTTTTTTTTTTTTTTTCTTTTTTTTTTCCTGTGATAGGCTTCCCTTCCTAGCTTGGCAAAGTCCATGGCTTGTGAATTAAAACTAAACCATAAAATGTCCTCTGAATCTGCATTGTGGAATTTTTCTCTTCTGCATGGTTGCTAATTTACTGGGGATGTGCTTCTGTTCTGCACTAATCTAAAATTTATTCAAAGAGACTGCACAAGTCAAGCATCCATTCTAGGTTTGTGAAGGTCAAGAAGACTGAACATACAATACTAGGTATAACTTCCAGTACTGACAAATCTATAGCCAAAAATGATTGCAGCAAGCAGTGGAATGCATTATCGTATTCCTGCTCTGGTCTTCTGTTACTCTTGTGCTGGCAGTATTGGCCTCCAGGCCTCCTGTGGCCTCCAGGGCCACCAACAGCTGGGAGAGAGCAGTGGGAACTCTCAGAATAGAAATTCTCCAAAACAACCTGTGAATCTTGTCCCAGGAGCCCAAAGCTCTCTGGAAATCAGTTATGTTGGCTCCTAAATCTCTCAGAGGCTTTTGAAAATATTCTTAAATGATAAGATGTGAGATTCTGTAAGGATTTGACTGTTAAGTTAACATCTGCTGTACAGTAAAGGCTAAAGCAGATGTGGGAAGTGGGAGGGTAATTGAATAAGGCTGTTTTGAAAGGGTTTGAAAACAAGTGAAGAGGTCTGCAGTTTTCAGTGCCTAATGTTTGTATTCTACTGCTGAGACACCTTCCCAAGTAAACTTGTTTTATCCAATTCCAAAGGTAATCATCTCTTCAAATATGGTCTGCCTAGCATTTGCTTTTGTCAATACTTTTACTGTTTGTTAATCTCTGAGGAAAAAAAAAACCAAAAAACCCAAAACTTTAATAACTGGAATATCACAGTTGTGGAAAAGCAATTCACAGTAGCTATTTTCTCATGTGGAACAAAAATTCCTTAAAAAAACAGATAGGATGGATCTTTTCTTTTACAACTGCTCCTTTAATAAACTGTTTAAACCACGTTTTTTGTCCCCCTCAGGCTTGTTGCTTGTTTGAAGCAGGATGATGGGGCTCTTCTACTGTTTGGAAAGTCACTGAAGTTGGTGCTCCAGAACAGAGCTACCCATTCTTCTTCTGAGAGCTAATTGATTTGCCTCAGCTACAGACATGTACTGAGGGTCTTGAAAGTGAAGACTTTGTTTTTCTTTTTGAATGACTGGGGCTGTCTGTATTAGACAAATGTCCAGGTGGTCTCAAATTATTTACAACTGCAGGAACCTCTGTGGTCACAGGATTATCTGCATGGGAAAACACATTTGAAAGTCAATATTTCCCTTCTCAGAAAACAGGACAACCTTTGTTAGTGCATGTTCTCATTTGGAAAACTTTAATAGTAAGCTAAGAGAACCTACATATATAGATCTCACTTTCCAATCTCTTGTGAGTACTGATTTCCTTTAAAAGATCATAAAAATGTAAAAAATAGAAATAAAAAAGAAAGAAGGTTCTTGGATGTATTCCATACTTTTATTAATTTTCTGTTATGTGCATCTACCCAGTAAGGGGAATACTTGAATACTATATATTCTGATCAGCCTACTCCTTGAAGGTCAGCTCAAAGGTCAGTTCAAGTGTTGGACTTAATTTGCAAAAGTGTGAGCTGTGTATTTATAAATATATAAGGACTATAAGGACTTTTCAGCAACATTTACCTCTTCTAATCCCCCGCTGAGGGGAAGCACAACATTTTAAAGAACACTTACTGCCTAAGAGCATCCATCCTCTAGCAAAGTCGCTCTCATCCAGGTCCCTATCTTCCTGCCGTTCCTGTTTTTTTTTTTTTTTTTTTTTTTTTGATGCTGCCTTCATTTTCACAACAAAATTGGAGTTTTAGCCCATAGCATTCAGTATAATTGACTTTTTCAGTTTTAGCAATCATTTCTTTCTGGAGTGTCTTCGGGGTTATTCTTAGGTCTACCTTTTAGGCTACTGGCAGCTGTTCAGCCTGGCAGACAGATGAATGTTTTAAGAGGAAATCTGACAATCTGAATATATCTTCTACAGCACTGGTGCCAAGAGAGTCACTATTTTAAATGCCTATAGAAATGTGTATATACACATTTATAAAATATGGTAGCCAGGGTATAGACTTGCTTTAGTTTTTAATTTTGCAGTTTGTTTTTTTTGAATCACAGAGTAATATAATTTAGGAATGGAAAAATTGTATTAGGTCATTTAATCTATCTCACTGCCAAAGTGGGATTGTTCCCTGCAGTATATTTTCCAAAGTTTTATCCAGTACTTTTCCATTCTTAGGTCTGGGATTACACTTCAGTTTTAAATTGTTAGCTTAAATTTTGACATGTTAAGGATTTTTCTTTGGAACTGACTGAATTCTGTTTCCACCATGTGGTGATGACAACAATGATTTTTTCAGTTGTATGAGAAGCTAACTGAAGCTATTAAGCTATGGATTTATTAGGGAAGATTTCTTCTCTCATCTAAGCATGAGAGAGATTGTATATTTATCCTTCAATGGGTAGAGTTGGGGGCTATATTTTTGAATTGCTAACAGCATATGTGTTGTTTGTTTGCTATTTTATTCTCTCTAGCATGAGTTTCTTCTCTTCCTCTGGCTATGAGTAACACATGAAGTGAATGTTTCCTTGGGTCTCTCTTTAACTGATTAATGTTTCTTAGTCACTCACCTCCTAAACAGCACTTCAGTAATATCAGTCAGTAATATATGATGAACAGGCAAAGGTTTTCTATTTCAACTTACAGCAAATATTAAGCTTTTTAAAAACATTTATTTATTTATTTATTTATTTATTTATTTATTTATTTACAACAATAAGGGTGAAACAGTTTCAAGGGAGGTCCCAGGCTAGTAACAATAAAGTTCATTTTTAGAAATTACTAAAACAGAGATAATTGCTACAAGTCAGATCCAAGCGTGGCACCCTTAGAAGCAAACTCAGGCTGTATTGCTGCTGTGCTGCCTGTGCTTTGTGCACCAAATTCAGTGGCATTTATCCCTGCTGGTGCTCGTGGTTCTGGACCAGAATGGAGCTAGGTTCAGGAGACTGAACACTGCAATGCATCACTGTATACATTGCAATCAGGACTGGTGTTTCTTGGAGCCAGGAGATGTAACAAACTCTGTCCTAAGACAAACATATGATCTGATGTACGTGCATGCTCCCTCCAATTTCATCATGCAGCATCTAGGAGCTCATGCACAGATCTGCTGAATCATGTAAATTTAGATCAAAATAAGATGTAATTTTGCTGGTTAGCAGTTCTTTATCCTTTCTGACAGATTTTTTGAATTTATCTTTCCTGGACACTGATTTCCAGCACAAATAATTATTAAAAATATTAATATATCAGACTTATAGCAACCAGGCTCCCTGCTAATGAGATGTTAACCCTCACTGCTTTTAAAATCTGGTGGTTTCTGAACAGAGAGGCTCTATGGGATTTAATTAGAGTGATTTAACCTTTTCCCACTGAAATGGTGGCCCTACATGCTTTTCATTTTCAGCTTGCTCATTGCGCCTCCCTCTCAAACAAACCTGACTGGTGTTTGAAATGTTTGAAAAATGCTGTGAGGATGTAAGGGACTAGGAAGCAGAGCACTGTCATTAGTACACTGAACTGCTAGTCAGGAGACCCAGGTTCCCTCCCAGCTGTATTGCTGATTTCCTGTAGCTGTGTGCAAAGATGTTGTCATGCCAATAAAGTCTGACTGAACTGTGTGTGACCTGGCCATGTCAGCTACAGCCAGCCAAAATATTCACTACTGCTTGCTAAAGTTTTAGCCACCTCAGTTTGTAGATTAGTTTGAAACGTCTTCCCAGTTTCCTATTTGACTGTTTCTGATAATATTTTTCCTAATGATTTATAGAACCAGAATTGGCATTAGTGATGAGTTTCTATTTCCCTCTATTTCTTGATCTGTGAAATGAGAATGATGAATGTTTTTTTTTGTCTTAACAGGATTAAAAAGCAGTTTGTCTTCATTCTTTAGTGCATTTGAAACAAAAAATTTGAAACAAAAAAAACCCAGCAAAGCTGGCTGTAAAATGCTGTTTCTCCTATCTCCCTTGCATCCTGTACATTCATGAAGATGTAGGACACTGTGGCTCTGCTTGTTTATATCTTGTTACATATCCTGGCTTAGGTTTGAAAAATGACTTGTAAATAGGGTTAACATTCACCCACTGAAATTTCTTTGGCAGGTGATAACATATGAGATCATTTTACACAGCTCTAATCACCATTAAATCCTTCACCAATACCAGTCTAGTGAGTCAAGACAGTGCCTATTTGACCCAGTGTAAAGGAAACCACTAGTAAACCTACTGGCCATCTCAGATATCATTCCCCTCCTCGAATCAGAAAAGATCAATTTTAATTTCTCTCTCTCTCTCTCTCTTTTTTTTTTTTTTTTTTCTTGAACCCAAAACATATAATAACACCAGAAGAGATTTATCGTTCCTCCTCATATTTTCTAGGGAGCCTGAAGGGTTTATGTCAGCCCCAACATGACTTGACTGAACTGTCTTAATCTGTGGACCAATTTGCTCTACAGCCCCCTAAGGAAGGAACTTGTTGATTTTGGCAGTGTTTACTTTTGCTACAAACAAATACGTCCTTTTCCAGACCGGCTGGCTCTTAAAAATCACTTGAGAGCTCAGGAAAAAAAAATCTGCCCCAGGCTGCACTGGTATTCTCTTTCCTGTGTTCTAGGGAAAGCTTTTGTGTTCTCCACAGCTGCTTGAGGATAATCTGCTGTGTCAAGATTATGCACAGAGTCAATAGAAATGCCTGTAAAATTCTCTGAATTTAGTTTCCTTCACTATGGGGAGAGGAAGGGGGGGAAGAATTGGTCACAGAAAAAAAAAAAAAGGACAAGTGAAGATTCTTGACTAATTTAACTGCGTTCTCAACTACAAGGTGAAGAAATAAAAGAAATGGTTTGAACCTGCTTGCCTTTCACTTTCAGGAACTATGTGTTACATTCCTATTTTTCTCAATTTGTATAGATCTCACACCAGTAAGTTTTACTATAAGTATTTGCTTTTAGATATTATTTATCAGAGTATAATATATACATATATTATATCAGAAATGAAATCTGTTTCCAACCCAAACACAGCAACTTCAAATTTTTAATTATTCACACATATATCTCACAAAGTGATGAGAGCCATGTAATATATTGCAGAGAAGTATAATTCACCTCTGCCTGCTTGAATTGCACTTTCTCACTAGTTTGTCATCACCAGAACCATTACTTAGCAGTCAGATTTCTAGCTGTTTCTAACAGACACTATCATTAAAAAATATTCCTCACTTTCTAAGAAAACACTGTTCCATCTTGTACTGCCTTGTGGTTCAGGCATTCTTCTAGCACATATGTGCTCTAATCATTTACTGTAAAGAAATTGACCCTCACCTCTTACATGGAGATAGCAATCACTAAACTTTAAAATAGTTTTGAAATAGTTTTTTTTTTTTTCTGTTTCCACTAGAAATTAAAAAAGAAAAAAGTAACCACACACTTTTCTTTCAAAAGAAAAATCATAAGGTTTTGAAGAGGATCATAGGCTTTGCATCTCATGAGGACAGAAACTGGCTGTCTTGTGTTTCTGTTTGGGGTACTCTGGCACTTAATCTGCAATTTCTGTACAAACTAGGAAAGCTAACACTTTTGGGACTCTAACTCTGTCAGTGAATGTAGTCCAAAGTCATTACATCAAAACTATCAAGCCATGTTTATAGGTTACCAGCATTTATTAGCTGAAGCTTTGTTACCTCTTCACTATTAATATAGTTAGACTCAGTGAACCTTTTTTAATGTACAGCCTTTTCCTATGTTTTTTTTTCCTAATAATATCTCTTATCGATGAACCTGATGCAGATGTTAGTGTGGAGAAAACAATACTGATAAACCCACCAAAATTAAGATAGGACACATATGAATGTTGCGTATAAAACCTCAGAAAGGTGAAAACTAAGAAGGATTGTTAGGTCTTCCCCCTTTTCTACCATACTGTGAAGAGAAGTGTTTGTGGGAATGATGGATATCATGAATTTGCTTGCACCTGGATGTTGACCATATCTTCTCTAGTGAGTCCTGTCTATACATTTCATGCTGCAGAAAGCAAACTTGCACCTTAGATACTCCAGTGCCCAGCCCAGTGTGCAGTGCATATCCTTTGCAGGTAACATGTTAGGCTGAAAGATGGCTCTCCTTTCCCACAGGACATCTTCCAGGTTATGTGGAAGGTAGATTGAATTGTGTGTGGACAGCTGAACTGAGTAATGTTTTAAACCACCCAACGCTGCACACCAGTTAGCAGTAGCTAGCACTGAAAGAGAACTAATACTGATTTTCCTTTCTGCAGCTTTACTCTCTGATGTATTTATAGACTGGTTTCAGCTGGAGTGGAGATGATTTTTCTTTCATAATGTCTGGTATGATGCTGTTTTAGCTTTATGAAAAGAAACAAAAAGCGATGTTGGTAACATACCAATGTTTTAATTGTTGATGACCAGTGATGTATGGAGCAAAGGATATTTCAGTTTCTCAGCATCCATACTGGCCTGCCAATGAGAGGGGCTGAGGTGAAGTAAGGAGTTGGAAAGGGACAGAGCCAGGACAGCTGATCTGTTCTGTTTTTTATGTGATTTTTTGTAGTTTTCTTTCCAATCTTCTCCTCCATCCATTGGAAAAGGACGGGAATAAACAAGTGTGTGGTGCTGAGCTACCTGCTGACTTAAACCACAGCATAGCCATATTTTCTCTCAGCAGTGATTTCTCTTGATTTAATTATATTTTTAAGTTTGAAGTTTCTTGCTACTATTCTTTCACTTGTTTTGTAATGACAGTAGAAGTAACACATTTGGACAGTAGCTGTGTGTTTGCTTGTGTACTTGTTTGTTGTAAGTTCTTTTTTTTCAAAGACTTGAAACATATTTAGATAAAAGAAAATAGGGAGATATCAACCAAGTAAAGTGTGAAAGGGTGAATAGGAAACTCTGGCTCAAAATCTGCTGCTTCATGATCTGCAGTGGCAAAATTTCCCTCTTATATCCACAGAATACTTGCTGTAAAAGGAAGGTAACTAATGGATTACTGCTATATGTCCAGATCAGTGACTTACGCTGTTGGCTGACAGCATGGTCTGAATCTAGAAGGAATGGCCAAATCTAAAAAAGTCAGAGGTGTAATAGATAGAAATAATGCAAGGAAGAATGTCACCTTCACTCACTCAAAAGATGTTAAAATTTTGAATTTCATACTGGATTGTATCATATATCATACACAATTTGGATGGCTTTCCACTGCCTCTCCATGTCTGACAGCCATCATGCTGGAGTATGTACAGTTTTGCTCATTTATGGAACTTCATCAGCTGCTCAGGTTTTTGATTTTCTTCTGCCTGCCTAATCCATTGCTAGTATCTACTGCTTGTTGTTAAAGTATTCTCAAAAAAAAACCCTTGTAAAGGTCTGGTCTTTGTTTAGGTCATTCAGGAAAACTGTGTCAAAACTCAGTGGAACCCCTTGCAGTCAGTATTAGGAGGATCTTCTGGATATTCTTCTAGTTGCTATGGCTGATCACTTGTGCATGAGTGCATATGGATCCTCAAGAACTTCAAAGTCTGCAGTCCTGTTCATGTTCATCCTCTGTCTGGCCTGAGATCCCATTTCTCCAAGTGCTCTGTAATGAATGCTTAGATAGGATTATAGGAAGGATGACGTACATAGTGTGATCCTTCCTTTTTCTCATTCCTCTGGATGGTCTGTCAGGATTTCTGGAGTACTCTTTTCTTTCTGCATATGCTTTCCCTTCCAGAAGCACATAATTACAAAAGCATTTATGTTTCAAATCAATATCGTTCTGCTTTGTACAGTGCCATGAAGAACTTGGGCAATCTGATGTAGCCATCTGGCTGTGGTTCTGGCCAGTGCTGAGCAGCCACTCCTCTCTAGGGAGGAATAGTGGGTTAGGTGCTATTTGTGCTTAGACACATGATACTGTGCGGTGCCATTTGTACCAAATAATAACATTACTGCCCTCATCTTATTATTTCTGGGATAAGTTAACTTTTTCCAAATTAGAGCTATTCTGAAAGCAGTTTCATACAAAATGAGTCCAGTCAGTAAAGATTTATTTAAGCTGTTTTTATTCATTTTGACTGAGGTAAGTCATGGCATGATCAGAGAGTCATTTCAGCCAGCAGTTCTGTAGCGCTGACAAGCAGAGTTAGGGTGAGGTTGGACATGGCAACTCCTGGGTCAGTGCATTGTGAACTGGAGAATGGCAGACCTGCTTAACCACACTTTTCCCAGACCTTCTACTACTGTCAGTCTGCTGTGTTTTCTCCTTTCTCTGACTTCTCTCTGTCAGCTGAGACCATAATCTTTTATAAATTAAAAGGTTTAATCACATTACTTTTTTTTTTCTTCTTCATATTCTTCACTTTTTTTCCCTCTGTTTACTGCACTCCCAGAATGTTGCTATCTGTTTTAACCTGTCCTCCAAATGCTGCTCTCCTTTCATATTTGCAGGATTAATGCTATTTGGCATATGCTAAACATTGGGCTGATTCACCACCACCACTCACCACAAACAAACAGGTATTACCACACACCAGCCAGCTCTAATCAGCGCCAGCTCCATATAACCACAATTAAATTGCCCAGCAATCCCCAGGAGGAATCACAAGTCATTAGGATTATTTTGAAATTGAGTGGTTTTATATATTTCCATAATGAGGTGCAGCTATTTGTCAGTGTGGCTGCAGATCTTTCCAGCTGCAGCCCAACATGCTGTTCAAACTACAGCTCAGCTGCTCTCAGTCACTGAAGTCTCCATGCTTCTAAATCTTCTGCTTCCATAGCTGGGTATACTGTCCCTCTGTCTCTGCCCGCATGTCTGCGCTCTAAGCTGGTTCTGTAAATAGCACTACTACTTTTAAACGTGGTTAGCCTGAGCATGACCATTTAGACAGGTTAGGAAATGGCTGTGCAGGGAGGTTTGGCAGTAACTTTGTCTGGTGGCGGAGTGCAGCTCCATCAGCACACCGCTGGGCACCACCCACTTATCAGTTAACCACCCTGGTGGCTACAAGGCCCATGACTACATGTGACGAGGGCTCGAGGCGTAGCTGTACCTGTGGGAGGATGGAAAAACATCTACAACTGCATGTGTCTGCTTTCTCAAACTAGTTGTAGACTGCTTACTGTAAGGGCTAGCCCTCATCACATGTGTCCACAGTGACACTTTGGTAGCTATCAGAGAGGGTTTCTTTTCAGATGGCTATTAGCAGCTGACCAGAGAATATTTTTCAAGTCTGATATTAGATAATTCTGTCAAAGAGTAATAGAGAGGAAAAATGTACCACTTGAATATACTCAAAAAGTTGACGAAGTTTAAACTAATTTTTGAATGTGCGCAGTTGAAGGCACAGACCATTAGCACTGTCCATGCACAGCCTGTCAAAACTTGTTTTCATCTCTATATTGTTTTTGCCTTTCCTGTAGGAAAAAATGCCTTCAAGACCCAGCATGTCTAAAATTTTCCACTGATTAGTAGTCTAGAATTTCAAATAATCACTTGTGTTTTAATAAGTCTGGAATTGGTTTTCTACAGTTGATGACATAAAATAGCCATGAGATGTTTATTAAATAAGTAAAGCTTGATTTGAAACAGGAAAAGGTTATATCAGAGTTGTTTCCCAAATTATTAAACTGTCTACCATGAAATAAGATTTTTTCCTAATATTTACATATAAAGTTTTCCACGATACTTTTAATTCTCTATCAGAAACCAACTCAAATTATTGAGCAAATGCAAACACACATCACTAATAATAAGATACCTGTTTTATAAAGAAATAGTTTTTCATCTAATCAAATGAAAAACTTAAAGTGTTTACCAATAAAGGACCTATATCAGCCCAAAGAAATGGATTGATTGGGGCCACAAAAATGTTGGAAGTGAACACAAGGCCTGTATTTTTAGGTTTGTGTTTAAAATCCATCATTGATTTAAATTGAGAAAGGGACTGGGACTGATCTAAGGACTGAACACAGATTTCTGAGAAACATTTTTAAAGTGCTTCAAAAGAGTTCAAAGAAATGGAGAAAGGTTCTTCTCTTCTGAAATCTTGGTACACAGCCTGTAGTGAGAGATGCAGGCATCTACATCTCAGCTCTTTCAAAAAGACCCAAGTGATAGTGCTAGGGCTCTGCAACAAATGGGCAGAACCATATGCCAAAAACAGCTATGAACAGACACACTTAATTAAGTAACAAATAAACAGTAATGAGTGAAGTGTTTTACATACCAGTTCTTCCTCTCACCAAACTTTAGGACTTCTGCTGAGAGCAACGTAGCCATGTACTCTGTGATGAGAAAGTACACTGTTACACGTCTAGGAAGCTTCTCCTACAACATCTGTAATTTTTCTGTTATAAAACACAACTGAGATCCTTTTTTCTTCTTTTTAATAACAGACTAAAGGAGGGTGGGAGTCACTGTGCTATTAGTCCTAAAGTTAAACTGCAAGAAGCTCACGACCTCTGCATATCTCAGCTCACTGAAAGTAAGTAAATGGAAAACCCCCTTCTCCCAGGGAATCAGGCCAGATGGTGGCAATAGTGATGTAGTGATTATAGTGATTAATGGTTGACTACAGTCACTGGGAAAGGGAGTATTGATTCTTTATGCAGAGACAAATGATCTTCAGAGGGGGAAATGTGCTGTTTAGTCCCTGCATTGGGGACTGCTTCTGTATTTTATCCCATGACACATACACAAAGAGCCTTCAGAAAAGACCAGGAGTTTTGATTCCCTCTTGCAAGCTGAGTGTTGTAACCGCAGGTTCAGGGTCATCTTATGTTTCTTAATTACCTTCCTTTTCTAGGAGTCCTTTAAGACTTTTATGGAAAACAGAAAATCTTCAGTGAGAGGGCTTTGGGCATGCTCTTCTTTGGTTGTATACTTTAAAGAAAGGATAGATATAAAGAGGATATGTGGAAATGAGTATCCTCAGGTGAACTGAAGCTGATTTTTGGTGACAACTGTTCTTACCCTCAAAGCAGTGAATAGGGGAGGTGTGTGATGCTCTTACTGTGGTCATATTTTAATAAAGAAAAGGATGTTTGCTCTAATATTGTTTTCAGAATGTGCTCCAGTGTCTTCAAGCCATAAGTAGAATTTCCAGTTTGTGGACTTAAAGCTTTGTCAGGACTCTGACATTGGCATCTTTGGCTGTGGGGGCTTAGGCAATTGTACGCACATAGAGATTCAGAGCTCAAGGCATCTGGGAAATTTTTAAGCTGAAATGCTGCATGTCTTCAGATTTAAGTATAGCAAATCTCTAGCAGTTGTTTCAGTTAGACGTAGCATCTTGGATTTCATGGAAGTGCTGCTCTAATATCATGTTTGGATCTCATCCATAGAGTATGTTGAATCTCAAGCATATATGGTCAGCAGGAGGCAGTACACAGGAAAGATGAAAGAAGAAAAAAAAGTGAGCAAATTAGTCATAGAGAAGGGGAAGGTGGCTGGAGATAATGCTAAACTACATGGCCTTGAAGTTGTACCCCGATGAACACGTGATGCTTTTTCTGTATTTTCAGTGAGTAAAAGCTACACAGACACATAAATAAGGCACTAAGCTTTGGTTCTTCTGCTCTTCTCAGCCAGACTTTCTATCCTGAGTGTAATATTGTGATAGTCGTTTGTTTTGCAGCTGATTTGTGTTTGGATATTTGGCTGTGAAGATTTGTAAACCTGTTTGCAAAAGCTTGTATGTACACTGCCTGTGTGCACAGAAGACTGAGCAGAAGATTATCAGTAGATAAATCCAGATAGCAAACAGAGCTTAACCAAGACAAGCCACAGCTTATGTGTTGCAGGCATTCATTTTGGCTCCATCTTTTATACAGAATATGAAGAGATTA
Source organism: Tympanuchus pallidicinctus (assembly GCF_026119805.1). Taxonomy (NCBI): domain Eukaryota; kingdom Metazoa; phylum Chordata; class Aves; order Galliformes; family Phasianidae; genus Tympanuchus; species Tympanuchus pallidicinctus. The sequence goes on along the minus strand of NW_026294747.1, from coordinate 71,430,668 downwards.
TCTGCTCATACCAGCATGTTTGCTCTGTACAAAAATCCTAGAGAATCCCATCACTCAGCAACAATCAAAACACCAATGTGCTATTAACAGTGTCTCAGCTGAAACCAGGACACTGGAGTAATGTGTTTTGGTGAAAATCACCATGTGCACTTCTGAAGAATTAAATGAGACTGAGTATCAGAGTGACAGAAAAGTTTGGAAATAAATTATAATAAAAAGAAAATAAGAATGAAGCCTATTTTCGTGATCTTTTTAAAGTTTTATTCATGAGATCTGAATGCTAAAAGCAGTCAATACTGCAGCTGAACAAGGCTTCTAAGTGGCCATTTTTGTCACCTTTCAGTCCCTGAGAGAGACCTATTTTTATGGTGAATATGTGTATGTGAGGAAGCTTTCACAATGCTGCTGTAGGAGCCTCACCTGATGTCAATTTAAAGAGACAGGTGATTTCTTCAAGTTGCAAACTAATGTGCCGTTATTCCCCAAGGTATAAATTAATACAAAATATGTGTCTAATAATATAAGGTACAGCTACAGAGAGCTCAGCCTAGCAGCAGAGCTGTAGTGTTGAGTTCTTCTGTAATCAAAATATGCAGGTACCTCGAGGGAATGTCTCAAGCTGGCTGATTACCCATTAAAATCTCAAAACTTTGATATAAGCCTATAGAATAGGTCACCTCACATGAAGAAAGAGTGCTGTTTTCCAATTTCCATTTTATCTATGGGTTTGGTTTGCCATGGGGTGGGAAGGGGAGGCCCCATGGTGCCATATTCATGCACAGAAAGTTCATTGTCTTTCACTAGCAATGAATAAATGTGGAAGAGTCTTTTCTGAATTATTTTTATTTACTCAGAATTATTTTCATATCTTTACTGTCCTGCTTGTGATTCTCTTTATTCTGTGTACTGTTCACCCTTATAGCATGATTTCTCATACTATTTGTACTTCAGTTCGCTAGGACACTACCAAACCCTATCTAGCTACCTCTGGAAGATATATTTTCTTGAGATTGCTATCCCATGGTTGTCTAACAGGTTAAAAGTCATTAAACAGATGTCCATATGCAGACAGTGCAATTATAGAAGTCTTTTTCCTCAGATCGCAGAGTAAAATCACCTTAAGTGAAGATAATGCAAGAGATTAAAGGCCTGTTTGTTAAGGATAGATTTGTCTCTTAAATGGATTTTCCTTAGTGACTAAGTAACCTTAGAAGAGCGACAACCTCTTGTATGCAATATTACCTGTTAGGTTTTTAGTAAAGAAGGATAAACCTTCATGGCTTTCAACAGAGACTGTGTTTTTGTAAAAGATCAAATCCACTCTGAGTTACTGAGGAAAGGCTGAAATTCTTGAATGAAGTTCTATGGGCCATGTTACAATGTTATACTTCAGGTCAGAAGGAATGAGCACTTCTGAGCTTAGATCTATGAAAGTGATTTCATTAAACAATATTGGGCAAGTCAATCCAACTTTTTTTTTTCAGTACTTTTTTTTTTTTTTTTTTTTTTTTTTTTTTAATTTTATTCACTTTCAAGCTTAAGAACACACACATTTAGTTAGATTTTAGCTGCAACCCAGTACCTACTTAATCCCAATATCAGTTAGTATGTATTCATTCATAGCCACAAAATCTGGAAACTAAAGTTGTTCTTGCTTGAAGTCAGAGACATGCTACTTTTGAAAAGCAGGAATGTTTAGGTACTCTATTAATATTGTACACAATGAATGAAAGAACATACAAACTCTTTCCTAGTAATAAAACAATGTCCATTATGGAAGACAGGAAATCGTTCCCATCAGTAAACACCAGCATGACATCTTCTGTCCTTATGAAAATCTATCCCGATAGATCTAAGCCTGGTGAAACAGCAGAGGTTCTCAATTTTGAATCATAATTTTAAAACAATTATAGGTTGTTATGTCTTGGCAAAATATACCTATCATTTTACCTCAAAGGAATGATGGCTTTAATCTTATGAAACAGTCAAGAACAGCGCCTTTCTTGGAAATTGAATGTATTTTATCTAACATTAGTTCTACCAAACATGTATTATTTCTGAGAGTACGCTGCACCTATACACATTCAGTAGGCTTGATTGCCTAACTTCAGTATCTTTATTAGTTGATCAAGTACAGAAACAAGAAAAGACCTTCCTTTCTATAGGGAGAGCATATATCAGATCCATCTGGGGCATTGCTTACATCTTATAGTATTCCCTCATACAAGAAGATGACACAAAGATTAGATTTCCTGCTTTGTGTTTATAATAATAGGTAAAAGGGCCAATGCTGAATGGCACATAACTGGAAAAGAGTAATACTTCCTTAATTAGAAGCAAAAATGAAAATAAATTTTCTAACAGGAAAGAACTGATTATCTAGCTCAATGAGAAATATTTATTTTCAGGCACTTGAAGGAAAAACAAAAGCCAGAATTCCAAGAGAGGAAGAAATGCTCTTGTTTTAGCCAGTGATCCAGGATTCAGTCAGTGCTAGGATGGAGAATTCAGTGAGCGCTATTAAATCACTGAGAGGCTTGGGTTGGAAGGGTCCTTAAAGTTCATCTAGTTCAAACCCCCTGTCATGGGCAGGGCTGTTACCCACTAGATTAGACCAGGAACCTATCCAGCCATGCCTTGAACACCTCCAGGGATGGGTCACCCCCAGCTTCTCAGGGCAGCTTGTGTCAGTACCTCACCACTCTCTGAGCAAAGAATTTCCTCCTAGCATCTAACTTAAATCTCCCCTGTTTTAATTGGTTGCAATGAGGTCTCCCCAGAACCTTCTCTTCTTTAGGCTAAGTAAGCTCAAATCCCTCAACTTTTCTGCATAGGAGAGTTTCTCCAGTCCCCTGAGCATTGAATCATAGAATCATGAAGGTTGAAAAAGACGTCCAAGATCATCCAGTCTAACTCTCCACCTACCATCAAGATTTCCCCACCAAACCATGTCCCTTAGTACAACACCCTGGAGATATTAGGGAGGGCTCCTCTAAGAAGGCAACGTGGCCAATAGCTAAGCTGAAATGCCTCTACACCAGTGCACACAGCATGGGAAATAAACAGGAGGAGCTAGAAAACGTGGCACAATTAGGAAAATACAATATAATTGCTACCACGGATACATGGTGGGATGAATCCCATGATTGGAATATCCTGATTGAGAACTACAGGCTTTTCAGAAGGGATAGACAGGGCAGGAGGAGTGGGGGAGTTACCATTTATGTTACTAAGTGGATAGATTGCAAAGAGCTGTGCCTGAAGAACAGCCTCAATTGGGTTGAGAGCTTGTGGTTTAAAATCAAGGATTGGTCCAGTAAAGGGCATCTAGTGGCTGGGGTCTGCTATAGGCCACCTGATCAGGGGGAGCCTGTTGAAGAGGTCTTCTTGCTTCAGCTGCAGGAAGTGTCATGCTTGTGGACTCTTGTCCTGATGCGGGATTTCAAACAGCTGGATATCTGCTGGGATAGTGGCATGGCAGGTAGCAGACAATCCAGGAGATTCCTGGAGTCTGTTGAGGACAACTTCCTGATCCAGGTAATAGATGGACCAACCCAAAGTGCTCACCAGTGCAGAGGAGAGCATTAGAGAGGTTAAGCTTGGAGGCAACCTGGGCTGTAGTGACCATGCTTTGGTGGAGTTTGTAATCTTGAAGAAGTGTGGGCCTAGCAAAAAGCAGAGCTCAGACCCTGTGTTTTAGGAGAGCAAAGAAAGGTAGAAACATGTGGAAAGAATATCACCTGGGAAACTTGAAGTGTTTAGAGACCACAAATATCCCAGATGCATACAAAACCTCAAGTTGTATTCATAAACTGTTGTAAGCATGTCCTGAGGGTCAGGAAGTCATCAAACCAAGGTTTTATTCAAGTGGTTTTGAGGTTTCAGGTGAATGTTGCACTGCTCTGGTAGCATCCAGAGTGTGGGTAAACTGAGTGGGATTTATTTGCTCTAAGTACATTAGTCTGTTCCTGAACAGAGGAATGATTATAGGATAACTTTACAGTAGGGACAAATGCTTTGCTATCTTATAAATGTATACATCAATGGAATATTTGTTGCTGTTGAGGCATAGTGGAGTAATAAGAGAAGAAAAAATATCATAGTATTGAGTTTTATTTCCTATGATCTGGTATAAATAAAATGTCATGAATTGTTTACATAGCAAACAAAGGCTTGTAAAAGCTTGGAGGTAAATGAGTTAATTCACTACTTACATAATATAAACTGTATTATTTAGAGCTAATTGGAGACCACCCCTTTTTAAACTGTGGTTTAGAGAGATTAATATTCCTAAGAAGTTGAATTTAAACAACCCAATAATTATTCTGTTTAGGCCTTTTTTTTTTTTTTTTTTTTTTTTTTTTTTTTAAACAAGAGATCTCACTGATAGCCTCCAGACTTTGCTAATCAGAATAATTTAATTTTAAAAACCATAGCAGCATAAATGAATATCTGAAAGAAGTAGATATATAAGACGCTAATAAATTCTTTCTGTTGAAGATTTATCATGGAAGTATATTACTTCTATATCTGTCAGAACATTTTTTTTATAATTCATAGAGTGTTCTAGTAACATCAGAAGAAAAAGAATAAATTTAGAGGAAATAATTCTTGTATTCATTTAGTTCATTTATTTGGTTATCATAAAACCATATTTACCCAGTAGTTACATAGAAGGAATTGAAAATTTTCTGAAGAAAATTTTCCAAGTATAAAATAAGACTTGGTTGAAAAAAAAAGTTTTATAAATTATTTTTATTGTTATATTATTTCAAAATTATGTTTTACCTTTTCAGTTTCATGCATGAATTTTAAATTATTTCTACTTTCAAAAACTATTTCTCCAGAAATGTCTTGATTTATATATTCTATTATAATGTCTATTTTATTCAGAATGAGAAGTCTAGATTACCTTATTTCCTCATAGTGCTCTTGCAAGCAAGAAATGCATCCAAGTTTCTTTCTCTGCTTCTTATTTCTAGCTATGTTGCCAATTATTATTTTATATAAATATATGTTGAGATTTTCTAATGAATTTTTTATTTTATGTAAAAGAAAAAGATTATTTTTATCATGACATTATTAAACAGAATTTCTTTCCTTTTTTATAATCTCTTCCTTCCTTCCTGAGTACAATTTTTTTTTGGCATCACAAATAGGCCTGGAGGTCACCATGTAAATAATCGAAGACTAGGACTTTGAACTGTTTTTTCAAAGCTAAGAAGTTGGGTAGGTTTTTAACACCCCCTTATTTTTCTACATGTCTTAGCACATCTTTGCTTTGGAGCTATGCAGAAAAGAACCCTCTTAATGAACTTTGGAACTTACATCTAAGCAGTTCCTTTCTTTTTCTTCTCTTTCTTCTTCTTCTTCTTCTTCTTCTTCTTCTTTTTTTTTTTTTCTGGCAGAAATCTAATCTTATCATGCTAACGGCATGGGATGTACCACAGTTCTTTTTTTTTTTTTTACAAATACAAATCTCAATACCCTTGTTCTCTTTACCAACAATCTTTTCTTCTGGTCTTCCTCTCAACTTCACACCCTGCTCATCTCCTGGGGTCTCTGCTGACATCACGGGTGCTCAGATCACACCTGGGACCCTCTCACTGAACCCTTTCAAAGTTTCTGGGGACAGATGAAAACACCTTTGTCTTTTGAATGAAACAGGAAGTTCAGCAAGTCAAAACATTGTTTCCACAGATCTGCTTGGGGTTATCCATCTGTCAGAAATGCATGTTTTTACCTGTATTGTCACTAAGGCAAGCAGGAGGTCTGATGCATCCGACCACAGTGTTGTGATAAAGGAAGGGAAGCAGAACTTGCCAGCAGCAGATCTCAGCCAGAAGATGAAACGGTGAGCTCCTGCTGCACATAGTAGCAGGTATGCTATCTGGGGTTGTGCAATGTTTAACACTTTCAGGGTAAAAAGGATCAAATGGTTGACTGTGTTGAGAGTTGCCTCTAAGTTCTCTGATGCTAATACTGCCTATCAAAACTCTCATAGTTACTTTTCATTTCTTTCCACTACCTTTTTGTGCTGTTGACACGTACTGACAGATACTGGAGCAAAGTGTGGTGCTTTGAAAATTCGTTTATTTTAAAAGAGAAAATATGTCCAAGAGCATAGATTGATTCAAAAGTAATACTTGCCATTAATTTCCATAGAAATTGTAACAAAGAGCATAATAACACTATTTCATAGAGAAAATTCTCAACAACAGTGTTCTTTTGCAGCATATTCACTGTCATTAGCTGTGCATTTTTGCCAATCATGAACAAGAACCTGCCTGACATTCTTGTAAAAATTTGCACCAATGGAGGTGAAACACTGCCACTATCACCGCTGTTGAAACACATCACCCACAACCTCACTATGCTCATGTCCACTGTTTGGTCTCCATAAATGCTCAGCAAGCATCAGTGAAAGTCAATGGGTGCAATTTTTTTCCCACATACAGGAATTCAGTTCCATATCTTTTCTTCTCACATGCTCCCATGTCAGATGCCATTTTGTCAGACTGCCCCTCTGCTGCCATCTGTCACGCAGCAACAAAATGTAATGGAAGATTGGTGTGAAGGTTCAGTTTCTACTGACATACCACTAAAATCTACCTCTGACATTATACACCAACATAATAAAACAGGACACATTACTTCCAGAGCAGCACTTGTATAAAGTTAGAAGAGAAACCAAATATCAGCCATACAGTCCATAGGGATATAACTTTGGGCCAGACTGAGTATTTTGAAATGAGCAGTAAAAATTTTTTAAGAAGTAATATCTTGTGGCTTCTGCACTTCCATTATATTAAACTGATTTTCTTTACTCACAGTGGGATTTCAAATTAATTCATAATTATACACACAGTGAAGGGATGAGAAAGAAATAACCTAATTACAGACCAAAAAGATGCCCTACAGCTATCATCCAATTACTCCAGTCATCAGAGATCTTAAGCAAAATGATGGGTTTAATCCTCTCTTGGTCACATGTAGTTGTAATTTGCCATTGAATACTATAATTTCACTTTAAAATATTCATTCACATAATATAAAAATCTTAGAATGGATACAGATAATGAGAATGGGTCATGATCACAAATACCCTCAAGATTTTTTTCTCAGATATGCATTTTCTGGGCATTGGGTGAAGAAGGAAATCATGAGTTCTCCGCTATGTTTCTAAATGATACTTATTAGCTATAACTAGGCAGATAGAAGGTTTTTAAAATAAGGGAGAACCCCAGAATGCCCAATAGCTGATGCAATCTATCTCCCAATTTCAATTTTACCTTTCAGCAAGGGATGAAGAGTTCATAAAGACGTATGTGATAACCTCATTAAATGTAAGTTAAAAAGCAGATTTCTGATGGGACAAATCTTCACCTTGCTCTTTGAGCAATATTCTCATACTCATAGTGTATTCACTAAAATATAGCAACAGAGTGGAAAGAATAACTGTGATGTGAAAAGGGTCGTGGTATATAATAGGTCAGTTTATAACTATCTGTTTTTCTCAGTTCATTGCCTACTGAATAAACTACTTCAATAGTAACCCCAAAAATCTTTTTTTCCCTCAGGTTTCCGCAAGCGAAAAAGGAAAAAAAAACAAAAAAAACCAACCCCCAAACAAAACTGTAAACGAAATGAAAGAAGTGGAGGCAACTTCAAGCTTCAGTTTACTACAATACACAAATTTGATCAGCTTAATATGTGACTCAGAGGATATACTGAGTGAAAAGACATGGCAATGTCCTGGAAAAGTGAGTTATAAATGCCAAAATGGTCATCTGACATCTGCTTCAGTTTTCAATTTTGTTTTTTTTTCATACATTTTTTAGTCAGAAATGCTTCATTTGAATTTTTTGCCCCACTTTATACACGTGCAAGCTGCTATAGGTTTTGATCATACACTCTTTACAGAACAACTGATTTGCTAACAATTGGAAAACAGAATTTGTTAACTTGTCTTCAGATAGCTGTGCAGGTAGAAGTGTTTATTTATTTATTTACTGGGAGTGGCTTTTAAAGATCACACTGACTGCCTTAAAAGTGCTTTTTCCGAGTAATGCATGTTTGCTTGTGGAGAAACACTGCTTATACTTATTGTATTTCACAGACTGGAAATACACTCTTTTGGCATCTGAGTGGATGTGGGACATAGAGTGCTGCTTGAGTATTTATTACTTTGCATGTATTGTTTTGGTAAGTATTTTGTTCAGTACACAGGATTTAACCAGTGGCACATTAAAACTAACCCATAGGCTAGTGGACCCTATGGGTGTACATGTGATATCTTAGTAATTGTTTTTAGTTATTACTTGATCCTTGTTTTTTTTTTGCTTTTTTTTTTTTTTTTAATTCTTTTGAAAAAATCATCTGGTTAAAAGTTTGGAATCTTGAGTTGTTCTTCTGGTGGAATGATTGATGGTGGAGTCATCCCTCTGTGAATCAAACCTGTTTATTAGAAAGTTCATTGCCCCATTTCTCTGAATAGAAGTGAAATCAAGCAGCCCAAGCCAGTTTCTCATCTCCTAGAATGCAGATATGTTCCAGACAGCACATTTACTATCTCTCCACAGATGCAGAGAGATGCATCCACTTAGCATGACTGTCTTGTTCCCAGATGAGACAAGGACCAGGTTTTCAAGCAATGTGAAAGAGGCAAATGTCCATGTGCCTCTTCTGGCCTGTCTTCAGCCAGAGCGCTGAGATTTTTAGGGAAGATATGGAACATGAAAGAAGTACTGTTGCTACAGGATGCACTCCAGCTGGAATAATGTAAGTTTTTAGGCATGCAAGCTCTTCCTTAGCAACTTTTTCATCCTATAAACCTTACAGTCCATTGTGGCTTCAACCACATCCATTTTACACGTAGTCTCATGGCCAAAGCAATACTTAGTGAAAAGAATTAAAATTACTCCTGGCTCTGGCTTTGTTTTGGCTGAAAATATGTCTGTGTTTTGAATTTTTTAGACTGAAGTTACTGAACTCCCTTGTAGATATATTTAAAAATGTGATGGATAGTTACCTTTAATGTACAATAGGGGTTACTTATAGGAATTTAATCTTGAATTCAGGTTATGAGAGTTCATCACTTTTTGTTCAGAGCTGAAACTCCTGGATCTCATTAGATGAATCTCTGACTCTCACTGAAATAGCCATTGCTCCATAATTTGCTGAATTTAGTAATGTTCTGTTGTTTTTGTAATACATCACTCTTACCAATGTGCATTTCTGTTTGGTCTTGAAGCAAATTGCTTTCCTGCATAGAAGGTATTGCTAAAACATGCCAGAAAGACAAAGTGTTTCTCTCATTTAAACCCAGTCCTTAAGTTTTTAGAGACAAGCTGTTAGAGGAGTTGCATGGGGCCCTTCTCTGCACAGATACCTCCTGCACTCTTTCTATTACTTTTTCTTTAATTCCACTAAAACATCTTTTTCACTGTCCTGGAGTTGTCAGTCATGTGAGCAGCCTATCTGACTTCAAAGCAACATTTTGAAAAGGAAAAAGTTATTTGAATGGTGAAGTGATGTAAATTAGCCTTCTGAAGAGTGATGTTGTTTTTTGTCCCTTTCTGTTAATTCTGAAGTGCATATACTTTAGCACTGAGGAACCATTTTATCTGATACATGCTAAGATTGTCATCTGTACTATACACACATACAATGTGTGTTTACTTAGGTATTTTTTCCTTCATTTTTCTTCAGAAAATATGTGCCTATATCTGTACAGCTCTGTGAGCTGACATTTGTTTCTGAACAGCTATGTGAAGAATTTGTTTAAATTTTCCACCTTTTTTTTTTTTTACCTTATCCCTTTAAGAATGATTCTCCATAATCCCTATTCTGTTCTTCAATGACAGTTTATTCTTAGGCCTGTTTAATTTTTTTTTTTCTTTAATTTAAATTTTTTAAAAAATAGATAAAATAAAAAATTATATTTTGCTAAAACTTAATTTTAAATTGTAAAATCTTTATTTTGGTCTTATCTGTTTTTCAGTCTTCCATTTCATCAATTTTTTGGTACCTTTAATCATTTAGGAGTTCTTTCTGATTGTTTTTTTTCTATAATTTCCTTTTGCATCACTGTTAACCATTTACTATTCTTGAACATCTGGAATTAGGAATAAGGTAGCCCTTAGTGCACTTTTTACGTCACTTTAGTCTCTATTTTTACTACATTGCTATGCTACCGCTTAGCTCCCATTGTAAACACTTAGATGTATCAAGGTGAGAAACAAAATCTTTTTTTTTTTTTTTAATCTATGTATGTGTGTCCTTCTAGAAAAGTAAACAAATTGAATTTCTAAGTCTCAGGGTCAGTTTCTTCTCATTAAATCTCTAGTAGAATGCCACACTTCGGTATTTTAATGAATAGACAAAGACTTTTCCACACTATGTTTATTTATTCTAATAATCACTGTCCAGCGATGGTAATCTCAAATCCTGAGCCCCTTTTCATTTCATTTTCTTCCTCTCCTCCTTTGGTGAGGAGTAATGGGAGAGTGATGTAGTAGTTTAGCTGCCCGTCAGGGTAAAATCATCACAACTGGCAGCAGATACTTCAAATGTGGTCACAGATCCTTCTTTAAGAAGATATAAGCACTGATAAAGGGTACAGCTCTTGCTGATGCAAAAATGAAGAACAAAACTGCAAATGAAATAAAGCAGAAGAGATATCATAAAATTAAAATATTTGAAAGTGAAGACTTGGACTGAAACAGCACATATAGTAAAAAATTGTTCAGTTCTGAAAATATGAGAGAAAGAATACCGCAAATCTAATTTACAGGAACAGATTAAATAAAACAATTGTAGTTATTTTTGATTTTCTGATGGAAAATGATAAAAGAAATTTATTTAGCAGATTAATTATTATTATTTTTTAATCTGCTAAGCTTTGTTTTTATAATGTTTTTCTCAAAGAAAATCTTTCAGTGTGTTGTGAGTGCTATTTGAGTGCTATCACTTTTACTTTCTTGTCTCTTCATTTTTTTTTATTCTATATAGTCTTAAAATAGAAGTGGAAAGCAAGCATAAACTAATATTTCAAAATATTCTTTTTTACAAATACTTATTATCTATGAAAGACTTTTTAAAGCAACAAAAGCACTAAATTCCATTAATGGCATTTTACTTTAGTTGAACTTTCTGACTTGCTATCACTTATTACGTAAACAGCTCAACAGGTTAAAAAGGAAAAGAAAGAAAAACAGGCAACATCTTATCAAGGTGCTTGTCTCTGCTGTTAGAATAATGAACTTATTTTCAGTTCACTGAAATAATATAGAAAGCACAATACAGATAATCAAATGCCAGGTGCCCAGTGAGCTATGTTGCACTACTGATCATTTCATCATTTCTGGAAGTCATAGTCTTACATGGCTGAGAAAGAAAAACTTTGTTTTTCATGTATGAAAATATTTTACCAGCAAAGCAAGACCCACCACCCTTTGCTGGGCATGCTTCCTGCTGTTCACAGGAATCATTCACATCTTTCAGTAGCTTACAGTGGTGTTTCAAAAGCCGTTCTCAGAAAGCATTGTGTCAATTCCCAGAGGTGATTCCACAGCTTCTCAAGCCTTGTGGTCATTCAGCAACTTCCCCAGTCTCTACGTGTTTCTAAGAGCAAAGATCTGTGGAGAAGCAGATATTCTGAACACTCAAGCTGGAATCAAGAAGCTCTACTAACTGGGTAAAGGACATTCACTCATTGCAACACATCTGTAAGTGGTCTGTAGATCAATACCAATTATAATTCTTATGCTTGTTGGTTAGGAAAAAATATGTTTGACAGAAGCTCCTAGGAAATAAATGTTTCCCTGAGGAACAGTATGTTACCTTAAGGAAAACCTACCTTAAGATTATTGAAGGATTGATTAAACATAGCAGATTTCTTTTTTATCATGACGCTTTTGACAAAAAATTCCATGGTTTTCCAGCTCTTCTTCAAGAGTTAAGGTGATGAGAATTATAAATAAGTCTTTTCTTAAGATCTTCAATTTAACAAAAGTGGCAAGTTTAATAATCTTTCTGCCAGTTAAGAGACAAACTTTCCCAAAGGCAGTGTCTTAATTTTACCTTAATCTTTTAATTACATAATATGCATGTGTCTCTGTGTAAATGTTGACTCTGATGCTAACTTCTTCAATACTCAGTTCCTTGAGAGAATGATGTAATGCCTTGGGGGTCTTGATATTTAATTACTGAGAACTTTCCAACCTATGCATTGTCTAGGCTGCAAACTTAGATGCAAAGCTGCATCTTGGCTGAAAATCCTGGAGGTCTCCAGATAAACACAACACCTTAAAAAACCTGGTTTTGAAGAACTATTGTATACTATAGAATAATGCATTGGTTCTCCTGTGTTTTCATGCATGGAAGAGATCACAAATCATCTGTCCAGATGCAAAAGTCTGTATTTATAAACCTCTGAAAATGTAGGTTCACATGAGCTCAGGTTCTGAATGTCTTAAGCTCTCTTTATATCTGGCAAAGTCAGTTCTGTGATTCATCATTCCACCCTGATTTAGTAACCTACAACAGATCAATTAAGCTTTAGGCAGTGAGAAATGTTTTGAAAGGACAGTAGAATCTGAAAGACAGATAAAGTATATCCCATTCTAGTGCAGTAAAGATGCTTTGTTATATTACGAAAATCCAGTATTAATTGCAAAAGTAAAGGAGGAATGGTTGTAATATATATTATCTTAATTGGAATATGTTTACTTTATGCTGAAACTTATGGAAAACTAGGAAATATTTTTATTACTATTTTTTTCTATCAAGTTTTTTTTTTTTTTTTTTTTTTTTTTTTCTTTTTCCTTTGGCACTTAACTAAATTTAAAACGAAGAGCCTTTTAAAGCAATGGATCTGACAGCCAAAAAGAAAGAAGAAATAAAAGGTTTTGGAGAGAGTATAGAGAGAACTAATACATACGATTAAGGGGGACAGAGAAACTGATTTATGAAGAAAGATTAAAGAAGTAAAATATGTGCATGTACATTGCAGATTAACTAAATGGCTCATAGGAAGCATAACTATTTTCAAGTATTTGATGCATGCAAATGCCGAAGATGGAGAGGAAATGATTATTTGGATACATTTAAATGAGGAAAGATTCTGACATTGAAGTCTGATACAGTTTTGCTTCAATGTTGCCAGGAAAGATGTATATGCTGAAAGAGGACCACACCCAAAAGGGAAAAAGTTATACATTAGAAGAAGCACAAAGCCAAAAGGACTTTAGAAATTATTAAAAAACACTATACATTTTAATACCAAATAAGAGTCATGTAAACTTTCGAACCAGCCTATAATGCTCAATAGAACAGTATGACAGCACTAAATTGGTAACGGATTCCAATTTGTGTTGTAGTTTTCTTTTCCCACAAGAAAATAAAATGCATCATTTTGAAAGATCCTGGCAGATGGAGTGATCAGCTGGTCGACATAAGAGGACAAACTAGTTCATTTCCATGTATAGATTGGATGCTCAGCAAATATCCTAGTAAATGTTCTGACAAACTATCCGAACACTCAGTCTTTTTTGCATTTTGACAGATTATACAGCAGTTAATAATTAAGCAAAAGGAAGTTCTGTATAAAAAAAATCTGCCATCATACTGAAAATATATATGTATATATGTTCCACCTGTGTATGTAGAGTCCACTGGTGTGGCTATGAGTGGTATCTTTGCTGACCAATAATGCTGCTGGTAAACTATCAGGTAATTAAAAGTCTGAGGAAAAGGATCCACACAGAGGCCAACTAAATTGGCAACTGAACTGGGATAAAAGACCAGTTGTAGGCACAAGTATGGATTTACCAGAAAAAAAAAAAAAAAAAAAAAGAAAAGGACTGGTGCACATGTTTGTGTTTGTGAGAAACAATGGTGGCTGTACTGCTTGCTGAGCCCAGATCCTCTATCCATAGGATTAGCTTGGTTCTACGTATGTCTAGGCAGAAATTTGTTTGAAAGAATCAAATAAAGAATCCATATTCTTTAGTTATTTATATAGTTTGTCAGAACAGGATTCAAATATTGTCAGTCATCTTGAATTATAACTAGCTTACAGCTTGTGCTCTGAACCCATCCACTCTTTTGATCTTTTTACCTTAAGAATGCAACGTGGGAAATAACTTTAAAGTGAATGATACACATCTGAAAGACTCTCAGGAAAAATAAATAAGAATTCAGAAACATTCCATGTAAAAAAGTACCTTTTTAGAACTGGAGCAGAATTTGAGCTCTTGTGCTTATTCGTGGCAGAATTTAAGCGTAATATTTTACCTCTTCCTTAGCAGCAAAGAAGCAACATCAGATGTGAGGAGATATATCAGTTGATTTTTTCATCTCACAAATAATCAGCAGGTTAGAGTCAATAAAACTACTTACCTAAAATAGAATATTGGAATGTTTAAGGTGCCTACGTTGAAACTGTGACTTGAAAACCTTGCATTCAGTGTCTGCCTGACCAGAGAATCATTTAAACATAACCATCTTCCATGTTAGCTGTGAATGTTTCTGAGAGCACATTATATTCTGTTTCTGAGCCCTGTTTCAGAAGGGCTCAGAGTGAAGAAATGTACCACCATCTGAATTCAGCAGTCTGGGAATCCGGAAGATACACGGTAGTGTTAGCTTGTAGCTGAGACCTGGAAAGTGCACTCAGACACATGTAGAATATGCCAATAAATGTGGGAGCCTTTCAGAAGGAGATGACTTTTTACATCTGCTTTGATCTCAGGCATTTAAACTATAATTTCTGAGGAGGAACACCTTACCCACTGGGTTCCAGGCTAGTCTACATCGCTGTACAGATGTGCACTACAGCTGCAAAACTGGTTAAGATTCAAGGAGATAGAGAAGGAAAGAAACAATTTTTTTTATGGAGCAAGAAGGATTCTGACTTTTGTTTTTGCCCCACACAATTTTTATGTTTATTTTTCATTAAATAGTTTCATTATTTCATTCTATTCATTAATAGAACTAAGAATAATCTAATGTTGCATCATTAACATCTCATCTTCATCGGCAGTTATGTTTAAAAAAAAAAAATGGAGCCTTTGAAGCAAAAGTTGAATTACTGTGATGGTCTGTGGACACTGAGTGGATGGAAATAACCACAGTCTTCCACTGTGAAAGAGTTCCTAAACAACGTAGGTTGGCATTATCTGGCTTTCAAAATTATGAATTAGGTTCTAGATAACTCTACAATATTTGTATTTTGTTAGTCCTCCCACATATCATCATCTGTTTTCTGTAGAAAACAGCTCTCCAATCTTGGCTTTGGATTCTACTGTGGGGCTAGATGTCTGAAACCATTGTGAGGGTCTGTGAGGTCTGTGAGTACCTCTGCACCTTTCTGGAGCATCTTGTGGGCAACAAGAATTTTAAGTGGAGAACTTAAAAAAAGCTCAGCACATTTGCTTTAACTGCTTTCGTCATTTGTCTTTCTGGCATCTCTAGAGTTCATTGATATTTCCCTTGTAATTCCTGAAAGTTTAACTTGGACCACAGTCTCCTCAAGGAAATATTGCTAAAGATCAGAAATAGGCTTAAATCATAAAGTTTCCAGGAGAGCGAATCTAGGAATTTCTCTCAGTTTCATCTTTAACACTGCAGTAGAAACCAGTGACAACAGGGCTTGTATTCCAGATATCAGACTGAGAATGTGGTCTTGACTTGAACAACATAATTTGCATATATATAAGCAAGGAAAATATTGATAGTGAAATAATTATGAATATATAAATGTGAGACAGTAGGAAGCCATGTTTATAGGCATTTTTCAGTTTATAACCACACTTTTAAGAATTTCCTGTCTTTTGTTTTAGACAGACACATGGGATTATTTTAGTGTACTTTTATTTGTGTGTTCTGTTTCCTTTACATTTTTGTTTGAGCAGAAGAGGATGGGGATAAAAATGCAGTCTTCAAGAAAGTTTTACAAAATTTATGATTCTAGGCTGTAGTTATTCCCCTATGTGCACTTAAGACAATAATAAAAATGCAAGCACCGTATTTTGAAAAGCTATTATGACTTATTATGTAAACAGATGTTAATAAAACATTCTGAGTTATTATTCAAACACAATACGTCATAATTGTTTCTTTGGAGACACTATACATTTCTGTCATGGGCTTTATTTACAGGATTCTTTGTAAAACCTTCACAAAGGTAATTACTGTCTATCCCCATCATCACATTTCAAAAATAGTGATCTCAGCCTCTGAACATGTAAACTCTGAAACAAAAGAAGAGTCCTATTGTCTTCTTATGTAAACAAAGCTTGTTTACAACATTGGGCATTTCATCATTAAGCCTTACTTATAATACACATGATTATACAGGTTTTCAAGATAATACATGTGAACTCAAAGATGGTGGTTTCAGGCCACTTAATCTTAATAGGCTAGTTTATTTGGTGAAAAACTTAGGAACTGCCTTTGTATTTTTAAAATATTTATGGGAAATGGAGAATGAATATCTGAAGTTGATTAGTTCCATTTGCAAATTCTGGCTGATAGACAGTGTTTAACACATATAGGTAGTATCGTGTTCCACACTGAGTGGAAAAAAAATTCTTTTCTTTTGTTAATATAAAGTTCGTAATTAAATTATTCTTGAAATACTTTCAGACCTTTCAGCAAAATAAAACAAAAAACAAAAGTTCTATCTAATGTGGATTGGCATTGTGTTGTACTTAGTATCATCTATCTATCTATCTATCTATCTATCTATCTATCTATCTATCTATCTATCTATCTATCTATCTATCTATCAGTTTGTTCTTGTATTCTGGGTGGGGAATAAGATCCAGATAATCTTTCCTTGAGAATATATTCCCTCCTCCTTGCTGTGACTGAACCTATCAGTGATAAGGAATGATCTTTGGGAGCATCTGAAGGAACTCCATTGGGTAATGTCTGATATTCAGAGCCCATGACCTCAGAAAGGAAGTCTTTGCCACACATTGAACTTGATACAACAGATTCTCAAAGACAGTAACTTTCTTAAATCCTAAAGTCAGAGAAGACAATTGAGCTTTTCTAGATTTCACCTCTTTGCCTCTTAAAAGTCCAGAAAGAATGGGCCTCCCTGTTCAGGCACACATGATAAAAGTATATCAAATGACTTGACTAGGGACAATGGTGAGGTAGTGAGCCACAGGCCATGTAGAAATGCCAGTGTAATATTATCTACTGGACTTTAATGAGCTTACTGTGGCCTACCACAAAGAAGAGAAAAGCAAATTTATTTTGCAACAAATGCCTAAAGAGAAATTGTTGGTTTCACAAGTACTTGAGACTTACCTAATAATTGCTTTTCCATTTTTTTCTTTCCATCTCTGTATGTAACTGTATAAATATATTAAGAAAACAACACACCAATGCACTTGAAGCATCTCAATGTGATTATCACGTCACAGTAGTTTTTACTAGATTTACAAATAAAAACTGAAAAATGATGATGCATGATGCCTGGAATTTTGTGCTCAGAACAATGCTAGGTCAGTGAAAAAAAACAATTTCATATTCATTCTCTTTTGAATACTGCATGTGATTTCTAGTCACAATTTAATAGACAAAAATTTCTGGTAAAGAAGTAAAAAAAACACCACTTGAAATTTCTTCCTGAATGCAGGTAGAGGGACTTGTCCTGTTGATTCTAAGAAGCTATTTTCCATACTGCTATGTAACCAAATAAGCCTTTGCTGCAAGAACTGGCTCATTGAGGCCAAGAAGAGAAAGGGATCTGCACAGAATTCATAGTAATGCTCCTCAGTTGAAGTAAGATGCTTCAAATGATCACCGTCTTCATGTCATTCTTTACAATACTCCATGTTTTCTTAGTTGCAATGATATAAATATAGAAAGTATCTGTAGATTGCATAAATGTTGATCATAAGTGTTGTTTCAGCATGAAATGTATTGTCTCTTCCTGCGAATCTAAAGGCTCTTTGGTCATGCAGCTTAAAGTGATGTGATCTCTTGAGGATTGTCAAGTTTGTCATTATTTCTGAACTCCCAGAATGAATTAAAATAAATAAAGGTTTTTCTTCTAAATTAATGAGGATGGTTCTTATTTATTTAGTTTGACGATCTGTAAAATGTCATCAAGTGCACTGTAAAGAGAGGGAATTAATGGCAAATCATTATTTAGATATTGCAAAGTAAATATCAGGAAAGGATTCTTGTGTTTAGAAGGACAGTTTTTTTTTATTAACACACACACCTGTATGTTCTGAGGTTAATAACCAACACCCAGCTATGTCTTCAGTTAGCAGGAGTTTCTATTACATTTTAACACAGGATGGGTGAGAAAATAAGTTTCATTTTATATGTGTGTGTACACACACAGACATTCCAAAGGGCACAAACCATTTCAGGAATGACAGTTTCCTCTCTGTCCAATTAGGTGAATTGAATGTGATTATGTTGTAGTTCTCAGGGCTTTAATTGCACTTAAAAACTTCCAAATCACAACACATGTAGTATTTCCATCCAAAACAAAGGGGGAATTATTAAAATGTGGTGGGATTCCATGTAACATTGGCAGACAGCTTAGATGGCAATAATTTAACACTTGCACCATGAAATTAAAATTTACATTCACCCTGTGCAATTCTTCAGACCAACAGCAGACAGTTGTATTTTTTTTTTTTTAATGAAAGCAGAGAGATTTAATTACTTGAATTTAACTAGAAAAACCTTTCCACTGCTTGATGACAAAGGCAGTAATATTGGCACAGATTTGCAATTGCCTTTTATGCCTGCTTTTCACATTCTCCATATCTCTGTTTTGTGGCATCCATGTTTCTGAAGGCCATGAACAACCATATAGATTCTTCCACAGATTCCAAGCAATGTGTGTAAATTCCAGGTACCCAAATATCTTTGTTTGAAAGGCAAATGTTTTGGCTGCTATAAGCATTTCAAGTAAGTTCCCATAACCTTTGGCATTTTGTCTTTCTGAACACAGTATGTGCAAATTATACTACTATTTCTTCTCAAAAATTCTTTCCTTTTGTTACAATTCATTCTGTATGGTATTATTGTCAATATAATGAATGCTAAAGAATGGAGCTGTAACTCACCAAACACAAACTACCAAAATAGCTTTGTTTTTATTGCCATGAGGTCTGGTAGAACAAAATTACCAAGTTATTTTTTTTATGCAGAAACATATATTTTCCTGACAGTTTAGAGAAACTAGTTAGAATGCTATCCTGAGGCTACATGTAAGTCTAAGTTGACATTCATATAAATAATTAAGATAAACATTTTCTATACTCAGATAGACCAGGATGTAAAGAGAAGGATAAATGGCAGATGAGCATTACTCTATGCAGGTTGGTTCAACAGCAAAGGTAAGAACAACAAATGTGTACTGGAGATCAGTATGACTACTACTGTGTGAGTACTGCAATTAGGGAAAAAATCAGAAAAGATTATTATTATTCTTAAAAAGATTTCTTAATGAATTTGGACATTTGTTTCTTTTAAGAAAGAGTAAACTATAGACACATCTGATTTCATTACCTCAGCAGTACAGGAACACAGTACTACAGCCCAAGATATATAATCTCTTTACCACCTGCAAGACACCTCTGAAAAACTAATGAAAATTATCTGCATTTTTTTTGTGTTTTATAATCAACAAATGATCTGAATTTAAGGACTAAGCAAGCAACTCTCAGGAGTAGGAGAAAATGCAAGAGAATGAGATACCCTCCTGCAACCCACCTTTTAATATTTACACTTGAAATGGAAAATACAGATGTTGCAAAAGTACACATCTGGGACATTTTTTCCATATTTTTGACAGAGAACAATTTTCACTGCTTTTCAGCTAAATGACTTAAAATCAATGTTTTTGTTTGTAAAATCGCACAAATACTTTTGCTGAACTTGCAATTTGTACTGTTGTACTTATTTCTTTTCTTCCCAGAAGCTTTGTAGGGTTCTTATCTGGGTTATAGGGTTTAGGCTGTTTTCTTCTTTCACCACTGTTCCAGTTCTCCATTTGCAAAATGTTTAGATTATAGCAGACGCGAACTTCCTCTGTCTCAGCGCCAGCCATGAATCAGGCTGAGAGCTGGGACCACTGGCTGTCAGAGGACCCTGAAAAGCTGCAGCTTTAAAATAACAAGTATTTGACAGCTCAGTTTACAAAGCTGCAGATTGTAGCTATACTGTGCTATGGGGCTACATATGACATAATAACTGGGGACTTAAAGTTATTTAGTCTCTTTCCTCTTACCGTAATTTCCAGTAAATAAATCTCTCTGGGACAGGAGGTCTGTGGAGTTGTACAATGCTCGCATTTTCCTCACCACAGCTTGTCCTCTCTCTTTTCTATTTTATACGTTAAAAAACCTCAGTGTCTGGTAATCGCACTTCTAAAACACTTCCTGTTGTAAGAGGCAGACTAATATAAATACATACTGGGTGTATTTTTAAATTTTTATTAGTCAAGGTATTAATTGCAAGTCTTCCCATCAAAATCTCTTCAGAAAATCCTTTATGGACAGAGCTTAATGCTGTGTAGTTGGAGTGGAACACAAGCAAACTTTTAAAAAGTTTTAAATGGTGCTTTAGAAAAAGAGCTGTGCTCACAAGATTACTGTGAGTTGTATTTTACAAAGTCAGTACACAGAAGTTCCATCAGTATAGATTCATCTGAACAGAAAAAAAACATAACTGAATAAAATGTGATCACTGGAATGTTTGTTTTTCTTAAAAAATAAGATATTGTAGAATGAAGGAAACAACGTCTACATGAACACATTTGCTCTAAGAGAACTAGCTGTTTTTGCTGCAGCACCTTTCCAATAACAAAATGGCAAGAGGTGCCAATATTTTCTTGATTTAATTTTCCCTTTACTAATATTTAGGCTTTCAAACAAACCCAAGGGATATGGTTGCTCAGTTTGCACTAGACATTCAATTCTCTTTGCTTTTGAAATCCCATGTCTAATTTCTACTTTTTTTTTTTTTTTTTTTCTTGAAAGATCTTAATTGTTCAGTCTCTTTATACTATCTTAAGCGTAACTCCAAAAAAGGTTTATTAAAATTTTGGGATATTTTACAGGTAAGATTGCAGGAGACTTAATCTTTAGCCTTGCAGGTTTGTTTGTTTGTTTGTTTTTTGTTATTCTTTGAAATATAGTATACTAGATATGATGCACTACAACAGTCCATAAACGTTATATAAATGTTGTATTTTATAGTACGTGCATGGGTTCCCTGTAACTTCAGATTTCTTCAATTGGGCTCATTATCTTAGCCTTCATCTGAAGTCTCTGCAGACTTGATTAGGGTATGGTTTCTCTGACCCATTTTAAGTGTGTACTTTAGGATGATATTAATCACAGTTAGAACTATGGAGTAATTTCCACTGTCTGTCAAGAGAAACCAGTGTTGACATCTATATCAAATCAGATTATTTCTACTTTTAAAGCTGAACTACTGTTAAAGTCTAGGAGAATCTTGAGTTGAGCACTTCTGGTTCTCATTGCCAGCAATGTCAAAATGAACACTTTCTCTATGTATTTATGCTTTTCAGAAGAATCACAGTGAAACATGATTTAGGCATCATTCCTAACATTTCTGGAACTGATATCAGGTAGGAAAATGTGACTGCAAATACTGAAGGTGAACAAAATGGATGGGTTTGTTGACTGTCTACAAAGGATAGTACAGATAGATCTTTCAGATTTAGTAAATGTGGAAGGTAATAGTTATGTGAAGGTAGACAGTTTAGATGACTTGGGTTTCTGACTCCAATAAATGACTAAAACCTAAAAATGTGACTAAACGTAAGTATTTGAACTTGGGCATAATCTGCCTAAACTTGAGATTTATTACCCGTATCATAAGGAGATAAATAACACTATTTTTGAAGTCCAATGATAGCTGTTATACTCTGAAATGTTAGTGCTGGATTCTAATTGACTAATCTGTATTGAATAACGTAAAAAACACACAGAATGCAAAAGGAAACAAATTAATTTCTAATAGTTCCTTTTTTATTATGTGTGTATTATTTAAAATCAGGTTATTTTCAGAATACTGAAACATTTATGTCTTTCAATGTTTGCCCAAAACCTGTACTATTTTTTTTTTTTTTTAAATAATGAAATGCTGTTTTGTTTTGCTAGCTTTACGTTTGGGAATTTGGCTTTAAAAATAATTCTTCCTATTCATTTGGAGAGAAATAATCTATAAATATACCTATTATACCTATGCACTCACAGGGTTTTAGCACTTGACAGTTTTATTAAAAACAACAAGTACACACAGTCTTAGCATTGTTTCTAAAATGTTGCTAATCCTTGACTGTGAAATATCAGAAAAGTGAAATGAGACATTGGGGTTTTAGTTTGCCAAATGTGAGAGGTTATTAAAACAATTTTTTCCTGTACAACATATTTATGAAAAAATGCACACAAAGAATAAGAACTCAGAAAAAAATGGCACATTTAGCAATAATTGCAAAAGAAATTCATTTCTTATGAACTTGCAAGGTTGTTGTATTTCCTGTTTTTTTCCCAATCACTATTGCAAGAAAAAGTTTGTTACTTCTCACAAAATTATTTTGCAGATCTTTCTTACTAAAAGATTTAACTTGGCAATTAACAGCAATACAGTAATTGGAATTTATTTAGTTAGCTTTTTTCTTGCCTAAATTAGTTCATCTAAAAATAGGGCTTCTAGACCAAACTAGTTAGCTGGCTTTTCTCTCAATCAGTGTGAGAGAGACACCATGAAAAAAGCACATCTTGGTCCTTGATACTTACACAGAGATTTAATCACAAGTATTCTGAGTCACACAGTTTAGGTCAGAAAACCAAACCATTCACTGACAAGCAATGAAAGTAACAATAATTCCTGGAAAACGAAAACCCCTCTAAATAGTAATTCTATTGAATTTTCTACTAAGGGATTAAGTACTGATCCTAACAGTCATTGGATGCTTTCCCTCCTCCTCAGAAGCTCACTTGTAAGTGATTTAACTTTCCACAGTGGCTATCTTTATGAACTGAATCTCAATGGCCCTTCTGATATTTTTTTTTTCCAGGAACTAGTTTGATCTATGCCTACTGTCATTACATCTATTGCTTTTAATTTACAAAAAGAAGCAAACAATCCTGAAGTCCATGTAATAAGAAGAAGTGAGCCATCCTTCATCTGTTTCTTTGGTTAGTGAAAATAAATTATTGCTGAAGCATTTTTTGTTAAATGAAGTATAATAGTATAACATACTTTCCTATTATGTGGTTCACAGGAGCAGCTGAGCTTGAAAAGGGAAAAAAGAGATTTTGGGAAAAGAAAAATCAGGAGAAAATAATGCAGATCTAACCATTTTGTTAACTTTTTGCTCAGTAAACCAGCTTTGAAAGCACAGAGAGAGATGGGTAAGTTTTCTGCTGAATTCATTAACCTTAAGAACGTCCATAGAAGTCATAGGATAGGTTACCCAGGACATTGAACTAGGACTCAAATGTTTCCCAGGGTAAAGCTTTTTCCAGCATTTATAGCATGATGTCAATGCAAAGCTTTTCCCAAACTTCCTGGAACAGTTACAGGCAAATCACTGGAGACACAAAAAATATCTGGGGCCTCAGCCAGCAGCATTCCTTTATGAGTACTGGTATCTCCATTTGCTCTTTATTTTCTTAATTGGCATTATGCAATTTTGAGGATTTACAGCCAGCTAGACTATGAAAAATGGAATAGAAAAGCCAGAGCTGAAAGTGACAGCAATCTTTTCACCACATAGTGGACATAGTTTTTACTACAAACTCAACTAGCTTACAACAAAATCTCCCCTTTAATTTTCTGTGATGTTGCAAAAGTCATCAGCCTCCCAGATTATATCTTATCTATGGCTCGTATAATGAATGTTTTAACCCAGTGGAGCAACAGAATAAACCATAATTATATGTGTTTTAGGCTGAGGGTATGTTTCCTTAAAAATGTATCCTATTTTTGCATTAAAATCTCAGCTTCTTAAAACAAACAATCCATAGACTATATGATCATTACTCTACATTTTACATATGTTGTCAAACATTCCAATAGCATTTTAAAGCACCTCAAAGTACTGCTGTTGTGAAACTTGTAGATAATCTATGTAATCATGGACATCTGACTCCTAAAAGGAAGGTTATAAAAGGCACAGAGGGCAGTTAATCATGTAATTGCCTTGAGAAATAATGGGAATTGGGCATCTAACTCTCATCTGTACCTCAAAAAATGTCCCCTACAAAGAACGGAGAGTCTGTGGCCTTGGAAAATTCACCAGGAGAGTGGAATAACCTAGTTCAGAGAACTTTGACCTTGAAAATATCAGCATCTTTTCAGCAAGAATCACAAAAACAAGGAGGAAAACGGTGTTCTGACTTAGCCTCCTGCGAGCAATTCCTTGACTACTTTCCTGCACTTTCTGTCCCTGATATTATCAGTCATAAGCAGTGGTCTCTGATAGTGCAGTCTGGAAAATTTCCTTCAGCATAAAAATATTAGTCATTCTGGGTGTAGTCAGTCCCACACTTCTGCTGATAATTTATTTCAGTTCTGTTTCAGCATACAATGTTTCCAACAGCTATGTCTATGGTGTCTGGGTCTGATCCCTTAGCTGCCTTCCCCCAGCTTGTTTGTTGGCTGCACTGGAGAGTGACTGTACAGTTGGCTCTAGTGTGGCTGCTGTCAGACTGTCTCCTGAAAGGAGCAGAGCTTCATTCCTATCCCTAGGAAAACTTCAGCTAATGGAGTATTAACAACAGTGTGTTCTTTCATTTTGCTTGGAAAAAATTTAAGGTTTAGGTTATCTCTGGATCTCTGTAGAGGAAGTTTTGAAAGCCTGAAGATTTTTCTAACTAAACTGAAAAACTGAAATCCATAGTATAAATTTCAGGACTCTGCTACTGTTTAGGAATATGTCCTTTCTTTCTTCTCAAAATTGCAATCTTTGCATAAACAGTAGCATCATCCTGAAGAAAGATACCAGACATAAGGATTTATAACATTGGTTTTTTGTGTGCTACAAAACTGTCATGTTCTCTGAGACAAGGAATAATAATCCACCGTATGAGGTAGTCTGTGTACACAAAATAAAACAAAACAAAACAAAAAAAGCAGGTCATGATAAACTCAGCAGAGCTTACTAAAATCATAAATAAAGGAAAATGTTTTGTAGGGACAACTTCTGCCCTCATTTAGAAACAGTGAATTCATTGTGATTGGTTACCAAATTTGGCCTCAGAAACAGGCCATGTATTTTGTCTGTATATGTCTGGCTTATGTATTTTAACTGTGTTTACTTGACCATAAAGGCAGAGAAGTCTCCCTCTTGAACTCAGTGGAAGTGTTGGCTCTGACGTCTTATAGAAAAGAAAGAGACCAAAAATGGTGATTGTTTGCTTTCTTGAATTGTTAATATTTCTAACTCGAACTGTGATTCTTAACCATAACTGGCCTACATACAATTTTTTTTTTTTGAAGTAGAAATCTTGCAAGGTCCACAAATTAATTAGACTACTATGAATGTTGAGGGAAATGTAAATCTAGAGAAGTCAATACACTGCAACTTAGTCTCTCTCTTTTTTCATCTACAAACCTTTCACAACAGAAAATTGGGATTTGAAATAAAAAAATATACAAGTGACAGAAAAAATAACTCAACAAAACATCCATGGCAAAAGCATAAATATAGGTAAAAACGAAAGACAACATATGACGAGATGCTATGAGTGAGAATGAGAGAATGGGCTGGAATATACGATGAAATATCCAGCTATTGCTTTTAAAACCAAGCATTTTTCATGCTTTCCAAATCTGCATACTTAATGAGGGAAACCCCTTGACAGAGGACAAACTGTGAACACTGTTAATGAATAAATTAGGGACAGTTGGGTGCAAGACCTGCTGTGTGATTGCTTCATTGCCCTCAGCCTGCAGCAGTTGGATGCAAGCCCTTCTCTGCACCAAGATAGCTGCCAACAGCTGGGAAGATGCTCTTCCCTCTTTCTCTCCTGCTGTCAACTGAATAGTCAGTTTCAAAATTTTCAAATGTGGGTGAGAGAGAGAAAAGTTTTTGTGATTTCTAGGTTGACTTATAGATGACTGTACTGGGTATCTTTTTTGTTTTTAGCGGAAAAACACAGTGGCTGATAAATAGTATCTTGGAGTTAGGAGTTTTGTTTTGAATGCCTCCTCCAGTGCAAAGCTTCGCAAAATGTCAGTGTGGAGCAGCACATTAGTAATTTTGTGAAAGGGTAAAGTTCTGTGGAAAATGAGGTAGAGAATGAACTGAACATTGCTGAATTCAAACAGATATATGATGTAGTGGTGTTTCTGATGACTGGGAGAAATGTAATCTGACAGTTCCTACATCTGAGGCTTAGTAATGCCAAGTATCCAGTCATAGAATACAGAGGAGAGAAAAAAAAATGTTATTGTGCTGCAGCTTGCCTCTTGTGATGACATGAACACCACACATTCTGACACCTGCTAGATGTGTCTAGATCCATGGGTCAGTAATTCATTCTAGAAAATTTTAAAAAGATCAATTATTTTTCTCCTTTTTTTCTTTCAGTGAATCATCCATATGCTTAACACAGTATTCTGGAAGAGCATTTACTTTTTCCTTTTTTTTTCAATGACCACACTATTAATGAAGCATTATTATTAAAATTACAGTTACTAGGAGAATATTAGTAACTATATGGACACATATTCTGTGAATATTCTATGAAATTCAAATAGAAGTTAAGTTTGGGCTTCTTACCATTGTTGTATGTTCACTTGCTCTGAAGTCAGAAAGTAAGATTTAGTCTATCCCTTTGTACATCATCTCACATAAGCTTTTCCCTGCTTTCACCAAGATGATGATGTTTCCAGTGTGGTTGTAGCATCTGTTTTAGAAAGACATGATGCCTTGATGACAAGAAAAGTAGAAGAGCAAAAGAATTACAAGCATTAACCTGCCTTGGAGAAGCCTCTCTCCAGATTCACATTCTTGTGTTGATAAGGCCAGAGACATGTCTTGTCTGGAAGGTTCAGGCTACAAAGTGATTTGAGTGACAGGAGGGTTGTTTGGGAACAAATGTCCCAATGACATCTGTGATCTCAGAAAGCATTTAAACTAAGAATCACACAGGACTAAAGATAATGTAGAAACCCACAAGCCAAGGAGGCTTGCACTTAAATCACTTTATAAAGTGAGTAATGCTGTCTGGTGAGTAAGGCTTCAGAGTAAGAACTGGCAATAGATATTGGCCAAGCAGAGGATTTTGCAGGGTATACTTTCCCTTTAAGACATTCAGTACATCTTGTACTGTTATCTTTATCATCTCCAAGTTTCCTCTTTCCTTTTCTTGGTAGCACAGAACTTTTAATATCTGTCCCCAAGACAACTCCTTTCCTTGTTATTGCTTCAACTTACAAATATGAAATGAATGTTGCCCAAATACTTGTATGTGCTGAGTTACATTGAACTTCCAGTGAATCTGGGTATATGTGGGAGGAGATAATTCCATTGTTTGCAGGAGAAAGTATTTTGGTAGCATTGAGGAGTCAGAGTTGGTTCTTCAGCATAATTTAAACTAGTGTCAGCTGCAGGTCAAGACACTTATACTATTTTCTTAAATGTTACTAATTCTACACTGCTATTTTGTCCTTTGTGCTGTGACCACAAACTTAGTGTAGGTTTTAGACATCTCTAATGCTGGCCTATGCCTTCCTTATACTGTAATGTTTTATTGTCTCCTGATTTAGGTCTGCATTCAAATTGTTATCTACTGTCAACTGTTCTCCTTCACACAAATATCAAAAGATAGTGGCAAGTTTCTTTGTAGGATCATACCTACCCTCAAAACAAAATAAAAAAGTATGTGGAACTATTTCTTTGACTGAGGGTCTCTGAATTAATCTCTTATTTACTATCATCTTCTCCATAGTTTGCCTTGATTGTCCTGCGTGCACACTCTCATTTTTGGAAGGAAAATAGATTTTTGTCAGAATAACTTATCAACACTTATTCTAAGATATTTAATATTTAACTAAAATGGAGTTCTGAACTTATCTAAGCCATATCACATAAGAATATGTGCCATAAAATACTTTAGCACCTAAATTACATCTTCTGTTCAATAGTTTTGTTGCATGAAATATTATTGAACTGTTGCTGCAAAAAGCAGCAAAAGTGGTTCAACTAAAGAAATAAAGAACTCGGTGAGTTGTGCTGAACTACAGCGAACAGACTTCTAATCAGAGAGTTTGTGCTGCCAGTCCCATAAAACACTAAGCATATGATAAATATAATAGAATAAGCAAAGGACTAGGAATCGCTGCAGTTTTCAATCCTGCTGCGTATGTGCCTATATTTTAGAACATATTAAGTTTTATTTTTTTTAATGTTTAGGTAAATATTTATAGAAAGCTCTGAATTTGTACTTTGTCTCCTTCTGCCTGACTTGAATTACCATATTCTTTTGCACACAGAATTCAACGTTTTGTGAGGGTATCTGGAACTTCAGGCTTATGCTACAGACAAATCATAACCTTCATTTTAGCTGAAAATGCTGTCTAAATTCATGGCTCCTTATATTTCTGCAGAATGTCTCCCATTTTTAAATTATGCATATATGAAGTAGTAAGTGTTTTTCGCCCACCTTTCCCACTGAGAGGATAAACTCAGACACTGTCTGCGTTGACAATACTGAAAGCATATTTTCTTCCTGGGGAAATTTGTCTGTGGTCATATTATTACTTAAACGTATATCTTAATACTTACCCTATCTCATCTTTGTATCAGTCTACAAGCATGCAAATTATAACTTATCCTACTGCCTTGACAGTCTATTTAAGATGATGATAGTCCTGTCTTGAATCTATCCCAAGACCCACTGGCAGTTAGAAATATATTTGTATTCAGATAAGTTAGTAATTAGCAGTGTGGAGATTACTCAAAGTGACCAAATTCCTCAGCACGTTAGATATAAGAACAGGTAATTGGGGAAACCAGCTCATAATTATGTACAAGCAGCATATCTACTTCAGATTACCTGCAAGATGATGATTTATATAATGGAAAGGTATTTACCTGAAAACAATGATCTCATCAAGTAATAGTCCTCAATTGATTGAAGGAAAATTCTATTGAAATTCTGTCCTGTAGAAGTGGTAAGAGAGACAAATTCAGAAAAATTCAGAGCCAGAAGTGAAGTACAGCACCAAAAAGAACCCTCTACATATTCCTTCAGATTCTTTCAGATGTGATTATCCGCAGTATTGCTTCATAGTTTTATCTTATTTATCTTATTTACATTACCATTTGCAATGCAGTTTTTCTTTTTTAGCATTACTTTTTGTACAAACTTCTCCTTCATGACCCCTTTTCTCTTCTACGTTACCTGATTTTATATGGTTCTTACGCAGCTGTAACAAAAGAGAGCTTATATTTAAATAGCTTTGGAAAGCATGTCATTTTCCTATCCATCTGCTACTTCCCAGTGGGCCTGCTAAGCTGCCTTCCTGACTTAGAGAGGCTAGTGTTATACCTCTGGAAGAATCAGCTTCCAACAGCACGGTTTCCTTTGGAAACCTGACTTCCCAAAGGAAAAGAGGAGAGCACAGACGAGGTGGAGAAACTACCTTATTTTCTGCTGGAGTGGCTCAGAGTAGTGAAAAGCACTGTTGGAGAACACTTCATAAACTCAGAACTGCCCTATTGCTGACTGTGTCTGTCTGCATTCTATAGTTGGAAACCTCTTCTGCTCTCCAAATACATCTGCAGCCTGCACTGAGAAAACATAAAGAATCCCAGAATCCTTAGAGCTTAATGGGACCTTTAAAGGCCAGCTAGTCCAACTCCCCTGCAATGAACAGGTACATCTACAGCTACATCAGGGTGTTCAGAGACTGGTCCAGCTTGACCTCGAATGTCTCCAGGAACAGGGCATCCACCACCTCTCTGGGCAACCTGTTCCAAGCTTGTCTTTCCCTTTTTAGTATTTCTCTAGTAACAGAACATCTTTCTAACCTTTTTCTAGTTGCCTAAATGAAAAAATTCCTAAAAGCTCCAGGCTTTGGACCCTTCAGGTATATGAGGAATCCTTGATAACAGGATGTTTTTTCTGTTGGTGACAGAGTAAAGCAGACAAGGGGCAATTAAAATGATAAAGAATGAACCAACTTAGTTACATATATATTTAAAGGAACAGTTGATCTTTCTAAATGCAACTCTTCTGTGCTATTACTACAAATTCATATGCTGAATAGGCTGAATTATTCAACTCCATACGTGTAAGCCAAATATCTAATGGCCAAGGTAGCTCGGAGATGGCTATATAAACATTCACAAACTGCATTGGGTAATCACGAATTTCTTCTATCCATCCCTCATCCTCCCCTCTTGTGCAATGTTACTTCCGTCAGTG
Organism: Tympanuchus pallidicinctus; assembly: GCF_026119805.1. NCBI lineage: Eukaryota > Metazoa > Chordata > Aves > Galliformes > Phasianidae > Tympanuchus > Tympanuchus pallidicinctus. The sequence goes on along the minus strand of NW_026294747.1, from coordinate 71,400,210 downwards.
AAGCAAGATAACATCTAGATGTACATTGAAGTGACAACCACACAAACCACAGAAACAGAGTTACTTTCAAAGGTAGGAGGTTTAATATGTGAGTCTTTTAAAGAATAATGCTCCCCATCAGCAAAATAGGCAATATTTTATGGAAGACTCATTTTGCTCCTGAAGTAGAGCACATAGAAATCCAGTTAACTGCCAGTTTTGTGAAATCTTAACAAAACTGTCAAGGCAGACAAAAGTCCATTTCTATCTAGTCAGACTACTTCTAAACCACCAGACATCTCTCTCCCCCACTCCCGTACATGAAAATAAAATAGAAATTTTTAGGTCAATGTTGAAAAAATGCCAGCATCCCCTAAATGTTAAGAAGGACATGTCAAGAGAAATTATGTTCTTAAGAAAGCAGAATTTGTGAAAAAAAAATTCAAACAAGCAAAAAATGGATGTACTGCTATAGTGAGTGTTGGCTTTGTAGCTATTGGCTTTGTTTCTACAAAATGTGCTTCTCTACAGGTGAAGGCTGTGTAATGTGGTAGTAAGTCTCTGGGTTCAGAAGAGCAACTCCTGCCCAAACTACTTAACTTTCAAACAAGGAACACAGGTGAAGTTGAAAAGGTGTCCATGAAATACTTCTCAACATCTAGGAAACTGGATAGTAGGTTTGGGTGATGCATATTTATCAGCTGTGAATTCTACCATCATATACAAACTTCTAGACAGCTATCAGGTGTTTGTAGATTTAAATCATAGATCACTGACTGAGATAAAATTTTAAAAAATGGCCTTCCTGTGAAAGGTAACACAATTTATGAAGGCTCAGAGAATGGTTGTCCTATAGGATGATGGCTCTATTGGTTCATCTTTTCCACTTTTTACTGATGTGCAGAATTCCTGGAAGTCTCACACTCTTTCAGGCGGTTTAGAAGAGCTGTAGTTTTCTAAAACTAAACAACTGTTTCATTTTCAAAATCACAACTGTTCTCTCCAAGACTTTTTAAAAAAAAAATATTATTTTTATTTTTATTTTTATTTTTTGTTTTGGTTTTTGAGAAATAGTTCTTAGATTATCACCAAAGATGTAGGCTGCCTAGCTGGAATGTATAATAAAGAAAAAAGATTTCTCCTTTTTTAACTGATCGTCTATTTCCTTGACAATTCAGAATGCTGTACTGCCCTTTAAAAGTTAGGGATATATATTTTCCTTTCATATAAATCCTTATGTTAATTAAGGAATATCTCTAGAAGGAAGCTCTTTCTATACTGAAATATTCAAAAGCACTCTCTCCTTCAGAGCCCTTACTTTTAGAAATTAATTCTAGTTACAGATCTAGGAAACTATTCAAGGTCTAACAGTTCTCTAGCCAAGAAACTTGACAGTATCCATACAAAAAAAAAAAAAAATGTTCCTGGTGAGGCAAGATTTCATTTGCTGACTATCATTCTGGAATACATCTTTTCACTTTGTTATAAACTTTCTGTTCAAAAATGAAGGATTATAGTACTAATACCAGCAAAAGCTGTAGTAATTCAGACATGCAGTCACAATGCTCAGAGTGGGCTAAGCAAAGAATTATGATGTTCACTCTCTAAGCACACTAAAAATAAACTATGTTTTTGATGTTAACCATAAACAGCTTCCAATAGCGCCTCAGTTAATATGAACTCACAAATATTTTAAGTTCCAACTATGTGAAAATGAGTCCAAAGTTGACTATGAATTATGAATTTTATGACTTAGATATGATTGAACTTGAAAGAAAACATATGTTATTGCTTAGTGTTGTTATTGCTACTTCCATCAGTAGCAAACACATCCAAATTTGGATATACAGAAATATTCCATTTCAAAGAAATAAGGGAAAATAGAAAGGGTAAGCACTGAAAACTGTTCTCCTCAACCAAAGTCCTAAATGAGAAAAACATGCTTTTGGAGAGTATCATGTACTGAGATTCACTTAAAATGATAAGTATAGATCTGACTAGAAATAATTGTAGATGATGTAGTATGCTATTTAAAACATGTTATTGCCCAGGTCTGTGGAAATATGATGCGATAAATTGTGCTTTCAGTAATGTGAGACTAGACCATTATTATTCCAGCACTGCAGAATGCTGCCAGAAGCATGGCTGTGTGAGTGCAATAATGGCATCAAGGCTGACTGGTTTCACGTACCTTGCCAAAGCAGAGATATTCTTTTAAGATACTTTTTTATTGTGCAATGACTGGAGTCACTCCATACACGATAGCTACAGATGATGCTTTTGTACAGACCAAGCTCAACATCTTTAAGCAGATGTATTACCAAAATGCTTAAATAAGAACAGCAAAAAGCTAAAATTAAAACAATCTTTTACATGCTTTTTCTTTATACTTCTTGTATCACATACATTAGCAGCATATCTTGTCAACACCAGTGCTGTTGAGTGTTACACTCTCATCTCGAACCAAGTGAGAATTGTTTCAGGTAGCAAACTAAAACTTTTTGAAAATAAGACTAGACTGTATGATTGAGAAGCAGAGTGAAAAAAGATGCCACAGAGCAAAGAATTTAAAATTTGGGAACAAAAAGAGTGTTGTAGGCAACTGCGAGGGAGGAATGAGGGAGGAAGCTTTGATTGGGCAATGTAACAATCTTATTTTGATAATAGAATTAGTTTTGACTGAGAATGATGAAATTCAGTATCTATTATACAGGAAAAGATAGTATGGAAAACAAGCTACTGAATAATACTTTTAATCTACATACACGTAGTATTTCGAAATACAGAGTTAAAAAGTTGCTATATAAAAAAGAGGTAGGTAAAAGGAAGGATGGAGCAGTCTAAAGGTTCAGCACATAAACCTTCTCTACCCTGCTTTATAGGATGTTCTAGCAAAGTCATCAGTTTGGACTGTGCCCAACAGATCTGTACAAGGAGAAAACAAGAGGTATAAAACCAAAATTAAACCTGAACTTGTTTTTGAGAATTATACTGCTGTTCTTTTCCTGTCTTAGTTCATGCATTATTTATTGCCACAATTTGCACTGCAAAGCAAAAAAGGTAAAACATGTCCTTGTAAATGGGACACTCTCTTCTACCTTTTCTTCCCTTCTCCTCTATCTTCCACTATCTCTCCAATCAACGTTAGGATTCCAAATCACATTTATTCACTGTATTTCTTGGCCAAATCAGGAAGGAGCTATAGGGAATGAAAAAAAAAGCTTTTGCTCGCCGAGGGAATTTTCTTTGCCGAATAGCAAAATCCTGAAGCAAGAAATAGATGTGGGAAAGCTTTAAATGAACACAGCAGAAAAATCCTTTTAAATGGAGTTTGAGACATTGTTATCACAACGTTCTTAGAGAATTTTTGAAAAATCTAAAATTGAGCTTTCTTTCTGAAAGGATTGTCTAAAAATGGTATTTGAAAGAAAGAGGCATGAAAAACATAACCTCAAGTATTCAAAATCAAAGTGATAACTATGAACAAGTAATTTGGCTAGTTTTAGAGAGCAGCTCTCAAGGAGTTTCTTCACCAGATTCATAGATCCATTTTGTACTTCTTGGTATTTTCTATTATGGCTGTTAAGGTGAATGAGAGCTTGAACTTAGTAGGAACAGATTCAGTCCAAGCTGAGAATGCTTAAATGTGCACCTAACCCACCAGCTCTAAACACTACTGAATGCCATGTTAACAAAACTCTTAAGCTTCCTCTAATCCTAATGGGAATTTCATATGTCAGCTAAAGTTCAGTGTATGTACTTGGGCAGTTCAATTTGCATTTGAGGAAAGAATTTCACAGCCATATTTCTAAAGATATTACATTGACTAAACAATGGCAACCATTGTTGACATCAGGAAGCACTGGCAGCAGACATTTAGCGATGAAGCTATATATTATGTATGCTATGTAAACTTTTACTCTAATGCTAAATAGCACTTTAAAATGCCATCAGTGTTACAGCATACATTTCTCACAGAAGCTCCATTGTATGCAGAAAGGCAGTCAACAGCTTGTGCTGCCACTCCTGAAATGCTCCTGGACAAGACAATCTTTTAGAAGCACATTTTTATCAGCAACCAGATCTGGAGAGCTTGATAGCAATAATTCAAGAGAAGCAAGAGTTAATGCAGATGGAAGGGCACATTTCCTGAAAGGCTTCTGCCTTCTGCTATGGGCTATTTCACTCAGACCTCCCACAGAGTCAGCTCTTTCCAGCTGTAGGTCTCTTTTATTCTTAATTTGGAATCCACAGAGTACTGAAAATCACATAATGTATCCTATCTCACTTTTTTTTTCCCTCTGCACTAACATTATAAGCCCGTTCTGAATTTGATTTGTTCCTGCAAATACCTTTAAAAATCCTCAAAATATTCAGTAGAAGAACAATTAAGAGCTGCTTCTTTTCTCTGATCACTGAAAACCAGGATGACTGTTGAGAACCTTAGTCCTGGGGAAATACATGCCAGGAAAAGTTAGGTAGCATAAGGAACAAAACCATTCTGTGGAGAATCAAAATCAAAACTCAGAGACAGGTTTGAATTATAAATTCTGTATTCATTCCTCAAACCTGAAGAGACAATGTAAATGTGCTTCTAGATAGGTAGCTAGAAATGCGTGTTTTCACTTGTTTATTCTTCAGTTGGTCAGTAGTATGATTCCCTCTTCTTGAATAAGATCTGCATAAGGAATCATGTACATTTACTTCTGGATAGAACAATACTTATACATGTTTCAAATAATTTTCTAGGATTTAAACAATAACCAAACAAAACCACATTCGAATTTCAGCTTCTGAACTTAGGAGACATTACATATAGATCACAGATTTGCTTTTAAAGAAATGTACATTTGCTTTCCTTAAGAACTGGAAGTAATACAACGAAGAGAATGAAGAGAGTTAATTCATAAGAAATAATACAAAGTATTTCCTATCATGTTTTGGTGTAAAATTATATATTTTTTAATAAAATCACAAAGTGAAGTCAAATCCTTTGAATACAACCATTCTTCTAGTCCATGTTCCTGCTAAGTCTTCCACTCGGTGTTCTCATTTCAGAATGAAGGTTCATCTTTTCTAAGCAAACTGTGACTAAAAAGACTAAATGAAGTTTCAACAAGCTGTTCTGGACAGAACAAGCTACCACATGCTACTTGGTCTGTCTTGAATTGCACTTCTTGAAGCTTGTCTTCAAGAATACAGAAGAGAAGGTTAAAAGTAGGAATGTATGGCTTAACAGACTTTTATTTGAAATAGGTTTGTTTAATCCCATTTTCTCCCCAAAACACCATGTCATAGAGTGTGTCTGAGTATATCCATTTCATTAAGAAAATTAATGGCCAGATTTCCCAGAGCGCCAGCAGAAATGTGGTGATTTAAGGGATAAACTCATCATGGTTTAACACTGACTGCTGTCAATATCTTCTCATGATAGCGCATGCAGGTTTTGTGAATTGATCCACTGTGTTACTGAATTTTGTAAACAGAAAAGGAGAGATGACTTTCAACAGAGATATTAAAAGCCAACAAGCTTTGTTTTATGTGCAAAATTAAAAGCATGGAGTAGATGAGAATCAACAATATTGAGAATGCTTCAAAAAGACTCATAGATAAATGATGAACCCTTTGGAGTGTCTAGAGAACTTGTAAAAACAGCTTAAAAGGTAGGCTGGAAAGAGGGAGGAATGTGTACTGAATCATAGGGGAATTATACAACCTCCTGGTAAGAATCTCTTTAGAAATCTTGGTTGGAAAATATCACAGAATTTAAAAAGAAGTAAAATAAATCCTTTAAAACCAAGATCTAATTTAACAACAACATCAACAAAATGCAAACTACTTTAATTATCAGTGTTAGAGTGACTAGTTTGAATCAAAGCACAGAATTATATGATTTGCATAGTGAAATACTAAAAGAGATGCAGTTCTAATAGTTGAAAATATCTTTTCTATTCTTTCTAAGTAGTGTTAGCAAATCTGTACTGGGGTGAGGGTTTCTGGCTCCATACTTAGCAAAATCTCTATCATTAGGCTTACTGCCTAATGGGGAAAGAGATGACTCAGAAAAGTAGCAATGAAAATGATTTGCTGAAGAAGTAAGAATTAGTAAACCAAGTGTAGAGCATACGAGAAAACGAAATGTGAAAATTAAGGTAATTAATTGTTTCATTTTGTCTTTAGGAAAGAAAATAAAATCCCTATTACATTTCACTTCACAAAAATGCAATCACATCCTCAAATTTTTGTCAGAGAAATGCAATGGCTTTGGATAAATTTTCAGCTAAAATCTATACTGTGTTCTGTCTGAATCACTTTAAATACATTTTCTGATTGATTGGAAAACAATTGCCTACTCTTGGGTACACTAACACACAGCCAGTATAAGTATACAAGGAGCAGAAATGCGTGAATATGGGGAGATATTGAACTTCAGAGTTTACAAATTAGCTGCCAGACTTTGTTCAAGTGAAAATATAAATATATATTAAAAATTAAATTAACCAGCAGGAAATTTATCACATGAACATATTTGTCATTGCTTCAAAAGAGGCAAGACCTTCTAAAGCAATAAGACTGATGACTGACAGTAACACATGAATTTGTGAGAACAGATAAACTTGTCAGAAACACCTGAGAAGCCAGCCATGAGACACACTCTGCTTTGCTGTGTTCCAGGCTACTATGGGGTTTTACTAAATAGAAATGATAGGATTTTGATAATTTTAACTTCTATATATAAAATCAGAAGTAGTTGTCTCCTATGTATTTTTAAAGTGTGTTTTTCAAAAGACTCTACAGTTGAAATGTCACAAAATGTTTATAAAGTGACAGACTGATGTATGTATTCAGAAAAAATTCCTCCCATGTGAGGAGCTGAAGTGTTTAAATGCCTGACAAGCTGCTTGTCTTTCACCTAGTAATGGCACTAGGAAATAGGAAAGCTATGGTAAGTTTTATCTTAGGAGATGTAGCCTTACTGACAGCAGAACTGTGAACTTGGTATGTCCACAGTGTTATGACAGAGAGAAAACCAAGAGGATGGGCAGCAAGCAAACAAGAAAACCTGTGCAGCATTTGTAAGTGTGTCTCTGCAAAGCTCAAAAAGATTTGTCCTAGAGATGAGACAAGCTCCACATTCTCCTCTGTAGTGTTCAGGATGATATTTCTGGTTAGTCACCCAGCCATTTATCCAACCGCATCCATGGGAATAGTAAGTATGTGCATTTCTGCAGCTTTGAGAAGCAGTAAAACAATTCCTGCAGAGCACTGCTCCACGTCACCCTTGGCAGAAGAATGGGATTTCTCTCCCAACACCCCCGGCACCTGTAGGCAGGACTTGTCACCAGGGAACCTGGCCTCAAATGTGGAGATGTTTTTGTTAGAGCTGGAAAATGTAAATGAGTTAGGCTCTCCTGGGCTTTAGCCTTTTCATTATGTTTTCCTTTTTTAAAGAAGATTTTTTTTTAAACATCTTCCAACTAAAGACTTGAGTTTCTTTGTGATAACAGTAGGATTTGATACCTATAAGGCACACATTAACTGAGTTTGCTAGCTGATGCTAATGCAGATCAAGGAATTTGTCTGGTCCAAACACATAGAAGACTTTTATTTTCTCTCATGTTGAACTTTGTTTATCTAAAGATCGCTAATCTAATCATTGTTCCTGTCAATGATTAGATATGGGGACTTTTAGGAGATCACCATATAAATGGCATAAGTCATTTGTTCTGGTGTCTTTCCACTGAGTAAGGATGACAGGTTTACACTTGACATTGAACTCTGGGATGGCCTGATGTGTTGAATGCTAGAAAAAAAGGAGTGAAACTATAATCACTTGCAGTTGCAGACTAAATAATATATATCACTGTTACACTGGAATGATCCAGGCATCTGTGATGGAGATTGTGATATTAGCCAGCTTCCTTCTGAACATACTAATAGAACTTATCCCAGCTACTGAGTTTTAAGAAAAGCTCAGCTTGTAATAATACCATTAGTTTTTTTTGTTACCTGCAGAAAAGTCTCCTGTACTTCTTTCAGTGATTAAACTGTTGATGGCTAACATACTTCCCTTCTAGAACCTTCCTTCTAAAAATTTCAGAATCTCATGTGGGAAGATTAAATTCTGTTCTTCACAGGTCCATTTCACTGTTGGATTTTTAGGATGTTTTCATAATTTCTGAGCTTTGCTTGGTTAATACATAGTACTCTGTACTGACTGCAATTAAAACTGCAGTGGTAATTTTTCTCACTGTGTGAACAGGCCTGTATGTACTTTCCCTGCAAAGTAAGAAAACTCATACTCAGTTTTGCCAATCCCAAACTAGCTCTAGGCTTCAAAAATTAACACCAGTATTTTATCATTTCACATCATCAGATTCATTTATGGGGGAGTTGGGGAGTCACTGGATTCAAACAGGATCTGTAAAATACACACAAAAGAGGAAAGTACTCTACAAAACCTTGGCCTTTTGGTTCATATATTTCTTGATGACCTAACAAAATGCAATTACTATTAATCTGACATGAAATAATCTTGTCTTAGTAAACTTCAACGATTTTTGCTCTGAGCTGAGGAATATTTCAGACATTGTGAAAGAATCCCCCGCACTAATTTTACTCCATAAAATGCAAAGAAACATGCACCAGAATGATGCTGTTAGAGATGCCTAACAACAGGGCTCTGCACTGAAACAACAAAAACAAGATTTTGTGGATTAGTTCTGTTTGTTTGGAGTCCAGAATCTGCTAATTCATTGAAAAGTCCTTCAGCCAACAATGTGCCCTTTCAGACATGCATATCTATGAACCTAAGCCATAACTGGTAATAAAATGGCCAGGGGATAGCTTAAATGCATTTTCTAGTTCTTCTAATTTGGAGAAGAGATTAGAATTTAGAACTCCTAAGCCCTGCATTACTTAGAGAGAACTCAGACTGTCCCTTTTACTTTTAATAACTTTTAATTTTACTTTTTAATAACTCACTATTTCAAAATGTTAGTTTCAAGGTTCCTGTAAACCATTGTCTGAGCCACTAGACTGCCTTTTCTGGTAGACATATTTATTTAAATTACATATTCGCTCTGATGGCTCTACTGTCATTACTGTCAGTGCCATCAATGCATACCTATATTTCTATCTCTGTAACATCTCTCTATCCCTTCTGCACCTCATCTCTATATCTATATCATCAAAATCTAGATCTATATGAATCCGATCAATCATTACTTCTCGTTTGTAGTCACCTGCTGGTCTGCAAAGACTAGCCGGATCCCTGCGGTGCTGATTTGGCACCTCTCTAAGTAGCACTGCCTGTTACTCAGTAGGTATTTGCACAGTACAAGAACCTATAGACTGGCTGTACCAAAGTATTACAAGAGAGTTTTAAATAGAGAGCAGTCAGTGGGTGCCTGTGGCCTCATTTATTTTTGAAAGTCTGTATTGATGTACCTCCTCCCCAGAATTCAAATGGAAATCTGGGAGAAGATCCCTTGAAAGACAAACAGGAGAATGAGGAAGACCCTCTTTACCCCCTGCATTAACATTTCAACCTTGCCTCAAGTGCTTAGTGCTGAGTTTGAGAACAAGGGAAATGATGTCCTGAGGCTTCAAGGCACTACTTTGCCTTTGTTCAGAGGTAGGCCATCCTGTCTATACAGATCACCGCGCTTTAGCAGGAAAGGCTCCCTTATGTCCTAAGAAAGTAATAACTTCTCTTCATATCACCACTATCTTGTCTCTGCAGCCATACTGCTAATTGACCTTTGGTATCTGTGATATCAGAAACCATGCTTAAAAGCCATCTGTGCTTACCTTGAAGAGCCTACCTATTCATCACACTCAGCTGCTGGTTAATGAGTCCTCAAATATGACATATAATGTCCAAAAAATTAGATAGATTACAAGAACAAGGCCAATCATCCACAGTTTACATTTGATTGTAATAGTTGACTGCTTTTTTTTTTTTTTTTTTTTTTTTTTTTACTTTTGTAAGCTTCTGTGCAGTATTTTACAAAACAACAGCTACAAAAAGAATCAGTGATTTACACCATTCACTGATGTGAAACTCACAGGAAGTTGTTGATGCATAACATTTATAATCTGACTCTAAAGAATGATGTGTAATTCAAGCCAGAAATACTTTAGAATCTGAATTTGAAATTCTTTTTTTTTTTCAGTGGGACTTCTCACCCCAAGGCACACCTTGACTGACCTAAAACATAAAATACATTAAATACCAAGGCAGCTAGCTGCCTATATTGGAACTGAATGCGATGGTAGTTAGGATAAATTTATATATAAGACTTTCAGAAAGCCAGAGAGGGAAGGAAGACAAGTCTCTCATGGATATCCAGGAAACATGTGTCTCAGGTTGCATGTGAAGGAGAAACAAGAAACTCTGTATATACAAGGGCTGCTCCAAAAGTAATGTCTCCTGTTTTTATGTCAACCCATGATATCAGAGTTGGATATTGGTGGTATGGTAATAAAGATGGAATCTTCTCTCCAAAATTCTGTTGTATTTTGCTTCTGTGTAAGAGATAGCAGCAGTGAGAGAGTCTGACACAATGACATCTGGCATAAAAGTGTGTATGAAGCAAAGCTGTGGAGCTGAATTCCTCCATGCAGAAAAAAATGGCACCCACTGATATTCATCTTGTTAATTGAGACCAGACAGTAGATGTAAGCACAGTGAGGCAGAAAAGGTTTTTTTTCAAGTGAATCAAAAACCAAAACTGTACAACAAATAAGAAATCATCATAATCCCTGGCAAAAATAGCTGTCAGTTAACTTTTTTTTTTTTTTTTTGCACGCGCGTGTGTGTGTGTGATGAAGAGCTGAATTGATAACATACGTAAGTGCAACATATCACATCTTATCAATATTTAGTGTTTTATTTTGCACCTACATGACCAAATCTTTTTTAAAGTAAAAATTTGACAAAGGACCACAGTAATTATTTGAAAGATTTCTGATGACTAGAGTTGTCTTCCTGAGAACTGAAGTCTACTTTTTGCAACGAACATGATGTGTGTCATGTGTACAAGTGTGTAAACTACTTCTTTTTTTAAATCTTACTAATGAATAGATCTTCTGTTGAAGGTGGGAGGTCAAAAGTTCGCATCTTCCTGAAGAACCATCTTGAAGAATGAATGCATACAAAATGATATGGTAAAGCTCTTTATGTATGGCAGAGCAGTATTGGCAGGTAACCAGGTGAAAATCTTATGCCAGTTATAGTTTCTTTCATATTTAAAATAAACATAGAATATACAATACAATGTATTATTTTAAATACATAATTGAAAATACATTCCTCTTTTCCATACCTGTATATCATTTAGTTATACAAAAATATTTGTGTCCCCTCTGGCGGTGATGATAACTTAAAGGCAGTAAAAATGCAGGAAATATAGCTCCCAGTATAATTGCAGATGTTGCTAGTAAAAGGTTATAAAGAAACACAGAAACAGGAGCATGAATTCTTACTGTTAAGTATGCTTACTATTAGACTCTATATTGAGAAATCATCTACAGACACTGCAACAGCAGGATATATGTAGTAGTAGTAATGTTCTGGAAATAAGTGAATGTAAAACAAAACATTTCTAACTTCTTGATAATACATGCATGATGTTAACAGTGAGAAACCCGTCCTGATAAAGTATGTTTTTTCACATTGTTATTTCTATTCCAAATCTACCCAAAGATCCTTGGTGAACTGTCTTTGTACTAGGTACTGCGAAGATATATAAGAACAAAAGAACCTTCACGATGACAATTACTCTAACCTTGCAGTAGTTCGGAGAAATAGAGCAAAATACTTTTACCGAACAAATGAATTGAAGGCATGGAAAGATGAAATGACTTTTCTTTGAATTCATTGCAAAAAACCCTCCATAAATGATAAGGTAATTTCATCTTAGTCCTGGATATGTACAAGCTTCTCTCTGTTTTAGTAATTAATTACCAATGTATCCTTTTCATTGATTACTTCATAAAGCATCAATGATAGGATCTTGTACTGTTATCCCATTATATCACTAAAGTATTAGTGACCTCCTGGAAACTGGGTCTTCAGGAACAGATTCTAATTCAAAATATAGTGCCACCTACATTAAAATCTTCATATTTTGCTACTAATTTTGGTAGATTTTTTTGTCTATCCTGAACAGCAGTTTCAGTTGATGTATGAGGGCTACTCCAAAAGTTATGCTTCCTGCTTTATTATGTTGGCCCAGGACATTTGAGGCAGACTGTGGTGGTATGGCAGTAGAGATGGAACATTCCCAGCAATATTCTGGTTTGCTGCCTTGTGACATACGGCAGCAAAGGGACAGTCTCACAGAATGGCATCTGACATGGAAATGCATCTGGAGCAAAGCTGTAGAATTGAATTCCTTCATGTAGAAAAAAATTAGCCCATTGATATTCATCAATGCTTACCGAATGTAGGCCAAACAGTGGATTTGAGCACAGTGAGGCAGTGGGCGTGTTTCAACAATGGTGACAGTGATAGTAGGTCTCTTCCACTGGTGCAGATTTATAATAATAACAAATATAACAAATAATGTTATTGTGCTCTTTGTATCCGTTGTAGTTTCCATGGGAATAAATATGAAGCATTACTTTTGGAGCAAGCAATCTTTATGAAAGTTATGGGAAGCTTGGCTTATGTTGCGAAAGGCTTTTATTTTGAGGCAGGTAATTCTTACTTCCATGCTGTACAGTACCTCCTGGAATCAGTCCACTGGTCTTATTTCATCCCCATTTCTCAGTACACTCATGCATCTAGGGCTCTTACACACTTATGAGGGTGTCCCTGTCAACAACTGTGAGGTGAAAAACGTTGGATTTATTTCTGTTGATTTAAAAAATCTTCACTGTATACATGCACATCAGAACCAATCACATTAGTTCTACTTTTACGTTAAAGAAGAGCCTGGGTTAACAGGATCTCTACTGCTATTTTTTTTTTTTTTTTACCCTAAACTGAATCTTGATCTTAGACTACCACTTTATTTCCACTTACTGTGAAAGGCAGATATAGCATCTGGATCAAATGTAGATGTCTAAAACATAATCAAAGAGATAGTTCCCACATAAGACCTATGAAAGCTCTGAAAATAAAGTCTTCTTTAAAGACAATCTGTGCAGATTTCTGCTCTAGAGTGAATTTCACACTCGGAAGAAGAAATTATGAATCTCTTTTTTCTAAGGAATAGACAATATGTTCAGTCTGAAAATTTTATTTTCTGTAGGACAATCACTCTCTAAAGAGTGAACTTTGTGTCCTCAATGGCTATGTTCATGTACATACACAAAGGATGCAACGCATTAACCTGCTACTAAAACATATTGACTGCTTATTATTAACAGATGCTTTATCATGCCATGAGAAGTCTGAATCAGCAATTTGCCTATACAACAATTTGCACAAGGGGTGCAGTGAGAATGGAGCTGTGTAACACCAGAAGAATAATTGCTGACCAGTTTTAAAAGCATAAATTGAAATGCAAGAGTTGCAAGATGTCTGAAGTTAAGGACTGTAAAAGTCCATTAATGAACATTTCCTGAAATGAAAAAATGTCAGCTATGCTAGTCAGATATTGTGAAGGATATACTTACTACGTTTTGTATTTTGAAAAAAAAAAAAAAATAATAGCCTTGCAGGAAAAATATTCTATACACTGTGGAGAACACTGAATGCTGAAGAAAAATGCCGTAAGGGCATGAGAAGGATGCAGGCTGGCTGTAGTCCAACTCCCCATTTGTAGCTTATTGCTGTAAAATTTCCATACATTTCCCCTGAGTACAATGAAAAACTGTGTAAAGTGATACTTCTGGCTTTGAATGAACTAACAGCACCAGGGAATTCTTACAATAAAATGGAAGAGGGGCAGCTTATACAGTTCAATCACTTTTTCCTTGGAAAAATGGATGCATAAAAATATTGCAAGAGCTCTGCCTATAATATTTTCACGGAGTGTTTAAACCTTGTTCCCAGACATTAGGCAACTTTGTGAGAAGTGGATCTGGGCACTGGCAAGCTGGAGCATGCTCTAGACATTACTGAAGCTTTTATAAGGTGTTGTACGTAAGACGTCCTCTGCAGAGCTGCATTTTAAGCTAAGGATCTAGTTAATTGTACTTGGCTAACATTCAGTTCTCTAAACTGAGAATTTGACAGGATGGCTCTGTTTGCTGAAGTCATGGTACTCAAAAAGTGAACTGAGGTAAGCAGCTGGTTAGAAAAGTAAATTAAAAAGTGTTTTTCTATAAGCCCCATATAGACATGCTCAAGGTTAGTATAAGCTAGTGAATGGGAAGACTTAAGCTCCTGAAAGTCAAAATGTGCTATGGGTTATACCAAATATGTAACAAACCTTATATATAAAGGTCAGATATGCAAGGTTATTTCAATTTTGTTCCATTTAATGCAGGAGGTAAGAGTTAAAATACCTGACTGCATTGTCTCCAGGGGTCATGGACATGCCCTCAAGTATGGGTTGTTTGAGGTGTGTGCTGTAGGGTGTGAAGGTGCTCATTCAGCCTATCCACAAAGAGCAGGTCAGACATACAAGGAGGATGATGGCTGGATTACTGCAAAGCAGCTAAGAAAGCAAAATGCTTAGTTTATTGGTTGAGCCACAAGTTGAATAGTATTTGTTTTACTTAGCTGGCAGCATATATACAACATATTATGAAGTAATGCCTCCTATTTTATTATGCTCTCCCATGATGGCAGAAACAGATGATAATGGTATGGCAGTAGAGGTTGGACTCTCTCTATGTAATTTATTAAAGTGCACAGAAGTGACATAAAAATGAAGTTCAGAAGAAAAAGAAAGTCTTTTCCTTCCTTAATTTTTTGCTGCTCTCTTCTACAGACATCAGTGAAATCCTTGGAGTACCCCAAAACTATAACTTATAATTTATGATTCTTCTACAACTTATAATTTATGCTGTTAGTAACAGCATAATGAGACTCATAACCTTTGGCTGTATCCCCAGTCTGTTCTCTGCCCTGGAGATTCAGGCTTAGGTGATACCCTCTCAGTGCCCATGGCTGAGCACAGGTGAACCTTACAGGCTTGTGCTTCACAGAGTTGAAAAAAAAAACAGACATGGTTTAGATTTTCTTGTCTATTTTAACATAAAAATGCTTAGAGAAAAATCAAGAGGGAAAAAAAAAAAAAAGATATGGTTTGTGCTGTCTTGCAAGGCCCTGAAAATTTGCAGCAACTTGTATCTATGCAGGGAAGCAACTTCTAACATCCGGAAGTGAGCAAGCACCTACACAGCACACTTGGTGAGACTGTGAAAAGCTGTGGCAAGAATTGGTTTTGGTACAATTTAAATTAGTACAATTAACATTTTCTCTTGGGGTAAGCCTTTGGTTTTTAAATTTCACCCTAGAATAAATTTTCCAGCTGAATCATAACCCCTCAAATTTGGAATTTGTCTGTGGAAACTTTGAGACAAGTTTAATTATATCAGTGATTATAAGCAATGACCAAAATAAAAAGTCTGGCCTTCATGCAAGCCAATTTTGGAGGGGTTTTTACAGCACTACATGGAGTTAAACGTCATGGAAGCCAGAAATAATTTTTTCCCCTTATATTTTACTCAGGAATCTTTATAGTCTTCTAATGAAGGATCATTGTGTAATGTTCTAGAAAAGTTCCTTCAGTCTTCCTAATATGAGCTTTGGACTAAATAAAATGGGTCCCCATAGAATCCCTCTCAGTTTTCCACAGCAACAACTTTTTTTGTGAGATTTTGTGAGGTGTCTTGTCTGATGGAAATTGACAGGATACATTTTATTGAGACATCCAACTTAGTATGGTTAGAATGGTGTTAAAATCTCTGGAATTAGATTTATAATGTCTAACTTTAGCAGTAGAAATTATAAAATTTCAGTGATGGCAGAAAAATTACTGGGAATCCTTGGTTGAAATTGAAGTTTTTCAAAGATATATTCTTTTGTCATGTTTTACAGTAAAATCTATATTAACCAGTACCAAAACTGCACACAGAAGAAGCCAGATTATGTTATACCACTGGATATACTTGATTATATCATTTTTAGATTCACACTCAACTAAATAATAAGGAAAAGACTTAACTCATACCCAACTCTTGTCCTATTCAGGCAAAACCAGAGTGTCAGCATTGCATGTACAGACTTTGCTTGCAGTTTTTGTGTCATAAGAGTAGAGTACAGAAAAAATACTGAAGGAATAGCAATGATTCTGGGTCAGCAAAGGGGCTGCTGTAGCAGATGTCTGTTATGAAAGATGGCGTAAGAGAGAGAACTGTTGTTAAACGATAAAGATCAATCGATTAGTAAATAAATTTACAACAAATTAGTGAAGGTGAGATCAACTAAACTCAGTCAATTGCAGTAACCTACCACATCTTTTGTGGAAGCAGTTGGATAGCTTTTCCCACTTGCTAGAAGCAGAAAGGGTAATTTTACATGTATGTTTGACCATATAATCTTATTTTCCTTTGAATTCATAATGATTACTGTTCTGAAAGAGCAGTGCAATGTAAATGCAATAACATTTCTTTATAGGAGATAATTTTGGTGGTGAAGACAGTGATTTGTCTAACAATAACACTGGACTGCCCCAAGGTCTAGAGTGTACAAGGAATTTTGAAAAGTTTTGTGTTAGATATGGATTTGCAACAAAATAAATCAAGAAGCCTGGCATTTCTTGCAAATGAGAAACCCTGTTTTTATGCCACAGCCAACTAGCAAAGCACTGAATTGCTTTTATTAGAGTCTCTGCAGTACCTCCATATTTAGAATGAATGTTTGCTACTTTGTAGCAAACACTTGCTTATCAACCCATTAGCTATCAAGCAAACAAAATAAAAATCCAAAAGATTGAAATACTGTCAGCCTCTCATTACTGAAATTGCTCTTATTACCCACAGTATCTAAACTTTATTATAGACAATGATGGTTTTCTCGTATCCTTGGGAATTTGGAGTGTTCTACAGTTCAGAAATGCAACAGTGTTGCCAACACTGAATGTCATGAGTAAATAGGCAGCAGAAGAAATTCTAACTACCAAACAGTTCAGAAGCCAAACAAAATACTACAAGCAGAAAAAAAAAAGAAAAAAAAAAGAAAAAAAAAAAAAGAAAGAAATCCAAACATAATTATATAGCTGGAGTTCAGGTTGTTTGGACTTGGAATGAAACTGCTTGCCCAATCCTATCAGGGGATCTTTACAGTTCCAAACCCACATATGCCTCCCATTTACTATTTCTATTCCATACCAGCCTGCTATTTTCTGCTCAACTGGAAAGCAAAAGTCACTTTAAAATTTATTTTTCAACCTGTACTTATCGTCTACTGTCAGACAACAATAACAGTCAAAAGACTATGCTAGTTCATCTGCCTTTCAGGCAATCCCTCAGGGAGAGATTTTCTTTATCTAGATGGACTTTTTCAGTCTGTTTCAGAGACCCATCCAGAAAATTTTTTCTTAGTGACCCATAGGAATGGAAAAGATGGCAATTAAGTTCTGCTAATGATTCTGGAAAATGTTTGCACTTCAGGCTGTCATGATCAAAGTATGTTAATGAGAAAAATATTAATATTTATAGAATAAAAAAGTCCCAGATTGTAACTTGAACACATTAAAAAGAGTTTAAAAGTATGTACACTAGATGTTTGATTTTTTAAGTTAATTTTGTCCTTCTCTTAAGATTAGATTGATACTGACATTATAGTATGAGTATTTTAGATTGAGAAAGAGGCAATAGGATTCACAACAATTCCTAGAAATATTCTGATTAAAAATAATTGTTTCTCAAAAAGGGGAATTATAAGATTTTACATTTTCTGGGGCTGAGATGTCCCTTATCACAGTAGTAGTCCTGCAAATGGTATAAAGTTAGCATAAACCTTTAATTCCTTTGAAGACATACTTTATTTCTTTAGAATGAGAAGTTACTATTCCATACCTTGCCAAATTGCTCTTTTCACAGAATCAAAGAATGAGTTCCCACCCACTAGATCAGGCTGCCTGGAGCCCCATCCAACTAGCCTTAAATGACTCCAGGGATGGGGGCACCCACAGCTTTTCTGGTCAGCCTGTGCCAGGGCCTCGCCACTCTCTGAGTAAGTAGTTTCCTTCTAGCATCTAATTTAAATTTCCCCTGTTTTAGTTTAAAACCATTCTCCCTTTTATTATCACTCAGGCTGTGTAAAAAATCATTTTTAATCTTTTTATAAGATTCCTTTATGCACTGGAAGGGTGCAGTGAGGTCTCTCTAGAGCCTTTTCTTCTCCAGGTTGAACAAACACAGACGCCTCTGTCTTTCTTCATAGAAGAGATGCTGCATCCCTCTGATCATCTTTGTGGCCCTCCTCTGGACCAACAACTCTGCATCTTTCTTTTCAACATGGACCCACTTTTCAAGCCTGTTCAGATTCCTTTGGATGTCATCCCTTCCTTCTGTCATAAAAGAAGATCAAATAAATGAATACTTTGGCTATGTGAGAGCTATGTGCTGCCCCACATGTCTTTTTTGCTCTAGAGCTGCATGCTTTCTTCTCAACCTTGTTTTCAGCTAGATCAAAACAACTTCCAACTCCATGAGGCTTCTCTCTTGACCATGCCAGATCCCCATGAGACTTTGTACCTGTGGTCTGGCTACAAAGGACCAAGTCACTGGTGGACAATGGATGTCAAGGAAGACTTTTTGAGAAGTGTTTACGGATGAGGAATATTCAGTAGGCTGATAATGTGTGAAATGATGTACTTGTATGGGAAACTTATTTTTGACAGAAGAACAAAGCAGGCAAATGGTTGGATCATGATAATGGCTAGTTGCAGCTGCTGTGTAGTTCTGCATTGGGCTGTGTGCTAGGCAGGTCTTAGGAAGGAGATATTAAAGACTTCCATTGCCACCCAAGTGTGCATCAGAAATTATTAATGCATTTTAATCCAACAGATGATTGCTTGTATAACCTTTACTTTTGATAAAATATGTATGAGGACTCATTCTGAGTTACAGGTGCTGACAATCTATACAGAATAAAGGCAAACAGAATTTGTTGAAATGGAATTGTGGGTATTAATTCAGTATAATTCTGGAGAACCAAGACTAATTCAATTCAAAAATACTTTCTATAACCAAGATGTTATTAGAAATTGAATCCAGGTAGTGCTGAGTTAAAAGCAAACACTATAGATTTATAAAAGTTATGTATTTTTTTTACCATCTCAAAGCAATAAATAAACACACAATATACATAAATGTTTATAATTTCTCTCCTTATTCTTCATTCCACTAAAGAACTTCAGAGATTTTTCTGCGAAAAAATGATGGTCCTAGCAAAATGTAGAACTTATATAATTGAAAAACAAATGGCATTGAGATTCTCTTGCTCACAGTTTCTGACTATTTTTTTTCTATCTGCTCCCATGCCACAAATGTCTTTTTCCGCTTATTACCTCATATGTACTTGTAAGAACATGATTTTTTTCCAATAACAACCACTGTTTTGCACAGCCAGTCCTTACTATGGAACTCTATAAGGTATATACAACCAGCAGGAAAAAAAAAAAAACAACCTTGCTGATGCTGAAGCATGTCTTTGCTATTTTTCCTTTGGGACAATTGACTTGTGAAAAATTCTTTTGTTCCTGATACCAGATTCTAAAAGTGCACTGAATTACATTGTTCAATTAGTCTGAGGAGGATGAGAAGGGCACTACCCATTACAACCAAGACTGGGATTAACAGCAGTCACTAGTGCCTTTAAGCAGACCAATATTAGGAAGGTAAGCAGAGAGATGCTCTGTTGCTAGAGTTGTGTGGTGCATCTCATGATAGAATCCCATTTTCAGCTGGTAATGCTTTCATCATATTTCAACTGTTTGGACTGAATTTTCCATACTCACGGGCTGCCTCAGGCTAAATTATTTAGGAATATTTCAACAAAAAAATTTAGCTGAAGAATTTTTCTCTCAGCTGGCTGAGCTTGGATTTCCAACTGCTAAAAATAAACCATAGAATCATAGAATGGCCAGGGTTGGAAGGGACCTCAAGGATCATGAATCTCCAACCCCCCTGACACATGCAGGGCCACCAACCTCCACATTTAATACTAGACCAGGCTGCCCAGGGCCCCATCCAATCTGCACTTGAACACCTCCGGTGATGGGGCATCCACAACCTCTCTGGGCAGCCTGTTCCAGCACCTCACCACTCTCTCTATAAAGAACTCCCCCCTGACATCCAACCTAAAACTTCCCTCCCTCAACTTAAAACCATTTCCCCTTGTTCTGTTATCTACCCTTTCAAAGAGTTGATTCCCCTCCTGTTTGTAGGCTCCTTTAAGGTACTGAAAGGCTGCAGTGAGGGCACCCCACAGCCTTTTTTTCTCTAGGCTGAACAAGCCCAGCTCCCTCAGCCTGTCTTTGTAGGGGAGGTGGCTCTGATCTGCACTGGGAGTTCCAGACCTGGACACAGTACTCCAGATGGGAAGCTCACAAGAGCAGAGTAGAGGGGGACAATCAACTCCCTGTCCCTGCAACCATCTACTCTTGCAATAATGTATACTTCCTTGGAAACACTGGACAAGCTCCTTACTTGCTGAAAATAAACATGGTATGGTGACTGTAACAGGGAGAGATGGTTTTCTATTAAGTTTCTGACCTACCATGTGGAAGGTCAGAATGTAAAGACTGGTGCTATTAGCTCTCTGAAACTAGAGGAAACAGTATGTTTTTTAAATTTTTGCTTTATTTTGATCTCAAAGTGAAGTAACATACATTAATTTATAGATAAGATTGTATTATCATGTTAAAAAAAAAATGTATTGACATGTAAAGAGATACAAATTTGATGTATTTGCTAGAGGTTTCTAAGAGAAATAAATATTTTTTAAAAAGTTCAATTTTTATTTTTTATTTTTATTAGTTGGTCACTGCAACCTGATTAGTGGAGATGTGAGACCAGTAAATGTGGCTTTGTTCTATTTTATTTTGCACCTCTGATAAAAATTTAAAAATCTCTCTGACGTTACCCTACTAGACGAAGTGAAAGTGAGAATCTTCTGTACTATTTAAATGAATCTTCTTTCATGTGCATCTTCTACAAACATCCACAGCTCCTATGATAGTGGTACTACTTAACCCTGTTTTGAAACCTCATTAACCTCTTTCTTGATGCTTGTGAAATGAGATACTCAGCTCTTTAAATATTTCTGTTCTGTTAAGCTAAAAGCAAAACAATATAAAAGCAGAATTTAGAAACCTGGGAATCATCTCATCAGTACTGTGCTATTTACTTTCCAGTGGAGTAAGCATAGAATATGGATCTTCAGATTTGCTGCTAAATTAAGATACACTGGAATATCATGTATATTTATTCCTTGGCTATTTTTCTTTAGATATATGTAATTGCATAGACCATCCTTTTAAATTTATTAAATTCATTAAAAATATGAATGGAAGTTGCAAGATATGACAGAGAACTACAGGATTTAACTCTAATAGTCCTGTGCACTGGTAGTATTAGATAATTTGCTCACATTCCAAGTAGGTTGTTGGTCCCCAAAGTGAGCAATCCTTAGCACTTGTTTTAATCCTCATCCTCTCTATATATTTGTCACTAAATGTTTAGAGTCCTACACTGGAGACGCAGGCAGAGTAGACTAATATTTTTCCTATTGATCTCCCATGAAAGTAAGGTGAAACACGAGTCTAAGTGAAGATTTGAAGATAACAGATTTCTATGCATAAATAAAGAAAAATACCCCCTCTCACTAGATCACCTGCATAACAAAGATCACATCGAGTTGCATAACTTGCTGTGAGCTCACCTCATGTATTTGTAAATATTTCTGCCATCATTCTACATCATCAGTATTATTTCCAGACAAAAAACTATATTTCTAGAGTGAGCTGAAAATAGTTACATTTTTAAGTGATCTTTTTCTTTAAATCTGTCAGTGTTTTTCTTTAAATATTTTGAAAAATGAAACTTCTCAAAGGGTTCTGTTTATTGCTATCAAGATTTTGTCCACATAAAATGACTAGGCAGGACTTTTGACATCCTTGCAAAAAATAGAAATTTATGAAATCCATGGAAAGATAGCTGAATGGTAGATGCCTAGGGTAATTGATGTCAGGGGAAAAGGAAACTCACTAGGATCTAGTGCACCCTCAGCAAGTTTGCTGATAACACCTAGCTGTGTGGTGCAGTCAGTGTGTCTGAGGGACAGTATGCCATCCAGAAAAACCTGATCATGCTGAGCAGTGGGCCCAGGAGAACATCATGAGGTTCAATACACCCAAGTGCAAAATCTTTCACCTGGGTCATGGCAACTCCCACAGTCAGTACAAGCAATGTGAAGTAAGGATAGAGCACATAGCTGCTGAAAAGGACCTGGGGGTACTGATGAATGGCAAGCTGGACATAGGCCAGCAACATGCCCTTGCAGCCCAGCAAGCCAACTGTATCCTGGCCTTTATCAATAGAAGCACAGCCAGCAGGATGAGGAAGGTGATCCTACCCCTTTACTCTGCCCTGCAAGACGTCACCTGGAGTACTGTGTCCAGATATACAGTCCTCAGTACAGGAGAGACATGGACCTATTCTATTTTACTCAGAGGATGGACACAAAAATGGTCCAAGCAATGGTATACCTTCTATATGAGAAAGTAACTTTAACTAACTTAATTAATTTTAATGTGTTAAGATATCAGTATGATTTTTCCCTGTTTATGGAGTATATAAACAGGTGTACACATTTTGAGAAAGACCTATTAATATGGAAGATATTTCACTTTCAAATAGATTGCCTACATACTTCTCCCTGGAAACACAAACTTGGTCTAATTTTGAGTTCCTTTTTACTAGCTGGTTGGCAAGGAAAATAATTAAATAATATATACTGCACTACCGGTGGAGTAATTATGTTTTAATTGGAGGTGCAGGTATATTGCATTAATGTCAGAATTAGTCACTGACAATTTCTTGCCTTACTATTCAAGTTCTTAAAGAACTTTATACAGTAGAGTGAGTAACATTCTCCTTTACTTTACAGTAAGGAAATATGAGGAAGGTGTTGCTCAGGGAATCCAATACTTTCTTGTGTTTCATTCAGCAAATCTTTCAGAGTGGTCAGAGAAACATTTATACGAACAAAAAGAAAATGGGAACTTAGAAAGAGAGGGCCTGTTCATAAATTTAAAGGCAGGTTTTGTACTTTAAGTACCATGTGTTAAGAATAATTTTTATTTTTATTTTTTAATTCTTTCTCCCTGACTCTGGACACATAACTTATGAACTCATCTTTCTGGACTGTGTGACACTGAGACTGGAGCCACTTGGCTAGCAGTGAAGAGCTCAGCAGCTGCAGCACGAGTTCACCTGGCAGTCCTCTCCAGCAGAGTTTGCAGCATGTCATGTTGAGATATGCATGTATCATTTTTTTTTTTGTGAGATTTGTAAAAAGGCTGTTATCTAACTTTCCTACAAAAAACATAGGTATAGAAGATCTACTTTTCTGAAATCAGGCAACTGGTTGTACAGATGCTCCCATGCTCCTGGCAATAAGCTCCAGGAAATGTGGGACAATCCCTGCAAAAGAGGTGATTGAATTTGCAGCCCTGCAGCTAACACACTGAGTGGGCATTCCAGCAGTCTAGATAAAAATAATTTATGTTGTGACTATGTCTGAAAGGGCCCTGAATACTTTCCAAACACAAGAGGAAAACCAGTCTTTGCACCCAAGAATTAGACTATTAGTAGACAAGCATGTATTGAAGGCTGAGAGGACAGAGAGAAGAAAACAGGTGATGAATTTGAAGACAGGAAAAAAACCCAACACATTTTTGAAGTTGATTAGTTGGTTAAATGTCAATACTAGCAATCGTACTAGTGCCAGTATTAATACTCCAGGTTTCTATCACTTTTAAAGATCTCTTCCCTATTTATTTCATCTGGAAACTGTGGCTCCATTAAAAAGATGTAAACCCAGTTATATGTCCTTGAGTTACAAAGAGGATACTCTATAGTCGTGGAGGGGGTGGATTGGATAATTTGCATCTATGTAGGATTTGCCAATGTGTGAATCTTATGCAGAAGAAGTATGGACTCTGATCTCATTCCTGATGATTGGAGACCATCTTCAAAATTTGAGGATAAATTGACAATGAAATAGCAGCATAATGTTGTAAAAATACTGTGAAGTTTGAAATTCTCTTTTTGTTTTTGCCTGGTGTCTTAGAGACTGAATACAGTACAGTCTTAAATGCTCATCCAAATCAAAATATAAAAATTGAAATATAATTTAATGGTAGCAAGTGGAGAAACAAAAGCCTTATATAGTCTTTTGGACTGTCTGGTGAGCTATATGTTGGATGAAGTTGTAAGACACACACCAGTGATGCCATTTCTAACAGCTTAGGAAGCAGCCACAAAGCCTCAGACCAGGGATGGATTGTCTGGATAAATTTGATGATTAAATTCTTCTTTTTTATTTCTGGACATCACTGTAAAAGCGCAGCTGAACCATTTTAAAAAGTGGAGGTACTATCACCCCCTATTCTTCAAAACACAGCCCTTAAGCACCATCCCTACGTGCCTAGAATAGTTTCAGAAGATTTAAGAACCTTGACCACTAGCAGAGAGAGAGTTGCAGATTTGAAGCACATAAGTTTGGATTTATTTCTTAAAGCCTGCCAATCTCCATCCTTTTTTTTTTTTTTGGCTCTGAGAATCAGTCGGGAGCAAACAGCTCTGCACTGAAATCACTTCTGTACCAGGTTTCTTGCATTTCAGTTTGTGGTTTAATGAAAGCTAGTAGAATTTCTGTCAGAAACAGAATTGCTATGGGTCAAAGAAAACACAAACTTGCAAGCTGAACAGAACTGAAAAGAGAAATCTGAACAAAAGAACAATTTGAAGAAATGGCAGGAACTAGAATACTGAAAGGAGGTGCTGTAATTGGGATGAAAGGTGAAAATGGTGTTTCTATGGGGCTTGTATGCATCTGTGTGCATAGTTTATATGGAAAAGCTGGAGAAGGTCAAATGAAAAGACTGAAGTCCACAAATTTGGAGTGTCTGAATTATTTCTCAGCCTTTTTCTGAGATAACATCCAGAAAAACTGCTGAAGTTAATTTGTTGCATGTTGCATAAGTCTTATGATTTAGGCAAAATAATGAGAAAATAGGAAACCAAAATGGCGTGATTTTCTCAATGAGCGTATTGTGCAGTAGTTCATTTCTCTAATTTATCTCTTGCAATCTTACTCTTACCTCATGGTAGGGCATAGCCTTAAGAAAGAGAAGTCAAAGCTTTGATTGAGTTAGTGGAGCAACTTTAATCAGTGACAGTTTAGTTTAAATCTATTTTGATAATTGAAGTAGTAAGTTTTATATATGTCAGTCACTGAGCTCAAATAAAACATTCTCTGATGCTGTTCCTGCTGCAGTGTGAGGTTCTCACCTGCTGTAAGAGGCAGAAGTATGAGCTTCCACTCTTGACGGTTTCTTTGCGTAAAAAATGCATTGTCCCAAGACTTTGCAGTTCAGATTGGGAAATGTCATGAGAAAAGGAGCATATTCTGAACTCTTCATTCATCAGACTGAAAGTGCCAGCTGTTCCTGAGTGCATTTTCCTTGCAAAGCTTTTGGTCAAGGATTTGCAATGCATTGGTAAGCAAGTTCCTGGCAGACACAGTTAGAGACTGTCTCAGCAAATATTTCTTATCTCTCTGCAAATATTTCTCCAGATGTAAAAGTCTATGAACAAAGTGGGATACCTGTCTGCATGAGATTTTGGAGTTGGGTTCTGCTGTTGCAGTCTAAGGTCCAACAATACTGTGGCAAAGTTACTATTGTGCAGGGAGGAGAAATCTTACAGTAAGAATTGGATGAAGATTTCAGACAAGACAGTAAATCTCATCTGAGAATCAATTTTATCCTGAAATGTCTAGTGTTGAATGCCTGAGAGCTGTCCACAGTGAGACCAGAATAAGTTTGCTTGCACACAAGGATCATTTCTAAGATAACAAACATATATCTCTGTGAGTTCAAAAGAATAAACATTCTTAAAATGCAGAAGAACTGCAGTTATTATTATAGGATCAAATCTCCATGTATTACTAACAATATATTGTCTCATTGATTAAAAATTTGGAGAGCTGACTTGAAGGTAGATCTCTGTTGTGATTCAAGTGAAAACTGATAATTGAAGTGATATTTCTGACTATGCAACCAAATAGAATTCAGATAATTTGTACTCGATTTTCAAGATGTTAGGGAAAAAAAAATTGCCAATATAAACAATTTTAACACCATTTTATATGACATAAGTTGTGGACAGTTTAAATGTTAATTTCAAAAGGAACATTTTTGTTTCTGATGTGAAATATGATGAACATGAGTATTTGACATTCACTGAGTATATATAAATAGTTATGACAAAGGTCAATCAGTATCTGATTACTAATAGATTGTATAACAAGTTATAGTTGCTTTTTTTTTTTGTTTTCCTAACAAATTTTAGAAGAGATTCTATTTTTTCAGCATGGCGTTTCAGTAATTCTGAAGAATAGCTATCTTCAGAAATTTTATTGGTTGGTGCTGATGAAAGTATCTTGAAATATTTTCTACCTATTAGAAACGGTTTTAGGCATTAGGTGAATACCAATCAGTTAAAAATTTCTAAGATCTTTAATAATAAGAATTATTAAGGATGATCCAATAACTACTTAGCTTTTCCATATTTTTGACAATTATCCTGAAATTCTTTGTTGTACTGTTACAATGATGTGATCTTGTTTCTTTCTTATTTCTGAAGTCTTATGTCATACTTTTATCAATTAGAAAAGTTTTCAAAAAGAAAATTACAATTTTTTTTTCACATATATGTGACTCAATTATAGCATCATTATAGCAAAGTGGAAAAATAAAGAAGGATTTCATTCAGGGTTATACATTGGCTCTTAGATATGTATTTTCTCACAATGATCTCAGTACACAAAAATGCCTTAATATCTTTTAGTTAATTTCTCTAAAAATATAGCAGAAAACTGTAAGTATATCTTAAAGATGAAGATTGATTGCATGAGGAATACTGCTTATTGACTTTTTCAGTCAATTAGTCACGTGAACTTCAAGATCTTGAATTAGAAAATGATATAACACTCCAGAATTGACCTCAGTGCTGTTTTCAAATGTATACGAGGTATTATATCCATTCTCACCTCAAATGAATGGTGATTCCATTATTTGAACAGACTTCTAATTACCATCAAAATATTATTCTGATACGGCTAAGGTTCAAATTAAATTTAATCCCATTTTAACTTGTTACAAATTTTACATACTGCTTGGAAAAAAAAGTAGAAGGTATTTGAATGTGTTATGTTGGCAGGAAGTACCACTTAATGTCACTAATCATTTATACTAGTTGGAAAACTTTCTGATCTAAGTATGAGCATGTGAGGGGAAAAAAATGTTCTAGAATACTTTTCTTAAAATGTCCCACAAAATACTTGTTTGTTACATTTATATATATATACATGTTATTATGTAGATTTCTTTAAAATTGTGGGATTAAGAAATTAAGAAACTTTCATTATATTTCTCTCATTTATTTTAAATTTCCTGAAAAATCTCGAATACTTTGAGTGTGTCAGTGCACAGACAGCTCTATATGAAGTTTTGAGGCATTGAAGGATCAAAGTATTGATAATACAGTGGAAAACAAAACCTGCACAAATCTGCCTTCCAAACAGAACAGCCTTTAAAAGAGGAGGCATTACTTACTATGAAAGAACAGGTATATAAAACATTTTAATTTTTTTTTTTTTAGTACATAATAATGAAAAACTCGATTCTCCTTACCTGAATAAGTCTTCCAGAAATGTTCATAGGAGAACAAAACAATTTCCCAATAAATGGTTTTGGACTTAAGCCAATCTTCCTTATTTTTGAGATAGTTTTATAATTTTCCCCAGATTCAGACCTCACATGGAGTTATTACACAAACTGTATGTGTGGATTAGATGTATTTGCTAAGGCAGTTCAATCAGAATGACTGATTTTTGCTGCTATGTTAGTACTGATTTCACATGTAAGAGAAGAATTGGAGGAAAGAACTTCCCCAACTGTGCAGTTCATGCAACCACTTTGCAAAATGGTGTTGCAGCTGTGAAAGTGTTTATTTCAGAGAGATGTATATTATAGAGTTTTTGTTTGATTTACTCTATCTAGAATTCATGTATTGTCATCAGATGATTCAGAAAAGTAGAATTTAAAAAATCTAGAAGACAGGCTTATAGTGGCTCCTTAACATGACTGAACACTGGTGAAACTGAGGTAGCAAATCCTGAAGAAAGAGACTGCTAGAGGCTAGAGGGAGAGAAATTCTCCCAGTGTCACTTCTGAGGATTTGTCTTATCCTCATTTAGGATTATAGAGCAAAGGTTTTTCATCTACTGTGGGCAGATTTACTGCAGAAACCAAAGTTAGGATAACATCAGTGTGGCACTAGATGTGTGCTCCTAGGCACATAGCCTAGATGAAGCATGATGCTAGTTCACTCATGCTCTTAGCAGGTCCGCCATTAGCACATAAATCAAGTTGTGTGCAGGGTGAATGTACTATCTCTCTTGATGCCATTTCTCTTCACTCAGCTGTGAAATTCCAGGGTTGTTCAGATATGCCCTTCTTATGTCTAATGGATCTGTATTGTAGTTGGGCTATTGGCTGTTCCTCACCTTTTAAGTGCTGGCTCCCTCCCAGCTCCCCCAGAGGTGCTGGGAGGCCAGTAAAGCAGTATGTGATTTTAACACAACAGAGCTGTTGGAAAGGAGATGGCATAATTTGTTTTTCCTTTAATTAAATTGAGGAGAATACCTGTGCAAAAACCATTACGTATGGGAAATCAGTATGTGATTCCAGGAAGCCCAGAAATAGTGACTTTGTTACTCCAGCTGGTAGAGTGGCAGATTACTACCAAATTGTCTGTGGTTTCCTGAACTTACTTGGAACATTCAAGTGATAGAATTGTGATGTTTTTTTCCCTTCCTGTAGAAAGACTGTTTTCTCTTCCCACTTGTACGTTGCAGAATATGGCACAACATGCTCATGAGCTTAGAAGCCTCCACCAGTAAGATATCTAACCCTATTCACTCCTCTGGATGAAGCATGTAATACATTTTACTATAGTATTTCTGGTTATTAAAACTTGTCCTTAGATTAACACACTTTTTAAAAGAAGAGTCATGGAGTACAGGCTATGCAGGTGTTAACAGGTGTTCAGCAGAAATGATAGATGAAAGGATTTTCAAGCGTAAACGTTTACCTCTGTATAACACAGGATATCCTTGGGTAAAGATATTAAATTCTTCAAACCTTTTCCTCTGCCATTCCTATTGAGGTAACTGTCAGAAGCTTTGCTTTGTGCCAAGTCTCTGGCAGGATCTGTGGTAATTTTTTTGTTCCACATCAAACAGTATCTCATTCTGCCACACAGATTGTATGGTATGAATAATGAAGTGTTAGAACATGAAGTATACTCTGTTCATTGCTTGAGTGTGTACAGAAAGCAACTATACAACAGATGGTAATAAATTTGTATTAGGTCAAATTTTTATCTTAGAAAATTCTGTAGAAAATACTGTGGTTTTTAAATTTTATTTTATGAATTTCTGTTGACAGCCTGCCAGCAAAGATAGGGTTACTAACTTCATATATCTACTACGCAATTTTATAGTTTTTTTTTTTTTTTTTTTTTTTTTTTTTAATATTACGTGGCATACTTAGGTATACTTAGGAGAGAAAACCTGCATAGTTCTCTGCAGTACTGCTCCTTCTAATTCACATCTTTATCTTCTTTGAAATAACTATCATTAGTTGCTTTTTTTCCCCCCACTTCTTCCATTCTATTTTATTCTTTAGATTTACAAACTAAACAAAAAAGAAGTGTAAACAGAAACTAACAAAGAAAAAGGGAGAAGAAAAAGGAAAAGAAACAGGACATTTCAAGTAAGACCATACTATTTTCAGAATAAAGTTTGGTTTCATCATTTTCTTCCTCAAGAAACTTCAAAAGAGAACATTCAATTTTCAGGAAAAGTTGGAAATCAGTTCTAGCAATTAGTTACACATGTGACTCCTGTGAGTTGTAGATCTTGAATGTAGATAGACAACAAGTGTAGAAATTTGTGTCAGGAGACAGCTATTGTAACCTTGATCCAAATGAAGCCAATATCAAAACTCCTATTCACTTTTGCAAGATCATGATTACTCCCCTTACTGACACATTTAAAGAAGTAATCAAAGTTTCAGCAATGCATTTTCTGACTCCGTGTGTGCAAAAGCTGCTCTATCTCCAGGCAGAGCGTCATACTTAGCATATTTTTGACTATTCTCCTACCAAGCTCACATTAAAAACTAAAGATTTTGCAAGTCATCTTGCAGAAGTTTTCCTGTGAAGCAAAAGGTTTCAATTCAAAGCTCTAATCAAAACAGATATGCAGCCTTTTATTTTAAAAAGAAAAAGAAGGAAGAAAAGGTACTCACGAAGTCTAGTTACAATTTTATTTCAAAGTTCTCCTTGAAAGCTGAGGAATAATTTTAAATGCAATTTCTATGGAAGAAAATATCAGTTACTACTATACTGGTGGGAACCAGCATGTGGCCAGGTTGGAGCTGAGAGTCCTTTTTGCCTTTTGAAGAACTGATCACAGGGCTGACAGCTGGAGTTTACTTGACTGTACAATAAAACAACCCCATAGGTATCTTTTATTGTATTCAAAATGCCAAATGTAATCTTAATGCACTTTTTGTGAATACTGTAAATTTTACCAACGAGATGAAAAGAAGATAGATAAGTAAAAGCTATCAACATATACCCCAAGTTATTTAAGACAATCTCTAGGTAAATTGTACAGCTTTCATAAATTTATCTTTTATTTGTGTGTTTTTCAGCCAGTGAAGATAAAGTCCAGTGGTTACTTGAAGCCATGTGCAAAGATACTTGTTTGATTGCACAGAAAAACCTGTATGACAGCCACATCTATTGATGAATTTTCTCCTTGCATATTAAATCTTGTGTGTTAGCACTGAGAAAAGGTAAAATCTAGTTAATAACTGAGAAGCAGACTTCAAAATATTGACACTCAGAAAAATGAAGAAATTGAAATTCCAAACCCTCTAAATGATTTAAGTGCTTAAAGATTTTCTATCTTTTGGGAAAATACACTATCTGAATGCACCCTGCAAATGCTTTAATTACTTTAATAATTAAACACTTTAATAATGTAATAAAAATGCTTTAATTAAACAACTGCAACTGCATTTGAAAATATATATTCTTTGCATACTTTCTTGTAACAGAAATTGGCATAGCAATCTTTATCCAAAACTGTGTGGACTTGAAGCATCTTTCTGTTGAAGTGCAACAATCTTTAGGCAGTCACATTGTTGGGGCTTGCTTATTGAATAAGCAAGTGAATAAACTGGAAAATCACTGCACAGACTGTTTAGTGTTTTCAGATATATGCTGTGCCAAACAAGACTATAGTGAATCACAGGTATTTTACTGTGACACTTCTAAAAAAAAAAAAAAAAAAAAAAAGCAACCAGTAAATATTTATGTATTTACTCATTTGAAACAAACATACAAAGTAATCCAGAACCATAGCAAGAAAACGGTGTGTTGGATGTAGGCTTTAGTCTAAAGCCTACATTTTTGTAGGCTTTAGACTAAAGAAATTCGAAGGTATTTTGTACTGATTGAAGATGTTTCTCTCTCTACTTCGCATATGTAGACCATGTGGTTGCATAGAACATTATGCTTTCTGTGTTTTAGTAATAGGTACTTGTGTTTTGAAGGACTTGAACTTCAAACAGAATCCAGAATAAAATGGAGCTTCTTGTTCAAATGCAGAATTAGAGCTGGGATCAGCTCTTTGACTCCAATAGCACCAAGGGATGGTGTGCCCACTTGCAGGGCTTTAGTCACACAAATTCAAACCTCTCTGCTTGTACCAAAGCCATTCCGTAAGTATATGAATGTGGATGCATATGAATGCATAAGTGCGAATTATGTCCTACTTCTTCGTTTTTCTATATGAAAGAAGTTCATCTCAACTCCTTCCCCCATCACCAGTGTCCTGGATTTTCTGACCTTGCACATGAGCAGTATAGTTATTTTAGGTAGCATCCTATGAAGGAGCCATAACTCATAGTCTTTGCACTTCTACAGTACTGCATGTACTGAAGCTGGCTCTTTCTTAGAACACAAGTGGACAGATTACAGAAACTTCTGCCTTCATCTGTTGTGCATTGGTCAGGCTGGTGGAAAGAGCTAGTTTGGCATAAGTTCATTTACCATCCTAATCAGTTTCTGGTTAAAGTCACAATCTATTTTAAAAACAGAGTATTCCTGTAACCTCACCAGCTCCCAGTTCTATTCAGTCCACTTATATGGTTCAGAAAAAAGCAGAGAAATTGGCATTGTGGCCAAAGTTTTTTTGTTATAACTAGAGAGGAATGTCTTGAACTTAATGCGTTTGGTTTAGGATATCTGTTTTTGTCTACTATAGCCAATTGTCCATCATAAGTGTAGCATGCACTATATAATTTAACAGCAGTGGTTAGCACAGCAAAAGCCAACTGTTGAGGCTGGGTGGGAAACCTGAGATATTTTGTTAACCAAATATGTCCTAAAATAATCTTAATTTTTTGAGAAACTACCAATCTCTGCATTCTTGGCTAAATGCTGTTTTTGAAATTTTAAAATGGCCTATTCATCCTTAATTGTACACTTCACCAAGATTATTTATTTTTTTATTTATTTGCATGTCAAGTGTGTTCTGTACTAAGCAATGTTCCACATTCCTGATCTCAAGGAACAAAAGTGAAAATGGGAGGAAGTAGGCCTGATCAGTTTATGTGGAGGAAAGGGCGACTTTTAAAAATTGGAAATATAAAATTATCTTGTATCTTAGATATTGAGAGCAAGTATATAAAGCAGAGGATTTCAATCAGACTTAAAATGTCTGAAATTTAATGTTGCCAGTAAAACCTCCAGTTTCTTAATTTATTAAGTCTTATAGCATGGAACAGAAAGAAATAGACTGGGGATTAATTTACAACACAGTGCATTTTACCCTTTTAAAGGCAGATGATCTTTAAAAATGAAAATGAATTCGGATTGAACTGAGTCTTAATGAACACATTCTAATTTTTACTTCTGAAACAATAAATACAATTGGTTAGAAATGGTTTGAGGGAGAACAAAATGAGGAAATTTCCCTTTTATAAAACAGCATTTTTATTTTACATTTCAGCATTTCCATTAGATGCAAAAGCAGATAAATTATGTGCCAGACTTGCACACCATTCATAAAATCAGCGGGAGGAAGCTCACCCAAGAGGTGGGTGGAAAGAAGCCAATGGAGAAACCATATCTCTCCCTTCCAAGAAATATCACAGAGAAGGAAAGGTGTTTTTTAATTTTTATTTATTTATTCATTTTTGCAGAGTAATCCACATTTGTTTGTGATATAATGTTTGTTTTACTAAGGATTCTCCTACTTTATAAATAAGCTTCATTAACTGAGTAGTTCGTCTTGACTTTAGCCTTGCATCCTGAGAATCTGTTCCCTGAAGTCCACAGATGGTCCTGGTTGAACTTGACAGGCAGTGCATGGTCTGCTAAAAGACATTTGGATAGTGTGATGGATGTGTCCCCACCTAAGGGAGCAGCAATAAGGGGTAAAGGGAGAGGAGCATTTTGCACAAACTAACAGCTTTTGCAACATATGCAGGCATCTTCACAACCCAGCAATTGTGGAACAAAAGAGTAAGCCTCAGGCACAATCCCTCCTTGGGTGGTAGCCTGTGAATTTGGCAGTGTGAAGAACTGTGAGGTATCTTCTAAGAGAGCTCTGCTGTTCAGAGGCCATTAACCAATCCTTATGTAAACTCTTCCTGAAAATTCACTTCCACCATACTGAGACAAAAGGAACAGTGTTTTTTCTGATCTTCTAGTAAACTGCACATAAGGCTTTTCTGTTATTTCTTCCTGTTTTGGTGCCTTTACTTGTAGCTAAGGTGAAATGGATTGCAAGCAGTCTGGGACAGGGGGCTGGCTTTTTCTTCTAAGTCTCTACTATGAATGGAACAAGACTCCTCTTCTTGTTACAAAAATGCAGTTTCTTGGTGTGAGGTGTTATGCAAGTTAATTACTTGGTCTAAGCACTCCAGGGAGCTTTTTTGAACCACGGCGCAACTTCTTGCAGGCAGGTTAAAATCAGCCATGCTCAGCAGTGAAAGCAAAGCTTCACGACTGTAAATTCTGCCCCTATCCTGACTAAAACACAAAAAAATGCTGCAGTAAGCTCTAGCCTATCTCAGTCCATGCAGATATAAACTAACTCATCTAACTGGAGTTTTATGACGAATGAGAAGCAGCCAGTTCCACCTTGGCCTTTAGAGCTGAGAAGTAAAGCCCTGTCTTTGTCTGGTGATTAATGAGATACTCCTTCCAAGACTTTGCTCTGCCAGTGAAATATATTTGGAACTGTTGGAAAAGGAAAAATTGTGGTTGGAAAAAGGAGTGTATTATGTGTGAGTGACACAATGTTTGTGCATGTACGTGGGTGTTCTGAGCAGATCCTTGAGATGCTTAAAAGAATAAGGATGAAGAATGTTTAAGTGTTGCCAAGTTGTCAAGTGTTTATCTTTTCAGATATATAGTAGTATCGACAGCCCTTCTTACTGGATGGTCCCTACAGTAGGCAGGGAAAAGAAAAAAAAAAAAAATCCACATAAAAACCTGGACAGAATAATATGAATTTCTTTAGATTTGGAAAAATAGTATAAATAAATTAATAATTTGCATATGTGCATAATTTCATGCTCCATGAAAGTGCAAGTTTTCCTAGCCCATGACATGAGTGAGAATCTTGCTAGGATAAGCTTGGTGTAAATGAAACAAGTTTTTCTTTAAATCTCTCACAGGGGTTAAACTGTTCAAGCAGTCATCAGTAGATTCCTAATCTGCTGTTGTACTTTGTCAAACTTCCTGTGCTCTGGCAGCCCTGAGGCTTGTCTTGCCATCCATTTTAGCACCCTTCATACTTGCCAGGTACAGCCACTTACAAAATGCCTACTTTTGGTGGAGCAATCAGCCTTTTATTTAGCTTCAACGTCCTGCTTCATAAATTTCAGGTGAATTCTTCTTTCTCTCCACATTTTGCATCTCTCAGAGATGCATGGTCTTACACCTGCCCTCTGAGATGAAAAACTGAATTTTCCATTTCAGAATCCAAACTACCTAAGCTCCTTCGGTCCTTGAGGCCTGTGTTCTCTCTAACTTCTATGCAAACCCCAGAGGATCACTTCTCTCATTAAGTAAAGCTCTTGCATTTCCAGTAACCTAATTGAAACAAGAATGCCTCTTTTCCAAGTGGGGAGCAGACAAACTCTAGTTCGATACTCCCTGTCATTTCTCACATATTCTTATAAGAGAAATCATGGGCCCTCCTAAACAATCCCCAATCTGTCAGATCCCTTTACATGCACTGGAAAGTTTTCTCTGGCCAACTTGCACATTCACACAGGCAGAATTTTGAGCATTCAAGGGTGGTGACTGGCCCATGTTTTTAACCTTGTATGAATGATATGTTTAACTGTTATTTAGAAGGTGAACACCGGTGATGGCTCCCCACAGTATGCTTGACAGAAGTCATATCAGCTTTTGCACAAGTGTCTGTATGCACATAGGCATAGATACCAGTATGAAAACTTCTGCTTGCTGTATTATCTCATGATGCTGTACAGATGGTCTTCTAGATTACGAAGGAAACGCCTCTGGCAAGCAGTGCTCTTCACTGTAATTGATGCTATGAGGTATAAGCTTTGAGTTTCTGGAAAGTATCTCCTTTTCTCATCTCTTTTCTTCCAGTAGAATGATGTAATACAGGATACTTCTAAACAACTAGGAAATATTTGTAATCTGTTTAGGTAGTCTCCTCCTATATTTATAATTCAAAAAGATTTCTTTAACTGTTATAGGTGGAATGTGGCAATTAACCATCATTCAACTTGAGGCAATATTGTAAACCACCAGTGAACTAAATAGTAGAAATACCAAAATAATCAGAACAAGTTAGTTTCACAGTTCTGTTTTTTGTCTAATATTTTAGGTTTTAAACTAGAAAGAAAAGCTTGTATTTTTCATCTTATAAAATTGTAATGAAGTATACTCAAATAACAGAATCGTGTAAGATTTTCTAGACAATTATAAGCTAAATCTTCCACTTCCCTAAATGATTTATTGGCATTTAATAAATGGCAGTTAAGAGTATAAGAATAGAATGTGGTGAGTGACAATTATGACCGTTGAATTATTAAGATCCTAACATTTCACTAATTGAGAACGTTCCTCTGAGTGGAGGCCCAAGAAAACGAAGAGGAATTTTCAAGTAGAATGATCTGCCTACTTCATCTCTACTCCAGGTGAACCACATTGAGATTTGTGACAGGGGAATGAATGAGATTCAAAGAATGACAGAATCGTAGAATCACAGAATGTCTTGGCTTGGAAGGAAACTTAAAAATCAGCTAGTTCCATTGCCCCATTAGACTGAGTTGCCTAGGGCCCATCCAAGCTGGCAATTAATGCCCTCCAGGGATAGGGCACCTACTACTCCTCTGGTCAATCACAGAAGCACAGAATCACAGAATGGCCAGGGTTGGAAGGGACCTCAAGAATCATGAATCTCCAACCCCCCTGACACATGCAGGGCCACCAACCTCCACATTTAATACTAGACCAGGCTGCCCAGGGCCCCATCCAATCTGCGCTTGAACACCTCCGGTGATGGGGCATCCACAACCTCTCTGGGCAGCCTGTTCCAGCACCTCACCACTCTCTCTATAAAGAAATTCCCCCTGATGTCCAACCTAAAACTTCCCTCCCTCAACTTAAAACCATTTCCCCTTGTTCTGCTGTTATCTACCCTTTCAAAGAGTTTTTGATTCCCCTCCTGTTTGTAGGCTCCCTTAAGGTATTGAAAGGCTGCAATGAGGTCACTCCACAGCCTTCTTTTTTCCAGGCTGAACAAGCCCAGCTCCCTCAGCCTGTCTTTGTAGGGGAGGTAGCCCTGATCTTTTCTGTGGCTCTCCTCTGGACCCTCTCCAACATTTCTCTGTCTTTCTTGTACTGGGGGCTCCAGACCTGGACACAGTACTCCAGATGGGAAGCTCACAAGAGCAGAGTAGAGGGGGACAATCACCTCCCTGTCCCTGCTGGCCACCCCTCTACTGATGGAGCCCAAGATACCATTCACTTTCTGAGCTGCAAGAGCACACTGCTGGCTCAGGTTAAGCTTTTCATCCATCAGGACCCCCAGGTCCTTCTCTGCAGGGCTGCTCTCAAGGACTGCTCCTTCCATCTGTATAGATGCATGGGATTCCTTTGGCCCAAGTGCAAAACCTTGCACTTTGCTGTGTTGAACCTCATCAGGTTCACCCGGGCCCACCCTTCAAGCCTGTTGAATGGCCTCTCTGAATGGCATTCCTTCCTTCTACTGTGTCAACCGCACCACTCAGCTTGGTGTCATCAGCAAACTTGCTGAGGGTGCACTCGATTCCATCATCGATGTCATTGACAATGATGTTAAATTTAGAGCACTAGTCCCAAGATAGACCCTTGGGGGATGCTACTCGATACTGGCCTCCACCTGGACATAGAGCCATTAATGACCACCCTCCATCTGCGGCCTTTCAACCAGTTTCTTATTCATAGAGTGGTCCACCTATCAAATCCACATTCCTCGAATTTGGAGATAAGGATGTGGTGGGGACCATGTCAAAGGCCTTGCTCAAGTCCAGGTAAGTGACATTGGTACTGGGGCAATTTGCCTGAGTATCTCACCACCTTCCAAGTAAAGAATTTACACCTAATATCAATTCTAAAATCCTCCCTCTTTTAGCTTAAAAGTGTGCCCTATCATGATCTGCCTGTGTAAACATTTGACCTCCATCTTGTTTATAAGCCTAAGGTTCCCTTAGGACTGTAGGATGCATGTCATCAGGCTCCAGAGTCATGTACCTGTTCAGTTTTCCAGAGTCAGTGGGAAGCAGTCCAGGTTTACATAATTGAAGTTGCATTTGTTTTTTATTATTTTATTTTTTATTCTTTATTATATGAGTAGTATTGCAAGCATGGCATTAATAGATGTTGGGGTTTAACTTGACATTGCAGTAAGTAGGACACAACAGTTCTCTTGCTCCCTCTCAGTGGTGTGGAGGAGAGAATCAGGAAAGAAAGATAAAACTGATGGGTAAGACAAAGACAGTTCTACAGGACAGAAAAGAATACATAAAACAAATGATGTATAATGCAATTTCTCACCACTTATCAACTGATGTTCAGCCTGTCCCCCCAAAATGACAGGCTCCCTGGCCAACTCCTCTGAGTTTGTTCAGAATGATGTTATATGGCATGAAATATTTCTTTGGCCAGTTTGGGCCAGATATCCTAGTTCTGACCCCTCCCAGTGTCTTGTTCAACATCTGTACTGCTGGGTACAGGCCAGGATAGTATGAGAAGCTGAAAAGTTCATGACTTGGTATAATGCTGCTCAGGTAAACCACTAAAACACCAAGGTTGTTTTTCTCCTGAATCCAAAACACAACACCATGTCAGCCACTATGAAGAAAATTAACTCTATCACAACCATAACCAGAACAGTAAAACTGCAGGTCAAATCTGAAACACATAGTAGAAAATATTCTTTAAAATTACTGATAGCAAAGATCTATTAGCAACTTCCACACACTCTTTCCAGTTGAACTCTTAAGTGCAGGTCTTATTTGGGAATGGGAAGGGTTATTTTGGATATTGACCTTTTATTCCAGAGACAGTTAAATTGACTGATTTTTTATATTTGATCAGAGGCTTGAGTTTTCTTCCATTGAAGTTAATGGTTATCCTATTGATTTCTTAGAATGCTGGATACTCTTCCAAATTAATTCTGTTCTAAAATGGGGCAATTTGTTTTTATATAAAAAGTGAAATTTATGGCTAGGCTTGGCTCAGTGTACTCTGTTGAAGACTATAAAGGACTGCAGCAATCAATGCAAAATAATAAAAAATTAAAAGAGAGAAGCATTCTGTCAATAACACTCCTGTAACAAAGGGAATGCTTGTTTTATATTGATCAGCTTCTGTTAAATAATGTATTATGTCTTCACATCCATGTAGGCTCTAGCAGGGTTGTTTATTGCAAGTAGTGGCAGTACAGAAATGCTCTTAGTGAGCAAGGAAATCAATACTGTATCTGTAAACACACTTGCAAATGCAGTCCCATGGCTCACTCTCCAATCTGCAGCTGCCCATTAAGCCAAAATAGTGTGAAATAAGACTGCTTGTTACACTCTCTGTATCTCTTTCAGCACCTTCCTGGATAGCAATAAGCTGCTTAAACAGTTCAGTTAGAATCCATTCCAGAAGTACCTTGCTTGGAGTACTCTACTTACCTACTGAGCAAATGGGAAAGGATCCACAAATCAACTAAGACAATTGTAATGTAAGATTTGTCAAGGAGCACAGATTTTTAGTAGCTTTCTTTTTTTTTTTTTTTTTTTTTTTTTGTGCAGAAACTGGAAAGTTCTGAGAACAGTTTATTTGTGAAACTGTCAGTTAATCCAGTTCAAAATTAGAGCATTGTCAACTTAGTGTCACAACTCTGATACATCTCCTCCAGTCCTTGGATGGGATGCACAGTAAACAGCTACTCAATTCTCACTGAATTAGAGTCCTAAATCAGTGAGGCTACTCTGGTAAAGGAAAAATGCTCCCCTTCTTTAAAAGAGTGTGGTGTTGGTGCCAACTGAATGAAGCTAAAGAGGAGAGCAGGGGCTAATAAGACAAGTAGTCCTGGTGCACCTGAAATCACATCACATACAAGTGTCATTTTGTTTGCCTGTCCTCTAGTCATATAATGTTTCGCACATTTCCCAGTGTGTCTAGGTCTGGCCCAGTCCTCTGTAGCTTATACGAAAGACAGTACTTCAAAAGGACTGACTAAAAATGAGCTTTCTATTTAAATAGACTAGTTTTCACTTAATTTTCATTGAATTAAAATTTCATTTAGTTTTTATTTACTTACTATTCAACATCATCTGAGGTCTTTTCAGTATCACAGTCCAATTCCTCTGAGCCAACTCCTTCCATATCTTAGTTCCCCTTGATATTAAAAGACTAACATTTGCAGCACTGGACAGATACAGTAGTAAAAAATAACATATAATGCTAAACATTTTATTATTTGATTATTTCAGACAAATTGCATTAGAATGAGGCATGGCTTATTTTCATATATTGATTCTGTGGAAATGCATCTGCATAGTTCTGGATTAGGAACATTATAGTACAATATGTTTTCTGGCCATAGAGTGGGATTTATCAGAACAGATTTTAGCCACCTCTAAGTTAGATGCCTAGACTAAGCCAAGAGTTATAAAATTCCTTTACAACTGAAGTTGAAATATGGTCTTCTCCAGGAAATTGAGACAACTGTATAAGATGGGTGGGATGTATGAATTTATGGAGGTACATGGCTTTCTCCTTTGGCTCTATAGTGTGGTTTGGAAGCTAACTTGTATCAGTTTACACATTCTACATTTTGTGAGGGAATCATATCATGCAAAAATAAGAACTAGCAAAGTTGCCGTGAGAGACAGGTAAGTGAGGTTTTTAAGAATGCTGTTCATTAGTAGCAACAGAAGATGCAAACTAGCTCTGAACAGTGCTGGTTATTGGATAAGCAATCCTTAGAAAAATGTGGTGACATAGGAGTAGAGTCCAGAACACCAGATTGAAGGACATTAATTTTCAATATCTGTATAAAGACTTATTTGAAAGCGCTTACTGATCTTGTTCCTTGATTACTAATGGGGTCCATATGACAGACACAGAAGAAATCAGGGAAGCAGGGTGAACTTTAGAGATCTGTGATCCCTCTGAAGTCTCTTTTGGATAGAGTACATTAGCAAGATCTGGCCCCAAGTCTAGTGGGAACAGTAACCAACTTAACATTTTAGTGACCTCAAGCCATGGACAGAACAAGGGAGTGATAGCCATCTTCTGTCCACATAGACATGCTCTGTATTTTCTTCTCCTAAGAAGGTATCTTCCTTTAAACCCAGTAGTATACATAAGTGCCATTTTGTACTTTGCTGTCATGACCTGTTCACATATCTGAGGATGTTTGTTTAGCTGCAGTTTGGCTACTGATATATAACATATAGAATATAGAAAACCTTTGAAACACACAAGAAAGTCCAAAGCTGCAATGACACCAGTAAAATGAAGATAAGAGTAAATCATGGTTAATAGAAACAGTACATTTGTAAGAATGATTTTCAGCTTTGGTGTGAAAACTATTGACGATAAACACCAGATTTCCCCCATTTGTGGGTTACTTTCTGTATACAAGTCATTCGAAAGACAAACGGAGTTGGATAGCCTGCTTTTTAGCTACCAATTAATACATACAGCTTCTGAAATTACTTTCCTATAACCCAGCTAGAAGATCAGTATATGTAACTTAGTTTACACTGTCAGAGGAACTCTCCAACTTACAAATGCGTAATTGAAAAATATTTTATCAAATTTGTACTGATACCAGTAGAGTCTCAATAGATAAACCTCACTGTGAATGATATGCTTAAAAAATTTTGTCCATGTTAGAGTTTCAAATTGCTGACCATTACCTATTATTATTGTAGTATAGTTTATTGCAAATCAGTGAGATGGTAATTCCTTATTTGGTCTTCCAGCAAAATCCCTATTTGATAGTTCTTCACAAAGAACTAATCATTTGATTTCCCTTAGAAGGGAAAGATAATAAGACTGTCATTAAAGCGTTCTAGGAGAAAAATACATATTGTAAATGTATTTCTGAACTCACGGGTGCAGAACTGAAGTGAATTTCCAACACAGCCTTTCCAACAGAGCCTTCAAATCAAAACATTTCAGCATTCTTACTAACATCAGTGGATTGTGGAACCAGAATGTTGTGTTACAATAACCTCAAGATTTTGGGGCTGAAGGATCCTTGAATATTATTTCAGTCTCTGCTTTTCCCTGGAAACTTCCTTACTGCCAGCAGTACTCTTCTGCTTGCCAAAAGTGACCTAATGCTGAAATTATTTGTTATATTTGAACTGGGAACAAAATTAACTCTTAAGATGGGTGGCCTATAGCATCAGAAAGGAATGGAGCAGAGGTCAGATGTGCATCCTGGCCAATGCTCTAACAGGACTTAAAGTCTTCCTGAAGTCTAACTGAACTTCCCTCCTAACTGAAAAAACAGCATTTTGCCCAGAGGGACTATGTGATATGCATATTGTTGTTATGGTATTTTGTCATCTGATTGGATTTATTTTTCATGTATTTCAAGAACTTCCAGGGCTTGCTTTGTCAATTGCATGCATAACTTTTCAGAGGGAGAACTGGGATTAAACATACACAGAGCAACATGGTTCTTCAGAAAGGAACATTTTGACTTTGAAGACGATCATTTTAAATATCATTACTACTCACCTAAGTATTCATCTCATTCACTCTGTGGAAATAAACCATTTCAGGGGTAAGGGAGGAGGAAAATTTCTGAATGCAGTTTGTAGAGCACATTTCTTACACTTGAGAACTGCTCAGATATTCATTCACTATAGTCCTCTGAAGATGCTTAGGTTTTGGCAGGTACATTTATCCATGGAACAACACACAGAAAGAAACCCTGGTGCCTTGGAACGGGTCAATGCAGGTCTGAAGGTTAACCTAAGCCAAAGATCCTGAGGGAAATTATTCTTAACAAAAACTGACACATATATGCCCCTGCCAGCTTTAGAAAAAACAAACATATACTTCATCTCAATTGAACACATCTTTTGAGTCTCAGAAAGCTAAAATTTTGTACTGAATAATGTTTGCTGCCAAGGAAAAATTAGTTTGCACTTTTTATTCTTAGTGCTCTTGTACCCAGCAGAACTGTTTTACATTTATCTGACCCCATGCAATAGCCTTTTTTGTTCAAAACCATTACATTTAATACATCTTCATAAGGAATATTTTGGAGTGTTGCCCAGTCACTGTCTAAAATGAAGCAAGAGCAGAACCTCCACTACAACATGTGCATATGTTACCCTCATACTGTGTGCGAATGCAAGAGCGGACTTCACTTCAAAGCAATAAATGCTATATCTACCTAATGAACTCCAAATACCATTTCTTGCACACTTGGGTCTCCCACTGAAGTCCATAGGCTTTTCACATGTGTAAAATAAGGATAGTAAATATATACGAGCTACAAAACATGGAGTTTTAAAAAAAAATTAAAAAAGTATTTGCGTACATGCTTCCACTGAACATGAATTACATACTGGTTTTATAAACTTCTTAATAAGAAGACTGTATCTTCCATAACTGAGATGAGTCTGCATTACAATAACATAATAATAATAATAATAAACTGAGATAGAAAGCAGCCATAGTAGATATATAACATTATGTAGGTAGCTATATCAGAACAGACTCAAAAGAGAAATGAATCTTGAATGTTTCAAGAACATTGGAATTCACTTGTAATTCAATAAAGGATTAGATAGCTTTATGAGATGCATTATATCACCTGTTGTGCCATTACAGATCTCAGATGTCAGTCAAATCATGATGATGATAGAAGTGTATGGCAGTCAGAAGGCATATTTCCAGGAAAAAGGTAGGAACTGCTGAGTGCGTTTTCTGAGAACCTGCTTGTAATCAGAGTGATATTGGTGACCAATGGCAGCATCTTTCACAGTTGTGAGCTACATAATATTTGTTATTTTTGTTATTTTTTAATCCCAGCCTGTGTTAAAAGGATAGACTGTTCTTAATGTTTGCATAATGAGGAAGCCTGGAGACCTGTTCTAATGTCATGAGTACATTTTTCTGTACTCCTAAAGTGTTTATTTTCTCAGTAGGCTTATCCTTAGAAGAGTGTGAAAAAAGCAGAATTACTTTTTGTAACAAAATTGAAAGTAGAGAGAATTTAAAAGCTTTTAGCATCTGATTCACAAGAAGTGTAAAGAACTAATGGAGTAACTTATCAAGACTGGACCTTTTATAAGTGGTTCTCTTTAAAGCAAGATCAGAGTCGTAATAGTAAAAAGTCCTCAAGGGAAAGAGAATAACTTCAAATGTGAAATGTAAATACAACTGAAAGATAGAAAACGGTCAGATTTGTCTCTGTAGTTAAGAGGACAAATACCAGTTGGCTTAAACAATAGCAATAAATTATCAAGGGATGATTTATGATATGGAAAAAGACTGAGTTTAAAGATATGAGAAAAGTTATTGGTGATAGCTTATAAGTACAAACTATATAAGTATATCTTGAAAGTGATTTAGGGATTCTCAGAGCAGGATAAAGGACTGAATAGTCTCAACATTCCTTCTGGTACACTTTCCGCTCTGGTGTCCTGTGGCTTGTGTTATATCAGAGGTCTTAGTGATAGGTGGGCAGTTGGACTGGATGATCTAAGAGGTCTTTTCCAACCTTGGTGATTCTGTGATTCTGTAACATTTGAAAAACCAC
This sequence comes from Tympanuchus pallidicinctus, assembly GCF_026119805.1. NCBI lineage: Eukaryota > Metazoa > Chordata > Aves > Galliformes > Phasianidae > Tympanuchus > Tympanuchus pallidicinctus. Next base: position 71,355,572 of record NW_026294747.1, on the reverse strand, counting down.
CAGAGAAATTAAAGTTCAAGTTAAGAGAACAAATATCTCCTGATCTCCTTCGGGGACATAATCATCAAGGCAAAGTAAGGTCCCACCTGAGAATGTCTTATTTTCTTCCATATTGCAAAAATGTGAGAAAGAAATAGTGGAACTTACACAGAATCATCTGTAGACAGTAAGATTAACTTCATTTAAAAATACTTTTCTTGAAGAAGCTCTGCATTCATAACTGCTCAGTCCCAACAATGAATAGCACACACATACACAAATAACCATTATTTCTTATAATGAAAATGATAGCTCTTAGTGTCACTAATACAAGCCATTCCACAGTGAACAGGCAATATCAGTTTTATTTTCACCATAGGCACTAACTACTTGGATTTTGTCACCTGGGCAACAGTGCACATATTTCTGTTTCCAAGGGCACTTTAAAAAGCAGTCTCTGCTGCTGTTATAAAAGACTTCCTGCTGGACTTTCCCCTGATTTCGTGTTTCAATAACTCACATTGATTTCAGTAATTCATGCTGTATTTTCAGCATTACTTCATTCAACTTGATATCTAAAGATGTGGAAGTTGGTGAATGCTGTGCTACCCCACTTGAAAGATGGCGCAAACAAATACAGAGCTAGATCTGATCTTTTCTGAAAGGTGAGCTGCTGGTGTATGATCTGCTGTAGAGGATCCTAGAGAAGCTATCAGAAATGAGAACAATATGCTCTGATGAAAATAAGTAAATAAATGTTCAGTTAAAGCTATGAAGTTCCAGTAATACTGTCCTTAATTATCTGAAAATGCATCTTCTCATTAAGTGACATAGGACTGCCATAGTGCTTGATATTTGGCATTTAGATTCCAATGACACCAAAAAGACAAGTTGGAGTTGTCTTAGGAACTATTTAAACAAATGCTCTGAACATGTAGATTCACACAGAAAACTGCAGAAATATTCTCATTTTCTACAATATTTAAGAAAATGTTTCTGTAAGTGTTTATTATCCAGATGATACTTACAGTTTTTGAAGGTGAACTTTTAGTCTTAGAATAAATTTACACTCTACTGCAAAATACTTTCTATGTTCTGTTACTAGGTACTGAATTAAGGCTTGCAGGATTCAGCAGCTCATGTCTCCCTGCCCTCTTTGTGGCTGCCGCATGCAGCTAATTCCTCCTGGGAAAAGAAGCAGGCCATCAGTTTGTTTACCATCCAGTAAATATACCTGGCAGTTTCCTTGCACAAAATGAGCTGCTCTCTTGTCAGGAAGATGTTTGATCCTCTCACAAGCTCTGCCATCTGTTGAATAAATATAGGCATGTGAAAGTTCAAAGTGTTACTGTGTATAATAACTGGCAGTGAAACAGTGCATCATACTGACTCATGGAATTAAGACACATGCAGTTTCCAATTATGCCAGAGCTACGATAGTGTTAGGAAGAGAACAAACTCTTTAAAAAAGTCACCTCCTAAAATTTCTTAAAAGTATATATATATATCAATATTTTCTGTTGGATATCACACACATTTTACACTTAACTGTCAATTTAGCTTTGTCCATATGAAATTAATTCACAGCCTGTTTAATTTACTTCAGCACACTAGACTGATAAAAAAAATATCCTTATAAATGTAAAATTAAAGAGACATAAAATAACAATGAGTAAGGTGGTAATTTTCAATTTGTTACTTAGTTCCAGATGGACTATGAAATATTTAGCTGGAAGTGTTTAGTAGTGATTTATAGCTTTGGTTTTGTTTTGATTTCAGTGTACAGACCAAAAAGATTGCACTATCCTACTCATACACAAAATCTTCTCTAGCATTTCTTGTGAATGTATTCAAATACTATATTAAATGACTTTCAATTGTCAGTATAAACTTATTCATTGCTATTTCTAATACTTATAAGTGAAACAAATAATTTTGAGCGTAAATGTAGTATAGATAAACCAGTGCCGAATATAGATTACAAAGGTAGCTACAAAATATTCCTACAATATCATATTGTTATACATATTATAACCTTTTATTGGAGTAGGAAGTGCCAATAAAATTGAAGCAGTGATCCATGGTCTGAATCAAGATAAGAAGCTTGCTATAGTGGCTCAGAATCTTTCACTCTTAAACCATTATGGAATGGTTTGCTATTGTATCACAAGCAGTAATATGAGATAAGCTAACATTGAACTGAATATTTATTATACCTCTTATAATTAGTAACATGATATGTTAGCATGATTTTCACTGTCTTTGAGTTTTGTGGTAATGTGGGAATACTCACAATTTCAGGACAGGTTTTCAGAACACCTTCTGGAAAAGGTGTGTAATACAGTCCCAGACAGGAAAAGATTACCGTCTCCTCATTAGTAAAGAAATGGCAGAAAGCAGGAGAAGCTCGTAACAAACAATATGGGAAAATAAAATAGGGGACAATTATTACTTTAAGATGGGGTCACAGCCTTCTATTAGATATATAAGACATCTAACTGAACATAGAAATCTACATATGAGTAACATATAAACAGCCTAACTGGTATTTTTTAACTAGCATATAACTTGCCTAACAAATTTCAGCCATGCTTGTTTATGTATCTTCTTAAATTTATTGTCTATAGGCCATCTATTCTCAAGAGAGAGAGATTTCCATAGGGTGTTTATTTCCACACTAAAATTGATGTGCAAGATAGGAAACGTGAATTGTTCTCAGCAGCTATGTCTTTTCAATGACTTAAGAAGAGTGCAGAGGACTAATTAAGTTTTGATAAGTTATTATAGACAGCTGAAGTTGGCTTAGAAGAATCCAGTCTTTAATTTGTAGATTAACTGAATAATCTGATGATCGAAATTTCAGTGATTGTTCTGTTCTCTACTCATTTAATTGTCAGAGAAAATGGAGATCTGCATAGAGGAATAACTGTGTGGTAGATCATAGATATGACCTCATGATAAACAGGTATGTATTATGACCTGTGAAAAGTCATCAGTTGTTTACTAACAGATGAACATTAGCAGATAAGATCTACTTGTATACTTCAGCATGAGGAAAGACCCTACTACAGTATTAAGCCAGAAGAAGAGAGTTACTTTAGTTTGATACTTATTTTTAACTGTATCCCCCAAGTATTCAACACAAACACCTATCTGGAGGCACCACAAATCCTTGGAAGTCATTTGAGTTTGGTTAATTCTCAAAGTGGTAACTCATGAAGAGGTTTGTCATCCCAATTTTGAAATCAATTTGCTAAGTGACTTTAGCTAGCCACTTCAAACTAGACTCAGATCTTAGGCTAAAAAGCATATTTTTAGCCTAAGCATATTTTAAAAGGTGAGTGATTACAACACTTACTCAAAACGCCAATATTTTCATTTTCTGTTAATATAGGTGGCATGTTTTCCCAATTCAAAACTAAGCAGAACTAAGCTCATGCATCACCAGTGTAAGACAAACACCAAAATTTTATTGCTGTAATGTCACCAATCTTGAGTGCCGCTCATATTAGTGGTTCAGGCATAAAATATTAATAACTATTGATTTTTAAGAGCATTTGGTTGGATAGGAGATTTTTTCTCTTTCCCAGAGGAAAAATTTAATGGGCCTTTGAGCAAATCATATTTATTTGTGGTCTGACTCCATTACTTTTCTCTTTGCTGAATTTTATTTGTCTGCTAATGAGAAACACTTTTAAAAATTATTATAATCTTGATATTCTTGCAGTAAGATCTTGTATGCTGCTAACAAATGACAAAATGAAATAAAGAGAAAACTAAGTTAATGTCCAGTGAAAAATGACGTAATAGTAAGGTACGTTGTTGCCTTGTGTTCCAGTTTATTTTCTGGTTCATACAACTGTCAACATTATCCTTATACTTTTATGGTCCAGATTGCTCAAAATGTCTTCCTGATTTGTAGGTATTGTTTTGAATCTGCACTTTATTATAGTTATATTTACATGTGTAATTCACTTAGATACATATACTGACCCTAGGGAAATGTCCAGTGAACATTCACTGTGCTTGAGCTTGAATGGATAATGAAATGCTAATAGAAAAATGTGGGCCCAGCTGATAGCGACTGAACTGTGCTTACCCATAAGACAGACTGGATGAAAGGTCTCCATAAAATTCAGCTCCTAAACCATAATTAGAGCACATTAAAATTTGCCTGTAATTTTACGTAGGTAATATATGCAAGTCTCATAAATCTGCTTCCTTCAATTTTTATCATTTGATTCTTATTTATAGGGAATACGGGTGGTGTGCAAATTGCTGGGTTTCCTTCTCCTGGTAACTATAATGGAGTACAGGGGAAGTGTAGTGCCACCCTTCCCTTTCCTTATTTCTTCAAGATTTTTAAAGTGATAATAATTCAATCTGACTATATTAAAATTCAGATTATATAGAGGAGGATGGCAGCTCAAAAAATTCCCAAATGAATTTCTGACTGAAATAGCAATGATGGTTGGGCATTGCCTATTTCATAGTTGTCGTTGATATGCTAGCTGGGCATTTGCAATGCTGTTTCACAGTTATTTTTAAAGTCTGGCTGTGTCTACATGCTGTTTTACAGCCTGGCACAGGTCATGGCTAGGGATGTTAGTCTTCTTTGATGGGAAGTGTTGAGAGGGTGACGACTGAAGTGCTGTTGTTTGCTACTGCCAGAATTAAGTCTTAGAATAGCACAAATGCAATCAAAACCTTTTCAGGATCCTGACAAAGAAAGAACAAAAGGAACAAATTTTTTTATCTGAATGGAAATCAGCCAATATTCAAACAAAATGAAACACGAGGAAAATCTGCTGTATATGCCAGCTACAGGCATTTGACATGGATTGCAAAGGCACAGTTGAGCATGTTGTGTAGAAGTTTGGGGAAGATGCTTTAGTTTCAGGCATGCAAGACTTCTTTGCTCTGCTGACCCTCAGAGGCTTGACAGCAGAGGGGTAGTAATGACAAAGCTTGTTCTACAGCCCCTAGAATCAGCCACAGTGACCTGTCAGTAAAGAAGGTAATGGAATATTTACTTCTCAGTAGTTCTTATTTGTCCATGCTATGTGTTTTTCTTGAGTGATCTAAATAACAGATCAGTGAGTACTGGAAGGTGTTTGGCATTACTAAGCCCTATCCTTACTCCTCTTCTGAGTCAATGGGACCTGAGATGGTGATCCACTCTGCACTTTGTAGAGATACCTCTAGCAGCTTTGGACAAACCACAATTCGAAGATAGTTAATTTACATAATAAAATAGGGAAGAGAATCACCCTGAAGCACTAAACAAAGGTGATTTTCAGACAAATGCGAGGAATTCATTTGTGCTTGGTCAATGAAAAGCATTCAGAAGATCACTTTGAACTACTGTGCCTCAGTCATGCATGAGGAAGACTTAAAATATTTTGTGTTACCCATATGCTTTGTCTATGTATACATATATACACATGCACACATATATAAAAAAGCTATCATTAACACTTTTGCACATGACAATTAAATTATATCAATACTTTTCCTATCATCTAAGTACAAAAAAGCTCCAGGTGATGAATAGCATTTCTGTATCTACGTAATTTAGTTCTTTTTCTACAAAAGCTTCAGAGATATGTTAGCATACCATCCTGCTCTCTGTGTAAGAAAGGAGAAAAGGACAGTGGTCCGAACATTTTATGAACATTGTATTCAACATATAATTTCTACTGTACAGGTTCAGTTAGTGACTCCTTGTGGTGATGTGTGAGTCATTTCTCTTCAGAAGAAGAGTTAAAGTGGCTGCAGCAGTTAAACAGGTAATTTAATGATCTGCCTGAAGTATTTTTATTATTCACAGAATCAGGGAATACCAGACCAAAAACAATACACAGCTGTTTTTCACTAAGTTTAATTCAGGCATTGAATTGCTATAATGTGATTTGTTTTAGAGTAGCATTTCAATCCCACACTAAATTTGTGTATTCTATTGTGCAGAAGATATTGATCCTGACTACCAGGAGCAGCACTTAAGCATTTTTTCTTTTAAAGCAATTTGTTGCCATTTAGCACAAAATATAATCAGGATATCTTCTACTCTTTCATGCGTTCTGAACTTCTTACTGTTTTCCCTCTGTAGTATACTTAAAAATATAAAAAACCTTGTTACACTGACTTAAGAAGACCAGTAACACAGGAATTCTTATAGTCTACTTTGATTGTTCAGTACTTTCATCCATTAACCTGCAAAAGACTCTTACACAGATAATTTACTTGTACTCTAACCTGTAATCTGTTTTGCTTATTCCTTACAAATAGTTGTAGTTTCTCAGGATGTCATTAGTCATTATCTGATTAATTTTAGAATCATTCAACTGAATTCAAATTGTTAGGTTCTTCCTCAAATGTGTTCTGATTTGTGATGTGTTTAGAGACATACACAATATTCTTGCCCCTTGCTATTCTTGCCCCTTTTGCCATCTGCGAGCTACCCCTTAAAGTACTTTTTGGCTCTTCATGTTAAGCTGCCAAATAGCACATCCATTTGAATATCTGATAGAAGTTTTATTTGTTTGTTTGTTTTTAAATAAAAATTAGATTAGCTTATACTTTCCCAGTATGCTGGGGTTTTTTGATAAATGATGTGCAGGCAGCTGGAGGAAAGAATATTCCCTTTCGAGAATTAATATTCTCTTCACTATATTCAGACAATTGTTAAAGGCTTCAACTGCAGCAGGTCAAAATAGAATTCCAGTACCCTCTGGTTGTCAGCCTCTTCCTTGTGTGAGGTGTTGATATGTCATTACTTCTCACGGCTTTTTACACTCAATGGTCAGTGATCAAATCAGATTACATTAATTTTTCTATTGTAATTTTGTGCAAGCATTTTATTAACTCAAGCTGCATCTGGAACTCTTGGGAATAGCTGAGATGTGATTTGAAGTTTCCTGATATAATGCATAAAATATTACTTGGTCTGGCACATGAATTATATTGCACTATTTAGATATTAACCATATAATGACAACTTTTGTAACAGGACTCCTTTTCATTTTTTAGATTGCCATTTACTTCAGCCTTGGGGATGATGAGGAAATAGGAATATTTCCAGAAATGTTTAGACGTACAACCAATTTACATGTAGTTAAGGGATAGAATCATAGAATGGTCTGGGTTGAAAAGGACCTCAAAGATTGTTTTGTTTCAAGTAATTATCTTTCAGATAATTACTCCATTAGTGGTAGAAGAATCATATTTTCTAACTCCAAAATTTACAGTGAAATATGAACCAGTGTAATCTGAATGAGAACCAAATAATTTCCCTCAGGATATGATTAGTTCACACAGTGAAAGGCAGTTTCATGTGTTTTCTGTAGTGGATTCATTTGGGATCTGCAATAACAATTTCAAATATTTTTGCCAATCGTACCAATTTTTCCATTCTATATTTTGCTGTAAGATAATTCAAGAATAATAATTACAGAATTCTCTAGCAATGTAATTAGCACAAGGCTATTATATATGTTTCTAAATACATCAGTCAGAAGTATATTCACAAATCAGAACATATTTGAGGAAGGCCCTAATGATGTGAGAGATGCAACTGGTGTTTGTAAGCAATTTTAGGATCCTTATAGAATAGCAGAATTAATTACTACTATTTGTAATATAGTAGATACGTTCATGTCTGCTTCTTTTTTTCCACCTATCCGTCTGTATTTCTGGTGATGTGTGTTTCTAAGTTAACAAGTGCAGGAAGTGCATCTGGCTTCCCTTCCACTTCAGAAAGAATTTTTAAAAGTAGAAATCAATGTTCTCAAACTGAAATGCTACCTGAGTGATGGCTTTTTTTTTTTTTTTTTTTTCTTTTTTTTTGCTTCCATACTAAATGGAGCACATGGTTTGTTATCTAAAATTCAATTACAAAATGTGGTATCTGTTAACACCTATCTAAGTTTAACCTAGTTTTCTTTGTGGGACAAATGACAAGTTATATAATATATACTATGTTGTAATAAATACATTGTGTCCTCTGAAAGCTGCCAGTCAGTCTTCTATACAGGCTCTACAGCTTAGAAGAAAATCATGCAATATTTTGTCTGGAAGATAAACAGCAATCATTAAGAGCCCTTTCCAAATACAGATATAAAATGGTTATATCATAATAATGGAGGTGTGTAAAATGTAAATAAGCATCTGAGACATACATTTATTCTTTATGCCACATGTGTCCAACTGTTTGGCGTGTCTGGGTCTCACTTCTCACAGTGAAGAGGAATTGTCTTGGGACTCGTATACATTGCTCTGAATGTAATACCTCGTGTTTATTTCCTTGGAAACTACAATAGATACAACTCTACTTGATAGATCAGTGCCTTAGCTACAAAACACTATTTCCCAGCACATTCACTACCATGAGCTATGCATTGTTGCTGGCAATAAACAAGAGCCTGCACTCAACAAAACCTACAGGTCTTTTATGCAATCTTAAACATAATCTCAAATTCCTTCATTAAAATGGAAAGCATGACTGCATATTTTTTGCTGTTCACAGTACAATGTTTAGGTGTATCAAAATGCATAATATTATTTGCCATAACTTGAATGAGCGCTGCAATATACTTCACTCAAGCTCCCAGACTGTCCTCATATGCCTATTGCCTCATTCTCCTAAACATTGTGGTCACTCTCCACTGATCTTGCTCCAGTTGATGTCTTTCTTGACCGGGCTGAGACTGGACAGTCACTTTTCAGTTACTTCTTCATTAATACGTCCTAGGTTTTCATCTGCTCCTGATTGTTGCGTACTTGGAAATTACTGAATGCTTTGCGCCACATTTCTTTTGCATGAACTCTTCAAACACTAAGCATGGAAATGTTTCTTGCACCTCTCCTAGACCTTTCATATTAGTTTCTCCATTTGGAAAATAATTTTTTTGGAATGAATTGGAAATGTTTAGCTTACGCACTGGTGGAAGGCTTTTCTGTGCTGCACATCTCTCACTGAACATGAAATACCTCTAGGGGCAGAAGTATTGAAATGAAAATAAGAAATTCAGACAGATTTTCTGTAACCATAGAACTCTTACACAGCACAAGAGAGATAAGGCTCATCTTGACTTGGGAACTTAGAAACAAGGTGTGCTTTTTGTGAAATTAGTATCTCAGAGTAATGGGATAATAGCCATGCATGCAGTACCCACAGTAACCTCCATTCGTTGCAAGGCTGACACTCCCAAGCTCCTCTAACCTCTTTCCATTCTTTCTGCCACTCTATCTGCATTTGTCACAAATCTTGGCTTTGTTTTCATAAAGAACTGAACCAGTTTTTTTTTATTCCTCTTTTTTTTTTTTTTTCTCTCTGCTCTTCTGCTTATCATCACAGAATCACAGAATTATAGGGGTTGGAAGGGACCTCCAGAGATCATTGAGTCCAACCCCCCTGCCAAAGCAGGTTCCCCACACCAGGAAATCACTGGATCATAAAGCTGTAATTCTCCACTTTATTAACAATAAACCTAATAATTGCTATGTAGAACATAGAAATGCTATGACAGACATCATTACACAACAAATGAGTTCACATTTTAATCCCTTAAAACATAAATTATCTTACTCATTTGCAAATCCACATTGCACAACCCAACTTACATATTCTTTTATCAGTGAGCTATTTCCAGCTATTTCCTTAAGAACTAATTTTTTGGTTACTTACTAAAACAGATACCTGGCATTTCATATGTCCCACAAGTTCTTATCAATATCCCTAACAGCTTTGATGGTATAAACTTTTACTAAAAAAAGGGCTTTTCTACTCTTGCCGGTCTGCATTCAGGATGAGAAATTTAGTCAGTTGATCAAAATAAACTTCCATAATAGCAGCACTGACTGTATCAGAGTAGAAAAAGGATAAATATATCATTGAATCCCTGAAATATTTAGCTGCTTGAGAAGTGGAATAGGTCAATATAATATTGTTCCAGATATTCAGGTTGAAATGAATGAGGCAAGAAGGGACTTGAGGAATTCAGGATCAAGCTCAAGGCAAAGATTAATGATGAAGCTTTGTTTTCCCTTTACATTTTAGCTCCAAATTAACTGGATCAGATGGAGCAACTAAAGCAATCAGTTACTTTACAGAATTAATAGTAAGAAAAATTTGGCTCATTCTTTGCTGTATGGTGAATTTTTCCACCTTAGAACACCAGAGAATTTATTTGTGAAGAGAAGCCAAATAAATGCTGATTTTAAAAAATAACTGGAAAAAACAACATGGAATTTTTTCTAAGTGTGACATTAACTCTTTAGCTATTCATTATGGTAACTGAATGATATAATGGAGCATACTTTGCACATACTGTGACTTGTATCTAGGTTCTAAAATCTAGTCTCTTCTAATAAGACCTTACATTACTCACCATTGCAAAAAAATACAAAGTTGAGAACTTCAGATGAAATTCTTGATGTATGCTGCCCTTTGAGACAAAAATTTCAGCCTCTACTCTAAAAGTCATACAGTTCTGTAGCACACAGTAATTGATCCTCTCTCTACATACACTCATGCTACATACATACTGACTTCATGCATCTTTTCCTAATACTGTCTTTTAAAGATGCAGATACGTGCATTCAGTGTGTAACTGAGGAAAGACTATGACATTTACAACCTTGCCCCTCTTTATGTTCTACCAAACTCAACAGCTCTGCCAAAGACAAGTTCTGACCTGCTTTTAATTTAGGCTAGGCTATGCAGAAGTGCCTGTATCCTCAAAGAAGTAACTGAAATAATTCAACAGTAATATTGTGCATTATTACCATCTAGGAGACTTTGTGTCTAGGCCTAAGCCAGGCCACAAGAAAAGAAACTGGTAGGCCTGTGGCTCTTTTTCTGAGTAAATTTGAGATATTTAAAGTTTGGATATATTTCTGTAAAGATATTTTGGTTTGGAGAAACTTCCAGTAATTCCTATTAACAAAGAGAGGAAAAAATAGGCTAGTAAAGCCTATGATATTTTAAGTGAAATTGTCCATGACCAGCAGTATGATTTACACTATTTACTCCATCTTCTATCAGACCAAGAACATGCAATCTAAATTTGTCAGCATTGGGCAAAAATAGTGCACAGCTGTAGGCAAGTTGTTGGGTACAGAAAGGTTGGCAAACTTAGAAGAACACATCCCATTCTAAACTCTTGATTCATGTAAATACATTTGTTGGGAAGAAAGCATGTAATTTTAAGTAATTATTATGTATTTATTATACAGACAGAACTTCAAATTAATTCTGCATAATCAAATTATTCTTTCTTTTTTATTTTTTGCCAAAGTAGGCTAGTGTTCATTTCAAATGCAGGTAGACACAGAGATATTAAAAGCAAGCTATTAACAAACAGAATCATCTGCAGACCAGTAGTGACAAGGGCCAGCAACAGCAGTTGCTGAGTTCTAACACAAATTGGGGATAACAGCCTCTTTAATCTTATAGTTCTAGTGAGAAATAGTAGAAAATGATAAATCATACAAGAGATATTCTGATAGAGCCAGATCTTCAGTTCCTCAAAAGATTCAGAATGGGCCATTTCTACACAAAGCACAATTCACTAATCATGTATGTTGTTTCAGGATTAGAAATTGCCAAAACAGTATTTGAGCTAACACCAGTAGCATAGGTATGAATAACTTGTCATTTCACAGCATACAGCGTTATTTATTTTTGCCATCAGTAGCAGGCACTGTTGCATTTATGTGCTCTTTTCTTTGCCAGTGAGATACTGGACAGCCATCTGTGTTCCAATCCCTTGGTCACTATTTTCAGTGTGGTAACAATTGTACTTACGTTGTAGAGAACTTTTGCACAAATTCCACTTGTTGGGCAACCTTTATGCATGTATTGAGATGGTATGAAAGTGTATAGTCAGCTTCTCACAGTATTTCTCACTTATAAATAAGTAAGTACACTTTGTTTATTTTAAGAATGAAACACTTATTCATACATCACAGGATTTAAAATTCTCCCTGACCAAACTGTGCATTCTGAAAGGAATCCAATCAAAGTTCAAGATCTCACAGCTTTTCCAAATATGTCGTTTCATTAATTAAGCTATCTGTTGGAAAAATAATCTTCATTTCCATTTTTAATTCCTCAGGTTTCTCACCTTTTGCCCTTGCAAAGATTGGTGTTTGAAAGGTGAAAGAAGAAGTAATAACTCTATAAGATAGCATCAAAATTTCAAGTCAGAGTGCAGAAGGGAATTGAAGCTTGAGAAAAATTTGAGAGGAATAGTGATTGTTAGTAAGATCATGAAATTTAGGCTGTTTTCCTTAATTGGCTGTCATATTCTCAGGTAGAATTGAGAACAATGTTTAACCAGTTTCTAGTTTGCTTTTGACACTAGAAGATAGTTTCCTTTCTAAAACATGACCAAATATCTCTGAACTTTTCATGTATATAATGCAATAAAAACAAAAAAGTATTTCCCTATCTGGGACTGTAAGAAGATGGCAAGGTTACTGCACATTTCTTTTTTTCTCTAGTGTATGCAGCAGTTCTGAGTGTGTCCTTTCATAAGATTTTAAAGATATATTTCATATTATGAAGATACTATAAAATGGGTCAACTTTGTCACTCAGTTTCATTTTCATAATCTCAGCAGCTTTTTTAAAGTAAATCAGGAGAGGAATTGAGACAAAACTGGATAAAGTTATCAGCTCAGAAAACAGCCATGATACACTTGGGAGACTTATAAAATCCTTGGCCATGATTTTAATATCTTTTGTGTGGATAAAATCATTGCATAGTTTTAATATAACTGCGATCAGAACTAGAACAACTGTGCATTACCAGCAAGATCACACATCAGGGTAACATTTTTCTTCGAAATTTCTCATTTGAATTGTGAACCAAGACCTTACTGGATTAACAAAACAAATTCCTAGAAATGGTGATGAAGCATGTAGTCATTTCAGCAAAAAACCTGATGTAAACGAACATTTTTATCTGTTTTATCTGTTTAAGTAAAAACTGTAAGAAATATTTGCCTCTACATTCTTCAGTGTTTGCATTGCAAGGACATGCACAACATGACCTAAAGATCCAAGGAGGAAGTTAAATTAATATTTTCAAATGTTTTTTGATTTTTATTTCTTAAACAAAAAGATCAAGTTGCTTGTTCTTTGAACTTCCATCAATTGTCAGTGTTTTACTAAGTGTTTTCCAGGACAGTCAAAAAGGAAATTGGACCAGAACAATGGGTAGCGTAAGCATTTATCTCCACTGCCGTGCATACTGATAAGGAAAAGCTGAATAGCTGTTCTCTCGCATCTTTTTAATTTTCTGTTTATTACCTCCTCAAGCAATTTGCTCAATTTAACAGAGAAAATTAGGTATTTTGATCTGTAAATTTCTCCTCATTCTCATCTTATTATCCCGTTTGCTTATTCTTTGTCCTATATAGAGGAAGCAAATGCAGTTTTAATTGGTAACCAGTTTCTTTTAGATATTTTGTTTCTTTACATCCATCTTTTCCCAACTCATGTGGCAGTAAAAATTTTCTTACACAAAAGAGAACATAGCCTCTTCCCATGGACAGCAACTTGTAAGTTCAAAAGACCTTCCATGAGCAAACAGATACAGTATTTGGGCACTTGCTTGCTTTAACTGAACTAGAATACAGTTGCCTTCATTTTACATGAGTTTTGACATCTAATAATAGCCATAAGTGCTGTAAGTTTTAGAGTTGCATTGTCAGATATAATGACCAGACTTGGCTCTCTGAAAATGGATGTGAATACAACACGCATTGAGACATCTGTAATGCCACCCATGCAGTGGTTATGCTGAAATTCCACTGTTGAAGGGTGGGAAAAATCTCTTTGCAAGTCCCAACAGAGCCTCAGGCATACACAGAGTTGCTTGGACAACCTCAAACTTGGTTTAAAAAGCACCTGAATTACAACTGCTTTTTGACTGTAACAGCCCAGGAAAAGTCCAGTGTGTGTCTGTCAGTATTATGTCTGGAAGCAGATGTGATGTGACAAAGATCTCTCTTCCACGATAACCCCTGCTAATATTACTCTAATATGTCCAACACAGTTCGGAGTGAAAAAATACCCCAATATTAGAGGCTGTTTCTCTTTTGCATGCTCACTAAATAAAGTTAAACAGTGATTCATCAAAACCATGAAGGAATTTCACAATTCCTGGAGACTAAGCTGACATTTTAAAACAATAGGGATCTCATTACATGGCAGTAAGTTTCTCATGGGCAAATCCAAGTAACTTAAAGAAAATTTCAGAAAATCTAAAACTAAAATGTATTTACGGTGCCCTTGAGAGGATATATATATGATATAAAATAAAATTTTGACACTGGCCAAATATTTTAGAGGAACGCTTTCTACTCTTGAGAGCCACTCTAAAACACCCACATGGTATTTAAGGAATGTGTATTCACTTCATATGTGCAAATAAAGAATGAATGACTTGAAGATATGCATGCAAAAATGGTAACTCACCAAATCAGCCTCTGTTTCTGAAGATGTTGATATAAATGACTTCTAAGTTTGCTTGGGACACTGCGCTTTCTCATGTTGACTTTCATTTCACTCTGTTGTTAAACACTACCACTACCAAAAAAACCACTAAACAACAAAAATAATTTTTTTTTCCAGAAATATGTATAAAAATATAAAATAATAAACTGAAGGCCAGAGTACAGTTTCAAGCTTATCATTCAGAATCATTAATTAATCTTCCTGGCACAAGGCTTGTGATTATACTTTCCTGGATATAACTGAGTGTGATCAAGGGCACAACGCAGTCTACATGCCAACACATAGTCTAAGTGAAGGCAATCTGTCAGAGAAGAAAAGTTTACCTGTACAAGTATTAGCAAAGCCATCTTGAATTTTGAATGAGAGAATAGCTCTTCATCTTTCCTATTTACCTAACTGCTGAGGATAGGTGTACATTAAGGTGCTTGAAAGAAGACTTCAGCTAGTGGTGGTTACACTGGAAATTGGCTGTAAGACATCAGGAATTTAGGTTCTTCTGTTAGTGTGGTTCCCTCTTGAGCTAATGAGCCCTGCTGAAAAGGGTATTAATGACAGTCTTTAGGCTTTTAATACACAACTTTCAATGCCTCAAATGTGATGCTGCAAAAAGCAAGCTAAGCAGAGAACCAGAAAGAAGCAACCTGACCTTATTCTTTTGGCTACAGAATGAGCTATAATGGAGATGAAGTAAACAGACATTTTGCTTGCTCCATCTTGCAACAATACAGATTGTACTATGCAAATCATCTCTAGGCCCACACACAGATTCACAAGTAAGAATACAAGAATTATCATCTAGGACGATCTAATCCATTATTATTGAAGTAGTTTAAAACTTTCACAAGTTATAGAGTTTCTCAGCTGTGTAGCGATGTTGGAATATAAACTGCTATCTGATGATCTGTGTAGCAGTGTCTGTGTTGAACATCAGGTATACCCAGAATATTTGCAGTTTGTCTTTCATACTCAGTAATGTCCTGAAATAATACTATGCAATAATACCCTAATACCAAAGCCTTGTTAATGTTGCTCACATTAACTCTTTCACTTCCAAATTTGCTTTTGAAGAACTTTACATTTTAAAGGCTACATATAGAAGAAAGTTAAAAACTAAGGAATTTCTTACTTGAAACTCTGTATTTTGTCTTAATATTGTGGTCTGTGAATTCTCTGGAATACCTTATTTTTAAAACAATAAAATCATGATGGCTGGTCTGCTACTCCCTTGTAGACTTACTGTGACATTTTAGCTTCCCTTGCAAATTCGATCACACTCACATAATTCTCTGTGGGCTTGTTGGGGAAATTTTACACCATTGCATTGCTCACCATCCCCGGAACATAGATTTGGATGCACACAGAGGAGCAAGTACAGCCAAGCAAGGAGTGGCAAAGTGGGTGGGAAGGTCTTCCTCCTCGTCGTTCCCCACACCATACAAAGCATATGTGGCATGTAGGAAATGATGTAATTGTGGACGTATATAATTTGCAACGTGTTTATTGCAGCACTAAACTAGTACTTAAGTGTCCAAGGTGCATTGTAGATGGAATTTAGGTATCTAGATTCAAAAAACTCCACCCAATCTGTTGACGTGCCTGAGATGCCAGCTATTTTTAACCATATCCTAAATTATTGCCTTCCAGACTGAAGGGAAGGAGTGGAAAAAGTGTGCCTCAGTGTGTTGGCTATGCAGCAGTTCAGGGGAATACCCTAGAGGTAATGTCTCATACACAAGTCACAAATTAGTGCATATGAATTAGAAATGAATTGTTTTCTCTTTCACTGTCTCAGCTTCCTTTTCTTGCACCTACATTCTGATAGAAAGTTTCAGAGACTGTTTTTCTCTCAAATTTGTCTTAAATATTTCTCCTCCACTTTTCACTGTGGCACATCTTGTACCACAAACAAACCTAAAGTCACCTTCTCCTGGTGAGGATTAACCTCATGCATCAGTTTAGGTTAGGGGATGACCTGCTGGAGAGGAGCTCCGTGGAGATGGACCTGGGGGTCCTGGTGGACAACAGGTTGGCCATGAGCCAGTAGTGTGTCCTGGTAGCCAAGAAATCCAATTGTATCCTGGAGAGCATTTATAAGAGCTTGGCTGGCAGGAAGAACTTTTATACAGTAAGGGTGTGGAGACTGGAATAGGTTGTCCAGAGAGGATGTGGAGTCTCCTTCTTTGGAGATATTCAAGACCCGGATGGATGCCTACCTGCGCAACCTATTGCAGGGAAACTGCTTTGATGATCTCATGAGGTCCCTTTCAACCCTGTGATTCTCTTTTAGATTTTTTCACATATCATATAAACTGTGGTTATTGTATTATTCCTTCTCTTTTGTGATTGCTTAGCTAGAAAATCTGATGTGTAGTCCTTTTAGAGCTCCAATCTTTTTTTGCCTCTTCCATGAACTTCCTCTAATTGCTGTACATCTATGACTGGGGCATGAGGAGTTAAATGCCTTCTTTCTGGTGCTGACTTAGTAGGAACACTGTTACAAACCACTTATACAATCATGAAGTGGTAATAATAAAATAAATACCCTTTTAAGTGGAAAAAAATACCTGTTAACTATATGCAGAAATCAAAATATACGGAGACCAAATGAAAACATAGTTCTCTATTGCTCTAAAGAGATGATGGAAACATAATGATGTAGTAGAGAGACCTTTCTTTGTGGAAGTAACTTTCTTTGAATATGTTTACTAACTCAAAGTTAGGACAGAGAGTAAGAGAGATAATGCATCTAGAGCAGCAGACACTGCATTTGTACCTGGAGAATGCAAGTGCAAAATGACTGCATTTCAATGACAAGTGCCTCTGTTTTTAACTCAAATGATTATTACTATTAGTTTTGGGAACTAACAAAATATTTTCTTTATTCTTACATATATTCTTATTATTCTTATATACACTTGTACAATGTACATAGGTATATGCACAGAACATATATCCATATGTATGAACATATACATATGAACATATACATGTGAAAACATAAATATAAAACATCATATAATGTCCTTTCCCTGGAGCAGACTTTTTTTTCAGAATTTAGAATTATTTATGTGTATATTCTACTTCCAAAGTATGTATCATTATCATTTTGGAATTTTCAAACCTGTGTAGAAAGGGTTAACTTTTTTTTTCTTCAAATTAAATCTTGGTTTATTTCTTGTCAAGAGGTCAGTGAAAGCCATTCTAGTCTCCGTTTATTTCAGTCTCTTTTTACAGAATTGTTCACATGTCAAGCATGCATTTCAGCAACAGTAATTAATTGATTCAAAACATTCTGTTGATAAACTAGGACAGAGTTGAGCAGAATTCTTGATGAGGAGAGGCAGATTTTGTCTTAAGACAAACTGAAAATCTAAACTAAATATGCATAGCATGGGAAAGGAAGACAGAGAAACAAAAGACACCTAGAAGCATGTAACTGCATATAATCTGTCTGTAAGAATAAGTTTCTTCCAGTGGTTCTAGGTAAAAAGAACTGAAGGAATGAAGAAAGATTGAGATACTCTGTGGGGACATCTGACTGCATTTATGGGTCAGTTCTTTTACATAACAATGGCTATAGCAAGGTTGTACCAAGGCAGAAGCATGCAGTCTCTATCAGGAAAATGTGCAGAGAAGCAGCAGTAACAGGTATGCACAGGATCACTCATGGGGATACCACTGCATGGAAGGTCTTTATCATTCATTGACCATGCTGGTTATATGAATTCTTCAGTCATAGAGAGATGAACAGAAACTATCAGAACTATCTAGTGGTCTTTTCCATTTGCATTAGCTGTGGACAGACATGTTCTGTCACATGTCCACAGACATTTAACCATCCAGTCCCACGTCCCCCACACAAATCTTGGTCCACCCACAACTCAATGTTAAATTTATAATTAATAAGCACATTAAAAATCATTCAATTTGCATAAATGAGGGATAGACAGAATGGCTTTATGTTGTACAAAAATCAAATTTTTAATTAAAAAGTGACCAATGTTCTACTGTAAAAATTACAAAAATAATTAAAATACTTAATCTAAGAGATTATTCTGTGGGGATTTAAAAGCATATGTGTGATTGGAGATGAACAGTGAACCTTAGACTAGTTTAGAAGACAAATACTTACATGGAATCAATGCTTTTTTCAGGAAAATAAGGATTTCTTTTTCAGAAGTAAAGCACTTCCACACTGTACTGTTTTGTGTCTAGTGGAATGCTCACACTGTTTCTATTCTTACAGTTAATTGTTATGAGAAACCTGTTTGTGTTTTCACTGCAGTAACTGGAATGTCTTGTTCTTCAATAAGAGCTCCTCAGGACTGTTTGCTTGGCAACCTCTTGTGCTTTTTAGCTAATGCATGAGTAAGATAAGAATAATCAACTTAAATATTTACATTGGACATTTCCAATGGTTAGTTCCAATTCACAGTGTTCAGAGAAGCAGGAAAAGACACTGCACTCTGTACTGAATTGTGTATCTTGAAAATCTTTTAGTTGTTAATATTTCCATTCCCAGTGTGATACTGAAAATCCTTAAGACATTAATGACAGACCCCTGAAGACAGGCTGACTTGAGGTTGTCTAGGTGTTGCTAATAAAACGGCATTGGAGATCAGAGAAGTGCTGGAAGCTCAGCCTCTAGGTGCAGTGTAGCCCTCTCTCTAACTACATTGTTATCTTTGAGGTTAATACCCATGTACAACAGATATTTGTAAACCATTTAAAATAGTTTAGCAGCAGCAAACTCCACACCAGTCATGCCCAAAATTCCAAATTTTTTAGATTCAGACTAAAGAAACTGAAAGCTCCTTATTTTAGGAGTTCCTTGTTAAAGAACAGATCACACTTTATGGTAATTCTCAAATATCCCGTGTGAAGAAATCAGCTTGTAGAGAAACACAAAGGACACAGTGAACAGAGTAGTGGCACTGAGTTGTCTTTGTTAAAGGGCAGTGTTTTCAGAACGCCGTACAAGATTTGTAACATTCTGCCTTTTCAACATTTATGTTGCTACATACAGGACATTTTCTGAGGCTGAAAAACTATGAGAGAGGAAAGGAATTTAATGATCAGAACTAGGCACATAACTAGATGGTTCATTAACTTCTGTTTGCTGTTAAATGCCATTGAAAAAATTTACCTCGGCACACAACCTACTCCCACTCAAAAGGAGTCTGTAGGTAATACTGTAGTGGAATAATTTTGTGTCTTTCTTAAGTGTGCTGCTTCTCAGTACCCTAATTCATCATTATTTAGTCATTCATTTAGACTTCATTACTTTTACCGCAAATATCATTTCCAATTTAGTAAAATTTGGCACTAGATGAAGTAAATATGAGGTGATGTTACAGTAGAAATAAATATTTCAGTAATTACCTCACAAATGTTTGCTTCCATTAAGCACAAACTGTTCAGTGCAGTTTCTACTTTATCACCCTTGAAATGGGCAATTTCAAAACTATTGAAAGTCAAATAGTTTCTTGCATTGTAACTTTGACTGTTTGAGAAATTAAATTTACTCTTCCATGAACTATGTCTGCTTTATTGTCTTATACTACGCAATATATGTCTTCTCTCCATTCCCCATTAGAGTCAATTTCTCTCCATTCCTTGGAAAGCAGTTTGATATCTGCTATTCCGTCCAAACAGCAACAACTAAACAATATGTCAGAATCTAGACTTTGCTCCAAACAAGAGCCCAATCAGTTCACCACATTGACATATTTGAACCATTTTTATCATTATGAATGAATTCTCTCTTGAATATTCCATTTAGTAGCTGATGGTACTGCCTTGTGTGAGAGAGATCTTGGTTACATTTTTGAGTGCTGGAATGCCCCACTGTAAGGTGTCATTGATACTATTCCTCACAGTTCTCATTGGAAATAAAATAAGATAAATTGCTCTTATTTCATTACAGATTTCTCAGACTGCATCCTGAGGAACATCTATTATTCAGGTTGTTTCACTCTGCTCCCAGTTAAGTGATTCTTAAAACCTTTTTTCTTTTTTTTTTTTTTTTTGCTTGTCCTCCAAAGTAGAAAAATTTTCATTCTATCACTATTTCCACAGAAGAATTCTTGATTTAAGAGACTGACTAGTTAAATCTTATCAATTTCTTCAAATTAGGTGTTCAAGTCAGGCAATGATCACAGTATCATTGAATCATTAAGGTTATAAAAGATCTGTAAGATCATCTATTCCAACAGTCAGCCCATCATCACCACACCCAATAAACCATGTCACTCAGCACCACATCTCCATATTTCTTGAACACCTCCAGGGTCAGTGACTCCACCACCTCCCCAGACCGCACGTTCCAATCCCTTACCACTCTTGAGAAGAAAATTTTCCTACTCTCCAACCTGAATGGGTCATGAATGAAACCAGAGAGGATGTTTGTACCTAATCAGTAACAAGATCTCTCTATATAAATACCTGCATCTACATATTTTTTAAAAGACAAGAATTGAAGAAAATCAGGTACTTTTATAAGGATAGTGATTATTAATATAATAAAATAAACTCTGTGCACGTGATCCAACACTTGTGAATGCTTTTACTTACTTTTCAGTCAGTGAAAGTGATTATTTTTGTTCAGAAATGAAAATGAAAATGTCATGAAAAGGACCAAAGCTTATTTTTAAGTGACATCTTTCTGCAAGACATCTTCAAACGAAATCCTCCAGTATTTATGTCCGTTGGACTTCCTAAACTAAGACCCACTTACAACAAAAAGCTGTTATTGATGCTTCTGACAAAGAGTAAGGTCTAACTTGGGCAGAGATGAGGAGAAAAACATATTTTGTTTTAATTTAAAATGCAAAATTATATTTTGGCACAGTATGTACAGATGATAATAAGATCATGTAATGACCCCAATTTAGCTATTAATTTCTAATAAATACATCAAAATATAAAGCATGAAACCTGAGTACTTTTGGACCTGCTAGCCAAACAAATAATTTGTTTTCAGGGCCAAAATTTCATCTGCCATATTATATATGAATGCAGTGTTGTCTTTGCTCAAATCACTGTGGGAGATTCCTTCTCCATGTCAGATACTGAGATGCAGAACAGATGCTGAGACATAATATAGCCATCCATAAATCCTTAAACTAAGAGCTGTGACCAGCTATATTCTCTTAATGCAGGAGGCTCAGTTTATGCTTGTATACAGTTTCCTTATTCTCATGCCAATTCCATGTCTCATTTCTATCCTCCGGTGACCGAGAGATGGAACAGAAATTTGAACTACTCAGTTCCAAAGGAATTATATAGTACCCCTGAAAACTTTATTTGTTGCTCATTTCTAATCCTAAGTAGAGAAATCACAATAATTCAGCTACTTTCTAGAGACATGGACAGTTGTACAAGAAATATAGCAATGTAAAGTTTATTCTCATTTGAATCTAATACTCTACAAATTAGGCCTATTCCCAAAGCTCAAATTCCAGTATTAAAATAAGTGAGTTGGAACAGGATCCAATGTATTAATATTAACATGAGAACACCAGGCATTCTGTCTTGCATCCATATTCCCAGAAGTGTAATCTGTATTCTTAGCATAACTGACAGTTTAATAATATCCCTCCTCTCCATTTCTTTTAACTAACTCAGAAAGAGGTTGATATTTTTAAGGGTGAACTCACACAGCTGGTTAACTCTGACACTCCTGTCTCGGATTTGAAAGTCTGCAGTGAAAAAGTGAATCTGGGCTCCAGCATAATTAACTAGAGCACTGATGATATATTCAGGTGTGTCAGACTGGTGAGACTTCTTTTGTGATAGCTATGAACATCATCTTGAGCATATTTCAATTCCAGACAAAAGCAAATGGGATTTTCTTCAGGTATCCGGCATGCTTTGGTGCAGAGGGGTATCCACTGATTCTGAAGATAGGAAAGGCAAAGAACAGGGGAAAGGTGGCATGGAACAATGTTGTACTGGCATCTTTCATGCATCCCACAATTTTGCTAGTTGCTCCTATAAAAATTTCCATGTACTAAGCTGTGTTATGTATTTGCTCAAAGTGGTAGTAGTCATATTGCTTGTAGTAAGTACTGAGTAGATAAAATTATGGCAGCACATCTTTTACCACAAACAATCTTAAAGTCACCTTCTCCTGAAAAGGAATAACTGCAAGTATTAGTACAGGTTGGACATGACTGGCTGGAGAGGGCCTCTGAGGAGAAGGACCTGGGGGTCCTGGTGAACAACAGGTTAGCCATGAGCCAGCAGTGTGCCCTAATGGCCAAAAAGGCCAGTGGGATCCTGGGGTGCATTAAAAGCAGGTGAAGGGAGGTGATCCTCCTCCTCTACTCTGCCCTGATCGGGATCACCTGGAGTACTGAATCCAGTTCTTGGCCTCCTTGGTACAAAAAAGACAGGGATCTCCTGGAAAGTCCCAGACCAGTGGAAGGCCACAAAGATGATAAAGAGCCTGGAGCACCTCTCTTATGAGGAAAGGCTGAGCAAACTGGATCTACTAAACCTTGAGAAAATAAGACTGAGAGGTGATCTTGTTAATGTTTATAAATACCTTAAGTGTGGGTCAAAGGGACATGGCCAACCACTTTTCAGTAGTCTGTGTGGACAGAACAAGGGGAAACAGACATAAACTTGAGCATAGGAAGTTCCGCACCAATATGCAAAGGAACTTCTTCACAGCAAGGGTGATAGAGCTCTGGAACAGGCTTCACAGGAGGCTGTGGATTCTCCTTGTCTGGAGATATTCAAGATCCATCTGAATGCCTACCTGTGCAGTCTGCTGTAGGGAGGTTGGACTTGATCCCTAGATGTCCCCTCCAACCCCTACAGTTCAGTGATTCTGTGAAATGTTTGCAACTGAAGGATGCTTGAAATTTAAGATAAAGCAGCAGGAGTGGTGGTAGTCTTTTGAAGTTCTACTTGTTGCCAGTTTGCTCCCTTCTCAGCTACTTACATGATCCAATTCTAAATCCATCTCTTAAGATAGATTTATGTTATCTCTGAATTTGGCCTAATAACCTCTTATTTTAGTCCTGTTATGATGTGTTTCTTATGATAGGTATCTAGTAAGTATTCATGAAGTATTGAGACTCTTACTAACAATGTTTCACCATCTGCACACATCCAAGAAAACAATTTGACTTAATTATCTGGATTTGCTGAGAGGAAAAAGTAAATCAAGGGAAAAAGCTGTTCTTTGGATCATCTAAATGATAATTTCAACTTCTTCAGTCTTAGGTATAGCCTCATATTTCCTGAAATCTTTTCTAGAAGAGTCTGAATTCAAACTGAAATATCTATGACAGTAGTTTTCAAATGCTAAAAGCAGTGCAGTGGTAGCATAAACATAGCTTTATCTAGGATTGCTGAGGATGTATGTGATTTCCTGAGCATATCCTGAGCTTGTATCTGCTCAATTACCAACTGATAATTACTGTGGCACTTTTGAAATGAAAATAACTACATTTAAACAGATCTCTTTAAAACAAGATTTCTGTGATGTAAATATACCTGAGGAGATTATTGTCCAATGCCTTAGTTTTATGTATATTTAAAATCATCCTTGCTCTGTTGAAAGATTAGAAGGAAAATACACACATAGAGGAGTAATGATGCATAGAATGTGCTGAAATATTTGTTGCTGGCCTAGATAAGCAGTGGTGAAAGACACAGCAACTGTCTACAAGATCCAGTGTAAACATTCAAAGTAGAGAGAAAATATGCACCATAGAATGTTTCAGTATTTCATTGTCAGAAAGTTATTTCATATTTAATCACTTCTTATTATGGTATGTTTGTTACCTGTATCATTTCACAAACACAGAAGATGACAAATTTTCTGCTTGGGAAAGTATGTGATAAAACTCTTCCCTTGAAAAGCAGTCTTATTGCGAAAGAAAAAAGAAAACACAATTAGAATGAGAGAAGCATTAGAGTGAGGGACAAAGCAGGCAGGGATATTCCAGGTTGAAAGCTCTGAAGAGCCATCAGGAAAGAATCTGAGACATCCTATATAAAGAATGTGTCTCAGTGTCCCAATGACAAAAAAAACAAAAAACAACAAACAAACAAACAAACTAACAAAAAAAACCAAAAAACCCACACCTTTTAGAGAAAAAAGCAAGAGAGACTTTTATATCTCATGTGCAGTAAGCTTGGAGAAGGGAGTTTAGAAAGCTAGCTAAGAAAAACAGATCACCGTGCAAATAATAAATTCAGCTGAGCAAAACCACTGATTGTTAGAATATGATTGACACTGGCTCTGGAGCCAGATGTCCTTCTGCCCTCCCAGCTGGAAAGGCCAGCTGGGTGGAGCTTCTTTAGAAAACTGGCTGCTGCCATTGTATGGCTAAAAGAAGGGTGGACACAGAGGTAAATTTTCAAAGCAGTGTGTTTATTAAGTACCCATTGACAAATACAGGCAATTGTTAGTGAGCCTCCTGCACATCCCTTTGAAAATCTACCCAGTTTGTCTGAGATGTTATCTCACCATTTATACTAGAAAAGGTGGCTTCCAAGATAGAGGTGGGCTTTCCTTGACAATGGATAAAATGGGTGATCTCAGAAACCCTTTGCCTTTCTAAAAAGCTGTGTGAGGTCTACCATACTACAATTCACATTCAATTTTTTTTTTTTTTTAATTCTTGTAAGATCAAAGAATTTTTTCTTATGTCATCACGCATGACATGGGTAATGAAAGCTCTGAGAAGCTAGAATTGAGAGTTTCCAGCATGGCCTCTATATAATTCTGTAGCTTTTCAGTATTCTCATTTATGTGGGGGCAAAAGGGGGGGATGATTAAGAGTACTTCACCTGGTAATGCTTGAACGCACACCATTGTTAGTTGAGAACAAATATAACCTCACTATTATTGTACTTTACCCATGTACACTTACAATGAACAGAATCAGCACTCTGTTTCTTCATTACAGCCATGGTTGTCTTTCAAAAGTTCTGCAGCATATATGAGCTTGTTATTAATCAAAAGCAGGTGTGAATTATTTAGGATCCCATGCAAAAATCTCTACAAAATAAAAATCACACAAGAAAGGAAGATAAATTCAAATTTTCAAACTCTGTTAGCATGTGTTTGGTCACACTGTTGTCTGAACATGACTGTCCAGATGGAACTTAGTAACATCAGGTCATAGTTAAATCTTGCATGAAACATGGCATAGTCATTATTTAAAGGCTTTTTTTTTTTTTTTTTTTTTTTGTCCAGGCAATTTCACTATGCTATGAAAGATGCAACTAAGAGAAAAGACTATATATATTGTGTAAATACAAGAACAAGAATACCACTGTGGATTGAGACTATGATAAATGTTCTGTTGTATTTCAAGCAGGCATTTGGATTCCCATTAAAATGTCAGCATATTCTTAATTAAATTTGTTTTGTGGGAAAAATCTGTTTCATACTGAAATGGCAAATTAAACAACAAAATACTTGTTTGAAAATAAATGGTAAAAATGTGTGAATGCCATGCCACAGATTTCATTTTTAATAAGAAAAATCACAATGTCTTAACATTCTCCAAATGGAAGCTTTTGTTTTGTCAATTTAACAAGATAATTGTATAGATATTGTTAGGAATGTGAAAAATGTTTTTGAGGTAGGAGATCCATTCAGTCAAAACTCTTGGAAAAAAGTCCCATCATGACAGCGAATGAAGCTTATTTGTTTGTTTGTTTGTTTGTTTGTTTTTGCATATCTGAAATGTCACCAGCTCTTTCTCAAGTACTCAGAATCTTAGAAGATGCTCATGGGAGTGTAATCACAGAGCTGTTAAGGAAGTGAGATATATACAGTACTTTAAACATTAACTGATGCTTTCTGTGATGTAAATATGAGAAATATAAGGAAGGATTCTTGGTTTCTCATATTATAATGTTTAAAAATAGTATGATTAGCTTGGGGGATGAACATAACCAGATCTTTTTTATTATCTTTTTTCAATTTTCATCCTGTAAAGCTGCTTCTAAGAGCCTTTCTTTACAAGTTTAAGTTTCTTTTACCGAAGTTAAATTGAAAATCATTGGACAGTTCCCAAGTCTACTTTTTTTTTCTTTTTTCTTTTTTTTCCCCAGTTCCTTTGTGGAAACAGCTTAGCTATATAATTTGACATGGTTTGAACAACAGTGCAAACATCCCACAAACAGAGTGACTGTTAAACCTAAAAAAAATATAATGCGCTTTGAAAACTTTATTATCAATCTTTCACTCTCAAGTATTTTTATAAACAGTTTCCCAGTGAAAATGAGACTGTCCCTTAAATTGAAAAAAAGATTAATTATACAAACTATGTGACAGAAATGTTTATATTTATAAAAGAAAAACATTTACAGAGTGATTTCAGTAGTTTATAGTAAAGAGGGATAATTAATAGTTTGTTGCTATTCTATGATTTTTCAGTGAGATAATGCATAGCTGGTGGCGTGGAGAATAGCTTCTATTTCTCATTTCACAAAACACAAGAAACCTACACTGGGTGGTTTATCTTAATAGCAGACATCTGTCTGTTTTTCATTATTCACATAGTAAAGAGGAAAGATCTTTATGCTGCTTAGGAGAGTCTTAATGTGGTAGCACATAGTCTTAAAGTAACAGCAGACATAGCAGCACTCAAATCTTGCACTTTACTTGCACAGAATTCAAGAAAATCTTCAGAATCAGGATAACTTGTGAAAAACCTTTTTGTAGAAAACAGTACTGTGGTTTGAAAGCATCACAGTGCAGGAATTCCTGTAAAAGGACAAATCCCAGCAATTGGTGTGCACTGTAGTCCTCTTACCAGCTCTTGTCACTATAAGAAGGGCAGTAGTTACAGGTTGCCTTCCCTCTTTCTTTATCTGCCTTTCCAAATGTTCTTACACAGTGTGATTGTGCGTTGATCCCCTGAGAGGAGAGGAACCGTATAGTTACCACATTTTCAACCTCACAGTATGTCCTGTCCTAACTATGGCTGCATGTAACCCCACTAAGATTTTCGGTTAAGTTGTCCAAACTCATTTTGTAAACTGGCTTACGCATTCCAGTGAAGAACACAATGAAAGCATGAGAGAACCACTGAGGGTGCGACTGGTAGTTTAAAGCAATGTACAGAAATGCTTAGATATTAAAGACAGAGTGCACAGAACAGTGCTAAAACTATCAGTGGTCTGCTTCCAACTACATGGGTGTTTTGCAGTGCTGGTAATGTCTTACATTCAGAAGCAGATAGCAAAATAGACTTCAGAAATGAACATCAGAATCTCAGATGTTCAAAAGCTTTCTGCATAAGGATGTACTGAAAAAATTGGAACTTATTTAGAAAGGTGAGAAATCAAAGGAGACCAGATAAAGGTGACTAATGTAATGAATGTTATTGAGAAAATAAATCAGGAGTTCTCATTTTCAGTCCTTATAATGAAGTCATTTACAAGAAAAGAACAAAGGGAATCAATGAAGGACAACAGATATATCACTTATTAAATAAAACATCTTTTCTTTATTACCTTGTGAAAATAATTCTAACAAAATGTTAATGAGGCTGAGGGCTTAGCAGGGTTCCAAGAAGATGTAGATTTTGTATAGGAACATCTGCAGTAACGTTAGCTAGGAGTGTTCAGTTTTGATGGAAGATAAGCCTTTCACTCCTCATGGCTTAAATAAAGCCATAAGAAGAAACTTTTCACTTTGTGATGACAATTATTTAATTGAAAGATCTACAATTTCTACCAAAGGACTTCATTTTTCTCATTATGGTCTGACATAAGGAGATACTCTCATGTTTCTATGGAACAAATTTAACTTGAGGTTAGCTGTTCACTCTGTGATCAGACGAGTGGTCTTAAGAAACTATCTCTCATATGGGAGTTACTGACCTTTAAGTCTCATTCAGTAACTGAATTCTGTGCTCTTCCTGTCTGCCACAAAATGTTGTATAAGAGAATCAATTTTCATATTATTTTCAGTATACCTGAGCACAGAATTAGTCTTCCCTACAAGTTAGTTAGCGTAGATGAGTATTAACAATTTTCCCACCCTATTGAAGAAATACAGCATCTTGACTTTGAAAATCATATTTTCCTCCATAGTTTGCCAGTTTAAAAGTATTCATTCATATTCAGAATGATTCTGTGTTAAAAAAAAAAAAAAAACAAAAAAAACCCCAAACAACAAAACAACAAGCACAGACTTGTTAATAGTATGTATATTCTGACATACATGTGTGTAGATATGTATATAGTTGGTCTGAAAGTAATTCCTCTTATTTATTTCCATGGAAACTAAAACAGGTAGAGTACAGTAATGGCACTTGACAGAGCAAATTCTCAGCTGTAAAACACTAGTTTTAGGAATAGTCACTATCATTGGCTGTGCATTTATTGCCATCAGTGAACAAAAGCCTGCATGCCACACTCATAAATACCTGCACAAGTGGAGGTGATCCACTGTTTCACAGGTGCTATGATGATGCTGTTGCTAGGAAAACCACAAACCATAGACTCATAGAATGGCTTGGGTTGGAAGGGACTTCAAGGATCATGAATCTCCAACCCCCCTGACACATGCAGGGTCACCAACTTCCACATTTAATACTAGACCAGGATACCCAGGGCCCCATCCAACCTGGTCTTGAACACCTCCAGGGACGAAGCATCCCCTCTCTGGGCAGCTGTTCCAGCACCTCACCACTCTCTTGGTAAAAAACTTTCCCCTGATATCCAACCTAAATCTTCCCTCCTTAAACTTGAAACCATTGCCCCTTGGCCTGGAATTGCATATCCTATAAAAGAGCTGACTTTCCTCCTGTTTATAGGCTCCCTTTAGGTACTGAAGGGCTGCAATGAAGTCATCCCATAGCCTTCTCCAGGATGTTCACCACACAGTTCATCTTTCATCAGTCTGAACAGATTGACATCAGAAGGAGGCAAATCTTGGACCCACATCCACAGCGGGTGTGGTAGGATAGTCCAGCCAAGATTGGCAGTGTGCTTCACTGTCTTCAAACTGGTATGGGGTCTTTCATAACTGTGCTGCAAGAGAAAAGTTGTTTTCTTCTCTGGCTGACTCTGGAAGTTCAAGCCTTTGGGTTAGTCAGCACTGTGATATAGCAGTCAAAGTTGATGGCTAGTTAGGCTTCCAGAAAATCTGAAAGGATCCTATCCCAAAAGACAGCACACACCACTTTAGCTACTGAGGCTGTGTCTTGAACTTTTTCTTTGATGAGGAATTTGTAGCGGTGATACCATGTTTCAACACTGATAATGATGTGTTCCAGAAAACTGTCATCTTCAGGCTCATATTGTCATGAAAAACTTGCATATAGTGTTGTTTCTGTCCCTGTTCAACCAATCAAGACACTCCAATCTTACAGGCTCTCAAATTTGTATTGTATTTCAATACAAAAATCACATTATAGACCATTGATTTTATTAAGTAGCTCTTCTGAAAATAAGCTAGAGCTGTCTGGTGGGTTTTATAGAGATGGGGTATGGAACCTGACTTTAGTAATCTTTTTTAAAAAACAAGTTTTCCAGAGAAAGCAATTATTCTTCTTGCTGAATGAGCAGTGTTGAGAAGGAAATGTCAGGTGACAGTTACATTGCCTGTTAGGTGTTTTATATTGAATGAATGCCTTTTAATTTTACTAAGGCAAGACTGAGGGGGAAAAAATGGGCTTTTTTGGAGTAACAACAAAATAATAAATCTATTTTTTTTAAATTTTTTTAATCTGCACTAAAATAACCACCAATAATTTATGCAGTCAATAATAATAATAAAAAAAAGTGCCACATACCATCATAAAAAAAACCAAGGAGACTCCTTGTTTTGAGTTCACTTTTGTATCAAGCACTTGTTTCCTAGGTGGAGAAAATTCAATGAGCTTCCAGAAAGAAAACGTTTTAACATTTGATCTCTCTTAGACTAGCAAAAACACATGCACAGTGTGCATGTGTGCTTATGACAATGCAATAAGGTCTCAAAGGATGTTTCACATTCCTAGGAATACAGAGTGAGAAAAGATGCTATTTTATCCTTGCTCAAAAAGATTAGATAATGACAATCAAATTAAAATGGAAGAGAAGTGCATAGCAACGGGAAAACCTGCAAATTTAGGAAAATATGCTAAGCTTTCTCTGGGACTGAGAGGAGATGAGGAAGAGTAAGGTCACCATCTGGGGCTTGTGGAAAAGTCATGTTTCCCTGGTAGTCCTATGTGACTCAGGGCAGTCATGATGGGAAGACCAAGTGAAGGTAGGATAAAGGAGCAGGGCTGCCTAAAGAGCAGGGGTGCCTGAGGAGCTGCAGCCCCTGGGCCAGGGGGTCATCTGACACAGGCTGGTGTCTTGCCACTACCAACTGCTTCATTAACAAAATGACCAGCAAGGCCTGGGAAGAGACCTCTTCAGACCAACATGTTGCTTTTCACCTCCTGTAGTCAAACACATCTGGCCTATTGGTGCCTGGGTGATGCCTGGCATAGGCTATGAGGAACCTCTTGGGCAAGGCTTCGTACCTCAGGTGTGGTCTGGGCTGTTTTTTGTTGTTTTAACTTTGTTA
The DNA here is from genome assembly GCF_026119805.1 of Tympanuchus pallidicinctus. Taxonomy (NCBI): domain Eukaryota; kingdom Metazoa; phylum Chordata; class Aves; order Galliformes; family Phasianidae; genus Tympanuchus; species Tympanuchus pallidicinctus. The sequence continues at coordinate 71,324,527 of NW_026294747.1, read as the reverse complement.
ATGTGTATGCACTATTTTCTTTTTAATCAATATTTTCTATTCTCTTTTCACATGCATCACCTTCTTTCCACTCAGAATGAAAAAATAAAAAAAATATGTTCTCACTCTCATTTATATTTTATCAATTTCAAAATATAGAGAATATAGAGAATATAGAATGCAAAATAAAGAGACTGGGTGGCCATGCAACTTGCTAACCTGAACACATACCAGGTACCTGACAGAGGGATGGAGTGCATTACTTTTTACACAAGCATCCCCTAGCCTAAAATATAATAGCTAGAGACTACTTCAAAAGCTTTCCAAAAGCTAAAAACCTCAATGAGCATGATAGTCCAGGTGAAAGGAAGGGATTTTGTAAACCTCTGAACATCGATTGACTCAGTGTTGAATATAGTAGTATGTATGTAATAGAATGATCATGTTTTGAGGATGTTGGTAAACCAAAACTGAAGACAACTGTGAAGATTGCCCTCATCCCAAGTAGGTTGTGTTAATGTGGATACTTTTGAAATGAAACAAAAGAGGAGATTAGTGAGTTAATTACTAGAGAAAACAAGAGAAACGTTAGGACCTTAGAAAGGGAAATTAAAGAAGAAAAACAGATTTTGGCACAATCCTGAGAGCTTTATCAGAGTATGGGTTGGTGAGGACTGAGGACATTCTCAGACAATGAATTTTCTACCAAGGTTAGGGGTTTCTCAGAGTATGAGTATGGACACATCTGGTGGCTACTGCTGAATGATAGCAGTGTAGAAGGATGCACAAAAGTCTACAAGTGTGCAGGTATTTGACCCATAGGAAAATACATTTTACTGTACTTCTATACGTATCTTTCTTACTACCAGTACCAGGAATTTTTAAAGGTTTGTGATGTAGCACACAAAAGTTTGCATCCTTTAATCTTTGATCTTTTAGTTTAATAATTCTATATAATTTTTTTTCAGTCAAATGCAATATCATTGGAATGTTTGACGATAACATGAACTAAGTTTATCAGGACAAAAGATGCATCAGTTTGAAACATTAACTCAGCACTGTCTTGAAGGCAGAGAATAATTAGTTTAACCTGGCAGTTAATGCTATAAACTTAACCATAGAGATGGTTAGTGTTATCATCTTATGCTTTTATAATGCAGTAAGGACACCAGGTTATCATGATTATTGCAGCAGGAGAATTTGTAGAATGAGCTCATGTATAAGTGGTTGTTCGAAAATACTACAAACATTTATGAGGCTCATTATTTATCATTAATTATTTAACTGCAGGTCCCCATGTGGGCAGTGAAATCCTGCTGATTTATTACTCATCAGGAATAAATTACCATTTACAACTGGGGGTTTTCATGATTTTCCTTTTGTCATCATAAATAAACTCAACTAATAAGACTGTTTCCTTCTCCCTAATAAACTGAGTGCTGGCAAGAGTCTTTCTAGCTAGTGACCTAGTATGAGACAAAATACAGGATAAGTGAAAAGCTGTGTATTTTTATGAAGTCTTGGATTGTTTGCAATAGATCTGAGAAGTCAGCAAGGGATCAGTATTTGCTTACATTTAGAGGGTATTTGTACAGGACCAGATTTTTGAAACTGCTCAGCAGCCACAATTAAAAACAGAGGAGCAGTTTCAAATTTGTCAGCTAACTGAAGTTATTTTAGTACCTAAATGAGGACCAATAACTAAATCACCATTTCGGCAACACTCTGATCCTCCAAATCCTGGCTTAGTTGCTGTCTAACTCTTTAGGTGCTGCCAGTAAAGTCAGAAGAGATAGTTGTATTTCCACTAGGGAACACAAATAGAAGTAAATCCTAATGCCCTGAGACAGCCTTCAGCTCTTATTTATGATTCAGCCACAGCAGGAATTGAAACCCAAATGATTTGCAGTGCATCTTTTGGCAGGTGTTCTGACAAGGCATAACCTGATGGACTGCAGTACAGCACAGTGGTAGACTTCAAGGCAGCTTGCCCCTGGAGATCTGCATATGATATGATCATTCGCACACACATGTGCATGCATGTGTGTGAACAGAAATTTGCTTTATCCCAGAGCCCAGAGTTTGGCATATTCTGCAGCCAAGGATGCAAATCTGTTTTACTTAGTTTGTCTAGGATGCTTCAGCCTAGAGCTGAATGCAGTCACGACTTGCATAGTGGGATCATTGTACATTGTGTGTACATCGGTGCTGCAGTAGAAGTGCTGCTGTGGCTGTTACCATGTCTATACACCTGGAGGCAAAACTTTGCCAACCCAGGAGACTGCTGGAGCAACCAGAAATCGTCTGAATCTCTGACTGTCTTCCAAAATACATCAGACAGACTTCTCTAATGTTATTATGATCACCTGTAGTGACCTCTTTGCTATAAACAGGAGGCACATTTGATATTCGTAGAGCACAATGGTATGTTTTGTTTGATCAAAACATTAGATGCAATACTATGGTTTTATCTATACCTGTTTCCTTTTATATACAAGTGTGTGTTTGTATACACAAAACGTGGAATCATATTATCATTGGAGTCAGACTCTTCTCAGTGACATCCAGTGACAGGACAAGGGGCGGTGAGCGCAAGCTGGAAAATAAGAGGTTCCAAAAAGATATGAGAAAAAAACTTCTTCACCCTCTTCTTGAGGGTAACAGAACACTGTAACAGGTTGCCCAAAGAGGTTGTTGGGTCTCCTTCTCTGGAGATTATCAAAACCAGCCTGGATGCATTCCTGTGTGATCTAACCTAAGTCTTCCTGATCGGGCAGGAAGGTTGGACTAGATGATCTTTTGAGATCCCTTCCAATCCCTGACATTCTGTACGATTCTGAGTGATCAGTCTTGGAAAGACCACTTAAATCATCTAGTCCAACAATCAACCCATCTCTACCATGCCCATTAAACCATGTCGCCAAATGCAACATCTACACTGTTTTTGAAAATCTCCAGGGACTGTGACTAAAACACCTCCCCAGGCAAACAAACACAGTATATGTATACATTTATGTTATGCATTTTTCAACTTAGTTATACATACACAGACAGATGCACATACATATATATCCAATAATGATCAAAATGAGATGGCATTTGACTCTGTGTTCTGGTTTCTCAGACATGTATATCTACCTTTTTCAAACATGGGTGAAATACATTTGATGTTCTATTCTGAAGTTTCATACAGGACTTCACAATTTCTGTCAACCACTTTTTGTCCTGATGTAATGTTCAAAAAATGTACATCACAAATAAATCTCAAGAAATTTTTAATATCATCTAGAATGTAAGAAATGGAGTAAAATAAATGTTGCATTTTGACATTTTTACTCAGATACATACTTAAAATGGTGATTTTTTAAAAATGTAAAAATGTTAATAATACATATTCTCCAACTGACCCCATACCACATTATAAAATGAAGGAACAAAACACCAACTCTGCAAAAGTGAGCACCTACTTTGCATATTTACAGGATGCTTAGAAGTTGTTCAGAACAAACTTTTGTTCTTAATTTGTGGATTTAAAAAAAGTAATCTAATTTAGTTATAACCCTGTAGGAGAAAGTGCCAAGATTTAGGTAATTGCATCCAAAATGTCATGTTTAGGACTAATTATGTATAAATTATGTATAAATGGGATGCTAGTTTAGGGTTTCATCAAATATGTGCCTGTAATGTGCTACTCTGCTCACCTCTAAAAATATAGTGAGCACTGGTAGTCCTATTTCAAAGAAAAAGCATGTAGCTAGGTTGCACAGAAAGGGAAGACTTTTATAAGCAGTCTATAATATAAGCATTGGTGTTAGTTCTATTGTTGAATCTATTTTCTTGTTGTTGATTTGGGACCCTTTCCACCAAATTCTAAATGCATACACTGCTAAGGGCAAGCTGAACTTCTAATACATGGGATCCTAGCCACTCGTAAAAGCAGTCATTTTAGCCCTTTTCATACTCGCATGCTGATGTGAGCTCCTCTTTCTTATTACCTATGAAGACACACAAAGGCCATCCCTGTAGAGTTTCTCCTCCCACCACAGCCAAAATGATGTGAAAGGTCTTGCAACTGGGTTATTTAAATCCTGATATTCTGCTCTTGCTTGTCAGGAATGCTGGGTATAAATCTCTTGGCACCTATCCTTCTACACTGCCCACTAACATTTTCTACTCCTTCTGTCTTTCCCCATGACATTTCCTGGAGAACTTAAACTTAAAGTGCTAATTATTAATTTAGGGCTAGATTCTGTCTCCTACAGCCAGAGGCATGCTGGAGGGAATGCAAAGGGACTCAGATTCGTTATGTATGTGTTCCTCACCACTGAGATCCTTGTACATCCACTCTTTGGCTCACATTAGGAAACACTCATGATACTTTTAAACCAAACCTGTCCATACCAGCTATGAGTTCAGATTAGACATTAAAAAAAAAAACAGAGAAAGTTTGGAATTATTTTCTTTCAAACACAGAAGTACAGTTGCTTAGTTTGAACAGTGGATTGCATTCATCACTTTTTCATTTCCCCTCCCCTCCCAACACACAGAGGGTATTTAGGTCCAGGAAGCAAATATTCCTAATTCTGAAGCCCAATAAAGCCCAGTGTTGTTATTTCAGTATAATAGGGTAACTGTGGCATGAAGATGAAGTGACTTGCCTAAGGTCATGCAATAGATCAGTGGCAGAGCTGTGAATCAAGAGCAGGGTGATTTAAATCCCTGCAAATACTTTGCTCCATAAGATTTTTTTCCTCCATCTTGTTGAGTGTAAATAGTTTAGGCTTCTTGGCAGCAGGAAGAAAGACCTCACCTCTTTTCTGCAATGTATTCCCAAGATAAAGTATATTCACTGACCTAACTCTAACCTGAAAACTTCCAGGCCAAACAGAAAGAAACTGCTTTATTCAAAGCATTCCTTGAATTTACTGCAGCTTCACCGTGGACTGAATTTTATGCATGCTCCCAAACCTTCTCATTTGTTAGGCAAGCAGTTCTTATTTCCACTCTCATCAACTCTCTTCCTCAAGTAGTGTCCATTCCTAATTTTTGCTGTATTGATTACTCCTTCCTTTGGCATTTTTTCCTATTAAATATTTCTTACCTTTTTCTCCAGCCACACCCTTCATGCATGTAATGGCAAATCAGAAGCTTTGGTTCTGCACAGTTATGAACTGTGATAAAATTGTCAAAAAAAACCCAAAACAAATCAAAACTATAAAGAAGCCTTCTGGCTTTTACCATCTCCCCCTTTACATTATTCAGAAGAGTGCCTACTGAGATAGTAGGCTGAGTAGTAGTGATAGTAGTACTGAGATAGTGCCTGCTCAAGTGTCTGAAGAAGTGAAGCTGGATGCTTTTGATTTTATAAATAGCTAAAATAAAAATTGCTTATACACTTGTATATAATTTCCTGTATTCTTTTTTTTCTCCCTGGCATATGAACAAAATGGAAATCTGATGTTTGTTTAGCCTTCACTGATAAGATAAATATTAAAAAAGAATTAATTCTGATCAGTATCACATGAGGAGAAAGTGGTCTTAGTCAACAGCTGACACCAGAAGGTTAAAACTATGTGGTTTATCATCTTTTAACAGAAAATGTATTCTGAAGTGGTAAGTGGAAGAAACTCCCAGAAGTCCAATAAAATGCATAGTCATAGCTATAAATTAATGGTGTTGTGATGATGTGCTGTGGATTTTTTTTTTTTGTCTTTTTTTTTTTCCTTCATTTCTTTGTTTTCCCTTAGAAAAGAAAGCTATATAAAAAAGGAGAAGAAATAAATATAAGGTGGGTAACAGTGATGTCCACTCTTAGTCTGTACTCCCATAGAGGGCCAAGCCACCAGGTTAGGGACACATGGTAAAAACATCTGTGTTACTGGAACAGCAAACATCTGTCTGGGTTAGAACGATTAGCAGATAGAAGGAAGAAGTAAGAAGAAAGTTCTTATTATATCTTTTTTTTTGAGGAAGCACAGCTAAATTTCAATTTTGGTTTGGAATCTGGGGATCGTCCTATTTGTAATGTGGTTTCTGAATGTTCCTTCAGAAACTTTGCTTGAAAAACTTTGGTTTTGTTTTATTTTTTTTTGTCAGCAAAGTCTGGCATTTTATTTTCACTTAGTTGTATTATCAGACATGTATTTATCTCTCCAGAAGTAGCCTGTTGTAATGCCTGTAACTTAGCCTTGGAAAACAAAAGCACTTCAAATTGTTGCTATCTAGAACTTACTGACAGCAACAAAACAGAGAGTAGTTAGTGATGCTTGAAGCTATAACGTTCTCAGTGTTTGAAAGTCTAGTTCAGAGACTACATCTCTCCTACTGAGATAAAGCCACAGCTATGGACAGCAGACCTACTTAAACTACCATTCCTCTGTTATTACTGTAACTGGACATTTCCAGACATTTTGTATTAGGAGTTATTAACTATGGAAATTCATCAAAATATGTGAATCACAAAATTTATTTTCTCATGCACCGGTGAAAAAAAATTACACTTACAAAAAATAGGTGATTTTTCTGTTTCTGTCTGTGTAACTTGTGTATATATGTAGAGAGCATAGGCAGTGAATGGGAAGTATTTTTTCAGGTGCTTAATAACTCACAGAGGAAATAAATTGAGATTACTAGTAAGTTTTTGTAAGCATGATGCTACATACTCAGTTAATCCTAAAGTTTCTTATTCCGAAGCAACCAAAGAATGAAATTTATATTATACTTCTTGATAACATTACAAAATTGACATTCATTTTCTTCTTTCCAGCCTGAGCTGCACAAAAGTATTTTTAACGAAGCACTAACAAAACTGTGGTCTTTTTTTCTTTGCGCATGGTAAGTACCAAAAGCTACCTAGAGAAGGAAGAAGTATATTTCTATATATCTTCTTTTGAATTGTTTCCCAAAAATGCTCCCATCAATTGATGAAGGGAATGCAACTGAACCATTCTGCAGGTGCTCTGAGAACTGTGGCTGAAAAGAAGATTAGATGCCATTATTGGAAAAGCATGGATACAAGGAACAGCACCCTTTTCTAGCCCTGCATTAAAAAGTGTGCTGTTGTACAAAATGTACCCCCATTATATGTCATTTTGAAAGAAGTTTCATGTTTCCTAAGATATATCAACAGAGCCAGTGATTCAGAGCTCAACTAATCCTTATTTTAATATTCATGGAACTTCTGGCAGCCAACATTTTTTGAGTTCCAACGTTTAATATTCACATTGCTTAATCACTGAGAAAATTCCCAGTAGAGGGGGGAGCAAAAAATCTGTTAAATCATTTTTGTCTATATTTCAGCTCTGTCAGAACTACAGCTAAAACTAGTAGTCTATGAAGAGGGATTCTGTGATACAAGATGTTCAGTTCCATAACCACATTAAGAAATACTAATTCAGTATGTCCAGGCTGTCAAGTTCAGAGCGTCAGCTTCCTCATATCTTCTCACTAAACCATCTAACATTTTGAGCTGATTAGATCTCCCTTACATGATTTTTTTTTTTAGAAACACCTGAATAAAATCAATGATATCAAAATTAAACTTCAGATAAATGTTCTGCTTTGATTTAGCAATTTTATCACCAGTGTGAAAATAATAATTTATTCTTATAACTTTAAAACCTCTCACTTTTTCAAAGTGCTCTCTGTTGTTTGGTAGAATAGCCTTTTGCCACATGTAGTATACCTCTCAGTATAATAAACAAATAAAAAATTAATGCACAGAATTCACACTTTCGTTCCATTCCTAATGATAAAATTCTCCAGATTTGAAATGGAGATAAGTCACTACTTGTACCAGAACTTTAATTTCTCATGCAGAGGGACAGACACATCTCTGTCTGAAATCCCAGATGCTTTCTCTGGAGCTATGACTTGCATTAAGCTTAAACAAGAGGAAAGAAGAAAATAAAAGTTTAACTCACAGGGTTTTGCTAATTCTCTGTGGAATAACTGTAATAGAAATAGCGACAGTGATAAATTAGATTCTTCTAGTGCAGTGTAGGGCACCAGCTGAACATCCCCTAGAGATACCAGTTACAGTATGGTATTTACATCATATTATTGTGCAATAGAAGTTGATACATTTTCTTTAGAAATAAACAAGATATTTCCATACCTATACAAGCAACTGATACCTTTTGCTTAGATATCTTCCAATATTGGTCTACAGTACAAAATGCCTAGCTTGCAAAGACCCCATTATTAAAGACTCATTGCTGCCGACACCAGGAATTCTCTCCCTGATATCTTGTTTCCATGTTTCTGTTCCTTGATATCTCTATTCACTGTATGTGTACTCAAGCTTACTTTTACACCAGAGCTTTACACCAGTTGGTGAGATCTATGTGAGGGTAGACCTCAGTCTCCACCACATAGCCATAGAATCATTTAGATTGGAAAAACCCATAAGGTCATTAAATCTGACCATGACCTACCAAGTCCACCACTAAATCATGTTGCTAAGTGCTGTATCTGTGCATCGCTCAAATACCTCCAGGAATGAGGACTCCACCAATTCCCAGGACAGCCTGTTCCAATATCAAGCCATTGTTTCCATGAAGAAATTAATCCTGACATCTAATCTATATCCTCACTGGCATGACTTGAGGTGCTCTTACTTGTCACTTGAGAAAAGGGACTAACACTTTGCTGCATCCATCTTTCAGGGAGTGGTAGAGAGAGTTGAGGTCTCCCCTCAGACCTCCCCTCCTTTTCTCCAGACTAAACAACCACAGTTCCTTCAGCTGTTTCTCAGGATATTTGTTTTTTTGGTTCCTTTACCAACTTCATTGCTCTTCTCCACACTGCTGGTTTACATTCAGTTGGCTGTTGACCGGCACCCTAATGTCCTTTTCTGCTAGGCTGCTTTCCAGACACTTTTTCATAAACCTACATCACTCTATTCGGTTGCTTTGACCAACTCATAATGCCACTTTTCCTTAGCACCTACTTTGCTTTTTCTTCATTCTTATTATTACATTTGCTATTGGGTCTGTTGGAAACTAGTTCTTGCTGCAAATTAAGTTTTCAAGTATCCTTCCTTATACTGCTCTGAAGATAGCTTAATGGTCTTTCTTTCACTGTACTTTACAGTGAGGAAGAGCATATTTCCCTAGTTTGGATGGGGACTGCTTTTCACAGATCCCATATATATTGGCTATCATTTTAGAAATTTAATGTTTTGATTTCTATTGTAACTTCTGTTGTACGAGGAAAACTGTTTCAAAGAGATTAACAAAGAATTTGTGTGGATGAAGAAGAGGGGGAGAATAAACAGGTTCCTTATCTTGCAAAGATCAAGTTAAGTGCAGCAAGGCAATAGGCTATGATTTCCAAAAGGAAGGTAGAGTGTAGTCCTTGACTACACCTTGAAGCTTGAGAGCAATTTAATCTTGTCAAAGCATGGAATTCTCAGTTGTGCCAGCATACCTTAGCAGAATCCAGACATTCAGAGTTGCTCTGAGAAGGTAACCCATCGCTGTTTGATATGTTAAATACTGTGTCCTTTGTATTCTTCTATAAATAACTGACTAAGTTCTAAAAGAGATGTACTTAACGAATTGGGAAAATAAAAATATAGAAATACTCACAAGAAAGTAGAAGGAGTTTAGACTGGAAGTCTGAAGAACTAAGATTTATGAAATGCTGTCAATAATACTGCATCATGGTACAAACATGTTGCTGAGTTACTGGCCTTTCTCATCCTGAGTAATATTCTGTTTATATCAGACAATGCTGTTCTTGGGGACGGAGGGGGAGGGTGGAGAGAGTGCCTTTCTGCAGTCAGTGTGAAAAAATAAAACATGCCAGATAACTACAGTAACGATACAAAGGCCTGGGGATGCAATATATACATTCACATTAAATCACAGTCAAATGTACTTCTTGGCTTGGCCAGATTATGTTTTCTGCAACCGTAAAATTTGGCTGCAATTGTGCAATACAATACTGGTGAGAAAATACAAAGATTTTTAGCATGCTCTTTTAAAAGACAAATCCTAAAACTGGACAACCAATATAAAGCAATGGCAATACATTTTCCAAGTAGAAGACAAAAAGATTATATATAGAAGAAAACCTCCCAAACCCCTATGATTATGAAAAAGAGAGAATCATGTTTATCTAAGTGGTGGAGAAATCCTAAAATGTTTCACCTGGTAAGTTTCCCAAAAGAGGAGGGCCCAGAAACCATTTTTCCTTGTCTGTTTCTTGGCAGGAGATTTGCTGGCTCCTGTTTTGCACTATGTAGATTGTATTTCTTTATTTTAGCGGAGGCCATAAGGCAACCCTGCTGATAAAAACAAACAAATGCCAACCTCAGGATCTCAATGTCCTCCACAAGGCACACACAATTTAGTAATCAGAGTAATGAGTTCAAGCTCCCTCTGACCTTTTTATCCCCCTTCTCTGGCCTCTCCTATGGCTCAGACAGCTGGAGTCCAAGTCCCCACCCACTCTTCATGCGCACGCTTTGTAAAACACACACAGAAAAGTCACAAATGTACTGTTATGTTTCCTTCTGCAGCCAGTGACCTTACAAAATAGACTTAAAATTGAAGTAAACTTGCATAGTGTTATTATTTACATTTCCAAAGCCCTAAGCCTATGCATTTGCACATAGAGGTAGACATGGTTCTTTTGGGATGATATACTGATTCGGAAGGACCCAGGAGTTTTCAGGAATTGCTCAGAATCTTCAGGCAGAAGTTATCTACATTTCTACTCCTTTTGTAATCTCTACTCTGCTTTGCCTCCAGTGGTTGTGTTACTGTTTTGGTAAATTTAGACAGTTGATTCAAGTAACCAAAATAAAGCACATGTGCATTGTCACTTTGAAGGAAAATATCTTAAAGATATATCTTCTTGATTCAAGAATCGCTTCTTTACTTCCCAATAGTATACTATGATGTCCTTTTTTTTTTTTTTTTTTTTTTTTTTTTTTTTTTTTTTGTCTAGCAGCTAATAATGCAGAAGTCTCTCTTGCTTCAACAACATATGACTTTACTTAAATATATGAGCCTGGTTGTGAAGAGTCATGTGAATTTAATGTGAAATACCATGTCATGTAAATACAGTGGCTCAAAAACAGTGTAATTTTTGTATAGGTAGCTTATGTAGCTATGTAGCTTTATATATAGCTTTTGTAGTATAAACACTCAAATATACAACTGCTGAATATCCTCCTTGGTTTATTCTGGGACTTTCACTTGCATTAGTAGTGCTTGCTGATGTTAATAGTCTTACAGAGCTATGAAGAACTTGACATAAAAGTTCTTGTAATGAGTTGATAATGACAGGCTTAGCTCAACAGGATAAACTGAAATAATTGGATCATCAGCATTTTAAATTTATATTTCTTGGTTATTGATAAAGACTGATTAGCAGAGGATTGGGCTTTGAGTTCAGTCACTTGCAATATGTGCAGAGACCAATATTTACTGCTTTTGATGGGTCCCTTAGCTGTCTACAGAAACACAATGGCCATGCTTTAGTTTTCCATATAAAAATATAAAAAGCCATGAGGAAAAACCAATGAGACCAAAGAGGATATTGTTCCAACAGACATTTCTGGCTGAGTTACTGTCTTTGTCTACATTCACTTATAATATGCGCTAATAAGAACAGATCTGTAGAGTGAAATAGAGGTGCAAAGGACCCTTATCCACATCATGCATTTCGCACAGTTTTGTTTCATACTAGTTTTATTCTGAACCAGTGGAGTGAATTCCCTCCGGCTGGAATTTGATTATATTCATCTTTATTCCCACGTATTCCAGGTTGCTCTTACTGATTGGATCATTCCCTGTTATGAAGCATTGTTCATGATTTTCAACCACGTGCTTCAAAAGCACACTGGTTATCTGAAAGGAACAATAATTAGACATATCCCTTAATAGGTATACTCTAGAGAAACACAGACTACATTCTACAGACTTATCCTGAGTCTGACCTTAAGCTTACATCCTTATGAGAGTTGTAGCCCCGATACATTAAGACCTTATTTCCCATCTTTTGTGTGGACACAGAATCTAGTGCATGGACAGCCTGTGCAATCCTTGCTCCAGTACAGAAATTTCACATACTTGATTCAACCACTACTTTAAAGACAATGTACCCAGTGAAGCAGACATCTATTTCATCTGACAGGCAGCAATTAGCAGCATAGTTTCTTAACGGTCAGCTGGTTGCAATGTTGGCACAGTTAACTGTTGTGCTTATGTGGGAGAGAACTCAGACTCCCTGGGAGAATAGGTTCCATCTGACATCTTACTCCCAGTTTCTGGGCATGGTCATAATCAGAGCAGGCACTAAAGCAAAAGCAAAAAGATTTAGTTGCCCTTAAATCTGGGCCTATGCATGTAACCAAATGGACCTGAAGTAGAAGATTCCTTGAGACATCTTTCACTGCATTTGTGGGAGAAGCAACTAGTCAAATCTGGGAAGATTTCAGTAACTAAAAGACAAAGCTTTCTTTAATAGATTGTATTTCCACCCATGACATTCATTTCGACTTTTGACAAATGTTCTCATTCTCTACTACTTATTAATGTTATTTGAAATTATAGTACTACCAGGCTTTGCTACTTCCAAGAAGATAGTTGTTAAAATAGAGACCGTATGACAAAAGATGCCTTATGTATATCCAGATTCTTTACAGAATCTCCCTGTAGAGCTGACAAAATACTTCCCAAATGAAGTGCTATTGGTATAAGGGCAATTAAACTCCTTAATAATAATGCAACAGCCCATTAAGCATCTGAAACTGCGTCTTATGTAGGTTGGTCTGAAAGAAATGTCTCATATTTATTTCTGTGGAAACTACAACAGTTACAAAAAAACAAAATAACACAATTTTGATAGAGCAAATTCTCAGCTATAAAATATTATTTTTCAACATAGTCATCATTATTATCTATACTTTTTTTTTTTTTTTTTTTGCCAGCAATCAGCAAGAACCTCCATAAGACACTTGTAAAAATTTGTGCCCGTGGAAGTGACTCATTTGCACTACTGCTGAAATGCGCTATCCACTGCCTCACTGTGCTGAGATTCATTGTTTGGTCTTAATAAACATTCAGCAAGCATTGATAAGCATCAATGGCTGCCATTTTTTCCACATGGAAGAATTCCATTCCACACCTTCATGTCGTATGCACTTCCCTGTCAAACACCATTCTGTCAGACTGCCCCTCTGCTGCTATCTGTAGTACAGCTACAAAATGTAACGGAATATTTGTGTGAAGATTCCACCTCTACTGCCGTACCACCAACACCTTCTTCTAACATTGTGAGTCAGTATAATAAAATAGGAGGCATTACTTTCAGAGGAGATCACATAAAATTACTGCATATTACTATTATAATAGTATAATATGTATATAGTATTATATATAAATAGTATTATATATAAATAGTATTATATATATATATTATATTGTTTTCAAGGTATCAGAGGTGGTTATTAAAAAAATGTCCTGTCAATTGCAGCTAAATACTGATTATAACAGAATCATTGAATTGCACTGTTGGAAGGGTCCTTTAACAGCTATCTAGTCCAAGTCCTCTACAATCATCAGGGATATCTAAAGCTCAATCATGGTGCTCAGAACCCCATTCCTCCTGACTTTGAATGTCTCCATGGATGGGGCATCCACCACCTCTCTGGGCAAACTGTTCTTGTGCTTTGCTACCCTTATTGTAAAAAACTTCTTCCTTATATACTGTCTAAATCTCCCCTCTTAATTTCAAACCATTTCCTCTTGTCTATCACAACATACCCTGCTAAAGAGTCTTTTTACTTCTTTGTTACAAATTCCTTTTAGATACAGAAAAGCTGCTCTCAGGTCTTCATAGAACCTTCTCTTCTCGAGGCTGAGCAGCCCCCACTTTCACAGCCTGTTTTTGTAGGGTGGGTGTTTCATACCTTGGATCATTTTGCGGCCTTCCTCTTTCTTTTGTGTTTTTGTTTTGTTTTTTTTTCTGCTACTGAAGACTCCACATCTGGACACAGTTCTCCAGGTAAGGCCCTACCAGTGCAGAGTAAAGGAACGGGATTTCCTACCTCACCCTGCTGGCTGTGATTGTTTTGATACAGCCCAGGATACAGTTGGGTTCTGGACTACAAGTGCACATTACCAGCTCTTGTTTAGCTTACTTTCCACCAGCACACACAGATACTTTTCAGTAAGGCTGTGATCTATATTTATATTCTCCAGCTTGTGGGGTTTGGCAGGACCCAGGTACAAGATCTTGCACCTGACTTTGTTGAACCTAATGAGGTCCACCTGAGACCTCTGCTTGAGGCTTTCTAGGTCTCTCTTAAATGTTTGAATATTATTTGAAAAAGAGAATTAGGCCTATGTATATGATGGGTTGGAATATCTCAGAAGAAAGCTATAATACTAAAGCTAGTTCCAAAGCTGCCTTTTGAAAACTAAACTGTCTGAAAAATTAATTGTATTAATTGTAGTGTTTTTTGTTTATTTGTTTGTTTGTTTTTTAGCGTAGACACGATAGTCTTCTTCTTCTTCTTCATCTTCTTCTTCTTCTTCTTCTTCTTCTTCTTCTTCATCTTCTTCTTTCCCCAAGTGTAAGAGTTTGTATTTCAAGTTTTACTTCAAAATCTACTTAAAGTATTCCTGTAGAACTACATCTAGCAGGACGCCATTGTTTTCACAGAACATGGTGCTGCAATATTGCGACATGTGTATGATGAAATGCACCCCTCCCACCATAAATCTTGATCATCTAAACATTTTGTTTTGAAATTGCCTCCTAAGACTGTAGCAATAGGATTTATGTCCTTATTTAGAGGGTGAAATTGTTGTATGGGGACTGCCACTTTGTGGATGTCTGTGCAACGCCTCCACTGGGGACAGTTTTGGTTTCCATAGCCTAAGACTTTATTTTAGGTCTCATTCCAATGCCTTCATCAGGGCTCATGCAGCAACACTGTATCTCTGTGTTTAAAGGTATTCCATTAATTCCCCCAACTCTGGTTAACCTGGAAAGCAACTTGATCAGATCTCTCTACATTGTGTTTGAATTCAAGTTATGGAGTTCAAACTACAGAAATAGGTCAGTGCTCTACTATAGACTCTTTTTCAAGTTTAGAAAAATCTAATTAATAAAGTCTCATTAGCAGTAGTGAATCATATAATGTAGATTCCAGGTGGTTAGTGAAGGGACACACATGATTTACTTAAATGCATGTCCAGAATTGTAGTATTCAGTAAATGTTGCTGCTGCATAACATAAAGTGTCTGTAGACAAAAGTCTTAGAATAAAAGCTGAAAATTTACAAGAAGTCTGTCAGAAAAACTGGGGGGTTTTCTTCAGTTTTTGTGCTGGGAAAAAGACACAAAATGTTGTAGAAAAATCAAAGCTTGCAAATAAATATTTAATTTTTAAATCAATCCAAACTGAATTTAAGCTACCAGGTAAGGAAGATAATAATGGTATAAAATTTCCTACCCCATGGTTTTTCTCACAGAAGGAGTACATTTCTTCTATCATTATTCTTTCATGTATCGCTCCTCAAAAGGGTATACAGAAAAACAGGTTTAGTTTTGTATAGCGTTGACCAGCCTATAGTCTGTGAAGTACATGAAGTGATTTGTTTGAATAAGGATTGCTTCTGGGATATACTGCTGAACATGTATGTTCTTTATTTTTAGTTCACTGCTAGACTGAGTGTAATGGTTGCTTCTTGAGTAACAAGCTTTTTATGGCTGAAATTTATCTCAGAACACAAAAGATGAGTGAGGTCCTCTGATTTTTTGAAAGAAAGAAACTATTTAACTTGCTTCCATTTTCCAGTTTCAAATATGCATTCTTTCTTAATGTTAGTATGTTCTAGGAGGCAGTGTTCCTTGCCTGAAAGCAAGTTTTTCTCTGTTTCTATGGTTACCAGAGGAATATATATATATATAATATATATAAAAGAATAGATAGATAGATAGATAGATAGATAGATAGATAGATAGATAGATAGATAAAAGGAGTGGAAAAAAGAAAAAAAAAAAACAACAAAAGACAAATCAGACCAAAATATATCCAACAGGAAAAAATACACACCAATACTCAAAAGTTTCTAGGTCTGTTTTGCAATGCAGAACCCAAGAGTTTTTGGTAGGATCTAAATTTGGCAGAATCAGCTTTCCCATCTCTCTCTAACTTTATTTGTCTGTCCTCTGACTATTTTTACTCCAAGATACTCTCTGTCTCTGTGGATATAGTGAAAAGATCTACGGATAGGAGTCTGAGAATAGAATAGGACAAGTAAAACTTCCAGTAAAAATGTAGTGCTATTATTCTGACAGTAAAATCAAGAACATTATACTAGAAATGATTATATATCAGCATAAATGTATGGGTTGTATAGGGCTAAATAATCCATTTATTCAAGTTAAGGAGTAATTTGAGTACATTATATAATTCAGAGAGAAAAATTACAGCCTGTGTTCTCAACAGTACTTCTTTACTACTTGCAATGTTTTGCTGAGTGAATAAATTCATGAGAAAATAGCTCAGAAATTATCACCCATCTCTCTTCCATTATCTTAAGGAAAATGAAATCTTTTTATTTAGATATAAAAATGATTTTTGTATTAATATTCCCCTTTTAAACAAGTTTAATACTTTGTAGATGTGGATTTTGCTGGGCAGTAAAACTTTCCAAAGTACTACAGCATTCATACTAGTATGCAATTATTGTTGGTTTTTTAAAAAAATGTTGTTGTTGTTGTATAAACATCATTATTAAACTGATGTTTTAAAAATATGTCTAGTCTCCTGAGAGGATTAAAAAAAATGACAACCAAACAGATGAAAATTAGAGTGAATAGTCACATGCATAATGTTTCGTTGCCCAGCATGAATATACTTGGACTTCAATATAGAGTATACAGAAATATCTGCAAGGCTTTGCATTATTTCATGTGGTTCTAAATGCAAATGAAGATTAAAGTCTTCTTTGTTTCCTATCTTTTTCTTTCTTTCTTTTTTTTTTTTTTTTTTTTTTTTTTCTTTTTGCTGAAGGGGTACATTTTGCATTCATAACAAAATAAATGGTTTTCAGAAAAAAGCTGGAAAAGTACTTTTTCACTTAGCTATATGATGATACTATGTTTTCCACATTATTTCTAGCAACATTTGGAAACATGAATTGGAAAAAACCCTGTATTTATTGTACAAAATTAATCCACTACCTACAAAATTTTTAGACTTCATAACAAAAGTTATAAGCAAATTTTATCTTCGTTCAAATTTTAAAATAGTTTAAATGTGAATAAGATGACAATCTAGATTTATCTCAAAATTGTGCTGATATTATTACTCTAAAAAATCTCTTTTTTTTTTTTTTTTTTTAATGAATAATATGCAGGAAATTCATCTCTACTTGCTATATTGCTATAGGATCCTAGCTTGATTGGAGTCAAGTCTCCAGCTGCTGTGAGATTTAATAACACCCTGGTTATGATATCATCAAATAGCAAAACCTTCTGGACAGCTGGAACAGTTTTTTCACTAATACTGTAATTAGATACGTGGAATTGTCTTGGTACAGAAAATTACTTAAGGCTCAGACAAAATACAGTGTACCACTTACCAGCCAAAGGTCAAGGAACTTGCTTCCAAATCCATCAGGCTGTTTGTTAGGAGGTGTCTGGGAACGCCTGAGTCCTGGAAAGCTTGTATAGAAAGACAAATCTGCAGTTTCCAACTGAAATTATTTTTCTTATTGTGTCATCATATTTATATCATAGGCCAGTGATTCATTGTTTTTCTCCTAGACAGAAATCTTTACCTAAGTTTTGACCTATTTCAAAATAGACAATGTAAGATAATTTTCTTTTTCTCTAGAAACAAGTGTAAATATTTCAGATGTAAGTGCAAAATAGGCTTGCGAACAGATTACAAGCACAACTACATGTCGGCGATGTTTGTGCCCATTTGATCTCCAAACTGACTGATAGTTCTGTCCTCTCCATATGCTCCATATCAAGTGAGTCCAGGATTAGGCCCTTGCCAATACACCATGCTTCTCAAACACTGCAGTTTAGCCTATTTGTCTCATTAGTTACTGATTTGTTGATGGTTCTTCTTATACCTTTGATAAAAGTGTATGGATTCAAACGGATTATAGGTGCTATTTGGAATGTGAATTCTTACAAGACCAAAATGTTTTTGCATAAGACCAAAATGTTTTTGCATAAGCTTGTTACTGACAAAACTTAAATTCTACACACGGACAAAAGTTTGAATGAGAAATTATTGAAAGGTTAGCAAAAGTGAAGTTATAAAACGTCTCAATATTGTACATTTTATTTGGAATCAAATCTATATAGGATCCAGCAATAGGATCTAAATCTTCTAAATTCAGAGGAGAGCTGCTTATGATGTTAGCCTGAATTTTTAAGTACTACATTAATCATAAAGGAAGCTCTTTCGGCACAGCAGTATTATTTTTACTTTGTCAATAACCACTTGAATGAATATGAAATGAGTTAAAGTATTTTGGCTGGGATTCAGTAATGCATGAGAAATATTTAAGATGTAATCAATCAGGAAGTGTACAATCAAAATTAGCCCTAGTCAAATAAATACCCACACTCCCAAGTGGCAGAAAATGTAGTAGGTTAGTGAAGAAAAGTATGATTGGAAAAGATTACTAGGAGAGCCTTAAATAAGATAGATTTCTTTGTACAGTATGATACACTCAGGCTGTACAATGAAGACTGAAGTCACTCAGGCTGTATAATGAAGACTGAAGTTTAGTAGCATTTCTTTTATTCTCCTCATATAGAGAAAGAAAACTAACAAACCAGTTTTCTGGAGGTGAAAGTGAAAGTTGCTAATTTCATGGAAAGTGAATAAAAGAGCAACACCAAGACAGTTTGTTAATACAATTAAATTTAGAAAGCATTTAGGTATGTTTCTGAAGGACAGCACTGAGGTACAATGTGGAAGGACAGTGTTCAGTACGCAAAACTTAGAAACCTTTGGAAGATGTTTTTTCTTCCATATTTCATATAACCTGGTGAATTTCTGTCATTGTTCTTAATGCCATGTTCAACACACAAAGGATTCAAGGTGATTCATCAAATATTTAGTAGTCTCCTAAATCTACTCTATTTCCCAGACTGTATCTCATCATTGAGATGATGACAGATTGCCAAGTAAACCCTGCCCTATTTGTGCCCCCCAGTGTCAGAGAGACTGACTGGGAAGAGGTGGTGCCCCTAGACATTAAATAGAGAGTTTGCATATGGATGCAAACCTGGGCATCCTGGATGGAAAACTTTGTACTGTAAAACCCAAGAATAGTGGTTTGATATCTGACAGCTGCAAGATATCCCAGCAGCTTTTTCCTCTCCCAGCCTACCACCTGTTCAACTGAAAATGGAAATGGTTTATATGGTCCCCAAAGACTAACTGATTGACAGGCAGTACAGGAAGGAATAGTAGGGCACCACTGTGCCTCTGCTACCTCTAAAGCAATGAGAAGGAATGTGGAGGAGATCATAGAGATCATAGGCATCATAGATCAGTGTGCTGGGATCAGGGAGATTTCTTTTGCCCACAGAGGCTGAGGTATGAGTGGCCCTGATGGTAGATAACTGGGCTGTGATTTTTATTGAAATTAAAGAAGAAATGCACTATGTCAAAAGGTATATATTTTGCAGATATGTAACCTAGAGATGCATGGTACTGTGGATATATAAGTTCACCACAGAAGAAACAATCAGATATCTGCTTGGCGCAGCATAAGTGTACATTAATTCCAAGAGGGTAAAAATATAAACTTGCTGGAGTCTCTGATTTCCCTAGGTAATAAAGTTATTTGGAGAACATCAGTTGACAGGTACACCCACTTGCAGTCATCAGTTCTGCAAGAGCTGCTATGGAAGTTTAATATGCCAGCATTCATCTCTTCCTCTCCCCTAAGTTTTCATTATAATGTGTCTTACTATTTTTTAGTAACTTTCAGTCTAATTTTTTGGCAGATGTGACAGGCAGCTGCAACACTGATACTATCAGTACTGTTCATCCTACTTCTTCTCACAGTGATTCTTAGCACATATTAATTAGCAGAAATAGGAAAAGTGCAATCAATTTACTTAATACAGTTAATTAAAAAGAAATTACAAGCTGCTATCAGATAAAATTTGGCTTGTACAATTGCAATTCGAAGTATTTTAATGAAAAAATTTTTTTAAGCATGTTTCCCAAAGTTCTCTTTTATTAACTGAATTATTTTAGGGCACATAGGAAGCAAGCTTGAACATATCATTATACAACATAGCAAAACATAGACACCCTGAGAATGTCGTGCTTATGTTTTTCAACATTCAGTGTTAAGCAAGAGTAAGGATGAAAGGCTTTGAGTGCTTGTAATAACTGTGTTACCTTTTTCTTACATTTGTTTATCTATTAGTAATCATTACTAACATTCTAAAGCATGATTTTTATGATATGTTAGTAACCATTTGCACAAACATGCCACATGTTAATTAAATCACATGCATAATTTTAAATATTTGAGCTTAATATATCTTGAGAGTTCACTTAGACTGGTCATGAAATCCTTAGCATGGTATTTAATTACCACCTTGTGTGATCCAATAGAAGGAAAAACAGTCTTACAAAGTAATCTAAAGATCAGGATTTTCAGCCTGCATCAGGTGAAAGACAGGGGCAGGAAGATCAAGAAATATATTTAAACTGTGGAGGTATTTTATTAAAATAAATGCTTTACTTAATCTTGTGCGGTAGAGGAAAAAAAGAACTGTTCTAAGCTTTGCAGTGCACTCACAAATAAACTGAAATTGAGAAAAGTTGTGCTTCTATTAATCTAAAAGGAAAAGTACCTTGGGCTCTGTATCAGAAAAGCTGCTTGAGATTTTCAATCATTTCTCTGCCAGGAAAGATATTTTGAAACAACCCTAGATGCTATTAGATTGAGTAAGTGATGTTAGAATTCTGAAAAGTGAAAGGCAAACAGGAAGAAAATGAATTTGAAGTGGAAATTATGAATTATCAAGTGGGAAATGAGGTCAGATGGTAGCAGCTTTAACTCTAGATTTTTAGATCTGAAATTACTTCTGGAATAGATTGTTAATTCTACTTCTATGAAATAGATATTTTCAAAGTTACCAGCATCATCGCTGTTTCTTTGGAATTGCTTGCTGTAAGTACATGTGTATAAACAAGTATACATGGGTAGAACATGTTTGTATGGACTTACTGTATTGTCACATTTTGTGCATCAGTGAAACAGAACTGAAATTAGTGGAGCAAAGCCAGTTTTTAACAGATGAGAACACGATCCCTACAAACATTGTACAATTACAATATCTATAATAATGCTTTAGGCATATTTCTGCTTACTATGACACGGTAAGAAAATACAAAAGAGTATCACTACTGCAAACCTGGAACTGCTGAGGGTCTGTTTTATTTCTTGCATTGTAAATATCTCCTGTATACAGGTTAAACTCATTGGACTGATGCAGTATGGAGAAATAAAGAGATCATTTACCATTTAATCTAAAGGCCTTAAATGGCACGAAAAAATACTGCATTGATGTTGAGTTTTCTGTTTTTAGAGTCAACAAGTGAATTCTGTAATTTAAGTCATACATTTGTTTGTTAGTATGTATCCTGCTACTTTATTGCCTTTGGAAGCAGTTTGGAAGTGTTTTGTGCATAATGGTCAATAAATCATAGAAGAAAAGAAGAAAAGCATCTTTATTCTTTAGCAATTATAGTAGATTCTGTAAAATTGATGACATTAAAACTAAAAAAAAAAAAAAAAAAAATTATGGTTTCAGGATCTGATAGTGTCAAGTTACAATGTGGTTAAAAAGGTGAAAAATTATCCAAATATAACTGACATAAACTGTTGATTTCAGAAACAGACCAGAGCCAAATTCACAACAGACTTCTTTCCATTTAACTCTTATCTTTACATTATGTTATGTCACTGATGAGTTACAGCACTCCACACAACAGTCATCAGGAAAGCAACATTTTAATTGCAAGTAAATGCAAGTATTTTAAATCTAATCTCAAAGGAGCAAATATTTACCAAGGGTTTATGATCGCAGATAGACTAGTAGAATAAACAAAGTGTACAGTATCTGCTTGTCTACATATGCATTTGACTTTTTTATGTAAAAAAAAATTATACTGCAGAACACAACTACAGCACTGGCTCAGTGAAACATTCCCTGCTCTCCAATCCAACAATGCTAAGGACCACACACAAATGAATGTATTCTCATAAGAGAAAAACATTTTTAAAAGATCCTCCAGAATTTATGAAGACTTTATGGTTCTTTGTAACATTTTAAATAAACTGCATGTACATTTTGAGCTTTATTTCATTAGACATGATCTGTAGTTTCTTGTGTCTGTATAGATGGTTATATGAATTTCATACCACTAAAAGAATTAGATGGTTCTTTCGGTCATTCAAATCAGAAATAAAAATGGTATGGAAATTATCTGCTTTTCAAATTTATTGAAAAAGATACAAAAAAATGATTTGTATTTTGAAGACAGATTTCAGTACTGACTGTCATATATTATATGCCAGATGTTATGCAGTACCTAATTTCAGAAAAGATGGACTATAAAAACAGGCCGAAAGAGGATTAAATTGTATATTTTAAAAAGCCAAGCTTAACTATCTTGAACAATTATAAAAACAACACAGATTAGAATGACAGAAATTTGCCTTCCTATATTTAAAGTAGTTGATATAGAAGATCTTCAAACAGATGAAACTACATTTATTTCTAATAATCATCAAATAGGAGAATCAAATACATTTAGCAGGAAAATCAGCTTTATAGATGCTATTGTTTTACACGATAATATTGCCAATGTGCTATTAGAGGAATCAACCTAAGAATTTATGTACATAATGATAACTGTTACGATGGAATTCAGTACTTTAAGTAGATGATGTGTTCCTCGAGGATGGAAAATGACAATTAAAAACTTACAGATGTCTGTTTGGAGAAAAATACTAATTCCATATCAAGCTGCTAGAATTAATGCTCTCACCAGATTGAAATCTTTCTAAATCATGAGACATTTGAAGGACAGATTATTCTGGTTCCTATTGTGTGGAGAGGGAAATAACTTAAAATGCTAAATTAAATGAAATACAGGTATTTGGTAATTGAAGTCAGGAAAACATTCTGTCCTGGAAATGTGAATGTGCATAGGACTGACCAAGATGCTCAGAATTACTTTATATATTTATACTTTCTCTTCTCTTTGTTGTACATAAAAGGCCAATCAGAAATGAGAATGAGTTTGAAAAGGAAACTGATATAATTTCAATTTTCTTTGCTCTATCGCCATGTCTGTCCTTATTAACTTTGCTTCCCATTGGACTGAGATATTGCTTGATATTAATAAAAAATGAAATTTGGGTACAGTGAAAAACTAATACATTTCAACATTCATCCACTCTCAATATGAAAGAGTTCAGTACTAGAGAAGACAGAAGTTTTAAAACTGAAATTTTTCCAATGTAACAGCATCCCGGGATGATTTTCTCTGCTGTTTGGGTAAGTTACATGATACCTATGCTGAATTCTGCTCCTCTCACTCCAAGGAGCACAAGACCTTTTAACTCAAACTTTTTCTGGCAGTGCTAAATCCACACCCTAAAATAGAGACAGAAGTTCCCAAACTCTACTACTCTGTTTAACATGGCAGCACTCCCTCTGGCATGATACAGCTCCAGCCACCTCTCTAATACAGGCTAAATGAAGACTGCACAATTAAACCTGAAATTATTGTCTGTTTCAGTGAACTACATTCTTTAGAGAATTTGTAGGAGAACATGAGAAATTTATAGCACATCAAAAGCCCAACCTGCATCCCATTTCCATTGTGAAAGTAAATTTACATTTCAGAACAATATCTTTCAAGCATAGACAGTCATACATCAAAGACAATGCTGTATCTCTCAAATGGTCTCCAGTATTTTGTACATCTTTCTAAAAGAGTAAAAAATACCTGACAGTTTCTTTACATGTTATCTCACCAGATTACCTGTTATTAGTGAAGAAAAAGGGGAATAGGAAGGAACTGGCCTAAGTTAGTGGAGAAACAAAGATAAGCCATGTACCCTGCTTCTAGTTCTGCAGCTGTAGGTAATGTACTCTCTATTATGCAAGACTCCATGTTGCACTCATAATTCAGAAAATTGTTTTAGGATAAAGAAGTCAAAAATTAACATGTTAAGAACTCAGGACCTATGGTTTTGCTGTGGGGCAATATTTTCATGATGATGTTCTCATAGTCAACAAATTGTGTTATTACACAATACATAGTTATCATAATTGAAGAGATTTGGTTACACAATCTGTTGAGTATCCTGACTCAACACGTGTGAGGGAGAGAGTTAATTTTTTCATGTTGGCTCCTTTCTCAATGAATTACTGTGAGTAATACTGAGATGTGTTCTTCTGTCTGTATCACTGCTTGCTACTTGTATAACCCCAGAGTCCTGCCAATTCTTCATTTACCTATTCCCAGATAAGATTCCTGTTTACTCAGATTGCTGCAGCTTCCAGGAAAATGCAGTGAGTTGTCTGCACGACCAGCCTGACTTGTTGGTCACCTGGCAAGAACAAACAAATGCTAAATACACGTTGGTGACATTACGATGTTTCAGCAGAGTTCATTTCTGCTAGATCTTACTCTTTTGTGTTAGTCACTTCAGACACTTCAGGTCAAGGCAGTGAATCAGCGCAGCTGGCTCTGAGCTGGGCGTCCTGCCGCCAGCTGCCGGTGTGTGATTAACCAAAGGCACTGCCAGCACAGAGGCACCAGGCAGTCTACTGGTTTTGCAGACTAAGGATGGCAGTGGTTGTAGCACTGAATCAGTCATCTTTCTCTGTCAAGTGGTGTCATTTAAACCACACAAACTCCCAGATGATGAAAACCAGACTGAGCTATTTGTGTTTGCTGTTACTCTCTATCCCCACCTGCTGGGGCTTATTCCAGACATCCATCCCGTTTCTCAGAGTACTGAAGTGCAAAAGCTATAGAAATGAAATGCAATGAATTCCAATGATGGTTGTAACAGCGCCACAATTCAACCTGCATGTAAACTTGTGTATATGGGCAAAAATAATTTCAAAATGTTAAATGTTGCAAATTGATTTTTTTTTTTTTTTCCTCCAATCAATATTTCAGCTTTCCCTGTGGAGGGAGCTTTCATTTCTGTTTGTGCTTTCATATTACAAAGTAAGTTTGCAAACTCCAGAATCCAATTCAAAGCAAAGCATGCTAAAAAAATAGATTTAAAAAGAAATGAAAGGGATTCCTTTTTGAATTTGAGAAGGACTTCAGTTTCTGCTAGAACAGATTATGATTCAGCAGTATTATTGTCCTCATGCATGATAAAAGATAATTCTTATATATAGACATTTGTGATATTTTTAAATAATAAACAAAATTAAGACTTATTTTTCAAACTGAAATATCCGTTTCACTTTAAATAGATCTTAGAACTTGAATAGCTGGGTGACAAAAGTACAGAGGTATCAGTAAGAAAAATAATATATATATATATGCATATATATATATAAATAAAGAGAGTAGAAGTTGTTTAATTCCTTAATGAGATGTTGTATTTTTATATAGAGAACTTTGTGTGTGGAAAAAGTAAACTGGAGGAATAAATTTTTCACATACTTTGACATAGATGTATTTGTGGTTTATTTATCTCTTGTAGAAAAGTAAGTTCCAGTGTGTAGACTCAGTGCTTTTGAATTTTCCATCTCCTCTTCTCATACATTTTTTAGGGCATGCTTTTGTCATTACAGTAGAATGTAGACATGATGAAACATGATTATAAAAGGAGAGGTGATCTAGTACTGACGAAGAGTACTAGATCCTAGGTTTGTATTTTCGGTTCCTTCATTTATATATGATTAATCCCAATAGGTTCAACCATTTCTGCTGGCTGAGAGGCCAACGTTTCCTACTTCATGGAGGCACTAAGCACTAGGCTTTTTTGTAGAATCACTGAAGGTGTCTGTGCTGTATTTTCAGCTTGAATGGCTGCTAGCAGCTAGTATAGGAGGTGCTCATAGATTACACATAGAAGATCTCTCATGACTTAGTGCTTCCTTGTCCATTCTGCTAACTACTGGTGCATTTAGGAGCAATGCAGAGGGAATTATGAGTGGAGACTTAGGTTTTCTTCACATTAAACACACATTAAACACATGGGTTTCCAAAGTCTGGAAACACTGCAAGACAAATATCCTGACAAACCTCTTTTAGCTGTGTAAATGCTATTGCTTACATATATTCCAAGTCCCATAGGAAATGATCTGAATTTGACTCCAAGGCATAGAGCAATTACATTGGTTTTGGCTTTTTGTTGCTGTTGTTTTTTGGTTGGTTGATTGGTTGCGTTTTTTGGTTTGGTTGATAGGAAAGATTTACCATGATGAAATAAAAGAAATATGCCTAGGATCAATATTGATCTGTGGCCATGTATTATCTAAGGAGATGCAGAAACCTTAGCATATGGAAGCTGATTAAGAGATCAGAATTAAGAGATAAATCATGAATATAGATTTTTAAGTGAGAAAGCTGGCATATATTGTAAACTTTGTCATATTAAAAAAAAAGAAAAGAAAAGGCATTCTTAGTTGGACAGAATTAACAGGTTTGGATTAAAGATTAACAGGAAGTGGAAAATATTCTTTTCTCTGGAGTGGCACTACAGATTGACTCAGAGATTAACATTTGGGAGAGCTTATCAAAATTTATTGTCTCTCATTCTGTAGTGAATTAAACTCTTTGCAAAGTTGCATATTTTCAACTAACACAGAATAAATGATATCAATCAATCAAAGTTCTGTGATCAGAAAATGCATTATACTACAGCATTCACGTATGAGTTATGTATTTTTCATAGCACATCATTCATACACTACAGAACATTTCATTTTGTTATGATGAATCATTTACAAAAGAGAATCTGGAATGTGATGCTACAGAAATTGTATTAGTTTAAATGTATTCACTTCAGTACAGTCGTTTGGATCTTTAGATAGCAATGTTAAATTAAGGTTTTCTGATGAAACTACTTCGACCTGGATGAAATACAGATACAGTAATAAATATATAAAAAAGATAATTGTTTCCGTGTATCTATAATTTTTAGTAATCTGAGATGCTTAAGGTTTTTGTCTGTTTGTTTGTTTTGCATTATCATGTGTATAAGTTGTTTACAAAACAATAACTACTAAAGGAGTTCTAGGAGTAATATTAGTTTATACTCATGGCTTCTGTAGTTTAGATCTTATTAGATGTAATTTTAAGAAATCAGTGTGTTAATTTTACCAATAAGTGAAA
This sequence comes from Tympanuchus pallidicinctus, assembly GCF_026119805.1. Lineage (NCBI taxonomy): Eukaryota > Metazoa > Chordata > Aves > Galliformes > Phasianidae > Tympanuchus > Tympanuchus pallidicinctus. The sequence continues at coordinate 71,297,143 of NW_026294747.1, read as the reverse complement.
ATATGATTAACCAAATTTACTCTTAGGTAGCTAAAAAACAGAAGATATACTGATTTTTGGTTTGTAGAATTTGTTAGGTTTTGTAAGGTCTTATTCTTGGCCTCTACCTGGCACTCTAGATACATCAGCATGTCTGTGATGACTGCTGTCCTGCCTATAAACCCTGTTCAGATCTTCCAGATGTTTTATAAACTCACAACTGGTACTAGGTGCTTGTGTTTAGGCAGCTGAAGCTTCTGCAGGGTTTATAGTTAGGCTATCAACTAAGGATTCTGTTTAATGTAACTACGTTTAGGGGATTGCCTGTAATTAGAGCTTCTGATAGACCACAGAGTTTACTCATTCAACTCGCTTTTCTAAAAATCGTCACCAAGTGTCAGTTTGAGATATTTTTGGATATTTCATCTGGCTTCCATGTTGTGCTCTAGAAAGTTGTGGGTTTTCTGTGAATCCTACATAGACTTCTTAGATTCTCCAAGGAATCTCAAATTGCACTGGAAATCTATTTTTCAGAAACCAGATCCATCCCTTGGGCAGCTCAGAGTATGAAGTCTGGACAGTCACCCAGCTGACTGGATATGGGAGTCTGCATTGAGCTAAGAATAGCTCTCCAGGTACCTCTGCATAGACACTCATGTTTCTCCGTCTTTATCTGTGAGATGAGTCTTACCTCTCATCTCACATTTCATCTGGATTTTTTTATAGATAAAGAGACAATTGATCCATATTTCATCTGGAGAGAACTTCAATGACTTCATCTTACTAAAATTAAGATAAATGAATCACGCTCTAAAAAATTACTTGGGTTAAAATATCAACTGTGTTAGATTTCTGTTGTTATTTTGTTCTGCCATGCAAGTGATTGAGAAAGGAAGGAAGAAAAGGAGGAAGGAAGGAATAAAAGAAAGAAAGAAAGAAAGAAAGATAAAGAAAGAAAGATAAAGAAAGAAAAGAAAAAGAGTAAAAGTAAGAAAAATAAAGAATAGCGAGTGTTAAGGAACAGGCTTCTGAATGTGCCAAACATCTACAGATACACAGAAATAAGCGATACCAAATCCCTCAGGATGTATGAAAGCATTGACTCTGCGTAGGTGTCCTGAATCTATTCACTTATTTTGTGTCTGTACAAAGCTGGTTTTTGAACAAACAATTCTACAATTGACTAAAGACCACTTAACTATTTGAAATCTACAGCATTTATGTACTTCTATGCTTATCAGAATCATTTCAGTAACAGTCATAAATTCATTACTTGCTTATCATTCTCATTACTATTTCATGTTGGTATATTCATAATTCATTTTAACATATGTATCAATATTGAGAATAAAAACAATTGCTTGGGCAACTGTGTAGATTTACAAGTAAAGAGATTATCTGGGATGTTTTGAACATGGTGGATACATACTAGAGGCGCAGTTTGCAATATTGGAGTGAACAGGATAGTAACTTCTCTAAAAGTAATCCAGAAAAAGCAGATGCAACATATGGTAAAACAAAAATCCTCAAGGATTGGTATGTCCTTTTAGTAGTACAGGGACTATGGGATTATTCCTTGTGCATTTGAAAGCCAGGAGGTGGTTGCGTGTCTTCTCAGTGATATTTAACTATGGATAATGTAGAGAATGGAGTGTTTAGGGAATGGAGAATAGTGTAGGGAATGGAGAATTTAGATATGGAGAATGGATATGTATGAAGACATATCCACAGCTTTTCACTGTAAAGATCCTTACCATGGCTGGTGATTGGTGTGATGGGAAATCTTGTCCAGAAAGGAAAATGAAAAATTTGTTTGTTTGTTTTCACTTTGGATCACTTTACAAACAGAGGTAAGAGCATTGCTGAACCATCTGTTTCAGCACCATAGCTCAATAAGTGGAGTTAGAGTTGCAACTTACACATTTAATGTCAGAAAAGTAGGAACATTTGCCAAGTGTCAATTAATTTTCAAAAATGGTTCAAAAAGTTCCCTTGACAAGTCTGATTTTTGGAGGAGTGTGGAAACTCTGAGATCGTAAGAGATTGTTTTGGTTTTATGAATTAGCTTTTCCACAGGCAAACAAAAGAAAACTCTTAAGGATCTCTCATCAGTAATTTTAATTTATTTATTTTTTTTTCAGTGGGTGTATAAACAATGATAAAACACATTTGTTGCTCAGATAACCAATGAAGTAATAATAATACTGTTTTTTCCTAGTCACCGAGGCACCAAAGCTTTGTAATTGGCAACAAAACTGCAGAAACAGAGATGACAACTGATCATCACCTTTGAGAAAAAAGTATTCGGGGCTCTGAAATAAGGTTGATTTAATTTGGACATTTGATGATGTCAATCCATCATGACACTGATGTTACTACTTTAAGTCATTCTAGAAATGCACTGTTTATGCCTGACACTGTCACCCACCTCCAGTGTAAAAATTGCATTTTTATGTAGGTATTTCAGCAGTAAATGAGTTTTTCTTATTGTAATCACTTATAATTCTCACACTGGACCGCAGTGCTTAGTGAAAAAGTTGGAGAGGTTCAAGTAATTGTATGGTATTCAAGGCAAACTGGACTGAAAACTGGAAAATCATCGTCTACAAAGGGCAGAAAAGCAATGTTTTTGCATTATGAAATATGAAACGCTTTTCTAGAATGAAACATAATGCTGTAAGTCTCTCTGACAAGATGTGGACACATTTTTCTTTGTTAGTAACTTGGGAAAAAAGGTACTCCAGCACCTGCTATACATACTTACAGTTTCCTTTTTTTATCCATTTTTTTTAAAGAGACAAAGTCTCTGTTGTCCCTCCTGTGTACAGTCAGATACTATTAACACAGTTTCTAACTCCTGTAATCCAGATAATGTATCCTTACAAAAGAATGGTACTGAATAATGACATTTTAGGTCACTATGTAACAAAAGGATGTGTCTTGTACTTTATTAACCTTTCTTTCTTTCCTTTAAAATCTATAGGCAATTATTCTTTTCAGTTAGTAGATCATTATTTTCTTCTCTCTCTTACTTCACTACAGTATAGTCTTGCTGTAGATGTGAAAAGAGACAGGATCATGAGGAAGATAGGACAGTGAGTGGAGGTGGTAACACCTGTTAGAGCACAGTTATAATTGGAAAAAAATCAAAGAACCATAAAATATCTTTGGAAGATGCTGAGAACTAAAACTTGTCTGTCTGCTGCTAATCTGGCACTCTGTAGAGAGATATTGATTTTATAGCAGAATAAAATCTCTCTCCCTCACCCTCTCAGCCTCTCCATGTTCCACAGGATACTTTTCTTTCTCTTCTCTCTGGGCTGCAAGTACCTCACCATATTTGCTTCTTTCTCCTCTTCCTCTAATTACATCTCTATTCCACAGTCAGCAACTAACTTTTCTTTCAGAGATAGTCTAATTGATATGTATCCAGCTAAACTCTGAGCCATTGGTCTCTACTAGTATTTAGTTTTCAAAGTTATTTCAGACCTAAAAAGGGTCTGTGTGCCTGAAAGCTTGTCTAATTTCTCCAGCCACACTAGGTGGTAGAATAAAAGGTACTGTGTCTGCCTACAGACCTTGTATTGCTTTGTTAGAAACCTCCTATGGAGCACCAGTGTGAGTTCAGAATTTCTTTTGCTTGAACCTGAAGTGCTGGGGAGCAATTTTTGGACAAAGCATTATGACTCATTAGTGACTCAAACTGAGCTGGCTCAGGCATCCCCTGGGGGATTTATATCAAGGCATTTGGTATGACTGATTCACCTAGTACTGAAAGAAGCAGTTCCTCAAGATGACTGACAAATTTAAGACCAGATTCTTAAACTGTCATCTCATATGACTGTTATGGCTGACTTCTTGTTTGGTGCTGATGGTGTCTCCTGAAACTAACTTCAACCGATTCTGAGTTGCTTTTGAGATATGGAAGCTGCAGAGTATAATCAGTAGTAGCAAGAAAATATAAGGCCATGAGATATTTTACAAGAAAATGCTTCAGTTCTTTGGAACCAAATGTAGAATGTTTGAAAGAAAAAAGAATGGAAAATAATAATGAATTTATGATAAAAAATGAAATTTAAGATGGTAGTCTTCTTTCCATCCCATTAGGGATAAAATGATGCTTAGAAATGAATGCTTTTGGTTTTTCTTTTAGAATTTGCCTTAGTACCATAACTTGCCCAGTACAATGCTTATTTAACAGAGCAGAAAGCTGAAAAGCTAGTTATAAACCGTAGCTTTATTACAGCCATAAGAATTATCCCTTTTTGGTTTTTAATAAAAAAGAAGATACATATGTCTACTAAGTAAATGGAATAATACACATCCATTTCTACTTAGATGAACAGTTGTTACTCTGAAGGTCTAAACTGAAGCTTTTGACTTTTCACTGTCTCTAAAACACAATTACTAAAGTCTATTTGCACTTCCAGGGCTTCTTGGGTATCAATGCTCACAGTCTGACTGTGGTTGTCTGTAGGACTCAGTCATAAATCTGATCTGAATGTGCTCCTCAGTTAAATAAATGATCTGTAAAAAAAAAAAAAAAAAAAAAAAAAAAAGGAATAATGTCAGCATTTAACAATTTCATTCCCCCTAAAAATTTTACCTCTGCAATGTATAGGCCAACTTTCTTAAAAACTTTGGCAACGGTGACAATACAGACAGTTTAAAGAACTTTAAAATATGAGTACTGTTTTTGTTTTGACAATGGTTACAGCTTGATTCTGGTTATTTTCAGGAGACTACTTGTGTTTTATTTCTCTGTGTCATTGCCCTAACTCTATTTGCCAAAGCTAAATTTACAACATCATATTCCAAATGCTCAACATCCCACTGAAATCACACATTTAAATTCTTTGTTACCTGTGAAAATCAGACCATAAATATAATTTTGACTGAGATAATTAGGCATAAAGAATTTAATGAAGAATATATGTATGAATTAACAAAGACTTAGACCATCCTCTTTACAGAATGAGAAGTTTGAAAATATGGTGCTCTTCCATCCACTTGTAGACAATACTAAAGAGCTAGTGACCAATGCAAGGACTTGAGCACTTTCTTGTTCAAAGATGTTTAATTATTCATGTTTCCTTGGTATGGTCTTGGCTAGCATTATTAGCACTATCCCTGATGATGACCTGTGTACAAATAAGAGAATAGCATTCCCTGGATCATCCTGTTCTGGGCCATGTCAAAAGTAGTGATGCACATTTTCTTTGCAGACACCCAATTTTTTTTTCTTTCCTTTGTGGATACTTACTGACCAAGAGACTGGAGAGCTCTTCTAACTGAGAGAGCCTAATTGAGTGGGATTTCTTTTGCGACAGAAACAGCCCTCATTGCCACCTAAGTAATAGCCTGGTGGAAGGGGATTTATCCAAGCAGTGTTTCAGAGCTTTTGCAGCCAAAAAGGGTTTAAGTGTAGGTTTTCTGTCTTCCAAGAGGCTGCCCAAACCATGAAGGAAAGGACTTTTTGAAGTTTTTTTTTCTGTTGAATCTTTTTGTTGAGTTCTATTGAATACTTTTATGCAGTCAGGACTAGAAATTGAAGATCTACAGGACAGCAGGTAAAAGTAAGACTCCTGCCTGCTGGAAGAAGAAAGTCAAAAGTGTTCTCTTGGGATTGCCTCAGACAATGTGAGTTGTTTGTTTCTTTCTGTAATAGCTCTCTAATGGAAATTAAGTAAATAAAGAATTTGTGGAGCAGGATTTAGAAGTCTATAGCTCTCCACTGTAGGCCAATTCCTACTAAAACTTCTGCTTGATTCTTGTTCCATTATCCCTGAGTAGATTACACAGTGACTCTTTTCTCCTTGAAGTTTCCTTTAGGTTTCAAGTGAAGTCTGTAGAGTGCTACTCTATCATAGAGTATAAAAGACAAAATAAAATACAGGAAAAATTTATACAATTGTATTTTGCTACTAAAAACTATATGATTAGCTATTAGAATTTTTTGCTAAGTTATTAGCTGCTTTATTTGCTCTAAGTAGTGCCATCTTGCATTCTATGTATATTATGTGCAGTGTTACAGTGTTGTCTCCCCATAACAAAAGTTACTTTTGTCATGGACAAGTAATAAAAAAAATGGGTAAAAATAATACTGTGTTAAATATGTGTCAAAGATCTGCATAGTGAGAAATCCTTGGAGGGCAGGAAGAAAAAAATTCACACACTTTCATAGGCTTGTGAAATGAAGTCTGCAGCTTTTGGCTCAAGATTTATTTTTCAAACAAATCTGCAATAGTAATTTCCGTTCTGAATGCTGTCCCAAAGCATTACTGGCAGCATTTCAATCTGCATTGAAAACTGAAGTTGAGTTAATATTTTATTAATTTCTTGATATTTAAAACGAGAATCTGGAAGATTACTTGATTGTGGTAGCTTTAGAAAATATTACACATGTCTGAGTTTTCAAGGTCATATGATACATTGACAGACATTATAGTGACTTGTAGTTCTGGAATGCAGACATGAACTGTGTAAACATTTTACAAATGCTAAATAGTGGGAAAGAGTACAAAAATGATCTGAAGATAATCAGCCATACAGATAGGGAAAAGGATAAGGAAGGAATGTTATTCATGTAGATTTGATTCATGTACCACAACTGTTCTATATTTTTAAAAAAATCAGACTATGTCAACCAGGTCAATGTGTAAATGAATTATCATACAATTCATAACCTGCTAGAAGTGCTTAACTTCTTCTTATGAAATGGAGAAGTTTATTTCTCTGATTTTTGGTATAGCACATCCACATTTCATCAGCATATTTTGAAATATATTTCTTCCTGCTACTAATATAGCTACTATTTTTCTGTTGTTTTAACATAGACTTTTGATGCTGATCAAATCTAAGCATATAGTAATATGCATATATTTAGTAATAGAGCATATAATTTAAGCTACAGCAAAAAGTATGGAAAGCTGCTTGTATAATTTTTTTTTTTTTTTTTAATATTTCAAGATAGTTCAGGTTTTCAGTAAATTGACATTTTTTTTTTTTTTTTTTTTTTTCTCTGTGGTCCCTTCTCCTGGTAAATCTGTGCTTATCAGATACTACCTGATGTAATTATGTAATTACCAAGCCACAAACTCACCTACCACACACACACTTAGAATCATAGAATCATAGAATCATCATAGAATCACAGAAACACAGAATCACAGAATGGTTTGGGCCGGAAGGAAGCTTTAAGATCATCTAGTTCCAACCCCCTGCTATAGGCAAGGACACCTCCTTCTAGACCATGTTGCTCACAGTCCCATCCAGCCTGGTCTTGAATGCTTCCAAAGAACTGGGCATCCACAACCTCTCTGTGCAACCTGTTCCAGTGTCTAACTACCCTCACAGTAAAGAATTTCTACCTACTTAAGGTATTATTTCCTTTGTTACTGCTATGCTGTGTTACCATGGTGTAAATCACAGAATCATAGAATCACCAAGGTTTGAAAAGGCCTCCAAGCTCATCCAGTCTAACCATCAACCTGTCACCAATATTTTCCCACTGAACTGTTTCCCTTACTACAACATCTAAATGCTGCAGTGCTTTTAAATTACTTTTGCTACTCTTTTGTAGACATCCCTTATATTCTCTTTCCCAAATGCATTGTGCACAAAGAGTTGTATTTCAGTTTGCTTCCCTGCTAATGATAAGGGAGGAGAACAATGTAAAAACTTGGTTAAAGTTACAAAGTTTGATGTATTTTATTGTAGAGAGAAAGGAGAAAGTTGACTGATGTACAAGGCAGAATAATTTTTTTTTTCTCCTTATCCCTGAAGCCTTCATGCTGGATTTCTAATTTGTGTTTTTTAGTTCTGTAGGAGATTTCATACAGTCACACTAGATTTTAGTAGTGTCTCCCCAATCCAATTTATAATTTAATATTTGTATAGTGTTATCCTTTTGTGTCAAATGACTGTGCTCTATGTATATATACACACTAATAAAATAATTCCCCTCTTCTATGAAGCAAATATCAAATGTTTCCTCTTCAATGGATGAAACTGAATTTTGCAGTGATGGACGGAATAAGAAGGAGCTAGTACTCTTTATTCAAGGGTTTTTTGAGACAACGAATTTAAGGAAATATATTTAAAAATTTTCATGAATCTGAGGGATTCTTTGTCAAACAATTCACATGCTAAGTTTATTAGCAACGACGATAATTTCATTTTGTCTGCCCAATAAATTGAAATTGTAGAATGGCAATCTGAAGTAATTGCTCTGCCCAGACTTCTCAATTGCTGAGCAGTGAAATTTTCACAAGGAATTGAAAAGAGTGAGTTCTGCTAGTATGTTGTACTGTTCTGCTTCTTAGCCATTCCCTGTGCAATACATTAAACCTTGGTCAGCACAACTCAGACTGTATGCTATGTAAATTGGGACTGTCAGATATTTTCACTGGATTAGAAGGAGAAAGAGAAGTCATCTTTGCTGATAAGAAACCACACTTCAGATGCCAGAGTAGATTAGGAAGTGTTGAAGAATGCTGGAATGGAAAATTAATTTTGTGTCATTATGGTAGTTGTTAAGAAAGGGGTTAGGGAAAAATCTCATTAATTTTAAAAAGAAAGCCTTCTTTTCACAAGTTGCATAAATGATAGAGTTTTATGCCTTATTCAAGTTTTGGCTTCATATACAAAATACAAATTGACTCTGACTTCTGTGTAGCTTTTAGAGTCAGAGGAAATTTTTCTGCTGCCACTCCCGATTAATTTCCAATAAAATACTACAAATATTAGACTCATCAATGTTACCAGTTTGACAGTTCTAACCATTAATTTTTTATTTTTTATTTTTATTATTATTATTATTTTTTTTTTGCCTATGAGCTCTAGTTACAGCCAGAATGAAATTATAATTATTTTTTTTCTGCCACTTTCATGGTTGCCTACTTTGCCTGTCCGTAAACCCTGAAAATTAAAATTGGGAATGAATTGCCAGAAATGCATGACATACTTTAAAACTGATTATTCAAGTGGTCAGCAAGGCTTTTTATGAACGGAACGATGCTCTAATTCTTTTATATAGAGAGGATTTTTAAAAAATTTTATTTTTTACTACTGCATATGAATTTGATTACTTTTTTTTCCCCCAGAATATGATTGATACATTAATTTTCTTGAATAAGAATAGGTTTTAATAGGTTTAGAAAAATCTTATTTTTGAAAAACAAGTTGTGCTTATTTTGGCTTACTTGTATGTGATCCAGACATAAACATGTGAAAGTCCACAAGCCACCTGCCCGTGTTACGTGAAGCACTGTTGCAGGCTCCTGGCTTTGAGGTTTTTTGATTAGGAATTGAGAGAAGGATGCTGTACGTCCTGCTAAGTGCTGTGTGATTGGGCTCTACTGATACAGGCAGGCCATCAAACAAATCTTTTTTTTTGCTAGAACTCCATCAAGCATGAAAAAATAATCCATTTGGTACTGCTACCTAGTGGTGAATTTATTTGCTGATAGTAAAGTGCTTGCCATCACTTCTATTTAATCAAATAATTGTACCTACCTTTAGATTAATCAAAGGCCTTACAGGATCTCTAGATTTGTATCTCTGCTCCTTTGAAAGTGTTAAATAATTCCATTTTAGATGTTAGCCAGCTCTTCCTGCTATTGAAATGCAGTACTTCCTAGCACGAGTAACTCATTATTATCATCTGCCAGAAAAAGAATAAACACAAATCAAACACAAAAGCCTAATAATGGAAACAGCCATTGGAGAGGTAGCTAAAAATATACACATACGTTTAGCAGCATATAAATAATCAGCCCTCCTAGAGACAGCAGCAAAGGTGCTGACAAATCTCTGCCCCTGACTGTTAGCAGATTAAAATGAGCTCTTACATATCTCAAGTTTTGGGATTTTAGAAGTCTCAAAGTTTTTTGGAATATTTAATGTACAACACTAAACTTATTTTTATCCTTCAGTTTTAGTTTAATACAAATAATAAGTTGTCATGCTTTTTATCTCATGATGATCAGTTGGTTATGCATATGTGATCATAAGCTGTGCTGTTCTGTGTAAGCCTCTGTTCTTCTTGGATAGCATTCGTCTTGATAAGTACAAAATGAAGATATATGACATAATTCTTCAACTATTTTCTAGTTCACTTTCTCCTTAAGCACTCACAAGCATTCTATATCCCAAATAATCTTTGTTGAGAAATCCCAAATCCCATTCTGTATGAGAAAAGGGACCAGCTCTCATTTGTGTAGTATGTGGTTTCACCATGTTTTTCTAACACCTTCTGGGTCATCTGCCACAAGAAAGAGCTACCCATGTCTGTCAGTCTCCATGCCACTTTTAATTCTATAAACCTCTTTAACTTAATCTTTTTTTAGAACTGCTTCACTTCTTTTACAAAAGCTGCTCTAAACTTTTGTTCTCCTTTGGAGCTTTAATAGTACTGATAAACTTTATTTTGAGATGTGTATAGTATTCAAGCTGTCAGCAAACACATGATATTGTTTTGTTATAATAATTCATATTTTGTTTTCATTTTCTGAGTACCTTATTATTATCATGGCACAATTTATTGTAAAGCCAAGGTTCCACTTCTAAGTAGTAATGATCTGCTTACAAACAATAATTTCATGTCTGCAGCTGCAACTGTTATTTTTATCTGTTTCACTTTGTATTTGAATTCCAAAATTAATTTCATTTTTGAATCCTGAATTTGCACTGAATTTCATTGTTCATTGTATTGTACTGAATTGGAATCTCCAGATTAGTCTCTGTTCCACACTTTTTGTCACACTTCCTTGTTACTAGCCTCACTTTCCTGCCATACTCAGTCTTTCCGTGTCTCCTCAGCCCAATTGCTTGCATTTTTTCAGTACCGTTCTCCTAGTTACTTTCCTTTCCTTTCTGCAATTCTGTTATTTAAAACTCTTAAAACTTCTCTTAGATTAAACAAGCAGGGTGACCTTTTCCAAAGACACTTTGCTCACTTCACTTTCATTCTTTTATATTTCTTCTGTTTGTATTTATAGATCTTAGCACCTCTGCAGCACAGTCTGTGTTTTTGTAGTTTTGTGAAGTTTCTTTTGCTCTAAGGGACAGGGCTGCCCAAGAACTCCACCATTATCAAGACTAATACAAGAAGTTATTATGTATGACCAAGTTGGCTGACATATTTTTGGCTGGGGAGTCAGAAAGGGAAAAATCCAAATTAAAGTTTTATTAAAGAGAAAATTAATTTTAAAATTCCAGAATGGATTAAAAGTAAAGGCTGGAAAATTAATTTATGGAAAATTAATTTACTTGGATTAGCAGTAGTTGTTCAGCAAAAAGAGGTATTTTTGAGAGGAAACCTGTGTTTACTTTTTACTAATAAGATTCAAACTTCATTAAAACTTCATTACAGTTAGTTTTTAAACACTGATTAAAAATTCCTGACTAAAGAAAAACATTCAAGGTCAGAAAATATCACATGGTATCTGGGAAGGTGTTACATTCTCATCATATCCGCCTACTAGAGGGTGTTGGCTAGGGTGAGAAGCAAGAAGGAATTGACAATCATACTATTCTCAGGTAGGAGCCACTTGAAATCAGTGACAATGTGGAGACAATGCCATCTGGCAGTGTTCCTTTCACAAATAAAAATGGAGTATTTACTTCATAAATGACTACAGAATCTTTGTGAACACATACTGGCAGTTAAAAGATTTCCAATGGAATAAATCACATGCATTAAGGTTTTAACATATACATGTAGATGTTTACATTGGTATCCTTCATAGATCCTAGTATGCTGTCCAAAACAGGATAAGTGTGTGTCTATCAAATATGCATGTATCATTCTGATTTACGGTAACTTGACAGCAAAAAACATTTAATGATGTGATAAAAATATAAGAAAGAAAGAAGAAAAATTAACTTTTTCTCCAGATTTGGCAAAGTCTACTTAGGCAGAACTCACCACTCATGAAACCAAATTGCAGTTGTTGGTTGCTAATGGCAAATGTATGCCCAAGATCTTACCTCATATCTGCTAGTGCTGGATCTGTATCTGTGACACCCGGGACATCATCTCAATATGTATGTATGTGTTCGCGTTCCAGCAACTGAGATAAGCTACATTTAATTTGAAGGAACCAATAATATAATGCATCTAAGCCTAAAGTAGACATCTATATATGCTTTAGGTGCCACTGGTTATGAGGTGAGTTTAGACACCTTACATTTATTAGACATGCACCATAAGTTACTGCATGACAAATCTTCAGTAAATCAAGACAACTTTTCACAGTTCTACCACAATTAATGTGTGATAGTAAAGATAATAATGTCACCCGAGTATTTCTATTTAGGCACTCAACTGAGAGTGGAATATCTGAGCTGTAGAACGGATGTCGAGATGCCACCTAGTGCTAATACAAGCTGCCTGATTTCACTGTGTGAATGGGAAATATAAGTTTAGTATTCTTACATGAACCAAAACAGCTTGAAACTGTGGGTATAAGAGCTTGTCTGAGTGTCCTCCTCTATTCCATTCTGGTTCTTACGTAAGGCTGCAAATTAGAATTGATGTCAGCTGGATGTTTTCATTGCCATTTCCCTGGGGTAAATCTAGTGCTGGAATAGGAGCTTCTCTCTTAGCTCATTTATTTCAATTAATTTATTCAAGATTTTTTAAGGCATTTTTCTCTCCCTAAAAAAGTTTATAGAAGACTACTTTACCCTCATCCAGGGAAGCATTTTCCCTTGAAAGAGTAATGTGCACAACATGCTAGTTTTTTCAGTCTCTTTCTTCTTTCTTACACAACATACCAGTACTCAGAATGAGATTTAGCAATGTATGCAAGTCTTTTCATTGATTTTCTAGGGTTATCTTGCCCTAAAAATAGAAGTCTGTCCTCATTAAGCACTCAGTGTTATTAATTAACAATTCTGACTTTGGCAAAATTTGTCAAGAGGAGGTATTTTGGATTCAACATATAAAATCTGTACTTTCCCAATAGTAATTTGAAAACAAGCCCTACAACATATACCCCAAAGTTTTTCACATGTTGCTGCTGCAGATCCCAAATAAAATGAAGTAGCTAAAGCATAATAATTCTCAGAAACAAATGAACACATTTATAATGGTGGTACCCAATGTGGAAAGTGAAAACCATTGTTGTTGTTCATTACTGAAAGGGAAAAAAAGAAAAAATAACCAAAAGAGATGAAGGCAAAATGATGAATGTTAGAAGAAGCCATACTGTGATGAAGCATCTTAAACTCTGTCACAAATAATACGGAATGTTTTAAAAAAAACAATGATAAACATGGATGTTTTATTTGTTGTTTCTCCACAACTTGCCTTTAATTACTGAAGTTCAAAATTCTAAAACAAATAGACTTGACTGTATTTCTAAAGTTGTATAATGAAATATGGAATGTGGCAACTTCACTCCGCAGCCAGCTGAAACTCCAAATAATCTTAAAATGCCACCAACCTTCTCAGTAGGAACAACTCAGATTGTTCCATTCTGCAAGCTGGTATCCTACTTCCATCCTTCTCACAGAACTCTGTGAGAATATACACATCAGAAAATACGCTTTTAAAAGTATGTTTTAATTATGTTTTCAATCTGGCAATCCATACTGATAAAGGAATCCTGCAGCTGTTTAGCTGCATGCCAAGGACTTCCTAGGACAAATCCTCTCCCATTTCTAATCAAATTGGAGCAGAATTAAGAAACTGCAACTTTGTAAGTGTCAAAAAAAAAAATCCCCCAAAACAACACCCGATAACATTCATTATAAAATCAATAGGACTGTCACTATTGCATGTACCCTGATAGGAGTGCCTTTACTTCCTTCATTTCCCATCACAAACTCAACAACAGCCAAATACATTAATTCGTTACCATTCTTGTGATATGTGGAAATGGAGAGTATGCTTTTCAGAGCCTTTTAAATGAAAGAAATATGCTTTGTCCGTTAATGTTTGATTTTTACAAAACATTTTCATAGGTTTAAGAGAAAAAAGAGAAAAAATATGTGGACTATCAAAAAGAGTTTCTTAACTTGAAAACAACATTTGCTTCAGAAAACGTTTTATAAATATATGTGCTATTTCTTAAAAAAGACTTTTTCTTCAACTCTAAAAGTTATTTATTTATTTATTTATTTATTTATTTATTTATTTATTTTTCTCAAAGTTTACTTTTAGACCCACTGTCATGAACTCGGAGATTTTCTATTTCTATGAATTTTTATGTTATTAGATTATTAATTCATATTTATGATTTACTTTTGAGTTTCCTCAGCAACCAACTTCTTATTTCAGGCACTGTGCAAAGTCTCTCTCTCTCAAAGAAGACCCTATACAGAAATCTTCCATTCTGACAAGTCCATTCTATAAAAGAAAAAATAAAACAAAGTTTCTGCCTCTGTTATTTTGTGTCTCATTTAACAGTGGCAAAACACAAAAATTTCTATTGCTTGGACAAGTTTGTGTTGCTGAAGTAATTAAATAGTACAATCTATGTAATAATAATTTAAAAAAGCAAACAATATAAATGTATGTGCATGTGTGTAATAAATCTGTTTTACTGTTTTACTGTTTACTTCTTCAGTTTTGCAAGAGTTGAAATGTGCAATTTCAGTTTATGAATAAGAACATAATTTTCCTATGGAGAAAGATGCATTTACTCAGAACCTAACAAATTATGAAGTACATGTTGAGATGGGGTTGTGTCTTAGAGGATGCATAGCCAGTATAACTAGTACACTATCCTCACTCTTTTGAAAATAAAATGCACATGTATGGTTTCTGTAGCAAAATGTAATTATTGTTCAGTTTATATGCATATGAAAGTTCTCTTGAAAACAATTGTATTCCTCAAGAGCTTATGTACATTTTGTTAATAAATAAATATATGTCATTAGAAAATAACTTTTCTCCTGAGACAAATCCTATTTTTAAGAGTGTTTAGACATAGAGAAACAAAGGGATAGAGGAATCATCACAGTAGACAAACAGTAGACAAAAAAAAATAAATATTTGTGCAAAGACTAAGCTAGTTGCAATGCATTTTTTGGAGCTTTGCAGAATTTATTATGGTAGGCAGCATAATGGTTTCTGCTTCAGGTGTTTCGTAGTTCACCACAATATATTTCAGCGAGGCAGAGAAATGCTAATAATGGACACATCTACACTGAATTAATTTCTCAAGGGAGAAGTCTGCTCAGCACAGAGTACTGAGAAATCATTCCTGCTTGACTTCAGCTAATTAATGTAGCTCAATTTAAGAAAAGGTGGAAGGGATCATATTGATAAGTGTCAATAGTATACATTCAAGACATCTATTATTTCACTCCTGTATCTTTGGAATCCTGGGGGGAAAAAAAGAAGAAGAAAAAAAAAGAAAAAAGTTACCACCAGCAATCACTTATAGTGATTATACTTAATTGCAAAATAGAAGACAATTAAAAATAAATAGAAAAAAGGCATTATCCTTTGTTGTTTTTTTAAATCTATATTCCTTTCCCCCACTCTCAATCTATCAGAAGCATGTAGAGAACTAGGAAATACTCTTTCAATCTATTAACAGCTGTACTGTTTCTTCAGGATTAAGACTGTCATCTAATCCTTTGGATGATAGAAGAGTTATCATTCTTAAGTAGTTCCTTTTGTCTGATATTTGCTGTCAAAAGATGAATTTGCACTGAGCGTCCCTCTTTCTCATTGCCTTCAATGTTAAAAATGGGCTACAATCTTAGGACATCCAGGAACACTAAGAAGCACAGATTCTCTAACTCTTTCTGTGAATTTAGTTCCTATGAAAAAAGGAAACTTTACTTGAGACCTAATAACTAGATTTGTATTTTCCAAGGTTAAAGAGTCTCATTTTGTCCTTCACTCTTATTGTGAAAACTTGTAATGCTTTTTGTTTAATTAAGTCACAGAATAAATTGACTGAGGCGATCAGGAAATGTTTTGATCCAGATTATTGGAATGGAAACTATACTCTGCTTTCCCAGCAATTTATAAGCCAGCATCTTTCTCCATTAGATCTGACAACTACAATTTACTCTGGACCTCCTGATGTAGCTTGTCACTACCAACAGGCCAGTATGTACATGGCCAGGGGTTACAACATACTGATTCATTAGGCTACAACCATGAATCTGCCACTTCAAAGAAAAGGCCCATCCATCTCCCTACATTTAGCTGTCATTCCTACCATGAATGTAATGCTATTACTGAGACAGCCAAGTCCATTGCTCACGCCAGATGTTGTTAGGAATTCAATCCATCCTATCTGTGAACACTAGTCCCTTCAAACAGCAAGATGTTGAGTGAATTACATATTGACTGGTGAGGGTTTTTTGGCATTTAATTATCCAGCTGAAAGGAACATGCTTAATTGTTATTGCAGTTACTGGTTAGCAACTATGTAAATAGAGGAATTTTATGAGGAAACGGTGGAGCATCAGCAGCTGAATAAACATCTTTATGTCTCTACTGAGCACAAATACCTCTCTATTGGGTAAAATGAACAGGTTTTATTTTTGTTTTTAAATAAGAAAATGTGCTATTATTTCAAAAAGGCAAATTCACGTTGCTCAAACTTCTGCTAACCAGTTTTGGCCATTCAAACAGGAACATTGCCAGGGTGTATGGGAACAGTACTCGTTATTCATACATTCTCAAATATTCATGCCTGGGTAGCCGAGGGAACATCTATTAGGACTCTTGCGTTCAGCATGAGGGGTATGTAATCCTCTCGGAAACAAGTTGCTCTACAGAAGTCCAGAGACTTAGGACACTATCACGTCATATCTCCTTACGTCTGCAGAGCAGCAGTATCCAAGTTCATCACTTCATATACCACACTGAAGCAGAACTCTGATACTGGAATGGAATTGAGTCAAATCCTTTCAAGAGTTCACATTACAAAAATAGTCTTGTGATTTTGTATTTGGCTGAAGCTGAAAAAAAAAATATTATGAATCGGCATGATATTTTCAGACTAGACAATAATACTCTATGCTCCCCATGAGTGGTCTATCATGTAATATGCCCAGCTAAATTTCAGCAATAATGGCTTGACAGTATTAAATTAGGGCTTGAGAATTGATTGATTTATCTATGTGAAGTTTCATTCTTATTTATAAAGACAAGTAAACAAAATAAGTAGCTAAGAATGCAACTGTTAATTCTCCTAGCTAGATTTAACAGGGAAATAAGATATGCTCAGTGTGACAGAAACAGAAAAAAAAAGCTGATATTTTATTGAAGTAAACATGGACATTGCCTTTTTCTTTTAACTGGCTTAATGGTATAATCTGGAATCTAGGAATTAATTTTCCCCTTCATTCACTAAAAAGGAAGCAATGTTTGGTTCATTTACCAACTTTACTTTGCTGCCAGATACAAAGAAATTACTTGTGATTATATTCCTTTGATAAGGCCAGTTTGTCCAACACTGTTGAACTCATTATATTCAAAGGAGAAAAACAAATGCCTGCCCTGACCATCAACAGAAGTTTTTTTGAAAATACTCAAACTAAAATTAATCTAAATTGAGTGGTAATTTAGAATATTTTATAAGAATTTTGTTTGAAAAGAGCTTAGCTGCTTGTGCAAGAGATCTTGGATTGTTTTGCTTTATTTTCCTGTTGTATAGATAACCTTTTGCAAGGAAAATATCTGATAATTTCATCTAGTTCAAGAGAATGAATTTTTTCAGCTCCTGCTCTGATCTAGTGAGATTAATGCCCTTCAGAGCCGAAGGGTCTCAATTAGTAGCAATATGAGGCTCCACTAGATTGGCACTCTTGCACATTAAGATTTAGACTTAAGTCATTTCCCAGATTCCAATCAGTGTCACTCAAACAAGTACAGGGAACACTCGTTTTTTCTTCTACCTTAACATTTCCTTCAGAATCTTTATATAAGCAAGACCATTGTAGTTAGCTCTGGCTGTTACTCTCCTAATCCTCCAATCCTAAAGCCAAAGTAATGATACTTGAGGTTGGCCAAATCAAGGGGGTCTGGTAGCTAGATGTCACTTTGCTCCAGCTTGGTAAATAATAAAGCACTTGATAGCTGACTCACAGGTCCCCTGCTAAGTCATAAGGGCTAATCTGTTGACAGCCCGATACCTGACAAATGTATGGGAACAAGTATTAATATAGTTAACTATTTAGGGTTAATAATCCATTTATACAATGCCTTCTGCACAAACTGATCGTACAAGTTGGAAAGAAGTCTGAACTTTCCCTTGTCTTAATGAGTTTTAGATGAATAGGTGCTGATCCATCACAGTTTTGTACTCTATGCAATATACCTACAATGGTATTCTTTATTTATTTGGTTTTAAAAATCCACAGCAAACATAAACACTGGCTTTTAGAGGAGTTCATATTGCATGCGTAACCACAGTATCTTAATGAATCCACAACCATCTCTGGATAATAAATATAGCAGTAATATCCATTATGATCTATGCTGGAATTTGGCTTCACCGGATCTCAAGTACAGATATTTGTACATGTGATATTTAAGGTGAGGGCAGAGTCACAGTATAATAATTTGTGTCCCAGCTCACAGACAAAAAAGTAATAAGGAAATAAAGGAGCCTAAATATTACACTTACGCTCGTAGCCCTTGTAAATTTTACTGCATGTTTTTAGTTTTCTTTTCTAGTCATTAGTGTCTAAGTACCAAATCTGACTGGAAATTAATGTGCAAAGTTATATTACTTTCTGGTTTGTGGTGCAGGCAGTGACTTTCTGAATTTTCCTATTTCCACCATGCTTAGCCATAAAAATTGTATTTATAAAAATCATTTAATTATATTATTCTATTATTTATCTACTTACTTATTTTCTGCTGCTGATTTAGCTGAAATTGGAATTGGAACATGAGAGATTTTTGTACCACCAAATGCAAGGTTGTGGAAATAATGGAATAACCTTAGTAGAATTTACAGTTCTTTTCTGTCCAAGGAAACTTTGCTAACCTTTAAAGGTGTTTAAGAGTTCGGGACTTGAATGCTTGAATACATTTTTTTTTGACACATTCTTTTAGGCATTGATTAACAAACTTCAATTATTGTGGAACATTTGATTTTCAGTCTTCCAGACACAGATATTGATATGGGCTACTAGAATTTGTGCAGAGATCTACAGTTACAATTTTGTCAAACAGAAATTTAACTTTCATTTTATATTTTGATTTTTGCCTTTAATTCACATGCATCTTAGCTGCAAAGTATATAATGTGATAGTCTGATAATGCTCTGAACATAATTTTTCGTTTTCCCTAGAGTTTCTGTTGGAAAAACTATTCTGCACTTCCCAGGCAGAACAAGGTAGTCTTGGTTTGAATTACCTAAATGTAGCACCTTTCCCGGGAACAATTTTTCATTAAAAGGCTATGTAAATGTCTCACAGAGCTCTGTTCAAATTGTAAAGTTTATTGCTTTTTGAGACCTTAATTATAACATTTGCTTAGCTAAAAACTACCATCAATAAGTGGTTCCCTATTGTCAGAGGTATTGCTGAAGAATCAGAAGTCTAAAATTCAGCCAGTTTTCAATGGTTTTGGCTGCAAATACACAGTCAATGATTTCTTGTGCTTCATTATCCAGATTCCAAGAAAAAGTATTCTGCCTTTAATTGTTAAGCCATTCAGAAATGTATCTTATCATACTTCCAGTTGATACGAATGAATGATTTCTGAGGCACCCGTGAAGTACTTTGGTCTATTTATTTAGACCAACGTGGAAATATCCAATATCATGTCTGACAATAACTAGAAACTTTGTCTATTGAGGCGTATATCAGTACACTTTCTCCTTTTAGGAACACACAACTGCCCTAATCCAGCAGAACTCCAAGTCCTGTCTTGAACTTTAGTCATTCAACAGGTTAAGTGAAATGCTTACCCTTTTGTAGGATTAAGTTTCTGGGCTGGAACAAAGCTCTGAGACAAAAGAGGTAATTTAAATTGGCTCTGAAGGGCTACAGTTGTGCTTTAAGCGTAAGTAGAAGTGGTATTATATGTACTGAATAATTTGTCTGTTCTTCTGCATGTGTTTGGGTATGATGCTTGACCATACTTTAATGAAAGAAATATGTCCCTGCTGATAGTTGCTGGGGTAAATAGCAAAGAAAAGACATATTCTGTGAAAGACAGGCCCATCATAAATCATCCCTCCTTGCCATCTATAGGGGCTGTGTGAAACGAGTAAAAAACTTACATTTAATCAGACATTTAAACTCAAATCATGCCATAAGTGGAATGTATCGGTTCAGTTAACATGCTTCAGATATATAATTTTTGAATACTGGATTTACTTCATTTTTATTGTAAAGTTCAGGGGCTGAAGTTATGGCTATTAGTTATAAAAAGATCAACAGATGGAGGCATAAATGAGAAAAATGTGTTATAAACTTCAACCGATAGTTATGAGTTAAGATGGGAAAACTGGATTTGCATAGTCCATTCATAATACCTCTTGGTGTTAACCATGATGTCAGATTTATATAAGCCTCTTGTCACTTCATTAAGGCTGAGGTAGGAATGTAGCTATGGGTTTCCATAGTCTGACAGTGGTGTGGCAATTAAAATGTGCTTGTGCTGGAAAAGACTAGTTTTTGCATTTTGCTGCAGAGTTCATATTGGCAAGAAATTGCTGAAGAAAGAGCAGGAGGGTGGGCGGGGAGCAAGTTAGACTGAGGGCACAAAGGAAAGAAACCTTTCAGAGAATTTGCAAGGAGCTAGAAAATATATTCAAATATATTCAAGGTAGCAGTGGCTAAATGGTTACAGCCCAGATGACAGAACTGCAAATGGTTCCCTTGGAAACATCCTTCTATTCAAAAAAGTGGAAGAATGTTACTGGCTCTTAGGTCATGCAAACCATCTTTCAATTAATGCAGAAATATAGCTGAAAAACAGGAAATAATCAGTATCAGCTAAAAATTTAAATAAATTCCACTCACATCCAATAGTGTTGAATCACAGGAAGCAGGCTTGTTCTGCCCCTGCATTTAGAATCATAGAATCACAAGGTTGGAAGTGACCTATATGATCATCTAGTGCAACTGTCTCCTCATCCCCATTGAAGAAGAAGAAATATTATTGTTTTGAATAGACAATGTAGTTAATTTAGTTTTATTGTTTTGGAAATGAAATTTTTACGGTTGTCAGGCTGGATTTATAATCACATAGAAGACTGATTTACAGATCACAGAATTTAAGTTCAACAATAGGGAAAAGAATAAGAAAAAAAAAAAAAAAAAGAATTCCTCATATCCCATAAGTATAGGATAACTTTTTCTAGATGGCTGAAGCACACAAGGAATGGGCTAAATTAGTCGCAATGGAACTCTTTGTGTTTGCTACTGTGCAGCTGCCGAAACTACCTGAACTAGGTCAGGCACCTTCTACATTGCCGTGGGCTGCAATCTTATTCTCCAGTTCCCACAAGTGTCACTGTATTCTTTTCTTGTTTTATTTTGTGGGTTTATACCTCACAGTAGCTGTGTAGACTGAATGGAGTATTCTCTTCGACCCTAACACATGACTTTGATGAGTTTATAAAATACGAATTAATGTTTGCCTTCCTAATGATTTTTCTCACCTTTGAATCATCATCAAATCAGACCTCAATTCTGATAGAGGACTTTTCTACATGCATTTTCTGTATCCATGAGCAGGAAACACCTGTGTTTCCATCAGAATGAGATGGCTGATTTTTTCTTCCCTGAGTGCAGAAACTCAACAGATTATTCAGCTCAGCTCAGCAAATAGTAAAGCATATAGTAAAGAAGAAGACAAAATTCAAGTTATTGCATATATTTCACTATTCTCTTCCTCTCATCACCCCTTAATAATCATTATGTACCAGATCTAGAAATTTTTTTTAAGCACTGAGTATTGTGTCAGTAGCAAAGTATAACACCAATAAAATCAGTGGTACAATTGCCAGTGTCCTTTGTGGAGACAGTTTTCATAATTTCATAGATATTTACACAAAGATATTTATCCATCAGAAGCTAAGCACACTCAAAACTGAGTAATATGATTGATACCTAGTACCTCTTACTACCCTTCAAGTAAAAAGTAATAATTTCATTAGCATTTCAAAAACATCTAGACAATTAAGAAACAGCTCAGAGATTATGAGTAAAGGTAAATATTATGCCTGGAAGAGAAGAAAGTCACCTGTGGTTGTCCTGGGTTTGAGTGGAGAGCTGAACCATATGCTACTGCATCTCTTGCCATATGCTGTGTTTTGTGGCCACAGTGAACCAAAACTTCCAGACCCATCTTCTCTGCAGTTGCTCATTCCATCTTCTTCTGTTTGCAGTCTGTTCAGCTGTTTTAGTGGCTTGTTGCACCATATCTTGGGCTGAATAAGTGACCTGAACTGATATTGCTTTTTCAGAGATGGAGTAAGTGGGGAGAAAAAGCAACCAGGGTGAGGAATACTTAAATTTAACCATTCTACAAAACAACTCATACTGACACAGAAGTAGTATTCTGTGAATAAATTATGAGTTAAAAAAAAAGAATTACTAGCTGATGAAGTTACAGCACTGTGGAACAGAATAGTGCTCATGGTCTAGATAGGTTCTTCCAATACTGGCAACAAGAAAGGTCAAATATGATGTCATTTAAGGTTAAAATGGCTTCAGAATGGAAAAAATAATAATAATAATACAGTACGAGTAAAAAGAGAACAGATTTTCTTTTTCTCAGACTGTGACTTATTATAAGCATTTGTAGATTCTTTCTGGGTGAAATCTTAAATTCCATCTAAATGAAACATTCATCTACTTGACAGTTTGTGGTGAATAGCAGCTTCTGTTTTCTGTCAGTATGAATTATGCATGTTTGGAAAAAGCTTCCAAATTTCAATTAGTGAATCTTAATTTTCTTTCTTAGACCAGATGGACTTTGTTAACAAAAGGATTGTATCTATATCTAATAGAACCTCAAATTGTTTTAATCAATTTCAATTGAGATAAATATTTGAAGCATTAAACCTGTCTTCACTATTTTTTTTTAACAAAGTTGATTCTGGATATAAACAGCTCACTGCTCAGTTTATTACATTTTTATCCAATTAGAAAGCAGAATCCCCATGCACTAATTGGCAAGTACATAAAAGAATCTACATGTTGCTTAAGCAGCAGAGAGGAAAGAAAGTTTAATTAAGTTGTAACAGGCAATTTGTTACTAATTACATTTGATGTTAGATGGTGCTGTTTACTGGAATAGATGGGGAAAATTCTTGTATAGATTATTGTAAGTCTGAAAATAGGTTAAATATTTTTCCTGTATCAATGCCATAAGAATTTAATACCGAATATTTTGCTTTTTTTTTTTTTATTGAGTAATGACTTTGAAACACTTAAGTACTGTACATTCTAATGACTAGGTTTACACCAGATCCCATTGTATATGATAGAAGTCCTATGTATTTTTTCTCAGTATAGGCATTATTAATTATGTAGTAACCTTCGTTTTCATATGTTCAGCTACTTCAATGGATTCCAGCACTTTTCTTCCTAGTGACACTTAGAAAATGAAGACACTGTCAAGAGTAACATTTACAATTTATTTTACATTATATATTTACATTTAACATTTACAACTAATTTGTTGAAATTTTGTTAAATCTTGGAATTTATTTTTTTTTTTTTCCTGAATTCATCCAAAAGTTTTTTCAGTTACCTCATTATTCATACCTGAGAAGTGTTTATTTTAATTTGGTATATATTTTTAACAGAGAGCTTAGCAGTACAGTTTAGAAACTAAACCTCTTAAAGAGATTTTACTGTTAATTTTTAAATTCAGACTTCAAAGTTCTCCATTCATTGTCAATAAATACATTTTGCTGTTGTTAATGTGAAAATGTTGTTAACATGAAAATGAGTGTTTCCTTGGCAATATTTGTGTTACTATGTACAAATGAACAGATAAACATTTACTAAATTAATTTACTAAGACTGCAGAGAGTTAGTGCTTGCTCAGAGAGGAGTCCTAATTCTTGTGTTCGTTGATGATATGAGCAAAATACGTGAATTCAATACAACTGCATGAGTTCTTACTGCTCAGTCAAGTTTATGTAGTATATGATTTTTCAGGCCTACAGACAGTTGCTTAACCTGCAACTATGTTATATAGTGTCTGTCTGTAATTACATGCACGAGATTAAAAAGACTCATTCACAGCTGACTCTTATCAGCCTCACTGAAGAATATGCAGTGGAAGACAAGGGATGTTCATTATTACCAAGACTGATGTCTTTCAGCTTCTGCATACAGTTAACATAGAAAGTTACTTTTAGAAGTGATTCGGAAAATTAAAGTGGGAATCTTAGCTGCTGGCAAATTCAGGAATTCAGGAGAGTCTCTTGAAAATATCCAGCTTTCGTCAATGAGGACGGGATGCTTAATCACTGGGATCAGGCTCCTTAAGCTAAGAGATTTCTTCCACCTATTGCTAATAACTATATCCTATATGGAAAATACAGTAATGAATAGGTGCCAGACAGAAAGCTTCCTCTGACTGCACATGCAGAAGTTAGTTCATTATTTCTCAACAGGAGAATGGTAAAACCAGAACAAAATACATTTCTGTAAAATTTTGAAGTCTTCTATATATTACATATGTTTGATATATGCATAATGAGTATATAACACCATGTGCCATATATCAATAACTGCATATTTCCTGTTTTCATGGCTGTATGGTCTGTTTGGCTTCTTAATGTATTTGTCACCCAGATTTGTATGATATTTTTGTCTATGGTGAAAAAAAGTCCCTAATCCCTTTTGAAACTAATAACATCTGTTAAGGTTTTGGATTATATGAAAAGACATTAATGGATACCCAGCATGAATTCCAGTTAAGTATCAGTTTGTGTAAATAGAAATGTGACAAAACCAAAAGTAACACCAGCAGTAACACATCTGTTTAAAGAGTTAATGCATACTGTAAGTACTTTACAACAGTAATTTAGGCTATTTTTCAACATTTTCTATTTGACACATAACCATATAAGAAATGTCAGAAGCTTTATTCAGTAGAGTTGATGTATACCACCTTGTTCTTTTGGGAGAACAAAGCCATAACGCACAATATTTCAAGGTCTGTAGGGTATCGAAAGGCTCAGAGTAGCCTGTTAATCGTGATGCATTGCTTCTCTCCTCTGAAACATGTTCTGAACGTCTTATGCTATTAACGGCTCCTTTGTTTTCTCAGCAGACATCACTTCAGGAAAAAAAAAAAAAAAAAGTGATCCAAAATCACAGATTGTGAATACTTCTCATATTGGAATGTCAAAAGATAAGCAACTTCTAATCTGATGGTGTGATACAAATGATTTTAACTTACACAGTATAACAAAGTCAGAAATAAGTGTAGCCATGTTAGTGGCTGTGCATTCATGCATAGTCTTGTTAGTTAGGTTTGCTGGCTTAAGCAAAAATATGGATCTAATGATTCCACACTCCTCAAAATCATACACTGGAATACAGGCACTTGTAGAATTAAAGTTTTTGTTCTTTGTGGATTCAGAGGGACTTCCTCTGTGCGTGCTGTGCAGCTGATTTGTGCAAATGCAGAGCTTTCTAGATTCCTTGTGTAAATCGAATGTACTGCACATATTCAGCATATCTCCACTATCCTGGAAATGACTTCTGGAATATAAAAAGTCTGATGCACCTGAATGATAGCTTGATCTTAGAGGACTTCTGAGACTGAAGACTACAAACCATCAGGAAATGTAATCAGTCCAATACTTGCAGGTCAGTTGCAACTGAAAAGACCTATGCAACAAGAAAAGCAGAAAAAGAAGTTGTAGAATTTTCAGCTTTCATAAATTTGTATACTTCACAGCCAGGAAGCAAAAGCCATTACATCAAATTTGCCTGTAACAGAAGCACAAGCTCTCCTTTCTTACCTTGTTTTACCACTGTGTACTCATTACTGCTGCACTGTTTCCATTGCAACATCACACTCTCATGCTCCAGCAGGTTTTCTGAAATTTGGGCCAAATCTTGACAAAAAAATATGAAGTTCTTCTTGGGACAGGTAACGAGCCTTCATCTCATTATTTTTTAGCCATGTGGGATGGATTTATTCCACGCTGAAAGTTATTGACAAAGTTCCTGTCAGCCAAGAGTTCAAACTGCTTTCTCAGGTATGTTAAACACAGCATAGCCATCTGGTCAAGGGAGCCAATTCTCCCACTATGTTTCATGTTGATGCAGCTTCATCAAGTTGATGTGTATATCTGTTAAGATTCCATCTTTAGAGTCATAGAAATATTTGAGTTGAAAGAATGCTAAAGACCATATAATTCCAACAATCTGCCAAAGACTGGGACACCTTCCACTAGACCAGGTTGCCCAAAGCAGCATCTAACCTGGCCTTGAGCACTTCCATGGATGGGGAATCCACTGCTCCTCTGAATAATCTGTTCCAGTGCTTCACCAACCTTTGAGTAAAGAATTTCCTTTTAGTATCTATTCTAAATCTATCTTCTTTCAGTTTTGAATAATTATCTCTTATCCTGTCCTATATTTCCTAATAATGAGTTCCTCTCTATTTTTTCCCTTAGGCTCCCTTTAAGTACTGAAAGGCCACAATAAGGTCTCCCCAGTGCCTTCTCTTCTGTAAGCTAAAGAAACCCAGCTTTCTCATTTTTTCCTCATAGAAAATGTCCTTTAGCCCTCTGTTCATCTTCCTAACTCTTCTCTGGACTTGTTCTGACAGGTCCATGTCTTTCTTGTGCTAGAGGCCCCAAATCTGAGTCTAGATCAAGTCTTACGAGAGTGGAACAGAAAGTGACAATCACCTTCCTTGATCTGATAACTACCATTCTTTTGATGCAGCCCAGGATATGGATGGCTTTCTGGGCTGCAAGCACGCACAGCTGGTCCATATTGTTTTCATCCAACAATATCTCCAAGCTGGTCTCCACAGATATATTCTCAATCCAGTCACTGTAACAGTCTTCCATTCATGTTTGGGATTGCCCCTACCTATGTGCAGCACCTTGTACTTGGCCTTGTTTAACTCCATGAGGTTTTCATCAACCCACCTGTCAAACCCTTCCACATCCCTCAGGATGGCTTCCTTTCCCTTCAGCCTTTTGGCTGCACCACTCAGCTTGGTCTCTTACTGATTTAAGGGTATGATCTTGTTGATAAAGTACTACATTGAAATTTCAGACCTGGATCTTAATTTTCTTGACCAGCACTTGGGAGTGTTGTGAATGACAGGATTCAGTGACTTCCCTCCTCAAAGATTGTCTTCCTCCTTTTTCTTCACTCATGACAGACTCTTTTAGTTGACTGCACTGTATAAATCTTTCTCTGGCTTTGATTAAACTTTCTGGTTTGTTATCATAGTGTAAATAAATAATAGAAGGAAAAATTATGATTGATTATAGTTTATAAAATCCATTTCTGTGAATAAATCTTTCCAGAGTCAACTTGAGGTAGCAGTGCCAAATCCATCAAAGTATTGTCAATAATTAAAAGGAGATTTTTTTTCTTAATTTCTTGAGAGAACCATAGCTTATTATATATTTTATATCAAATATACATTATATCTATTTCTTTATCAATTCATCAAATCAGAACAAGATGTGAACAAGATTGGAAAAATACACTGAATGTATATAAATTAGCCATGACTGAATAAAATTGTAAGATCAGAGATGGAATAGCTGATCAAGTAATGAAATCTTGGAAATATAAATATCATATTAGTACAGAACTTAAGATTAACCAGTAGCTTGGGGTATTGATAAATGCAAATATAATTAAATTCCTGTTAAATGCTGGCAGTCATCTGAAATTTTACATAGGCAAAACTGCAGAAAGCATTACCCATTAATTTCATCCAAGACTAAGCTAAACAGGAATTCAGATTTAGTGAAGTTCATCTTCTTGTAGAAGAACAGGAAATGACAGAAGAGTTTAGGGAGCTTTTATGAGTGTTGTCTGTTCATATTGGCTCCTTGGGAAGGAAACAACTGTCAAAGGAAAAGCAAGATTTACCAGGAAAAAAAAAAAAAAGGTATTTAGAATTTTTCCAGAACATTTGTATTTGAAAGTAGCAAACATGCTCTCATTAACAGAACATAACTTAGCTTGCCTTAAAACCAGGGATAACTCCTCCACATCTGCCACATAGTGAGTTTCACATAAAGTGATACTGATTGACAAACTCATGCTTTTAAACAGCCAAGAGCAGATCCTATAAATTTTGGATGTGACAGCTGACTGACCTGGCACATGGAATCAGAACGAGTATTCTACTTTATTCACAAACAGAAAGCAAAGGTTGAAGATAGAGAAAATGGCACTTTGTGAGTTTCCAGTGCTCAGAGAAGCCCTCATGAGGCATAAGCCTTCAGTACCCCACCTTCCTTCATTTCTTTGACCTGATATGGAAAGCGGTAACATGAAAAGTTATTACCATCTGAGTATATTCTTCCACTGCAAGCTGTGAGATGCAATCTGCATGAAATTCTAACAAGTTTTTTTGACATTGTCTTTTTAAAGTACACTGCTTTCTGACAATGACTGTTACAAATTAGAGAAGACTTGATTCACAAGGACTATGAGAAAAACAGGGACTGAAAAGATACTCTGACAGCAAGACCATGCATTGTATATTTTGTTAGCCTTCCAACATACTGGTTGTAAGGCTTACTGTAGCCACTCTGCCAAATTACTAAACAAAACAGAGCCACAGTAAAACTGTCTGCCAAATATTGTGGTCAAATTCAGAAATGGCAGAGCCAAACCCACAAAGATCCCTTAGGCAATATGACCTCTAAGATAGGCAGGTACACAGACATCTGGAAATTTGAAGAAACACACCTTCAAATTTTATAAGTTTATGAGTCAATTTTTAAAATAACGCAGAATAACAGCATATTTGCTGTGTAATCAAATCATTTCTGCAATAGAGGAAATATAACACAAATTAAATGAAACAAAACAGAGTTGGAAAAAGTTAAAATATTTTTTCAGATCACCCTGAGAAGCTGCTAAGAAGTTTCACCCATGTGAATGAATGTTAATTAACTGCAAAGTAGAAATTGTTATATTGTTGTAGATTAAAATGTTTCTTACTCTTCTGTTGTAAGCAAATAAGCTATTCTGTTGATAGACTGAAAAAAATCAGTAGTCATTCCAGTCTATTTTTAAAAATTGAGATTTAAAGAGATGGCTCTTCTTCACTGAACCACGAACACTGCAGAGCAGTCCACATTTGTGAATACAAATGAAATTTAGTTAGGCTAAATGGAAACACAGAAATCTTTGTTTCTCCCATGAATAAGTTACTTAGAATAATTTCTTCTTTATATTTTGCTTATCAAGAAAGACAGTGACAATGTAAATTGCCTTATCATGCTTGTGTGCTCCTGATGAAAGATTTTCCATTTCACTAGTGAGTCCACAAGCCTTGACATAGATTTCTGGCTTTACTTATATGACATTATGAAACTGGGAAACCACATGTCAGGAACAGTGTATGTTACTATATTTTGCCTTGTTTAACAGCCTTACTGCTTCTTCAGGTTCACTGTAGGATGATCAAAGAAACATTTTAATCACATCTTGAGGTCAAGCCATTTCTTCTTTGACATACACCAGAAAAAAAATAATTAAAAAAAAATCTCTACTTAAATATAAATTTAAAAATTATGAATTACCTTAAGAGATCCTCCTCTTTAAGCATGAAATACCATGATAGAAAATAAACATAACTTAAGTCCATAATTCTGGACACTGAAATAACATCTTGCTGATACAGCTAATGCAAAAGGACATCATTATCCTATCACGTCCTTTAGCACAAAATAATTACCATTTGGCATTGTCTGTTTTTGATTTAATCTGTTATTTGGACTTTTTCCTGCTCTCATTTAATTCCTTGCTAATTTCACATGGATTTCTATTACAAAAAACTGTGCCCTCAGACAGGAGTACTACCATGATAATGATAAAACAATGAGCAATTCTACTGTAAACAAAATATCCTGGAGGCAGAAAGATCTACTATCTTCTGAAATTTTAGATAAAGCAGAAATATTAGAATGAAAGTTTTTAAGTGAACATATTTTTATTTTAATCAGTCTGAAGAAATATGATAAATTTTTAGAATGATCACTGAATACCTTCTAGATTAAAGTTATCTAGCCTTTCATTTCTGTGATTTTTTGAAAAGCCAAAATGTGTGTGATGACAGGTGAGGACTGAAATTCATGTAGACAGTAAGCAATGTTTTTTCTTCTGGGCTGCACAATGTAGAAGCGCATTCTTAATGCAGAAAAAGCTTCTGCTTTGGTTAAGTGGTAATTCATGGAAAATGACAGTTTAAATGTGAGATAGATTCTGCAGGAAGGTTGCAGGCACCACAACTGGACATATTTTTTGTTGTCTCTGTTGAGTATGTCAGTACACCACAGTGTAGTGTCTTCTTGACAGAAAGCTATGAGTAAAGAGTCCATAAGTGCGTGGCTTCACATCCGCCCAGTAGCTATTGCTAAGAATATCACACCTCTTGTGCTCCCTATTGAAAAGCTTTAAATAGCCCTGTGGGTTCACAGATCTGTAGATTACTGCATATTACACTTCTGGTCTAGAAAGACATAATTATATGCCAGTATCTCTGAAAAGGAGTTGGATCTCAGTGGTGCAGATTGAGGAGATGTTCAATCACTCCCTATCAGTAGTTGAACTCATTACCTCACACTTTTCGCATCTTGCAAAGAAGATTAAACATGACAAAAAGTCCTGAGATAACAAAATCTCCGGTTAAAGCAGAAATTTTTTTATATGATGGAGAGATTAATATTCAGTCTAAAATATTTACAAGGCCAATTCAAGTAAACACACACATATATATTGATGTATGATATACATGTTAATAGAGGAATTTCATACAGATTTCAAAGCTTCCAGTTCATACAGTAGCAAAGTTTACAGAAAAGAAAGAATGATACAAAAAATAACAGATGTTAGTGAGATCTCTTGCTCTCTTTTAAATAACAGAGATGAATAATCCCTGTTTCACTTCTGAAGTTCAATGGACTAACTTGAAGAAAGCTAAACCATATTTTGTGAATATACTTTAATAAGAAACATTTCACAACCTCTTGTATATATTAAAATCTGAATGATCATTACCTCCTTTCCTCACAAAGATTATAACTGTACAAAATCTTTAATAGCTCTTAGAATTACCAGTGAAGAAAAGAATTACAGTAATTACAAATGATATAAACAAGTAGCACCCCCCCCCCCCCACACACACACACACATACCACACTTATATGATTTTTCAGAAAACAAATTAATTTGCTAGTGGTTTGGAAAGTGAAAAAAATATATATTTCTGAATCATGAAGACGTGAAAGAATTAATCTTAAAAATTTGCTCTACTATTCATGTGCGTAACATAGGAACTTTAAGACACTGTGAAGTAATACTGAATAAGTGATCCCTCATTGCTTGGGGATTTAAATTTAAAATATTTACCATATGATGATTGGAAGCGTACAGTTAACCTTCCCAGGTGGTGTACAAACATTCTATAATGTAAGAGATCGTCTGATATTACTATAATTAGGATGACCTTGAATGAAAACCCAACCAACATCTGGTCCAAGTTGTACATGGAATGATATTCACATATAAATACGATATAACACACAGTGTTCTCTGCTACTAATAATTATTAAGTTTCATTTTCTGGAATGCAGCTTATATTTAATTTTAGATTACCTCGTAATCTTAATATGCATTCTTAGTTTTCTTCACCTTCTACACTGGGAGAAGAAAATAATGTATGTATTTCATCACCTGACTCTTAACTTAGTCTGTTCAATCTTGTAGGACAGATGGTTTAGTTACATTTTCCTGCTGATCTTACCAGCATTTATTATTCAAAATTCATTTTTTCCCCCTAAGTAGTATCAGATGTACATGCACATATACATGTAGCGAAAGGCTTAAATACTTGCTTCAGTATTAAAAGGCATATCAGTAGTTTAAAAATAATGAGGCTGATTCAGTAAGATGAGACATTCAAGCTACATTTTTCATTCAATGAATACACATTCTCCTTAAAACTGCATGACACATGCATGAATGAACAGCAATGAAGTGGTTAATTTATCAGGAAAAGTAAAAACAGCTGTGGGTACCTTATGAAAAACCATGTTTGACCTGTCCATCGAGGAGACGTTTGTTCTTTAGTGCTGCAGGTGGCAGAGTTACTAAGAAAATCAACTTAATTCAATACAATCTTTGGAACGACATGCTTTTTTGATAGTTTTCTGAATGATGCACCTCTATGTCAAATCATGATCATTGCTGCAATACTTTAAGATCCTGATGGGAAACCAAAAATCATTGCAGAGAAATATAAGGTAAAGGAAACATTATATGCTCAGCATCTTTTAGTATATGAAATACAAACTGGAATGTAAGATTAGGATGCCCAGCAGGTAGTGGTTAATGGAACTAAGTCCATCTGGCAACTCGTTACGAGTGGTGTCCCCCAGGGGTCAGTTCTGGGGCCCATCTTGTTTAATATCCTTATTGATGACCAAGTTGAAGGGATTGAGTGTACCCTCAGTAAATTTGCAGATGACACCAAGTTGGGAGATAGTCTTGATCTGCCTGAGGATAGGGAGGCCCTTCAGAGGAATCTAGATAAGCTGGATTGCTGGGCTGAGGTGAATTGGGTGAGGTTCGCCAATTGTTGTGTCCTGCACTTTGGCCACAACAACCCCATGCAGCATTATAAGCTTGGGAATGTGTAGCTGGATGACTGTGAAGAGGAAAGGGACCTGAGCATGTTGGTTGATGCTCAGCTGAACATGAGAAAACAGTGTGCCCAGGTGGCCAAAAGGGCCAATGGCATCCTGGCCTGCATTAGAAATAGTATGGCCAGCTGGAGCAGGGAGGTGATCATCTCTTGATACTCAGCACTGGTGAGGCCGCACCTCGAGTATTGGTTCAGTCTTGGGCCCCAAAGACACTGAGACTCTGGAGCGTGTCCAGAGAAGGGCAATGAAACTGGTGAGGGGTCTGGAGCACAAGTCTTATAAAGAGCGGCTGAGGGAGCTGGGATTGTTTAGTCTGGAGGAGGCTCAGAGGAGACTTCATTGCACTTTACAACTTCCTGAAGGGAGCTTGTGATGAGGAGGAGTTTGGCCTCTTCTCACAGGCAACAAACAGGACCTGAGGAAATGACTGCAGGTTGTTCCCTGGCAGTGTTCGAGAGGTGACTGGATGAGGAGCTACGAGATATGGTTTAGAGACTTGTGGTAGCAATGGCAGTGGTAGGACGGTTGGACTAGATGATCTTGCAGGTCGTTTCCAACCTTGTGATTCTATGATTCTATGATTCTGTGATACAAGTGAAACATTTAATCCAATTACTGTGATTAGTTGTTATCTTGACTTTGAAATAGATAAGCATACTTAGCTGATTCTTGCTGATACGTACTCTTCTGTAAGTTTAAAACTTATTTATAGACTTTTTTTCTTTTCTTTGTCATTTCACTGAAATTTTGGTAACGCATACTATGTTTAAACAATTACTCTGCAAGTCCTTAAGCATAATTCCTGATAAAACAGTGATTCAGAAAGAAATGTTAAACACAGTGGAAGCTACAGCTTAGCTACTGCTCCCCACTATCCATAGCTGTTCAAAATGTACATTCTAGTTGCTTACAGATTTCAGACAAGTATAAAGCAAATATAAAACTTTAATCGACCATGAGACAGGAAGAGATGTAATATGTTTCCTCAGGTCTTAGAAATAGCTCCAAAAGTCAGCAGAGATAGTTGGCAGATCTTTCTAGATTCTTCTACCACTTATTGCTATCAGTATCCTTTCTCAGTTTGCAGATCTAAAAAGACCCACTTACAGCAGCAGCAGGGAGTGAGAGAACATAAAATGCATACATTGAAATAGGAAGTCAGTGGCATATGTTGTGTAGACTGCTGATTCCCTATTATTTTAGCCAGTAATAATCAGATGTCTTCAGGAGTCTCAGCAGAGGTCTGTGCACCAGACTGAATTGCCAGCATAATATTGACTTTCTGGATCTGGCCATCAACAGAGGAAGCTGCTGAGTTACTTGAAATTGACACAAGAATCATGAAGTGTCATAACAATGCTTGCTTGCCTCTCAAACACAATAATTATGTGATTTGTAGTTGGGTTTAAAACATTAAATGGATGCAAAGTGACAAAATATTTGAGTAATTTTTCCTTGCTAAGTTTTGGTGGCAACACAAAAATAATTAAATCAGTTTCCTAGTGTACTTGAAATTAACTTAGCCATTTTCTCTCATGAAGCTGGAGTTTAAGTTTACGTATTTGTGCCCCCATCCCAAGAGGAATCTATCTAGGCAACCAGTAGACTTCATATACTGAGATTGAAAAAAAGTCTGTTTTCAGTCAGATGAATGAAGTCCAATTTATTGCTGCATTTACTTTTTTAAAATCTAGTGAAAAATCAAGAAGATCAAGTTATTCCAATGTGCAAGATGCCTACTGTAGAGAGGTTGCCATTTAAATACTATTAAATGTCATTATCTAAATTTAAGAGGCCTATTATTTTCTAGCTATAAATGACTTGTTATTATATCTGTCCTCTAAAAATGAAAGTTTACATTTTGTTTAGAGAAATGACTTTGCAAATTTTATCTTTCCAAGGGCATATTTTTATTTGTTGCTATTTAGAGTGATTTACTCTAGGTAGTGAATTATTTATATGGAATTTTAGGAACTACAACTCTGAAAAGAAAACACATCAAAGTATCATAAGATGAGACTGATCTAGTTTAGTAGTTGATGGTATACATTCAAAAAGGAATTGCTCTTAAAGCTTAGAAATGACTACAATTTCATAGAACTCATTTGAAAAAAGCTAGTAAGGATGGGGTTAAACCAGAAAAGAAAAGAAAAGAAAAGAAAAAAAAAAAAAAAAAAAAAAAAAAAAAGTAGGTAGCAGGAAATGTGCTGCTTTTACACAGGTGATAATGAAAATTCTTCAGACCTCCACAGGTGTAATTTAGTCAATTAGAGCACAAATTGAACAATTCCCTAATTGTTAAAGCAAATAACTAGCATTATGTCTATACCCTGAGCCATCAACTGAAGAAAGAAACATGTAATTATCAGCTCATCAACCTAAGGGCAATTTACCAAGCCTAAAATAAACAGGATGTAATTCTCTTTTTTTTCTAATAGTGACAAAGTTAGAAGTAACTTCTTTTGTATGAGTAGTGGTCAATAATTGCAATGACAGTCTTGGACAACTCTAGGATTATCTTTCCTATTGCAAATGTAAATATAAACAGAAGATCTTGCAGTCTAAGTAAGTGCAGAGATTAAATAGTGAGAGAAGAGCATTTGTTCTCAACTACAGATGTTAATCATGTATAAACAAAGATCTGATGAAAACCTGATCTGCTGTCTATTAGGTTTAAAGAGATAAAAGTATTTCCAGATATTTTTATTCTCTCAAGATACTTGTTTAATGTTTTTGATTTCGTGTAATGTTTTATTCAGACTGAGAAAGGGAAGAGGCTTAACTGATATGCAAGAATTTATTTTGTCCCCAAGACCACTGAAATAACCAAAAAACAGTCCTTATTCCACTTTTTGTGCTCCCCCCTTAATTAGATTTGCCCCTACAAAGTCTAAGGGCAGCCTCAGATGTCTACCTGCATGCAGCTCTGCTAGTGGCCAAATAAAAGAGATAGCTCTATTTTTTGTCATGGCACATTTAAATTTTCAACAGGTTCACATCACTTTGTGATGATATATCCCTTTCAAGAATATAGTCATTACATGTTGGTTATAACATGCTATCGAGATTTCATGCCATGCTATTGTTTATATATAATAGTCCCACAAATTAAGCACGATATATCATATGATCTTCTATGCAATATAAATAGAAGTTTTTTTCTCATCTTGCATTAACAGACTGTGATAGTGAGAGCCTTGCCCTTCAATCCCCTTTCATTTCCAATGGGAAAAAAAGAGTTCTTGTGAACTACAAAATTTCACATTCACATCAGAGAATTCAAGTTGCAGTGAAAGAATATATAGAATATACTAGATACTAAATTAATTCAGCAGACCTATTAAAAACTTGGACATACATGTCTTCAACAGTTTATGAGATGGAAGCACCACTGTGCAGCAGCATTTAGATATGAACAGAAACCTAAGCCCTACACAAATTAGACTATATTTTGAGCTACCTGGGTTTCTTTACCCACTGTGCACCTGACAGGTGGACAACTGAGAGGTTTGCAAACAATGCATCACAATAAATAGATAATTTAGTTAGGTCTTCATACTCTTTTCTTTATTGATTTTGAAGCTACAAATATACAAACATCTTGATACTCAACAGAGGGGGAAATGGATGGTGAGATTAGAGACCTCAAAATTCAGGTATTTGTATGAGGCATCTAAAATCCTACTACTAAAAATGAAGATCTTGTCAGTATAATCACTAGACTCTTATGGCTATTTAGATCACCTTAAAACAAAGAACTGTATTATCCCAGCTGAATAATTCCCTTTTCCACTAACCGTATACATTAGTTTCAATTAATTGGCTTAAACAGCTGAAAATCCACAGAGTTGTGCAGTCAGTGTCAAAGGGCTGGCAGATAGGACTTGAGTCTTTATCCTTCTGGGCTAACAGATGGAGGCTAGGAGAATGCCGTTGGCTTCTCAGCTGTTTGATGTCTGGTTGGATGGGGCCCTGGGCAGCCTGATGTAGTGGGTGGCAGCCCTGCCTATGGCAGGAGGATTGGAAATAGATCTTTAAGACCCCTTCCAATCTAATGGTTCTATGATTCTGTAATTCTCAGAACTGTATGCAGACATGAAAATATAGAAGTATTAGTCCCTGAAATTAAACCAACTCTCAAAGTGTGCGTACCTGAACTCTTGTACTCTCTCCTTTATTTACTGCACAAAACTATGTTGTGTTAATTTACTGAACGGTATTGAATCTTAAGCACAACTGGATCTTGAAGACACAAAAACAGAACAAACAACCAAAAAATCCACACTGAAATTTTGTTCAGTGAATATATCCTTTGCATTTTTAATAATCGTAATGATACTACCCACTTCAGTAAA
Organism: Tympanuchus pallidicinctus; assembly: GCF_026119805.1. Lineage (NCBI taxonomy): Eukaryota > Metazoa > Chordata > Aves > Galliformes > Phasianidae > Tympanuchus > Tympanuchus pallidicinctus. The sequence continues at coordinate 71,259,981 of NW_026294747.1, read as the reverse complement.
CATTGTAAATGGAAGCTGTTTCCAGAAAACATCGCATCAGGGGAGATTTATGCTTTAAATTTTGAGCAAAAGGAATTGAACTAAATAATTTTTTTCCTTAAAAATTTTGCTTCTTACAGTCATTTTTCAGCACATGTTTGCAAATATAATTAATTTTACATGGGATCACTACAAAAATCAAAGGACTGATGAATTTGTATTGTTTCTTACATGAAAATTTTATTGAGAGAAAATTAGATTCCGAAGACAAAAGGTAATTTTTGGTCATAATGTTTGCGTCTAGTTACCTTCCCTTAGCAGTTTAAAAGAAGATTTCTGTTGCTTACTCAGACCTCTTAGTAAGTCATCATTTTGATTTTCAAGAACTGCAAATGCACCATCTTAAAGAAAACTGTCTTAAAGTCACAAACAAGCACAGAGAACCCAGAGGCAAGAGGTCTGTAGAATCTTTAAAAGGTAACTGGAGGCTACAGCTAAAACTCTGGAATCTGAGAACCAAAAGCTGTAGTCTGACTAATAAATGTCTAGGGGATAGACATGTACTCCAAAAAAACAGCCAATTCCATGGCTGAAATATAATAATAATTGAATTTTCTATATATTGTTATGAATTCTCTATAACATGAATGCTCAAGAGCCTCAACAATTGTATGAGAACATCGGAGAGAGGCTTTATTAGCCTCCAGAGATACTCTATTACTCTTATACCTTAGGAAGATATGAAGTAAGAGTTTGAAAAGATATCACATTTCTGAAGTGAATCTCATCTTGGTTAAAAAATACTTCTGGTGCAACTACTGTGTCAGTCAGCAGTGATGCTGCCCACTCATGTTCCATTCATACTGTTCTGCCTAGAAACCACTACAATAGCAAAAGATAATTTCTTCTACAAACTGCAATATGTTCATTTGTTGGCAGAAGTCTTGGAGGTCATCCTTACTATATAGGCTTTTAAATAGTGTAATTTGGGAACCATTTCACTTGGGAAATCATAGCGGTTAGGGTAAAAGGGACTAGGTATCTGGCCAGTACCTTTTCAGGATGCCTAATGCAATGGTCATTGCATACTCAAAATACTCAAGAGAAGGCTGACGGACATACATTTGGAAATAAAGCTGGTAAACCAATTGTAGCAATTCTCCTGATCCATACATTGCTTTTCTATTTCTCTGTGAGCTTTTCCCAGGAATCATTATGTCTAGATTATCTTCCCATTGTTCACATTAGATGGGGCTCAGAGCTGTTATCATTCTGTTCTAATCCAACAAACAGGGCTCTGTCTCATCTTTACAGGCTCTCCAAATGGAAAATCATTTGTACCTTAGATTCTGACTAGTGTGAATGGTCATTCTTCTGATAATGAATGGAGGTTTTACAGTTAATTGTCTGAATTTTGAATGGAGTACCATAGTACATGTTGTGAGTAACAGTGCCAAAATTTGCATTTTCTGACCTCATTTTTCTCAAAATCAGTTTGAAATCTCACTTTATAAGTTCAAACATGTCTATATATATAACACAGAAAACTACCTCAGTCAACAGATCTTATATGCGTGGAACAGAAAGCATTAGTTATTTGAATGACCAATGAATATGTACAAGAAATTTTGGCAAAAAAAGATATACTTTTTGCCTCAGAGGTAAACTGCTGTGACACGAACTACATTTAGGAAGCAATCTAAAAGAGTTACAAATTATATATATATATATATATATATATATATATATGTATCTGGCTGAATGCAATGCTACTGAAGACTACTTCAAATTTCATTTTAAAAAATCAATCAATTTTTTTTTGCCAAATAATTTTTTACTATTACTTCATCAATTCATTTGCAAAATTAGTATTTATACTAACAGACCTTGTGAAAACAAGTCAGCTCCAATTTATAAATTGCTGAAATGTGAAGTGATATTGAAAAATGTTGGTATTTTTTGAAAGTCTGTTAAATTTGTAGATAAGATGCTGATGATGATTATGAATGGCTAAAATCAAAATAAGATATTAAAATTCTTGGAGAAATGTTCCAAGCAAATTGAACTGAAATTTCTTAAGAATATATTTATCTATTAAATGAAATTATTACCCATATTTCTGCCTAAATCACATGGAAGGGAGGGAAGTACAACAAAATAAATAGCACGGTAAATGTGAAAGGTACAGAATCCCACTGGACTGATGACAGCTTTAAAAAGTGTGCATTTAAGAAACCATATGGAGTTCCTTTCTGTCTTTTTTGGTAGCAGTAGGAGAGCTACTGAGGGATATCTGTCATTCTGTCTTTAACTCTTTAACCATGTCAGGTTGTTGATAATTTCTTTAAGCCTAAGAGTTGGAGATAGGGAGGACAGGTGTTGTGATTCTCCTTTTCTGGGCAATTCTTTGTGCATATGAGAAGGGAAATATATTATGTAAAATTGTTTCTTCTTTATGTTTCTTTTGCTTTTTGTCCTCTCCTTTCTTCCATGTAGCTTAATGTCAAAAGGGACAATACAGGCTATCTTACCACTTGCACAAAACAAAACACCTTTCACAGCCATAAATTTTTTCCACGCTTTTCTTTACTTTGGAGGGAGATATGAACACAGAAGATTCTAAATGTTTTTCCCATTATGTTTTCACTAAGAAAATATTGATTTGCAAAACTGAAGGTGTTTATAGAAATGCATATTTATTATAGTGAAAGTTTTCTTGAGAAGTTTTTAAAAGAGAAAACATGCTTAGCTAGAACTTGATGTTCAGCTAACTTGATTTAGACAAAGAAAATGTGGGTTCATAGTTCATATCTTTACTTAATGTATAACAACTTAAAATCTCATCTTTTCTTAGGTGCGATTTGTACTGCTCCAATATTGCTCGGTCACTTTCTAAAATAAAGATTTATCATCTTGAAAATGAGAAATAAAAGATTATTAATAGTCCTTGAAATTATTTAATACATATTTGAATTTCTTAGCTTGCCAGCTGAATTATTTCCTCCTCAGACCTCCTAGTGCAGAGCAGATGTTAAGACCAACTGCTGATATATTGTTAGAAAAAAGAAAGACTACTTTGCTTTGGCACAATATTAAATTATTTTTACAAGGTAAATTCTAGGAGAGTGACATTTAGTGTCAACACTATATAAACAATATCTGCCTTGCAATTGCAAATCTATTTCCTTCATTACTGCTGATGTTCTGAAACCCACAGAACACCAGAACTGATAGAAAAACAACCCATTTCCTCCAAACTTTCCTGCTGAATAATTACTTCCTGTGTTTATCTGATATGTGCTTCCTTTGGGATATTTACATGTGTTTTTCCTGTGCATGAGATCTTTAAGAACTTCAAGAAAAGTTGCACTTTACAGAGTACTCCCTCAAAATAACAAGAAGTTGAGAGATTAACAAGAGCCTTAGATATCTTTGAAAACATTTTCTTTAAAGATTTATTTAAAAGTTTTTTTTCCTAGCAGTTCAGTCATAAAAACTTACACTGCATTCAGTTTTCACAGGTGTATTATCTTTACCTATTTATTACTACTGTTATAAATAAAAGTTTCCAGTCCTCCTACTTGGATACATCTTATTTTCAGCACTTTAGTTCTGAAATAGTTGTGATATCTAGGTACAAGAGACAGCCATTTTCTTTATAAGAACTTATAGAACTCAACATGCTTTCCTGTGCAATTGTGTGGGATAGAAAATTTTCCTGAAAATCCTCTCACTGTCTTGCACTTGGCATCATCACAAAGCCAATGTGGAAGAGGGTTTGGGATGTAAATCTTCTTCCACTTTCCCCTGTCTTCTCAAACATGAGGACTCACAGTAACGACTTGGTGTTTCCACACATAAAGGTAATTTTAGCTGGATACCTATCTGTAATCTTCTTGCCACAAACACACTAAAAAAGCGCTTATTTCCAATAACAAACTATATTAATAGTACAATGATTCTGCTGTCATCTTACAAAGCTGTGTCTTTTTGTGGTTCCCCATCACCTGGTGGGTGCTTAATAAAAGCTTTTTAAAGAAAACTGAAGGACCGGAAGTTTCATGAGTTCTTCCTTATTTCATACGTCACATCATTTATGTTAGCTGCTATGTGTCAAATGACTTTCCACTAACGTACTAGCAGAACTGTCTTCGATATATATCAGCCTGTAAAAATTATTTTGCTGGGGTACATGGCTTCTTAACATATTTGAGAAATACACTGAAATGTACTAATGAAATCAAAATATGTGTATGTTACAGAATTTCCTGTGGATTCTACCGGAAATTCTCTGACAAAGTATGACATCTCCAGGTTGTGTGTGTTCTATGTAATGGACAGGTAATGGAATTTCCAGAGTCCCAGACTCTAGTGTCTTCTCAGGTGGTAAAGGTGGTGCTGTTTTAGGGAGCTAAATGACAAACCAAGTAATGAATTTTGCAATTTATGTTAATCTTTCATCAGAATTCTCAAGTAAAAGAAGAATGCATGATTTATCTCTTAATGGAACAAAACTGTAATTCTGCAGTACCTTAGTCAAGATGATTTGAACTGTTCCTTCTAAATAAAATGAACAATTTTCCATTGTGAAAAGGACATTTATTATTTGGAGCTGGAACACAGAACAGTGTAAACACACTCAACTATGTATGTACTTGACATAATACATTATTTGAAAATAAAATTTGACTATATAAAAGTGTAATATACCCATTAAGTATTTGGTGAGATATGCTTCATGCAGAATAAAATCCTTGGTGTTCAGAATCATAGAATCATAGAATCACAAGGTTGGAAACGACCTATAAGATCATCTAGTCTAACCGTCTCCTCATCACCATTGCCACCACAAGCACTAAACTGAACTAAATATCACACAGCATGTCATCCAGACACCTCTTGAACGCTGCCAGGGACAGCGAGTCCATCACCTCCCTGTGCGAAAGCAGTGTGTTTTCTCTTCTACAACTTTGATAACATTCTTTAATTATGCAGTATGCATTCAATGAGTGAATCTTGCATATCTAACAGGGACAATATTCATTTTGAAAGGACTTGTATTGTAGAATAAATTGAAACAAATAAATTAGAAGAGATGGCTATTTTAAAGAGGCAGGCTTCATTTGCAGAATAATGAAGAAAACTATAAGTTTCTTTACTGCAGGTAGAGGGGCACTTAGGTAATGCTGACTGACAAGCCCAATTACTCAAAGTTTCCAGCACTGGGAGCAGCTTCAGCAGACGCAATGTTTAGATTAAATGTTTCCACCATCTAAAAAGTATGAAGTGCAGTCTTCTTAAACAACTGCAAACTTCTTAAATTACAGTTATTTTTAGAAGGAAAAAAAAAGCCTCCTCTAAATTAGGTTTTAATTTAAGCAGCAAAATCCTAGTGTAACTGATTAAAATTAAAACTTGGTTATTGTGCAGTTCTTATCTTACGTTGTATTAAGAGGGTACCATGAGATAGTATTGTCTCAAAAGAAAATTGAAACTCCTGCCTAGCTTTAGCATCGTAAAAAGAAATAAATGGATTTTAATATTTTAAGCACCTAAACTTGAACAATGAGTGAATCTCATTAATATCTGTTGTTCTTTATTTAGCTGTTCCTCTTGCTGACATTTCTCCCTATGGTTTTCATTATTATAAACCTTTATCTTTAAACACAAATCCCCACCACAAAAGCAAGAGTGGCTGGATTTGATAGAAATCTGAAACTATATATATCTGTCATTAGGTCTGAAACCTAAATAAATCTAATAAATTGTTCAGTGGAACATGAGATTAATTTCTGAGATTCAAGGTTCAATTTCACTAAAATACCTTGTGTGAAAAAGAGAAGGAAAAAATGAAAGGATTATAAAAATAGGTCAACTAAATGTGTGATTTCAGGCATTTATATCCATGTCCGAAAGTTGCACAGTTAACAGGATCATTACATTGTTAAACAACATAGCTTATATATCATTTTGATGGTATGTTTTTGTATGTTAACATATTTGGAAGTTTTTCAGGTTCAACATTAGAAATGATTTATATAACTTTATACTATGTATTTCAGTTCTGCTGCATTCTATGTTTTGCAGCTCTCACTTGAGGAATACAGACATAAAATGACTTTCTGACTGAATAGTGTCAGGTCAGAAAAAGTATCTTTGCAATAATCTTTTCAAATTTGGTATGTACAAGTGATGGGATGGAAGAGGCACTGCAGTACAAAGTAACACAAAATTACTGGAACTTTGTAAAGAAAGTCAGTAGTGGTTACAATCAAGGGTGGACTGATTACATGTGTAAGTCAGGCAACATCTTTTAGTAAAAGTCAGATATTTAATAACTCACAGAATCTTATGTGCACTTCCATAACAGCAGGCATTACTCTTGGGGTACACTTAAAATTCCTTGTTTTCATGTTATTTTTCCATTGTGTTACAAATGATTGCAACTGTCTAATTAAAATTTGCTTAGGTATGCTTGTGGTGCACAAATTTGATTTTCCAGTCTATATGCTGTATGGAAATGGACACTTATATGCTTTCCAGATTTTTCACTACCTTATGTGCAGAGAACTGCAATGAAGCTGGTGAAGAGACTAGAAAATAAATTATATAAGTAGAGGTTGAAAGAATTGGAATTATTCAGACTGGAGAAGAGGAGGCTGAAGGGAGATCTCATTGCTGTCTACAACTACCTGAAAGGAAGTTGTACTGAGGTGTCTCAGGTGGCAAATGATAGAATGAGAAGTGATGGTTTCAGAAATCAATTTCTTACCTGGAAATATTTAATACTCCTGTTATTACTAAGCCATTTAATAAGGTTAACAGTGTGACAAAGTTGACCTATGTATGAACAAGGTGCCTACTATGACTTCTGTTAATTTACTGTCATTATCAATAGCAAGAAAATCTAGGGTAAAGGTCTTGGGAAATAGGCCATATGGTGAAAGTCTCTTTTTTTGTAAGATGTTGAAAGACGCAAAGTTCAATTTACTCTTATTGTTACTGCTCTCTGGTTAAAAACAAAGGCTAAGATGTGTTCTTTGGAATGGCATCCAGTGTGTAGTGTTTTCTATTTATCTAAAATGTCATTTGTTATGTGGGTATGTTTCAGCTCACTTTGTTTCAAGGCCTGTGTTCATTGTTTGACACAGTACTGCAGTAGATGCAGTAGATCTAGCATTATGTGGATTGCAAAACAGTACTGAGCCAATGTTTTAAACTGTGGCAGCACAATGACCATGAGTTGAGCACCAAAGAATGTGGCAGGTAACCACAAGCTATAATTCTGGCAATTACAGCAATGATATTTTGAGAGACTAGATGGCTACAGTGGTATTTTTGTGTTCTCTCTTAAGGTCTCCCTTCAAAGTTAACAACAGTTCAGTTCAGATTGGTTGGTCTGGCATGAATTTTTAATTTATGATGGAAACGCTATTTCAACACAGTAAGATGTTTAAGTTGTATATCTCCTCCCCAATTTTACTCACAGGCTTGGGTGCAAGGAAAATGGGTTCAAAACCAAGAAGACTGTGCATAAGATCTAAGATATTATTAACATGGACAGAGAGGGTTGATTTTGGATTTTGAAAAATAAAAAGGGCAAAGAAACTAGCATTTTTTTCCCATAGCTGCCCACAGAATTTCTTTCCGAGATAGGAAGGAAAAACCAAACAAATATATTATTACTTGAATAACAATTTAACTTCACAGGCTGCAAATATATTTAAACATATTAAAAAAAACCCTGACATTTGGGGAAGAGGTGTTGCTGCCTTAAGGTGGGAAAATGCAGGTTAGCATGTTCATACTAAAGAGGCTTTATCAACAAAAAATGCCTCATCTAATTTTGGTTTCAAAAGATCATATGGAAAATGAGTAAAAAATGCATGTGTCAAAAGCATATTTAAAGTGATGGCAATATGCTCATCTCCAAATGCACTTCTGTTAGCATGTGGTAAATAACCACATGTTATACAAATAATGTAAGTTATTTTGCTCTTGGCATAACTTCTGCCACATTTGTAACTGAATGTAAGGCTCTCGATTTCCTCCTTTCCATTTCCACTTAATGAAAAGCCACATGAGAAAATGCTGCTGCTTTCTACCATTTCCAAAAAAAAACTTAATTTTGTTTTATTCAGTCTGTTTCAAGAATTGCAACCACTAAATTTGAGCATTTGCCTTAAACTAATATCCCAAGTTAGCACTCATAGAGAAGCTGCTATGTACAATATTTATTTTTAGCAGTTTTTTAAAAGAAATATGACATTGATCTATTAGTTGAGTAACTTACCCTGATGTTTCATCTTGGCCTGAGTATTCCATCAAAAACCTTTTGCACCTTCTTTTTCTTTCTTTCTAATTTCTTTTTGCTAAAATGAAAGGCATAACATTCTGCCACATTTATCTTGGCAAATATTTATTGTTTGATTGCCCCGTAGATCAGTGATGTATCATACTTCTATCAGTAATGTCTGGTGGCATGTTAAAGTGCCTTTTCAACTGCTGAAACACATGGTGAATGTTTGAGTCTTCACTATGATATAGGAGCAAAGATTGACCTACTAAATGCTGCAAATCAAACAGAAGTCTTTGATCTAGATGCTATAAATCTTGACATATCTACCTTTCAGCTTGAAGTTACCATGGTGTAGAAAACAGCAATCCAGAACAGAAAAATATTTAAGGAGAACATCCATGTTCTATTGCTCTCCATGCATCTGATTTTGTGCCATCATTTTTTTTCTGTAAAAACATCTCATTTCTTTTTCCTATTGTAGTGTATGGTATCTTTAGTTTCTAGTTAAGTCCACATGGTTCTGTGGCCTATATTTGTGAAGATGAGGTAAATGGTAATGTCTGTAAACGTGACAATGTGAAGGGCAGCATTCACAATTACCATGCAAAAGCACAGATGCATTTGATTCACTGAATCAGAAGATAAATTGGCTTTTATCTATGTATTCATTTGTTCAGAAACACCATATTCCTCTACATATCTCTTTAAGACAGCTATCAATTGACTTTCTTTTAACTCTGTTGTCATGCATTTGGTTGTGGAAGTCTGGGAAATATCAGTAAAACAAAGCTACTTTCACGTCTGGAAAATAAGATAGAGGTTTTGAAAACTGTTCATTTTCCTTCCTATGCTGACAACATTTCTTTTTTCTTTATTTTTTTTATAGTCAGCTTCTGTTTTTAAACACTACATGAAATAAAGCCTACACTGGTATAGGTCCATCAATGTTCTGGTATCCAAGTGTGGTATTTTCCTTAATGCAATTTATTAAACTGAAAAATATTTAACTCTCACAGAAACCTATCAAAAGTGAATAGTTATGAAGTTGCGAAAGATATAAATCTTTCTATGAGATTTCATACGTTACTAGAATCACAGAGACTAAGTGGTGTGTCAGATCTCTGAATGTAATGTATCAGATACATCAGTGTGAATGCTATCCTCCCCTGGACACTTTGTCATTACTGAAAAATCCCATGTAATTAATCAGAAAACAGCAATCGGCCTATAGAATTCCTGAAGCAACCTTTGGTTTCTAAACAGGGTCATCTGTCATTGGCTTTTAAGAAAAGTGTATTTAGAAATTGTCTTAAGAGCTAATTTGCACTAATTTTCACTTCTAATAACTATAACATTTACCATTAAGAACAAACAAAGTGAAAATGTAGGGAGTATCCCTTCCCATTAAACTTCTTCATTGTTTTGATTTTTATAAAATACTGTTAGGCATTCTCATTGCAAGAGGAAAATAGTCACTGTCTTTTTTGTCAAAATAATGGGGAATGTCTCCCTGTTTTAGGTACCAGAAAGAAAAGAAAAAATAGGCCAGTCTCAGAAATAAAAATATTGACTTATTTATGTGCTGAATTGTAAGCAATTGTAATAATAGTAGAGAAAAAGTAAAGTAACAATGTTCATACAGGGGCTAGATGAATGAATGTCTGGTATATCTACATATGTGTCCAAGGTCTTACTGATGTTGAAATTGACAGAGATATGGATTTAAATCCACCTACCTTCAGATCCTGCCCACTATTTATCATACAGACATTTTCATATATCACAAAATTGGGCAAATTCTTATCATTAAATAATTTTCTAACTGCAAAATATGTCTCTGAATGAAATATGCTGAGGTTAATCCATTGCCATCTGTCTTTGTTTTGCTCACCCACTGGATCATATCACCAACACAGAGTATATTATTGTTAAGTAAACTCTCACTGACAAGGAATACCATAAGAGATACTGTGGACTGCTGTGCAAATGTGTATATTTGGTAGCTTCTGAATTGTACACTAAAAAGTTTTAATACTTCAGGGATATGAGGAGTAAACACGATAAGAATGTAGACTTGCCCTTACCAGAAATTCTTTTATTTTCTTAAAGAAAAAGGGGGAAAAGTCATTCATTTTATTTCTATTATAAAATGAAATAAAAATTCTTCAAAATAGACATAACCTTATGTTTTTATGAAAGTTCTGCTTTTTGTTATGCAGCCATTTTGTTTCTGACTTCTTTTGAATCTTGCATAATAACATTCTCTTACATTGCAAAATAAATTCAAAACATACCACAGTTTAGTGTCAGGGCTTCATAGCTACTCTATCCCACTGGAAAACTGCAGGACATACTTAGTGGAGCCAGACTGTGTCATGGCTATTTTATAAGACAGCTTAAAATAATACTGTCATTGGTTCATCATGAGCCAATCTGCAATTTAATTTCTGTAATTGTATATAAAATGCTAATGGGGGTGCAAACAGAGGTAATAATTCTTGCTAGACTATATTTATATTCATTTGGTCCAACCTTTCTCTCTTTCTCTCTCTTAATCTTTCTCTCTTTCTCTCTTTCAACCTTTCTCTCTCTCTCTCTTAATTCCTTCTTACTTCTAACTTCCAAATTTCTCCTGCTTAAAAAATGGATGTTAATAGAGGTTTCTCCTGAAGTCACCAGATCTTAAGAGATCGTGGAAGCTACTGGAATGAATCAGAAGTATATGAAAGAATTTATAGAAAATCCCAGTGGATATGGGAATCTACTTTGTTCTCAGGTCTTATCGATTTTCCTTCTGTTACAGATTGCCATTCAGGAGGGTGCCAACTGTAGAAGTTTCTTCCAAGTCAATTTCAGAGGTCTCTGAAAGTTTTATGTGGTTCATTCTGTGATGATAACTTCCTCCTCTAGACTTGGAGGAAGGGAAAAGATCAGCCTCTACCTAACCTGAATATGGATATTGAAATCTCCTCAGTGAATTTACAAATGTCCAATATGACAATAATAGCGGTATTTCTCTTCTGCTGTCAGATCAGAATTTATCTGACATTTCTGAGTGACAGATAGAGGGAGTGGCTTATGAAAAATACTTAGGAAAAGCATGAGATGGCAAAGGAAGACTACTTAGCAGTATCTTCAAGTGAAATTAGACTGTAAGTCTCTAATGTTTCGTTTAGACCACAAGGAAATGAAACATTTTGATATTTCTAAACAGAAAGACATAGAAAGATACATTTCTGCTGCTCAAATGTCATTTTCCTAGCCAAAACTGCAGTTTTATTTTATTTTATTTTATTTTATTTTATTTTATTTTATTTTATTTTATTTTTAATATTAAAGATGAATGCATATTACAGGGACTGAGATTTGCTAAAAATCTGTTCATCTGAGTATTCAGATGTATTATTTATTTATTTATTTATTTGAGATACTATTGAAGCTCCCTTTGTGATGTGAACTTGCTTAGAAAAAGAAGATTGTATCAGAGAGAGATATTTTGAGTGTAGCCTCATCAGCTACGCAGTGAGTGCTGTTTATTTATTATTAGTTCAGTGATGCTATAGCTTCCCCATGTTAGAGACTTGTTTAATCATAGAATCACAAGTCAGAATGGGACAGAATCTGTCTCAGTATTTGTGTTTTGACGCTTTTGTATTTCATTCTACAAAACAAAGGTTTTGTTTGTAAGCTGTGTCTGATTGTTGTGCTTTGCAGTGCAATTCATGATAGTAACATTTGAATATGTGAAAGGAACAATTTGTATATACTTTGCCCTTGGTTCAGTTGCTGCATTCTGTATGTGCCTGAGCAACTTAAATAATGTCTTATGTGGAAACAGAAATTAGTAATAACATTTGGACAAACATGTCAACATTGATTTGCAAATTACAGCAAGAAAAAAATAGATTAAAAAAAATAAAAAACACATCACTCTGTTTTAGGTAACAATATTTATTGATCTACTTTGGTCTACTAAATAATGTTTCTTAGGAGCTGTTCATAGGACACATCCTTGAACTGTATGTGAAAATATACATTGCATGATAACTCCAAATCATTCTCTGTTGGTTGTTGGTCTGTTGTAAGTTGACGAGAGGAGTTATTTGTTTAGTGCAAAGTGTGTTTAGAAAAAGTTTTTACAAAGACAAAATACAACATTTTGAGTGTCTCTATAAAACAAAATTTTTCAAGCTTTTTTTTTTGTATTAAATTGTCACAAGAGAAAGAAGCAGCAGCAGCAAAAATTGTGGTAAGCTTCTAAAGACCACATATCAGTTTTCTCAATGAAGTACAATATGAATTTCGAATCAATTTCAGTTTCTCCCTAGATACAGTTTTGACCAATACATTGAGTTATGCAGCTGATATTGTGGTCAGATTCTAGCTCCCATCTGCAGAAATTCGCAGATATGGACGCATTATACAGACATCTAAGTTTTCAGAGACTAATTTATTACAGATACATGTCAGCCATTTCAGACAGGGTGTTTGAAAACATTTCTGCATTGTGTCATATCAATTTGCCCCTTGAGAAGAGAAAGAGAGAGAAAGGAAGAGTTCGTGTTCCAGTCAGCTACTGGAATACATGATTTCATTCTAACATTAGGAGTTAAATTCAAAAACTCAAGAGGTTTAATTTTTGTTGTTGTTGTTGTTTGTTTCTTTGTTTTTCTAACAGAGAAAATAAGGGGAAGTCATTCTGATTTTTGAGCATCTGCTTCTAACTATCTAATCACTCTGGAAGTAATGCCTCCTATTAATTTCCATGGAAAGTACAGCAACCACAAAGAGCACAATAACACAATTTGAAAGAGCAAATTCTCAGCTACAAAACATTTTTTTTCAACCAGTCATCACCATTAGTATGCTTCTTTGCCAGCAATGAACAAGAGCTTACATGTTGCACCTCAGTGGAGGTGACACACATTTGCTGTCACCACCATTTTTTTTGTGGCACTCGCTTCTCCTGAAATTGGAGGGATTGAGAAGGTGACAAGCATTCTCAATTCTATTCCTGATGTGTCTATATGACTGAATGCATGCAGTGTTTTCTGCCTCCTTTCTCTCCATAAAGATGAAGTACAAAGTATTGCCTGAAATCTAAAGTTTAGATTCTTACAAATACTAGTCATGTTGTGTCACCTAGAAGCCATATTTCTGTGGACTAATGCAGAACTGCTTCTGCCCTTCAGAGAGCTCATAGACATCACTGTATTTGTCTTTTCTGTGAGCTGGTAGCATTTCTCAGAATAGTTTTGCTAGGCTGGATGTTATAGAAAATATGGAGAAAGAAAGGGTTTGTGTTCTCTTTACCATTTGTCCACTAGTCCTGTGATTAGCTGGGCAGAAAAAAACCGGATGAGGTTTAACAAAAGCAAGTGTAGAGTCTTGCATCTGGGGAGGAATAATTGCATGCACCAGTACAGGTTGGGGGATGAACTGCTGGAGGGGAGCTCTGCGGAAAGGGACCTGGGTGTCCTGATGGATGACAGGTTGGCCATGAGCCAGCAGGGTGCCCTTGTGGCCAAAAAGGCCAATGGCATACTTGGGTGCATTAAAAAGAGCGTGTCCAGCAGGTCGAGGGAGGTGATCCTCCCCCTCTACTCTGCCCTGGTAAGGCCTCATCTGGAGCACTGCGTTCAGTTCTGGGCTCCCCAGTACAAAATAGACAAGGATCTCTTGGAAAGAGTCCAGCGGAGGGCCACGAAGATGGTGAAGGGCCTGGAGCATTTCTCCTATGAAGAAAGGCTGAGTGAACTGGGTCTGTTCAGCCTTGAGAAAAGAAGACTGAGAGGGGACTTGATCCAGGTCTATCAGTATGTAAGGTGTGGGGGGCAGAATGGCGAGGCCAGACTGTTTTCAGTGGTGAGTGGAGACAGGATAAGGGGAAACGGCTGGAAACTGCAGCATAGGAAGTTCTGCACAAATGTGCACAAGAACTTCTTTACAGTGAGGTGACGGAGCACTGGAACAGGCTGCCCAGGGAGGTGGTGGAGTCTCCTTCTCTGGAGATGTTCAAGACCTGCCTGGATGCCTACCTGTGCGACCTGCTGTAGGGAACCTGCTTTGGCAGGGGGGTTGGACTCAATGATCTCTGGAGGTCCCTTCCAACCCCTACAGTTCTGTGATTCTGTGATTCTGCGATTCTGTGATTAGAGCTCTCGAAAGAGGAACTGCAATTTTAGGTTCAACTTCTATCACTATTTGAGGGAGAGCAAACAAAATTTCTAAAGTTCAGAATGCACTGGCTATTTTTGGGGTATTCTTTTGTTCCTGCCATTGCTGTGAAAATCATGGACTCAGATTTTCTGAGTAAGAAAGTAGTGATTAGGATATCATATTGGCAACAAGCTGGTCTACAGTTTAAGTACCAGTGTTGAGAAGTTCAGAACAATGGGCCTTTGTCTCCTCCCTTGTTTATAAAAGCTGTGATCTCCAAGACAGAATCATTCTCCTTGTCTTCCCTCCTGACCAAAGTGGAACATTCTTTAAGTAAAAAAACTGAAAGACTTCCTTTCTCACTCCCAGGGTATTTCTCCATACCCACACTTTGGGTTTCCTTCTAATAGCCTAGACCAAAGGATGTCACCAAAATCACCTGCTCTAAAGTTTATTTTTATGTGTTCAGCTTTCCATACTTCACCAAATTATTAAGAATATGGAATTGCTTATACAAAGAAAGTTAAAAAGTGAGTAAATTTTTCAAGAATCTGATTGTTGTTTTCAGATATTTCAAGATAAAAGTTAAGATGACTTCTGAAGAAGTAAATTCTATATATTTCTTATTTCTTTTGGAGATTTCTATTTTTCTTCTTGGTTGTTTGTTTTAGCCTTGTGTAATCTAGGCTAAAATTCTGTGTTTTTCACTTTACTCAGCATAACAATCAAGTTAGAAGAGTCTAAATTTCTAACAAAAGGGTGATATCTACTCACATCCAGGGAAGAAGCCCTATGCGGTGTAATGCTTTCTCCACAAAGATGACCATGTGTAGTGCTCTTCTATCAACACCCTCAAGTTTATCTGCAATCTCTTGCAGATTATGAGACTTCTTTGTTTAATTTGTAGCTTATATGGTTTGTGGTTGCTTTATTTATTGAATGAGAATATTTATTTAGAACCTTTTTTATTTATATAATCCTCCCATAGGCTAAAAATCTGTTGAGTCATGTACAAGTAAAACACTATACTATTGCTTCTAAAGTGAGGTTCTCCATGACAGTGTCAGCTAATCTGAGGGTTTGTATCGAGTTCTACCATCCTCCATAATAGGCTGCACATTGTGGCAGGTATGAATGTGGAGCTTGAGTCCAGTTAACATCATTCAAACTAAGGATTGGCTCAGAAAGAGTATAGGAAGTCTAGCAAGGAAAATAATGTACTTCTGCACATCTGTAAAGTAGAGGAATAAAAATAGTCATTGCCTCAAATACATTGTGCTTGGCAATAAGTTTTTATGTTACACAACCTCCCTTTTCTCTGTGCATGAATCTGACTATTTACAGTGAGAGGAAGACACAGGTGGACATCTCCCCTGTGCTGAAATGTCTTACCACTGTTTTCAACCCATGACAGAAATACAGACCCAGATTTTTCACCCCGATAAGGAAAATTATTTCAGGAAATCCTTCCTGTGGTGATACTTAAAATAGGAGCAAAGAGAGATTTTTAGTTCCTCATTTCACATCTGTTCTGAACCTATTTTCCCCATCTTTAATCTTCATGTGTCTTTACAGACCTTAGTTTTAGTGCTGTATTCCAACATCCTTCTATTCCTCTGGGTCCTCAATCTCACCATTCAGCAGAGTCCAGCAGATAACTGAGATGTTGGCAGGAGAGGTCCTGGATTAGAGGAATTTATTTTCAGGCTTGCCTGTGAAGTGTCAGTCATGCTGTTAGCACTAGATAATCTAAAACTGGCAAATGCGAGAAAATTAAATTTAAACCTGGCATTTCATCTTTAATTCACTGTTCTGTGTGCTGTAATGATGAAATTTTACAGCACTGTGAATTAAGGTTGGAGTAGGATCAGACTTTAATCTGACTGATCTGTTTTTTGTCATTTTAATCTAGTTTAACAGCACGTTTAATTTGGAAGACTTTCTTAGTCACCCTAGGGAATTGCCTTGTAGTTCCATGCAGCATTTGATACTGAAATATATGAAAAAGAAATCATCAGAATCTCCTTTCTTTTACCTGATAGTGTTGATGTTCACTCGCATCCTGGAGTACATTGCCCCTATAAAAGCCAGGGACTGATTGAACACTGGACCTTCATCACAGAAAAAAGGACCTCAACTACACTAAAAAGAAATTTTTTAAACTAATAGCATGCTAATGTAAGTGATGCCAAGAACAGGTAGTGAAACAATCATTAGCCCCAATACCATGTGCTATGCATCCATATTCTACTTCTACATATATGATTCTGGAAAAATTGTTTTCACAAGTGGAGATTATTCAGGAAGTACTTTCCCAACATGAAAGTTTTTTGGAATAGTCTTCAATCTGAAATTAAGAGGGTTTGTTTTTTCCTGATCTTGTCATCTGTGCAGTAGTTCAGGTCTTTATTCCATGATCTCACTATATTTTATTCCACTTCATTTTCAGATGAACAAGTGGAAATTTTTGCATAACCCTTATTAATGTATCAGTCTGATTAGATAGTCACAGCCACAGTAACAAAATAAGGATGACTAGCAATATTCTAAAAATTAAATTTTTCAACACCTTATCTTGATCATAAGCCTTGTCAGTTAACAGATGAGGGCTGCTGTGAAAGTAGCATCTTCTATATTATTGTGTTGGCCCATGACATCAGAAGTGGATGTTAGTGATATGGCAGTGGAGGTTGAACCTTTCTAGTATGCCATTACATTTTGTTGCCATGCGACAGATAGCAGCAGAGGGACAGTCTGACAAAATGGTGCCTGACATGAAAGTATCTGTGGAGCAAAGGAGTGGATCTAAATTCCTCCATGCAAATGAAATTGCACCTACCAATATTCATTGAGGTTTGCCTAAAATTTATGGAGACCAAACAGTGTATGTTGACACAAGAGGCAGTGGTTGGTGCATTTCAGCAATAACACCATCAGAGCACCTACAAGCAAGCAGTGGGTCACTTCTGCTGATACACATTTTACAAGTGAGACAAGAAGGCACTGTTGATCTTGTTCATTTGTTGATGGAAAGCTGTTGATTCATAGCTAATGGTGCTTACTATGTTGAAAAATAATTCATAGCTAATGATGGTGATTACATTGAAAAATAATGTTGTGCTGCTGAAAATTTACTTTATCAATGTTATTAAGCTCTTTGAATTTGTTGAAGTTTCCTTGGAAATAAATAGAAGGCATTACTTTTGCAAAAATTCACATCTTTTCTGACTTGTAAGCCCAGTTCTTTACTTAGGCATAAATACCACAGTCTAGCCAGAGGAAACATGAAACAGACAAAAAATTGAAAGAAATTTTGTGTATCTTGCCAGAGTCTGTCATGCTGTGTTCTCAGCTTCCTGGAATCCAAAAAGCAAGATGAAAGATCAGCACTGCCGAAGACAGTTATAAGTTGGCATTGGAAACAGCCTGTGACAATGCACTTTTGCATGTCAGAGCAAGGAAACTCTCAACCATAGATACGTCTTTTCTAGTTTTTTCATCCCCACCACTAGAGAGAGCGCCGTATCTGAACCTTTGAAATGGGTGAGAACAGCTTCATGTGCTGACACTTTTGGTATAAAAATATTTCCATGAGTACCTTGAAACTGACAAATTCTTTTATAAATTTGAGATTATTTCTCAAACACAGGAGTAGAGAAAATATTTTTTACATGTGTTGGTTTATCTTTATTCAACAAGACAAATACAGCCGTCTAATTCTGAATGAGAGCTAATATCAGTCAGTAGGCTGTACTGTTTACTTCAGAACACAACAAAGTCTGATTTAAATGGAAAAAAAGTATGCAAACAGAACCCAAGTATGTGGAAGTTGGTGTACAACTTCCATTTACATCCAAAGGCATTTTGTGCCCTCTGGTGACTGTTTAGAGCTCTATTTCACAGAATCACAGAATCACAGAATTGTAGGGGTTGGAAGGGACCTCCAGGGATCATTGAGTTCAACCCCACTGCCAAAGCAGGTTCCCTACACCATTCTATTTGTAAGGTTAGCCCCAACCTTTCTGATATCAGGACTCTTATCTAAGTATTGTCAAGATTTTTACTCACAGCCAGGGCTAAAACAACAGCTTATTTAAGAAAAAAATCATGGCTGTTTTTCATACATTTTCATACCCCAAATCATAGTGTGCGTGTAGTAGAAGTCAAATTTCTCAGTACTGTTTTGGTTCTCATAATCAAAGTATCACATCCAGAAATTGTCACACAAATTAAGACTGGGAAAGATTCATTATGAGTTTCTTGATACAACTGAACTACCTTTGAAAGTAAAAGGAGTTTTACAATGTACAGGACTCATGTAATATTGACAATACATGTTATATTACAAAAAGTACAATAATTTTCATACTGAAAATTTAAAAAACGCATCATGTTCAGTGTACTTCTTACATGCCAAAGGTTAACAAAGTCAATGCAACTTTTATACGTGAAGATCATTTACAGCTGAGTCTCATGTTTAGAAGCATCACTAGAGCCAAACTGAAACACTGTAACCACATTTGAAAGTGAATCGTTGCACATTTAAAACAGTATGCAGAAAAAATTGAAAACAGTCAGCAAAGAAAATATTTGCTGGCATATGTTTAGGCTTAAAAAGAGTAATCAAATATGTTAATGTAATAGTTGAAAAAAATTTGAGGTACTCTATTGAGGTAAAAATTTATCTAGACAGTCGGAATTGTCATCAATATTTTTGCAAGAGTTTTAATTTAGTAACAAGATCTTATTTTTCTTTCATACAAAAATAATCAAAATGAGCAAGGCATGTTGTTATTCCACAATGAGGCACTGTTCCAGTGCTGCAAGGGAAAAACATCAGAAAATGTACTTATCCTGTCAGACTTTCTCTTACCATCTGAGTACTACCCTGAAGTAGGAGAAAGGACAGTTCATCCTTGCCCACAATACCATGGTTTTCTGTATCATTGCAACTGAATATTTTTACTGGCGATAGCCCTGATCAACCATCTTATTCGTTTGTTTGTGGTCAATTCAAAGCCCCATGAAATCAGCTGAATAACTTCCGCTGATCTTGATAGGTTTTGGATTAGACTCTAAAGAGCAGAGACCTGGCATGCTAGGACTTTGAAAACAAGTAAACAAACAAACAACAAACAAAGAGGCACTATCTGTTCCCAAGGTTATACTATAGTATTTAGAGTAATCTGAATTTGAAGAAGTGTCAGTATACTTACTGGGGATACTAATAGTTGCTAAAGTTATTAAAATGTTTGGAGGACTAATTAATGCTTGTGAAAAGTTTGTAAGTGTGTTATAGGTGTTAGAAAATCTGCAGAATTTTAGTATTGTTAGCAGGTCTATTTTTAATAAATTCCCCTTGATCATAATTCATTATCCCTTCGAGAATTCATCCAAGCCTTTTTAGTCAACATTTTCTGCTGCAATCCATATTAATTAGCAATATTGGTCTGTTGGTTCTACAGTATTTACCGTTTTCTCTCTGGTTTCAGAGCACTGCAATTAAAGCAATCCTAAGAGAACCGATTAATGAATTGACCTGAAATGCCTTATTATAGATCCTACACAAAACTTACTTCTAAAATATACTACAGAGTTTTGTACAGTTTAGCTGGAAATGGAGCCTGGTGCCCAACCCGCTCTGTGAAATACAGAAGACAAAGAAGACTGAAGTATAAATTTTAATTTTTCCTCTACCTCTGTGTCTAAATCAGTCTCAGGAAGTGCAGCTTTACAGAGAGTGGCTTATGTGAGAGAGTGGCTTTTGTTTATGTGAAAGATTAACTTTTAATCCTGCTATAAGAAAAACATAAATATATTTCTGCTCTCATCTGGAACTCCACTAAAGCTTTTATTGTGGAATTAACAGTACATTTTTTTTTTTTTTCCTTATATCACCCACCTTCGCTGACTCTACATAAGTAATAATAATAAGAAACTTTTATAAGCAATCTTATTTTTCTTTTTGTCCATCACCAAGATCATTTTAATTATTGCTAAGAAGTAGAACTCTGGATATTTTGGGGGGAAAGAAAACATAAATATCCTGTGAGAAATCATCTGTAGTCTAACACATTATTTGTAACAGGCAGTTTGGTTATGTAGACATTTTACTGCTCACACTTCTCCAATTAAAATGAATGAAAACCATTCTTCTCAATATTTTTCATATGCTGGATACATGTTATGGAATAAAGAGAGGGGCAAACAGATGCTTATGGAATTGTAGTGGGGGAAAGATAAAGGACCATTCATGGATGAATTTAGATAGGGGCAAAAAGGGTGGTAATATATATAAGGGTGGTAATATGTTGAAGTAAATTTTCTTTAAGGAAAGAAAAATTTTCTTTAAAGAAAGAAATGAGAGCAAAGTAAATCCAGTGTGAGAGCGTTCAGTTTTCTTGCTTATTTATTTATAATTATGTATTTAAATGTTGAGGTTTGAATTAGTCATTAATCCTAACATAAGTTTAAACGTTTGCTTTTGGACTATGTTCAGGAGAGGATTATTTTTTATTTAACTTTGTAACTTCTAAATTGGAGATAAAATTCATATGCAGCTACATAAACCATTGCATTTGTGCTAATAACCAGATTCCATAGAAGACTAGGTTTTAATGAAAAATTAACAGATAGTTGAAGATGACTGTACAGTACAATGATTTGAAAATACCACAGACATTTATGGTTGTCTACTGAAATGATACAGATCGAAAGAAATCTATCAAACTACCAAGTACTGAAGGTACGTAATTCTAGTGAAGTGATAGAAAAATAGAAAGTCTGAAGCTTCCATTTGCTGAGACTAAATGTTAAAAAGCTAGGATAATTTTTTGCTCTAATTCAAAGAATTTACAAAACTGGAAAAAAAATTCAGGAAAATGAATGAGAATGAGGCAGCTTGTCAGAGCTGGAAACAATGTATTATTTGTTATTCCTTTAATCCATCTATCCACTTGTTCAAAATATACGTAGCTCAGCCCTGTAAGGTTGATAATTAATGTAGTCTACTAAATACAACAGAGCTTTAAACTTTCTTAAATCACAAGAATAACTCAGTATAGTAAATTGTGTTTAGCTTAGAGTTTGACAGTGTAATTTTAACAGAGGGAAATTTTTATCCCTTGATTTCACATAGTGCTTAAGATCAGGTATAACTTAAAAGTCTACAAACTGAATGAAAAAACAAAAACAGTGTTGAGAACGTTCTGACTCTGTGAAGATCTGAAGAAAGCATTATACAATTAATTCCGACCTGTTAAATAAACTGTATTTCAAATCCAATATTGAACTAAATAATGTGGTTCAGGAAAACAGTGGGGAATATGAGCAGAAATGCTAAGATGCATTAAAACAGGTAGAACAATTTGTTACGTTAGAACCTATGCACCTTATTGGCTTGAGATTTACTTTCCAGGAAGGATTTTAAGAGCCCAGAAACACATGAAAAACATTGTTAAAGTAAGTAAATCCAAAATAATAATCTAATTGGAAATGAACTACAAAATATATGAGAATTTTTTGTGATATCAGGGTTCAAGATGAATTTTTTTTTTTAATTTTAACCATATTAACTTCCTGCTTTTCTGGTAGCCCTGAGGTTTCATCTCCAGAGCCTTGAAGATTAGTAATTGCTGGTTTTATGGCCTAGCAAAAAGGCCCCAAAACTACATGTCTGTTATCAGATTGAGTTCATTATCGATTTGAAGTTGTTCCAAAAGCAAAATCTCAGTGCTAATATCCACAGTGCTATGCCCAGCAGTGAAGTACGTTACATACTAAATAATTCTCAGATTTGATGTTTCCTACATCTTTAAAAATAGTTTTTCAGTGCAGTAATGAATTTTATTCAAGCTGAATTATGTATGATAAACACTGAAAATTTGATGTTCTGTTGAAGAAAGCAGAGGCATTGATTTCAAGTTCCTGAGAGAAGATACAAAAAACGTAAATAATTTAGTATAAAAATAGTTAATTGATGTTGCCATTATGCTTTTTCTGTTTTCTTCCTTGAGAAACTTTTTCAGAAATGGCAGTTCAGCTGTGGAAACTGTGAAATTCAGGATGCAGGAAGAATTATTTCAATTCTATGTTGTGATACACATTCTATGGCATTGTTAAATATTTTTCATTTTATTAATTGGAATGACCCCAAGAAATAGAATCAGTGACTCCTGAATTTTCCAGAGAATGAATCTTTTCATTTGAACTAATGGTAAGTTACCCCTGGAAAATTGAGTTTGCGTTCATAATGAAGTTATGAAATCTACAGCTGAATTCATTAAATTGGAACAA
Organism: Tympanuchus pallidicinctus; assembly: GCF_026119805.1. NCBI lineage: Eukaryota > Metazoa > Chordata > Aves > Galliformes > Phasianidae > Tympanuchus > Tympanuchus pallidicinctus. The sequence goes on along the minus strand of NW_026294747.1, from coordinate 71,237,249 downwards.
CTTTTATTTCATTATAGTAACAAACACAGTAAATTAATTTTCTCAACTAGTCATCAGTATGTGTTTTTTAACAGAGAACACTATTATACGTGAACAATTAAAATCATTTACATTTGGAGAACATTGATTATGAATGATGTTATTATCCCATTAATACAGCAAAGCCAATCAAAACCAAATGTTAAAGAGCTGAAAATGTGTATTTAAACTAATAAGTAAATTATGTGCAGATGTAGACAGGAGTCTGGAACTTTGGTACAAAATGTTGGCTGTGACTGGCACGTACGATTAGCAAATTTTCACTGTCCCTTAAGGTCTAATTAAGCGCTGTACACAGTAAGAGAGAAAGCTCCATACACATAATTACCTATTGTGTGCTTGCTTATCTATTTAAACTATTACTTTTGTTGTACTTAATTATGTCTGAAAAATGATGAATGCCACATTATCTGTGCAATCTTATCAAGCGATCACTTTGCCTGTCACGGAATGACAACATTTTAATTCTTTACAAAGGAACACAACTTGAAGCTTTTTAAAACATTTTTCTTCTAAATAACTTCTAAATGAAATTATGGTCTTTTATATGTTCCTGTAATTTTTTGTGTGATGTTTCTTCCCTGACAACATCCATCTGGATAAATGGAGAGCTGTATGTAATTGAATCTTTTATTGAGACAGGAAATTAAAATCAAGCAGTTCTACAATGCAATATGAACACTCTGTAGTACAGAAAGAGAAGGTGTCTCTGCAAACAGGATCTGTGCTCCCTATCACTTTCAAACTTCTAAATTTGTTCCACTTCAGACTCAGTATCACCTGGTTGAAAAAATTTGCTCTTGTCTGAAGGCAGCAAAAAAATATGCATTAATCCAATAATATTTTTGGCATTCTCCTTGAGGACTTACCTTGCCTGAAGGTATACAGCAAAGAATTCCAACAAGGCATAACAGAGACATAATCAAAACAGTCACAATTCAAATTAATAAAAATATTTATACAGCTAAATGGAAATAATCTTTTTGAGCATGATGGCTAACTCAAGAAGAAGTGCTTCTCAATCACCTGATCCTCCCAAGGAAATTCAGGTTTCATCACACTATCATAGAAATTTAGGGCTGCAAACAGATTTCTGGAGGTCATCTTGTCCACCGCTTGCCTGAAGGCAAGATCAATGATTCCTGACAGATGTTTGTCTAACCTAGTTTCCATGAAATGGGTACTAGCAGCTGTTTTTATCTCTGTCAGTTCTTAACTCTTGCAATTGCCTGGAAGTCAAAAGGTTATGAATCTTGTGTCTTGCCCAAGCCTCCTTACATCAGTGAGTGATTTCTCATGTGTTTCTTCAGTGCGAATCCTACATTTGCCTCCTTCCAGCACTGGTAGTTAAATTTAAGAATTACAATGACTCCTCACTTCACTAATCAGTAAATAAAAATCTTCTTGGCTAAAAATTTAGTTATGTAGCCTGCCAAGAATTTTATATACACTTAGATAAATTATACAACAAAGTAGAAGAGGGATTTCTCTACTAACTTTTAGAAATGTTGTTTCTGAAAATCAAAGTCTATTTGACACAGATGTGGCTCCTGTTTGCACCACAGCTCTGCTGGCAGCCAGCAGTTTCAAATGGAAGCTCACCAACAGACAAATCCCTTACATGTAGAGACTGCAGATATGTACAGCTAATTACCCTTTTTTTCCTCTTTCCTCCCTTCCCTTTTTTGAAAAATTACTATTTATTTATCTACAGCAAATGGATATTTAACTGGACCAAGCTCTTTTTTCAAGCAATTGTGCTATGAAGAAGTATGCATCCTACATGATACACAACCATCTAAATCCTTCCCAATGTAAGTGATATTTGTCATCCTACCTCTGGCTTGTATTCATCTGCAGTTGCACCAAGGCTGGTGAGGCTCTCAGACCAAACAGCCATGACTTCCTAACTGAGCAGTCTGTTGGTGTGAATCTGTGTGGATGAGGAGAAGGGACACCCTATGACTTATAAAATAGTTTGTGTTCACCTTCCTATCTCTTCCCTCAGCAGCTGTCTTTTCATAAAAGAGTTCCTGCATGACCTTCCTCTTCCAACCCAGGTAGCGCAGTGATTCAGTCAGAAATGATAAGTGATATCATAAATGAAAGAAAAAGGAAGTTAATTCTGAAGTAGAAAGATGAAGTGTTTTCTTCTTTTTCTTTTGAATTAGAAACTGGATAAGGGTCAGGTTGTAACAATTTCATGCAGAAAACTTTCTTGGCACTACTGTGATTTGGGTATCAAAGACACAATTTTTGTACACAGACTAAACTGTTGTTGGGGCTATATATTGACTAGCTGTGAGAGCACGATAATCACAGATTTTGACAAATTTTCTTCTCCTCACTAACTTCAACTTTTCTCTGGATTAGTTTGAATCAGTTGTAATACATCTAGGCTTTGGTCTCCTTCCTGCTCTGAGAGATAACTGATAAACAGCACCATCTGCATGGAATAAGAGAGCTGAGGCTTTCTCTCAGTTAACAGTTGTATTTTTTTTGTTGTTTTGCTTTTCTTTGTTTCCCTTTTGTTAGAGAGAGCAAAGCAGCACCAGCTGAAATTAATCATTTTGATGAATAAACAATTGATTCAGTCCTTGTGAACACCCAGTAGGATTAGTGGTGCAGGAAAAGATTTGCGATCACTCTCTACACTGCACAGAGAAAATATGATTACTTCTGTATGATGCTACTGGTACTTGCTGGCCCGGTGGCCACATCTGCACCACTTACTGTACTGTGCCAGAATGTCAGCTGGAGTGAATCAGTATCTTCCCACTATTTCAAGAACCATTCAGATTGCTGCTTGTAATGTGTCATTCAGTTGGAAATATATGGTTGTAATTATAAAAAAGACATAGCAAAAATATATATATCGCTGTTTGTGTTGCTTTTTTTTTTTTAATTTATTTTTTAAAGTCTGAAAACAAAGCCAAAATCTCTGTCTATTTTTCTCTCTCAGCTTAGACCAATAACATATTTGTGATTGTGACTGAGGCCACACAGTGCTGGCAATAGAGTTCTCACTTCAATGACTGCCTCATAAAATGGTGAGAAATTATTTTCTCCTTGGCTCAGATTACACTTTGCTAAGTTAATTAACAATGTGGGTCAGACAGATTAACTCAGATACTGATATCAGAAGGAAGTTATGAACAGAATTGCTAGGCTGGATAAAAGATGCATTATCTTGTCAAGCAGTTATTGTTTGAAATAAAAGCAAAAGAAAATGTGTCAAATAAAAATAGTTCCCATTGTTATTTCAGAAACAAATTTTATCAATTATAAGCTCTGAAATTCTTCACTATACTTTCAATTTGTGCAAATAACAGCTGTTCTGTAAAATAACATTTGAATTTTTAAATAACTTTTCTGATTTGAATTTCAAGAGACTTTATGTGACTACAACTAATGCACAGAACTGTTGACTATTAAATACCACAGTGATTACACATGCTAATAAAAATCTTAACATATTTGCATTTCCCATCCAATAGAAAATGTTCAGAAATGTTTTTCGCATTTTACTGCTAGATAGGACACGTACCTAAAGAAAAAGAACAACGGAATATTTCAGATTTTTTTCTGAATAAACCAATTTATCACTAGTAAAATGTTTAGTAGGTGTCAAGACTTTTTCAGAAAGAAAATATTTTTTTTAAATTTTGCATATAGAATGAAGAGCTATTTTTTTTACCTTTAAAGTTGTTAATAAAATAAAAATTTTTATGTGAAGAAAAGTAAATAAGTAAATCATAACTAATTTAAAACTTCCTGAAACTTAGCTTAACCAACAAGATTTCAAAATGTCTGTGTGTAGTCTATTACAATCTGCTGCTTCTTTCTGAACTTTTCTTTCCGCTAGCAGTTACTTCAAGAGTCCAATCACATTTAGTACCAACACGTCAGTTATTTTCCCATGTTCTTAGAAGTAGTTCCAGACTTGGACTTCCCGTTTCACACAGTCACTCAAGATTCAAGATACACAGATTCCCAAACTCATTTCATTACTATTCTATTCTGAACCAAAGTGACACAAATGAAACTGCATGATATATTAGTGAAAAAACACCACCAAATGAAAATAAGCTAGCTACCTGTCCAGATATAATGACTCTTATTGGCTGTACTGCACATTTCATATGCTACATACCTACATTAATTCAAATTCTTGATTCTGGGTTACTTGTTGTTATCAGCTTTCTACCATATGGTTGTCTGGCATTATTTAATGGGTTGTAACCATAGATCATCTGTTTATCATACCATCTTCTCCAGGATGGTATTCTTTATTTTCAGGCACCAGATACAACTGGCAACAGAAGTATGTTAACCATAATTATATTTCTTTCCTATTGACCATTATGTACTGTATTTGGCAGGCAACTAGGTCTGCTCTCTATTCAGCTGGCAATTAAAAGCAAGCTCTTACATTTCCATCTGTAGCTGTCAAGCAATAATTTACAATAACAGACCAGCATTTCAAGATATCTTTCACCTAAGAGAAAGAATACTGTTCTGGCTTGATACCAAAATACATAAATAATTTTCTTAGCTTATTTCAGTACTAATTTTAAACAATATTTCAGAGCTCAGTTGCATCATTCTGTGTCCAGGTTCTAGATATACTAGAGACTCGAGTTTCATCTCCTTTTTCAGTTGTTTTGTCTTACAGAGACACCTTTTTCCTTGGATGAGATCATTAGCCCATTCTTGTCTTTATAAACTTGAGCCATGTTCCTATTTACCTTTTTTTTAAAAACAAACAAGCAAGCAAACAAACAATATTGACCCTGGATCCTATCCATACTGTCTTCATGCTATTTTCCTACTTTCCTTGAGCTGTCCAGGTTGTTGTCTCTCACAAATTTTACACAATAAATGGACTTTTTAGTTCTCAAATCTATTGCCCATACAAATCCATGTGCTTGATAGTCGCTGTTTTTACTGCTGGTCTGGAATTCTGACATGTTTTCGGTCTCTGAATATGACTGTCAACTTGATTTGAGTCTTTCTCTGATGCCTTAAATAAGGCTTCTATCTTCTGCCTCAGTGGAATGTTGCTCCATTTTTTTCTGTAAAGTAATCTCACCTTCATGAATTATCCCCATGTAGTTTCCAAGATATTCTTTAAAACAATTTCAGATTATTTAAATTTGATTCCTTGTATCTAAACTTTGCTATTTAGTTCTGCATAGGCATGGCAACCATATATAAATTAAATATAGATTTGTGCATTCAGTCTTGCAGAACAGATGAGTGCAACATTATGTACTAGCTCTTATACACTGTTATTGTCTCATCTTCCTGACTGAGATCAAACAAAGCACCTGAGAACTGAATAATAAATAAACTGAAAATAGGAGGAGGTCAAGTAAAAGAGGCTATAAACTTTCCTCCCCACTAGCACACTCTGTTGTGGCATGTGTCTTATTCACACCATGGTGGAGTAGTCATGTAGTTGCTCAGCTCAGGCAACCCTGCTGGGAGCACATCCGTATCCAGATTTATGTGTGAGACTAATTATTCACTGTTCTTAGGCCACTGCAAGAAGCTTGGAGCCAAATAGAATTGTTATTGGCAGTACTGGAAAAAGCCTTGGATTTGGATGAAGACAAAGATGCAGGCAGGAGTTTGGGCCTGTGAACACAATGACAGAGTTGTTTCTAATTGAAACAGAATTGAGATTCCTAAATTCTAACATCCCTCACATCCCTTTCCCGCAGTGAGCTGACAGCTGTGAAATGAGGATGTCTCTCCACATTCCTGCCAAATGGCCGGGCAGACATTCACCAGAATGCTGTAATAGGATCCCAAAGTCACTTGTAAGTCAGGAGGATATCAGTGTGAAGCTGCAAAAGGGGATTTCTTATTTTCTTCAGAGATATCTAAGGAACATTGCAAAAGAAAAATAAGAAAAAGGTCATTAAGGTTGCAACATTTGGATTTAATGTACAGTCAGTGCTTGAAGTAGTAGGAAGACTTAATTAGTTACCATTTTATTTAAGGTATGAGTACACAATGTTTAATTATGTGATCACATATTTCTACGTGCTTCATGTTTGCACTCTGGCAGAAACAACAAGATTTTGTCTGAATGTTTTCTCTCATGATTCTTCCCTTACTGAAAAGATTTGGATATCAGAAAGAGAAAGGGCAAAATACATTAAAAAAACTTCTTCAATTTTTCTGGATCTAAGACATGATGTATAGAGGGAACTAGAGAAGTTAAGTCTGTGTACTCAGATTTAGAACTGAAATAATATATAACTACAATAAGTTAACAGATATGAAGTGACAACTGCTAGTGCAGAACAACCCGTCTGTTCTCATCCTCATAAACAACTTTATGCTACATTCAGACTCAGATCTCTGATTATATTCACTAGTATTCTGATCATAAAGCAATAACATTGATTTACCATTGAATGGAGAGTATGACGTTATTGATTCAGTGCAAGTTTCCTTGGTCAGAGGTACTTTTCATCATACTGCGTAGGTACAAGTAACTTGATTCAAGGAGACAAAAAAATAAAATATAGCTTATTACATTCATGTTTTATGAAGAAAAATAGTATGAAGAAACATTTTACATTTTTATGCATTTCATATTCAGACTAAATAGAACATTAATATCTTGTTTTCTTCTTTAGAGATTGTTTTTGTTATTTTTCAAAGAATTTGGCTTATTAATGACAGAATTACAAGTTAACTATTACTTCCAGATCTAGGCAGTAATGATACAGTGTAACAATGTGGTTCTCACAGGAATAATTGTGCGTTGAGTCAGTAATTAGCTAGGTAGGCTTTTGCTAACATGACAGATGAGGCACCTGGTAGTTGTCGGAAAGTAACTTTTCTAAAAGCTGATCTATTGAACTCCCCCTACCACATTTTTATTTTTATTTTATTTCATCTTTGGAGTCATATAAATACACCTGCAGTCAGATGAAAGCAAATTCATTTGAGGCATTTTTTGATACTTAAGTGATAGTAAGAGTTGACTGGAAAATTCAGCAGTGTTTGCAAGCTTCTTCCAAACTAAATTAAAATTGGTTGGTCAATAGATTCTGAGAAAATACGCACTCAAACTTACTAACTTTTCACATTCTCATCTCAAAATTATACAAAACAAACTGAGTGCAAGATCACTTTTATAGCTCATCTCTAACTAGAAGGAACTACAGGAATTTATCCCATGTGATTTGGAAGTAAGGAAAACATGAAACTCATGAGAACTGAAACCAGCTGTACTTCTACTTCCTTTCACTGAGTATAGAGTGACAGATGACATTGTCTGTAGAGGTCTCATCCATTAGAATTAATCACCTCTTATTAAAATTTTCAATTAAAAGTATTTAACAATAAACTACATATTTAGTCAATAAAATACAGCATTTTTTCAGTTGCAAATAAAAAGGAATATAAACCAGGAAAATTGGAATCTAATAAAAGTATTGATTTTTAAGCCTTGTTTTATAAGCAAAAAGAAAAATTGGCACATGTGATTACACTTATAAACAATTATTGTATTTATTATAGTTACAGACACTGTGTGAAATGCTCTATATAGTTGCAAATAACAAAAGCTGAATTTTATTTACAGCATAAATCTACCTACAGAAGTCAGTGGTTGTGAGGGAAAGAGAAATCAATTTAGCAGGTGCCTGTTATGATTAAATCAGGTACAGCTCAGAGTAACTTTGCCATTAGAAGATTTTTGTTATTTTGATACTGAAAAAGAATGAATATGCTGAGTAACAGATTATGTTAAAATCTGCACCAGTTTCAGCAAGATCATAAGCACAAACAGGAATTTCAGATTTGTGCTAACAGTATAACTCCTTCTATGATACCTTATTTTCTTTCCCTGCTCTCATTCACAACTTCTTTCGCTGCTCTTATTTCTAACTTTTTCATCTAAGCTTCATTTCTGGAAGACCAAGAATATTATCCCTTACACAGGCATACAGTGATCATGTAGCTCACAATGTCATGTAGCATTTTGTAAGTAAGAGAATGCATCAAGGTACAACTTTTTCTTGGAAAGAAGTGAAAACGCTTTGTTGCAAGATTCTCTTCAAAAGTATTCCTCCCAGAACTCAGTTTTAGGCAAGTAAAAATTCAGATCAGAGTGTTAAAATATGCATATCCACTAAACTGGGTAGGAAAGAGCAATTCAGAAAGAGCAAATATGTTTTGATGGTTTGCCAGATCTTGCCTGAACTTTTCTTGGCTTATTTTTTATTGCTTAACTACCTTGCTAAACTGTAACAACTTCCCAGTGACCAGATAAATGTCTATTTCCTAATTAGCTTAACTTCTGATTGCTCGTGTATGATATCATATGAAGTAGCTGCAATTTTTCAATTGCTAGTTTTAACAAGTAGCTGTCCTTTGCAGAACAAAATACTTGACCCTGGCTTCATGAAACACTGTTAGGACAGTATAGATATGATATGATGGCAGTGGGCACACAGGATGCTGTGTGGAGAAGTAAAAGGCATGGAGCATAAGAGAGAGGCGCTAGGGACCAAACTCAATAATGATCTGTTAAAGAAGGGCAGATGTGGAAACCAGGCAGCTCTGGTTTAAAGAGCATCAAAGAGAATAAAAAAATAATATCTGAGATAGGTAAAACATACCACATACTTTAAACTTAAATATAATTTGAAGTGAAAGAAGATAGCAAGGTATGAAAATGTGCAGTGTATAAAAAGTTATAAAAACATCCCCACCTGCATCCTAGGGGAAGTGGGAAGAAGCCATTAGCATCATACTGCTTCCAGCAAAGGGAAGGAAGATATCCCATCATCAGCTTGACTGTCCTTGGGGATGCTGTTGCTGCAGCTGTCTCACTCTTTCTGAGAAAGACTGTCTACTGGCCTGAGGATACAGAGCTGTGGTGGAAATGAGAAGGTCTAAAGGAAAGGCATACAAAATAGGATGCTTTGCATAACAATTTTTAATGTTATTGTTAATGACATTTGATTTCCATTAAATAGATAATGTGGATTAGATATATATGTATTAGTTTATCGTATTTTAGTTAGATTTTGAAGTACTAGCACTAAATTCATGGTATAAGGTGTGGTCTACTCCCATTTTTTCTCATTAAAAGAGTTAATAACAAATGAAAAATAAGAACATATTGGCTTAAATCTGTATAATATACAATCCATGGTAACTGTATATCTGTTTTATCAAAAGCAAATGCAGGTCAGTTAAATTCACTATTGGCACAAATTATATTTCATGGCGTGATTTGCATTTGCAGATCACAGTCAATGCATGAAGAACAAGTACACAAACAATTCTACAGTTCAGCTGAGGTCTGATAAATTGATGAACTACAGTATTTTGAGGATTGAGTATCAAAACAATTAAATTTACACCAAATCAGATAATAAAAAATATCCAACATACCGAAATCTGTTCTAAAATGAATTTACAATTCATTCCTTGCTATGTGGATTTAATGTAATTTAATTTTTAAATAATAAAACTTAAATAAGAACTACAAGAACTTCTACTGATTAAAACTATATAGTTATAAGTATACAAATCAATATTAACCAAACTTCAGCTCCACTATAATTCAGCTGCAGATTATCAAGAGTTGAACATTTCAACCCCAAATTGACACATAAATTGATACTGATATCAGGCATGAATCATTGCTGAATGATTTGCTGAAAACATTGGTTGAAATCATATGCTCAGCTTATAAACTGAGGCTAACCAGAGCCTTGTCCTGTCATAATTAACAATGTTAAGATGGAACTACGAGAGTAGAAATAATCGAAGAAATAGTTTTAGACAATAAAATCTATTCCTCTCAAAAAACGGTTCTCATCAGGAGCAGATTATGTGGTCCAATGTACATGCGCTGGCACACAGGACACAAAACCCACCACTATGCTAAATAGTGTGCTCTATTTCCATGATGTCAGTCTGTAATTCGAAATGCAAGAATCAAGTGGCTTAATTGCTCATTTGTCTATAAGTCTCTGGAATAGAGAATGTTAGTTTATTTAAAACATAAATACTCTTGAGTAATTTTTCCTAATATATATTTTCCAGTGATGCATCAATCATATTCATTTGACAGGGTTCCATAAAGCACCCTTGTATTACTTAGAAACATATCAAGAAAGCAGTATAAAGCAAGGAAGAATGGGAATGAACAGAACCATTATGGAGGGGAAAATAAGGAAAAGTACATACGATAATTAATGTCTTGTCTTCCTTATCATACATGATGTTAAATAAATTGCATTCCCTATTTTAATATTTTCCATCAATGGAAATAAAGTGATCTTTCACTTCTCCTTCTATTCATCTATAAATCTGATAATCTGGAATAGGCATTGTTATGGAAAGGCTTACAAATACAGGGTCAGAACTGTCTGAGGATACCTTCTTAAATACTTCAGATCTGGCTAGTAAACATGAAATAGCAACAACAGTTACTATTCAGGCATCCTTCTAACCTTCAGTTATCTTGAATAAGCCATGAGAATCTAAAAAAAGAGAAATTTTCTAATACAATGTTGTTAATCCTGATATTTTAGAAAATTGCTTGTGTTCTTTTCAAATAAAGAAAATTCACTGACATCTATTTCTTTGAGGCACCACTGAGAATGCTGTAGTTTAATCCCAGCAGGCAGCTCAGCACTGCACAGCTGCTTGTTCAATCTCTTGATGAGAGAAAGAATCAGAAAGGTGAAAGTGTGAGATTTCATGGGTTGAGATAAACACAATTTACTAGGTAAAGCCAAAGCTGTACACACAAGGAAATCAAAACCAAGAATTGATTTGCTACTTCCCATCAGCAGACACTTCCAGGAAAGCCCATCCCATGTAATGGTTTCTTGGGAAAATAAAAAGCATCCCAACATCACTCCCTTCTTCCTTCTTCTTCTTTACTGAAGATTTTATTGATGAGTATAACACCATATGGTATGGGATATCCCTTTGGTCTGTCTGGGTCAGCTGTCTTGTCTGTGTGCCCTCCTAACTCCTTGTGAATCTCCAACTCCTTGCTGGTGGGGCAGCATGAAAAGTCTTTAACTGTATGTAAGCACTGATCATCAACAACTAAAACATAACTGTGTTACCAGCACTGTTCCCATCCTAAATCTAAAATATGCCACCATATTCATTGTGAAGAAAATTAGCTAATTGAGTTGAAAATTATACAGAAGCTTTATGAAGTTCTTGCTGTTTGAGCCACTCACTTTCAAATTTTGAGTAAATTCTGGCACTTGCAGTGTATTCATACTGAAAATATCTATTTTTTATATCTATTTTTGAATGTCACATATCTGGTCAGCATAAACATCAATCCGTACTTATACACTAATGAACTTCAAACGTTCCCAGCTGACATTCTCACTTTTGTAATAACTTTACAGCCCCCAAAATAACAGTTTATACTGAGAGAAAATGAAAATAATCTGCCAGTTTGAGAATTATCATTAATTTTAAAATGTTTAGCTTAGATGTATGCCACCTTGTATAGAACTCTATACAAGTATAGAATATACAGTATATACTGTATAAAAGTTGAGCTAACCACTACATATTTTGAGATCAATAGACAGAAAAAGATGCCTCCAGAAAATGATTTGCCAGCTTAATTTAAACTCTATTCCCAGGCTGAGATGTATCACGCTCTAATAGTGTCTACACACATTTCTCCATAGCATTCCAGATTATAAATGGAAGTGAATTCATAAAAAAATCCTAGCTTATGTTTTCATGTAACTTTCTGTCTGATAATTCATAGAAAAGCTTAAGAACAAAGATAAAAGTGGTTTAAAAATGGTTTTAGATTTTTTAAATGATTGTTATTGCAATGACAGTTGCTTGATTTTCAATTGATTACAGTTCACTTCATCATCAGGGTGACTAGTGAGAAGCTGGTGAATGAATTCTGTATGTTGGCCATATAACAACAAAATGTTCAGGGCTCAGCTGCATCCAGGACAGTGAGCTCTCATAAAAATTGAGAACTGTACTTATTAAAAGGGTTGATTCTTTTAGTCAAGGTAGCAGTTTATTGCAATAATAATAAAATGAATTTTGAATGCACTATTGAAAGAATCATTATTTACTTTTAAATTTTTATTAGCTATTAATAAGGACTGCAGAATTTATTTTTGAAAAGTAAACCAGTAATAAAAACAAGTTCAATAATATAAATGATAGAATTGCTACTATTTTCTATTAAATTCGGAATCATATTGTTTCACTGACTAGAGAAAATATGTATTTTGTGATTTCTAGAACTGGAAAAAGCAATTGCATTATAGTGTCCTTTAAAGTATTCTTAGTTTTGTTTTTTCCTTCTTGATAGAAACCTATGTATATATTATCTTTACTGTGTATTAAAGATTCAAAGAGTCTGAGCTTGATACAACTAAGTATATAGCTGTATGAATAATTCAATTGGAAGACAATGTTTAGCAAACTGAGGTATCTCAGATAATTAAAAAAATAGAGCAATAATGCAAAAAATAGATAAGGCTTTCTGGGAAGTGTCTCATGAGGGTTAAATTTTATTTACTCGGTTTTAATTCTCAAAACTTCTTAAAATTATGTTTTATATTTTAGTGTGTCTGATTTAAAAACATACATCTGTCAACTAGCTTCCAGATAATCTTGTGTCTGTAACTAATATTATTATACCACTATTTGCTTTATGTGTTTTAGTCAATTTTCTTTTCTGAGACTAAGTTGTCTTTTATTTTGACAGTTTAATGCTATTTCTTTACTGAAGATATTTATAAAACATGTGATGGGTAACAGTTCTGTTCAGATGATAATACTTGAATGTTGTGAAATCTTTTGGGATAGTTTCCTTCTATAATTTTAACATTTTACTCTAATCTAGGCTAAGAAATCCTTTGGACCTGCAGTGTAAGTCTATTCTCCTTTCAGACCTCTCAAATGAGATCTACGCTTTAGAGAGAAGCTTATTGTCAGAATACTGAACAAATTCATTGTTCAAAGACCTAGGCTGTGTTTTATATTTGAACAGCTTAGACATTCCTACAGGATGTGGATCTGCAGTACCTCCATTAAATAATTAGCTGAGACCCCGCATATGTAGCCTGCTCAGATCTCAGCAATAGTAAGGGTCATTAGCAGAGAGCAAGGCATGTTCTTGGGCAGAAAGGAAATGTTGCACCTGCAGTGAGCAGTCCTTCAAACAAGAGTTAATTGTGAGATTAGTGTAATGGCACACAAAGTAGTTCAGCAAGATATTGCACTAAAAACTGTCACATATGTAACTAATTTGGGGCAATGACAAACAAGGGAAACCTTTAGTAAGAAGGATCATTTGTGGAAGGAATCCTTTTAATTATGTTGCTGTAAAGTACTTCTATGCTATATGCAGTAGACTCATAGTCAATGGATTTCTTACCTAGTCAATTAAAACCAGATTAGGAAAGGTTTCCATCTTGTTTTGTAGACATAGTTGGATTTAGCTTGAACTTTTAATTCACCAAATGATACCGTGTCTATATGAGAGAAGCAAAAACCAAGAAAAAATAAGGACAAATTTCCTGCACAGTCCTTAATCCAACGATGTGTTGTTGGAACAGATCAGTGTTACTCTAAAGTTAAGGAAGCCTCATGTTTGGGACTGGAGCAATAGTCTGGTTTCAACAGATTTCCAAGTGCCGACAGATATTCAGAAATGTTACTAGAATTCCTTGTGCGGAATGATACTATTCTGAATTTGGGGGTATGGCTATTTGTGTTTATCTGTAACTCTGGATGCTTCACATATTTTGAAATCTTGTGCATGCTTTAGCAGCTTTACGCAGTGATACATAGGTGACTGCCTTTCACACAGGTCCCCTACTTCTCAGTCTTCTTGTGTCCAACTACTTGAACTTCTCAGAGCATGCAGTACTCACCCAGCCCTTTTTTCTTAATTCGGAGGGAATCCATCTCTCTTTCCTGTTCTACTAAATAGTTTTAAAAATGTCCTCTTCATTCTGTATCGTCTTAAAATACAGAATGGTGAGATTATAAAGAAGACATAGTAGAGGCCATAATAACTTTAAAAAAGAAATATCATTCTTAATAATAAAACCATCCCACTTCCTCTGAACTAACTTCTTTACAAAAGTTAGTCAATTTTCCTATACTTTAAGGAAATGATTTTTGAACAGTTGTCCACAGACTTTCTTGTTCCATGGAATATTTCTGCAGGGTAATATGCAAACAATAGACTTGCGTGATGATTGTTAAACCATACTTTTCAGTAAAGTCAAAAATAAGTGTGGTTACAGTTTAGAGGGAAGGCATGAAAATAAGTGATGCAATGTATGCATTCTTCAGAAATGGTTAATGTGATTGCAGCATCTTGTAGTTTCATCTTAGATCATTAACCCACTGGTTCCTGGCCTAGACATCATGAAAAAGGGTCCTACAACCAGTGCACAGAAAATTTGGTGACAAAGGAAATGATTTGCTATGTGTGTACTTCTTAGTTCATGTATATGTTTGCAAAGCAATGTATGTACAGGGTGCAGCTGATAACAGACTATCAGAATCCCCTTATCTGTTAAATCTTAGTTACATATATGTATGTTTCAAAATATACATTCACAACCTTTTTGCAGAATCTTGCAAATAGGAAATAGTGCTTGGATTCTTTTTCTTTTTCTTCTTCTTCTTCTTTTTCTTTTTCTTTTTCTTTTTCTTTTTCTTTTTCTTTTTCTTTTTCTTTTTTTTTCTTTTCCTTTTCCTTTTTCTTTTTCTTTTCCTTTTCCTTTTCCTTTTCCTTTTCCTTTTCCTTTTTTTCTTTTTCTTTTTCTTTTTCTTTTTCTTTTTCTTTTTCTTTTTCTTTTTCTTTTCCTTTTTCTTTTTCTTTTTCTTTTTCTTTTTCTTTTTCTTTTTCTTTTTCTTTTTCTTTTTCTTTTCCTTTTCCTTTTTCTTTTCCTTTTCCTTTTTCTTTTTCTTTTTCTTTTTCTTTTTCTTTTTCTTTTTCTTTTTCTTTTTCTTTTTCTTTTTCTTTTTCTTTTTCTTTTTCTTTTCCTTTTTCTTTTCCTTTTTCTTTTCCTTTTCCTTTTTCTTTTTTCCTTTTTCTTTCTTTCTTTCTTTCTTTCTTTCTTTCTTTCTTTCTTTCTTTCTTTCTTTCTTTCTTTCTTTCTTTCTTTCTTTCTTTCTTTCTTTCTTTCTTTCTTTCTTTCTTTCTTTCTTTCTTTCTTTCTTTCTTTCTTTCTTTCTTTCTTCCTCTTTCTTTCTTTCTTCCTTCCTTCCTTCCTTTCTTCCTTCCTTCCTTCCTTACTTTCTTTCTTTCTTTCTCTCCTTCTCTCCTTCTCTCCTTCTCTCTTTCTTTCTCTCTCTCTCTCCTTCTCTCTTATTTCCCTTTTTTCTTTCTTTCTTTTCCTTTTTAATTACAGTTTTATAAAGTAAATTGTAAGGAGAAAATTAAGAAGACTTGATATACTTAAAGCAGAGTTGCAGTGCTCCACTGACTTTTCTCTAAGGTTGAATAATGGTTGTATAACATTTTCAGCAATGGAAATGCTAGATGATTCTGGATAAAATGGTCAACATAAACACAGGACTGTGGGACTTGCTATGCAGCAATTCATTTACAAGCAAAGTGGCAGAAAGGGTCATGAGTCAGGAAGCTGATGGATGTCTAATACTAGGATTTACAACTTTTCTGATAATCACTGCACTAAAAAAAAGACTGTGTATTTGAGTCTGAAAAAGATCTGAAGGGCTCTACTAAGAAAACAAGAGTTGGCACTAAGTGTTTTCATCCACTGCATATTAAGAACAAAATCTGTCTGCAAACAGGTCATTCTCAAAAGAGAAATCACATACGCTCCAGAATGTCCTGGATTATTCATATTTTAACCTCCACTGAAATTTTTAAGAATGTGTCCCTCCAAAGTAGCCTGTTGGATCTACAGCAGGAAAAAAATAAAAATTAAAAAAAATCACATATGATATGAAAAAACTGTATGTAAATTTGAGAGATTAAAAATTCCAGACTTCTGTTTCATACAATCCTATTTTAAATATCAACCTTTTGTAAATCTATCCACTTTATTTTCACACACATTTTCCTCATAACATTGTAGTTCTTTGAATGATACTGATAAGAACAAGGAAGTAGATAAGGAAAAGTAGGGCATACATCATTCATTACATTTTTTATACCTAGAATTTTAAAGAGAAAGTTCATCACAGTTCAAGTTAATGCTGGGAAGACTGTGACTATTACTAAAAATAACGAAGCAAGGACACAAGTTTCATGAGACTAGAGCTATTAATTGTTTTCTTTTCTGATTGTGGTGTGATCTATACTGCCATGTTTGATGGTTTTAATCCTTTTATTTGGAATTCACTTTAAACTGATTAGGCTGCTGGAAGTTTTTGTGGTTTGTTGTTGTTGTTTTTTGGTTTTGTTTTTGTTTTGTTTTGTTTTTTTCATTAAGAAGAAAAAAAGAAAATATAAGATGGCACTTTCTGCTAGCCCGTAGAAAATTTTTAATGTCTAAGGTGGGGATTTGCCAAGCCCACTGGATAGGATACGCAAGAAATAAGTATTTGTCTGCAGTTAAAATCTGAAATAGAAATCAAGCCAAAGAGTTAAACCAAGACAAGGGCGTCTGTAGGAGCAGACAGCACCAGGAACTAGGCTGAGAGGAAAGGCGGACCAGGGATGAAATATTAGAAGAAGCATTACTGTGCAACTGTAGAAACAGCAGAGCTGGAGGAGCACAGGTAAGCTATGTTTCACTGAAGATTTTTCTAGCAAGTGCCTTGAGGAGCCATAATGTAGGGTTAAGAACCTCTGAGGAACCTCCACTGTCTCTGAGAGGGCCAACAAATTCTGGTGATATAATTAATCACTGCCAAACCTGTGACTCATAATTTTTAAAAATCATTAGAATCTTATTTCCGAAAACCTGTACATATGTCAAATGGGAATATAAACCAATAGTTTGACAGGGTACACTGTATGGAAGAATATTCAGTTATAATAAATGTTGACTTGCTTTCCTTCAGTCTCTCTCTCTATTTTTTTTTCTTTTTTATTCTTTTTATTCTTTTTTTTTTTTTTTTTTTTTTTTTTTTCTCAGAGTAAGGAAGTACACGCACAGGTTAATAGTAATCGAAAAAAGGGAACGGCTAATGATGCTGAGCTAGCCCAGGGACAAGTTCTATCTATTTGCACTTCATAGCTAACTAGGAATAAGGAATGAATAGAGTTCCCAGGAGGAGTGGAGACAGGGAGATACAGGATGTGAAAATGGAGTTAAAATAAACTGAATAGATTTACAAAAGGCTGTTATTTGAAAAAGGATCAAATCTGCCTTCCTGGAATAGAACCTTTGGAAGCAGTGGGAGGGTGTAATGCCACCAGGGGGCAATGGACTAGAAATCAAACCACTCTCTACATGCCTGGATTCTCATTGCAACTTATAGTTTCCTAAGCCTATACCTTATAGGAAAAGAGGCTTAGTTCTTCTACTGGAATGAAACGAGAGCACTGTTTGGGGGGGGAAGATTTTATTTGCTCTCTCTGCTGGAATCTGGATTCCCTTAGAGAGAAAATCTTTGTGAAAGTTCGGAAAATGTTCCAGAAAGAGGTGCTGAAATAAATATCTAGATCTGCAGGAATACAAGACTTCAGAGGAAGTGCCAATGGATGGAGCAAGCAGGAATGTCTCATGCTTAGCAGTATGTGAGTCAAGATCCACCCATAGTTTTTCCCATCAACTTCATGCTTTATGTTGAGGTATCAGCTAAGAGATGTAGAGAAGGATGACTACATGAAATTGCAAGGAGAATTCAGTGTTGGTATCCTACATCACCATTCTGAATGGAAAATCTGTTATTTTATCTTCAAGTTATAGATCAATGCTATATATATATATATATATACATACCTTTCTTTATAGCAGTTCTTATAAGTGTATCTGTACTTTCCATGTGTGTGCACTGCACAATTTCTGGTAGCTGTGATGTGGTGTAGCAAAGAGAAAATTTTGGGCCACCAACATGGATGTTTTCTCATCACTTAAAAGCAGTGTTCTATGCTTAAACCCCTCTGCTAAGAGATGCTTTTGGATTTTTGGCATGTTAACTGCCCAGGAACACAACTTTACAGTCACAAAATTTATAACAGTTCCTGTAATGTGTATAACAATAACAATCTATACTTGAAATAATCAAATAGTAGCATCTCAGTCTATTATCAGTGGGTTGTTATGTAACTTTGCAATCAGCTCTCAAGAAAAGTTTCTTCTGTATTCCAAGAGCAGAGTGAAAAGCACAGTTAAAACTTAAAAATTGTATCTGTTTGAATTCTTCTTTCTTTTGCACAGGGAAGAGCTTAATAGTAATATATATGGCTTAGAAACAGAGGGGGTGTGAGATCTTTCCAGTAATATCACCTTCTTGTACACTAACGTGCTTCGGGAATAAAATGTTCAAAACATATTAAACCTCTGAGATATCTCTCTCTTAATCCCTAAGCTTTCTACAATAATATAGGGAAGATAATCCATAAGTTTAAATATTGATCAATATCAAAGCTATTATTTTTTAAATATTTATATATATTTAAACATCTCAATGATAACACTCTACAGATTTCTCCATCTTTCTCCTCTATTCCTGTGAATCCTTGTTGGCTTTTGCCTCACAATTTAGATGAGTTTAGAGTACAAAACAAATACATTTATTCAGTATTTGAAACATGCTTAAATAAGTAAACTAACAAATACTGAGGGTTATGAATTCTTGGGACTTATAGGAAGGGAAAGGAAGGAAGACAGAAAGAGAGAAAGAAAAAGGAAGAAGTTTAGAAATTATAGAATTCATTTCAAATTTAATAAGAACAAAGTTTTCTCTGATGATTATGTTGTCAATAATATATCTGAAATAGTGACACTTCAACCAAGTAACAGTACCATTTGAGGCAATTATATAAGTTCATCTTATTCATTTCCAAAGAGTATCTTAGTTTTACACACTGAAGTCCTTCATTTTTCTGTGTGAAACACTGTAAGATGTGATCAGTTCTCTAGCCCACTATATCAGTCCAGTGTTACTTTTTAATTTGTGCTGATTAATAGCAACATTTTGGATAGGAATTTCACGTAGTCACATTTTAGAAGAAAGGAGTTTTAGGAGAAAAAATGTCTACAATAGTTTTCAGAGGTCATGACATTTTTTCTTCAAATGTTTACTGTAATAACCTCAGATTTTTTTTTTCCCATCTTCAATATACATTCATCCAGTAAAAACAGTAATACAGAATACTTTTCACAATCATTAGCATAATTCATTTGTGAACATATGTGCAAAAATATATACAAATGTTTCCTAAGTACTTGATTTAACTTACATAGCAATCAAATTCTGGCTGATAAATGCATAATAAAACAGCATTTATTTTCTATTATTTTTTTTTCAATATCTTGGAAAATACTCTAGATATTTCTATACTATATTTCAGTGCTATTGAGAAGGAAAAATATACTTCCAACAGTCTTACAAAAATTGTTTTAACATCCATGTTGCCCTGAGATTTCTTTCAACATCAAAGTAAACTGGAGTTAATTCTCTTACATCCAGCTGCATTTGGCACTATGCTCACCACAGTGAGGAGGCCCTTTTCTGTATCAATCCTTCACTACTTATGTCAAACAGTTTACAGAGAGGCAATATAAATTCAGACAGAGCGCTAGGAATGCCATCAATGAGTTTGGGAGTTTACATTGTGTTTGTGTGAGGTCACCGTGTGTTGTCTTCAATGATCAATGGCCTTGTGAATGCTTTTAAAGACAGAGGCTACTCTCAGTGCCTTTAGTTAATCCATGTTAGGTTATGTATTATTAGAATGGTTCAGGAAATTATTCTCCTGCATTTTTGTATAATAGATCTCTGTTCAACTTTTTATTATTAATATTATTTATTATTATTATTGCTACTGCATCATTGCAGTGAAGAAGCACTGGTAACCTGCCAGATAAAAAATATTTAAACTAACTGTGACAGATGTAGCAGAGGTGAAAAGGTTATACCTATTAATAAACAAAGTTTGAAAGCCTTTTAACACCATCTTTCACATCATGCTTATCTAAGCTTTTGCGCAAGATGATTTCCACAGACTTATGAGGGGTAAAAAAAATTCCAATTTTAAAAAATTAGAATTTGTAAAAAAAAAAAAAAAGCAATTGCTAAGAGTTTTATGTTGTCTTCCTAAATGAATGAATGAAGTGCTGGTGGTATTGCAGTTAGCATTTCGCTTGGATAAAGAAATGCAGTAGATTTATTTTGGTCCCAATGGGTACTGACATTTTAACCCACTTATCTCTGATTTATTCACTGCTTGACAGTCCCAAAAAAGTGATGCATTTTGCCTGAAGGCTCTGTAGGTGAGGAAAAGTTGACACATGCTTTTTTATTCTGCTAAGGGGGTGATCTCCTCTGCAGTCCAGTGGATGAAGCAGGGGAAAATGGAAAAGGAAAATGTTCATGATAAGAATTTTTTCTTCTTTTTCAAGTTCCTTGGGTTTGTTGCATAAAATCTTTCAAATTTATCTAACATAAATTCAGCCTTTAAAGGTCAATATCTAGAAGATGATCAATACTAAATAATAGATTTAATAAAAAGATTTTTGTAGCATGGTAATGTCCAAAATGATCCTATATGTTCTAGAATTGCCAGTAATTTTAATTTTCTATACTAAATCAAAAATACTGAAGACATCTATAAATATGACTATAAATTGTTTAAGACTAGGTGAAAGGATATTCTCAATTTGCACATTGAGATAAATCCCAACGCATTTAAATTACTGTAGACCAAATTCCAGAGTCTGAGGTTTGGTTTTATGCTTCACAGGACAAATGCTGGTTTAAATCTTAAAGGACATCACAGAATTACTATGAAAAACAGACAATATTATATTTTTGGGCTGTTTACAAAGATGGGAAGAGAAAAATCCAAGGAAAAATAAATGAGCAGGATATGTCAATAGTGTATTTGAAGAGAAATGTTTTGATTCAGTAATTCTGGAAGAAAGGACGGGATTCCAGCATCTCAGTTGGTCAGAATGCCTGCAGAAGTTCACTTTTCTGCTCCTTTGTTCCTAGCTAGCATAAGCTACTCATTGTTTTATAGCACTTTGGTCCTTGTACTATTGTTAACACTTTTAAAAGTATATTTATATGTAGTCTTGTTTATGCAATATTTCAGGATATACTTGAAGCTAGACACAAGTAAATTTACCTACTCTGAGATTTAACTGGAAATATATTCCTGAGAGAGTCCAGTCCTTTTTCTGCCTCAGTAGCTGATCTCACCTGTAGACTCTGGCTTGCATAGTAGATGGATTTTCTTGCCAATTCTGACCAAGACACGCACAAATGCAGAATGTGCATGCACAAATGCAGAACGCACAAATGCAGAACGAAGAATCTATTTTACAAATGATTGTGAGCATGAAACTGGAGTTAAGTATTGAGTCTTTTTACAGTACAGTAAAAAGAAGAGCAGCTAATTTTTGACTGGAAATAAGTTTTGCTTTCTTTTATTTTAAAATGAAACTAACTTAGTCATGTTTCTGGTGTTTCCTTGTCTCAGTTGTAGCTTAGGGGATAAAAAAAAGATATTTTGCTTTTGTCCACCTGTCTCTTCTGAATATTTGCAATATAACAATGATAATTTAAATGCAAGTCCATCTAAAATAAGAAAAATAATAATGCTTTGTTAATAAATTAATAGGTAACCTTGAAGAGTGCCATTTTCGCCTTTGTACAAGACTATGTACTGGTTTAGACGACTTAGCTGTCACTAAGTGACAGATACAGTCAGTAGCACAGGGAAAACAGAAATCCTGAATAAGTTTCCCCTTCACATTTATGCTTCTGCAGTTATGTATTTCTTTTTCATCTGAGACTGTCCAACTACTTCAGAACTATGAAATCTATTTCCAATAGTAGCAGAGCAAAATTGGCTGTTAATTGACCGCAAACATGTAGAGGCGCAGGGTCTGAATCTGATCCAAGTCTATCATTCAAGTGACCCACAATGACTCCACTGGAAATCAGATGTAACGGCAGCAGGACCAGCGCAATGAGAAGATGTTACAAAAAGAAGAATGCTCACTCATCTCCAAAGATCTAGGCTGACAGAAGAAGTCCACAAAAGAGGGATCTCCAGCAAAAGGGTCTTCCTATGTGGCAGTCAGCACTTAAATGAGGCGGATTGCGTCTACCTGTGCTCCCAGGGCTGACTGGGTCTCTTCTTTCAGGTGCTCAGTCAGTGTTTCAGGCCATGACTCAGCAGTTCCCATACACTGGGTGACACTGCAAGCACAATCAGAACAGATGCTTAAATATGTTCAGCAAACTTAGCTATTAATCTCTGTTTGGGAGACACTTCAACATATCATTCAATTAGTAATACTGTTTTCACTACACCGAAGAAAGTAATTTTTTGTTCTTATTGATAAATAGATTTCTCTCAGAGAAGAAAATCCCTCTACTAATTTTTTTTCTCTATTTTTCTGCCCAATACTTCACAACAGTTCAAGTATTATTAGCCTCAATAATTTTTCCCTGGCCCGTACTGTCTTCTAACAATTAAGAAAATGAAGCCTGAAATAAGGATTTATGTGTCTTGAATGATATATGATCATTTTTTATGGAAAAAATCCTGTGCAGCGTGCTTAATCTTTATGAAATATTGCCATCCTCACCATTACTTTACTGTATGCAATTCCCTGATACTCAAGAGACTGTTCCAAAGCAAACATAATATTAATGATTAGATTGTTCGTTTATTCTCTAGTCAGTACACTGAAACTGTGCTCACAAAGGAAAATTAAAAGCATAAGTAATACTGTTGTCAGATTTTTGCTCCTGTTTATGCATTCTTGGTAATTACTGAAAATTTTTAAGTATAAGTCAATAATCTTTGGTGGCGGTCTTCAAGAAGGCAGTTATCTAAAGTACAGCAAGTCCTATTATCTACAGTTTCTTTCCCCCAAGTTCCAAACTAAGGTGTCATACTTAAAGGAAATTTGCATGGCTTTTTGTAGTTTCATTTTAGGACAAAATGTTGATTAAAACACTGCTGTCCCTCCCAGTTTTGCAGACAAGGGGGAAAAAGGCATTGTAGCAGTATTTTATGTCTTTGAGCCATAAGAAAAATTGCTATCTGACTTTGCTCAGGAAAGTCTATGGCAGAACAGCTATTGAATCCAGCTTTTCTAATGGTGTGACCAGTGGATGTTTCTTCCTCTCTACCATTTGGAAAAGTCATTATAAAACTGCAAATATACCTTTTGGGGCCTGAGGACAACTTCTACCACCATCTTGTACTTTGGTGCCTCTCTGTAGTGTTTTAATTTGTCCTTGCAGCTTTGTAGACACCTCCCTCTACTTTCATTCCACTCAGTTCCAGCTGGAATTTGGCACTGTGATTCCTCGTCTGCCTTTCACTTCTGGGAAGAGGAAAGGACAGATCATTAGTTCTCAGTATTTTTCTCAGTGGGTAATCCTAGACAGAGAAATTAGTCCTGGGTCAGAGGGCTTTACTTTGCAGACAGTAGGAGGGTCTGACTTTGATTGCATCTACAGCAAGCCTTCTGAGAATGCCTCAGCACAAGCAATGTCTTTGCTGGCAATTAGACCCAATCTGGTGTAAAATTATAGGTCTCATGTCTGGACAAATATTCTGAAGAATTCTCTCTCCAACAATTTTGTGGTATAAACATACATTCAGTGCAGAGGTCTGTGCATTCAGGAGAGATTTTAGCGGGGAAACAAGGCTAGAAACATCAAGTTCTTGGCACTCTAATTAAGGATAGATTGTTTTGCTGACTGCAGCATTTTAAGCCTCCAATTACCACTTATATTTGGTAGCACTAGTAACCCCTTAGTGTCTCAATACTTCAGTGATATCTAGATCCTGGCGTATTCACACCTGTTCAGCACAGATCATTTGGTTGCCAAGCTTCTGTCAGTATGCCACCAGCAATAGGCTGGAATGACATAAGCAGTGGAGGATATCTTCCTTCTCTGTCCTTCACTAAATTTGCTTCAATAATGGGTGTGTCTAGTCAGTATCCTACAAAAACTTTTATTCTTGGTATATGCTTGTAATATTCCCCCTGAAGACCCAGATGTACAGTTTAATCTTAGTGGGGTTAAGATAGTAGCAAAGCATAGGTAGCCTGAAATTTCCACCCAAAAATCTATGTCCTGTGACCTGTGTCCAACCTGGCTCCATGCTGACACAAATTACTGGCTACAGGTTTTGGACTGGTTAGTTTAAAATCCTGTCACTTGTGAGTTGTATGATCTACAACTCAGTGTAAGTTTAGCCATAGTTTAACTAGAGCGTAATGTTTTGTGTTGTGAATCTGTCCATATAATTCAGTTTGACCACCAGTACAGAACAACTTTTCATTCAAAGGCTTTTGTTTTATAGTCACTATTAAGTTTATTTAATATAGGTTACCAGATACTCCAGGGAGAACCAACTGCCATCTCTGTTTAGTTTTGTCTTTGCAGAAATCAAATTAAATAACACATCTAAATTCTTAAAGAAAAGTGTCAGTGTCTGTTCTGGCTCCATTTTCACTTGCTCAGCAGTTTTTTTAGGATGAGAAACTTCTTCATGCTTTCTCAGGGATTCACTAAAGATTAGTTTAGATTCCCTAAAAAGGGAGCTTGGTGGAAACTCCATAATGTTCCAATTTTCCACTTCTTTACCACAGATGTATTTTCTACCTATGGCAATTATATGCATTGGGATGGATCATAAAATGGCATTCACTAAATTTAATTTACATTCTTTTATATATTTCCAAGTTAACTTCTGATTTTGATGGAAAAAGACATAGCCTTAAACCCATCAAGCACTCTTAAAGATACTTTTTAAAGTAAATTTATCTTCTAGCAGTGAAATATGAATAGAATCTTTGTGAAGTTAGCAATGCCAGAACTTCAACAGTATAGTAAGCTAAAGACATTATTTTTATAGCTCATGAAAATGAGTTTAGTCAGGTCTTATGCTAGAATTTGAGCATAGTAATTTCAACAGAGATATCCAGATACAGTAGCTTCAGGAAAGAATTATTTGCCTTCAAATTGAATCAGTTTTTCCCAAAGCTTCTTGGCTGATACAAAATGGTTTCTCCTTCCGTAAGTGGTAGGACACTTCCATCTGGACGTTCACACTTATGGGAAGCTGTGGAGAAGCATTACAATCCAGATAGGCAAAGACAATGAGCTTCCCACCAATTGTTATCAAAAAAATAAGACAGAAATTAAAACTTTTAAAGATTATTGTTTACATATTTCTAGTTGATGATTGGTTATCAGTATTGCACATCACAACATCATGTAGTGCACTCAGAGTTAAAGAGTTAATACTCCAGATCCGGGTGCCTGTCCTGAAAGAGAAGAACTACTACAGTCCCCAGAAGACTGTTGGCTGTTCTGTTACCATTTCTGCTCAGGTGGAAAGATAAAAGGCCTTCATAGGTCACCTGATGGTCCTTTTGTTTCCAGTCATCTGGCTTGTCTCTTTTGCTCATCTCATCAGAGCATTTAAGTAAGGCCTTTGACTTTTGGACACTTTCTCATTATATATGATTTATTACCTTCAATACTAATTATATTATAATATATTGTATTATAGTGTGTTATCTTGCACTCCAATTATTTAGTAAAATAGTTTGTTTTTCTCCAGATCGTTGCTGCTATTGTATTTTTGGGCCATTCTTTTTACCCTTTTGCCCATTTCCCTTTTCTGGGGTGAATATCTGCACGTCTCTCTGCCCTGCTAGTCATGGAACCGGGCAGAACCAGCCTGTAAACCACTGACACAAGTTTACTGTGAAATAATGAATGCTTGTATTATAATTATGAGTAAGACTACAACTTAGATAGAACTGCTTATCCACAGTTTAGAAGAATGTGGCATGGTAAAAACTTCATATTTCTTACTGGTCTTTCTAATGTACAGTAAAATTGTGAGCAACAAAAAACAAGATACTCAACTTTCTTCTAATTTTTTATTTTGCATTTTGATTTTTATTCCATAGATAGAAAACTCCTGGCCAGTGTGCATTTTCCCTATGCTTTCATAGAAAGTAATGTGATTTAATTTTTGACTCAATGGTAATGGCAATGTGCAAAGGAAAGAAATTAATTCAATGAAATGATATTCAATGAGAGGAATGCAAAGAAAGGCTGTGACTCTCATATATGTAACCTATTGTCACAATGTAACCATTATCAAAGCATGTTACAGATGCAAGATATTTATAAATGGAAACTGCAAAAAAGTCCTCCAAAAATACCTTTCTCCACTAATGGGAAAAAATAGCGGAATAACGACTCAAGAAATCTATTTGGATGAAAATAGTATTTTGGGAGAGTATTAGGAAGAGTTTTTAAGTATGCTCCAAGTGGATCTTAATTACAAATAAGTTGGCACTTAATGTAATATTGCTGGAGAGGGATGCTGATATAAGCACCTGAATAAATATCTTTTTCAAGAGTATTTTGAATCTATGTTAATATGCTTGTTCATGTAAGTACACATGAATTACTAATCTATCAGATTTACTCTTTTGGTATCAGTAACAGTTTTGAGAGAATAGATCAGACCAGATCAATTTAACTTCTCACATTGCTTTTTTTTTTAGCTTTTCAGTTTAACATCTTTAATAACAGCAGAAGTATATTGGTGCTATATATCTGATGGAATACACTGACACAGGCAATTCCTTTTTTACTGGATTGTATGTATTTATATTGTTACTGGGTGAGTTAACTGAAGTGTCTGCTTCTTTTTTTATTTTTATTTTTTTTCCTAGAGGATCATATTAGTCTCATTGTCTAGGAAAAAAAAAAAAAAAAAAAGAGCAGAAGATACCTGTTATTTTACTTTCGTTTTCCAAGAGGTATTTTATTTGAAGTATTAAGGATGAGATGTTTGCTTTAAAAAAATAAAAAATAAAAAATAAAAAATGATTTGTAACACTCACAAGCAATGATCTATGGACTTATTTATCTTAAATCTTAAATGGGAATTCCGGATCAGAACTGGCACTGGTATCCATTTATCCTTCCTGTGTATAAGGATAAACCTCTGTCAGATTTAGCACTGCAGAAAATCTTAAACAGTGGCAAAAAAAAAAAAAAAAAAAAAGTTGTCTACATGCAAATTAATGTTTGGAATGCATGTACACACTTAGTTTTCTAGCTGTATGCAGGAATAACTGATGGACTTTTACACTTATTCTGGGAAGAAAAAAAAAAAAAGGAGTTTCAGGATTTTAGGAACAGCTGGAAATAGCAGTGAAAACCATCAGTGTGTGTCCAGATAGCTCTGCAGCCAAAAAGCAATTTTTCATTTGAGGCCCAGTCTAAACATTTTTATCTTAGGTAGCCATACAGACCTATAAAGACCTATATCAAATGAGTGAGTAAACTCAGCCAGCTAAGTAAAGTCAGCCTTTCACAACCAAATCTGGCAAACAAGTGGATTAAGTGTGAATCTACATCTCACACTTTCTTCAGCAGGAAACATTGCTCATGCTCTGTTGCCTGAGGTACTCCCTTCAGACTAAATGGAGAAAGCCCCATTCATTTGTTCCATATATTTTATGGATGGTAAAACATTCTCAATTGAGTAATATTCAGCCAAGGTAAAAAGCAATCTATGACATTTCAATTAAATAAATTTCTTAAGTATTCTCAAAAACTATGGGATGCAATCAGACCTGACTAAAAATTTAGGGTGTTGGTTGCTTCTATCTTCAGGCAGCAAACTGATGTATACGTGTCTGCCTTGCTGTGACACCAGCATCTTTTTAATGACAGCTACCTTCCACCTTCCCCTACCACTGGAAATAAAAGTGCAAAGGACTTGCTTCATTGTAAAAAGAATATTGATATTTATTTATTTTTTAAAATGGTAAACAAAGTTTAGTTTTAGATGGAAGGAATGTTCTAGATTAATAAGAGGTACCTGTCTGTGTTATATTCTCAGTAGGCTTAGATATGTGCTGGTCCACTGAATTCAGCTGAGTGGCACAGATTACCTGCAAATAGAAGCAAAAACCTACCTGCCTTCTCAGTTCTATAAATTATTAACACAGAATCAGTCAGACAGTACAACAGCTAATTGGCCCCTCTGGTCAATTCTCAATGGTCCTGACGAGTTGACTGGTTTCAGACAAAGGTTTCTGCTGAGCTGTAAGCTGAAATATTCCCAAAGTTTGAACAAGTTCATGCTATTTGTTTTTTTTAAGTAGCATGTTACAAGGCCAAGCCTTGGCAAGGAACAAAGAGGCCACTATATTTGCTTGGTTAGGCAAAATATGAGATTTAAAATGGGTTTCTAAAATGGATTAGGTTTTCAAATACTGTATTTTAAAACTGCAGGTAAAATACCAACTTTTTATTATTATTTGTGGTTATAAAAACTAGGTATTTATCTGTGAAGTTGAGTGTATGTATTTGGAATTATCCAATTAATTATTTACATATAAGTTGTTTTATTATTTAGATGTCAAGTATTAACATCCCATTTTTATGGTTCTTAAAACAATGCACTGAAATGTATTTTAAATTGAACACTTATGTTTCTTTACTATTAAAATTATGAAGTTCCACCCAGGAAACTATTCAGCCAAGCAAAAGATAAGTTGATGAAAATTTTTATCATGAAAAACACCATAAAAATAAACCATGAACTGGCTTTTTTTTTTTTTTTTTTTTCTGAAAAAAAAAAAAAAGAAGAACACAGACAACAGATTTTATTTCCTCTATCTTTTAATGATAGTATTTTAATATCCAAGATGAAAAAAAAATCCAACAGTCAATTGCAATTACCATAAGGGAAAGAAATACCAAAATCACTGTGCTTCACATGAATTAAATATGAGTAACTGTTTTCAGATCTCAGAACTGATTTCAGAATTTCTCTTGCAGGTAAAATCAGGTTGTTAAACGTATCAATATATTCATTAATTTACATATTTATGAATGTAGAAACATCCGGGGCTGAAATATCCAAACATCAATTTATAAACACTTTTGGAAGTACTAATATGTCTGGGAACATGTTGACAAATTTTCATGAGTGTAATAGGTCCTATGGGACACCTTGAGCCCTCCAAACAGGTTACTCAGTCTGTTGAAAGGAGTTTTATGGGACTAGATATACGCTAAGGCGAAAATTAAACATTTCATGTTGCCTTTTCCTACACAGTGGTCAGAAAAGCAGAGGCAGCCTGAGTATGTATATTGTTGATTATGGCTTTTATAAACTGCTGTAGAGTGCTGATGGTTCACTGTTTTTAGGAATTACTAAATAGGTCATTTATTTATGATCTCAAGACACTCTCAAATTCACAGATTTTAAAGACGATGATGAAGGCATCTCTGAACTCTACTTAACCAATTTTCCAGAGCTGCTCTTCTAAATTCTTTAGAAGCTGTTTTCTTACTGACCATATGCTGACATTTCAGGCAATATTTTTAAAGAAAACTCCTTAGAGTAAAACATTTTATTCTTCTTCCAAATTTTTGTAGTCAAAGAGAAGTTCACATCTTCAAGATAATATGCATTGAAGAGATGCTGCTAACTTTTAAAACAAAACTAAACTAAACTAAAATCCTTGAGACAGCAACAAAATTATTTATCTTGACTTGCTTTTTTTTTTTCAATATACTTTTAAAATGTTTGGAATAGTAGATTATACATGGTAGATTGACTTTCCTGTTTAAAATTAATATATAGACAACATAAAAACTTCTCAAGGGAGAGAATTTAAAGTCTGAAAATTTTATGGGATAATTTGTAATATTTTGAGATGGGAATCAATAACAGGATGTAAAATGATTATAGGTTACCCTTATATTTTTTATATTTCTCATATTTTGTCCTGACATTTTGTGTAAATCCAAATCTGAATTAGTTACCTAAATTCTCTATAGTATATCCCACTTCTAAATGGGATCTACAAAGGCAATGGATGCACTAAACAGAGATACTGATGCTAGATATACGGAAAAGTGGAAAGGTTTGCACTCACAACCTGAAAAAGGTCAGGATTTTATTACTGCATCACCTGAATGGGATTCAGAAAGATGAGCTGCCTGAAAACCAGCCTTACCAGGCTTAATCTAATGCTTTTGCTTTTTAATTTCAGGTTTGTTAGAGTACAGTTTCCATTAAAGGCACAGACTTTGCAGAAAGTGTTCACAGTCAAGAAGTGTGCTTTCCGTAATTACTTTTTATTAGCTTTTCTAAAAAGTCCTTCAATTTGAAATCACACTGCCTAAGATGACTGAAATGTTGTAATATTTTTTCACCAAATAAAAAGCTTTCTTCAAAGGAGATTGAAGAAACATATATGTACATTCACCAGGAAAAGTTTGCTCAACTTAGAATGTCTAGCCTTCTTAATGTTAGTTACGACCCGCTACAAATATTTTAGAAGCCAAATATTACTCATTCTCAGAAGACCCTAGTCAACCTTTTCCATAGTTACTGTTTATAAACCTTCTCTTTTAAATCAGTGGGGCTTTGCACAGATCTAAGTAGCAACACTGGTAAGCTCACTTGCACAACAGAGGTTAAAATAAATGAGGATTTTAATGACTGTTTGGAAGAGAGAAAGGAACAACTACTAATAAAAATGAATACACAGTGTTGTTGTTTAATAAACATGAAATAATAAAGCAAAAAATCCTGTTTTATTTCATTTAACAAGATTGTAGGTAATATATGCTATCTCCTCAAGTCTGTTGATATGGATACTGACAGTATATACATTTTCAGTCCTTTCCTGAGTTCATTCAATCTGGTTTTGAGGCATTTTGTGAAGTGCGGTGTCTTTTGTAAGGCTGTGTTTCTCTGGGGCCATGGTAGAAACAAAGGCAGCTCTCTGTTTCTACAGAAAGGTGGTCTCAGACTGCAGGTCTCATGAAGTATCAAAATGGTGGGTATTTGCATAACTCATTTCCAGTTTCCTGTATCTGAAACTCTGGGCCAAAGAAGCTATCTGACAAGCAAAAATTTATCTTTTTTAAATGCAAAACAAAAAAGGGAAATTTTGAAAGGAGGAGTAATTTTCTTTACATACACTGGGAAGGAATGAGGAAACTGTATAAGAATCAGCGTCAAGACTTGTTGAAAGAAGAATAATTCAAACTCCTGGAAATAGAAAAAACAGTCCAGTGGCTTCATCTTTGAAGAACAAGCATATGGAATCATGTATCAATGATATGAGACAAAAAAATGCAACTGATATTTTACCAGTATTGGTATCAGCTGGTTACCACATAACCAGCTTGGCTTGAGGGCCAGGCAAGTAAATGAGCTATCTTCACTGGGAAACTGCATGTTGGTGGTATCTTTGCTGTCATGATTTGCAACTTGCCAGAACAGCTAAAGCTCACACAAAATCGCCTTATGGAATCTGAGATTTCTTCTTATTTTAGAGCTGACAGATAACATATGAAACAAATACACAGACTTTTGTGTTAAACAGAGCCCCAGCTTTTTAAAGCAATGATGTCCTTCCTGATCACATGCCAAATTAGTTTAAAAACATTCTGCCAACCTAAATCCCTTTGGCAGTTGCAGCTTCTTCAGTTACTCTTTGCTTCTCTTTCTGGGGCTGGAGTCTACCACTGAATTCCACTGACTTATATCCAAGGGCAGATTTTGTCTGCTGGAAATGGTTGAGTACCATAGCATTACTGGCCCACAACTGATTTG
Organism: Tympanuchus pallidicinctus; assembly: GCF_026119805.1. Lineage (NCBI taxonomy): Eukaryota > Metazoa > Chordata > Aves > Galliformes > Phasianidae > Tympanuchus > Tympanuchus pallidicinctus. The sequence goes on along the minus strand of NW_026294747.1, from coordinate 71,205,400 downwards.
TTCCATCCAAGGTATAGCTCCATTGCAGTGAAGTTATGATCCCTTTATTCATATAGGGTATTTTAAAAAGGAATACAGAAAAGGAATAGAGAGCAAGGAATAATAGAGTATCAACTTATGAAGCTTGCAGAGAACTTTTGACTATAACAGAGTCCTACTGACATTTCCAAAATTGAGAGGTTGTGATGCTTTTACGAACTGCTGACATTCTCAGTCTTCAAAATTTGGCCAGCCATAACCCACAATTAGGGGATTAATAAGAACTTCCTTATGAAGATGAATTCTTGATGAGACACAGATGCTCGTGAGGACCATATCCATTTAAAAATATAAAAATTTAAGGATCTGAATTTGTGTTTTTCCAAGCATCGTCAGTGTTTTTGGTATTTATGTTTAAAGTGCTGATGAATCTATGAGGCTAGAGACAGCCCAAATTAGACAGTAAATATACTACTTTTACACTGTGTGTGTTTATTACATGTTCTTAGTGAAATATGTTTGGTTTTTTTTGTCACTTTTGGTTTTTTGTTGGTTTGTTTTTTGAAGCACAGATTATTCTTACAGATTGGGCTATATGTTTTTAGTGAAGCTGGGGGCCTGCCTCTCTTCTCTTCTACAGCTATGGAAATCAGGAGCACTGAACTGACACAGAATTTCTGAGCACTAATGCCATATCAAAACAAATGAAACATAAGAATGTAATAGTTTATTACTAGGAAACTGAATAATAGCATGGGATTAGATAACAGGTGTTGGTGAGTGGAGAAATAGCGAATATGAGAGTGCTGCATCACCATCTGTTCCTTATGTTCTTGCACCACTAGCTAAATGTTTTTGTTGCAGGTCTCTAAATATCTAGCTGTGTTGCAGAGGTTGCAGGCTGCACCTTTGGTTTGGAAGGGAAAGCACTGTTTTTGCAAAGGAAGCTTTTGCGGTGTTTCCTCTGCTTTCTTACATACCTTAGTCCTAGTTCTGACCTCAAGCTCTGCCCATTATCTAAAACCCAAGAAAAATTCATGCAAATTGTATATTTGCTAAAGACGGCAGACTGAACAACAGCAAATATAAGTGGAGCCTATGTTTTGTTTTTATTAAAACCATATGGGGAATAATCTGTGAGATGATGTAATGGACCAGCATCTTTTGTTTGCGATTGGCCCTGTTAATGGATATCACATCAATGCCAGAGTAACAGCAAAAAGGTGTCCCTTTTCTCAAAGAGGAAAAGCAGACATGTGAGATATCCCACGATAGTCAGTGGGAATTCATAATTTTCTTTGTTTTTCTTTCATCTTTTTTGTTTGCATAATAATCAGAATACTCCCAATAACAGATCTTCATACAGTTTTCTGTGCATTTTACCATAACATCTATAATGGAATTTATTTCCAAACCTGGACCCAAAAAAGAAAGGTTTCAGTGGGGAAACATCACTAGGGTAGCTGGGAAAAGCTTTTACGTACTTTTATGATTTAAAATACATGCTTGTCTCCAATTTGGCCGTCCTATTAATGCTATTGCCTCTTAGTGACATCTGCTGGAATAAAGAACATTGAAACAAGTTCAAGTTTCCTCCACATTTGCTACCTGCCAGCCTTTAGTTCTTAAGGGAAAAAACAACTAACTTTGTATGTCAAAGCAATACTTGGCCAGTTCTGTTTTAAATTTTTCCCTATCCCAGCAGGACAACTGCTCTCTGCCTTCTTCTTCTCCTTACATAAAGGGAGTAACTTACTTGCCAACATGACAAAGATCCAGAAAACTATAAAAGCTTCATTGTAAGGCTAAATCCTTAACGGTTACTCAAACAGTTTGCACGAAGGAAAGGAGAGGGTATGTATGAAAACAGGAAGACATTAAAAGAATGAATCATTCAGCTGAATCTAGATTTTTTTCTGCAGTTTATATTTTTTTCTTTTTTTTTTTCTTTTTTCTTTTACAGGCAGATTTACACTTTCAAACTAAGCTGCATCTTCCACATGACTTTCTTTCTTTTCTACTATTCCCTGCCAAGAAAACCAGCTGGAGAGGTTTTGTAATGAAACAAGATGGGAATCTTTTCTCTCTTTATGTCAGTATGACATCTCTTCAGTAGTTAGTATTAGTTCTTACTGTAGCTGTAAATCTATAATTGTGTTTTGATATATTTATCCTGTGCTTACTGTAAACTAAAACATGCTTATTACTACATAAAACTAGTGACCAAATTCTTTCATATGTATGTCTGGGCATTGCAAATAAGCTTATAAAGGCAAAAAAAGAAGATGAACATTTTTACAAATATTTCTTTCTGATTACTCTGCATTCTCTTCCATGCAGAGAATGGAAATAAACTGATCTCCATGTCAATGAAAAGATACTATGAGGAAGTCAGGAATTTCATCTCCAAAAATAAGAATTCATCATGTTGCTTTTTCTTTATTTTGGCATGTCTTGTTGAGGACAAACATGAATTTAGAGCAAACACAGATCTCTAGCTATCTAATGTTAGGTGTGATGAATAATTCCCTTCAATGACTACAAGATATCCATTAACATCTTATAACATGTACACAAACTTTTAGACAAAAGGCAACATTTACAGGTGAAGTAAATATCTGTTTACTAAATCATATTACATACCTGAGTAGGAACACCCAATTTTGGGGTACACAGTCTTTCTTCATGTCTGAAGTGCACACTAGTCTTCAGACTATTCTGCATTTCTGTGTATATGGTTCCTAGGCACCTCCTAGTCTTCATATATTGCCTTTGAATATGGAAGTTATTCATTTTGTGAAGTGAAAACTGCTTGCAAACACTCAACCAGGTATAATGCATTGTTGGTGGGTTTTTTTGCTTCTTTCCTTTCCTTCCCTTCCTTCCCTTCCCTTCCCTTCCCTTCCCTTCCCTTCCCTTCCCTTCCCTTCCCTTCCCTTCCCTTCCCTTCCCTTCCCTTCCCTTCCCTTCCCTTCCCTTCCCTTCCCTTCCCTTCCCTTCCCTTCCCTTCCCTTCCCTTCCCTTCCCTTCCCTTCCCTTCCCTTCCCTTCCCTTCCTTCCCTTCCCTTCCCTTCCCTTCCCTTCCCTTCCCTTCCCTTCCCTTCCCTTCCCTTCCCTTCCCTTCCCTTCCCTTCCCTTCCCTTCCCTTCCCTTCCCTTCCCTTCCCTTCCCTTCCCTTCCCTTCCCTTCCCTTCCCTTCCCTTCCCTTCCCTTCCCTTTTCTTTTCTTTTCTTTTCTTTTCTTTTCTTTTCTTTTCTTTTCTTTTCTTTTCTTTTCTTTTCTTTTCTTTTCTTTTCTTTTCTTTTCTTTTCTTTTCTTTTCTTTTCTTTTCTTTTCTTTTCTTTTCTTTTCTTTTCTTTTCTTTTCTTTTCTTTTTTAACCTACTTAATGGAATAGGTAGCATTTTATACACAAAGATTTTTTATTCTAAAGCTCAGTTATGAGTCAAATCTGTCAGAGACTTAATCCTATAGACTACACTGGCATCAGGTTGATTACATGATTACATCCCAGGGACACATTCAGGAAGCTGAAAAAGTAAAACAGGTCACCATTTCTCTTAGATAATTTGTAGTATGATTATAAGATAGTAAACCTCCAGTAGAGGAAGAAATTTTTATAGGAAAATGAATCATATTCCAGTTATATACACATCATAATAAAAGAAATGTGTAACTAAACGGATACATTTTTTGTGGTGATGTAATATATATATACATATATATATATATATGTATATATATATATTCCTGACCCTCATTGAGTCTAAAACTAAATGGTTTCTTACCAATTTTTGATTGTTCAACAGTTACTGAGCACATTATAAAACTATTGAGCTTCATGCTGTCATAGACTCCGGTGTTACTTTGCCTTAAATATTATTATATATATAATATACAGGTTACATAAATACAAATAATATATATGTTATTTATATATCTTATATTTTATATTTTATACATAAATAAAAATTGCATATATAAATATATATAAGGCTGGAGCAAGATTCCCAAGGTTTCTTTTACAGTTGTGGAAATAAATCAATATCTCCAGAGAACTATTCAGTTCATTGTAATGCAGATGTGTGGGAAAGTGAAGCAACAGCCTTTTGAGGAATATGCACATGAAGTTTAAGGGGGCCACTTTGGACATTTCAAATTAGGTGAGAGAAATTTCCCAGTATGACTGTGTACTCGATGGCCCTGTCTCAAAAAGACAGTAAATTTTCAGTTATTCTGCTGTATGTTCTACTTTGTGAATGCAACATTTAACTCCAAGGCATGTCAAGTATCTGCCAAGGATTCCAAACTAACTTTGTTTTAGTTTGTGCTGAAGTTCACCTGTTACACTTCTGTTCTTCTCAATATCTAAGCTACTGAGATTTAAATAATACTTGACCACAGTGCAGAAACACCTATAGTCAACACTTTATCATAAGTGAGTTTGCCATAAACATTAGAAGACGGTTTTCTTCAAGACCTTTTTGCAGCTATTGTAATGTGAAAAGTTAGGAACATTCAGAAGCCAGTGTTGAAGAATCCTAAAATGATAGTACTGACCTGTATTCCTTTCTATTATGGATATTCTCCTATAAATCCTATACAATCTCTTTTCATTTTCCCTTAATGAAGCATTTGCCACTCATGTAATAAATCATAGTAATTTATTTATATTACTGAAGTGATTCTAAGCATATATGCTATACATTTAAACCTAAAACAATGCATCCTTTTTACTGTAAATATTGTAACTGAATTATTATTAGTTGCCTGGGAAGTATTTATTTGCTTTTAACATCTTCCACGATTACCTCTCACAATAATGCGTCTTACTCTAAAAAAGAGCACTGGTTACTTTTATCTTCTCAAAAACTAGTGTTAGAGATTATCCATATCTTTCTCATTTTGTTGATTCATTTCCGTTAAAATTCCTGATACATTTTATATTGGCCATTTGTGCACTTTCCACTTTTTTCCAATAAGAATCAAATTACTTTACCAAGCAGGAGATCGAAAATCAAGATAGTCTTTTGCTGAGATACTTTGAGGACAAATTTGTATTTTCAGCTTTCATCACACAGTTTTCATCACGCTTTTCCATGGCAAATGAGAAAATTGGCGTTCCTTGGCAGGAAGACCTTAAAACCTGTTCTGTGCAGGTAAAAGACTGTTTCTAGCATATGATTTTGAAGTAACCTCAGCTGCTAGCAACATGGTATTGAGCTTTGCATGAATTTCCATCTCTCTTATGTGACAAACAAGCATACAAACAACTCAATAATTTCCTAATACTTTATGAAGATGTATTAAATAAATATTTGGAAAATATCCTAAAATAAGTGTTTCAGAATATATGCTCTTCCCTAGGACAGAGTTTTCTTCTTTTACATCCTCAGTATCAAGCCCAGCTTGATGATCACAGGTTAGATGATTCCTCAGGATTTCAGTAATGTAATTACACTGTGAAGAGACTGGCTTAGAATTCATGTTTTTAAAGGCATGCCTGGTGCCACTGAAATTCAGATAATGCTTCCCACTCATTCAAGATAAACAGGATCAAGCTATACAATTTTTGTAACATTTCATTTCTAAGAGTGTTTGCATACATATGTTCTACATATGTTCTACATATGTTCTACATATGTTCTTCTGTAAAGGAAGTTTAGGAACAACATTTGAATGAAGATTAGAGATTTTTATTAAAAAAGTGTATTTTACCATAGTGCAGTCTGATTAGCATCATTCTTTCATAAAGCAATTAAGAGACCCACATGGAAAGGGGAAAAAAAACAATATGACAAAATTTTTGTTTGCTTTGTTAATTATGTTTTGGATGAGAACCTAAACTTAGAAGTGGGGAAAAAAGTTTTAGTTTACTTGGCTGGCATTTTATGAAACAATATAATCTCGTCTTTCAACTTCAAAAGAACTACACAATTTTGTTTCCTTTGTTTTGTTGACATCAAACTTCCCACAGGATAAATGCACCAGTTTTTCTCAATAGCTTCTGTTCATAATCCTCTTTTTTTTTCCACTTACCTTTTAACACTGTAATATAGCAGGTGTGCTGTTCTCTTGGATTGACCAAAAACTTCTTTTTCTTCCCGTTTCATTGTAAGCTAAATTTATGCAATAGGAGATGCTGGAGCACAGAAAGGAACACAAGTAATTATATGACAATTAGTTGCGTGAAAGGAATAATAGAATTTCACGTTTTGCTTTCAAGACAGTACTACATAAACCTTGAAAAGAAGATTAGAGTTAATGCCAGAATTGAATTTAATCATGTGCACTCTAAATTTTCAGGTGAGATTATGAAAACATACACTGTATGGGCATTTAAGACATATTTATAGTCTTTACAATGTTCTTTTCCTTTAAATGTCCTTACAACATAAGGACTACTTAGGTAATAGTGCAGTAATCCTCATGTAATGACTAGGATACTTTCCTGCTGAGGAGACAGCTCAGCACTGTCTTGTTTTACTGTAACATGGATTCAGGACAGAAAAGTACAAGTTTATGGAAAAATAAAATGCATTCTCTATCCTGCCTTTTGCAGTAAGGATAGGAATGGACTTCTCATGCTTGCATTCAGAGACAAGAATGAGAATGAGAAGGAAAACAAAAGGAAGTATGTAGGATGCTCTGAAAGTCACACCTCCAATTTATTTCTGTCATCAGATTCAAAAGACACAATAAACAACACTATTTGATGAAGCAAATTTTCAGCTACAATACTCTGCATTTGAATATTTATTTTCATAAAGAAAACAAAAATAGTTTTAATTCTCTGAGAACAGATTTTATTTAATTTCTATTGCTCTTTTGTTATTCCTCCTGTCTCTCAGCAGTATGAGATGGGATAACTACTGTGAATGTACTATGTTAGCTGAAGACAATCCTCTGATATCAACAGAGTTGTCTTTGTTTTTATTCTGTGTTCCATTTCCTATATAATTTACTGTTTTGACAATTTAGCAATTCACACCAAACAGAGTGTAACAGGATTCAAACAAAATCAATTAACACTTTTAATTTTTCCTTTATTCCATCTGTTCTCATAATAGAAGTACAAAATCTCACATTATGAAAAAAGAAGACTTCCAAATTAATTTTTATTTACCACTCTGCAGTAGGAATGACTACTTTATCTGAACACTACTGCAGGTGAAAAAGCTGAGATTTATACACTCATAAATATTTTAGTCATCTTGGTAGCTAAGATGAAGACAACGGTCTGAAATTTCATTGAATTTGTGTGATTTCTGTCTTACTGTAAGGAACTAGTGCACGAATAAGTATTTCACTGAGTAGACTTAAATTTGCATATTAAAACAGTTGAAGGAAATCACAACCAGGTGATCATGCTGTCCACAGTTGAAGTGAGAAAATTATTTTTTCAACATATTACTGCAAATCAATCTGCTTTTTAAAGCATTTTTTGATTTATTTCTACAAAATTTTAAAGTAGTGTGAATGTTCAACAATAGAAGACTAATGGTAGCATGATCTCTTTTCTTCCTCAATTTGCAATTCTGATAAATTCAATATGTAATGAAAAAATTAAGGAAGATTGTCAATTAGCTTGCTGTGAAACTGTGAGCACAATGGATTGAAAGCAATATGATCTAGATTTTCTCTTCCAAATGATTGATTCTGACATTAAAATGAAAAATAATTTTTACTATGAACACAGAATCACAGAATGGCTAGGGTTGGAAGGGACCTCAAGAATCATGAATTTCCAACCCCCTGCCACATGCAGGGCCACCAACCTCCACATTTAATACTAGACCAGGCTGCCCAGGGCCCCATCCAATCTGGACTTGAACACATCTGGAGATACAACCTCTCTGGGCAGCCTGTTCCAGCACCTCACCACTCTCTCTGTACAGAACTTCCCCCTGACATTCAAACTAAAACTTCCCTCCTTCAACTTAAAACCATTTCTCCTTGTTCTGCTGTTATCTACCCTTTCAAAGAGTTGATTCCCCTCCTGTTTGTAGGCTTCCTTTCGGTACTAAAATGCTGCAACGAGTTAAACCTCAAGAGTTTCACGGGGACCCAATGCTCAGCCTCTCTAGATGTCTCTGGATGGCATCTCATCTCTCTTCTGTGTTGATCTCACCACATAGCTTGGTGTTATCCACAAATTTGATGAGGGTTCTTCTTAATCTTGAAGTAACTTTAATTTTTAAAGTATTTTAAAATATATTTCAAGCCTGAAAAATACATCAGTCCAACATTTTGATTTATAAAAAATAAAATACATATTTTAAATAAAATCAAATACCTTTTTTTTTTTCCCTCTGGAAATACTGTTTTGTGAAGAGATCTCTTTTTCACTGACACAGAACTGATTTTGAAGCTGCCATTTTTTCTGTGATGTGGAAATATCACAATAGATATACTTCTACATTTGTCTGAACTAGATTTGGACAGTTCTTTGGCTGGGCCATTCTGACAATTAAATATAAGTAGTGTTCAAGGGAGATTAATTTACAATTTAATCCATATTTTTCTCTTATATAGCAGAAGTGAATGAGGAATATATTTTGTGAAATAAATGAAGCTACAGACATTTTATGTTTTTACAAGTGAGAGAAGACTCATGCAGAAAGACTTAAACCTTCTTTAAATGATATTCATTGCTTTGAAGGGGAGGTTTATTTTTCTTGTTTTTAATTTTTAGTATTTATTGATCTTTTTCTGGCTAGCAGAAATAAGAAGGGACAGAAGCTACAATTAAAGTCTACCATTCCATTCCATGAAAAAAAAAAAAAAAAAGAAAGAAAAAAAAAGAGAAAATCTCTACAGCTGTTTTCACAGACTGCTTCAGCTCCTTGAAAAAGTTATTTACACTCTTGTGTTCACAACTATATTAAATCCTCAAAATGACTGTGTTGACTGCCTACTTTAATTCTTGTCATCAAAATTACTTAAAAGTCTCTCTGGTAGCATAAACAATTCTTCAAGGAATTTACATATTCCTCAGTATGAGGAAATCTATTCTGCAACACAGAACACAAGACGTCAACACTTTTCAATCACATGCTAATTAAACTGAACTATACGTTTGCAGAGTAAATATGAATAACACACAAAAAGAACAGCCGTCTTCCTTCCCATTATATTTCAGAGTGGCTATGTTTTGGTTCTAGTCTCTGATTTAGGCCATGATAATTTAAAAGGGACACTTCTAAACACTTGCTATTATTTTATGGAAATCCATAAACAATATTCTGCTTTGAAAACATTTCTGCTTATATTTCATCTTATTATTTTTCATAAGCAGTGTTTTATTTAAATGCAAGAACCTTTGTTTATTGTAAGTGCATATATAAACATTACTGCTTCTTTAACTGAAGTTATAATCTTCTGCTTCTGTTTGAGAAAGATCCTTTTAATTATCAGGTCTCTAACAGGCTCCTCTTTCATCCTTCAATGTGTCTCTAACTTCCTTTTCTGCAAAAGGTGTAATTCTATGCTGCATAAAAACTGTTTATTACAATAAAAAGCTGATTTTCTTGTTCCCAAGTCATGATTATGTTGACATAAATGTTTCTCCTTTAGTTTAATTTTTAGACTTAGATTTAGTTTAAAATTTAATAAGCTCCTGTTGAGCTACAAGCTTTGCCTTAGCATCATATCTGTGAATGAAGATAATCTTTTGGTTTAGTTTACTCACTGACACACTGAATTTCTTGACATACAATTTCCTTTGTTATTGTTGTTATTGGGACTGCATTTTTGTGCATAGGTAATAGCCAGGCTCTTGGCTTGTCTGACTTCTCTATTTTTCTACAGGCCTGCCCGTATCTACTTAGAAATGTCCATGGGTTCTAGGAGTGAAGGAAAAGAAAAAAAAGAAATTAAAAGATTTTCAGTTACAAATTGGCAGATTGACATTGTTTCCATAATCATATTTTTTTCTGCCTCCATTTTATTTACTCTTCTCCCTTGTGGAGGTCTGACTGTGTTGGAAGAGTCTTCTACAGCAGAACTAATCCATGCTGATAAATGCTCACAGTATGTAGATAGGAAGATAGGAAACTATGTTTCAGAAACTGGTATTAATAATAGCATTGCTGAAAGGATCTTTGATAAGAGTTTAGGGACTACATAAATTTCCTTTATCAGAGATTTAAAAAGAAATAGAAACAGAAACCCATATTTTCCAAACCATTAAAATAACTTTGTATAAAATCAATGTTGAATTTCCCTTACAGATACATACATGTATTTTGCATCTTCTGTAGTGCAAAATCCGACAGTTATACTTCTGTGGATGAAGGAAATGTCCATGCCTACCCTTCCTCTCTTTTTATTCACACTTCTATTGAGTGTGAGACTCCGCAGTGTTTATTATCAGACAACATGATGACTGCCTCAGATTTTGTTTTGAAAAATATATTTTCTCCCATTTTCCTGCTATCAATTTAAATACTGCTAGAATACATCATTTTAGTCAGAGAATACCTTCAGCATGTGTTCCCTGGACTTGCCCTCCACATTTCTAGCCATTAGTTTCAGAATGCTGTTGTGTTTACCTAGGATAGACAAGCAGACATCATGACTTTCTGCTTATTCTTCTCCTTTCATCTTTTAACTCATTCCAAATATTTGTGCTGTGTTCTTAGTGTGCATTCTGTGTTTTTATTTTCTGCACTGTTCACCTTCTTTCAAATATAACACACTTCTGTAAATAATTCTCTTCAGGTCACCAGAAACCATCATTCTTTCAAGAATCAGAATTTCTATTTAAACTAATAGCCAACAATAAAACCATAATAGAATGAAGGGTGTTAACAACAAAACAGGTAAATCTCTTTCTCCTGGTTGTATTCAGAAAGCAAATGTATGATTTCATAGCAGTGTCTTCCAAAAAGGGAAGGGAAGAGAAGGGAAAGGAAGGGAAGGGAAAAGCTATTCTTACTATTTGTTAATTGCTATAAGTAGAGTCTGCAGATCTAGGAGAGTCCTGTTTCTCAAATGTGTTGGTTCTATTCAAATTCATAGTACAAGACAGCTCTATCCCAGCAGCATGCTTGATATGTTATACATTTACAAGGGTGTCGCTGGCAAACACTGTAGACATTTATGTGTCTTCTTTCTTTGAACATTTCAGTGGGGAAACCTGTCAGTACACATCTAAAGAAGCATAAAGAAGTAGTGCTTGCATTGCTCTCCATAAGATTTCCTGCCATATGTATTGCTCCTTATATGGAAAGGATCAATAAATGAAAATAGGGTGGCACTGCATCTGTGTAAATCTGGGGGAGAGCATTCTTCATCCAAAGTTTTTAGATTGATCTGAGATGAACACAGTGTGGAGTTCACTCTTTCAGGAATGTTTGACATGAAACATCAATATACAGCATGCATCCTTATTTGTTTTTCATTACAATTCATGAAGGTTGGTACTACTTTTATGCAGAAATAACAATTTTAAAAGGTAGATATATGTTTTACAGCCTGAGTTCCCTCCCTTTGTTGAGTATGTCTCTAGACAAGGAAGTTGGCTGCCTCGAAATTATCACCAAACCCCTCAACCAGATTATGCTTCAGATGTACAAACCTGTCTTTTACAGCAGCCCACAGTACTTCCCTCCAACTTACTGGATTTTAAACTAATGTTAAAAATCTAAAGAGAGCCCCCTTTTGGTTTAAACCCTTCTCAGGCCCATATTGTGTTTCTGTCACAGGGGTGATTCGGAGAGCAACTAATTAAAAGTCCAATGAATGAATGTGTGAGGGTTAAACTCACAGGATCTGCTCATTAACAGTTGCTCACCTAAGAATATTTTAAGGCTTCTTTTCTGTGATGGGAAAGAAAGGAATAAGACTAGACAACGCTTAAAAACTCACATTTTATTATACAAACACACATTTCTGTTGTATTACTAGGCCTCCAGTGATGACAATATCTAATTTAAAAAGAAGATTCTACCCCTTCCTCAGTGTTTCTTCTTGGAAAATAACAAAAGAAAACAAAGAAATCACTAATGAACACCCCTTCCCCCAAGAAATAGGGAAAATCAGAACCATTTTGTTAATTGTCTTTTTCCTGCTGTTTCCATGGCAATACTGGCTACTAGACTTCACCGCAGAGTGACAGTCCAACAATTCACACACTACACCCTTTCAGGCACAATGAATGGCTGTGAAAGAGGCAGAACAGGCACTATTCAGGAAACATGTGATATCTACTCAATGCACTACCTTTCATCCACATTTTCCAAATTGCAGTTAATTTAATTCTAAACAAATGGTTAAGGGGTACAAATGAGGATTAAAAGAAAAAGAACATCTTGAGCTCTAATGGGGACGGTTTGTGTAAAGAACAATATAGCACTTTCTTCTGATGCCAAGGCTGCCAAATTGAAAGATGCACTTTCCAATCTTCTTCTGAGGCCTTAATTTATACTCAATATCAACAGTATAATAAACATGGTAGAATTTTTTTTTAAAATCATGCAGTTTTTGCTTTCTATTTGGTAACATTTTTGTTACATGGGGATGTAATTTTGATTTTCTTCAAACTCAGAAGGAGCCTTTTCTATTTTTCAAGTAAGACAGCTTTCTTGAGTGAGCTTCTCATTTGATCACTTAGTTTTTGTATTCTCTGTCTCTGAAGTTATTGTTTTAAGTCCCATAGAAAAAGCCATGACAAATACCTCCAGGTCACCTTAAGAAAAAACAGCAGACCTTTTGAGAATGTCAATGCCCGGAAGGAAATTATTATTCACATTAGATTTAATGTCAGTGAGACCTTTTTTTTTTTTTCATGTTTTCATGTGATTCTTTTTTATTTTGATATGCAAAGAGTATTATCTTTGCTTAAAATTAATGAATAGAACATTTTGGATTTTACCATATTCAGTTAAGCATGAGGCAAGAGGCTTAAGGAGTTTGCCTATCTGGTAATTTACTGCATATCATAAGCATGGACAATGTGTCAAATGTGCAAATGATTTCATTTTCTCTGTTCTACATGGAATTTATACTGAGAAGAAAGATATTGTAAAGGGAAATATTGCAGAATAATAAAATAACTTTAAAGCTAATTTGTTTTTTGCAAATTTTCCCCTTTTCTATCTTAAAACTTGAGATTAATAAAAGCCAACAGTAATGTAAAATCATTTCCATTCAGGAGAATTCATTTTTCAGAATTTTTTTTTCCCATCAGTATGTACTAAGTGTCATTTTAGATGTAATTACTATCAACATTAATTTTGTTATACTTCTTTATTCTCAACTTAAGAAAAATTTATTTTTAAATATTTTTACAGTTACCCAAGGTGTCATCCTTTACCTATGAGAAACAACATTTAATATTGTATTGCCAATAAACAAAAAGATAAAACTTTTGTGAATACTTTATAAGTTTTGAAGATAATCGTATTTGACTTGCAAACATTTTCTATAATTATGTTGAAGTGATCTGACCTACAAAGGTACAAAAAACTGCAACACCAACATTTCATACCATTTTAACTAAAATAAAGTTTTCAGATGGGATTACTGCTAGCCACAATCTCGGGGAGAGCAGTCCTATAGTTCTGCACTGACACGTTTGGTAGATTGATTAATTACCCTTCAAAATCAGTCAGTCAATAGGATGTTGATATTTCACTGGAATACCTGCACTGCTGATTTTTACACAGAATGAAGGTTTTTCAGATGCATCACTTTTCTTCTCTACTCCCAAGCACTCAGTCATTTGAGGAGTGGTAGTGTATGCAAACACCTTCTATGGCTATGGAACTTTCATCAGCTCAATCTGAAATCTCCCTTGGAAAGCAATACTACCTTTCTGCTTTGCAGTTTACACTAGTTTTGGTTTGTCGTTCTGAAGTATTTGAAATATAGAAAAGCAAGTGGTGTAAAGACAAAATTGCACATTTGTCTCAGTAAAACAAAGGCATATTTTGCAGGGAAAAAGGCACCAAAATGCTCCTATAGTCCCAAGTATGCAATTCTCATTTTCTAGGCCAGAAAGAGACTACTGCGTTTTCTTAATCATTTTAGAGTATGCAATCAATATTTTACTGTATATATTGCTGGAAAAGGATGGAGATAAGCATGTAGATGACAACTAAGTTGGAGCTTGGAGATCTAACACTGGGTCAAATCTAGGCGGATGCCTGCCACAAGGTTGCAATAAACAGTCTTTGGAAAGATAATGCTATCATAGTTACATATGAAAACAATTGTCTCTAGATTTCCTATAATAGTCTACTTTGTCCAAAAACTTGATGGAAAGTAATTCTTTATAGCTAATCTTCCTAATCCACCTGACCTTGGTGGCCATCATCTTGTATTATGCAATGGCTTTGCATTTATGTTTTCACTGTACAATGCCTTCACCTGCACTGAGAAAGGAGAATACTGAAGATATTTTCTTCCATTTTCAGCTCCATTATATAAGAAAATTCCAAATTTCAGAGCATGAATCAGATAAAATTTTTACTTCATATCTATGAAGTAAATATATTCATATTATCTATAGCAGATGACATTGCAGCTGTTTGCTCAGAACAGCATTTATATTTTCATAGGAAAAAAAAATGCAAAAGCACCCTAGTAAAAGTAACAAATGAAAAAAATAGCAAATCTACTCAAAATAACACAGACAACTAAGGCAATTGTTTGCAGTTCTGTCTTTAAACCCCTTATGCTTTTTCTATATTTACACTTAAATCATTTGAACATATTTGCATGCCAATAAAACAAAAAGAAGAATTTTCATGCCTCTGGCAAAGTGTTGTTTTCCAAATTTAGCTCCATTTTTTTTTATTTTTTTTTAGCTGCTCAGGTCTCAGTAAGTTTTAGTGGACAACTTTGTTGCCTTACCCAAGACCTCAGTTTCTGGTTTTCATTTCCACTCTGACTTGATTATTCTTGATATAATGTCAAAAGCACCTCCCTCTGTGGGTCACGGCCACATCAGAGTGGTGATCAGCCCACCAGGAATATCACTATTGCAACCACCTCATTCACTGGTGTGCTAGCATACCATTCATGTGAGAGAGAATGGGCCAATAGCACAGCTGGTGTAAATCGGCACAGTGGAGCAATATTGACTTACAGCAGCTGAGAAGCTGATGCTTATCACTCTTTAGCCAAAACAATTGCAGTCACCCTGTGATTCCTGTATCGCTTTCCAACTTCATATTCCCACACAGAGCAAAAGGCAGTTCTTGGGTCATCCTGATGCACAGTTAACTGTTGAATATTCTGGTTCCTGGAATATCTTTTCTACATTTACAAAAGAAATACTCTGCCTGTTACAATAAACTAAGGAAACTTATTTCTAAATACAGAACCATTTTGTAGAGCAGAAATGACTCGCAAAATGAGTGAATCTCTTTATTTTTAGTGTTGTTTTTAATAAGAAAGCAACAAGAAAGTAGCATTCATTTCTTATCTCTTCCCCTTTTCTTTGGGCACACATAAGTAGATTTGGGGATCTTTTACTGCCAAGCCTTCTATCGTTCTCAGAGGAGGTTTTCCTTACAGATCTAAGCCTCATCTTGGTTCTAATATAAAACAGCTGAAAATCTTCTACTCTGGAAGAAAAGAAAAATAGCAACAAGACATAAGATATTGTCACTAGACACATATTTGCTGCTTGTAGATATATAGCTCCCTGGATCCACTTTAAAACCGAGGCCAAGATCTGACCTCAGTACTTCCCTCTCTGAGCAGATGCTTAGCTATGAATTCACTTGTCACTTAAAAAAAGAGCCCTTGAGGTTTTTTTCTCCTTCCTGTGCCCTAATAATAACTGTTCCTGTAAAATAAATAAATAAATAAATAAAATAAAATTGGATCCATGTTTTTTGATGTAAAGAAGTTGCAATTGAATCCTGTACAACTTCTAATGGATGGATTCTCAGATGCAGTGATTTAATTTTTGAGGTAAGTACTCTTATATTGAGTCCTCAGTGCAGGAATGTAAGCCTGTTGGAAAGCATCAGAAAGAGGTGGAGAAAAGAGCCAAACCAACTGTACATCCTCCTCTGTATATATATACATCCTCCTCCATATATTCCCTGTGCTACACATAACCAGCAAGACATGCATGAAAAAAGAAGTTCAGGGACCACAACTGATTCACTACTTGAGCTTTATAAAAATCTGCCAGCTTCACACATGTCCAAAATGCAGTAGGTTCTCTATTTAGAAACCTTCACACGACTTCTCAGACTCTGAATCACCATGCAAAATGACACACCACTGTTAGACCTTATTCATCAATATTTTAACCCACTACGGCTGTGTCAGTGAAACAAGAAACCACCCATGAATGTTCTTGGTTCAGATTTATTTGTACATTCAAAACTTCAGTGAAGGTTATTGTGAATTGCTAATATTTGTAAATGATTTGAGAAAAATAGGCTGAGTTTCAGTGATCTGTAGTGTGGGAAATGCATGGCTTTTGAAGTGGTATCAAGAGATATATGAATACTAGTTCTGATTATTTCTCGTTTTTTAATTTGGATTATTCTGGAATTTCATACTTGATATAACAGATATGAGCACATATGCACTAGATTAGAGCAGCAGGAATCCCTGTAGACTTAATATGTTAACTCTAAGGCAATAGCTGTTTCAGTACAGAAAGGGAACCTCAACAGTAAGTTAAGATGCAAAATTTCTAATGTAAATTTATGAAAGATTAAGAAAAAATATCCAAGAGTGGATACCATGAGTGGATATGACAGAGTGGTAAAAGAATGGAATGGAAGTAAGGGTACCACAGTGAAGAGAAATGAGAAGACTCAGATGAGACAGAAATATTAAATATATTGAATTTAATAAGCATAGCTCTGGAGTTATCAGCAGAGACAAGGCTGAGCTAAAGTATTTATTTAATAATATTGAATGCTTTATTTTTATATTACAGATCCACTCAGAAAACTACATGAAATCATGAGCACTTCCTGTAGCATAGAATTAACTCATTATCTTGTAAAAAATAAAGAAACTGCTTGCAGTGTGAAAACAGTGCTGTTGAAGAACAATTTAGCATAAGATAAAAGGATACTGTTTATAGAACTGAGAGTCTAAGTGTTCTGGAAAAACTCTATGATTGATACTTCAGTGTCAGAGATTGTTTTATAAAGATCAGTAATGATGTCAGTCTAGTTTCTCAAAGAAAGCAGGATGTACCCCTAGTCTTCAGAGTAATGACAACTTTCATGTAATGGATTTTCAAAGTGGATGTTACAATGGACAGGAGGGCTTAATTTGTCTAATTTTGCTTTCTCTACAGCATTACAGATTGAATTGTGTTATAAAAAATCTTTAGAAACACTGAGAAAGTCAAGATATATTGTTCATGTGCTTGAAATGTGGGGATTCCTTGGCAACAGGTTGGATATTTAGATAAAGAGCTGCCCAGCAGGTCTGAGCTAAACCTCTCCCAGAGCAAAGCAGAGCTGCTTTGATGAGTAGTGAGAAGTGCTCGGGAATCCTGTCTGCTTTGGATTATCTGTGACCAGAACAATGCTCAGTAAGAGGTTTAGGTTAAAGAGCACTTGTGATATGACAATTTGAATAAAGTTAAAACACTTTAGAAATACAAGTTTTTGCAAGTATTTCAGATTCAAAGTAAATTATGGTTTTAGGTTCCTGTAGCTATTTGATGATAGCCAAATGTCATGCATATATCTGGTAAATATATTTGTTGTTTTTCACTCCACCAAGACATTCTATACAGAAAAACCTTTATTTTTCTCTTTATGTCATTACAGGAATTTAAGTCATCAGCACACTGAGCTGCAGCTTAAAGCAGGTGTCATGCTGTGGGGTCTGCTTTTTGCTTTGCTATCACCTACAGCAGAATACATTAACTTGCTGTGTCACCAAATCCTACCAAACAAACAAAGCTTTACTAAATGTTTATTTGGTCAGACCATGATAAATCTGTAGATTTACAGGCTGATTATGTTCTTTTATTCCCTATAGGCCATCAACGAAAGGAAAACTGGGGTCAGAAGTGGGAAAGGTAGCTGGTATACTCAGATTCTGCGTTCCTCACGATTTTCGTGCCAGAAAACCTTCCTCACGTTTGCACCCTTGCGAAGGAGGCGCCGGGGGCGGAGGGAGCTGCGGGGTCTCCGCCGGACGGACCGAGAGCGGCCCCGCCTGGGCGCCGTGGGAGCGCTCAGGACAGAGCACAGACAAAAAGGCAGATGGGAAAGCAGTCCTCGGTATTTAATCCAGGGTTAAGGAAAAGAAAATTGCTATTCGTTTTCATTTATGCATTTATTATTGTTGTCATCATCGTTATTATTATGTGGAGTCCTCAGCACAGGAGAGACCTGGAATGTGTCCAGAGAAGGGCTGGAAAAATGATCCAAGGGATGGAATGCATCTCTATGAGGACAGATTGAAAGCTGGGGCTGTGCAGCCTGCAGAAGAGAAGGCTCTGAGAAGACCTGGTTGTGGCATTTTAGTATCTAAAGGGAGACTAAGAGGATAGATTCTTTAGTGGGATCTCTTGTGATAAGAAGGGAAATGGTTTAAAACTAGAAGAAGAGAGATTTAGACTAGATATAAGGAAGTTTTTTACAAGGATGGTGAGGCACTGCTGCAGGTTTCCAGTGAGATGTGGTGGATGCCCCATCTCTGGAGACATACATGGTCAAGCTGGATGGGTCTCTGAGCACCTGATTCAGGCTGGATGAGGCTCTGAGCACCAGGTTCACTGCAGGGAAGTTGGACTAGAAGGCCTTTAAGGGTCCCTTCCAACTCAAATGAATTCTATGATTCTATGATATTTAGGTATTAACTATCTTGCTATCATCAGTTTGTACCTAAAAAGAAAGATACCTGGCCCTCTCTCTATTTGTCTTTCATTATTTTCTTCTCCTACTCAATGTGGCAGAATAATGTGCAAGCATGGAATCCAGTTTTCATCTTCCAGCCCCACACAGCTGGAATCCAGAAGTATCTCTACATCCTCTGGTTTGGGACAGTCATGTCCCAAAAATAGAGCCATGAACCATGAAATTTGTATTGGCCAAAGCAGCCCCAACCCAGTGGGAGGATCCATGGGAAACTGTACTTTTCACTCTGTGCTGTTACCTCTGGACCTCTAATTTTGTTCTGCTTGCATTGTGAGAACCAGCCATATTGGCTTTATGGGCCTCAGGGTCTTCCTGTGAGAGATGTGTTAAAGCAATTACAGAGCTTGAACAGAGCTCTGCACGTCTTACACTTTTCTGTAGAACCTTAGAGTATTGTTGCAGCTTGAAATCTCTGCAAGACGGAGAAATCACTAAATAATGCTGTTGCACATGACACCTGACTTATTCTTCTGGTGTTCGTGATTCCTGTTGTTAGAAAAATGCAATAGCACTAAATCATAAGGCCTTCATCTAGTTTCTACATTTGTATAATACCTACACCTGTCTCATATATGTTGTATATACATCATTATAACCAGTGACATCAGAAGAAAGCTTGAAACCCAGGCACTATTCAATTCCTCAACAGAAACAAGTTGTGTAAGTTTATTGCTGCCATAAAAATAAGAGAAAAACTGAAAACCATCTTGATTTTGCTATTTCATAATGAAAAATAACTTGAAAGCCTTTGCCTCAGTTGTTTCCATGTCCATGGGAAAGTTGCCAAATCCTGTAGTGACTTTCCCATTATCATTTGCATACATTAAAAAATATAGGGCAAACTTCTTCAATAGGGAACAGAAACTGTGCCCATATACATCTCAAAGCAGGCTTGAGAGCAAGGATTTGTTACATTCTTATCTTCTTTAACAGTTCCCCTAGAAGTTAATGTTCCTCTTGAACTAAAAAAGTTTTTTTGCATAAACATCTATGCAAAAAAAATTCACTGCGTAAATACTGAAAAATGAATGATTACTTTAGACTTCTGAATTTTTACAACTATAAAATATTTTCTTTTTCTTCTCATTTCTTTAAGTAAAAAGGTCAAAAACCTCTCCATCTGAAAATTTTCTGACTCTCGAAACAGAAACCTTGGTGATTGCCTTTCAGTGTCAAATTATTAGTTTTATATAAAATCTGTTCTATTTTATTCTAAGTAATGTGCAAAGAAAAGACAGAAGTTTTCTCTTGTTTTAAGCAATGAGGTGCTCAGCTGATTTATTAAGTGAATCTGTATATATTGATGCTAACTATTCTGTTCTTTTTTTCTCTTCTCTTAAGCAGTCACTTCTTGGAGCTGTGTAATTTCAGGATACTCTGGACTTTTTTAAACAAACATATATTTTAGACATGAAGAAAGTGTAAATTTTGTGAATATAAACAAAATTTATTGCTAACGTTGTAAAAAAACCAACAGAACAACAACTAAAAGAGGAACAAAATATGATCCACATCATCTATTTTAACAAATGTATATTCAAATCCATCTTCTGATTTTATTGGGTTTTATTTTTAGTTTACAACAGTTATAGGATTATTTTTTTTAAACTAGTAAATAGAAAGATCTCATTTTTAAGTTCCTAAATTAACTTCAGATCATTTTGAACAAAATAGGCTAAAGATATATAATTCTTTCAAGATAAAAAGTAGATTTACTCTTTTTTGAACAATACTCTGTCAACAACACTCCTCAAAAAATCACCCAATCTGGAAAACAGACAGAACCAACAGAAATCATTGGCGGCAGAATTATAAAGTGAAAATGTAATACAAAATTCAATTTTCAAATTTGTGGCTATCTTATAAAAGATAGAATTGCTTTCTAAGTTTATCAGTGGAAATTAGTAAATAAATATCAGCCTTTTCATTCACCTAAAGTATCTGTCCAAGAGAACAAAAGTCATAGAATCACAGAATCATAGAATGTCTTAGTTTGGAAAGGACCTTATAGATCATCTAGTTATAAACCCCTGCTGTGGGCTGATAGCATCCCACCAGTTTAGGCTGCCCAGGGCCCCATCGTGCTTGGCCTTTAATGCCTCCAGAGATCAGGGACCCAAAGCTTCTCTGAGAAGCAGTGCCCTCACCGCCCTCTGAGTGAAAAATGTCCATCTTTATCTAATTTAAATCTCCCCTCTTCTAGTTTAAAGCTATTCCCCCCTTGTTCTATCAATAGGGCAATTTATTGGAAATACAGTAAACCGTCGGGATTTGTTGTTGCCTCCTTTTTCTTTTTTTTTTTTTTTTTTTTTTTTTTTAATTGAGAAAACTTGACTTATGTGTTTGTAAGAGCGATTTCTGTGAGACTGGAAAGTTTGTATTACATTTTCAGGCTCCCTGTAAATCAGGGCTGCCATTTTCTGGCGTTAGTGAGCCCTGTTGTCCAGCTTCACAGTAACATACTTTGTTAGACAATTTAACACATTGTTTTGGGAAAGGGCAGCAGAAAATCCTCTCATCAGTGATTATTATTGTCTTCTCTATGCTAGAAAAAGAAAGTTTTTCCAATGTCAGAGAAAAATATAACCGTTTGTTTGGAGTAAATATTTTAGACTGTTTCCCTGCTTGTGAAGAAAACTGCCCATCTTGAAAGATCTCTGGAAGCTCAGGCTAAAATAAAGGCTGAACCTTTGATCGATTTGAAGTTTTGTTTGTGACAATTTTTTTCTGTCATAGACCACCTTGCAAATAGTTCTATACTAAGCAATCTGACATAGCAATCATCCATACAAAGGCAAAATCTTTTCAAATGTCTCGGCAAAAGCCATGAACGTAACAGAATGTGCCACTGCAGGAATCTTCACCCGTTACCTCATTAAATGCCCTATTACATACCTGGCATAATTTTAATAATGCTTTAAATAGCCACATGGTCTGAAAGAATTAGGACATACAATTAGTTCTTCAAGTTAAAACTACTTATTTTGGTTTTCAAACTGTGATTCTCTAATCAAAAATAAAACCAAGAAAACCTCTCCTGTTCAATAAGACAAAAGATCAAAAATCAAAAGCTGCACAATATTGGGTGGATATATCATTCTTCTAAGCAATAACTTTGGGGTTGGCAATGATTTGGCAGGTCTGGAAAGGAGTAACCAGTATATGGGATGTTATACTGCCAAGAGCAAGAGCCAGAGTTATTTTCCACCGGATGAAAATTGCTCATAAGAAACATTTTCAAAACAATCTTAGATTCTATCTTCTGCACCTAGAAGTGCAGAAGAATACACACTGTACCCCATCATGGTGGGAGCTCAACCTTATTAGGTGTCTGTACAGACTCAGTGTAGACTGAAAAATGAATAATAACATCCATGACTGTTTTTCTAGTTTGGTGAGTCACAAAATTTGTTCCCTCATCCAGGTTGGGATAATCTTTCTTGTATTTCTAGTTTAGTAGGTGAATTGTTACAATGAATAAAATTGCTAATAAAAATGATCACATTCATCCCTGCACTGGATAAAAATGTCTGGTTTAAAATGAAGTTACTATCAATGTAAAGGCTTAAAAATGATTAAATGCCCCTTCCCTTCCCTTCCCTTCCCTTCCCTTCCCTTCCCTTCCCTTCCCTTCCCTTCCCTTCCCTTCCCTTCCCTTCCCTTCCCTTCCCTTCCCTTCCCTTCCCTTCCCTTCCCTTCCCTTCCCTTCCCTTCCCTTCCCTTCCCTTCCCTTCCCTTCCCTTCCCTTCCCTTCCCTTCCCTTCCCTTCCCTTCCCTTCCCTTCCCTTCCCTTCCCTTCCCTTCCCCCTTTCACCCCCAGTCTTGCCTCCTTACAATTTTTTGAACTGAAGATATTTTAATGTTAATATTGGTTTAAGGGGCAGGCCTAAATTTCACTCTAACAGTGATTTACTATCTAGTTACCCATTGCCAGGAAAATTACTATTGTAGTCTGCCTGACTGGCTGGAGTAGTCATTACTAAGCTGTAGGCATGACTAATTATTGGGAAAGTAGAGTGCAGAAACAGAATTTTAGAGATTTATGTTGCTTGGTACAAACATTTCCTATAATAACAACAGTCTTGGTTTAGCATTCATGGCCATATGAGGTACAGAACCATTTAAAAAAAAAATTATATAAGAGAGAGAGAGAGAGAGAGAGAGAGAGAAAAAAGGAGTATTTACTGGAAGAACTGAATGCTCAGAAAGAAACCACTGAGGTTAGCAGTCCCGCAGCTTCAGTAACTACTTAGTCATACAAGTGTGTTCTAACTGAACTATTCCTAGCCAGAGAACATAAAAATGCTTTCTTAAGCTGCTATGTGCAGTTTTAACTAATAAGACCCGTAGTACAAATGGGTAAACCTCAAAAGATTCACAGTCTGGACTCAGTTCCAGTAAGAACACAAGCACATTTGAGGGATTGTCTCTTTCATATCTGCAAAATTGGAATGGAATCATGACCAAAAAAAAAAACCAAAAACAAAAACAATCAAACAAACAAAAAAAAAAAACAAAAAAAAAAAAAAACAAGCTCTATTCTTCTTGGACAACTCAGCACTTCCAGTAATGACTAAGAGGTAACCTTGCATCTCCTGAGATAGTTCATCACTTTAAATTGTGACTGAGGGGAATATTTAACAAACAAACTGAAAGCATATACATACACAGGAAAAAAATATTCTGAAATAGAGTGCACATTTTTTTTTAAGTTAATTCAACCTTAGTCTAACATTATAAATATTTCTGAAAATTAAAAGAAGCCTACAAGTTCTGTTTTCTAAAATGACATCTAAAATACATACATACAGATGCTTATCCAATATGAAAAACAAAAATGAATTCATTATTTCTGGAGAAAAGAGGAGAAAATAATCAGTGTTGATGCCAAGCATTCTCTGTGTGTCTGCAAACCTGATAACTGAAGTCCAATCAGTTACCAAGATCAGGAGACTCCTTAATATTAACACCTCTATTAGTTCTTTAAAAAGGAAAGATTGTTTTACATGGTAAGTCTTTTTGATTTTTCATTCAAACCCACCATAAAAGATTATATAGTTAACTGTATTTATAAAGTTACAAGCTTTAGAATAGCATACAATCTGTTTTGACTATGTGGCATATATAGAGAGTTTGTGTATTCACAAGCCCATAATAAACACAGTGTTCACTGAAAACATAATATTTGATTGAAAAGCAGCAGCAAATACACACCAAAACTATTCTAAATAAAACTCAAGCAACACACTAACCTGAGCCCTATGGCTTCTTTCTAGGAAAACTAAAAATGTAGGCTTAAATTTCTTTCAAGTTGTTTAGAAAATATTTTATTTGGTTTACAACAACAATAATAATAAAATAGTATCTAATGTGAGTTTTACTGAAATCTCTAAGACCTTAGATTATTCACCAAATTCTATACAGTTATCTGAGTCAGAAATTCAGAATGGGACCTTACAAAATATCTCTACCCATGGTTAAAATAGAGATAATTTCAGAAGATGATCAAATACTTCTCTTCTTCATACTTCTCTTCTTAGATCATGGAGAAGGTCAAGTGTAAGCACTGCCAAAATGTTTTTCAATGAAATACCTAAATTCATGTCTAGGAAGTCACAGATGCAGGATAGATCCCTAACAGCCTTGATTTACTGAAGTTGCAAACTGTGGAAGCAATTATGCAGAATTGGAGAGGAAATGTATGTTAAACAATCAATTGTTAATAATGGAAACTTTTACCCTGATTGAAAATATGTGGGCATATCTGGATCTGACTGAGCAAACTTATTCTCAAAATAAATGTGGTGTTCCTGCTCTAGAAATAAACATGTTTCTGTAAATTGTATCAGGCACCACAGGCAATTTTTTTCTCTATCTTTTTGAGAGACAATGCTGTTTCAGAAACATCACATGTGAAAAATGTATCCACAAAAGATAAAAATCTGTCAGACTGTGACATCAGTGATGCTCACACATCCTCTGTGAAAGTCATGAGACCATTACAAACTAACAAGTACAATCAGATAGACCTGATGATCTGGAAAAAGTTGCAAAACTTTGCACAAAGCTGCAAAGCCAGAACACTGTATTTTGTGCTTAAGGTTTGAAGAATTTTTCAGTATATTGGCATTTTGGGAGGATTTGAGGACAAATGGCTAATGGCTGTTGCAATGCAGGAAAATATAATGCTGTAATGAAGCAAGAATGATGAGTTCAAAGAACAAACTTGATCTTTGCAAAATCCTGACAGAATGGTAAAGAGATCTAGAGAAAAATTTGCTTGAGAATTTTTCCAAGATAATGACTGCAGTGTCTTGAAGGGTAGCTTACTGCTACTCAAGATAATTAAGTACATATATAAATATACTTATTTATATAGTATATAAATATATATTTATATAGTATATAATATACATATATATAGTATATATACTACATTATATATAATATACTTTTATATATTATTATATAAAAGTTATATTATAGTATATAAATAAGTCTGTGAAATCTTACAGGAGGGATTTTTAGTCCCGTTGTGTATGAATAGATAGACATATCTATATGATGAGGTGTCACAGTCTGAGATGTTACACTGAGCAGGAAGCAGTCTGAAGGAGATATACATCTCCAGACGGAAACTGAATTTCTGCATAATATAATTCAAGTAAGTGTGTAGCAGAAGGTCTGAAACAGAGACTTGGGTAGTCTGTAACAGAAGGTGGAGTGAGGAATTAAAAAATTCAAGGTTTACTCACATAAGGAGAACCATTTTTGTAGTTGATGGGAATGCTGGGGAGGACATCATGATGCAACAAGAGTTTCAGAACAAAGACGTATCAAGGTCACAAAAGTCTAAAGAAAGGCGCGAATTCAGGGTTCTAGGGATTGGATATGAAACCCAGTAAATTTGGGAAAAACTAATGCAGTAGAATATGTAATATATATATAAAATATATATATAAGAATATATAAAAATATATATAATAATTATATATATATATAATATATATAAAATAGTTTTCCAGATGGCATGAGAAAAGTACGAAAAAGAAAACAATGCTACACCTGTTTCAAACTAATGTTGTCTTTGGGTGTTTTTATTAGCTGTGAAATACTATACGCTAACATGAAGTCATTTATAATTAAGGTTTTATTTCAAGATTCCTTTTTACAAACAAACAAACAAACAAACAAAAGAGGCATGAAGATTTTTGCACCACAGCTAAACAATATAGTATTTGTTAGCCTTGTGGAAATGAAATAGTCTTGACTCTTACTGACAAACTATTTTAAGGATTAAAAGCACTTGTGGGCTCTTCTGAAGTTCAATTACAGGGAAATTATTTGAAACATCATAGAAAAAACATTTCCTAGAATAAATTATCACAGATTACCTGAAGTTAGTGAAATTACAAGAAGCCTCATTAATGAATGACCTAGTCTTATATCAGTACGGCACTTTCATTATTTCCTTCCAGTTTCAAAGAAAATAGAATCTCCTACTCTGCTATGAGATATTGACTTGATCAAATTCAAAGACAGACCTGCTTCTTGAGGCTTTCAAATAAACAGCCAAGACCACTTTCTAAATTCTTTTTTTGCATCTTCTACTTCTTTAGATGTTTCTATAGGTCATGTTAATTTCCTTAAATAAACCAAGATCAATTATTCAGACTGTACATCTGGACCCATAACATGAAACTTAACAATCAAAGGGGAAAATAAAATAGCAAACCAGCAACAGATGTATACTTCAGACATGAATTCTTGATGCAGACACAGAAAGCATATTCAAATTCTATCTAAAACCATTCTCCTGCCAGTTCTGATGTTCTTCCCCTGTGCATGACACTGGAGAAACCACACCTTGAGTAACATGTTCAGCTTGGGGCCCTTCAGTCCAAGTGGGGATGCTGAGTTGCTTGAGCCAGGGCATCAAAGCTGGTGAAAGGTCTAGAACATAACACATGTGAGGAGTAACTGAGGGAACTGGGGTGGTTTAGTCTGGAGAAGAGGCTGAAGGAAGAGTTTCTTGCTCCTGAAAGGAGGTTGCAGTAAGAACAGTGCTGGTCTCTTTTCTCATGGGATGAGTGTTAAGGGTAAAGAAAGTCTCAAATTGCACCAGAGGAGGTGTAAATTGGTCATTAGGAAAAAATTCTTTACGGAGAGGATGATCAAGCCTTGAAACGATCTGCCCAGAGGAATGCTGGAGTCTCTATCCCTAGAGGTATTTCAGAGACATGTGGGTATATGTAGTTTAGTGATGATACCCATGAGATACATAAACATGCACATGTGTACATATTTAGGAGAAGAAATAAATATAGAAACACAAGCACTATAATGATCTTCATGATTCTGCATTTCCAAAATTACTTTCTCCTTATGTATCTGTGAGTGACAATAGGCAAAACAACCGTCTAGATACACTGTCAGATGTTCAAATAGATGTAACTTTATTTTGTGTGTATGTATTTTTTTACCTTAAATAACAAACAGGCCAAGCAAGTCTCCTACATGTTACAAAATCAATGCAGTGTGGGAGGCAGAGATAATTCCTGATTTTAATGCAGAATTCCCACACAAAACCATTATTTTCCTGTGTTCCTGCATCCATTTCTTGCACAAGATGATTAATGTCTAGAGCATATTATAAAACGAAACTATTTCAAAATGGCAAAAGCATACTATAACTATATACTACACGTGTATCAAAATTAGATAATTCACTGGTGACATTTAGTTACAAAATGGATTAAAAAAATCATTCTTATACATTTGATAAGTCACGTATGAGAAATTTATTGTTTTCATTTTCCTTTTCTCTTTGGAAAGAGGAATAGATAAGCTCAGGTTCTCTTTTGGGAACAGTCTGTTTATATGATGATGTAAAATTTAAATCAGTGTGTCTCACAGCTGACCCTCAAGTCTGTGTTTTATTTTAAAAATAGATCAGCAAAAACCAACCAACAATAGTAAGAGTAAGACAAAACAAATCTCTGTTTGAATTCATATATGAGCTTGAGGTTTGAGTTGGATTCACCTTTCTCGAGCAATGCCTCCCCAGCTGGACACTGTCAGATTCAAGCTTTTAGTAGAACTAATTAGCTCAATCACAGCATGAGCGATTACAACTGGATGGGCTCCAAACCAGAGCTCTCTCACACCCATCTGTCTCTAAGAGCAGGGAGAGGCCTGCTCTGTCTGGGTGCTGATTTCTCTTAGTCCTGTAACTTTTGCCTCTAGCCTCATGCTCCAGTTTGTTGTGTGAAATGAGAAGTGTAAAAATCTAAATGAGATACAAAACTATGAAAGTATTTTGGTTTGGGTTTTGTTAAGAGGAAATTGTGCTTGCCTTTGAAGGAACACTTCCTACACTACATTTTGTTTTAGATTAATTGAAAGTACAAACTTTGGCCAGTTTCACAACTGGACATGGCCAGTACTTAGTCTTGTGTGCAATTTTCCAAATATATTTGTGGTACAAACTGAGAGACTGACCAGGTTTATTGCATGCAAAAGACAACAGTAACAACTTGCCTCAAGCTACAGAAAAAAATCATTGCAGAAAAATGACTGGACCATAGTTCTCCACTGATACAATACTTTTACTGTCAGAGGCATTAGACATATAGAGGTCAATCAGAAAAAGCACAACTAAAATTAAGAGCGTGATCAGCTTCTGCTGAGAAAAAGGAGGAAGATCTGGAATGACTAGATTTTAGAGGTAGATTTTTAGCTCTGTTTGTTACCTCAAGGTCTTTCTAATGGGAATGTGCTAGGAAAATACAGCAAGGAGGAGGGGAGCAAGGACAAAAAATGCAGCCTGATCTCCACTGAGGGCTTTACATTACCCAGGGCTGACCAAGCTGGGAATGTTCATCTACAACTCCCAGTTGGTGTAATGTGGATCACTGATATCCCCTTCTCATTTGCCAAGGTCTCCAGGAGAGGAGATCAGTAAACTTGCTTCCCACGAGAAGTACAATGCTCACTGAAAAACAGCTGCACTCCTAAGTAGATGTTATTTGAGATATAATTGACATTTATAAAATTTTCTTAAGTCTTCAGATTAACGGTACAGCTCACACTGTACCATTACAGTAATTAAATGACAGCACTTTATCTGCAAGCTTCAATTTAGATCTTCCTCCTCTTTCTTTCTCGAGCTATAACTGTGCAAATAGCAATGGTTGCCATAGTTTGTGATCCAGTCAAAAGCACTGAGTCCATCTGAAGAATAGTCACATTGCTGCAACTCACAGCTTGCTTGAGCAGGTTAATGGAGAGCGCATTTCTGTCAGAGACTTTTGGTTTCCCTTCCTCCCCCTTCCCCTTGCTTGAATGGCCGGGCTGCAATCTGAGACAAATAGTTGCACTGTGTCTGCTCGCTGCATGAGATGAGGTGAGCTGGGGAATGGCGGCTGCCAGGTTCCAGATTGATGGTGTGTTGAAACCCCAGAGCAATACATGCTGGCAGCAAAGTGATCCTCCATGGGGAATCCCGTGTAATATGCTTTCCAGATTACTGGGCCAGCTTCCAGTTTCTCACTCCTATGTAAGCAACCACTATCCCTCATGAGGGATAAGAAGGCCCTTGCACTTGCTGCTGAAAACTGCCTTAATAAATGTGTTTAACATATGTATGTTTATAAGGCAGCCATAGGGAAGCAATTTGACTACCTCTTTCCACATATATCTTCCTTCTGCCTGCCTGGGGGCTGGCAGCGTGCCAGCCTGAAGACAATGCAGTATAAACTTGACAGCCACATATTTGTGCATATGGTTGGACATAACAGTGCTCCTTTGAGACTACTCCTTCTATGCTAGCTATTCCACGAAAGAAAGATTGCAGTACTCTATCCATTTTATGATAGAAATAATCAACAATATAATATTAATGCTATCTCTGAATAGTAGAATTTTCTTAGTCTGCAGAGCAACTGAGCTATTGTGACTGCATTGTCCACTGTGGGCATGAATCAGTTCGTAGATCTAACTTTGACATTAATGTCATGCAAATTCTTAAAACAGTCATACTTACATTGCTTGTAGGACTGTGAGACTCTGCACTGAGAGTGGTTAACGTGACAGAATCCAATTTTTCCCAGTGTCACTTAAGCACATTTCCCCAGGAGTAATTGCCACTTCTTTCCTCCAAAGTCTGTAGTAATTTTACCATGTTACGACAACTGTCTGCACTGGGTATTGGCCTCTGAACAATTCTCTAATGGAACCTTAAAAAAAAGAGAGTCCATCATTTCCAGTAATGGAAAGTAAATTATTTGCCATGTAACTGACTTGTGATATTTTGGTGTAGGAATTTAGGGCACCCTAACTTTATTATTTCAAATGTCCAGACTGTTTCTGTCCACAGAGAGATACAGACATCTCCAAAGGCTGAATTATACCTCTTTAGAGATTCATGTCTGACATAGATAGGTTGAATTCTTTTCTAGGAGGAAATTTTCCACTGATTTTACAGGAAGTTTGAGCTAACTAAAACTGGACTCCTAGGTTTTAGATAAAATTTGTTGAGTTTATTCAGCCCTAGAGCTGTACTACATTTATAAAAGCCTAAATTTAGCAGATCTGAATCAATTCTACTTACAAAAATGTTTCTATTCTTTGCCATAGGAGCTCTTAGGGTTACCTCACATGTAACTCCAGGGTTGAGTAATGAGGATGCATGGCAAGAAAGCAGTCTAAGCTCAGCCTACTTATTTAAAGAATAACATCCTTGAGCCTGTTTGCCGCTGTTACCATTAATTTATCATATTCCATTATTGTAACTAATTGCATTATGTTGGAAAACATCCCTACCAACCATGTCAGTGGGAGATGTGACTGGAAATTAAGGAAAAAAAAAAAACAACAAAATCAAAGCTGGAAACTTAGTCTTGGATCATTTTACACATACGAAGAGAGACTTATGGCCCTGATTAGCCAGGAAAAGCTGACAAGAAAAATACGTTTTCCGTTTCGCAGCAGTATTAAACATTAAGACAGGAGACAAAATATAACCCAATAAAGCCTGTGGAGATTCTTAACAGACTTGGGATGAAAATACCATACCATATGTGTATTCATGCATTATCAAAAATCATAAAAATATTTGCAAATACAGGTTTGCATTCTTTTCATCAGACACAAGTTAAATCCTGAGCCTCAGGGTATCACATATTGATGTTGTATTAGTTTTAATACCAGCTGTGGCATATATGAAGTAAGATACATTTCTTACAGTTATTGCAAAAGATGTAATGTAAGATGAATACATACTCCCAGAAATATGCACAAATTGCAGAATCATAGAATGCTTTTGGTTGGGGAGAACCTTATAGATTGTCATTCCAAACTCTTGCCATGGGACATGCAGGGTCATCTCCTGTGAGATCAGGCTGTCCAGGGCCCATCTGATCTGGCCTAAACTCCTGCAGGGATGGAGCATCCAGAGCTTCTCTGGGCAACCAGTGTCAGTACCATAACAATCTCTCTCATCATTAAGAATTTCTTCCTAGAGTCTAATAAAAAACTGTTTTCTTTCAGTTTGAAACAATTACGTCATGTCCTATTGCTGCATTGTCTGATAAAGAGTCGATTATCATCTTTCTCTTAAGCCCCATTTAGGTACTAGAAGGCCACTGTAAGTTTGGACACCTTTATCAACCAATATTTTTCTTGTTTTCATGAACTTCTGTGTTCACTACATAGGATGAGGTATTTTTTTTCTACTCAATTTTCAAGTTGCAATTTAGGATCTATTGCCATCCTCTTCAGTGCATGTAGGAGTGAAGAAGTCCCTGTGGAATAGCTGACTGATCTTTAAAAATTCTGGGGGAAAAAAAACTTATCATTCAAATGAGGAAGCAATAGTAAATGAGAAATCCAGAAAAGATTTAATTCAGTTATCAAAATACCTACTGAGAACAAAAACATAGAAAAGAAAATAAAAGACATTTAAATAATGTATTTCTCTTTCTTTGATTTCTTAATAATAAGTATGAAAGGTGTTCTAACATCTTCTTTGCTGTGTGACAAATGATGTGCAGGTGAAAAGTTGTGGAGGAGAAGTTAGAGCACCTATAAATTAATTTAAATATTGTTATGGTATTTTTTGAAAGATATTTTCTTAAGTGAGTAGGTATGCAAATAACTGCCAAGTGATATTAAAAATAAGAACTGTTAGGTACTTTTTTTTGCTTTTTAGAACAATCTACTAAGGAACAGTCAAACAAAATACATTTAAAAATTGGCACATGCGTCCTTCTCATCTTATTAACTGAGTGCTTGATCAATATTAAATGGGAGTTTGAGCAGAACACTGCACGAAAGTGTATTCATACATTATTATATTATAGTATTATAATATACTATATATACTACATATGCTATATATTATAGTATTACAAGTGACTTATAAGTGATATTGTGCACAACTCAGTTTAATCAACAAAAGCTCAAAATATAGTATGAGATTTTGGATTATAATTCCACAATATTTAATGTATACTTTGTTTTCTGGATTAATGCATCTTATGGCATTAGCAAAAATGATTGAATAGTTAGACAAATAATGGGTTATATTTTATTTTATAAATACCATAATTTACTGAGTTCAATCACAATCCTTGACAACTTTTTTACCATTACTTTTAATGTAAAAACTGTAAAATCTATTTTTACCCTGTTAAACTTTGCTGAATTACATGAGAGGAAATAAATCTTATCTTATCTTATGATCTTATAGGTCGTTTCCAACCTTGTGATTCTTGTGATTCTTGTGATTCTTGTGAAATAAGTACTATGGAAGCCAACATCTTCTATTCACAAAGAAAACCACCTTACTCTTACTAACTTACCCTGAATTTTTACTAATATTCTTACTGATATTAAACATATACAAAATACATACATATAAATTAATCTATATTATATTTATCTGAGCTGTTTCAAAATCTGAGTTAGAAATGAAGAAAAATGATTGACCATTAAGATAAATTGACATCCAGAGATGTCTGATCAGACTTCAAAAAGATTAATGAAGTCATTAATAACGTACTTTGTCTTGAATGACAGGATATTTCCTTTAGACAACTCAACCTTAAGCAATAATTTCAAAATATTAATACATTTTCTGCTGAATTCTTCCTACTGTGTTTGCACCTATTTACATTAACTTTTACAGATACCTTCCTCTTGCTGAGTATTCCAAAATAACTGTTCACCGAGATACTGTAGCCCGGTGATCCTAAAACCATCAATTATTTTACTAGTGGTATACTGAATGTGTTTAAGAGTATCACATTCATGGATACAAGGAAATAATGACCAGTGACTATGTATTCCTTTTGATGTATCCCTCAGGCAAGACTGTCTAGGCACGTGATATTATAACATATTGTAGGACTGAATACAATTTATTTTGTATCTAGCTACTGCTATTCCCTCTCAGCAATAATGTAGAGCTAACTTGTTGCTTGGAACTGGGTCCTTGCCCAAATGCATGAAATCAGTTTATATGAAGTAGGATTCAGTGCATGCAAGTAATATAAAACAGTTCTTGAAATCTTACACATTTGGGAAAACTGGTCATTGCCAGATTTTTCTGCTTTTTTTTCTTTTCTTTTCTTTTTTTAGTGGTTTTTGTTTTTTAAGAGTTTCACAGATATTTCTCACATTCATCAAAACTGTACTTCTTCCTTTTCTTTTCTTTTCTTTTCTTTTCTTTTCTTTTCTTTTCTTTTCTTTTCTTTTCTTTTCTTTTCTTTTCTTTTCTTTTCTTTTCTTTTCTTTTCTTTTCTTTTCTTTTCTTTTCTTTTCTTTTCTTTTCTTTTCTTTTCTTTTCTTTTTTCTTCTCTTCCCTTCCCTTCCCTTCCCTTCCCTTCCCTTCCCTTCCCTTCCCTTCCCTTCCCTTCCCTTCCCTTCCCTTCCCTTCCCTTCCCTTCCCTTCCCTTCCCTTCCCTTCCCTTCCCTTCCCTTCCCTTCCCTTCCCTTCCCTTCCCTTCCCTTCCCTTCCCTTCCCTTCCCTTCCCTTCCCTTCCCTTCTTTTTCTCTTCTTTTCTTTGCTTGTTACTCCAACATTTAGCTATATGTTTACCATAGAAAGATTCTTGACCTTGAAATAACATCTGAAGGTCTAACACAGTCCTCTAACATAGTGGAAAAACTTCTGTAACTTGAAGGCTCTTAGTCATACAATTTTGCAGCTGTTTTATAGCCAAACTCATATTATTCATTTTTTCTCTTTTAAATACATGAAGACTATCTACTACAAAGGTTTTTCTTTACTCCTTAAACCTATGGTTATTTAAAGATGTGTGATGCTCTTACTCTAGTGAAATCTTAAAATTCATCAAGATTTTACTTTAAATGTGATAACTCTTTTCTCTAAAAAAGCATGAATGCCAGAAGTCATTTCACAATCCTGTTGATGTGTATTCCATGAAATAAGAAACTTGGGTGCTTACTACAGCTATAAAGTATAAAAAAAACCAGCCATTTACAGAAGCCTTAGCACCTCTCAGGCAGTGATCAGAATTACTTGTGCTTTAATATACAGAGTTCCCTGAAAAACTCCTGTCTCCTTTTAACACTGGTGACAAAAACTATGGCAGGCTGACTAAATAGGTATACTGCAGCTGTCTTCCGTGATAACCTAATATGAAGAAGGTTGTTATTTAGCCACCTTACATAATGAAGAGCCTTGTATTTAAAGTGAAGAAGTTAATAGTGAAATTTATAAAAACTAGTCACCAGTCAGCAGCTGGGTCAACAAGGTGTTGCTTCCCTATACTATATATAGATGTAGCGAACGACAGCATGACAAAGATACGTGGCTTCTGGCATGCTGAAACATTAATATCTACTTAAATTCCATTATTTTTTTTTTATTTTTTTATTTTTTAATTACAAAAGAAATATAGAATTATAGCAATTCCTTAATGTGTAAGAATTTAATTCTTGGTAGCTTGCTGTTTGGTTTTCCAAAGTAATAAGTTGAGCAGAGCAGAAACAGTGGGTTTCAGTTGGCTTAACTCTCAGTGAAATGTGAGGTCCTCTTCCAGTTATTATGGAAGTGGGAATGCATTTGCTGCACTGTTAATTTATTCTGTCAGGAATATATATATATATGTAAATATTTTTATATGATATTTCTCTTTTTCTCCTGTATTCCACATTCTTTTCTGGAATCTAAGATATTTATACAAGATGTCAGCTGAAAGCTCATGCACAGATTGAAGTAGACAGGTAGAGGATGCTAAGGGGAGGTGATTATTCTGTTTATTGGGAATTATGAACATTTAATGTTATAGCAAATATTTTTGCATGTATTTTAAAGGTACTATATTGGTGAATTTATTTGAAGTAAAGATGAGAATCTGAAATCCCTTATTTCTGTTCCACTAACCAATTTATCTCTCAACTACTTCATAAAAAAATCTGTTAGCGGGGTCATTTGGATTTCAATTCTATCATTTTTGAAAAGTTCAGATTAGATGAATTGAAATAAACCATCACGTTTAATGTTTTCTTTGATTTTTAGAACAGCCATAAAATACACAGACTTACTTTCTATAAAAAGGTAAATAAATCATGTGAATAGGTGAATACTTGTTTTGGAGCCAATCACTACTAAATGTCTATTTCTTTATTCTGTCCAAGATTAAATCATCCTTCCTAAATAAATATTACTCAAGTTCTGCTTGGCTGAAGTATATTGGCATTATATATGCAATGTGTCATTGCAGGAAACAGTATGACAGTGTAAGGGAAGGAAATAAAGGAAAGAGCTGTATCTTGAGACATAAGTCACCCTGGAGTTATGATGAATTCTGTCTGTCATACCATTGTATAAAATGGTAATTTCTAGCTCATGCTTTATCCCATGGGTTTGCAGTTGTATTCATTAATTTAACCAAACCACCAATACTGATAGATCTCATTGCATTTGCTGGATATTAAATTAGAGTGATGATGACCACATGGCCAATGGACATTTCAGAAGAACACATTCCTTAAAATACTTATGCTTTTTAGCTGAATGCTGTTTTTTTTTAAGATTCCTTGTTTCAAGTGAACCTCAAGAAATGATAACTGAAGGACAGCAAGAAGCATTTGAGTGCAAAGAGGCTACATTCAACACAGAGAAGGCCAAATTTGTTGTCAGAATGAGTGAATATATATCTGTGTAGTTTGCACAGTGAAATATAGACTTTAAACCAGAAGTATCTAAAGGCATCTCCAGATATACTTTGCTTTCATTTCTAAACAATACAAGTATCTTGTACAAAATACTTTAAAATGTGATTTTAAAATGGTAATTTGGCTTGAAGAGAAGACATTAGTCAGACATTTCAGTAAAACAAGAATTGTTTCTCTAAAAGCTTTGCCTTCATTTTATTTTAATTTGAACTGTACTCTGTCCCAGATTTGATGAGACTGTCAAAAATTGTCCCCAGACATAGTACAATTAACAAATGTTAAAGTGAGGCAAATAATCTTGTAGTATAAAAATGTGCTCATTTATTGGATGACTGTACAGTTCATTCTTTTATTCCTCTCCTTTTATATTCTTTTCTTAAGGTTCTAACTGAAGTGACACTAAATGTTTATTCCAATCAGTTACTGATCTATAGTTACTGATCTCTTCATACAGGGATGAGGGAGATAGAATACAATAGAAATATAAACAAACAAACCAGTAATCCCCTAAAATGTTCCCATAACCTATGTGCTTTATTCAGTTATCCGTTTATTTTCTGATAAACGCTTTTCCACTGGAATGGCTTCTTAAATGCCTTTTACTGAGCATAGGGCCTTTTAGCCAGCACACATACACACACAAACCCTAATAATGTTTCTTCTCTTGCTCTTCAGTGAGGTCTTAAGTTGAGATAAATGTGATCTGCGGCAGATGGTGGTGCGGCTAATAAAGCTCATGTTGGCATGGGGCTGAGTGAGAGCTGCCACCTAAGCCACAGTCAGCTATCCTGGCCCCAAGTACAGCTAATAGCCCCACCGAGCTGTGCTGCTGTTTGCCACAGCAGCAAAACCCAGCCCTCAGCTCCAGCCCATATGCTGTGAAGAACTTTCTTCACCTGAGCTCTTTTAATAACCCTCCATCACTATGAGATCTCTGACCACCAGGGACTTGCCTGGCAACTCTAACAAATTATGGCTATCATTGCAAGTAAACAGCTCTGCCTGCCAGTTATCTCCATCTGCCCGGCACTGCCAGGTTCATTATCAGCATCAGGAGATGGAGTTAAACAGATGGCAGGAAATGTGCCTGGCCCTTGCACTCAGGAGAGGAGATGAGAGGCAATTGCTTTGCATAACATCTCTTTCTCTTCCTTACTTTACATTATAATATGTAAATAAAGGTACCCCAGGAGCAATTTAAAAAGCACTTAACATTGCAATATAAGGGTAGTATATGGAGGGACAGGGAAAGGAAAGGATTAAGTTTCAGCTGTTTGCTAACTGTAGTATGGTTCCCTCCTCCCCATCCCCAAAGAGATTTCAAGGGCTGCTTTTATTTCTGGTATAGTAAATGGAACTCTTTCTGAACACAGCTCTTACCCATTTTCCCTAGCTGTCACCAAGGCCTGCAGGAACCTGTCAGTCAGGCAGTTTGCAGGAAGCAAGGCCTGCAGTGTGACCAAGAGATCATGAAAAGTGCATGGCATTACACCACAGTGCTCTGTTCAAGATCCTCCAATCCTCTTTTTGTTTTGTTGCTTTGTTTTGTGTTAGAAAGGCAGCAAGGCTGGTATGTATTTTCTTAGGAAAATACAAAAATGTGTGGAGTAAAATGGGGACACAAATAATGCTGCACGCTGCTGAAACCTCAATGTAGGTCTCTCTGAAAGTAATGCCTTGTGTATTTCCATGGAAGCTAAAATAGATACGAAGAGCACAATAATGCTGTTTGATAGAGCTAATTCTCTCCTGCAAAGAACTGTTTTTCAACACAGTCACCACCATTAGCTATGCATTGTCGCCTTTCAGTACGAGCCTGCATGCTGTACATGGGCACCTCACAGTCTGATCATACTTGGTCCAGAACAGGTCCTACTGCAATCTTGAATCCTCAACTAACATTGAAGAATAAAAAGCATGTGATATGTTGCATGTGAACACACATATCAGGAGTAATAATATCTGCCAGCACCTTCTCTCCAAAAAGAGAATTATATACCTCAATCATATGCCCAGTAGTAGCTCTCTGGTGTCCGCCTTGCTCCAGCTGAGAGCAGATGTTCAGAGTTCAGCAATTAATGTTGTATTTAAAAAAAATTGTGAGAAAAAATATTTTATATACAGAAGAATGGGAAATAAATATTTCCCACTTATCAGTTTTCTGGGTCTTGATGCTATACTGTAAGATTTCAAGATAGCTAGCAGCCTGGTCTACCAGGCTAGATGTTCAAAAATCCTAAACAAATGACCTTGGTGTATATAAAGAGCAGCTCTACTGAATACTAAAGGGAAAGCTGTTCTTCTGTGCACAGTCCAGACTTGCCTGTGATGTATCAGGCTTGTCATGTACGTGCAGATGTACTGTGTGCATATGATAGCTCCAAAAATGAGACACATAAAAACTGCTGCCTGTGGACCTGCCAGTTTTGACAGGTCTGAGTCTGGAAGCAGAGAACAGAGTGAAAGGGTTCCTCTCTGCTTAGAGTAGCAGACGCTGGTATGTCCAAATATGAAGGTTCAGACATTCCATGACTTCTTGGTAACAACATTGAGAAAACAGAATTTTTCCTTTTTGATCATCTTTATCATCTTAAAATGAAAATACAAATGTACTCCATATTCCCTCATAAAAACATGGTGCCAGTGTATTTTTAATAAACTTTTTCTCCCTTTCTCCCCTCTTCTTCATTTCCTTCCCATATTATCCAGTTTCCTACTTCTGGATCACAGCATTCATCAGATTGAGTCTCTGCTTTTAGTAATGATTTTTTTATTTACGGCCTAATTGTTTTATCCTACACTTTTTTTGTTAGGCTCTGGCTTGTATTTCCCTGCCTTTACCAAAACATATTTCCATCTTTTGAAGCATTTCTGTCCAACAGCCCTGGCTTCTTGCACACCACTGCTGTTGAAACTAGTAGCGAATCTTTTCACATATCCTTCCTTGAAAGGTTCATTGGCCCTCATGTCCTGCGTAGGAAATGTTTCTGCAAATACAGGGATCAGCAGGCATTCTTGCTTCCAATTAGTAAAAGGTGGTTTTTTTTTTTTTTTGCATCTTTTAGGTGATTCTCATTTACAGTTTAGCATTGTGGTTATTTTTGTTATATACTGCCTTCTCATTCTCTAAACTCATTATATTGTGGCCACTATTAAGAGGTTGACAACAGTTCATAAGGCAAGTCTTTTTATTTTTATTTGAGACCAGAGCAAACTCAGATTAGGTTCTCTTTTCTTGCATTCTGCTTTCAATAGAAACTGCTTTCCTGAAGCTGTTTTTTGGATTTTTTTTTATCCCACTTGCTATACCGTGGTTCATGGAGCTATTGGATTTCAGGCCAAAGTGAAAAGGAGTATCCGGATTCCTTCTCCAGCCATCCCAGGGGTGGGCAATTCCAGACAGAGATTCTGGAAGAGGGTTACCGCCAAAGAAACTACTCTTTTTTGGAATACATAGTGCTAGAGTTCACTTCTAGCCATAAAGGTTTGCATCTTTTCCTTTTTGATAACTGACAAAAAATGAAGGACATGGATTTCTTTACAGGTTTATACAGCTGATCCAGGCAAAGAAAGGACCTGCATCTATAATTTCAGTGACATCAAGTAGAAATAGTGATGTGGTCACTATTTGTTTGCTGATCAATTGCTTTGTGCACCTGTGCCCAGAGCACAGAGGCTTTCATACCATCCTTCATCATATCAGCATCTGACACAGACAGCATGCTTAAAGATAATTAGATAGATAGAAAGGTACAAACACATAAAGTGCTATTAGTTCCAGTATTTGTATGTAAAGAGACTGTTCCAAAGTATTATTTATGGTAAATCAATGCAGATACCATGTGAAATTTCAACCACATACAAACCCTAATGAAACTCTATTCAGTTAAGATCTAGGAAATGCTTGCAGAAGTTTCCATGCATTCTAAACAATCCTTTGCAACCCTCTGTAAAAATCAGTCACAAACCTTGCTGGCTTCTAATGATTTAAGATTTTTTTTCTACTTACAATGGAGTTGTTTGCTTGAGGGTTTCTTGGGCAGGCAGCAGGTTTTGATTTGCCTTTAGCAAGGTGCTGGGAACTGGGGGGGGAATCTTCTCATCTACATTATGGTCTCTGTATCGTCTTTCATCACAACCTCCAGCTAAGACTCTTACAGCAAAAGTCTTTATCTGCACTGTTTCTCACTACAGGTAGCTTCAGGTTTATTTGTGTTTTACACTAGGAACCCAACAAAGAAAATACAAACATTTAGAGCAAGAATCAAAACATGTGTCTATCTTTCCTGAACTAGCGATAGACTTTTGAAAACCTGAGCACATTTTTAATAGCCTGACAGCAGCCTTGATTTTTCTGATTGAATAAACTTGCATTCAATTATCAGATAAATTGATATGATACACCTGGAAGTCAATGCCTACCTACATGAAGCCATGTACTAGGTAAAAGTCAAGAACCACAGAAATATATGTTCTGCATTATTTAGATTAATCATAGGTATTGAGGTTTTCTTAAATACAAATTTTCTATAAAGTATATATTCTGGTTTTTATGATCATCATCAGAAGACAGTAGCTTCTATTGTGCCTTGCTCTGCAGCTTTATGGGGCATGTCAGCATTGCCTCTCTTGCCTCATCATTAGCAGGATGAAACATCTATTTACAGCTGAGATTATCTGCTCTGTAGAGAGGAGGTTTTGCTGTATCCCTATCTGCTGAGACAGCTGTAAAGGCTACGTGCACCTGTGGCACAAAAACCACCACCAGCCAGCTAGTATTGTTTATTGCAAATGAGGCGTATAATTGCTGCAGTTAATCCAGCTTCTGTGGTTACTAGGTAGAGGGAAGAAATCTACAGTGAAACAGATAGGGTAACAGAGTGAGCAGTGTCTCCAGCACTTAATTTAGCTCTAACAAGGCAGTTAGTGTTAGATCTCAGCTGATTGTTAAAGAGCACTTACTGATGTTAATAAGCATAGTAATCTACTATAACTGGCATAAATTAATTTGGCATTACAATGCACAAGTAATAGAATGGGTAATCATTATGCTTTACAATTATATTAATGTGCACATTCAACCACATCAAATGGTTTAACTGTTCACCAATACAGCAATAGTAAATTAATTTAAAAGAAATGCAGTGCAGCAAACAAACCCTAATTGCCATTTAATAAGTATGGTAATTTCTATTTAATTTGGCTACACTGCCCCATTGAAAAGCAAAAAACTGCAGTATGTAGAGATGGGAAAAAGAAATGCTTTAGTGACAGAAAGCTCTACGGTTCTGCAACTCTCTCACTTACCTAGGTTTTGTTCTTTCTATGCTGTAGTCCCCTTCAGCTGTCCAAAGTCGATCTTGCTCTAGATTTGCCTTTAGTATTATCCAGTCATAAAGCAGTTGGCTGTGAGTCCCCACATGTCTCAAGACAATATTGACTTAGTGTGCTCAAGTGTTTCATTAATAGACTAAGGGACAGGAAGAAATACAGACATGCCCTGCCTATGCCCTCCACCCAAGAATCTCACAATGACAGTACAAATCATTCTAAGAAGCTACTTTGAAAGAAGGTTAAATTTTTTGTATAGCTAAATATACATTCTACTCCCAGCTAAACAAAAGCCAGGGTAAACAGAATGTGGATCTCAGCCTTCACTTAGCACTGAAGCTACAACACACTTCTTTTAAAGCTTTGCTGCTGTGCAAATAAACCGAAAACAACGAGATACTAATTAAAGAACCAAAGCAATGAATCTCCAGTTGCTCCTGCAGCAGTCCACAATAGGTCTGGATGCTGCTAAGCTTTTGTATCAGTAAATACAAAGGGTGCCATTTATAATGCTTGTGTCTCAATAGTTTTTTTTGCCTTTCTTAGGTGTTTCAGTCAAGATATTGGTGGCAATTCCTTGTCTACACTTTTGTTTTGCTTTTAAGTATCACATTTCACATATCTCCATACACTATCCTTGTTCTCTTTACACATTTCTGTGTTTATATACTGGCAGGGCAATTGATCACTGTAGTAAAGAGGAAAAGCATTTAAGGAAAGCAACAATACAGGGAAAGAAAACAAGTGAGAGGCTGCAGTGAAGAGCAGTAGAGAGGGAGAGAAGGGCAAAATTCTGAATTTTCTCTGATCTGCTCCTACCAACCTTGTAAAGCTATGGGATCCAGCTGAAGTGTGAGCTGGTTACAGGACAGATGGAATGCCTTTGAGGTAATTTTTTATCAGAGCATTAAAAAGTTGGAGAGAAACAATAGATCTGCTATATAAATCTTCAAGAACGTCTCTTAATTCTGCCTACTATTTTCAACCAACTGGAAAACACATTTAGAAAAGTCTTTGTGCTCAGAACACTTGAAGTTTCTACTTGCTTGCAGTTATGTCACTTCCTGCAGCTAAATCTCAAGATGCTTATGGGATTTGGAGCTGCTGAACGTAACCAGTTTAGATGAAGCTGCTGAATACCAGTAATCCAGCAAACTGCTTTCGCAGCCAGGTAGTTGTTCCTCCTAGATTTCTCCAAGCAGCCTCTAGGAATAAAAATCAGAGGGGTTCTCTTTCAGTCAACAGGACTAGATGAACATTCAACCATTTCTCCTGAGAATGAGGCAGGGGGGAATGTGTATAAAATCAGCCAGTTTCGGAAACAGTTAATCAACCTCTTTTCTACTAGGGATTTAGGAAGCTGGTATTGTTACTATGTTATCATTCTATATGTTCAGTAAAACATATCTTAATTCCCAGAACAAGATTTAAAGTTCTCATTGGATTGTTTTGACAGTAAGACCTATCCTTTATGAGTTGAATTCATTTTTTCTTCAGAAAAAAAGCAGCACGTAAATGTATTAGAATTAGTATGAATTCGTATTACTTTTGTTAATAAAAATGTTTAATATTCTGCTTTTGGGTCTTTCATAACTATTCTACATGGTGTAAAAATGAAGCACAGCTGCATTAGAACTACCACCTTTATTTATGTTGGTCTGAGCCTATTACTAAAGAACATACCATGACATACTTGTGTATTTGATATAAGCAGTATATAAATCTGTTTTGCCTTGTGAAGCCCTATTTTTGCATTTATGCAGAGATCAGTCTATTCCTGGCAGTTTATGCTGGACCAAGGAAAGGATCCATAGCCTTCAGATGATCCACCATGAGAATGTTCCAAAAAATATTTCTTACTGTTGTCCTTTTTTCCTTCAAAATCACCCTCCATATGATACCAACCTGTATCAAAAGTTCAGCAAATGAAAGCAGGGATAGGTGAACTGTCATGGTACATTTTGGGCCAAAAATAATTCTCTAGACAGGAAGAAACTACTATTTCAAAGAATATTTAATTTCAGTTACAGTCATTCTCCCTTCTACTCTCCTTGTTATTATGTAGATGGGAGCATTAATATCAAGCATAGTGTGTACTAATTTAATTTTATAACAGTCCATTTGAAAATATTCTGACAAAGGATTTATCAGATAGGCTGGATGGGACTTTGAGCAACCTGATCTGATGGAAGATGTCCCTGTCCATAGCAGAGTATGAAATTAAGTGTCCCTTCCACCCCAAACTATTTTATGATTCTACAATCCTATGAGTCTTGGAACTTCATTAATTCAAAGCTGGTGAACATCAGGATTTTCCATGTTGCAAAGCTGGCCCTATTGACGGGTATTTACTACCACCTAGTGGTTTTTCAAACGTATAGTATCTAAATGAATAGCTCTGTTGCAGTAGTTTTAAAATGAGACAGAAAGCATCACGGATCTTTGTGATAAGAATGGTAAAACTTTTTCCTTGTAGAATCACAGAATGTTCTGGGTTGAAAAGGACCTCAAACAGGAGGGGAGTCAACTCTTTGAAAGGGCAGATAGCAGCAGAACAAGGGGAAATGGCTTTAAGTTGAGGGAGGGAAGATTTAGTTTGGATGTCAGGGGGAAGTTCTTTACTATGAGAGTGGTGAGGTGCTGGAACAGCTGCGCAGAGAGGCTGTGGATGCCCCATCCCTAGAGGTGTTCAAGGCCAGATTGGATGGGGCCCTGGGCAGCCTGGTCTAGTATTAAATGTGGAGGTTGATGGCAGGGGGTTTCATGATCCTTGAGGTCCTTTCCAACCCTGGTCATTCTATGATTCTGTGAGCCTGTGATGGGGCATCCATGCCTTTCTGGACAACCTGTTCCAGTGTGTCTGCACCCTCTGAGTGAAAAACTTTCTCTTAAAATCTAACCTAAATCTCACGTGTCTCAGTTTAAAACCATTCCCCCTTTTCCTATCACTATCCACACATGTAAATAGTCATCCCCTTTCCTATTCACGTGCTCTTTTCAAGTACTTGAAGTACTTGTCATTTTTGCTATATTTTGTTCTGAGTATTGTACTCAATTCTGTCTTATCAATATATCTTGAAATGATACTGTTGTTTTGTTGGTTTGTTGTTTGTTTTTTTTTTTTTTGAAATGCATCTGCACACAAATCTTGAAAAAAATAGTATGTCAGAAGCAATACTCTTTATTTACTGTGATGCAATAGTTTAAAAATCAAGTATGAAATTCAGACCAGTAGTTGAAAAGAGATTATTTTGGACAGCAACAAACATATTAATCATATTAATTAAATTAATTAATTCTTATACACCACACATCTGTATCTTTTTATTATCATTATCACACAGATTCTGAACTAAGATGGCACAGTGGCTATATAGCTTTGCTTTTAGTATTTACCCAAAAGCAACAGGAT
Source organism: Tympanuchus pallidicinctus (assembly GCF_026119805.1). Classification (NCBI taxonomy): domain Eukaryota; kingdom Metazoa; phylum Chordata; class Aves; order Galliformes; family Phasianidae; genus Tympanuchus; species Tympanuchus pallidicinctus. The sequence goes on along the minus strand of NW_026294747.1, from coordinate 71,160,611 downwards.
CTTATTATTCCACTGGTTTAACATCTTATTCATCATATTAGAACAAATCACTTCATATGATAAAGGCAGAACAACTCCTTTATGCACTGGGCACGTCCTGAAGAGCTTTGATCAACAGTGTCTGTTGGTCTCCATTTTTTCTTACACAGAAGTATAAGCATTTGCCCAGTTCTCAAGGATGCACTCCCACTAAGATCTGGCAAGGCCTCCAATGCCAGATTGCAAGTATACGTCTTGTTGTCACTGAAGATTTTGATCTCTTACTCGCTTCCTCCTAAAATGCGGGGTGCATAGGACAAAACCTTATGGCTAGGAGGCTTTGACAGGGACTAATACACATCTGTATGGCCTACTATGGCTAAATAGATTTCCCATTTCAGGCAAGCTAAGGCTAAGAGATGAATGGTTCTTCCCAGTAGGAAACTATTACTTTTTGTCCCTTCAGCAATTCTGTGTGATCACTGCTGCTGATATGGATTACAATTTTAACATTAACACATTTCTTTGCAATCTCCTTACATTGTCCAAAATAAAACCATCTATGTTGTAATATGCCCTGCATATGGCAAATTGAACAAGTAACTAGGTGATGCTGAGCATATTAGGCCATTTTTGTATCACTTAGAGACTCTTTCATCTAGGAAATTTCCTAAATTCCCTTTTAAACCTCCTATCTCTCAAAATATTTATATATTATTAAAGAAAAAAAAAAGTGACAAATCCCAGAAAGCTGTGATTTATGGACATATAATAATAAAAAAACCCTACAAATAAGTAAAGTATCTTTTAAATGATAATGTTCCAAGTACTGCATTTAAATTCTACAGGCACTAACAGTGAAATTATATAAAAATTATATAAAAATTATTTAATTCATTTCTGTCTTAGTGAATTGGTGAATTTCAACTGGAAAATGATAAAAAGCAGAAAATAAAGGGTATCGTTTTTTAGTGCTTTTCTTGTACATAGAAGTGCTTTTATTGTATGTGAAGATTCAGTCATTGCTGTTTTTTATTTCTGATTGTAAAACAGAAAAACACATAAGTAGAAGAACTGTGAAAATGGAGCACTATACAAATTTCTACTTCATAGAATCATAGAATCATAGAATCATAGATCATAGATCATAGAATGGTTTGGGTTGGGAGGGACCTTTTAGATCATCCAGTTCCAACCCCCTGCTATAAGCAGGGATACCTCTCTCTTGACCAGATTGCTCACAGCCCTGTCCAGCCTGGCTTTGGATGCTTCTAGGGAGGAGGCATTCACAACCTCACTGGGCAACTTGTTCCAGCGTCACATTTCTTCCTAATATCTAGTCTAAATCTACCTTCTTCCAATTTAAAGCCATTTCCCCTTTTCCTGTCTCTATTTCCTCTAACCAACTGTCCTACATGGTAAGCCTGAGATTTTCTTCCTGTAACTTCTATGAATTCTTCAATGCAATTCTTTGTAACTGACCATATAAAAAATTTATCCCATTCTTTCTAGTCTGTAAGAACATGACCTTTCACAAATTCTATTGATCTTGGATTCAGGAGAGGAAATCCTAAATTTTCACTGTCATCTTTAAATGAATGTAAGTATGTAATTCTGAAGTCTATATTCTACGTATAATCTAAAGTAGGGAAAACAGTATAAAATTATACCTGGAGATACCATCCAACATATTTTATATATAATTATATTTTAAATAACTAATGTAAATCTCTTCAGACTGATCCATGGACTACTGTCCTCTCTTCTGTAAACAATCTCCAGTACTTAAAAGGTATGGTGTGTTTCTCAGGCACAAAGAATAAAAAGAATGGGCTTTGGAGGCCAGTCTCTTCCCCATAGATACACAGGAGTAAGGCCCAAAGCATTAGCAGTAGTGTGAACATAGATGCCATAGGAACAGCAGGAATGTTTGCACTTAGAAATTAAAAACAACCAGTCTTGATTGTTTTCCCTCTGCCAATTAAAGCAATCAGGATCAAAAAAAATACTATGAGAAAAAAAATGTAAAAGACACATCAACCCTCACACTTTATCAAGTTAGACTTGTATGAAAGTAGGTCTGCTCTGAGAAACTGTTCCTCTGAGGTTGAAGACTTCTCCCATGAGATTCCATAGACAACCACAGCAGGTTTTTTTTTCCACTGATCTTCTTTATGAGAGCTCCCCTATGATTGACATTTTGAGCTAGTGACTGAACAATGCTCCTAACATATGAGCCAAGACCATCTTAAAAATAAACCTTCTCAAGCATGCACTGAAATACTCAACCTGCTTGGTAGCCTAAGCAGAAATTTACAGATTGTTTTCATCTGCAAGTACAACTGTCTGCTTCTTTGTTGCCCTGGGAGCTGTTTTATGTTTCCCAAAGGAATAAGTTTTCTGTTGGAGAACACTAATCCAGTTCACCTTTCTGTTACGATAGGCCCATATTTTTCATCTTGGAAAAAAAACAACAGCAATAAAATATGTTCATTAAATTTCTGGTTATGTAACGCTCTTTATACAGGTTTGGCCACATTTCACAAGCACTCACCAATGCAATTTCCCTTTTTCTTTTCAATCATTTCTCACTGTCACTCTGGCATGTAGCCTTACTAATCTGGGTACTAGATACCCAACATATTTCTCATCCAAATATGCTGAAAAAGTATCTGATTTACACATCAGATTTTAAGACAAGTTCTGAAAGCAGGGAAGTATTTTATGAGGATATTCATCTTTCATTAAGCCTCAAGAAAATATCTGAGTATTTGCTTAGTCTGGTGATGTTCCCAATGTATTAGCATGTGCAGAGTCTCTCTGGGAAGCCATCTGGTATGTTATAGCACAGTATGTACTATCTTTCCTTGTTGCCAAATACATGCATTCAATTAATCATTATCATCTGCTACTTCTATGCAGTCATAGGGTGTTTTTCCCCCTTTCCTGAGTAGTCTTAGCCAAGCTTTGCATAATCACCTTAGGAAACATTGGTGCTGAAAATTTGATTTCCTTCCCAGACAGCAGCATACCAGTGGGGTCTGACACAACCCTTGCTTGTTGATGAGGAGGAAGTGGGAACACAATAGCATTGCTTTCTCTCACATATTCACAGCTGGTCTCCCAGACTCAGTCAGCAAAAAAAAAATATTACATAGCCTGCAGAAATGTCATCAGTACTTGAGAGGTGCTGATCTAAGAGCAACAATTGCTCAAAGAACAGCTGTTATCATCCTTAGAGACTTAGCAGTTCCACCACAGAAACACTTTAGCCAGTTTTCCTCACTGCACGGAAAAACTTATTTCAGACGTGGCTGTGAAAGAAGGCAGAAATAGCTATTTTAATGCTAAAGAAAATGCACAGAAAAACAAAATTACATTTAAGACTGAAACAAACCTTCAGTTATAAGTAGTCTACATACCAGACAAGAAACGAAATGAAGTTCAAAATGATCCAAAAGATACATTTTACACGCTTACCTTTTCCAGCCTGTCACTATTCTCACAGATATGCTGTTTCTGTGGAAAGTAGAGTGAGAAAAAGAGAAAAATATTCCTTTTATAGATAGCAAGATTAATGCTTCCTTGCTGTGTCCCTGACCTTGCCTGGCCTGTGGCAATAGCTTTACAGAGATTCTGGTAGGACAGGTGTAGTCCAACACACATGGCCCATATGTTGCTTTCTCATTTCTTTCTGTCGGATCTGACACCAGTCTATCTCCAGCACTCCCATGTAGCTGTATGTCACTTCTTGATCACCAACAGGGATTTACTGAGCTGACCAACTTCTTGCCCATGTGGCACATGGACCTCTGTGGTGTTTGTGTCCTGGCTTAATTTTCAGTGAGGTGGAAGAAGTGTGAAGGTTCCAGTGGTGCTGAACTGGTGATACTGACGCTGTTGCTGCTATGTCCAAAAGTTTCTGTAGGGAGCAGATTCCTTAAGCTCAGAAATCCAAGTCCCATCCTGCATGGATTCTCTCTTACCTGTACCAGATACTTTGGGTAATTACTTGGCAGGGCTGGATGTAGCTTCTCGTTGCTCTAAAAGTCTTTAAGACAGAAACATTCAGTTTATTTACCATACTTGAGAAGTCTGAATGTCTACTGACCATATAGAGGTCACAGGAAAACAAAATACAGAATTGAATGTGATTGACCATTTTGTACACTGTAGAGAGCCTGAATAAAGAAAAAGAGTAGAAAAGTAGTCTTATCTTTACTGTAGAATACAGTAAAGAATCTTTAGAATTCTTTAGAATTCTATAGAAATAATGAAAGAATTTTAATTCTAATTAGCTGTAACAAAGATGGACCAAGAAAATGGTCAGTTTAGGATAAATCTCTGAGCGTGCAGTTGGTTTGTAAGTTTAATTGTGGTGATTTTTCTCAGGTCATGGCAGGCAAAGCAATGTTTTCTCAGTGTAGAAGCACGCAGAATGTGTTGTTACACAGATAGATAAATCTGTTTTCTCAAGCTAATGCTCAACTTGAGTAAAGAGTTTTTATTTATACAGATGTAAGCTGCTGCTCTCATATTAAAACAAGATAGAGAGAAAAAATTCAAATGAACCATTAATATCTGTAGATTCCTGAAGTCCTATTAGAGTTCTGAAAGATGTTTCTAAGCATGGTAGCAGTGACAGGTCCTGGAGTCAATCTTACAGTTCCACTTGTTCCATTTGCTACTCACTGCATGCAGGACTTTGCTCACAGTTAGGCTTGCGTTTTACAGACTGTATTTCCTAAAGTAATTCTTTACTCCCTCTGGTGGACTTTTATCAAAATGTGTTCCTTCTAGATGGAATCCAATTGCAATTGCATTTTATCTACCTGAAATTTAGTTGATGTTAACTGTAATAGGAATAATGTTGGGTCATGAATCCTGTGCATTAAATATGCTTCCTTCCAAAATACTTCAGATTAATTATACATTTATGTCTAAATATATATGCATATCAGTTTCGTATTTCAATGACCATTTAAAGTAAACAGAAATATATTTTAGCAGAAATATAACATTTCCAGCAAGGATTAATAAAAATTTTAACCATATTTTCTAGAAAAATATCTTTCAAGAGTAGATTAGTGCCCTTCAAACAACATCAAATTTTATTTTTTTCAATTATATGAGAACAAACATATCTTTAATATATTGCATTTTTTGGTATAATTGAGTTTTCAAGAAGTAACACAATTTCTGGCCTGTCTGCAGCACGCACAAATTGTATCAGTTCTCTTTTGGTGCAGGCTGAGTATGGGGACATGCCCTGCAAGTGCAGAGAACGGGAATGAGCTCTGCCACTAGCATGATGACAAAAGTGACAGAATTCATTATTTCTGTAGCATGTCAGTCATCATGCTGCCTTACTGTTGGCACACATCTCCCATGGACTCAGATGGAAGACACTCTCTTTTTAGCTTTGTTTCTCTTTTTCTTTTTACATAATACATGTCCAGAAGGCAAAAAATAATAGGTAGATCATTCTTTTCTCCCATATTCATTTCATTAAATTATGCTAGTATTTTTTAATTTGTTATTGAAACACTTCTCTATAAATTAGTATGCAGATAAAGAGGGGCCAGAACTTAGAATGGTATGTAGATGACAGCTGAGTCCCTCTAACTCAAACTATGCACACTAATGGTTGACACAAAGATATGATGTTAAAAAAATCTTTTTTCAGTTACCCTAAAATCATACCATTTCTCAACTACCACCAGCCAACAATGTGCATGTTAGACTATCTTCCCACCTGCTATGACTTCTCATAACATTTTAAACCTCTGTTGCATGATCATATCTTTGAGTGTTATGTAATTTTGCTAGCAGGATCCAAAGAAGTACATGTGCACATAAGCTGTTACCAGATTTCATCTACAGTAAATCAATTGTTTTCAGATCACCTGGCTGAGCCTTCTTTTCCTTCTCCAGATTCATTCTCTGGTTATTGATTTACCAGTTTGTATATATGATGGCAGCACACAGGATCCTCCAGATTCTTATCTATGATGCCTTGAAAAACAGAAAAAAAAAAAAAAAAAAAAAAGAATTTTTGCAGTGATTAGAAATTATTTGATTTGCATTTGGATCTGTGTAAAGGGAAAGATGAACATTTTGGATATTCTGAGTGTTTTTCTTCCTTCCCGAGGTGAGTGCTCTAGGGAAAAAAGAGGTGTCTTCTATAAGTAGTCCATGCAGCAAGCCTGGAATTCAGAAACTCCTTTTTTCTGCTACTGGTTCAAAGACATTTACAAGGTATCAGTGAGTAAGCAGTGCTGTCTATAAAGCCTGGCTTCTACAGAAATACCCAGGCAGTAACATTCCAGGACCTGACAGTACTCATTTTTTTTGTGATAAAACAAGCTCAATTTTGATTTTTTTTTATGAGCCAGCAGTGTGCCCAGGTGGTCAAGAAGGCCAATGGCATCCAGGCTTGTATCAGGAATGGTGTGGTGAGCAGGACTAGGGAAGTCATCCTGCCCCTGTACTCAGCACTGGTGAGGCCTCACCTTGAGTTCTGTGTTCAGTTTTGGGCACCTCAATACAGAAAGGATACTGTGGTCCCAGAACAGGTCCAAAGAAGGGCAACAAGGCTTGTAAAGTGCTTGGAGAAGATGCCCTATGAGGAGTGACTGGAGGAACTGGGGCTGCTTAGTCTGGGGAAAAGGAGGCTCAGGGGAGACATTATTGCTCTCTTCCAATATCTGCAAGGTGCTTACAGGAAGAACAGGGTTGGTTTCTTCTCACTGGTGACAGGACAAGGGGAAATGGCCTGAAGTTGCGCCAGCGGAGGCTTAGGTTGGATATCAGGGAAAACTTCTTCACTGAAAATATTGTTAAGCACTGGAATAGGCTCCCCAGGGAGGTGGTTGAGTCAGCAAATGAAGTATTCAGGAAATATTTTTCCTTAAGGAAACCTCAGATACACTTTACTGACAGGGCAAGTGCATGGTCACTGAGTTACTTATTAGCACAAACATGGAGGACTACACAAAAAAGCCATTCCTAATTCGGATTATTTCTGAGAAATGACAATTCCATTGGGAAGAAATAATTGATCTGATTTACTTTAGTTACAATTGTTTGTAGGAGACTTTATAATAATTCTGAAAGTACAAATAGAGGCTCAGTCAGCACAAGGGACGGGAAGGGGTAGAGTCTTTTTCCACCTCCCCTAGATTCCATTTAAGGACTGACTGGCGCTGAGGAAGGCTTTCTTTCTGGAGGTCACTCTGCTTGTAGTTTTTCCTGTGAGCTCAGAGCACAAGTAAGCTTTTTCCATTCATTTCCAATTATTTCTTTCCAGCTATATGCTCTCTAAAGACCAGCCTAACTTCTCCATGTATTTGTCAATTATACATCTGTATACTCATAGCTTATACACTTGGATGTTAAGTCAGGCTGAAGGGTGAGAAGGGCCCTGTAGCAAAAAAATAAAAGGTAAGGAAAGGTCTTCACAGGGCTAAGAATAAAGGTATTTAAAGATAGTTTATAGAAGCAAGAATGTAGAACTTTTTAGAAAAATAAGGAATGGCAGACACTGGGTCTGGGATAGTGAGAGGGATGAAGGCCATACAGATAAGGGTTTGAGAATAGCTTGGAGACATCTGGCAGGGAGGTGATTAGATGTCCACAGGGCAAGAAGAAACTGGTTTGGGGGGGCTGCCCCTTCCCTCCCCCAAACCCAGCACAAAAAAAAAAAAAAAGTTTATAGCGAGGAAGGCAATGAAGCCTTTGTGAGGAAGACTACAAATCTTCATCCCATGACCCACTATGCATGCATGAGGGGGGAGAGTCTGCATGCTAATGAACTCGGGAATGTAATGAATATGTATCTGAATTCCTGGAAAACTTTTGTTTATGTATTAGTTCAGCCTACATCTATAGAATGTTTTTTCCTGACAGTGTGCAAGTTTGGTGGAGCTGTTCCCCTTGCAGCTGGTGTATGTACACTGATGGAATAAACATACTTGCTTTGTAATCTTACTTGGGTTACAGAGTTTGATTCCACATGTCAAGGGTGGACTACATGTTGTCTAGTGTGGGATTCAGCATAGGATACTCTGGCTATTTCCCTACTACATGGTATGTGATGAAAATATCAAATAACAACTGCTTAAAGAAAAATATGATTGGAATCTGTAATCTTGTAAAAAAACAACAAAAACGAAGTGCAGATGCACAGTCCGAATTCTAAAGTAAAATCTAGAATATTACCACATGAGACAGATTCAAGGAAACTAAGAGGAAGAGCCTATCTCTTAGAAAAAGAGAAACAGAGGAAAGATGGACTTGTAGAGTAGAGGAAGTAGTATGAGAACTAGAGACTATAATTGATATATTTTCTTTTATAACATGCAAAAAATGATTGCAAGAAAACTTAAACTTCTCTAATTTTAATTCTACAGAATACCAATCAAAAATAAAGCAAATTTCCCAGTAAATATCGACTGATGACGACTGGCTGCTCTCTATAATGATATTTAAATACCCATTACTCTGCTTGATTTTTCAAGTTAATTAAACTCCAAAGTCCTCATTCCCCAAAATATTGGAAAGTTGAACCAAAATATGACTCAAACCCATTTAGGCTCCTAACTAAAATAAATGCATAGTTAATCTGAACCCTTGCCCTGCACTGACATCCAAAAGAAAAAGAAGACATGACTTGTAGGCAAACATTACCAAAAGCAGAACTTACACATTCAGACATGGGGAATGAATTGAGTTTTGTCCCTTGGAATTTTACTTTTCAGTGAGAAATTTTGAGATGCTTTAAAACAAGATCTGAACTAATTTCAGAAACTGGCATTCAGAACCCACAGGCTCATCACCTATCCAAGACACCTAAGTCACCATTTTGTGTATGGGCAATTAAATCTTTTTCAGTGGCAGGGTAGGATATTGATAAAGCTCTTTCCATGTAAGCAGTACTGAGCTGAAGAGCTTTATTTTCTTGAAGAAATAAGCTTCCATCTCCTAACTTATAATTATCCTATTGCCTATAGTGAAATAATCAACAGAAAGGATGTCAAAGAGCAGAATTAGAGCAAGCAGAAGTGTGTCAATATTTTAATGGTTTAGACCTTACCTGAATTTGGTAGCCTTGGATTCTTCTGCCTTTTCCCACAAATTATTTTAATATCATGTATTAGAAGGTCTGTTGTTAGTAAGTAAATAATAAAAACCAAGCAACAACAACAAAATATAAAAGAATAAGTAGATGTGTTTCTCAAACAGAAATGTAACTGTGTCCCTTGGCCAAGATAATGATCACAGTCAAGAACACAGCAACTCTGGATTTGTGTTAGGTCTTTGGAATGAAGGCACTTACATAGGTTTTCAACTTTTTCTTCCCTCAGTGGTAACCGTTATCTTGGACTTAGGTCTATATCCAAAACAAACAAATGGCACGTTTTTTTCTTGGATAAAATTTAGGGAGTTTTATGAAGTCTTTCTTTGTAGTATAGTTTTCTCTTTTTGTTATTCTTATTTTTATTATGCTCACTTTGAACTACCGATAGCGCTGTTGCTTTTCTGATTGCATTGCAGTAATAAACACTGGATTAAAATGTTTAATTTTATCTTCTTTTTTGGGCCAAGGTTAACACTGGGAGCTGATAATCTGTATTTTTATATAGGCGAATAATATGTATACTTTTTTTTTTTGACAGCACACATTCCCAGGATTGTTTCCAACCAGAAATGTTTGGCTTCCCTTCTTCCGCTTAGTCATAAGTGGATATATAGGAAAAAAAAAAAAAAAAAAAAGAAAAAAAAAACCCTCAACAAATCATAATTTCATAGGGAATCATAGTATTTCAGAATTATCTTTTCAGTGAGCTAGTAATTGTTTTGGAGCATAATTGAATATTGAAACTTTCAAATCCATTGAATATTCCAATAAGTTTTAATCTAAATTTACTTGATATCCAGGGGATTTTTTCTATTTAGTTTGGGGAAGCAGTTTGAATTAAAAAGCAGATACAAATTACATCGGTTTCTCTGAAAGAAAAGTCTCTTATTGGTTTCCACGGAATCTCCAACAGATACAAAGAGCGCAATAACACTATGTGATAGATCAAATTCTCAACTACAGAATGCGTTTTTGACAAAATCACCATCATTAGCTTTTCATTTTTGATAATAATGAACAAGAGACTGCATGCCATGCCTGTAAAAAAAAGACAAAACAAAAAAAACAAAACTGCACCAGCAGCGATGAGCCATTGCTGATGTCATTACTGCTGAGATGCACCACTCACCTCACTGTGCTCACATTCACTGTTTGACTACCCCTCTGCTGCCATCTGTTGCACTGCAACAAAATTAAATGGAATATTGGCAGAAAGTTCAGCCCCTATTGCCATTCTGCAAATACCAGCCTCTGATATTGTGTGCCAACATAATAAAAAAGGAGGCATTATTTTCAGAGCAGCCCTCAAAAATAACTGACCTATATGAAGTAAAATCAGATATATTGGAGGTGTACTTAAATACTGTAACAAGGACCGTAAAATATCATTAATGTACTTCAGCTGCTCTTTCTATATTTTTAGTTGTACTATCCAGTTCTCCAAAAATAATGTTTATAGGGCACATTACAATGTGGGTGATGGAAAAATGGCTACAGATTAAAGTATCCATCTGTTTTTGGTTTTCCAGTGGCAATTTCTCATTTATGTACAGTACTCCAAACCAGAACTCTTGGCAGATCTTTCTGTGGTTCAAAATTCACTTAGTTTCATCAGAAATAGATTCTTTAATGCAAATATATTAGAAGACATTTATGAGACAGATTTTACTCTCTCCCACATAGTGGAGATATTGTCATATCTGACTGATTTACCTAGGGCAAAAGTTTGTAGTCAGTCTACAACAAGTATTTGTGAGTGGATAATATCTTTACATTCAAAGATCTTAAGAAACAAACAAAAAATTAGATCAGTATTTGGATGAGAATTTATTTCCCTCCTTTCTTTTTTAAGGAATGTTCAGTATTAATATCAGTGCAGTCTGGATGATGATCCTTAGGTCCTATAGTTATATTAATAAGATTTCAGGTTTAAACTTTCAAACTTTCATCAGTGAATCCTGCTGATGTGTGACAGCAAGATAATACTGATTTTCTTTTTCAAGACCTATGAAAGTTTTCTGTTAGAAACAAAAAACCTGAAAGCATAGGGCCTTAGCATTCCATGTATTGAAATATGAAAAGAACAGAGCAATTAAACACATTTTCTTTGAAGGCAATTGATATTTCCTAATTCAATCTTTTACCTGGATTTCTAATTGATGTGACATGGAACTATAGGATGTAAGGATGAATATAGGAAAGAAAAATACATCTAAATGTATACTGTGAATTATAAGATGTAGCCTAGGATTAATATATGTAATGTGCATACTACTAGGCACACTTAATTTAGATGTGAAATATCATTTTTATTGAATTAATTTGCTTACCCATTACTGTATAACTTCATTCTATTACTCCTTTTGAAGAAGTACAACAATTAAGCTCTTGGCTATTTAAATATATCCAGGCAATTAAATGGGTTTCTCTTGAATGAGTACATGTATTTTATTTTCCAGCCTAGAAACTCCTTCACTGTCTCCTCCAACTATCTCCCATCTCCAAGCTATTATTAGTGTCATATAGCTATGTCTATGCAACTTAAAAAGTCTGTATTTTACTTAATTAGCTTTACATGGCCAGCATGCCCTCAATATTTTTATTCCCAGCCAGCTCTTTTTCAAAGTCAGTCTGTTATTCTGTAAGCTGGAGCTTTAAGTCATACTTGCCATTGCTGAGTGTTGTCTGGATGAAAAAGCAGAAAGATACTGGAAAAAAAGCAAAACCATAGATAAAATATGAAATTATTGAATCATTATGCTCTTGAATATACTTCCTGTTCAAATCCATATCTTCTGAGGGTTCTATTCATTCCTTCTGCTGCAGTGCAAGTTGTTATATCTCCTATTCTGTTTGCATCTGAAGACATATATAACAAACATCAGTCTATTTACTTGAAGACCTCTAAGAGACCGAGGTCTTTGGAGAAAATTCTCAATAGGCAGTCTGCACAATTTCCTTTTTTAAATACTGATTTTTTTCTACTAGTTTGTTGCTGACAATAGGATATTTTTTCCTCCAGTCACTCTTCTATGAATCACAGAATCAATAGAAACATCTGTCTATTTATGTTCTCTCCACTCTTTTTAAGGTAAATTCAAATAAAAAATGGGTAGGTATTTGGCTCCATGACCCATTGAACACTTAAAATTTAACTTCATGTGTTTTATCCAGTAATGCTGTCTTGCTCTTATAAAACTTAAATTACTGTTATGCATTCTAGATATGGCAAAATACATACTCAGTTTTGGAATTGTGTTCTGTAGGATATTGGACAAATGAAAAATAAAACTTACTATAGGTTAACTAGATCCCTTGCCCCAATCCATTGTGCTATAAACCAATATTATAAAGCCACCAAATATTTAAACACTGTGCCAAATGAGAAATGACAGACTACTGGGGATTAAACATTACCTTGTAGGTGCAAATATTACACTTGTATATATTTTGGACAATCTTTCACTCAAGTCTGTTTCTGAAGATCATCAATAGATTCTTGTGAGTGCTATTATTTCAGTTCAGTATTTCTACTTTAATATAAAGATGTTTAAAAGTCTACAACTTAATGTGATCTTCACCACACAGACAATATAAAATCTATCCATTCAGAAAAAAGACTGAATGCTTTTATTTGTGCCTCTGATTCATTATGAATACTAATGCTCAAAAGCACAAATTAAATTAATCTCAGCTGCCTCAGTCACACTTGGTAAATGAATCATAAAATAGTTTCATCTTGATCAAGTTGTCCTTGACAGCAAATTAAAATCTTAATAAGTGTCCTATTCAGAAAACAGACACATACACGTATTCTGCATTCCTATAAGTCATGTTCAGAAAGCAGATTCACTTTTTTTTTTGTTTAAGGAGAGGTGAAGATAATTGTGTTATTTCTGCAAGTCTTCCTTATGGTATAACAGGAATTTTCAATCTTAAAGGAAAATATTCCTGGCACAGTCTGAACATTTTGATAAGGAAAGCTTCAAAAACATATTGAAAGCAAAATGAAAAAAAAAAAAAAAAGGAAGAAAAAAGGAACTCTTGCTCTTGATGGTGTTTAAACTAATGAAACAGAAATATTTTGTAGAAATGCACTCATTTCTTTTGATTTTTTTTTGTTATTATTTTTAAAAGGAAATTGATATCCTTATCCTGAAATAGAACATAGCTTTTGAGACTTTTGAAGACAAAGGGACTGTTTTGTTGGACCTTGTTGGTTAACCAGGGAGGGCAGTTTGCACTAATTACATTTTTTTGCTTATGTTTGTATAGTAGGTGGATAAGGAATGAATGAATGAAAAATGGAGTCATTGCTTTGTACAAGAAAGATGAGTAACTAAACAGCCAGAACAGTGTGTGACAACAGTTGGAGCAAATGTAGTTCTGTTCATATGTTAAGTGTTTCTAGGACTAAATTCAACATATCTGAGAACACTGTGCAATTTTACAAGTTATAAATGACCTCTTACCCTCTAAAAATAAAATAAAAAAAAGCCAAACATACAGTATATATATATATATATATATATATAAATTTCCAGTGCTATAAAGTCAGAATTTAAGATCAAATCTAATTTTATTATTTGTATTTTGAAATTCAAGGTTCATTTTTGTATGTGCAGAGATAATTTCTCTATTTTTTTGTATTCACTATAAAGACTGTACACTTTCACACTTGCTGGATTTTGATGACAGCAGATGTTTGAGCAGCTTTCATTTCTTTTCAGAGCTCTTTTATCTGCCCATATCTGCACCATATTTCAATTTAGAACTTCTAGGTGGCCTACTAGTTATGTCCATACAGTATCGTATACAGAGTATTAATTATGCAGTGTAAGTCTGCAGATAAAACAGTTCTCATGAATTTCTAACAAAAAGTAATTACAGCACACATGTAGATTATACTTTTCTACATGAAATAAACCTAGGCTTTCTAATTCATTTTGTCTAACAACTAGCACACATTCTAGACTAATGATATGTAACATTTCATTTGTAATGTAAAATAACTCTAGAGATAGGATCTTTTAAAATCTTCGTGGAAGAGTTACTGGCATGTATTTCTATCAGCATCTATATTTTCTAATGGGAACAGTGACAGTCCTTTTCAATGAGAGAGAAGCAGCTGAGTGAGTAGTGCAGCTAAATAAACAAGGGCAACCAAAGAAAAATGTTCTGTCATGGAATATGCATCATCGTTCAGACTCAGCACAATGTTGCACACTTAAAGCAATCTGCAATGAAGAATAACAAGATTTTGTTAAAATGAATGAAAGTAGTAATGTGTTGCTATCCTCAGCTGAGGCTGTGGCAATTGTAAGTCATAGAAAGTTATAAAATATAAAGAAATATATGTATGAAGCTTTTGTTTCCATGAAACCTTTCTGATTCAGTTCAATAAAGATGATCTTCCTCTCTTGGACAGCCATACCTCTGTGATTTTTCTCATACTGACCACAGATCTGAATCGTACTTCAGGCACAAACTGATCCATCTTTTCACAGGCATGACCTGTACTTAATTATTATACTTCTGAGAAAGATACTGAATGTAACGTCACCCCTATGATGTAATTTAATTTAATGAACCTATCCATAGTCTTTGAGACAGAGAAATATGAAATATATATAAATTACTATTAATAATAATTATTGTGTTATTAACAACTGATAACCATCAGTACTGAAAATTTAAGTCCTTTTTCAAGTTTTCTGATTATTGTTCTTTTTAACTTTGTTTTCCATTTTTTTGGTAGTTTCTCTTTATAGTTAGCAGAAGAATATGTAATACACATTTAAGCATTGACTAAAATTTGCCAAATTCATAATCTTAGAAATGAAATGAAATGTGTTCTACTTTCCATACTTTATACTGAATAGATCTCTGACTGTGGAGGCAATTTACTTTGGAGACATGTGTATTTAGTCTGATTAGATACATTTTTATATTCAGTTTGATTGTAGACTTAGTGATGTGTACTTCTTCATGTGAAGATTCCATAGTACAGTAATTAGTCTTTGAAAGTTATACTTTTATGACCTGACTGTGAAGTTCAGCTTTTCCTCACTGAATTCGCTCATCACACACTTTAGCTTCCAAAAGAAATAAAGCTGAGATCTTTAGGTGATGACTTGAAAACCCTCTGAAGGGATGCAAAACAGCAGCAACCAATATGTTAGGAGGTAGGTCACAAGGTGGAGGTTAAGGAGCTGCAGTCTGAACAATAGGCAATTCTTACTGTTCTTATCACTCTGCTAATATGTGCTTTGTGCTGGAAATGAAAATTGTCAGTCTGATGTGAATTGTTACTTATGCATGTAGAAAAATCTAAGCTTTGCCAAATTTTAGAGATTAAGAAGACAGAAGTCACAAATACTTGCAAATCTTTTCAAACACACAGTTTAGTTCCCCAACCCATAAAACTAGGTGATGATTATCAATATTAAAAAAAAATAGTAATTCAATTCCACATATAAAATTAATGAAAGTTTGCAATCAAATGCTGTTCCTGTGATTGGCTCTTTCCTTTTAAGTTTTTCTTCCATAACATTCCATTCTTACTTAAACTTTGTCTTTCTCCATAGGACAAATCTGTTAGCCTGATGTCACCATCAAACGTTCTTGTGAAGTGTTCAAGGCACGTAAACTCTATGGTCATGCAAAATGGGTGTCGTTCATCAGTGCACATTCTAAGTTTGCACAGAGAGCAAAGCACTCTTGGCTGACACACACTACAGCAATGTGGGGGGGTGGACATATATTTTTAAAAGAATGTATAAATTTAATTCTTCTTTTAGATGGGGCTATGCCTCAATGAGCATTGTAGACACACATAATAAATTTCAGAATAGGTGAGAAAGGCATTTGCAAGGACAAATTCCCTCATCCAGGGTGTTTTTCTTTCTACACAAACTGCAATTGAAGCAGGCAGTACTCCTTTGCATTGGAGGCAGAAAATGCTCCTTTTGAATTTAGTCAGCAATCACGACCTATATCTGCAAACATTTCTATGCCTGGAAATATGATCTTGGTGGAAAGTGCTGGCTGGCTTGATATATTTTATTGCTAATCTGCTGTCTGCCTTCCCATGGAAAGAAATCCTGAGATCAGTAACTGACAGTTACTGCTTGTGCTGACTAATATTTCCTGTGCTCTATTCTGCAGCTTGCTCTCTGTGATTAAATGACCACATATAACCATATTTGTTAATGAGCTCATAGTATTTTCCTTAGTCAGTTAGCTAAACAAATACTTCATATGCTTGAAGGCACGGATACACTTTATTGCTTCCACATATGGCTCTAAAAGGATGTGATGTTCAGGAACACAATGTGGTTAAGCCAACAGGAAATTTAAAAAAAGAAACATGTACAAAGGCTCTAACAAATCTGTGTTGCTTTTTTTCCCAACTGAGTTTCTTGCATTATTCACTCCAGGAAAAAAAAAAAAAAAAAGAAGAAGGAAAAAAAAATACCATGAAGCTTTAAAACAGAAGGAGCTGGATATATAAATATCAGCAAAAAGTAAAAATAAACAAACATGATATAAAATACTAAGATTATTTATGCCAAACTATTATTCTTTAAATTTTGAACCAAAATCAAAATTGTGAAAGGTCTAAGTAGATGAAAAGTCCTTCATTGTTTAGATAATGAGTCATGATATCTGCTGATTGTAAGTGCTGCTGTTTTTTCCGATGGATGCAGGGCTGATCTCTGCACTATGGACAGATTTACTCGGTGTTCGTGGCCAAAATGTAAGCATCATAATGGCCTTAAATTACTCCAGAAGATCGTGAGATTGGGTATTAGAAAAATATATATTCTCAAGAGGAGAATGGACTGACAGTTGTACTGGATGATCTTATTAATTTTTTCCAACCTTAATTATTCTATGATTCTATGATCTGCATGACTTTTCCCCGACAATCTCATTACTATAAACACACCTGTATGAGAGCTCTGAGGCCCTTTGAGACTCTCTGAATTTATGGAACAGTCTATGGTCGAAACATCATTCTTCACCTTGCATTTTGTGTTGGTGATTTTTTTTGTTTTGTTTTGTTTTTTGTTTTTTTGGTGCTCTGTTTTTGTTTTATAGATATTTCTCATGTAGTAGTTTTTTTTCCTAAAGAGAATACTCTTACTTTCTTAACTGTTGTTGAATTAAACCATTCACAGTGTCTCAGAGTGTAAGCAGAGTGTGAGACAAGTAAGAGCAGTGGGCTTTAATTTTCACCAGGATAGATCTGGCAGAATACTAATGGCAGCAAAGGGAAGGCACCCAGGAGAAGCTGCTGGATAGGAAACCTGATACAGGCCAACAGCGTCAGATATTTTTATTGGTAATATATGCATACTAATGAGTAAAAAATAAGAAGCATGGAGCCAGATAAACAGTTTCTGTGTGCCAGGGCCTTCATGGAGTGGAAAGCAAGGCACTACGCTGGAGCAATTATCACAGAATAGCCTCATTTTATTTCTATTTTCAGCAATCTGGGAGGGTAGGTTTTCTTCCTGCACTTCCAGCTGTCTCCCTTGATTTGACTAGCTGTAAGCTGAGTCACTGGGGCTTGGTGCAGTGCCGAAGATACTGACTTTAATTAGGTCTTGTCTAATCCTGAGCGATTCTGTCACAGGATTTTATTTGTTAATGGCTCCTATCAATTTAGTGTTTGCTATTCTACCCAATGTGAACATTTTATCAATTTACTTGTAAAAAAACAAAAGTGATCATTATATTTTGTCTTCTCAGCAACAGCATTAAATATTTTTCTGTGGAATTCTCAGTCACTGTAGTCTGATTGAAGTGGAAAAATTTCCTGCAGTTTATCATGCTTAGGGTGATATTAAAGGTAACAGTGCTATCTGCTGTATTCCGGTTACTATCATACTACTAAGATCTGCTTAAATTTAAGAAGTGTTTGAGTCCAAAATTACTGTTCTACCAATCTGTAGAATACACAGACAGAGAGAATAATTCCTCTTCTGAAGGTTGTCATATGATTTCCATGTTCTTTTATCTTCTAACTTGAGAAAAAAAATACCGTTTCCAAACTCTCAGTGGCAGAAAAAAATTCAGATCTGACAAAAATTGTCTGACAAAGTTTAGCGATTTTCTTATTTTATATTTAAAATAAATAATAACAATGAATTTGAAAGGAAAAGGAAAACAATGAATTATTCTTTTAAGAAGAAATTAAAAATCAAGTGTTACAATGTCGTATGGAATTCCTTTTTTCTCAAGAACAGAAAAGCAAAGAAAATTCATATTTCATAATACCTTCATTTTTACAATAAATATTGAAAATTTTATTTAACAAATCTATTTTGTTAGAAATATCAAAACCCACATTACATATATTAAGTAGATCAAAATACATTCATAATTTCTTCCAATTAGGCATGATACATTTTTAGACATGATCCACACAGAGCCACTTGCATTAGCCAAGACAGAAAAAGCAGTGGGCAATGCTTATGCATTACTTTGATCCTTAAATCAGGGATCTTGCCCTAAACTAGCTTGACATGTTTAAAAATATTCATGATGAGTATTTCACTCTCTTAGTAGCTGCTATCAGAACTGCCAGCAGATGGTGCCTTGGCTAAACCTCTACTGCTAAGCAAACACAGAGTATATTTTTAGAAACATATTCAAACAAATTCCCCCAGACTATCTGCTAATATTCACTTCTCGATATCTGAGATGATTGTAAACTAAAAGGTAAGCATGTTGTTATTTATTAAAGAAAAATGGATGCAAGCAGTAGAAGATACCAGAAGCGTGAGTCTTAAAATGGCAATGATTTCTTTATCTGACTGAATGACAAAATGTACTGGATGAAAAGAATGAAGTATATGTTCAAGGATGTCAGTCAAGTTTCATCACCTCTAAATGGAGATAGTGACCTTTAGAAAGTTTGTTGGTAATAAATCTGGTGTGGAGGAGGACATATGGAAGAGCAAGGAAGAATGTATCTGTGGAGACTGACCATTGATGAAGTCAGTTTTGCACATCTTTTTCAAAGTAGACTTTTGTAGAGTCTATTGGCAGCCTGTTTTTTCAGATGAAACTCAGACAACTGTCTTTTGCAATTTAATTCCTATTTTATTCCTTGAAATTTGTTGGTTAGTGTTGCACTTATTCATGTGCCACTGTTTACATGCAAGCAAGATAGTAGAAATGATTAGAAATAAGTTTAAAAAAGAATAAGTGAAATCATCAGTGTCACCTTTATAATAACTGTTTTCAGATTTTATAAGATCTACTTGAGAATAATTATTTTACTGATCAAAATGAAAAAAAAGGCAGAAAAGTAACCACTGCTACAAATCAGAGGGTGATGGTGGAAACAAACGCAGTATAGAAAGGAAAATACCTTTTTAAGCCGCATTTTAAGCCTAGTGCAACCTCCTACAAGCTACAAGATTATAGAAACTGTTTTCAGTTGTAAGACAAAATGATGTCTGCATGCCATACCCAAGTTTAATAAGCATTGTAAGATTTAATGACATTTGTTCAGTCTGAGAAGTAGACTGCAATAAGTGGGACATCTATTAAAATATTGATTTCTGTTCCTACCAAGCTACATCATTTCAAAGTAAACTGTTTACCCAATCCACTGAACTTGTGCAACGAGTCTGGAAGAGATGCAATAAATTGCAGTAGAAACATATTTTAGAGATAAATATGTTGTAAGGAATGTGCCTATTCTTTGGACATTGAAAGGATGATTTTTTTAATTCATTTTAAATTTATGGCAACTTCTGTTTTGGCAGTTTCTGAAAAAGCTTCTTAGTTCAGACTCATTCTGATGCAGTAGCTTTTAGAAACTGAGCTCGCAGGACAAAATACAGCCAGCTTTAAGGAAAAGTAGGTTATTTATGAACTGCAAGCAACAGTTCAATATTTCAAGTCCATTAGTCATTTACTCATATCAACTTTAAGCCCATCCAAGGCAGATTTATGAATGTAGTTCGTAACAAACAGTAGTCACTTTCCACTTCTTAAATCTGTTTAACATTTGCAGAAGTTCAAAAAAATTGCCATGTACGCGCTGAGGGGATTGGCATGTTGTGTCTTTCATATACATGACATAACTACTAAAATACATTTTAAAATAAAAGGCTGGCAACAAGTAACAGATATTTAGTTTTGACAAAGTGCTGAAAGCTTGTAATTATGTGAAGATGTACAGAAAAAAAAACTGCTGGAGAAATTTTCTTGTTTGTTTGTTGTTCCTATTTATAAGAATAAATATTCCAAGAATGGTGTAAATTTATTGGCATCGTTAGATATTCTTGCTATTGTTACTGAAGAATTGAGCATTTCCAATAATTGATTTGTTTGTATTGCATTATTTTTATCTTTGGATATTCAGCATGTTTCAGAGGTTTGAGAGTGCTAGGCCATCATTAGTTTGATGATAATGACCAATAGTAACAAGGACTAATAAGGGTGACTTAGTCACTAAAGCTGTTAAAGTGATCAGTGGGTCTCCACTTGAACATTATGAATTAGCAGCTGATGAGGAATTCTGAAGCAGAAGCAGAATATAAGAGCGGCAAGATAATGTGGTTGGAAGGTATTACTAAAGCTGACATCATGTCTCTTACAGCCAGACATGTAGAGCAGCACAGTACCATATGTGCCAGATTTGAACAGTGTTTGGAAAGATGCTGGCATCATTACAGGTTTGAAATGAAAAAGAGTCTCACTAATTGTGGAGTAATATTTCATGAGAAGCTTGAAAACCCCAATATTCTGATTTTATTAGACTCTTCCAGTTCTAGCCACGAGTGCAGTTCCCAGTAGCAGGAAACCACAGCCAGTTCCTGAAAATTCCCTATACCCATCAAACTTGGAGATATGAGAGAGGATCTCTCTCAGATTTTATGAAGATTATAAATGCAAACAATAAATGATAATATTAAAAACAAGCAAGCAAAACCAGTTATTCCCCCAGAAAAAAGACATTTGAAAAACTAAACAACTGATGCAATTACATGGGCTTCCTGGTATCTTCACATTCCACTTCCTAGCATCTGAAGGGATAGGTACTCAGCTAAGGGGGATGTCAGTGTGTTTTAAGTATCCCACTGCTTTCAATAAAACTATTGTAGAACTAAGGAAATATATAAATGCCTTTATGGTCTGAGATGTAGGTGGCACTCTGGTGTCTAGTTCACACTCTGACTTACGTATGAATTAACCAGAAAAAGAGAAAGGGTAAATGAAAGGAAGCAAAGAAATTGTAAACTTATTCACATAAACTAACAGCCTGGTCCACCAAGAAAGTTTAGAGTCCTTATTTCAGACTCTCTATCAATCTTAAAAAGATGTCCTTTGTGTTTTGTTGTTTTTTTTACCTATTTGTAACTTTTGTATTCAAATTGTTAATTTATAAACCAATTCTTATGTTTTTTTATTAATTTAAAATGTTAATAATATAAACAAAGATGAAAGAATAAGAAACACAACAGAATTTCGAAGCTGGCACAAATCTAGCATTACTAAGCCACATTAATGTAATTACTCCTAGTCTATCTTCTGTTCTGAAATACTGCAGGCTAAGCTATAGAATTTCTAGTAATTGTATTGGCACAGAACTACTTTCACTGATGAATAACATGGAATACTATAAATGCTGGTGCTCCTAACCAGTATTTCAGCAGATAATCTAGTAGGACTGATTGCAAAGGAAAGACCACTGGAAGAAGATGAATAATTACTAAAAATACCTACAGTGGTAGATCAATAGAACATGAAAGAAATAGTAATTATTATTGGTAATTATATTTAAAGGTTTTTGATAATAAAACTTCTGAGGAAACTCTTCAGCAAAATCTGCGAATGTGCCACAATCCATTGCAACTTAGAGTGAAGATATATATTAAAAAAAAAAGCTAAAAAGGAGAGGAATAAGGTAAACAGCATTCAGGTGCTGTAGCAATTGCACCATTCTCTCTGTTTTACAGTTCCATAACTTTCCTTGGATTTTCAGTGATGAAGGTTGCGAGATCAGCAAAAATCAAGCAAAAAAAAAAAAAAAAAGAAATGGGTCCTTGCAGTACTATACTGTCATTTTGGTCACACAGCTCTAATTTTATGATGTTACAGGTTCTTCCCTCTGTGTCTCTGCTATTGAATACAGTGTGAAGCATTTTGTGGTAGAGAGATTATTGTAAATTTCAAGACCAGACTGGCATTTGAAATAGTTTTAAATTGAATTTCAGATATATTTTCAAAACTACTCAACTAAGCATGGTAAGCTACTACTCCCATGAAGTGAGTGGGAGGTTATTTCTGAAGGCTAGATAAATGGAATTGGCTTTGCTTTTAACATTACTCTCTTCATAGCTAAATGATAAGAACGGGCTCCTACAATTCTTACCCTGTTTCCTGGAAAACCTGGAAGACATAGAACTGTCTTGGGTTGGTTGAGGAGCAAAAAGAAACTCTCTCTGTAATTGTTTCTTTACATTTCTTTTTTCAATTTGCTTTTAAATCAGCATTCAGAAAGGCGCTGTATACTAACAGACCACAAATTACCAAATAACAAAATAAAAAAAAACCTCAATAGGTTAGAAACAGAGTTGTGTGCTCCAGGAGGGTTCTTTAAAACCACAACTCCGTTTTTTCAAGATTGCTTACAAGTAAAAGTACTTTACCACACTTTGGCTCTTCCTCCCTGAAAATCACCAGCTGGCTCACAGCTGGGAGATTTGCAGTCATGGAGAAGGTTTTGAGTGACGTTGTATGAAAACATATGCCAACTTCATCATAAAACCTTGTTTTAAGCATCAGCCTCTGCTCTGGGAACAGAGGTGGCCATTTGGTGCCTCCTGTGTGGGAGATGACAAGCAGCTCCTGATAGCCAGGCATCTGTCACTGGCACGCATGGACGGTGAGATACACCATCCAGATTCGGAGATAGCTGGCTCCTGCATTTGTGCAGAACAGCTCTGCTTTCAATAAGAAATGATTCTGAAAAATTTACCATCCCAATTCTCTTCGTTTGAGGACAGACTGGCTGCTTTGAAAGGGAAATAACTCCAAGAATTATATGACTTTCCTAGTGCCTATGAGCACTTGAATGGAGGATTAATGTTTAAATATGTAGGCCATGAATAGAGGCTAGGCTTGCAATACAGAAAAAGTACAAGGGAAATATTTTCTTCCCTTCTGAAATGCCAGTCAAGGAGAAGTACTGGTGCCAGGGCTGCAGCCCAGCACATAGGAAGGCAGCACAGGTAGAGGTGCTCACTCAACATCTGCTCTGATTTCTTACACTGATTTTCTACTGATCATGGTACAGGGAGTCTTGCCCTGCCCTGCTCCTCATTGCAGTGAACCAGAGACCTTTCAGAATCAACAGTTTTGCTCCAGAAGCTCATGGTTCTGGTGTCCTTATAAATAAAAGAAGCCCATAGCCAGAAGTGTGCTTCTAGGAGGGAAGGACAAGCACACATGACACTTGCGGCATTTTCAGTCTCCATCTATTTTCATTTCAGATATATCTTCAGTTCCCACATACGACAAAGTAAATATTGTCTAGGTAAGCAGATTTTGGGCAAGTTTTGTTCAGTCTTTGAGAGGGTGGAAACTACAATAGAAACGTATAGTTTGAATTGATCAGATGATATAAAATGCTCTACTGTTGTTATTGGACATGAGGATTCATGTATGTGAAACACTGTTCAAAGCTGGTCATTATTTTCAGGTTTTCATTTGTGTTCTCACCCAAAAATGTGTGTGTTTATCAATTTTTGGTAAAACAATTACAAATTTTGTCAATGTGAAAAGAAAATGTATTTATTTTTTCATCTTCATCTGAGGTAATTTCAAAGATATGACAAGTGGTTTCAAAATAAATATTTAGTGGAAGGAATATTGGATTTTATAAAGCAGCTATATTTTGTGCTGTAATTTTTCTTTATTCTTCGGGTGATTTCCTTCTCTTCAAGAGGGGACAGTACTAATACTTCATCAGCTAAGATTGGAATTAATTATTAATAGTAGTTTTAGTAGCCATATTGTTTGATGTTGAAGATGAATAATGATTATATCAGAAATCAAACTACATCTTCTGGTCATACTGTTACTCTTGTGTTTATTTAGCTGCTTTTGTTGAATAGTGATGAACAACATTCACACGGTTATCAGCAGTAAGACTGAGGCACCAAAGAGTCTGGAAAACAGCAGATTTTTGTCACAAAGTCAAATGAATATGTGTAACCTGTTTAGAAAATTTAGATCCTCAGCAAATATAAATGAAGGTGATTATGCTAATGTCATTGACATTCTGTTGAACTTCATCACTGTGAAATTTCTCAAAGCATTTCCGTTTCCATACCTACAATTCTTACAAATCTAACACCTTGGCATAGAAGTATCATGTAAGATTGCGCTGCTAATATCAAGTACATTTCATCAGTAAGAGTCATCTAGCAGTTCAAAAGCTCTGGAGAAGCATGAAATTATTGATTAACTCCAAACACTAAAATACAGTGCTTACATTTCCCTGGTATTGTGAATAAATAACAACAAAGTAAATAAACAATTGAAAAACAAACAAACAAAAATCCAACCCAACCCTGATTACCTCTGTGATGTTCTATAAAAAGGGTAATAATTAAATAAATAGGCTCATGCTGGCAAGCCAGATGTACTGTTACCAGAAGATGGCAGTGATGTCTTATTACACCTTTAGTCAAGATGACATTTACAAGAATAACCTAATTGCTGTATAGTTATATCATAGTAAAAAAGGAACACTGGTATAATTAAACCAATTATCTCCTGGTATCTTTAGCCCTCTATTTGGTGTGGTAAAATATTTCAGTAATTTTCAATTCTGTTACTTCTATTTTTAGAGAAAAGTTGTTTTTGGAATCCAGCAAAGCTCTAACAACATGAATAAATTTTTTAGTTATAGCATTAACAAACAGCTTACACACCTTAATTTCAATTATTTCTAAATTTGTGAAATCTGGATGGTGGCCATTTTCCTGTCACTCATTAAATATGGGCAATTCTTATTTGCTTCCATTTTGTGCTAATTTAAGGGATCTGTGAAACAATAATAGAAAATGTAGTAATAGTTATTTTCCCATAAACACTACCATTTATTTTATTTTATCCACCTTGTGTCTGTATGTGCAAGTTCCCAGATGCTAGACCACAAACCATTTCATTAGAGAGAAATTCCCCAATCTCAGCAGAGTAATTCTGTACTTGCAAAATGTCTTTAATTTCATGTAGCAATGAGAGACTGACAGTCATTCTCTATCCCAGATGATGCAAGGAACTATAAAGAGAACATCAAGGTTTCTGTTTTTAATTTCATAGGTCACAGAATTATACCATCCAGAACTAGGTGAATGAGTGATTTGTGGAAGGTATGCAGTGCCTTTTGCCATAAATCCTGTCACCTTACACTCTTCATTGTTTCAGCAAGAATGAATGTGTCTACTACTGCAGTGCTGCTGTGAACTGGAAGTCTTTCAGACTAAAGGTGATGCTGCTTATCAACAGTGCAACACTAATGACACGATCTGCCCATCTATGTTTTTCTTAGCCAAACAGGTTTTAATTAGAACTGTGTAAATGAACTTAAACCGTATTATTTGCAATAACACTGACTTAAGGGCTTTCCTTTGTCAGTTATAGGTTCCCTAAGCTCCTTTTTGCTATGTAAATGTGAAAATCCAAACCTTAGCAATGGATTGGAAGCGCTGATTCTCCTAAAGTCCCTTAAGCAAACTGAACACTGAGCTGCCATGTCAAGCCCCTTAAGTCATTTAAAGGAATTTGGGAATTCAGCACACTTGAGGTAATTTCCTGGCTATTCATCTATAATGTCTACAGCCCATTCCAATTTTTGACACACAGATATATTATAACCAAGCCTGATCCGCCTGCATAAACAGTAAACTCTCTTGAAAATGTAAAATGTGAAGAAATGGGCTTTCTCAGTACTTTTAGAAAAGAAGATAAATCATATTGAACTTGAAATAACATATGATCAGATCTTCAATGCCTGAATACCTGTGCATGTTTTTATCTAAGAACTGAACGCAAAACATGTTGATAATGTAACAGTGTTAATTCTTGAAATTATTACAATGTTTGCCAAGTAACTAAACACTTGAAGCAATCCTACCGCACAATTAGTATTCATTTTTGTCTAACATAAGCTTTGCCTATTAATTTATAGACATTTACTTTAGTCCTTTTCAGAGTATTTTTGGCTTCATTTGAATTTACCAGGTTGCTGGTGTATTTTAAATTATTCAGCTTTCTGGAGGAACAGATATGTCACAGAAAAGATTTAAAAAAAAAAAAAACAACTGGGAATTGGAAGCTTTTAAAAGATCAAGGGTGGCAATGCAAAGATGTAGGTCACAAAAAATTTAAAGTTCATGGAACACACTAAAGGCTTTTAAATACCTCTCAGCAGGAAATCTATGAGTGAGTAGGACTGCAGGCCCTCACTGTATGGAAATGTCTTTATATTATGAAAAATTCTGAACTCCAAAATGCTCATACAGCTCCAAATCTTTCTTCTTTCGCCAGCAACTGAAAATATGAAGTTTTGTTGGGCTTCTCATCAGAAAAAGCATAAACCCAAGTAACTATAAAATAATTTAATAAGCTTTCTGAAGTTAAGAAAAATCCTTGAATATTCTTTTTTAAAGGTGAACAGAACAGCTTGGTGGCTGAGGAAGGCTGCTTTAGAAAGATCTTCATATCTGCTGTATTTGAAATAGGAAACTTTTCCTTTCCAAATATTTTCATAGATGATAGCCTTTCTTAGCCTATTTGAACTAATACTAATATTTTTTTATCATACCTATTGTGTTTCAGAACCCACTTCAAGACTTCCATTTTCCTCCAGCATGGTAGCTAGTGTGATTGAAGCCATACAAGCTCCAATTATACAACTCAAAGTCCAGCGATGAAATCTTTAAAAAAAAAGCCATTTCCTTTACTGTTCTACCTCTCCTTTATTATTCTTCGTATTTTGAAAGCTCAAACTATTTCTACTCCCAGGAAAATATATAAATTTAATTTTTGTACTTTTTTGGAGGAAAAGTAATTAAAAAAATGAAAATTCCATGTAACATTAAGATTACTTTGTAGGTGCTCTTCACAGAGATAATCAGAATTTCCCATTCTGGATAATGCTTTTGATTGTAGTTTTGTTAGAGAAACATACTCATCCTGCTCTGGTTGCATCTGTCAGTGATGTCATTTTGAAGGAAGAAAGTTTAAATGAAATATTTTGGTGGTTGTGCATAAACTCGAATCATATAAAAAAACTCTCTGGTTGGAATCATTTATGCCAGTTTCTACTGTGTTTTTGTCTAATAAAACAATGAAATGCGAAGTTCACTTTCTGATGACTGAAGAATTGGAATATGCAGAAAACAAAAAAACTGGCAGAGCAAATCACCTCAGCTGTTGGCTATAAAGGAAAATGGAATATGGAGACTGTCTCTGTTAAAAAAAAAAAAATCTGTTACTAAAGAATCATTTCTACATTCTGGAGACTTCTTTTGAAAAACGATGACCCTGGTAACTGGGCAGACAAAGAATACGTTATTAGTGAGCATTAACTTCAGGACTGCAGCCAAGGGACAGATATTAGAAAATGAATAAAACACTAAAAATCTCTTTCTCTCTCAAGGTTGTGGAAATATAATGGGAAACTCATTAAGAAAAACCATACAATTGTGTGCTACTACCTTGTCAGTTCATAAGCTAAGAATGGTTATATGGGGTCAACATTTGGATGCAACCCTTTCATGGGAGTATATGGATCAACAAACTCCAAACTGTGTGGACTAAAAGCTAGACACATTGTTCAACAGTATCAAGGGGATAATATCCTCTTTTTGGGCAGATTCTATTGTCTGTTTCTTAGGTAGTTTAAATGAAAGCCAAGTTTTATAGTGGAAATTCATGTTCAGTACAGGAAAAGAATTGCTTACTGCACAAAGAGAGGATCTACTAAAGAATAATAGGCTAAAAGCTGAAAATAGGAAATTCTTCATGGTGATGTTTACTGGATAGATTCCCAAGATAAATGGTAAGGCAGGATTTTCAGTGTAAATCTGGGCTGCATTACTGAAAATTTCTAGAATTATAGAGACAATTGGAAAGGATAGATATGTACATGACAAGGTAATATCCCACGTTCCAGGAAAATATCTCAGCCATTTGTTTCCAGTACGAACACAGGTAAATACCTTGGAACATATCAGTGTAATGCAGGACTGTTCAACCTAGCTTGTGTTATGTGACTCTGGAAATCTGACTTCTCTAATCATTTTAGTGTATGCTTTGGATACCAATTTCTGTACCTTAATTAACCTCTTAAACTCATATTTTTGAGCATACTTTCTGGACTCTGCCTACAGTCAATGGGAAAAGAGAGAAGCAATTTTTAAGGTGGAGTTGGATGTTAGCATTTTTATATGCTATCTGTGGACTTCTTTCCAGATGTGTCTGTTTTTCCGTGGACTGTAGAAGAAGCTTGATGAGTATCTTAGGATAGATGCATGGCTTTTCAAAGATTAATGTGAACATGAATCTCATCCTCAGTATCTCAATTCTCCATCTGCCCTCAGAGAATATTGACATATGCAGGACAATCTCATAGGAGCTCTGACATTCTACAAAGCTGTAGATGGGTTATATCCAAACACTACTGAGAATCGTATCCACTGACAGATACAATAGTAACCTCAAAGGAAAATTAGAATAGCATAATTTATTAGCTTGATTTTTTTTGTGTGTTTTTTGTTTCTTTGCCAATATTAGAATATAGTTCAAAAGGTCTACGTGCACAACATAACTAAAATTGCTATTTCAAAAGTGGTCAATGATTTGTTATTATATTTGCAGTCTTTAATGCAGTAACATTCACTCCCATGTAATTAATAGCATTGCTGTAGTCATCGTAATTATTTGAAAAGAACAGTAGTGCAACTTCACAGCTGTCTTTTTTCCTGTAGACTGTATTTCAACTATATCTTTAGACATGGAAAACACTGACCAGCAATATGAAGTATAACACTATATGCAGGATTTTTTTTCACTGAATCCACTGGTTTAATGAGGAAGACTGTTATTCTCTCAACTGCTGCAAATCATTCTGACAGTTGACAAAAAATGGAGGATGAATTCACTTAGTGTCTCTTCAGTTCCCTCTCTGATGTTTTTAAACTTGAATTATAATAGTATCCCATTTCCCTGACCTGTATAAGGAATGTAGGCTCAGTTACTTTTTCGTTTTAAAAGTCAGAGATTCCAGCTGGTAACAGCAGCTTTTTGGCTCTTTGAAGTACAGATAGCAGATAATATTAGCTTTACAAAAGCCCAGCAACATTTATTAAATTTTACAAGCCTTCTTTCTAAATACACAATATCGTTTAAAAAACTTGATCTAAGGGGGATTATGAGAAATGGAGTGCAGTGAGAGCCGAGAGACTGCTGCCTGGTACAGTTCAGAAGCAGTAGTGAACACATGGCAGAGTATTTTGTTCTCCAAGCAATTTTCATTTGCTTCTTTATTAGTCGTTTTTAGGTACGCTGTACAGTTTGAAAAGGAGAACAGTGCTAATCTCACAAGATATATGTCTCTGCTAGAATTGATCTACCAACTTGAGGCATTCGCTGACTTGGTGTCCCAGCTCTCTATCTCTGATTTTTTTCTTCTTTTCTGGAAATGATGATAAGGAACAGTCACTCTGAGAGGTAAAAAGGACAGCTTCCTTTGAAAAGGTAAACACATACCCGTACAGAGAAAATTCGATGGCTATATTTTCTCTTTTATGGGCATAACTGAAGTTAAAAAAAAGGGGTTCTAACACTTTTCAGGGAGGTATAAAGAGAAAAAGTAAAAACACATCTGCATTCTTAAACTTAGGATTAATGTTTAGGTGGGTATTAGGCCTCTAGTGAGAATATGGAGTAGCAATGATTGGCAATACCCAGTTCTTTTAATGTAAAATTATATTAACCATTTTATATAGTAATAGTTAAATAATCTGTTTGAGTTTTCAGATTCTACATCTTATAGGAAGAGCGCGCAAACAGTAGTACTGACTAAAAGAGATAGGACTCTGAAAGTCAAAGATATTCTCCTTCTCTTCATTTTTCACTCCTCAGGGAAAGTCCTCTGCTTGCAGCACAAACGGTTAAGAGGTTGAAGCCAAACATCTGAGAAGATGAAGGTACAGAGTGGGCATTTAATCTATGATCTCCCTATGCAAGATAGATATGCAAATTGAATGGTCAGAAGATGGCACAAAGGGTAGCTATCATGCCTATGCTCAGTCATTTATAAAATATATAACAGAATATTCAATTTTATTTGATGTTTAAATAGTTCTTCCAAGTCATACTTTATGTCAGTGTACACTGAAATGTTATCAAGTACAGGAATGACTGTGATGAAAAGGAGAGAGGACAAGTCCAATGCCCTCTCTTTCTTTGGAGATTTATGATTAACATTTAATTGTTATTAGAACAGAAGAGAACATGAACAATCATCTATATAGTCATATGTTCAAATAGAAAAGATGTTTCTATTGTGCTTTTTTGAGGGACAGGAGTGAGGGATGGAGTAGTCTTTAGACAGTGTAGATAATCTAGTCAGATCTACTTTCATGTCAGCAGAATACTTTTAAATGCATCAAGCTTTAGAGCAAAAAAAAAAATAAAAGAAAAACAAAGTGATGATAAAAATGTTCACTAACACTTTTATTAGGAAAGTTTATTAAGATGGCAGTTGTAAAATAATTGACTGATGTAAAATTTCTGGTGAATATGAGTTTCAGATAAAGATGCCCGGTACATGTAGAATTCCCTAGCTGACCTGCTTATGAATACTTGCCCCAGCAAAGACACAGAAAAGATATAAATGTGGAATATTCATTGTACCTGTAAGGACTATCATACATGTATACCTGTATCTTTAGGGAAATAGCTGGAAATGTAAAGTAATTCTTACCTCTTTTGTTCCCTCTCTGTGTAATCAATCAGTAAATTAAGGATTTCTGGTGCTCATGTGCCCCTGAAATCTATGTAAAGTTCTGTCATTAGGCAACTATAGCTGTGGTTTCTGGGTAGCCCTAGGTCTAAAGGAGTACTTTTTTTATCCTGGGTAATTTTTTCCACAGAAGAACCCCTCACCCCTTCCAACACAGGCTTATTTGAATGGAAATTTGAATGGTACATTAGGTGCTTGGCTGAGCAATGGAATATCTGCCAGTTCGTCATGCCAAATGATCAAATTCAGCACAATAAGAAGGGTAGTGAGCAATACATTACAGCCGAGTCACAATATGTTATAGTATGATGCATGCAAGACTTTTTTTCCAAATTCAGACTTCTTTTTGGTATTATTATTATTATTTTTTTTTTTGCACATTGGTAGATAGATATGCAAGCTTTGTGATTGTGACTGCTCTTTACCCTACCACTTATATCAAATTTACAGAAGGTATTCTGGACGTAAGTTTGCTGAAGCTGCAGCAACCTTATGTCTGTATGCCTAACCACTAACAAATCTGTTTTACTCTTTACATCAGCTCCACTTCACCTAATAGTCATAGATCAACATGGGCAATTATACGTGAAATTGTAAGATTTCTTGATTTATTTTCTCATAACTCTCAACTGTACTCCATCCTTGCCTTGAAAGTAAACATATTTTAATACAGTTTATAGGTAATTTTGTGTGTTATGCAGGAATTGCTCAGCTTTCAATAGATGCAAAGAATTGTAACATTTCCCCTTATTTATAACCAACATTACAGTGTCTTGAAGTATTAGTTAGAACTAAAGATACTTCAAAGTTTCTAATCATGAGTTTCAAAAAATAAATCAAACACAAAATATGAAGATATATGCAATTTTCTTGGATTTCCTACCTGGTTTGTTTTTTTTTTTTAGTCAGCACAGTTGCTCATTCCTTCACTCTAGAATTACAGAAAGATTTTTCCGAAACAGGTGTCCATTTTGTCTTCTAACTAAATAAAGCCTGAAAATAGAACACAAAGCAGAATACAAAGCTTGGCTTTTTCCTCTTAAAATATTTTCAGCATAAAGTTGCCACCAGATTTCTCTTGCACTATGCTGTGTACCTTCTTCTAAGAATCATGTTCTGCAATACTGAAATACAGCATCAGCAGAGTACATAGCATGAATATTAGAACATATCAGCATACTATCAGTAAGGATTTTCGTATATGTATCATAAATTTACAGAATTTGTATACTTATTGTAAATTATTTATTCACTATAGATATACATAGTTAAATTACCAATCAGAGAGATGGGCAGTATACTCAAGATGAAAAATGGACGCCACAATTATAGTTGTTATTATTGCAACTAGAATTATTTCCTGAGTGTATTTCTCTAAATAAATCATGAGATCATACCTACCATCCAGGTATATTTCATGTACTTAGTTCACTGAACTGAAAGCTATGATTACTTTATTATGATCTATCATCAAGTCACATATTCTTTTGTTTATCTTAACTGGTTTGACTGTCTCAGATTTACGAATGACTGCAGCTTTTATTTAGGCAACTAGGTTGCTAATGAATGAATGTAATAAAAAAATTAAAGTATTACTAGCTGAACCTTTCTGAAATTTCAAACTATCAAGGATAAAAATTGGTTTTGTTGTTGATGTTAATGTGCTTAGTATTTCTAGTTTTGTTCATTATTTTTTATCTCTTTTACATATGTATATGAAGTGTAACTGTAGTAGGTTATGCATATGGATGTGCCTCCTACTAGATCTTCCTATTCTGTCTGGCCTACGCTTTCATACTACCATTTATGTAGAAAATGGCACTCTATAACATACTGCAAATCATTGGTCATCAGTCTCATACTCTGCACCTTCTTTCTGTCAACGAATATTCTAACTTCCAAGCACAAATATAAAAAAAACAAAATATCAATGCCATCTTCATGGAAATCCCTGCAGAAGCGAACATAAATATGGACTAATTTAATTATTGTTAGCAATCACGCTCATGAATACACCTTTTCCCTATTCAAGAAGCTCTTTCAGAAATGTTTACAGTATAAGATTAAAATAACAACAAATGTAATTTGATTATCAAAAAGAATTTTGTATCTGTCATTTTATGTAATATAAACATAAACTGAACACTGACAAAAATTTCATGAGGAGATTGACACTGAAACTGTTTCCCAATGAAAATTGAGCTGGTAACATTAAGAGATTAAAAGGTAGACAAGATAAAGAACAGGAAGGGGAAACACTGAAGTAACAGAGAGAGAAAAATATGTTCTATAGGTGTTTTTGAATCTCTAACCTCTAAGATTTCAAGATATTTTTTTTCTGCCTGAGAAATTTTAAAAAGCTTCTTTTTGATAAACAGAATGTTTCTGTTCTCTAAAGTTATGATTTTAGCTGATGAGCAACTCGAGAGCTTTAAGTTAGTGCTCTTGAGGTGGCTCTCAAATGATGATAGAACAAAATGGAGCGGCAATTAAGTACATTTTAAGGATAATTACAAAAATATGCCTTTAATTTAAAATACATGGATGTTATCCTACCAACACCATATTAATTCTGAAGAACTCTAAATATGGTCTGCTAAACTTATTTATTAGAAATAGAATTACACTTACAAAAAAAATCTTTCCAGATGATAAGGTCTTTCGAACTGGGGCTGTTCTATGATTCTATTACTCTAGAAACATATATGGTTACTTCTTTGTGTTATCTTTTAAATTCTGTTGAGATTTTGGTAAACTACAGTTTTGAGTGGTATTTGCCCAATACCTACCTAATACAATTAAGTTCTGTTCAAAGGAAACAGTAACTTAACATACCTTAATGGTAGTAAATTTGGCAGAGTAAAGAGCATTTCTCACAATATTTGACTTCTAAAAAAAGTCTGACCAAACGTGTAAGGAGAACAGGTGTAATAATAAATATGGGACATCTTTAAGAGGCGGAGCTGCAATTTACTTCCAGACAAGAACTGAATATGAATCAATAAAAATAATAACTTAGGGGAATTCAGTAATTTTCACAAGAGATTCTTCTCATACCACGTAAAGTTAAAAGCAAGAAGGCAATCAGCATTGAAGACCAACAAATAAATACAAATGCTGCCTTATTTCTTATTTGCTTATTTCTATTATTACTTTTTTCCCCTCTAGCTTCATCTCTATTCAAAAACTGTACTAACTTAAATAAGCTGATAGAAATGTAGTCAAATCTATGCAAACTTAGCAGTTGAATCCTTTTACAACCTGAATAAACCAAGTTATTTAAAATTTATTTAAGTAAAGATCTAACTGGTTTACATGAATTTATTGTGCAGTTAGTGTAATTTCTCTGATATTCACAAGGTTTGAAATACAACCTATGAGAGTGATGATTTCAATTCAAGATGTACTGCCTGTTTCCTGTGTCACAAACATTGGATTTATTAAATGGGCACTATAAAACTAGGAAGAGAGAATGGTGAAGTTTCCTGAAGTGAAATGATTTCAAGTTTACTTCTGAAGTGAAAAAGATGGTTGTTCTGCAAGTATAGAGGACCAACAAAGAAAGGGATTAAGAACCAAGAAAAAAATTGCTGAAGGTAAACAGTAAGATCAAAGCGGGATAAGAACAACAAGGAGAGCTTTTGAAGTCTGAGAAGGCTGAAGAAATATTAGAGAAAACAGTTTTAGAATTAAATTAATTATTACTCAAAATGTATATATTAGTGATTTTCTTCTATTGTTTATATGAGACATATAATAGAAAAATGAGATTGACAAGAATTACATAAGCTATTAAATTTATTATTATTGTTATTGAAATTGGACTTATTTCAGGAAGTTTTATTTAGGACAAATAAATGTGAAGTCCTTGATTTTAATAAAACTATATTGATATTCAACAGCTAGGGGTTTAGTGATTTTTATGCAGCTCCCAGAATATCTTAGCTTTAATAAAATGCTTAAATTTTATTTTATTTCATTTTAAACGTCTTCTCTTGTCTTCCTTCAGAATCTAGCTTATTCTGTAAGACAAAACCTGTAAAGATATCCAATTGTCTTCATAAGAGTTCAGGTTCATTTTCTCACCCCTATATTATTAGATGAATTATTGTTCCTATTTGAACTGAATTTATCTTGCCTGTTTAAACATTTTATGAAACTTTGATACCTAAATAGATGAGGAACCTTTTAAAGCTCAAATTCCAATAAAGAGGTATATTTAGTTTTTTTTATCTTTGGTTGGAAACTTCAGGAGAATTTACTTTGATGTGTGTCTTTTCTTTCTTTCTCTTCTATTACTTTAGGCAAATTCTTACTTCTATCGCAAAATGTTTGTTTGTTTATTTAAGTAATTAATTAGTTAGATAATTTGGGGAACATCCTGACAAACTTGCAATGTTCTTTTGTTTAAAAATGGAAATAATCTAATATTTTGAATTTATTTTATAGTCAGAATATTAGTTATAGTACAAGTGAAATAAAAAAAAATTGATCGCATTCATCTTGGCTTACAAACCAATGGATCAACTATGTGTAGAATTTTACAGATAAGTGAAATAATTGCTGAAGTCATGCAGTAATACACGCAGTGGAAGGAACCTCATGCCAGCCCTTCCCCCTTGTCCAGTGAAACCTTTACTTAAAATTCTTTGCTTTCTCAGCATGGAGTTCTATGAAATACAGAAAGAATTCTGAAATGTGAGATATTTCAGTTTGGACCTGAAAATCATTTGCATATTTTTACCAAAGTGCCACAAACTAGATAATTAAATGTTCAGAGATTCTTTTACTGTCAGTGGAGGGCAATGGAGTGCCTTCCTAGAGGCTGACTCATTTTAGCATAGTTATCTGAGATAGGTCAGTTATATTAATCTTGAATGCTTTTTTCTCTTCTTTGGCTATTCAGAGGTCCAAGGATGACTAACTCAGACATCAAAATATACCCTTTGGATATGAAAGATTAAGGAAGAGAAATTCTGCTAAAGTTTTGTTTTACAAAGCTTCACAACTGTAAAGGCAAGAGGCACATGTGTATATACATGGAAACGATTCAGTACACTTAACCACAGGCCAATTGGTGCATACATTTGCAAGGATGATGCCTCTCCTTACAGCAACATGTAGTTCTCAAAGAGTAATGCTCAGCTACTGTCAACAGCATAATTTTGTTCTCTCTCCATCTTAAATATTGAGTTATTAACAAGCAGAATCAGAACAACATCACTGTAATCCCCTTAGAAGAGAACTGCCACAAAACAGGGTCATTGGGGGTATTATAAAAAGTAAAATATCTCTTCTCCACACTGCTGCAGTGCTTTCTGTACCGAAGCAATGTAACTCTAACAGTAATTGCACAATGTGTTTCCATATTAATGTTATCCTGAATAAAGATGATTACATTTTAAAAAGAATTTAAACTGGAATATTTTCCTGATCAATGCTGATAACAGTTTTGCTTCACCATCTGTCTAGCTAATTCCTGATTTTTTGTTAAAGGCAAAGAAAAAAAGGAAAGGAATGTAAGCAGATGCAGATGGCATTGGAATCCAGGATATCTACTGGATTTGCATGAACAGAACAAGCAGCACATGGATAAGGTTACCACGAAGTGTATTTGAATGCCAAATAATTAAAACAAAGTAGCACAATGTGGTATATATACCATGATCACACTAGGCAATGATGTTTCATGTGCTTTTAGGGCATGCATATCACACCAAGTATTTAATGCCTGTAGAAACAACAGAAGGTGCAGAATTATACCTTTATTTCCTGGAGTTCCTCAGATGCCCTAAGGGGTTAGAAGAACACTGGAAATCTTTTGCACTGCTAACACAATCAGAAAACAAAGATAAAACATTGTTCTTTTTATGCATATTAACGGGATTTTACCCAGTAGGAACTCAAGCTTTTGCAGCTTTATGAAATTAATGTTATGTGAAGGGAAAACATAGTAACATAATAAATAACTATTAATTAAATAAATACTTCAGTCTATTTGATCAGTTCCATTGTATAGCTACAAATGGTCTAAGCACTCCACTTCATGCTAATATATTCTGATTAATTTTCTTGTTGCTAAATGAGAAAATAAATTGAAGCTTTTTATATTCCTGAGAATTATAGGTTTCTAGTATAATGCAACAAAAGACCACACTTGCTGGGAAATCAACATCCAAAAAAAGTGAGAAACTATGGTTCCTTATAGCATAATATGCATATGTTTCCTCCTACATGAAGGCGCTGAGTTCTCACTATATCATTCTCTCTTCCTGAATAGCTTCTAGCTAAAGTCTATATAATGAGAAAAAATATCACTGGGAAATATAGTTGTAATCTAATGACATGCTCTGTGAGTCTACTGTCACTGAAGTTTCTAGTTTTCCTTCTAATTTTGGTCTTGTACAGAGTTCCTTGTTGCTCAAGGAGGATTTATATTATTCCTTTCCAGAATAATACTTGCGAAGAATAAATGATTAATTCATGTTTATTTTGGGTGTCAACTGTATATTTTTTAATTCTATTCAGTTCTTACACTGAAATGGGAAGTGTTTGGTATGGGAAGGTATATGGTATGGTAGTATACCATGATCTACTGGATTTATAACTGATATTCATAGTTTGGGCTAGTTGCTTAAAACATATTTTTGCTTAATACACAAGATTTCACTTAACTGGTAACTGCTTATTCTCATAAATTTGTTCCCAACAAATTAAGAAGTTTTCACTTTTTTGCCCTTTTACCATTCTTATTGTTTGTTTGTTTGTTTTTGTTTTCCTGGTATTTTACTGCATCAGCACATGCAGGTCTGTTGCTGCATCTTTTCCATGAGGATTCTCTCCATGCTGAAAATAAATGAAACAGTTGTTTTCTGTTTTCCAATTGAATTACTGGTGGTATTGTGTACCAGCAGAAACACACCAACTGTTCTGAGGCAATTTGATCAAATTGATGCAAACTTTGAATGTTTGTCAGATCACGATCACTTGACCCTATTGTGACACTTCTGGCCTGCTTTTCAACCGTCTTTTCCTCTACTTGATATATGCTAACATTTGAATCAACAGCATTTTTTCAGTCAAACAGAAATGCACACTTATATCTGCTGTGTTTTTATCAGAGTAATTTAACATCTTTGTAAGGACACTGTGAAACTTGCACTGTGAAGCTTGCAGAGCTATTATTTTTATCACAGTTCACAAGATAAATGCAAACCAAAATACAGAGTAGAGGTTTATAATTTTTGCTGATTTGATGTTCCACATGAATATCTATAGGCACATTTTACTCTTTAAAACAATTTTTACATGTACCTTCTGATATGCTTTGACCTTCCTTGTCTGGCTTAAATACATTTTGAAGTGTGTATTGGGATTAATTTCCTAATAGTAAGACCAACAAGTAATTACAAAATGTGTATACACCATGTCAGTCAAAAATTAAATTCTTAAATTCTGTTTTTAAATCACAGAATCATAGAATCATAGAATCATCAAGGTTGGAAAAGACCTAAAAGATCTAGTCCAACTGTTCACCTATTACCAACAGCTCCCACTAAACCATGTCCCTCAACACAACATCCAGCCTTTTCTTGAACACCTCCAGGCTTGG
Source organism: Tympanuchus pallidicinctus (assembly GCF_026119805.1). NCBI lineage: Eukaryota > Metazoa > Chordata > Aves > Galliformes > Phasianidae > Tympanuchus > Tympanuchus pallidicinctus. The sequence continues at coordinate 71,121,815 of NW_026294747.1, read as the reverse complement.
GGACTCCACCACCTCCCTGGGCAGTCCATTCCAGTGCCTGACCACCCTTTCCGAAAAGTAATACTTCCTAATGTCCAGCCTGAATCTCCCCTGCCGTAGCTTGAAACCATTCCTTCTGGTCCTATCACTAATGACACGAGAGAAGAGGCCGACCCCCAGCTCACTGCAACCTCCCTTCAGGAAGTTATAGAGAGCAGTGAGGTCTCCCCTGAGCCTCCTCTTCTCCAGGCTGAACATTCCCAGCTCCTTCAGCCTTTCCTCATATGGCCTATGCTCCAGACCCCTCACCAGTTTTGTTGCCTTTCTTTGAACACGTTCCAGGGCCTCAATGTCTTTCTTTCAGTGAGCACCCAAAACTGGAAACAGCACTCGAGGTGTGGCCTCACTATCCTATCTATCCTATTAACCTCTGATCTGATAATATTTAAACTAATGGGAGATGTTTATCTTTCTTTGTGTGGTATAGTTTCACTGGGTTCAGGAGAACTACTTGGTTTTACACTTGGTGATGTTTTGACCCTTGGAGAAAAACAGATTCAAGAGAAATAACTGTCAAAATGATGAAAAAAAAAGTCATACAAAGCTGATTGTCTTTCCTTAAATCTCCCCATGCAAGGTTTGGTGGAGCACCATTTCTTCTTTACTCTCTCATGAAAAATTCTAATGATCTTTCAAATCGCTAACAAAATAACAGCAGTTTAAACTATTCTGATAGAAATCCCAGCTCCAGGAAGGTTGGGTAAGCATATGAACATGAAGAATGGAAAAAGGTTTAGGTTTTATCTTTTGGCTGTTGGAAATAAATTTTGATACCTTGAATATTGCGGGAATATTGTATCTACATTTAAATCTACTTATGACCTGTATCTACATTTCTTTTTACAACAAATGGGTTAACGTTCATTTATCACAAACTTCTGAAGAGAGAAACAAATTACTTTCTATGTCCACTGTTGTTCTATCATCCCACAGAATGCAGCCTGTAAAAGCACAGATGTTATGACTGTCCCATCCCCAAGGACAGAATAATTCTATATATCTCCTTTTTCCCATTGTCTATTCACAAAAAGACAGCTACATTTTTAGCTTTACCATCCTCCTGCCTTAAAGAAAGAGGATGTGGTTGGCTTTAACTGGATCACTGTTTGTTTGCTCTATACTTAAACCACATTAATCCCACGCTCCGGGGCTTCCAGCGGCTCTAATGGCTGGGGGGAGGGCAGGAAGATCTGATTGCTACTTTTATGACTTCTGTGTCTTCTTTTAGGGCAAGGAGATGTGTCCTAGTTAGAAAGGCTATGAGGTGTTTAGAGATAGCTAGGAAAAATTTACTTTCTCAGAACATGACAGATATCTTCTTTATATTTTCAAAATTTAACGGAGTTGAGGTATGAGGGGAATTTACTACAGAACAGATTGGAGAAACTGAGGATATTTCTTCTGTTAGGAAGTCTGCTGGAGTGATCCTAAGAGTTTTTTCGTTTTATTTACCATTTTTATTACAGCTGGGGAAGGATCTTCTTGTAAAGCATAAAAAAAACCACTTTGTGGTCACTCTTCCCTTCCAGTTGTGCGTGGGATAGGACACTTCTCTCCTGCTCTGTTTCAGTAGAAAATTGTATTTCTTCCTTTGATTTTTCCTTATAGGTCTTATATTTTGAAATGGATGTTCAAAAGGTGTTTTTAGCCTTTGCAGTATAGGGACATCTACTGTAGAAATTATTTGGAACCTCATAAACTAGGTTTGAAGCACTTTATTTCAGTCAGGCATGAAAATGGCATCAAAGATATGGGGAGAGAAAGGACCAGTGACAGGCTATGGTTTTGTATGTCACTGTCTTTAGACATAGGCTTTTTCTGACTGGTATTTCTCTCTTAGACAAGACTCATAATTTAGCAAAAACTAACGCGGTCTCCATCTCAACTTGCCTCCTCTGCACAAATATTAGCCTACTTTGTCTATGGAAAACAATATCATCTAGAAAAAAAAAATTCTCTTCTGTTCAGATATTTCTGTTCACACATTTTTTGTTCCTTTTTCTCAGATATTCAATTAGATGTTTAAAGATAGTTTAATGAGAAGTACAGGAAGCAGAGGGGAGAGATGGTTGTGTAATATCACAGTACAATTTTACATTTTCATTATTATTCATTTACTTGACCTGGTCATATTCAAAGAATAGCAAGTGGTTTAAATGAGATAGCATTTCAAGGAAAAGATTTACATTTATGCTTTTCAGAAAGATAGAAACAAATCTGTAAAATCTGCAAAGCATCACCATTCTGAAGATATGTTTAGCCAAGCACAGAACATTTAAAAAGTCCATATGTATGCATTGCCATCCCATTCCTCAGCACAGATGTTTTCAGAGAAAAATACTGAATGACTTAACTGGGAATTCAACTAACCCCTTGACTCTCATCCAAAGCCTTTAGCAGGTGACTTGCTAAGCCTACTGTGGCTTAAATTAGCAGGCTGCAGCTGTAGATATGTGATGGAAGAGCTATATTTGAATGCGATATCAGATCACATTACTCCAGATGTGTTAACTAAAGTAATAAGCAAATCATCAAGGAAGTTAAGATTGTACTGGTTTGTTGCTGTGCATTCAGTGTCTTTTTTCATACGGCATGAAAAAATATTCACATTAAAAGTACACTTACTGACTTTCCCTGCAATTCCCTACTGTGAGATCTGCAAAAATAATTTTGCATTTGTTATATCAAAAATGTAAACTATTATAGGGCAGTAGCAGTAACTACATTACATCTCCTGAAGTTTATTATTCTGTCATATTAGATAGTAAGATGGATTTGCGGCTCTCTGAACACTAAAGTCTAACTAGCTACTTATAAAAAATGTACTTATGCTGGTAAGAATGCACAAAGAGCTGATGCCTACACTGTTCCCTTTTGTCCCTGATTGTGGAACCAGTAGAAAGTTTGAGAAAGGATCTTCTTTAGGCCGATCTCTACCTGTCTTGGTCTTCTGGTCCAAGTAGGACAGAACTAGGATAAAAAATTTGTCTTACTTGAAATAACATTTAGGGAAACCTATTGGTAGCACTTCAGTGCTTTTAATTTGATTTTTTTTTTTTTTTTTTAATGAGAATAGCAAGAAAAGAGACAAGACTGAAATAACAAATTAGTCCCATTCTCTACAGCTCAAGCTCTAATCTGTGATTTTAAGGATAAGGATCTAATGTAATAGTTTCTTGCAACTTACACCTAATTACAACAGTGTGTTCAAATGGGAAGAAATAAAATGCGTGTTGGCTTTGCCCACAGAATCCCAGCATGAGGCTAAATAAAAGAATGGGAGCGCTGTGATATACAGTGTATTTCAGCAAGGCAAGCAAATGACAGTCATTTTCCAGTTACTGTGCTGTGGAAGAAGGGATGTAACAAGAATTACTGAAACATTCAGCCAACTGACTTGCTACGCACAGACACAGGTGGTTGTGGACTGGTTATGATTTCTGATACATGTTTGATGCAGCACAGAAGCTATGCAACAAATTCTAAAGCTGAGTTTTAAATAGTATCATTCAGTGTGCTTATCAGATGCGGTGGGAAATATAAGACATTATAATTCCTCTCTGAACAGCAGTGGTAGGGCAGGAAATTCAAAACCCCTTGGATGCATTCAGCCATCTTGATTAAACCTGAAGAAAGTCATCTTTCTAAATTTGTGGTGGCAAACTTTGTGCATCTTAACAGGACAAGAACACCTAAATCTCTCATTACAGTATGATTTTGGCCCCATTGCCTTTGAAGTCTTTGGTATAACTCCCATGAAACACAGAAGCACAGGATTATGCTCAATGCAGAGAGACATTCTGAAGAGGAGTGTTTTTGGAAATTGCAGATATTTGAAAGCCTGAGATGCACAGGCAAGACAAATGGTCTGTGTGCATGTGATTTGTTTCAGTGCAATGCAAAGAAGTTTGCATTTGTGTTCTTTACAAATTTGTGTTCTTTTCCACAAAAGTGGAAACTTTTCCTCTCTCTGACAAATTAGGATGAAGAATACTCTATTTCACATAAGACAAAGATTTTCCAGACAACAAAGATTTTCCAGACAACAAAGATTTTCCAGACAATCTAGAGCTCCTAAAATTTCTCTTTCCTTTATAATCCAAGAAGTCACTTACAATAGTTCAAGATCTTAGTTATGAGCTCTTATGTCCTTGTTTTCTCCTGTACTTTTAGTCCAATATCTTTACAACGGCTCTCTGCACCTTTCCAGAACTGATAGTGTACATATAAATCTCATCTCAGCTACAAGAAGAAACTTGTAGAAAACCATTAGTTTTCTACTTAACATCACATCTGTGTCAACAAAAAGCATAATTATTGAGTTGATGATGAATTCATTGGCCACAGATTCTTATTTAAGGAACTTCAAAGAATGGAATATAGAGTAAGTAAAGGGTAAAGAATGAGGTTACAGAATGAATGAATTTTTGAGGTAAGTTTGAAGACATTTAAGTTGTAACAAAACATATCTAGGATGTTCACACTTCTTAATAGTTACCCCTTAGATATAATCTATTACAAATACTTTCACAAATAGCAATTTTGACTTTTTTTGTCATAGAGGAAGAAATGTAAGGAAAAAGTAATGAAAGGCATGGTACATACTGTACTTACTGACTGCTAAAGTGTATGTGTTATCACTTAATGTAATTTATTTTTTAATAAATTCCATGTGATTTTTTTTTCCATAAGTAGACTAAACTAATAGACGGAAGGAAAATAGCTGAAAATTGCACTCTATTATTATGATAATATTTTCTCTAAATATGTAGAACAATCCAGCACCCTTCTATAGATCTGTCAAAGACTGCCAGAGTAGAGGGCTCAGGTTTGATATAAGGAAAACTGTTCTAACTCTGCTTTTTATTGTGAACATAATTCGAATAAACTGGCTGCAAAGGCTGCACTTCTCTGGAAGTTTGTCAGAGCAGGTTTAGACAAACATCTGCCAAGGATGTTTTCACACTCTTTTATGATTACCTTGAGGAAGATAGGATGACAAATTAATGACTCTACAGATTGACTTCAAATGAGGAAAAACAGAGTGAGGAAAAGGGAGTCTGAAGTGTTCATTGGAGTTAAAAAAAAAGTCAGTGTAATTTCCTGGTGGGAGATGTTAACTTTTTTTTTTTTTTTTTTTTTTTTAATTTTTAAAAGGTGAAGAATTTCCCATCTCTGTTAATAATAGAAACACTTTGCAATTCTATATTGCCTTCATCTTAGGATTTCAAAGAACTTTAATGAAATGCATCTCTGAATTTTTCTCCAAGTAGGATAGAAGGGCTCCAAATGCTTCCCTTTTTCTGTTAGTCTATCTGATTTCAAATGTCAGCATTCTCCAGTGGAATGAGGAAACATGAGTAATTGAGGAACAAATATCTTCCAAATTTACTGCACGAAATCATAGCTTTCACTAAGGCAGTTTTCCTGTGCCAGCAATTAATGCAAACACAGTGACCTACATATATTTAAAATGGGACTTACAAAAACTACGTTAACTATTTGGTTTGAAATCAGCAGCTGACTTCAAAAGAAAAGAAATGACACAAACTTTTTATTTATTTTTTTTTATAATAAGGGAGTACTGCCATATTCTCTCATTACTATGGTAAATAGTCACATCGTGCACATTTTAACACATGACTACTTTGAAGTCTGGCTTCAAAGTGGATAAGTAGAGCTACATGCTTTTGCTGTGAACTTCAGAGCAGGGAGCTTTCTACACTTCTGTCTATTCATCTGCAGGTCTCCTGAGCTATTTATCAGTCTTTTAGAATTCAAATATCCCTCACTACCATGTCACTAATTCATATAATGCTGATATGTTTATTATTATTTTAAAAAATATGAAAATGCATGAATGATGAATACAGATGCAATATAGACAGATGGAAAATATGCTAATAATAGATACCACTACAACAGACTTCTCTCATTATGATGATTCCATGTGCAACAAGTAAAATGCTGGGTTTGGGGATATTTGGGATACTTTATTTTTCTGAAAAGCTTTGCGTCTGAGCTAGCATGTAAACATTAAAATCCAGATTTTTTTCAACAGAAAGGGAATTCAAAGATTTTTTTTTTAACTTAAGTACACTTTGATTTCTTTCTCCTTCTTTCCTCTCCCATCTGTCCATCCTTTCAAAAAGCAAAACAGCTGACAAGATGGAAGAGCTGGTCTGAGAAATGTGGGAACAGAAACAGTGCTAAGAGACTCCTCATCATCTAATAGGGGCAAGAACAGTAGACCTGAGTGATTTGTGATGAGATCTGAAGTGAGTCTTGAGATGGGAGACCAGTCCCTGCTGTCATCAGTCCCTCTCAGACCCCCAGGGCTGCCCTGGGAAGCCTCTGCACTCCAGGAGTTCAGCCTGGGATAGAAACAGTTTGCAGCTCCCCGAAGTCTGTGGCTTGCTTCTATGATCCAGGTTTTCAGTTCAGATGTGTGCTTGGCTCAAGGAAATCTATCTGTTAGACCTGATTTGAAGATATTAACTCAGGTTGTCCCAGCATCTTGCCAGGACAGCAGGCCATCAAACCAAAAAAAGATGATGCAAAATAATTTTTTTTTTTTTTTGCCACATTTTTCCCTAACTGCTGTATTGCTGAAAATACAATGTATGTCTCTAGTATACTGTATACTTGATAACTGTACCCCCAATCAGTCCTATCTGTAATAACAATCATCTACACTGCTAGTACTGCAGTGTTATGGCCAACATATGTTAGTTATCACTTTCTTTTGCTTTCAATATTTTTAATTATTCCTTCCTTCCCTCTATTTGTATTATGTATCCCTTTGGCATTTTTTGCCTGAGACTGAGCAAGTTCAGCTTTTATTTGAAAACTTCTGATTTACTGATAGTACTAATGTCAGCATGCTTAGCCGAAACATGCAACTCTACCAGAAAGCTCCACCCTATGAATCATTAATAAGACTGGTAGCTTGCTCCTGAGAATGGCAAGCATTCACATGTACTCTTTTAATTTTCTTGCTATGATGGCTGGTGAAGAAATCCCTATCCAGATCCTCTGAGAGAGTTACTAGTTATTACTAATAGCATTAGTACTGTTGTTACTGTTTTTATTCAATAAAAGAATTTCACATGTGGTTTTGAGGCTAGGTATTCATCTCAAATCTCTCTCACTGCCAGGAAATATAAAGAATAAAGTAAGATCAGAAATCTTCAACTTATTCTATCAGGGTCACAAATTTATGCCACATAACTCAGTGAGACTTTATGTGCCAGGAAAGCCAGACTTGTCTCTCTCCTTTAACAAGAGGCAATCACATTGCTGTATTAGTGCACTGTTTATTTAACAAGAGTGATAAGAAAGGTACTGAACTCTAGTTTAGCCACTTGAAAAGCTGACATCAGGAATGGAGATGAGAGGTATCTGATGAGATCAGTACTCCAGGACTCTCATTTATTTTTGTTTCTGAAATCTATTTAATGGAGCATTTGTCTGTGAAGGAAGAAAAATGAGCACCTAAAATGACTGCACTCATTTGTTCTTTGAGGAATTTACTTGCTTAAGACTTATGCATCAGAATGTCATATATTAAAAAGGGCTCTGATGTTTTATACAACAAGGAAGTACCATTGTATGAATATATAAATAGCTCTTTTCTGCTTATAATACACAAAGGCAATGCATGGAGTATACCATGAGGTTTTGCTTAGCTTTGAAGCTAGCTTTAGCGTAGTGTTAACTGCCAGAAGACTGAACAGGCAGCCACACCCCTCACCTCCAAATTAAACTCTGCTCAGCTTCACTTTCAGCCTGCTCCAAATGTAGCACACGCTAATAATGCAGGCCCTCTGCTCCCCCGTGGAAGAAGTATTGTTGCTAACAGCTTCTGATTTGGCTGCAGTAATGCACATGGGCAAACAAAATGAACATAACAGATAAAGAGTGTGACAGCCAAAATCTGATAAGAAAAATGAGAATTGTCTAGCTGAAAGTGGGGCAGTTGGCATATATGAATGTAGAGGCAGAGAGCCTTGTTATAAAAGTGCAGAGCAGCAATGAAAACACCAGTTAGTCATAGAGAAAATTCAGTGGTTTTGATCATGCTGAGTCTGCGCACCACAAGCTCTCAGTGAAAGGCTACAAGCTATTTCTTCAGCATTTGACCCAGTCATTATAATTTGTTCCTGCTGGTTCTGCAAGAATAGTGCTGAAGGAGTGGAATAGAAAAAGAGGGGGAAAAAAAAAAAGGAAATCAACACGTTCTTTAGACATGTCTCAGAGATGGTGCTTTCGATTAAGTAAATAGCTAATTCTCTCTTTCTCTTGAAACTTGGTAATTCACTATAGGCTGTGAGCAAGGGTATCTCTTGTTCAGTTTTCTTATACAGTTGAAAATAAAAGTATTAGAGTACATCAGAAAGAGAAGTTAAAGCACTTCAATCACAACAGAAGTTTGCTGAAAAGAATTAGACTGACCTCTGTAAAAGATGTATTATTCATTACATTAAATATATGGACAATTTATTCTCATTAAGTGTAAATTGTAAGAACATATATGGTCCTAGAGAAAATTGTATGTTGATAACTAGCATTGACTCAACTACCCTTGTAACTACTTCCTGATTTAAATGCTCACACAAGGACGTCTATCTGATAGAAGATGCTAAGTTAGCCAAGCCAAGTGTGTTCAACTGAGCCAAGGGCATCATCATTTAATTTCACCAGAAGGCGAAGAGAGTGACAGGGCTGGAAAGCGAGTGCATGTTGATGTCAAACTTGAGTAGTTCCTCATTGCATTCTGAGGCTCTGGAGGACTGATCTAAATAGTTCAGGTTTTGATTCAAACCTAGATGATTTCTGGATTTGTAAGGAAATTTCTTCTGCTTCAGTGTATTGCAGTGAACAGATAATGACTGCAAAATACCCTGAGAAGAGAGCAAATATTGAAAACATTTGTGAGAGCAAACTCTGTGGCATCTGCAAGCCCTAGTGAATGTCAATCTCCCTGATATCTATAGTGTGTGTAACTGGGCTGTTACTTCATATCCCTGCAGCTTACTTATCCAAATCAACCTGTCAAACAAAGAAAACAAGTCCCCCTCCAATTAACTCAGAACAAATGTTTTAATTCCACAGGAAGAGCTGGATCTTCTGTTCATACAGATTGGAATATAGGATGTTGGAGAGAAAGGCTGCAAAAGCAGCAGAAAGGACACTTTTGCCAAGTTAGACATTTGTGGGAAGACTCTACACTTTTCATCTCCACACACAGAATATACATTTCACACATTACAGCTACAAAGAGCAAAATTTAAAACATTACATGAGATATTAAGCTTACTGTTTAGCATAAGTAGACAGCATGCTGTGTCGGTTAAGGCCACCTGCTTAATATATGAAACTCTTAATGCTCCCACTTGTCTTGCATAATGTAAAAATTCTATAAAAAAGAATTTGGATTATTGGCATAGGCTTGGTTTGGAGAGCAACAGAAGACAAGAAAACCCAAAAATGCTTCATAGTATTTCAGTGTGCATTATTAAAGAGTACTGTGTTTGTTCAGAATAAATCACAGAATACAAGAAAGTCGCAAGAAGTGTCATGAAGCAATGACACTGATGTGGTTTTTATCTACCTCCAGTGAAAGAACCAAGGCACTCAATGAAAACGATTGCATACAAGGTTTAAAATAAACAACGCACATAATTAAGCTGAGGTATTTGTTTCCACAGGGCTCTGTTGATGTCAGAAGTGTACATAGATTGGAAAGTAAATTAAAGTTAGGAAAAATAAAAGAGGGATCAGGGCTTTCTGTTGCAATTAGACCACCTGTGACTCAGTAGGTCTTGAAGGTGCACAGTGGAGGATGTTTCAAGAGGGTTCTTTGCTCTTCCTTAGTATGTCTGATAATGACAATTACCAGAAACAAGACACTTGGTTAGCTGGAGTTTCTCAGCTGTGTGTTATTTTCATCTGCCAGAGTCTAACTTATACTATATATGAGACAGATGGCCTTTATCCTGTTGGGGGTGAGCAGTAGTATCTTGATCTTAACATATAAAACTTTTTATAAGTAATTTAAGTAATAAAATGTAATTGTAATAGTAATATAATTGACTGAATTTTAATAAATCATAACATTAAACAAGTAAATATAATCACTGAAAATGATGGATATGCCTCCATGTTTTTCACCAGTTGTCACTGAGTTTATTATGTCTGCAGGAAGTTAATCCTGCTTAAGGTTCCAACAGGTAACATGAAGGCTTAGCTAAGTAGTTTTATTGATATTAAATTGTTATTGTGTAGGATATGAGGAAAACTCATGCCTTCTGAGTGGATTATATATCATATAATCTAATTTTTGCAATGAAACACACTGAATAAATTAAAGCATATTAGACTCCTGAGATGGGAACACAAGAACTATTTTGACTTCAGAGAAGCTGGAGGAATGTATATCTCACAAAACTGAGATGCTGAGTTTTGGGTGTCATTTTAAAAACAGTTTTATCTTTTTTGTTCTTTTGAATGTTATTCAGTTCCATAAGCAAGGTACATGTGACTTATTGCATCTTGGAACGAGTTCCTAGAAAACAGCTTTTCATATAGCATGAAGGATCCGACTATTCAAAATACGACCATATAAAGAGAGATAAGAGAATACTTTCCAGCATTTGTTTGACCTTGTATTTAGTCATGGTAGCTCTGGCTGGAGTTCAATACAAAATCATGTTTTTTTTCTGTATAACTTCATCTTCAGGCTTCTGCATGGAACACAACCTACAGAAAGTGTAAATGTCATTGCTCAGTCTCACTGGTTTTTGAAGAAAAGTTACTCACTAAGAGAACACTTTCCTCTTGGAACAGTTAGTATCTCACCTTTTCCCATAGTCTATGACAGAAGAAGTCTCACATTTCAGCAAGATGTGAGTTGTTTGCAATATAACTGAAGCAGTCACTGACAGAGATTTACAGCAGACATCCAAAACAGACAATCTTAACTACATAGAGCTGGAGAAAAATAAAAGATGATGATGATGAGAGTAATTTAGAGAATGGTGATGATGACTACAGTGGCTTCAATTAAATGAATATTTTGAGCCTACAGTGTTTTTTGAGTATATTTTCTATGACTTAGTCTTCTTGATCACATAATGGGCAAAATATTTTTCAAGATAAATGAAAGTGTGATAATGTTACAGTAGAAAATCAGGAGCAAATGTTAAAGGAAATTAAAGCCTTTGCAACATGAACATTTATTTTTATGCTTTTTTTTTTTTGTCCCTATACATTCACATTTTCTATTTCCTGACCATTTTTTAGGCAGCAAGGTTATTCATGAGATGGAAACAAACAGTATCGTAAAAAGCTATGTTATTTGCATGTCAGAAAATTGATTACCTTACCTTAACCTGCTGTTCTTTTACTTTCTATCACAAATGAACATTCCTTCATGCTTTACTATGAACTTGTAAACAAACATTGAAAAATGAACATTGTTCACTGATTATTATTCAAAGCTACAATTTTTTATTTTATTTAGTAACTGTGTCAGATCACATGAAATACAAATTCTTATCATACAGATAGATAAGAGGCAGTAAAATAGAGTGCAGTAAAATTTGGGAAAACATTAGAGCAAATTAAAATAAGTGGAAAACACTGTATTGCTCTTTGGTGGCTATCTAGGCATGTCTTGCATGATCTCAGTTTATTTTACATAGTTTTCTCATTTTTATTTGGCTCTTGGACTAAATATCCTTACTGGATTTTCAACACATAATCTAAAACTGGAAGACAATGAAGACCGAGGTATTTTAAAGCTTCCAGCAATAATCTTTCTTTATTTTCAGTTTCAATTAAGGATTTAGCAGATAAAGAAAAAAAATATTTCCACTTAGCAGGTTTTCTATGATTTCAGACTTTTATCTTGCACATTCAATCACTGTTATGTGTAACACGGGTTTATCTTTCTCAAACCATGAGAAATGTAAATTCTGTATAGAAAGAATAATAAAATAAAAATCAAAATATTTTCCATTGCTGCGACTTACATTGCTGACTGTCAGCATTTTTTCTGGCATATCAACTGCCATGCAATCTTCTTCATGTCCCTTTGGCAAATCAATCCTCCAGTTAAAGTTATAGTATAAGAGAAAATACAGAAAAGAAGAAGGAGGATGAGTGTTGTGGAGGAAGGTAGACTCTATATCAGTAAATTGCAGGAGGTTAAATAAATTGATTTCTCTTCTTAAAAAATTACAATAAAGAAGAATAAATGATTAAGATGATCTTTTAAAGCTCAGATATTAAACAGCAGGTTTTGTACCAGCATTAAGCTATGATTTAAAACCACAAAAATAAGAATTAAGAGATGGAAAGTCATCTGATTTATACTGGCCAAAAATTATGGTTTAATAATAATAATAATAATAATAGTAATACTTCATTAAATATTTTTTTGTTTTGAAAAAATTATAATAAATTTCTTTACATTTTATAGGCTCAGGTATGTTTAACAAACTCAGTTTGAAAGATTGCTGTAGAATAAGAAATTAACATATTAAAGCACTCCAATATATTTTTCAGTACAATCTGAGTGATTTTGTCCTATGTGGCTATCACAGCTAGCTTTAGCTAGAACAAGTATAGACCAAACAGGATTTCCAAATTTTATTGAAGAATAAAGAATAAAGAACTGTAAAGTGGTTTACTGTCTTCTGAAAAAAGAACAACACACATCAGACACACAGAGTCTTATGGCTATCTCCAGAACACTGCAAGAAAGCAATTTCTGGTACTGAGTTTGACACATTCCTTTCAATAACCAAATGAATTCTTATTCCCCAAAATCTCTGAAAAAGCCTAGTGATACTGCATGCAAGCATAAAGTAGTATCCCAAATGAAAATAATGTTTTAACTCACATATGAAAACCCTTGTAGTTTCCAAGGTCAAACATCCACATAGAAACTATGTTTTGTTCTAAAAAAACCTCTCTCATAATTCATTCAAAGCATTCACAATCTAGGAGACTTTAAAGATAAATCCTAATTTACATTGGTGTATATTCACATTTAGTACTCTCTTTGTCTCTCATCACTTCCAGGGAACTGAAATCTATCCAGTTCTGCTCACTAGTCCTTTACTTTAAATGTGCCATGTGACGTTACATTGTTCTGGGCAGCCTGGTCTAGTGGTTGACGACCTTGCCCACGGGAGGGAGGTTGAAACTAGGTGACTTTTGAGGTCCTTTCCAACCCAGGCCATTCTATGATTCTTTGATTTTATGATGATTCTATGATTACAGCTCCTTTTAGGGCTGGGAGCACTAGCTCTTTTTGAGACTTGAATGTTTATTTCCCTACCTCTTAAGATTTTTATTTTACTTAAGATAAATCTCTCTTTAGACTTGTTTTCTATTTCTAAATGTAACATAAGTCTGGAGAACTACTAAAAAATTACACTTTTGGAACTATTAGTATCAATGGAAAATGTTAACATTTAGTACACAGTGAAGTATTGATTACTTGCCTGAAGAAGCAACCCAAAGTTTATTACATTTAAAACAATTCTATTTTGATTCCTGACACCAAAGAGAAGATGGAGCAGATTTCAACTGCTTCTGCTAATGACTGCAAAATACACTGCTTTTTGTATCTTTTTGCATATGGCATGGTAATCTTTTGTCTGTAACACTTTAAATTGCAAAATACCATTTCAGAGGAAAGAGTGATGAAAGCAGTTATAAAACAATATTTACTGACTTGAAAAGATCAAACATTTTAGAATCCTCTTTTTTTTTTTTTTTTTTTTCTGCAACATAACAGTTTGGAAAATATTAATGTGATAACTATGATATTTTTCAGTTTTTTGGCAAGAAAGTATTGAAGCTGGTTAATTTTCACATTTCTGCTGTTAAAAGAGAAAAAAAAAAAAAAACAAAACCATCAGAATTCAGATTTTGTGTCAATCAGTAGCTGCTTCTTAATTTGCATTTGTCCAAGTTGAAGCCAATCATTAGGTCTCTGGAAATCTCTCTATTGATGTATGTGGGAAATATGCATAGGAAATATGTCCCTAAATACCTAAAATAAATTGTAGTGGATGATACACATATTTTTTTCTGATGCCATTTCAGAAGATATGAATTAAAGAAGTCAAATGTGTGAATTATAAGAAATTCCATTAAGCAATTCCACTGTCATTTCCCCCAAACATATCTAAATCAATTTATCAGGTAAATCAAGGAGGCCTGCCTTTGAAAAACATTGCCTCTATCATAGTAAATCTCCCTTTTACTTTAATTTTTGTTATATCCAATTATCTTCTCTCTAGAGAACTAAAACCACTGGTTAATACTGCTGAAATAAGTGATTTGCAAGTTTGTTACAGAATCAAAAAAAAGAACATCAAAAATCAGTGAGAGGCTACGTGGGATACTCAGGCGGAGAGAGTTACTAGAAAATGATTACTAGCAAGTTCTGGTAGCGCCATCTCCTATTGTCCTGTAGATAATGAAGACACATGTCTCTTACTAAGATTATAGCTACTGTATTTTCACAATATTTCTTTTTTATTTCACCACAATCAAGTATTCAGAAGTCATATCAGGATTAACAATTTTAGAGTAGAATTGCCTTATTTTTGTTTTCTGCTGGGAGAATGTGTCCAGTTGTGTCTGATATTCTGTTTACTGGTACTTGCATGTCAGCTTTAATGTTAGGACAAATTCTGAAATCACTGAAGTCTATTGAAAGATTTACATCAATGAGAGGGTACTGTAACACACATCTACTCTGAAGTCCGAAAGCTGACTGCACTGAGATTAAAAGTGTGGTTATTTTGAAGGGGCTCAGACAGAAGACTCCGCAAAATTATCATGACTTCAGTTATGGTGCTAGATATATTTGGATTCTTCTGCTGGATATGGTCAGCTTCTTTTCCTGGTTTGTCTTAGCCTTTTTTTCTGCTTTGTTGTTGTTGTTGTTTTTTAATAAAAGTTTTTATAGGAAGCAATGCAATCAGTAAAAGAATAGATATTCCCTTATTTGACATTGAAAATCTAAGGTTCTGTGTAAAGCTAGATTGTGTTTGAAAAGGTATTCTTCAATCATACTGGGGTAATTTGTGAATTAGGTCTAGGAAATTTCATTTTACAATTTAGATGTGAAGTCCTGAAAAATAATGACTTGTCAAAATTTAAAGAGAAGATAACTTCCATTAATCAAATTCTCCTTTTACATAAAAGTAATAAATGAGAGCACAATGTGTAAAATACTGAATTTATCATTTGACAGTGTTGTTTCTACCAGCATTAACTTTGTCTTCACTATTAATTAGCATTTCTCTATCATTTTTTTTGTCATGTCAAGTCAAAATTTAATCCGTAAAGATATAGTCGTAGAGGAGTTTGATATCCATGCTTATTTTATCCACTTCTTGGTCTCAAGGAATGGAATTTTGCCTTTGTCTAAATTTTCATAGAAAGAAACAGAAGTGAAACTAAACCCACTTCTCATTAAAAATAAGTTATGAGATGAAACATCTGATCTCTACTGGAAGAACAGCATTGCTGTAAAATATAACGAATTATTTCCAAAAGAACTTACGTGTTATTTTTAGGTTTTTTTTTTTCCTTCTAAATTGGTTTATATGGATCTCTGAGAATAAAATTAAGAAAATTATTCTTAATATTATTTTTATTAATATTTGGTGATTAGTGAGGCTATGGAAAAAATTTTATTTGGAAAAAAAGAACGCTGTGTAATTCTGTTGTAAACATAAAAATGTTTTTGACAAAAGCTGTAAATCAAAGCCAGTGATTTCCTACTTTTTTGGCTATAATGTTACATGAATGACAATATAAATGCAATGAGATGGTGCATTTTTTTTTAATTTTTATTTTTTTTAGTGGGTAGAATTAGGCTACACTGCCACACAAGTTTATGTTTCATTTTCCAATATAGGAGGCCCTTCATTTTCATTGAATTCGTATTTCTATTCTGGTTATGATTTTGCCATTTAAATCTTGGGAACCGCTGAATTTCATGTTCCTGCTCATAATTACAGTGCTGGCGAATAAACAAGAGGTACTGTTTCTTATTTGTTCCTCTATCATTCACTCACTACCTTTGATTATATTTCATTCTTTCATGTCTCAGTCATCCAAAAGTGGTAGAAATAGTCTGAGCAGTAGCAGAAGCTCTGATACAGAGCTTGATTTATGGAACTTAATTAACAGAATTAAAGAAAGAAAATATAACTGATGCCAATCAACACAGGTTCAGAAAAAAATGAATCATGTCAAACTAACAATATCTTTTTTGATGAGATTAAATATTTGACTGATAAAGATAGCAGTGTTCATGTAATATGATTAGACTTCTAATTTCACATCACATGCCCTTTGATTAAAGAACTTGAACAATATGCCATCAACACATTAAGTAGATTAAAAACTGTTAATTAAGAGATCTCTATATAAAATCGCAAATGAGTAATCATAAGTAAGTGGATGTTTCTGAAAAAATCTCACAGAATTTGATTCTTTATCCCATGCTATTTTGATAATTATCTAGAAAGCATACAATTATCTTTAGTAAATTCTGCACATTATTCAAACTTGGAAGAAAAATAAATGATCATAAAGATAGATTACCCATCAGTTGCTGCTAGGCAATCCAGACTGATCAACAGCTCCACCATGGACAAGAAAAAAAAAAAAAAAAAAAAAAAAAAAAGTGCATTTTAGTTTTGACAAAATCATGTCCTCAGAAAAAAGAATGATGCATAATGGAAGCATCCTGAAAGAGCTACTCTAAAAGAACTCAGGGCTCATGACAGAGTAGAATAATAGAATTTCTGCCTGTAGATGTGGAAAAATTCCTAGACTTCAAAATATGTTTTACCACAGATAAAAGCCTGGTTGAAATTCTCTCTTGCCCTTATTCAACACCTGACCTGTGCTCAAAAATTATTTGTTCCAATTGGCACTGGCCAAAAACATCCAAAGATTGGCTGGAGATGAATGATTGATCATCTGCTAAGACTTTCAGGCTCTAGGAAGTGAGTGAATGGGTTAAGATCCTTTCACATGAAAATGAGAGACTATTTTATGACTGACAGTAATGTTGTTGATTCAGGAATAATATGGATAGAATGAGTGTTAGAGGATGTTACAAATATGAAATGATTTAGGAAAGCATACAGTAATGATTAAAGGACTTAACAAAATAATCTAGAAATAGAGTCTGAGAACAAGTGAAGAAGTTAATCTATTGTTTCTTAGCAGAAGACATTAAAGGAGTCAAGTATATGCTGCTTAGTTATACATGAAACAGAGTATTGATAGAGTGTTCAGTTAAGGAACAAGAGGATAATAATGAAGTTAGTGGAAGCAGAACATAGAAAAAATGAAAATGGAAGAAAAGGAGGAGGGGAGTGATAGTGAGCTTTCCCATGATAAAGTGTGGGATGGTATAGCTAGGTTAGAAGGATTGGGTGTTAGTGAGAGCCCTCAACCTGCTGCCCTGAGACATGCTGACCACTTGAAATCTAATGACGATGAGTCAGGGACCACTGAGGCAATAGGAAATGGCAACAGGGAAACTAAGGAAAATATTACAAAGTAATTAAGGAGCTATTTTCCAAGAAGAACACAAGGCCTGCTGACTAGCTGAAGTGCTGCATCATGAATGTCACTGCAGGATACAGCGCTTCAGTTTCTCGATTCAGCTCCTGAATACTACAAGGCCAGATGATTTCTTCATGCAACCTGGCCACCTCCTCAAAAAATTAATCAAAGTAGGTGCACTTGCACCCAAGAAATCTGGCTCTGCCCAAAGGGCCTTGTGGGACTTCCAGATTCTGGAATTCCCCCACAGAAGATTCAGGCAACTCTGTCACTCCTTGGGAAGGCTCTTTGGATACGTGTATCAGCCTACAAGGATTGTGACCCCTCTGTCTGGGTTTCCACTGCAGTCCAACAGTTAAAGTGGTTGGTCACAATGATTTTTTTAGTAGAGTGCATCTCCCTGCTATTCTCAGAAATCTCAGCAGAGAGTTGATACTGACGGTATATGGCCTGAATATGATTTTTAGGGCAGATTAATTTTGAACTAAGACAAATTAAATGTATGATACATTTGTAGCTGAAATATCTTGATTTTGTTCTTTTTCTCAAATATTTCACTATAGTTGTGCCTAGAAATTTTTTCTCTGATTTTTGGACGAAGTTTCCAGGAACTAATGTGATACAATTGTCTCTCAGTTTTGATTAATATTCATTTCTAGATGTATTTAGCATGATGCTAGCTAATACTGACATCATGTAATATGGAATAAATAGATATGAAAGAAATTTTAAAAGTAAATATTAGAAATGACTGTGAGAAAGAAAAAAAATCTTCACAAAATTAGAAATTAATTTGCCAAATTACTTTTAAGTTGGATATATCCAAATTATGAAAGGGAATAATAATTCAGAAATTAATGTGCCTATGAAGTAAAACAGACTTTCTTACAATTGAATTATAGGAGTTCAGATTTCTAAAATATATTCAAGTATTTAGTATAAATACAGTACAACTATTTCTAGTAAAATATAGAAAAAAAATAGTTAAAATGAAAAAAAAACCAAACAAACCATAAAGCACCAGAGAGATAAGAACTAAGGTAAATAAAGAAATCAGCTTGGATCACACAGGTAAAAGCAATTCAAATTTTACACGAACTTAAAAACTTGTCTGTCTTCCTGATAGCTGAGCAAGAGGTATAATCATTTATACATTCCAAAATTATTTATTAAGTTCTATCAATGCATACATCAAAACAGTATACTATGTGAAAGAATCAAAAGAGGGACAGAGGAAAATCTTTAAATCTAAGACCAAAATTTTAAGTCATATCTAGCTGGAATGATAAAGAAATAGCTAGTGGGAGAAAAAAAAAAAAAAAAAAAAAAAAAATCAGAAAAATTGAATTAGAAAAAAAGTGAGCAGTTTCTGTGTTTGTCTCCATTGATTCTTGCCTGGAAATGACAGCAGTTATTAATAGTAATGAGATACAGCAATCAGATATGTAGGCAACTTAATTCCTTCATTCTTATGATGCTGCTATAAAGGTGGGGCAGATTTACCACTGTCTTATCTCTGCTTTAGCCTTTTGTTATTACTGGCAGTGAGATGTGTACGGTCCAAGTGTCCAGTCCTCATAATCTTTTCATTTACTTTTAGATCACTATTAGCTGAATAGAAATCCCAATATATTGGGATTTATATTATCAATTAAATATTAATATTATAGCTGTCTTAATATCTGTTCCATTTGAGTCTTGAATTTATACGGGGGTCAGTTTTCAGTGGGTGAATTGTCTCGAATTACCGTTTGCACAGAAAGAAAGCCGAAGATATAAACTGAATGAAGCACTAAGTGCTTAGTTGCACTGGTTGCACTAAGAGGATCTTCTGCTGAACGGTCAGACTCACGCTACTAAAGCCTTTAATCCTACACTGAGGACTCATGCAAAGTTTATTTATTAGTAATATGAGCAACACAGGCAAATTCTTGAGTAGGGAGGGCCTGGGCATCATTTGGCAGATTTCTAATTGGGCAAACTAGCAGCACAAGAGGGATGATCCTAACAAAGAATGCAAATGGCTAATCTCCAACTTCCAGACACAGCTTACTGCACAGGTAGAGAGATGGTTTCAGGGGACCAGGGTGCTCGGAAACTGCTGTAAAACAGTCTGAATGTAGAAAAAAAAGCATCACAAACATTTAAGAACAAATTCATTTCCAAACAACTTCAGAAGTTTTAAGTACTTCTTCAAGCAGCAGCAGTAGTATTAATTAAGATAATAAGTCTGTCTGTCTAATATTCCTAATGGATGTTTCTGTGTAAAGGCCCACAGATGGCTCCAGCAATGAGGAGGAGGAAAACACATTCTCCAAATGTCAGAGAAGAATAAAAGCCAACTAAACAAACTAAACAAGGTACTGACTATTGACACTTGCAGCAGGAAGCTAAAACCCTACTTTGCAATAAGATTATGATGCTTTCTGTTGTTGTTATTGTTGATCATCATTAGAAGAAAGCCTTGCCAAGTAAGAAAAGATCACTGTGAAGAATACAAATTACACAAAATGTATTCCAGTATTTTACTGACCAGAGTGCTCCGCTGTTGGCAGAGCATATAAAGATAACTATTTGGGTAATTTACAACTGAATGCTTTTGGGAAAGTGAAATTTATGGGCTTTATTGAGACACAGTCCAAAAATCATGATAAGTGGTTAACAGCCCCCATTATTCCTTTTACCAAGCAGCATTCTGTAAATGGTTGTTGCAAGTTTTGCTATTTGTTTACACCTTATTCAGTGTGACTGGGCCAACAAAAAGAAAGACACAGTAGAAAAAAATAACAATTTGTTATGCCAGTAGAGGACAGTAGAGCAGGGGATTTGAAAGAATTTTGCTTCACCTGGCTATTAAGAAGGGTGGTGCAATTCAGAATTCAGCAGAATATCACAGTAGGACTCCCAGTCTGGAAGGGGTACTCAGAAGAGTTTCAGATATTAGCTCTGCACTCCTCTTGTGACATTGCAGGAGCACACTCTGTTTCAACACGTTATCATACTTGAAATGACTGAACATACTGCAAGTGACTGCAAGTGACACATCCATAGTACGGTCTGAACATGAAACATTTACAGAAACTGTATATTGGGTATGCAATTTGGGAGTACTTTCTTATTTGGCTTCCTAGAGCCACAAAGAGATCTTCAAATAATTGGTTACTTAGCTGCTTCCAATTACCTAAATGATTTTGTTATATTGCCTTAAGTGCCACGACAGTTATTATTAGAGATTAGAGATTTCCCAAATTGCAAAAGGATTACTTAAAATTCTGGTAAAAACAAACAGCTTCTGATAAATCTTCATTTGCAGTCACTTAAAAAAAAAGTGTATTCATTGCTTCTGGGACTATCACACTCTTTATTTTTCTTACCAATTAATACAGAACCATACAATTTTCAGTGTTCTTCCCTAAAAATGTAAAATATTGAAATACCAGAAAAAACATATGTATAAACTGTCAATCAAATTATTCATAACTAAACAGAAGATACCCTATTCTGATATTTTAAAAACAGCTAAAGTAAATTGTACTTGATTTTTTTTTCAGTAGATACGAAATGGACTGTACTGGAAACTGATGTGTCCCAAACACCACTGTATTGACTTTGTGAATCCTTGAAGAGCTGAACACAGTGCAAAAAGCACTTCAGGGTACAACATGGCATGTAGACATTGCAAGGGCAAGACAGCAAAGACCTGACATTTGTGTCTACATTCTCTTTTCAGAAATTTAAAATCTTCACTGTATTTTGGGAGCCCCGATGTCTTTGCAAATCTAGTTCAGATCCGGTCTGTGCCTCGGTTCTATACCATCATAGCAAGACTGACATTCTCTGCCCAATAAGGGTGCTGTAAATTCTTCCAATTTTGTAAAGACTGGAAATCTTTTAGAAAAACTAAGAGAAAACAGCCCTTGATGAACATCAGGCCCTCTATTGTGAATATGTATTGGACTGAATGAACTAGACAGTCTCATTTCTTTCACCATAGTCTGAACAGAGCCTTTCACCAGACTATAGAGAATCTGTAGAATTGCTGAAACATTGACTTCCTTTATAAGGCAAGAAAAAGCCAGAATTTAAAGCATATATTTCAGTATTAAATTTTATCTCCAGGTTTCTCATAAGGACCACACCTCTACAGTCATATTTATGAGCTTGTGACAAGGCCACAACTACGCCCTTCATGTTCAAGTTACAACTTTGGATGTAACCTTCATCTTTTGCACAACTTCTATTCTGCTGGAAGAGTCCCATCCTATGTCTTACTAAAACTACAGAACAGGCAGCAGCTTTGTCTACCTGCCACTTAAATGTTGTGTTTTTTCACTTCATTGAAATTTTCAGCACTTTTTCCAAAGCCTTTGACATTTGGCAGGCTCTTAAGCAACAAAAGCAAACTTGAAAATCATTTTTGTTTTCTGTATGTGAAAGCCACAGGTGGTTTTGTTCAACTGTAAATATCATCAAGCTTTCTCCTTACTCTGACATTCCTCATATGTTGTGTTTCACTGAAGTTTTGTGTTGCAGTCAAATTTACACTAACTAAGGCAAACCAGGAGTCCTGTAAAAATGGGTTATTTTTTTGTCCTAGTGTTCTCCTAGTGTGAACTTTTCCATGATTATATTAGGCTTTTTTTCTTATATTATTAATTAAAATTTCACTTTCAGTTAAGCTGAAATATTGAAACACAGATCTATTATTTCTGATACAAAAAGTCAACCGAGAACCACATCTGTTCATGCTATTAGTATGATTTCATCCTCATTGATGTTTTAACAGAATAATTTAATGTTATCTCAGGAGGCTTGAGGAACCTTAACCTGTCCTTTGAGCAGCTTGAATTTGAGTAACATTGTATGGGCTTTGCAGATCTTAATGTATTTGCAGTTTTGAAGTCAAGCCAAAAATACATGAAATTACTCTGTAGAATTTCTGGAATATATATGAATAAGATGGTGCCTAGTTTCCACATGATCAGTACCAAAGGCTAATGTATACTTTCCAGACATAAATGCCATAAGACCAAAAAAAAAGAAATCAACAACATGCAGGCATGACAAAAACAAAATACATATTATTTCAAGGGAACATGTGCTGGAAGAAGAGGAAAGTATCATACTGTCAAGGAGAAAATAGAAATGGTAAAATTAGTAGAACATGGTGTTAAATTACTTAAGTAGCATGTTTTGGGGTTTTTTTGTTTGGTTGTTTGTTTACTCTGGTAATCTTTTACGTAGAATTATCAAATAGTGGGTTTTTTTTGCATTAATAGAGAAAATAGAGTTAAAAGCTTATAAATTTATACATAAATTGTTGTGTAATTTTATAGAGCTCGCTAATTTGTGACGTCCAAGTCAGTCAACACTGGTAATATCTATATCAGTATATATAGAGATAATTATGCCTCTTCTTCACATTTTTCTGCTATTGCATCTGTCACATCTTTTTTCAGTATGCAGTGACTACATTTTTACTACTGCACTCTTTCTGAATAGTGTGAATCTGATGTATGAAAAGCAAATGTTTATTTCAGAATAAGAAAAACAATGAGGCAAGACAGAACAACTCTGAAATTTGCACTAAGTTGGAATACAGTGTCTTCCTTGCCTGTATTCTGCTTCTGAACAGAAATGCTAAATGGCACCTGCTCTTAATAGAGAATAAATCTGTTTTTAATGGTGTAGTACTAGAATTAGAATGCATGATTTCTCCACTCACTGTGTTCTGTATACATTCCATTAGACATTTTATATTATGGCATTATGTCTAATCCTGATTTTTTTCCTCATTTGTATATTTCATATCTACTGAAATCAGTGAAGTTAGGGAAATTGTATCTGTACTTGGAAAATCTCACTATTAGGTAGCACTGTTTTCTGTTGTTACAAAATACACACTGCTTTGTGGGACTTGAATTCTCTTTATCCAGGGGAATGCAGAGCAGAGGCAAACTTCCAGAATGAGGCACAGACTCTGAAATGACAGTTCCCAGAAGAGTAGTCTAAGGCTGATTGGTTTCTGTGTGGAAATGACAAGTTTCTTATGATGTTTTTAGGAACTCACTTTACCTCGTGGCACTTCAGATTATCCAATTGCTCCGTGTCACTGCATACAGCCAGGCTGATGAGTCCAGCTGAGAAATGTTAGTGATGATTTTCTTCCAGAAAGCATTGTCTTATCAGCGAAGCATGTGAAATACCTGTTCTATCCATACTCCTGCCAGGAAAGAGCTATTGTGGCAAGGTACAAGATGAGTCAATTTTATGTCACAGAAAAAGAAGAATCATATCTGGCTGAAACTGCTGCTATTGACCATTGTTTTAGGTTTTATTACTTTCTGCATCATTGTGAGGGATATTTGCCCTGACTTTAGCTGTGCTGAGCCCTTGTGTTCTTCCTTTCAATTAGGCATTTCAAAACACCCTATGACATTAAGGAAGTCCATCCTGAGCGCGTCATATATTGAAATACTGCTTATGTTGTTTATTTCACAGGTGAGAGGGAAATTCTAACTGTGGTTTTCTTCACTCAAAATTACTGAAAACCTTGAATAAAAGACAACAGATATACAAACATTCCTCTCTAAAAATTGACATTTAAGTTATGTGAAGTTAACTTTGGCAGAAATTTAACCACCTTACAGAAATTTTTACTCGAAAGAAATTCAGTATGAGTGATCAACTCAGCCACTCATTAATAGAATAGAACCCAGAAATTCTGATTTGCTGCGAACCCCTTCTGATCACTGAATATCAGACACCCTCTGTAACATCAGTGCTCCCTCTGTAAGCCTCTGATATAGCATCTTTTCCAGCATATCCATTTGTACTAAGTGAATTGCTTTACCAGAACCTCGCCTTCTCTGAAAGCGCGGAATGTATCCTTTTGAAATGTGTTTCTTCCTTAAATGTGCCAGGAGTGCATACATGGCATTCTTCCAGGTGAGATTCAGTACTATATTTGGAAGTTTTTTCTCATGAGATTCAGTTTGATTCCTGGGGAGTAGGTAGTTGCACTATTTTTTTAAAGGTTCATTTCAGCCAAGTATTGTCTGCTCTTAAACATCACTTAGAATTTTTAAACTTCTCTATGAGGTGCAACTAAAGGGCTCCCTAAATGAAGCAATTAAAAATATCAACGATAGCATTACTGATTTTTATTTTTACACCTCATTTCTAAATACAGTCTAGTCACACTGAATAATGTTTGGCAATCAGTTTGAAGTATATCATTTATATTGGTTTCTGTCTTTTTTTTTTCCAACTTATCCTTCTTCCGTCTATTCTTTACTGATTACAGAGTACCCATTTGCAAATTATAATTATTCTGAGCACAGCCCCATAAGATAGAGGCTGACTTTTGATTATGAATATGTTGATTTTTTCAGACTTTAACTGCTTCCCTTAAGAAAACAAATAAGCATACAAACCAACAATCAGAAATCCCAGTAAGATTAATGCTCAGTTGTCTATACATCCACAATAAAGTGAGCATTTAACAATCAGTTATATCACTTCTCTTATTTTGCAATCAAAGAATGTGATATGTGGTCCAATTTCTATTAAAATACAAGAGGAAACTTTTTATGTGTGTGTATATCTTTAAGTGAATTTTTCAGTCGTCTCTTATCAATGTCATTGTACTTGATAGTCTAAATAAATAAATAATAAATTCAAAATAAAAATAAATCTTTGTAGATTGTAAATGACAGCAAAAAGGAAAGCAAGCACTACTCTGAATAGATACTTCTTTTCTTGGAGGTAAGCTTTGGAATCATGCTGAAGCTCATCCTGTACTTTTCAGGACAGGGTAATATATGCCCAGTTAGAGTACTATTTTTTATCTAAATTTAAAACTAAGACATTTGGAGCTCTCCGTGATATTCTAAGTAGTGTACAGGTGACGGGAGCCTTTGTCTGAGTATCAGAAACACACCTGTGACCAAGAAGATGAACTTTTACTACTGCTTCCTGAATGGTGTTTTTAGAAGTTTGGAAAGTTCATTGATGGCACTTGGACAGAATTTATACATTTAAATTCAGGAAAGCAGTCTGGAAAAATCAAACATAATGTGGGATACTGAAAGCATCAGAAATGTGAAGCAAAAGCCAATCATGATGGAATATTCTGAGTTGACCAGGGGGAGGACATGCTGTTGAACTGCTCTGGCTAATTATTTCTCATCTTAGATCCTTTTAAATTCAAAAAACACTGAAAATCTCTGTGCACTGAAAATCCAGACTTTGAAACAGTCTTCAGATAATGACTAGACTGTTTCAAGTTCAGCTGTATGCATATCTGAAGAAGGATTTTCCCAAAATGGTGAGAGGAAGTGCTAAAAAATGATTGCTTAGTTCTTGGCTCTCTTTAGTTCAACTGACATTTTGATTAAAGATTTCAGCATCAGCTATAGATTATCCTGCATGACTAATATGCACTAGCTCGTCCATTAAATTTATTCCATGAAGCACCAATGAATGTATGCAGAAAACTACAAAAAGTGTATGTGAAAGGAAATCTCATTACATACTAGACTACAACAAGAATAAAATGCAGACATAAATAAGGATGAAGTAATGTGGTAGTTGTCAAAACACCTGATTTTCCAGTATCCACAGCTTTTTGATTTAGGGAGTCTGCAACATGCTCATTTCAGAGTGTAGGAAGACATGCTGAAATGCCACCTACCAGGTATTGTTCTTGGGACTGAAAAAAGTATTAGTTTTTATCTCTCAAAAGTTGAACTATAATGTAAAATATGGTATAATACCACCATTTCCAAATCTGAAAAAGCTATTCTATAATGTAGTTCATGCCCTGAATCTAAATTTAAGAATGGATTTGTAGTAGACACTTGCACTTGTGGTAGGTGAAGTTCCAGATAGCTAGCTCTTTTCTTGCTTTGTCATTTCTATTTCCTGTATATTAGCATTTATGAAAGTCAGTCTAGTTATTTCCTACCTATTGAATATCTTTTTACACTAATACAGTATGTTTTGAATTTAGATCTAAACTAGGACTTGTAGGTTTCAAATAAGAATTAGTGTTTGGAGATATGAATTTCAGGCTGATGTTTCAGTAGCTATATCCTTCTGCGGTCATTTGCAAGATCTGTCTTACATCATCTCAAAGAGGATGCAGGTGACTTCCTCATATGATATGCTTCAATACTTTGTTAAAGACTTTCCTAGACACTTTCAAACAAGTGATTGTCTAAAAATCTCTGGCCTTGATCTGAGTTTGAATGTGATGGGATCTTAAGCATCACTGTCACTATTACAGCTAATCATGTATGTGAAAGTCTCTTTCACTTGCCTATATCTTCACTGGTGTTGCTGAGTGTTCACTGCTTGCTGAGTGTTTCCTGAAAGATTGCACTTAATTTCTAAAAATTATATTGATTTACTGCTAGCTGGAGGATAACAGAGGGCGTAGAATCAGAATTCATATTCAGGAAGAACACTGCATAAATTCCCAGACTTGGTTTATTTTATTAATACAGTATGAAAGGAGTAACAAATTTACAAATGCATAAACAAGTTTCAGATATAAGTATGAAGTGACTTGTAGGGAACATTTTGCTGACATGCCCAGACAGATTTCAATTTTTTGAGATAGCTCTGCATTTTCTGCACAATTGCATTGCTTGAGACAGATATGTCCTGTAGAGACAAACAGAGCAGAAACGAAAGCCCAGACCTCCCAAAATATTGAAGCACCTATATAATGGAAAATCAGTTTAGAACTGTGAAATTCCTGACATCTGAAGAAAAATGCCTTAAGATGAAAAAAAAAAAAATAAAATAAAAATTCCTTGAACGTATTCTGAGCCTTTCCTTTGCAAAAGGATCTTAGGTAATAATTTTTGTAATAATATATATATATTTTTTTTCAGCATTGTTTTATTTGGTACCAATAAAAATGCAAAATAAGAAGTCATAAGGTTGCATCATTATTCCTTAGTATTGCAGGGAAACATATTCAGAGTTCATGTTGGTTGATGTTATGTTTTCTCTTTATTCTCAGGATAGTGAATCTGTTCTTTGCTCTTATCTGCTCATGGTTAGCCAGAGGAAGCTGAGTGTTTACATTTGGTACCAGTTCAACATCTATCATATCTAGCTGTGCTTTTTGGCTCATCCTGTGATCCCTCTCCATGAAATTTTATTTTCTCAATAATGGGCTTCACAAGCAGGTTTTGGTGCATTCAGATCTTTCTGCCTTGTCTGTCAGAACTGCATAGAAGATCAGATCTTCAACTGAAAAATAAAACTAAATCAAATTGTTTGCACAAGTTGGGTTACACAGAAAAAAACTGGGTAGAATCACTACTTGCTTTCTGGGTACTATTCTTCATCACAAGAAGAAGGAATACACAGAAAGCTTTCCAAAAAAGAGGAAAAAATACCTGAAATTCACTGCTGTCACTCATATAATTGTTTTCTTTTGTGATTCCTGCATCAATATTTGGTATGATGCTATCGTGCTATATTTAAACCATGTAAATACTTCTGGTCCAAATCATTTTAATAATATTTATGCTATTAGAATATAAAATATTATTTTCTGAAAGCCATGGAAACTTTCACCTAAATATTTGTGTAAAACATGATTTGACCCAGATTTAGACTAATTCTGAGGAATTAGAGATGTGTCATTTGGAAACTACTATATAATATCTTCTAATTTTTGTTTACAACATTTTACTATTCACTACACTACACATCATTATCAGGATAATGTTGACAGATGTCAACATTTCACAGTGAAGTCATTCCTCTAAGTATTAAATGCTGCTAATCTTGCTAAAGGTATCTCATGAAACAGATTAGTAAGTGTCTGGATTAGCAACAGTAACAGAAGGATATATGAAAAAAAGACCAATAAGATTATAATAGAACATTTGGTAGATCTTATAGTACTGCACATGGAGGAAAGAGAACACTAGAATAATGATTAGTATTTTCTGATTTATGTCAGGACAGTGTCTTAGGAAATTTGATCCATGTTAACAGAAAGAAGAAACACTCTTAAATTCTTCCATGAAAACCTTTGGCCAGCACCATGTTATTTTAGTGTCAAAAAGAAAAGAACTTGTTTTAGTTCTTTTTAGAACTAAAAAGTTTAGTTCTCTTTAGAAACAATCGAAAATTGTTTCTTTTGGCACTGACTGGATTTGGCAATACCTAAATACCACGAAAAAGGCAACAATCCATGTAATATTCAAAGGGAAAAAAAAAAGACTAGGGCTTTCTAGGAGAAATTATTCTTTTATCTAAGAATAAGATCCATGTAAAAATACATGTTGCAGACCTTTGAAAAGGAAAGATTTTCTTCAGGATTAATTTCTCTTGTTTCTCCATTTCCCATTAAGATTTCTGGTATAAATTCAACATAAGAAACCCTTCATAAGGCTCATCATTTTGAGGTCACAAATGTCTTCATGAAATTTATTCAGGGCTAGTCAGACAGTTTAATGCACTTCAAATTCTAGGATTACAAGGACAACTACTAAGGTTTTCAAGGAAATGTAGAAAAGCTGTCTGAAAAATTATAATTTTTCAAAGCGACACTAGTATATCAGATGGTTCTCTTGTCCAAATGGTAAAAAAAATGCATATGTTATGAAGACTTTTACTGTCATGTTTTCTATTACTGATATTACCATGTGAGATTACTAATTTGCTGTCATGTTGAGTGCAACAAAATTTGCTCTGTAGCTCATCTTATCCCTTCTACCCTCCTGAATGCCAAAGTAACACAGGGAAAGAAAGAGCTTGTTGGTGATTCATTGAATAACATCTGAAATAATGTGTCAGGGGAAAATAAAAAAAGGAGTAGTAGAGAGATTAATTTTAAAGTTTTGTGTGGAATAATGGTAAAAAGGTATGGAACATGAAAATATTGCCATTCTAAAAGTGAAAATATTAATAAAAAGGAATTGGTCCATTTGGTACCAAACAGCACAGTAGATCACCAGTTAAATTAGCATAATTGGTAGCTGGCACGTTCAATTTGTGAAAGTTGTATTTGGCATGAGAGACTTATAGGCAGGAATGGGGTTGAAGTCTTAGTTCCCTGAATGTGATCAGTGAATCAACAATACTGACCAGGGATAATCACAAATGGAAGTCTTAGAGTAAGTTTTTAACTGCTTAAAGAAAATGAAAGAGCTGCATATTAATTAACCATGTCCTTTCATTAGTTTTGTGTCATTTGTTTCATTAGTTATCTGCTGTTTCACACCAGTGTCAATGACACAAAACTAATTTCTGGCTAAATTGTACTTGTGAATTGCCACTCCATTACAGGAATAATTCTATTGTGCTCATTTGTAGTTGGAATGAATGGTTACATCAAAGCTATTGGATCTAACCACTTCATCTCACACTGCCTGTGTGAGAAAGGAAATTTATACTATGAGGATTAGCCGGTATCTGATTTGGATTTTGCAAATCGAAGAATAGGTATTCAATTTCTTTTGTTGTTCTGGCTTTAAATGCCTTTCTGAATGTATCCAAGAGATGTGATGTATGCAGGTACGCTTCAGTTTTCTTCCAAAGAGTTTCTGCAGTGCTATTGTATGTGTGGAAACTTGGGAGTCCAAGTCATTAAAACAAACAACAAACAAAAACCATCACCACCAACAAAAAAACCTGGAATCTTCTGTTTACAGTGAATACATTCTCCTGTAAATCTTCATGTGAAGCCTCAGCTACTAAGTTAATACTAGGTAAATGAGTGATGGTTGTTTGCCTCCTACTCCTCTATGAAGGAGAAGCATTCCTTTTGATTAAATTCCCTTCTGCAGCCTACTGCAGTTTAATTCTCTTTTAGTGGAATTCTGATCCCCCTGAATTTGATGTGAATTGTTTTACCCTAAGGGGACATGACAAGTACACAGTATGATATAACTGCTTACAGAAAGAGTCCCTGATCCTAAATGCTACTTAAGATGCTTTCTTAACACCAGGTCTTTGAAAAACATGTGATAAAGGAATAGAAAAATAATATTCCTTATTAAAAAAAACAAATAAATAAAGAACACAAAAAAGAAAGGAAAAAATAATACTCCATATTGCAAGAAAAGCATTTTTAGATTAAAAGTGATAAGAAAGAGTTTCAGTTCGAAGAAAATCAGAATTTAATCCATAACAATGCAAAAATTTACTCTTATAAACTAGGTCTAGAAGTGATTTATACCAATTAAGCAAGTGTCGCAAAATCTAGCCTGACTCCTCCAACATAGTCTGAATGGCCAGAATCACTTTGTCTTATTTTCCCTCATAATACATAATAATGTACTTAGAAACTGTGCAGTTTGCTATAGTTTGGTAGGAGAAACAACATTGTATTATTTATTTTTGCTCTTCACTTTTACTGACATTTGATTAAATAATATTTTGAAAGTGTTGAAAGACTCTGTACTCTCAAAATATCTACTCTTCAGCCTTCAGATTTAAACAAACAATAGAGATTTTTTCCTGTGCTTCCAAAATTGCTATACTTTGGGTACTTATTTTTAAAAGGAGTTTTCCAGTCTAATGCAAACTGACAGAGTAAATGACAATGTTTTAAAAGGAGAATGCTACTTCATTGTGAAATGCATAGCACAAAGTGACATGTTGTGACATATTGAAAGATGTCTAGCAGGCAGATTTTTATCAGCTTGTTGGTAACCTCTGACCACTGCCGTAAGTGGCCTGCAGGTAAGAAAATTCCAAAGCCCACATTTGTGCTCAGCATGAAGCTGCCTTGCACTCTAACTAACTGATCTGTTGATATAGTGCATTATGATGTTCTGTGTCAGGGGTTCAGAGCTGTGTAAGGAAGGGCAATTTTTTTCCTTTCCCCATGTTTCTAAGGGTAAGATGCTCTTCTTGCACAGTTCAGTTACTCTTTGTGCCTCAGTTATAGTTCCTTTTGATTGCAAAAATCTGAAGACAAAAATTACGAAATGTCATAAGCACAGTCATCCAGTCATTCACATGCAATTATGAATATTATTTATGAATACAATATTATCACAAAACGGCTGAATTTGGAAGGGGTCTTTGGAGGTCAACAGATCCAACTTCTCTGCTCAAGCAGCACCTTCTATCTAGGTTGTCCATGTTTATTTAATTTCCAGTAAGTTACTTATGTATGTATGTATGTCTCAACCATGTTAAGATGTTATACTTTCAAATGGCATGAGAAATAATCAGTTAAAAATGGCAACAGGCTCTTGTAATTAGGTTTCTGTTCACTTTTTTTCCCTCAGAAATCCAAAAAGTACATGAAGCTAAACAATAAATCAAATCTGAGAACATGTTTGAAAATTTCACATGTTGCTGCCACATGCTGATAATGACAAGGACTACAAGAACTCTTCTAAGTGAGACATTTTGGTTTAATTCTTAACATTCTTAATGTTGGATGTCACTGGATGAAAAATAAATATGCAGTTTAGCTTAATTCAGTGAAGTGAAGTGAAGTCAGGTGATACATTTGTTCTGATTTCTTGAGACACTGCTGTGCTTGATGTACTTTGTTTTGTGTATGACAGAGAGAAGCCTGATGATATGTGGATGATGAAGTTTAATATGGTTATCAGAAGGTACTTTAATGACTATAATAATTCCCAGATCCTGAGCTTGTCAAGCTAACTGCTTTGCTTTCCTTTAATTATAACTAATGATCATTCTAGAGACAGACAGGGAAAACTAAGCTACAGGAGAAGAAATATGGCTCAGGAAAACGGACTTCATATGACCTTACACAGCTATAAACAATTTAAAAAACACAATCATTTTGTTTGATTAGATATTTCACACTCATTCTATTCCAGTGTGAGCTACTTTCTCATTGTGCCATTAATCATGCTACTTAAGTGAACATTAATCTAATGTCACTTCATTCTGAAAAATGCTGGGAGAGACAAATTTGTCTCAATGATCAGACCAGTAACCTTTCTCATTTCTGTGAAAGCAATAATTAAAAAGATATCTTTTGTACATTTTATAATACATTTCAGATGACAACAATTAAGGAGTTGGAGCATCAGACCTTCCAAAACAAGAAAATGAACCTTTTTCAGCAGCAGCTTTCCTTTGTTATGAAATGAAAGAACGATGCACATGCGTCAGAATCCTCCTGACTCACAGAGGACAATTACTGTAGTTTGTTTGAAGTCATTTCACAGGAACCACAAAAAAATAGTAAATTATCATGAAAACATCTGTTCTTGTGTATTTACGTTTTTGTGAAATAATAAAAAAAACAGTGTAACTATTCAGAATCTGCTTGGATTTTAGAGTTTTATAGAGCTCTACATTTTTGTTTTCCTTTATTTTTGATTTAACAGTCTATACAAAAAAAGACTTACTTACCTATTACAAGCCACAGCTCCTTTTCAGCAAGAGTACATCAAATGCTTCAATTTAACTGGAATTTAATAAAAGAAAAGAACTAACACTTTCAGCATTTTGGTTTAATATGCAAATGGTGTGTCATTTTGCTCAAGCACAAACTGTTGCTGCTTTTGCAGTTGGGGCAGGAAAAATGTCTTTTTAAATAACACCACGGATCACAAATGATCTTATTTTTGTGGGATTAAATTGGATTTCAATATCCAGTGAAAAGATAATTCAAATGAATGATTTCAAGGTTCTCATTTCTAGCGTGACTTTAGGAAAACCTCGTACTGCAGTTCAGGAAGTATTAATTTATTTGAAAACATTTGCAGTTATCTTCGATCTTAGTCACTGAGAAACCATTTGAGAAGCTCATAATACAGAAAAATAAATAAATAAATAAATAAATTGCTGAAGTTGTAAAACAGGCCAGGTTAAAGTCATCCTCTGCTTTTGTCATAAACCTAGACTAGAGAAATATTAGTAGCTATCACTCTCCCCTGGTTTCATCTGTCATGCTCATGTTTAAAAATTGAACCATTTCATTATTCTTCATAGAGAAATGTTATTATCCTCTCCATAGTATGGCTGGGAATAACTCCTTGGAATTATTTCACTTTCTTACTAAAAACATATACTACACCTGACCATGATATGACAAAAACATGGAAAAATAGGAGCAAGAAGGGTCTGATTCCTCCAGACCACACTGCCATCAGCAAGTAGTAGCATACCTGTATAAAGAGTATGTATGAGCAGAAAAGCCACACAGATTTTCCAATGTTCTTTTGTCTGAATGGGTGAGGAGAATGTTAAATTCACAACCAAGTAAAAAAGGAATCTAGTTTTAAGAAGATTAGTTAACATCATGTAATTCATTTGATTTATATAGAGCACCAAATAAGAGGATATATACTGTTTGAATCCATGTATGTATCTATGTACAAATGTACTGTACATGCATGAAAGTGAATATCTGTATGGTGAACAAGTTTCATAATGAAATATCTTCAAACGTGCCATAATCCCCTGGAAATATACGTGATTCCTTTATCTGCACTGTATTTGTTTACATTCTGGCACACCACTCTAGAAAAATAAGACAGCATTGATACTCATGTCTATGCTACTGCTAGAAAAACTGTGCATGTGTACATGTACATATTTCTATGAATACATACATATTTCTATGAATACATACATGTGCAGGTGTAATAATAACCATTTATGTATATGTATGTGAAAATGCTCTCTTTTGTGCATATTATATAATGAAAGTCTTTATATTTTATCAGACTGCCTGTATGGAATTGAATTTCCTGTCATGTTTGCTATCATTACTTCCTAGGAAATTCACAGCAAACATGCCGTCAGTAACTTATATAAAACAAGGATTAATGTTTTCAGGGTTTATTTGAAAACAGAACTGGACCCTAGACATAAAACATTAGATAAACGTAAACGGTTGTAAGTAAACTAAGAAGAACCACAATTCCTTGTTACAGGTGCCTGTATGTGTAGATCAGAATTCAACACCTTGATCACTCTGTGTTTACATACTAAACATCTTTTTCATTTCTTCCTCATGCTCACCAAAATCATGTAAGATCAGTTCCGAAAATCCATGGTAGAAAAAGAAAACAAACAAAAAAAAGAAGCTAGCAATTAAAATGGACTCTTAGGATTCACTTATTAATGGAAAGGAACTCTTTTTCCTTTGGAGACAGTTTTCAAGACTGTAATGAAAAGAGAATCACACAAGAAATCAATTCACTGTTCAGATATCTACTGTATTTTACTGTGATGCAAATGGAATTAAATACAGACATTCTGTGGTTCCCATCCAGCTGTGCTATGCATATTTTTTTTTCAAATGCTTTGGACATGCCAGGGCTGAACTAGCTGCTGATGCTTCCCTCCCCTCATTGCATCGGCAAAGTGAGGATAGATTATATTCATAACTGTAAATCACTTGAATGCTGTACTAGGTGGGCCATATTGGCATGAGTGATCTGAAAGAGATGAGATAGAATCCATTCAGAAAAAAATATCCTGAATAAATGTAGAAACCTTGTGAAACTCCTGGTTTTAAAAAACAAACAACAGCAACAACAAAAGTACACACTGATCTGAGGGAAATCATTAACCACAAGAAAGTCAGAGAAGAGATGGAGAGTTAGGAAAGGAAACTAATGATATTTAACAACTATGCAAGAATAACTACATGAGTCAGTACACCTTAGGGGCTGACATGGTTGAAAGGAGCTCTGCAGTGAAGAACCTGGGTGCCCTGGTGGCTAGTAGGCTGGCCACGAGCTGTCTGTGTGCCCCTGTGCCCAAAAAGGCCAATGTTATCCTGGGATGCATTACAAAGAGCGTGGCCAGCAGGTCAAGGGAGGTAATCCTCCCCATCTACTCTGCCCTGGTGTGGCCACATGCACAATACTGTGTCAAGTTCTGGGATCCTCAATACCAAAAAGACTAGGATCTCCTCGAAGGAGTCCAGCAGAGGCCCACAAAGATAATAAAAAGCCCAGAGCATTTCCCATATGAGGAGAAGCTAAGTAACCTTAGCTAAGTAATGCCTACCTGCTGTAGGGAACCTGCTTTGGCAGGGGGATTGGACTCGATGATCTCTGGAGGTCCCTTCCCGAGTATGTTCAGACTGGGGAAAAGAACACTGAGGGGGAAATATTATAAAAGCTTATAAGTATTTGAAATGTGGTAGTCAAATTGATGGGAGTGGACTCTTTTTGGTATCATGCAGCAACTGAACAAGCACAAATGGCACAAAATGGAAAACAAAAGGTTCCATACAAACATGAGAAAGAACTTTACTTTCAGGGTGACAGCACACTGGAAAAGATGCACAGAAAGAGCGTGGAGTCACCTTCTCTGGAGACATTCAAAACACACCTGTACACTTTTCTGTATAATCTACTGTAGGGAACCTCTGTTAGCGGCAAGTTTGGACTAGATTAACTCCAGGAGTTCCTTCCAGCCCCTACGTACTCTGATTCTTTGGTAGCATGTTTTACTCAGCACTCAGTGCGAAATTAAAAATCTGGGAGCACAAAATATGAAAACCTATCAAAGTCTCCCAAGCAGAGCAAATAAACTTTAAAAAATCAAAATCTTTTGATGAGACGGATATCAAGTGAAATAATGTAGAGTTGTTGGGTGTTATATTACACAGTCATGAGTAAACATTACTTTTTTTTAATGATGTATACACTTAGATAGTGTAATCATTTTGTCTGAGACCACACTGCTGATAAATAAAACCACTTGTATTCCTCTTTGAGAGTGAGTACTGATTTCATTGAAGATCTAAGACAAGTGTTAGGAAGCACTGTATGACAAAGAAAAAAAAGGCTCTGTAAACAAAATGCTACACTGCTAGTCATCAAAACTTGCAGCTTCGTATAAAAAAATTATCTTTTCCTGCCAGTGATCTCATATGAAGTGATGTAAGGGGAAATTTATTTAGGACATGTACTTTTATTGTTGTTCATTTTTTTTGGTTTTGTTGTTGTTGTTGTTTGCATAAGTTCCATTTAGCCTAATTTTAGTTACATATCTGAAAGTAATGCTTATGATTTATTTCCATGAAAACTACAACAGCTACAGAGAACACAACGGTAATTGATAGAGCAAATTGTTAGCAACAGAATAGTATTTTTCAACAATCACCATCATTACCTATTCTATATATTTTTGCCAGCAATGGGCAAGAGCCTGATGCCACACTTGTAAAAATGACTTGTATTTCACATTGATGTCATCACTGCTGAAATACACCACAAACCACCTCACTGTGCTCACATCTACTGTTTGGACTCCATAAACATTCAGTAAGAATTTATGCATGTCAGTGGGTGACATTTTTTCCGTGTGGAGAAATTCAGTTCCACGCCTTTGGTTCATTAGCACCCCCATGTCAGACATCAGTTTGTCAGACTGCCCCTTTGCTGCCATATGTCACATGGAAATGAAATGTAACAGAATATTGATGGGAAGGTTCAGCTTCTACTGCCATACCACCACCATCTGCCTTTGATGTTGCATAATAAAATATGAGGCACTACTTTCGGAGAAGCCTTTGTAATTTTCTTTCTGTATGGAAAACAAGATTTTTTCACTATTCACCTGAATTCTGACTCTTTAGTGTCTGCATTTTTGAACTGATGAAGCAGTTTCCATGAAAACTGTGCTGGTTCATAAATCAAAGTTATGCTTAGATCACTGTGGCTGACTGTGTTCCATGCACATAACATTCACAACAAACACTTGTAAACCTCAGAAACAGCAAAAGTGAGAATGAAAAATTATGAGGCAGTGGATTGTGACATTTTATTTACTATTTTTATTTTATAAGACAATTACAAGGGAATACATAAATAGGAACAGATTTTTGGGTTATTCCCAAAGCTATTACAGTGCCTCTGCTCTGCAAAGGCATGGACATAAAAAAGATCTGGAAATGTCAGTATGCAGATAAATATATCTCAAAGTGTTGAACTTTTTGATGTGATTTTCATCTTGGTTGCTTTTGGAACCAGCTAATATTCTTAACATGCTGGAAGGCGTACAATAAATGTTTGGCTGTGTCTTGGTCTGAACTTACTTCACCCTTCCATGTGTTTCTGTTTGTAACAGTTTCAGAGCTTATTCTAATATCACTGATTGGAAAATTGTTTAACATCTACTATGATTAGTCAGATACAAAAAAACAGTTTAAGACTATTAATGAATTTATAAATGCTGTATAACCATGTTTACTTCTCGCAATTAAATATTGTGAAGGGTTTCAGTCAGCTTTAAGCATATTTTCCTGTTTAAATTATTCTATCTCCTCAGTATATCATTGAGTTATTGCAAAGGCAATCCTAGGTTTTGGATTTATCACCATCAATTTACATCCTTTTGATATAAAACAATAAACATACACAAAACATATATACACAGAAACCAACACCTTTCCATTAAGAATTCCAGGAAAAAAATGCACCAGTTTAAACAGGGTATTTTATTTCAGACAATAACCAAGAATGCATCTATGTGGGAAGCATTTTCTTGATAACTAAAGTTTATTGTTTGTTTCCTATAATATTTGCCTTCAATTTCCATAGGCATAAATCAGGAAACTGTGTTGAAAGACAAGTGAAGCTGATGCCTGTAAATAGGAGTTAATGGCTGCTGTACTTGTTCAGCATGAGTCTAGCACAGGACTTAAGTTTTGGTTCAATTCACAGGTGACAGATATTTTGACTAGGTCTATTTCTTTAACAGATATTCACTTCACTAACTGTATTTACTGAAGCAATTTTGACCACACTGTTGAACGTGTTTAAAATATTTCATGGCTTTCTATTTGTTGAATTTCTTGTGTTGACCAAGGGTAATTGTTATTTCTGCAAATGTCAGAAAGCATCATGTTTTTGATAAAGTATAAGAAACACTGTCAACTTAAGGGCACATGTTCTATGAAGAACCTTTTTTTTTTTTTTTTTTAAGAATAATAAAAAGAAAGAACATATAAATTTTTTACCTGAAACTTGTGGAGTAAAAATATTTTGGAAAGAAAATAATACTTCAGAGAGAATGTGATAGAAAATATTAAGTAAAATGATTTCAGCTATTAAGTTATTCAGGAAGTCCTATTCTTTCCTTCTTCAAATCTGCTGAAATATTACTTAAGCTCAAACTCCAGTCTGCTATACATTTAGACTGCATATGTTAAATCTAGGTAATATAGTAATATACCTAGGTTTGCTTCATTTGCCCATCTGCTGGTGGTTAGTGACATTTCAGATACTTTTGTCTGGCATCTAAAGCTATTACAGAAGGCACAGATCTCCCTTAAATTGTAAGTACTGTCCCAAGTGAATATCTTAGATGTAATTAGGTACTGAATTGGGAACCTAATTACAAAAAAACTTGTAACTGCCCTGATATTTGAAGTGAGACTTAGCTCTGTAAATTCAGACACTAGCTCCTAAATGAAAACTGGAAGTCTAGTGCCGACATCTAATCAATACAATCAATAGAAACTTTTGAGACTCTTTCACTTAACTGAAAAGCTGGCACTTAATGTTCAACTATCCCAGTAGCCCTCTAGACCCATGTGCCACATGGATCTCCACTGGCTGCGGGGTTCACAGCAAGACAAAGTTAAACCTAGAAGCGAATGGAGTTCCATTCTTGTTTATAGTCATTCTCGCTGTAGATGCGTCAATGATGAGATACTGAAAAGCTGACTTATAAAGTGACTGTTTTGGACACCTGATCTCCAGGGTCAGTAAAGAAGGGTGTTTAGGCTTCCTGTAGAGTGAATAAACAGTAAGCATTTCAGTCAGGGTTCCAGCTACTTGGTCCAAGTAACAAACTTGGTAGACAGAGTGGATGACTGCTGGGAGCAAATTCTGACTCTTTCCTGTTTGTAGGCACAGCTGCATAGTAACCAGGGTTTATTGCTTTGTTCAGCAAGCAGTGCCTGCTTACTCACTAGAGATGTAGCTGCATTGCTTTTCTACATTGTGGAACATGTCAGTTCAATGTTTCTATGGAGTTTTACACGGTTTCAAATACTTTTCTATTAATATAATCAATTGACCAGGTTGAAAATCATCCAGAGTGACAGCAAACTTCTACTGAAGGGGTGGTTTTTAAGTCTTTGTATGAAGAAGCCAAACCACAGAAATGAAGTTTTTGTTTTCTTTTGTTTTGCTCAGATGTGGCACCAGAATGATTTTTTCCACAAATTTGCTGCCATGTTATCAGAGTGCATGTGTTTTATATGTGTATAATTGATCTTTTTCAAATAAATATTTTTAATAGGCCTTTTCTCCCATCCCTTACTAATCAATTAAAAACTCTTTCTCTTTTATATTTTGCAATTAATAATTTCTCTTTCTCATAGATACACTGTGTTTCAGTGGTTGAACAAGTTCTTGTTAACAAGTCCTGCATTTATTAGGGGACTACAATTATCACAAAACTGTGCAGACACAGTTAACTGTCTTAGATAATCTGTAATGCTATTAATTTCTTATGCTAATGATTTCATTGCCACAACACTATCACATTCTGCATTATTCCCCTCAGGGAAGTCATCTGTAGAGTCAGTATCTTTAGTTTGTTGTCTTATACTCCAAGATGTCAACCTGTAAAACAGTATCCATATATGATACAGTCATGTCTTTTATTTACTTATTTTCACTTTTTGAATTCTTTTTCTATCAGATTTTACAAATTTTAACAAATTTTAACAAATTTGGCAATAGCTACGTTC
Source organism: Tympanuchus pallidicinctus (assembly GCF_026119805.1). Lineage (NCBI taxonomy): Eukaryota > Metazoa > Chordata > Aves > Galliformes > Phasianidae > Tympanuchus > Tympanuchus pallidicinctus. The sequence goes on along the minus strand of NW_026294747.1, from coordinate 71,081,464 downwards.
CTTTTTACATCAATTCATTATTAAATGTTCTTTCATTATTTTTTTTTTTTACAGATCTTGGTCTCTTACTGTTGATATGTATACCTGTTTTTCTTCTTATCATCCAGCTGTCTTAGTTTTAATCATCTTGTTCTTTTTTCTTTCTTCCTTTTTTTTCTTTTTCTTTTTCCTGATAATCCTCATTTCACATTTTCTGCTTTCTCAGTCTACATAGTAAATTAATCTCAACAGATCATCCTCCTTGGGATTTTGAATTCAATACCATCTATAAATCTATAGTTACTCACTACTTCCCTATATTAGCTTTATTTCCATTTTGTGTGTTAGAGCTATAACTGATTTATTCTAGCAGAAAAATGAATGTATTTCATGACATAACACTATAGTCACCCTGAACATCTTGCTACTGTCAACATCTTGCCTACTCTGTATGTAATTTCTCCATGTAATTTCTCTTAGAATCCTGACTTCTTTCAGGAATTCTGGTTCAGGTTTTCCATTGGTTATCCTGAGGGGCTTTCCATCTCCCCTAATACACCAAGGGATATTATACGTGTTTTACACTCTTCAAAATATTATTTTGTCTCTCTTAATTTTGCTTCAGACATTCTATATCTTTGCTAGCAATTGTTCATTTTAATTTTATTTTTTTCACAAATTAATTAAAGTTATTACTCTGATCAGGTGTTACAGCCCTGAGGTCCTATTTCCTTAGTGTTTTACTCTGAAAACATATGATGAATGTATGCATGTATGTATGATGTTCTAACAGTTTTAATACATTAATCTATTTAGAGTTCCAAAAAGATATTCACTATTATGGAAGTTCATGGATTGTGTCTGAATTTGTTAATCTGAAGCTGCTCTAAAGAATTTGAGAGAATCTATATGCATTTATGAAGAATAAAAACCTAAATTCTTCTGAACCCAGCAGTGAACAGAGCAGTGGGAGTGGGGTAAACTAAACTGTATGAAAATGCAAACTGAAAAGATCTATATGTTTCATTATGTTTGGAGAAACTCCAAGGTATGTACATGCCCTGCTAACTGTGCAGCCACTGAGCAATTAAAATGACTACATTTTAATTCTATCCTGAGACTCTGGATACAGTCACTGCATACCTAATTTGAATATGAAACAGCCAAGGACCCAAGGAGCTAAGAGGGAACAGATTTAGGAGATATTCCATACCATATGACATCATGTGGAAGGAGTTTTGAAAGGGTTGGGAGATAATCTATTTTTCTTCGGCTGCTCGGAGGCATTGAATGGGGAGTAGTGAGTGACTGCTTATGCATCACTTGTTATACACATTTATATATACAGATGGTCATAACTATTATCTTTTTCCTTATCTAGGTAAATAGCTTTATCTCATCCCACAAGTTCTACTTTTTTTCCTCAATTCTCTCCCCAATCCACTGAGAAGGGGGGAAGTGAATAGACTGTGTAGTGCTGAGCAACTGCTGGGTTAAGCCACAACAGACACACATTTTTTTTCTGTCACTATCATATGAAGATTTTACGATAGTTCTATTTGTCTCCTTCTATGAGTTCGAGGGAAACCTGTCAATTGATTTTTAAGTATACGGAATTATTAAGCTTCCCATCTGAGGGAATGTACCCATGAAAGATGATCTAGAAAACTTTGCCAGTCCTCATTTCCATAATGCATCTTTGGGGGTTATAAATGCAGGTGTATGATGTTTCACAGCTTATTCTACCCATTTCATGGCTTATTAGTGCATCTCAAATGCATTTTGCCAAGGAAAGGAGGATCAATAATTTCATTTTACATATCAAGAGGCTGCTGTAAGGAGAGCTGAAGTGAATTGTTCAAGGTCAGCTGGAGTTTAGTGTCTGGTAGGGAGGCAGAGTGCAGGTCTTCTGATATCCAGCGTGGTTTCAGCAGACATCTGGGGATGTTACTTCTCATCTGGGAGGATGAAAGAGTGCTGTCTTCTGATTTCTACTGTCTCAACTATATGTAAATGTAAATATGTATATATGCCAGGCACACAAGCGTACTCACATATGCTGAGAATGTGATATGTGATTTTTCTTACAGGAACTATTTTCTGAAATCTTGGAATTTTCTCCACATCTCACTCATACTCTGCTCCAGCACACTGAAAAGGTCTTGACAGTATTTCATCTCATTCATGTTATCATTACTACTGTCAGGCAATTTTAGATAATAAATGCAGTGTTTTACCATCTAAAAACATTTTCTTTTTGCACTGACACAGACTCGTCAATAAAACCCCACGGCATGTTAACTTCCCATCTCTCAGATGTGGCACACTGACATTTACAATGCAGAGAAAGGTAACAAAGTGTGAAACAGATCATAAATCATTTAAAGGGAGTTAAAAAGAGACTTAAAACAAAAGCCTCCAAGAAAGAGAGAAAAAAAAAAAAAGAAAGAGGAAAAATGAAATGGGCACCAAAAATTATTTTATCCAAGAATGAAACAATGACCTTTTCACCTATCATCATTCACATTGTTTTGCCTTTGTCAGCCTCTGGAGTCTAGAACAAATCAGTCACTGTGCAGAACACTGCATGAGGAATGAAACTTTTCTTGTATTATTATCCAGGGCATGATACCCCTGAGAGGAATGATAGAAACAAGAACAGCATGAAGGGGAAAGCAATAGGCACAGGTCTAGGATAATAAAAGCAAGCAGCAAATAAAATAAACTCAAAAATAGTCTTCAATTCAAAGTTCACAAGTCAGGCAAGAGTACTTTATTGGAAACTTTTACATTTCAAAACATGCTTTGTGGTCTTTTTACTCATCCATTTAAATATGGGCTTTGCAGATGCATGGAAATGCATAAAGGGAAGGTGCATACTTCATCATAGCCTTAAAATGTGAATGCACAAACAGTACTTTTCACAAAGGCACAGAACAGAAGGTTGGATGTCTATATGATCCACTTTAAATCATGATGTTTTACAGGCAAGCTCTGTTTTCAATTAAGTGGAGCTAAAAGGGTGATACAGAAAAAACAAAATCAAAAGTTGGATGTCTGTGTCAAATTCCTCAGCATCCTACCCCAGAAAAAATATTTTCCACCACACAACTAAGTGAAAACATTTTAAGGTGAAGTATGTATAATGCAAATTAATGACTTTGGGCAGCCTGTTAGAACTACTTTTGTAGACACAAAAAGAAACTAGGGACTAAAGCAAAGAAAATGTTGTGAGGCCGCCAGTAATTCAGCCGTGCCTATACACATGCCAGGTAATTTTAACTGAGAACAATAGCATGCATTTATACAAAGCTTTTTGTTATCAAGTACTTTGCAGACATAGTTCATAAACTAGCTTACCAAATTCTGAAACACTAGCACTGGTATGAAATGTAATTATTGTCAAAAAACACAGAACAAATATGTGTAGCAGTTTTTGGCAGTAAGAAAATAATAATATATCCAATTAACACCAAATAAGGTATTTTAGGACAGATTGACATTAGTAAGCTAGAACTTGAAAACGAGTTCATAGTTGACGGTTAGCTTTGCTGAGAACATTAACAAGAAGAAAAAGAAAAGCATTTCTTGGTGTGAAATGGACTCAGTCTTAACCTGTGACTTTTTACTGGAAATGAGGTAAGCCACAGCAGTATGTAACATAAGCAGTGACTTAAATTTCTACCTCTCTGTCCATTTCTAACAGCCTCTATGTCATCAGTGATTTTTCAGTATGGTGTTTACAAGGTGAAAACCGTAACGTAAGTGCTTTCCTCCCAGGATCTTGGAGACTAAAGACTGTCAGAGATCATTATTCTCCAAGAAGTATGATTCTGAAAATCCTTTTTTTCATGAAAAAAAAAAAAAAAAAAAAAAAAAAAAAAAGAATTGAATATAAAAAGCAACAAAAAATAAAATATTAATAGAAAACATTTGCATAGCTTTCATTAGCTCTTAAGTGCTTCCAGTTTTCTATTGTGTTCCTTTTAGAATTTGAAACGAGCAGCACTAACTCTTACTTTGTAGCCCTTTAAACTCATGGGTGGTTTGCAGTCTGCTATTGCAAGCTGATCATTTGACCAGAACCATTTTTCTTCTTTGTCACTGAGAGCCATTTTGAATTTCACTCAGCACTCTGAGATTTATTAGGCTGCATGCGTCCTGTCTGGGTCTGACTAAGCATCCAATGACAATGTTGCTTTTCAAAGCAGGGTATTCTGTAGCCACACAAAAATCCAGGTGCGGGACTGATTCAGACAACTGTGCACTTGACTTACACAAAAAGTTTTACCCATCTATTAACTGATTTTAATATTAGACTGTCTATGTTTATTTCTTTATTTGATTAGTGAGTTTCAATATAGTACTTAATTTCAATTTTACTCCATTTAGGTCACCAATAAAATGAATTCTCTTTATTTTGCCAGAGATCTGGGGAGGAAATGCAATTAATTTCTGTTGTATAGACATTTTTAAGTTCATAGATGTTTCTAAAACAGATCAAAAAGGTCAAAAGGAAACATGCGTGAGGAAAATAAATTTACATCTTTTCAATATTCTGTTCTCCAGACTTGCTTGCATTTCTTTGGTGCATTAATCAGTATATTTGATCCTTCATTTTTCATCTGCACTAGCAGAATTTTTTTTTTTTTTTTTTGTAAACATTATGTCTGAGTAAAAAAGTTTGGATCTGACTAACAGTTGTCTGTTAGATCATACAGTATACCACATAGATTACTACATCATTAAAAAAAAAAAAAAGAAAAAAAAAGCATTGCCATAAAAATTTGCAATTTGAGGTCTCAAACTCAGTTTCAACAAGGCAATTGCAGTAGAAAATTCTTACATTCAAAGTTAAGGGTTTTTTTTTTTTTTTCAGTTATTATTCTTTTTAGTTGCATAACTTTTTCTTTTTTTCTAACCCAAATATAGTTTTAATAATCACAACATTTACAAATGTTGACAATTTATAGTACAGCTACACAGCTGGTAAAAACATACATTTGCAATATATTCCAGTTGTTCAGAGACTGCTTTCATTTGCAGTAGCAGTGGTATGACTATGGAAATTCTGAGACTAATACAAATGCTAAATCAGGAAAATAATGATGATTATTCCTAAGGTTCATTATAGCATCTTACTCAGCACTTCAATTTCTGGGTGCAAAACAGCTTAGTGCAACTGAAAAGACACAGAATGCTTTTTTTATTTTTCCCCTGTCTCATAAATCAAAGACACTATAAAATTACAGCAGTAATAAAAATACTAATAATGCACTGTGAATCTCTTTAACCAATTATCCCATTTCCTGCCTGGCTATTAAGCTGCACTCAGAATTCTCAGAGAAAATGCACTTGCACTGTACAGTAAAAGGCAAGTTTAAATGCATTACATGACAGCTAGCATATTAATGTCATTTCTGATCAGCACCATGAATTGCCTATCTGAGAAATTCATGAACAATCAAGACAGTGAGCTGAATTATTCAGTAGGAAAGGACTTCTATGCCCTGTAGGACTCAGTTAAGTTACATCAGTATATATTATTGCAGTGATCCTCCTCATGAAATAGGTGCATGCTGTGCTTTTTGATTATTATTAGTAGAAGAGGAATCAAAAGGCAGCAATCCAGGATCTCAGCTCCTGGGAATGTTCAGAAAATGAATCAGAAATGAATTCAGAAATGAATCAGAAACTTTTGCTTGGGTTTGTTTAGAAACAGAACATTCCCTACTGAAAATTTTTAGAGAAATTACATGGAGAGCTGAGGTGGATCTTCTTTTAGGGCTATTACTTGTCATGCAAGATTGTGTTTATGAATATGTAGTCGTTCAGATTTCTTAGATTTTTTGTAAATTTTTATTAATATTTTGACTGTTGCTCTGTGTGCATAATCACCTAGCTTGTATGGGAACATTTTAATTTCATGATTTCATGCTTAAATATTTGAATTTTTTCCAATAAATACTGTTAATGTGTTTATATTTCCTTTAATAAATTTTGCAAACAAACAACAACAACACAAACTTCACAAGAGATAATAAATGATGTGATTGAAATATCTTTTTATTGCTTAGAAATATTTCCTTGCAAAAATCATAGAATCATTAAGCTTAGAAAAGATCTCCAAGGTCATCAAGTGTAAGTATTAACCCACCACAACATGCCAAATAAGCCATGTCCCCCAGTGTCACTCTACACATTTACTGAACAGCCCTAGGGACAATGACTCCATCACCTCTCTGAGCAGCCTGTTCCAATACTTGATCATACTTTCAGAGAATTGATTCCGAATACTCTACCTGAACTCTTATCTCTGCGCAACTTAAAGCCATTCCCTCCCATCCTATCGCTGTTATCTAACATAGGGGAACTGTTAGCTTTCAGCTTGAACTGATGATTGAGTACCTGATGAAGGAATGTGGCTGGTCCAGGGAACACAGACAAATTGTTTTTACCTATACTGGCGGGTGGACCTTGGGTGGAGATCCCCTGAGCTGAGCTCATATAAGGTCTAGCCACTGAAAAGATAATTGCTTTTGGATGTAGGCTGCTTCCTTAGGAAGAATGCTGCATGACCAGAGATCCATTTCATTGGTTGGGTGAGTTCAACTCTTCTTTCTGTATCTATCTCTATATGATTGTTGGCATCACCAAGAACTTGTCAGAAGCAATTTTTTTTATTTTTTTTGTTAGCAGAGCACCTGGGAGAAGATACTGCAACTTCTTCTCAGGTTGTTTTAGAGAGCAATATGGTCTCCCCTGAGCCTTCTTCTCCAGACTAAACTGAAAAATAAACTGAAGTTTATTTTTATTGTAACCAAAGTGTAGGATATAGCATTTGGTCTTGCTGAAGATGATATGATTCATCTTAATCCATCAATCCATGCTATGCAAATGCCTGTGTAAGGCCTTTCTACTGTCAAACAGACACTTCCCCTCAACTTGGGGAAACTTCCCCTCAACATCTGCAAACTTTCTGAGGGTGTACTCAATCCCCTCGTTCAGATCACCTAAATTGTATTGGAAAAGAAAGATAAAATCTATGCTATGAGTTCTCAGAATTCAGTGCCCTTGTGAATTATAATTTTTTGCATCTGTTAAACTGAAAAACACTTTTCAAGTGCAATGCAAACTCAATGCAATTCTATGCTACAGCGCAGATGTGGGGTTTGGGAGTGACAGCAGTGTCTGTCGCAGTGCTTCAAGCAACCCACAAGACTTGTTGCAAGAATTGGAGTTGCTGCAATACCTATCACACGAGTTGCAGGGTCTGATGCATTCTCTTCAGATTTGGAGTTACTCCCTTCTCATGAGGATGCCATATAGTGTTGAATTACTTAATAGAGTTCAGTAGGCATAGACTAGGCCCCAGAACACTGCAGTGATTTGTGCTTCTGTAGGACTGTTAGAGTGACAGCAGACCTTTTCCATGCATTTTACTTGTTTTACAGGATTCTGCAGCTGTTCAGAAGTGAAGGTCCAAACCACTGTGTGTTCCCACTGCTCAAAGCACCTGCTCATACCATGTCACAGTTTCTTCCACTCAGAACTATCCCACCTCTGGACAGATCTCTGGGTGATATTCTTAAACAATTGTTTAATTTTAAACATAATCTGAAATGCATTCATGACACATAGTAGTAGGAGAACATTGTTTTGAACATCCCATGGGTATTTGAAGTTCTCAAGAACTATTCTAACTAGATCTTGAGCACTATGGAAAGAAGAAAAGATGAAAAGGACGCTGAGGAACTGCTAGGAAGTGTCCTCCCCTATTTCCTCTATAGCTAGGCTCCCCAAGGAGACAAAACAAAGCGTGTAATTACTTGTTACTATCAACAGTGTGGTTTCCACAGCCTGAAGTTGACTGCAATGCCAAATACACATAAAGCAGCAGTTTCTAGGCTGCCAATTTTATCATGATATAGGCCAAGGCCACACAGCATAGCAAAACGAGAACCTTATCCAACCCCCAGAGATGATAGACAGTGCAGCAGGGAAAATAGCAAGGTGCTACACAGCGTAGTTTGTATGAAAACTCTCACAGAGCTCCATAAGTAGGCAAAAAATTAACATTGTGACCAGTGATTATCAAACTGCCACAACAACTTGTGTTAACACAGTCCAGTCAGATTCCTGTGTTGGGCACAGAAATGTCTGTTGCTTAACTCAGCAGATGGCTGAACATCACACAGTTGTTCACTCTCTCCACACTTCCCAGCAGGATGGGAAGAGAATCAGGAAAGAATAAAAAAAAAAAAATTAAAAAAAAAAAACAAAAACAAAAACAAAAACAAACAAAAAACCAAGGTAGAACATGTGAGTTGAGATAAAATTGCTTACTAAGATTGAGAAAAGGATAATAATTATAACAAACATATATAAAAAAATGTATATAGTAAGTGATGCACAATTGCTCACCACTCCCTGACTGATGCCCACCTTGCTCCTGAGCAGAGGGAGGGAGAGAGAGATGAACTCTCAACCCTGCTAAACTCCTTCTGCTTGATGTCATGTAGTACAGAATAACCTTTCATACAGTTTAAGTCAGCTGTCTTAATTTTATTCCCTTTCAGCTCCTTGGGCCCTTTGCTGAGAATGGCCTTGCAGCAGCTGTAAACATTAATGTGCTATCAGTGTTGTTTTTTTTACTCCCAGAACCAAGGCATAGTGTCATACCGCACACTCCACAGAAAACAATTCCATCCCAGCTGAAACTAAGCCATAATAGTGGAGTTGGCATAATCACAGATCCTTAGAATTGCCTAGATTGAAAAGGACCCCAAAGATCAACTATTTCCAACCGTCTGCTATGGACAGGGTTGCAATCCACTCCATGTTTCCTAGGGCCCATCCAACCTAGCTTTTAATGCCTCCAGGGATGGGGCATCCACAAGTTCTCTAGGCAGCCTGTTCCAGTGCCTCACCTTAATCTGACAAATTTCCCTCCAACAGCTATTTATAGCCATTTCCCTAGTCCTGTCACTATCAAACCATGTAAGAAGTTGGTCTCCATCTTTTTTATAGTCTCCCTTTAAGTGCAGGAAGTACATAATGAGGTTTCCTAGGTTTCAGTCACCTTTCTTGCCCTGCTGACCACCCATATTTGATGCCACCCAGGATACTGTTGGCCTTCCAGGCTGCAACCACACACAGATGGATCATTTCAAGCTTATCATCCACGAGGAACCCAAAGTCCTTCCCTGCAGGGCTGCACTAGATCTGAGGTTCCATGGTAATAATGTTACAAAGGATTTAACACATCATCTTGTTAGTGTGCCTGAGAAAACTGATAGATGTAACTAACTTTCCAGGTTTTCAGTTCTCATTATTACACAGAAATTATTGTTGCAGTTAATGTAAGTTCTGTTCAACAGAAAACCTTGCTAGACTGTAAGTAAATCTTTGCTGTATTGAAAGTGTTTCTGAGAATGTACACTGGTTACTTTTGTAACATCCGTAACCATTTCTTTGAGGACATCTATGTTTATATATGCATTAGGGATAGTGTTTTCTGTGTGTCCGCAGGAAAGGGAAAGGTACGAAGAACTAGAATAATCTACATTATTTTGTGTTTCTGCAAGAGAGAGCAGAGTCCTTTATCAAGAAAGAATCTAATATCCAAATGCATGTAAGGTCAGCATATTTCCAGAGTGCTCATGTCAGGCATACCTGTGGGACAGAGATCGCATTTTTACTTGTGTAACTATGGCAAGCAGGATAAAGATTATTTTGGGAAGTGAACCCAAACATAGTGATCAAAGGATACAGTGTTCCAACCTTACTCTCCAAATATTTTTTTCAATTTCATTATTAAGTGAGTAAACAATTTTCACCCGTGCATATTCCAGACAGTTGTTTTTCCTGCAAAAACTTATGGGCATGTATGGAACAGACCCATCTTAGACACACATGGACAGGATAAGAGAAAATACACACAAGTTGGAATGAGAGAAAATCAGACTGAGTATTTGAAATTTTTATTTCACCAAGACTATGGTCAAAAGTGTTCCCCTAAGAGGTTGTGGAATATTTACTCCTTGAGGTATTTGAAATTGGACTATACAAATCCTTGAGCAACCTGATTTGACTTCAGAGCTGGACACTTTGCTTGAAGGATGGTTAGATCACATGGACTGTAGAGGTTCTTCCCCACACAGATTATTCTAAGAAGCTGTGATTTTCACATATTATATTAGATGTTAAAAAAGGAAAACTCCAGTTTTAAGCTAGGACTGAATATGAGTACAAGGACAGCACTAGGTTACCTCTACTTGGCTCATATGACAAAAGCCCTTTTTCAGTCTTCAACATTTCTCAAACTATTTACACTGTAACATTGGGATAAAGAAGCTAAAACAAGACAGTAAGCAAATTCACTACTAACTGGAAAACCTTAGGTGGACAAATCCAGGAAATAAAATTATGATGTGTAAAATTTGGAATCACTCTTGTAACTAATTCTTACTTCCTTAACTCCTGTGTGCATTCATCGCTCGTGCGGTCCAGAACTGGCTAAGACTTGGAAATACAAATAACTTTACATTCTGTTCATCATTCAGTGATGTAACTGTGCAGTTTCAATTGCATACTTTTTCACAAGATCGCTGACTCTTTCAAGCATCAAGGGTAGACACTGTTCATCATATCAGTTTTTTTTTGTTTTTATCTCTAATAAGAACATTGTGCCATTGTTCACAGTGCTTGATCTTGCTCACAAAGAAGAAAATTCCCCTAAAGAACAAGAAATTTAGCATTTCCTTGTACCTATTGATTTTCACCCAGTCATGGAAGGAGGTGAGGTTGGTTAAGCACGACCTGCCCTTCATGAACCCTGGCTGACTGGGCCTGATCCCCTGGATGCCATGCACTTGCTATGTGATCTCACCCAAGATGATTTTCTCTATAACTTTCCCTGGTACCACGGTCAGGCTGACAGGTCTGTAGTTCCCCAGATCCTCCTTACAGAATCACAGAATCACAGAATCACCCGGGTTGGAAGGGACCTCAAGGATCATGTAGTTCCAACCCCCCTGCCTAACAGGGCCACCAAACATACCCATTCAGATCAGGTTGCCCAGGACCCCGTCCAACCTGGCCTTGAACATGTCCAAGGACGGGGCATCCACAACCTCCCTGGGCAGCCCGTTCCAGGGCCTAACCACTCTCCTTGTAAAGAATTTCCCCCTAACATCCAACCTAAATCTTCCCTCCCTCAACTTGGATCCATTTCCCCTAGTCCTGCTGTTGTCAGCCCTTTTGAAGAGTTTATTCCCCTCCTGGGTGTAGGTTCCCTTCAGTTACTGATAGGCTGCAATGAGGTCACCCTGCAGCCTTCTCTTCTCCAGGCTGAACAAGCCCAACTCCCTCAGCCTGTCCTCATAGGGAAGGTGCTCCAGCCCCCTAATCATCTTAGTCACCCTCCTCTGGACCCTTTCCAAAATCTCTATGTCTTTCTTGTACTGAGGGCTCCACACCTGGACACAGTACTCCAGATAGGGCCTCACAAGAGCCGAGTAGAGAGGGACAATCACCTCCCTGTCCCTGCTGACCACCCCTCTCCTGATGGAGCCCAGGATCCCATTTGCCTTTCGAGCTGCCAGAGCACACTGCTGGCTCATGTTCAGTCCATTCTTGTAGTTGGGAGTCACATCTGCAAGCCTCCAAACCTCTGGGACCTCTCCAGATAACCAGGAGTGCTGATAGATGTCAGAAAACAGCAATGCAAGTATATACGCATGTAAGTATGTAAGCATTGCCATTCCATATGCAGGTTGAAAGAAACTTTGAATTTGTTTTGTATATTCTCTCAGTAGATGTCTTCCTCCTCTAAAGACTTTTAGGTCCAGTTGCTGAAAGCACTACATTTTAGTATAATTAACAATTAAGGACAGATTTTAAAGTGTTCTTTGCTAGAAAAAATAAAATAAAATAAAATAAAAATAACCAGCATTATTTGCGAAGTATCATAATGTAATCAGAGATGCATTGTGGTTAAACTTTGAAGTACTCAGGAGAGTATGCAAACCTTATCATTTTCACAGTATGTTCCACTGTACTTTTGATTACTTTTAGCTCCATTAATATGCACTGGTTGTTTGTTTCACACAGGTTTTGTTCACAGCAGTCATCCTCTTTCATGTTTTATATGAGGCAGTTAATATGAGCCATCCAAAATGTACCAGAATTACAAACTGGTATGTCCTTTCCTTACCCTCTAAAATGCTATTATTTGCAGAGCAAATGTTTTCATTTTAGAATTCACTGTTTGAGGATTTGAATACCTTCATTTCCTCATGAATATCAGGTTATGACAATATTCAGAGCGGAACACTTTCTCGGTCTCTTTAATTCCAGTAGCTAGGCATATTAGAAACTCATTTCATATAAAACAACCATAAATTCATCTAGCTTTAAGACTATCTTTGAAAGTCAAGGGGAGGATTTAGGAACCAAATGATCCTTGAGGAAACAAGGACAAGTAGAAAATAAATGAATCAGATTTTGCAGTTCTTGGCAAATATTATCTGCAGCAATAACATACTGTCACATTGCTACTCTGTTCAGCCCTCTTCAATATCATACAGGCATTCTGATAGATTGCAGTGGATGTCTATGACTTCCTATATGTGAAGAATATACTATTACTCAAATTCAGACAATTTGGTTGTAAATGGTTGTACCTGTATAACTCGCCTGACAGAAAAAAATGTGAAGCCTTGCTAGATTACAATGCAATTATATATTTTTAGGTGTTTCAATTCAGTTCCACAGTTAATTAAAAATTGTCCAGAATTTAAAAGTAATAGATTGGAAATTAACCTGTTATGTGGGACTCAATTAATATACATGTTTTATTTTTTTTTAAAGGTATATTTATTTAGTAATATATTGTAAGATTCAAGTATGATTTTGGATAAAAATTGCCCTAAATAATTTATTCATGAGTGCTTCCAACTGTTCTTTCTGGTATGCCAGATCAGGTCCATTAAGAACTGAATCGTGACCACCTCCAAAGCATTCTGCTTTACTGATGCAAAAATATTTTATGAAGAGGTAGCTTAATATGAAATAGGCTTTTCTTCTCTTCAATGAGATCTTAAGTAAAAACCATATACAAAATCAACTGGGTGTGCAGGATTTTTTCATAAGCTGTCTCACTCAGATAAGTTTCATTTCTATGGCAAAAAGGAATCAGTTATTAGCATATTCTGGTATGGCATTTTCCTTTCTGTTTATTTACATGGATATTGTAAAGTAGCAGACTGCACACCCATGGAACTTCTGTCTTCCTTTTAAAGTCTCTAAACAGGTATTAATTGATAAGTCAGACTTTGGGCAGTTTTCGGATAGATCTCTGCTCCTGTGTAGTCCCAAATTCCTGACTTGCTTTTTATATTCTTCTTTTGATCTTCAGGATTATAGGCAGATAGAATAAATTTCCACTGGAGATTAACAGCCATAATTTTATAGCTATTGCAGGGCTAATGTCATTTCCACCCGAGGTGAATTTGTGATGTAAACCAGTCCAATATTTCATGAAACTAATGCCACATTCAAGAATTAGTTTACTTGCTTCCATTATTGTGGCGTTCTATCTAAGAAGTACCATCTTTTTCTGTCAATATTGTTCAGTGTTAAATTCGGCATATCATCTTATAGGTCTTACCTGCACCTAAAATGAATTAATTAAAGAACTCCTTTTTCTTTTTTTTTTTTTTTCTTTTTTTTTTTTTTTTTTTTCTTTTTTTTTTCTTTTTTTTGGTATCTGTTTTAAATAGCAAATTACTGCACATTTTACTTCTCCTTTTAAATAAAACTTAATTGAGCTGACCACTAGCCTTAAATTGATGTTTCTAAGTTCAAAAAGTATTAATAGGTGTAACGCAAAAGAACTCAGGACTGCACGTATTTATTTTACACTTTGTCCTTGCATTCATTTTCCAGTTTTCTCTTCAGTATGTTCAGTATTTGGATCAAAGTGAGGGAAGTCAATGAAGATGAAAATAATACGCAATTTTTTCCTAGCAAAAGATATCTTAAATAATTAGCACTTTCAACTCACCTTTCAAAGAGGTCAGATCATAGACAAAGACTTATTTCTGCAGCAAACACTTGGTTCTTGGTCTGTAGTAAACAACCATGAGAGAAGAACTGAGAGGAACTTTGGATTAACTCAGAGCTCTTCAAATTGTATCTATGTTGCACATGTTAAAATGACATAATTTGTGCCAGGAAAAGTTTCAAGTACAAATTCTCATTTGTTTGCAGTTGGTGCACCAGAACTGTTAACATTGTGTGATGTAGTCATATTCAGTTGAAATATAAGTGTGTATATGTATGTGTGTGTCTGTAAATATACATATGAATGGTTTTATTGCTTTTAATACAGTTTCTCTTGGAAATTTTCAACAGCTAAAAGTATTTATTTTTGTTTCCTCAAAAAAATTTCCTAGAGCTGATGTCAGTTTCTGATGATCACTGAGCTCTGGTATGGGGCTCTCATTGCTGCTGCCAGGAATTTATGAATAAAATGTCTCTGAAATCTTCAATCTACTGTACAAAGTGTTTCAGGTTTGGCACGTTTTTGTCAGAACAGAGAAGTTGGATCCAGGGTTAGCGAAGCTGATCTGCAGCTGAAAACATTGGCAAATGCTGGTAGAATATTTTACTGGCACTGCTGGTATTCTGCTTCTACTGCTGGTAGAAGTTTCAGTTCTTGCCTGTAAAATATTGGTGCTTGGACTGAGAAGTCAGTTTTTGAAATCTGGATTTTTTTTTTTTGTTCAGTTCTGATATATAAACTGAAAACACACATTCATAATTGGGTATACAGAGGCACAGAACTAATGCTCCTGGTCTAGGAGCACACTTTTAATGACTTGCAAAGCCTTAAATGAATTGTAGAGTATTCTCTAAGCACACAAGTATTTTCCTAAATTTGTGACCTGACAAACTGAAAGAAGAAACTATTTGTTATAAATAAACTATTGACCAATACACAGACTGGGGAAAAATAAATACACAAAATGCAGAGGTCAGAATTAGATAGGAAATAAATTAAATATATGTAATTGTTCCAGAAATGCATAAGAGAAACTCAAGAACTAAAAGCTATGGAGTTCTCTATCTCCTCCTATATAATAATTAACCACACTCAAATGTCTAAATCTTAACACTTTGTACAGAACAAATTTGGAGCATATGATGAAATGACAAGAGTTAATGTCCATTAAAACGAAAATCAATTCCTACTGATAAAGAGTGTGAAATCTCCATTGAAACTCTATTGATATCATTGTTTTCTTGGACAGAAATGTTAAAAATATATTATGTAATTAAAAAATGAAATTCTGAGAATTTCATTGTAATTATCATGTCTTCGGCTAAAATGCATAATGTAAATAAGAAAAATAAATTGAAAGTAAAATAGATACTGCATTGTCTACAGTTTGTTATTAAATAAATGTAGTGAGTATTTTTGAGGAAGTCAATGAGCTATTAACTCAAGAAGTATTATAATAGCAGTGGATTAAGTGTAGTCTCTTCTGATTTTATTTTTTCCTCTTTTATTTCATTACAACTACATAGGTTGCTCCAAAAGTAATGCCTCCTATTTATTTTCATGGAAACCACAACAGACACAAAGTTCACAATAACATTATTTGATAGAGCAAATTCTCAGATAGAAAACACTGTTTTTCATCATAGTTATGACCAATAGCTATGTTCTTTTTTGCCAGCAATGAACAGGAGCCTGTATGCCATGCTAGTGGGGAACTGCACTAGAGGAGGTGACCCATTGTCTCACAGCTCCTATGAGGCCATTTTTGCTAGGAAAATTCTGACCAAGCAGATCCATTTTCCACCACCTAAACAAATGGTAGTCAGAAGGCATCAAATCCAAACAATTCAATGCGTGCATTGGACAGTCCAGACAAGATTGGCATTGTTCCCCATTACCTTCAAATTGGAACAATCTTCATAATTTGGATTGTGCATATATATATATTTTAATAAGGCATTGTGTTCATGTAAGTTCAAAGGAAATTGA
The DNA here is from genome assembly GCF_026119805.1 of Tympanuchus pallidicinctus. Classification (NCBI taxonomy): domain Eukaryota; kingdom Metazoa; phylum Chordata; class Aves; order Galliformes; family Phasianidae; genus Tympanuchus; species Tympanuchus pallidicinctus. The sequence continues at coordinate 71,065,428 of NW_026294747.1, read as the reverse complement.
ACAATGCATTTGAAATTCATAAAAATTCATCATGCATCATGATTTTTTTCTTTTCACTCTTACTGATCTTGGTACATTTCTTAGCAAATCTAACATGAAGAAAGTACAGTGGCAAGATTTCCATTCAATTTCTTGAGCTCTGGATTATATAGGCTTACTTAAAATCTCCTGCAATGCAATCTACAAGAGTCTTCCGATGTTTTACTTCTAATTTTAGAATTAAAACAAGTACTGAGTAAGAAGCTTCAGTTATTCTATAAATTTGCAGAACTACGTGCGTTTCAATCTTGTGTACATTGCAAACTTGACATGGGGAATTCTGAAAGTTGATCTAAATAGTGAAAGAAGTATCAATATGCATCAGTATTCTTCATTTTGCTTACTTCTGAGGAGCTTAGGAAGTTTTCCATTTCTGGATACAAGTCTTCAAGGAATTAAGTTATGCTTACATTGTAACCAAGCTGTTTGAGAGTAAGAAAAAATCTCTTCTGCTTTACAATCCCTTAGAGAATCCATTTCCCAGAGAAAGTTCTGGGACATTTAGAGATATATAATCTTTTATTTGTAAAATCTGCCTGCAGGTTTCAAATCCCTGAGACCAGAATAACTCCTCCATTAAATGAACTTTGTAGTATGCATTATCATGACATATTAATGCTGTATTTTATTCTATTTCTAATTGTATGGCTCAACTAGCAGAGTGACTAGACCTGTTTGTGACATAGTTTATAACATTTTTATTGATTTATGAGGACATATCTGATGAGATTTCTTAAAGTTGCCGTTACCTTAGTCATCTATTGTCTGATCGATCCTAACAACAAAGTGATGTAATGAGGCTGAGGGAATTTATCTAGGTTTAGACAGTCTAAAGCATGTGATTTCTGTTTAAATTCATCTTTCTAGTTTCTAAAATGAAAGCAGCAAAGCCTGAAATGTTCTCTTAAGACAGCTCTCTTCTCTTGAAGGGCTGTCTGCATGGAAGACTGTGACAAGCTACCTGGTCCCTTGTTTATTATTTTCCTATATGATAAAGTGCTATACTTTTCCCTAGAAAGCATTAAGACTTAGTATTTGACACCTGCTGCGGAAACCTGCTATCTCCTGGGATTCATTTTCACCAGTAGTACTCCAGTGTTTTCTCTGGTCAGACAGCAACAGCAATAGTTGGGGTAACGGGGTTGTTTTGCACTTGGCTTAAGATTTCATAATGCTAAATTCCCTTTGCACATCTAGAGGCATGATACTCTCACAGAGGAGACAGCTCAACATGATCTGGATCTGTGCCAGTTGTGAGACAATCCTTACTGTATTTACTATGAAATTTTGTTATCATTATTCTTGTCCTGCAGCAGATTCCCAATAAACTTTATTTTACCGACTAGAACTAGAGGTATAACAAGATGCAGATACAAGCTAACATTTGCAATCTCCAAGATTTTCACTGTATTCTGTAGTCCAGACAACTGAGGTTGCTTTGCCACTTCACTTCAGCCACCATCTTGAGAGAAAAACCACCACCACAACAACAACAAAATAAAATAAAATAAAATAAAATAAAATAAAATAAAATAAAATAAAATAAAATAAAATAAAATAAAATAAAATATCACCATAAATTTCTCCCATTGGCATGTGGTTGACAAACATTGCAGAAAGGAGAAGTGCAGTGTTACCAGATTTGAATAGGATAAAAATCAGAAGCTGTCTTGCAAAATGCCTGTAATGTCTTTTTTTACTGTGCCAGCTTTATCTAAAAAATCACTGGTAGGAATCTATCTCTGGTCATGAAAGCTGTGATTAAGCGATATCTTCTCACTCCATTCTTAAAAGTGGTGGCAGAGTGTGAATCCATGTTAGTGCTATTGCCATTCATTCATTTCATACACTGAAAGCTGTGCTTGGGAGGCTCATAGAAAATGAAAAGACATTGTCAGACTGTGTCCAGTAGGGCTTCTGTGTGGTATAGAATTGGAGAATATGGCTTATAATGGAAGCTTCATAGTGATCTACTTGGCAAAATTAGAGCCTTACAGGGTACAAAAAATCTCTCAAGGTGGTGGTAGAAAAAGAGCTGTGAATGGAACAGAGGAAACATAGTTAAAAATAAAATAAGAAATGAGGTCCTTTATATGTGCAAATCTGTCACTTCATTTTTAAATTAGTTGCAAAAATGTCGGGTTCCAAATGTTTTCCTTAATCTGAAGTCAGACAGCTTCAGACTGTTACAGGAGCTTCAAGAGGCAGATTCCCTGAAGATTTGTGTATTTTTGTAAGAATGGAAATCCTTACTGTTGAGAATGGGACAGATCCTAAAAAACTGTTGCTTTTTGTTTTGTTTTTTCTTTGGCAAGCATACCGGACATGTCAGAGGAGGAAGGAATGTATTAGCAAAGGAAAGGAGTGGGTGTGGTAGAGCGAAGTTCAAATCCAATAGTTCTCTATTAGCACAGTGGTCATTAAGGAAATTCTTTCCTATAAATGCACCAGATTAATTCCTCTGAAATTATATACTAGTTGCACAGTTGAGATCTAGACAGCTATGTTAAATCACAACAGGGATGGGTGACTTTATACAGCTGTGTTAGTATTCATTATAATATGGAAGGCTAAAGCTGCCATTACCACAGTTATAACATTGGCTGTAAAATTAGAAAACTTGTCATTTGTTCATTTTTCTCTGCTATTATTCATATTTAGTGGAAGATACTTGAATTTAAGACAAAAAAAAAAAAAAAAAAAAAAAAAAAAAAAAGAAAGAAAGAAAGAAAAAAGCTGTTCTGAATCACATTTTGCTCCTTCTTAATTTATCAGACTTTATGCTCTCAAGTTCACCACAAATACTGGAATACATTAGGGATCTAGTGTAGGAGGATGCTTTTACTGGATTATCTCTAGGTTGAAAAGCAAAGTTCTAACAGAATTTATGTTTCCCAGAAGAGCAGTAATGAGATATTTATTGAAGAATAGTACTTCTGTTGATCCAAAAACAAAGAAGAAAATGCGTTGACTAGCAAATGCACCTTTTCTAGCTTTTTTCTTTATCTATCTTATGCTTTGAAACCGGTCATCTGATGACCCACTCTGACGCCAACACATCTGTTACTTTCTAAAGGGAGTATATGCCTGACTAATTGACTCAGAAAAAATGAAAGGCTATCAATATTTTCTCCATGGCAGCAACAGGGTAAAGGCAGGGGAAGCTACAAGTGTTTGTTGTAAGCTGGTATTGCACAATCTGAAGATTGGGTATAGCGTACAGACAGAGAAGTCAGTGATGAATTTCTGCCTGCAGGATGACATCAAGAAACTTCTGCTCTTTGCATGTTTTGCATATGTACACCTGCTGTACCTGTGAAAAGAAGACATCAGAAGTTTTCTCTGGCTTTTCCTATAATTTATATAGTTTGGTTTATAATTTAGAAATATGCCAAGGGACAGATTTTATTTTGATATTTCTTTTTATTTTTCATGTGGTTTTAATTTTCCCTAACCACACTTCTATTTTATTACTTGATCTAACTTCTATACATCCTGAAATATAGTCATGAAAGTTCATAAAATGGACACAGAAGAATTCTGAAGGTCAGAAATGTCTCTCCTCCCTTTTTCATTGCCTGGCATCTTTGACCTTATACAACCAAGTGAAGCTCTGTCACTCCCTGACTCCTTTCTTACACCTCCTCTGCTTTCATGAAGGACAATGAATGGGACTGAGGTTTTGGCTTTCCACTCCTGCAGCAAAGAGAAAATCTTAACTATATTGCTCAGTTGGGCACAAGACAACAATCTGGCCCTTTGTGGCTGATAGCATGAACCAGACGGTGAATCAGTGCTCATCTATCTGTGATTTCCCATCATACCGACAAGTGCTTTCTGACTTTGTATTTGTGGCCTTCTTTGCCTTCTGTCACCACACCCTTGTAAACAGAGTTTAGTCCAGTGTTTACTAATATTTTCATAACATCTTCTGGACAGAACATTGTGCTGGAATCAAAGCCAAAAGAGATACTGGCTGAGATTTGTTGATGTTTTTTGGCTGCTTTTCAAGAAAGTACAGATGCTCTGAACACCTTTCTAGAATTCTTAAGTACTAAAATGTCCTTTCATTAAAATTTACAAAGGAAATGGAGAAAGAATGCTTAACGTATTTCTCTGAACAGTTATGGCTGTGTATTGCTGATGGTGAATTCCTAATATGTACTGTTTAGTTTTCTTCTGCGTGGGAATGAATGTTTTAAACGCTAAAATTCATACTGACTGGTAAAATGACTGATCTAAAAAAACAATAATAAACCTTCTTACAATATCAGATGTTATGAATAAATAAGTTAATACAAGCAGAAATCTTTTCTTGTTTGTTTTTCAGTTTGTATAATAAAATACAGAGAACTCGAACCTTTTTTTTTTAATTACTATTACTTGTGTTTTGTATCAGAAAGGTGAAGAAACATCAGTCTTTTCAAATGTGAATATAATGGGCTCTTTTTGACTTAAAGAAGAATCTACAGGCTTTTTGAAAACAGAAAAGATAGAAGTCTGAAATCAATCTTATTTAGTAAAGCTTTCAATAACCACAGAAACCATCTGTCTTTTCTTTAACTGCTTGTCTGGTAATCACCAAGTAAGAGTTTTTCTTTCACTGTAGATGAGAATGAAGTTAAAGTTAGAAAATAAGAGGCATTTTAATCATTTATTATTATACTTAAGCTAAGTTTTGGAAAAGTTTAACAACTGACCCTAGATCACCATGAGGACAAATTCTATTTGAACCAATTACTCCAATTTTTTAAAGTTCTGAAGACATAATGAATTACAAGGAAAATAATAATAATAATACATGCTATAACTCAAAAACATCAAGGGGAAAAAGTCCTGAAAATCTTTTTGAAAGCAGCAGCTTTTGTGAGGTTCCCATTTAGAGGAGTAGGAAATGCTCAGTTAAAAAAAAAGTTCCTGTGCATCACTTCACTTACCTCTTCAGATCCCAGCTGTCTGGACAGGAAGATTTTTTTTGAAATTAGAGCCCTGGATGCATCAATGTATGTTACTGGCTCAGTTACCTTCTGGTCTGCAGCTCCACTACAGCCCTGACTTTCCTGCTCTCAGCTGGTCCCCCTTCTCGCTGCTCTGGCTGTCCATCCTGGGCCATTTCTCACTGGGATCCTCATCTTGGGCCCAGTTTGCATGCTAGCCTACGAAACTGTAGCAGGTATTTTGGCTCTTTCTGCCTATTTGCATGCTTTTTTTTCCTATTAATTCTTTGAATGACTCAACCCTCTTTAAGAGATGAGTAACACTCAGGGACAAATCCATTTGCTCTGCAGTTCTCTGTCTACATCTGGAATAAAATAATGGTCAAGGAATACCAGGGGAAGCAAGTGAGGGGAAAATGAAGACATGCATACATGTGGAGTGAGGAAGAATGAGGACATGGTGGAGATAGACAGAGAGCTGTTGGAGAGGGTCAGAGGAGAGCCACAAAGATTATCAGGGAACTGGAGCACCTCCCCTACAAAGACAGGCTGAGGGAGCTGGGCTTGTTCAGCCTGGAAAAAAGAAGGCTATGGAGTGACCTCATTGCAGCCTTTTTTCCAGTACCGAAAAAGAGCCTACCAACAGGAGGGGAATCAACTCTTTGAAAAAGTTGATAACAGCAGAACAAGGAGAAATGGTTTTAAGTTGAGGCACGAAAGATTTAAGTTGGATGTCAGGGGGAAGTTCTTCACAGAGAGAGTGGTGAGGTGCTGGAACAGGCTGCCCAGAGAAGTTGTGGATGCCTCATCCCTAGAGGTATTCAAGTCCAGATTGGATGGGGCCCTGGGCAGCCTGGTCTAGTATTGAATGTGGAGGTTGGTGGCCCTGCATGTGGCAGGGGGGTTGGAGATTCATGACCCTTGAGGTCCCTTCCAACCCTAGCCATTCTGTGATTCTGTGAGATAAAGAACTTCCTTCAATTGCCCAAACCATTCCCTGCCTGAGATCCTTTTAAAAGAGTACTTCATCAGAATCTACGCAGGACTTGGAGCTGTTGCAGCTGAGCAGCCCATTTTCAGCTGTTTCTAGCTAAAAAAAGAAAAAAGGCACTGTTCCCCATTTGTTAGCCCTGGGAAGAGGCTTCACAATCAAAGCAGAGAAACAGCCTTGGAGCTAAGTTCAGTTATCTGTCTATCTACACTAGTTAGATGCACTGTTAGGTTGCCAGAGAGGTGTTTCACGTGGCAGAGAACCTTCCTGTCTTTTACAACAAACTTTATATGGGTCTTGCTTTTCCTTGTCCAAAACAGTATCCTTATGTAACAGCTCTCTGTTCTTCCAAACTTAGACCAGATTTCTAAAGTCTTGGTTCCATGGCTCACTGACACAATTTAATCCTTTCAAAAAACTTTTAACAGAAAAAATGTACTGATTTTTTTTTTTTTCCTCTCTTTTCAGCCTGTTTATGTTTATTCATCTTCTTTCTTTTATTCTCACTCTAATCTTACCTGGAGTTTAATAATTACAGTATGGGCAGGCTGTAGCTCCTTAAGAAGCTATAACTGGAGATTTTTGAAAGTTATAGTTAAGTTTAGAAATGTGGAGATGGAGTGATGCAGCAAATCAGAGATTCAGTGGCTGCCTGAACAACTGGTTTCAGCAGTTTCTACTATTTGCCATTTTGATCATCTGTGGCTGAGCACAGAAGAAATCCAAGCTCTCATGGCCATGTATAGTTAAGGATAACTTGGCTGCGCAGTTTAACACAAGTAATCCTCCTAGCTTCTTAATTTTTTGTTGGGCATCAGCACTCCTTGGAAAAAATCCTTGTATGTAATAAAAATAAGATTACTTTTGTGTAGCTTTTGATTGCTAATGTTTTTCCAGCTTTCAAAGAACCCTACTTCTGTAGCTTTACAGAGAGAAGTGTGTTATTATTACGCATTTTGGTTTAACTCCGTGGTTTGTAGTTTAGTGTTGTCCTTTGTAAAAGGAAATAAAATGAGTGCATGTTTTTAAACTACAGTCCTCAGTTGCCAGGAAAACCTATGAAGAGTGAAAGACACGGGAAAGAAGTGGCATCAGCATTATTAAATCATGCAGCTTTTTAACATATGGAGAAATATATGGGTGAAATGACTTTTATTTCTCAAAAATTCCTGAGAAAGTACAATATGCAGCTTTGGAATAGTTTGAGCTTAATAGCACTTCATATAAAATTTAGCTGAAATTTGCTTCTCTTAGGAATCAACAAGTCAGTTCTGTACTAGAAGTTTAGATGCTTAAAAGAGATAACATGCAAAATGAGTTTTAAAAGTCCAATTTTCAATGGAAGAAACAGAAACTCTGTTTCTCATAATAAAGTGGTGTAATGTCATTGGTTTATTACTGACTACTCACATAAATGACAGTAAATGTGTATCATGTAGCTTTGTGATCCATAGACAGTAATATGGAATAATCTACAATGCTGCAACAAGACCATGATTAATTTAGGTCATCTGCTTGAGCTTAATAAGAAAGTATTTTTGATTAGCTGAGGATACATCTTAAAAGAAAAAAAAGAGCATAAATAGGTATAATTAATTAAACATAAATAGGCATAGCAATAAAGAAGCATAGATTAGAGCAGATCAGTCAAACTCCTGTTGCTAAAATATTTTCAATAGTCAAGTAGACTTCAGTAGGATAGTGAGACATTGCAAGACATGGTCCATTGTTCTGGTGTAAGAAGATATGTGAGAGTATAGTTTGACTGAAATTTTTTGAAAAGCCATCAAAAAGCCCTGTAATTTATTGAGACACAATGTTCCTGAGAATCTATTAATTTTGATGCTACTTTCTCAGAATTTCTGTCAATAGGAGGATTTGATTTGGGCTAGCTGTATTCTGAGATTTTGTTTTAACCTAGATAAAGTAGTAACTCAGTATTTATTCCATTTGTCTGAAACCAGGAAGCCTTTTATTCATAGTGATGTTTTGCTTAATTCAAAGAAAATCTTAAACCTGGATATTTCTGGCTGTAAATCCAGCTCTAGAAATAAAGATTCTAACAAATTATTTGAAGTCAAACATGTTAGTTACATCCTTACATCAGAATTTAATATGAGTGTTTTTTTATCATCCTGTATAATATATAGTTCATACACTTGCTGGATACAAAATGCAAAGTATTTCCTGTGCTTCAGCAAAGTTCACTGAAAATATAGTCATAGCTGTTTCTGACCTAGGATATTAATGATGATCTCGTACTTGATCTAGCGGTTGGCAACCCTGCTTGTGGCAAGGGAGTTGAAACTTGATCCTTGAGGTCCCTTCTAACCCAAGACATTCTATGATCCTATTATCTACCTATTCTTTTTATTCTCATCAATTCTTATGAAAACCCCTGGCACCTTAGTGCATTAATATTTATGAAATGAAAAATTTAACAATCTTTTAAGGCAAGTGTGCAGTTACTAATTGGAAATGCAAGTTATTATATATTCAATTTATATATATATATATATATATATATATATATACATATTATTATAGTTGGGTTAGTAACTAAGTATTCAAGTACCATGGAATGGAGATCTGGGTTTTATATATGTTATGAAACAAATGAATTCTTGGAATTTCAAAGAAGCTATTCAGAATATTTGGTCCTGGGGAGATGGACTTTCAGAATGTTGTCTGTAAGAAAAAAATGACGCTTTACTGAGTTTTACTTGAATAGGAGGACTTTTCTTGAAGTGCTGCATCCATTAGTCATCCATCTGCCTAAAAAAAAATCAGATTAATGTGACATTAAGAATGCAAAATTCTCTGGCTATAATACAAATGAAGACAATTAAATAGAAATCCATCAATTTCTTGTTAATACTTTTCCCATTTATAATGTACATAGTGAACAAACGGTTTTAATGTGTGAAGGTTTCCTAACAAGGTCACCTCAGTACATGTATGAAGGGCTCACTGAGAACATTTCCATTTCCAGTTCTAAAGAATCTGTCATTCATTTGTGGCTGGCATATACTACATCCTAGCTCACAAAATATGCAACAATCAACCAATGAATCAATCAATCAATAAATGTGCTTGTTTTTATACTGCACAGTTTGAGACCTACTGAAATGACCAGAGTTTTAATATTAATTGCAGCTTGGCAGTAAAAAAAAAAAAAAAAAAAAAAAGTCATCCTTGAGGAAATGAATAACTTACTTTAATAAATGTTAAGGAAAGTCCAAAAAGTGTTATAAAGCTACATGAAATTTAGCATAGAGACTAGCCTTTTTTCTGTGATGAAAGCCTTTGACCTAATACCAAAATTAGTTGCTTGGTTCTTTGTCAAGTTTCAAAGTGTTTATAAAACAATAAAAATCCTAAAAAAATCCTGATAAATGAGTAATATCTTAATTTTACTAAACCAAAAAAACAAACAAACAACAACAAAAAACCCCATGATATCTGTTATTCTCTCATTTCTCTATTTATTTCAGCATTGTAAAGAAGGAATACTTTCTCTCATACATTCTTGGTTCATTAAGTAAATGCAGTTACTTTTTTATTCTCCAGAATTAATGCATTTGTCATGGCACTTAGTCTGCCAGCTTAACAGTCTGTCATAAATAAATTGAAAAAAAAAGAAATAAGAATTTGCTCTTTTTGTCATTTCATGTCATGCAAGCAGAGGGGAGATTATTGTTATCTCTGCCACTGACTTCTTTCTGGAGTTCATTACGTTTGAAGCTCAATTTTCCCAGTTTTTCCTAAGTACTCCAAACTCACTTCGATGGAATGTACCCAGACTGAATAGCAGAATGGGTGGACTATTACAGAAAATCATTGCCTGAACTGATCCTAACAATTTTGTTTGTTTTAGGATAAAATTCAGAATGAAGGCCCTCAAAACCAGGAATGTTTAACTAGTAAAAACAAAAATCTTGGGGAAATTGTTGACAGAATTTAAAGACAAGCAAGTAGAATATATCTATGAATTCTGGTCCACAGCCAAGGTTATAGTCAACTTTTAAATGGCCACCATAAACTTGTGAAGTCATTTTTGTACCTGAACGAACCCAGGATTACTTCCTGCAAGATGCCTTATAACTCTTTGTTTAGGGTTATTTTACTGTCCTACATATGTATATATGTAGGGGGGATGCCTTATAACTCTTTGGTTAGGGTTATTTTACTGTCCTACATATGTATATATGTAGGGGGTACTAATTATATGTTTTAAAGGAGGGCTGCTCCGAAAGTAATGCCTCCTATTTTCTATATTGAGCTGCAATATCAGAGGCACATGTTGACGGAATGGCAGTAGAGAGAAAACCTTTCCATAAATATTCTCCTACATTCTGTGGCTCTGTGATGACAGTAGAGGTAGCAGTCTGACAAAATGGCTTCTGATATGGAAGCGCGTACGAAGAAAATTTGTGGAATTGAATTTCTCCATGTGGAAAAAAACTTGCCCATTGATGTTCATCACCATTAACTGAACATCTGGAGACCAAACACTAGATGTGAGCACAGTGAGGCAGTGGGTGATGCATCTCGGCAGTGGTGACAGTGATCTAACTTTCCTTTCAGACAGGCCAAAACTAGGTCTTGAAATGCCCTGATCATGATATTGTAGACAAATGAATGTCATCACTTGCTTTGCCCTAAAGTAAAATGATTAGATGCAGGCTTTCTTATCAAAAAGAAAGTTTTAGCTGCTCTAAGAGATTGTACACCCTAAAGAATAAAGAAAGTCGCCCTCACACACTTTTGACACCTGAGACACCCTTATGTCCTGCGTCCAGGTTTGTTCCTGTTTTCGCAATCAGTTCTAAAATTTTTCCTCTGCTTTCAAGATTCTCCATGACTAAATGAGGAGCCTAAAGAGTCCATAGGAGTTCCTATGTTTATTATTACTTCCCAGCTGTGTTCATCAGGACACCTTGTAAAACTCAGCTCAATTTTCTGTTAACATTGTGCTGTAACCACTTTGTTGATTGTCACAGAACATTTTAATACTTAATATTAGTATGCCTTCCTCAAAATGTTCATCTGTGATTCTTAGATGTATCATTGTACTTGATGATGTCACTCTTTCATCATCACAAAGTGTGGCCTTATTTCACATTAGATGTGGCACAGGTTGTGGATCTTAGAGGAAGGCTGAATTTTTGCTTTTGAACAATGAATACAGAAAAGATCCACAGTTGGAGAGTGTTCACACTTTTCAGAACATAAAGTTCACAGCTAAGAACATTTCTGTCTCTTAAAATGTCAGTATTTTCTAGATCTATCTACTTGATATCACATGATTTTTGGTATGTGTAATTAGTAGATGAAACAATGTAGGTGATATTTCTGACAAAAATACCTACATACTCAGGCTGAAGCAATCTGGTATAAATGACACCTAACATTAGTCATTTCAATCTCATTTGTTCTGAACAACTTCATATAACATACAGATGGGACTGACCTACAAAACATCAATTTCAGATGATAACCTCAGATGATAACTAAATATGTACAGAACATTTCTGGCCACAGGTACTGATTATTCTGCAGAAATATTAATTTAATAATTGCAAGTTTTTAAAACACTGAAGAGATTATAATGTTCTAGGGACTTTCTGGGGTCTGTTGACTCCCAGTCATTTTTTGGATGGAGATACTTCAGGAAATATCACGTCTAAATATACCAATTGCGTTAATGATATAAATCAGATACGTTGAAAACAGAGATTTAGTTAGTTTTTGTGAAAGCAATTTGTTACTCGGTTGCTGGGGATATTTTTTCCTTATTTTCAGTTTTTTTAGCTCTTTAATATTGGTCTCAACATAGTAAGTATGTAGCAAAATATATATATTTCAAAACCACACAGATAGAACAAATTTAGGAATGTAGGATTTTCTCTCTCAGTCAGGAGGAAAAACAGCTGCTTATATCGTTCTATAGATATCTAAAATGTGGCTGGATTAACATTACATTGCATATTCTTCAGAAACGTATGCAATTTTTACTCTAGAAGACAAGTAGCAAGTAACAAATTGCAAAATCATCAACCACAAATGTCTTATCTAAATTAGATGGCAAATTTCCTCATTCTCAACTGCTACAGGGATCTAAAGCAAAGTAATCACTTATATTCCCAAACTGGGATGCCATCAAGACCTATGTAATTTCGTCTTGAATATTCTGTAAGCCTCTTCAAAAACCTTTTAGATGACTCTTATCCGCTGATGAAATATGTGTTACTTTCATGCCTGATCTGTATTTCAACAGGAGTCCGAGTCAGCATCTTTATTTTCTTTTCTAGAAGAAAGGTTCAAATTTTTGAACCTTTCTTCTTCATCATATTTAAGTTAGGAAAAATAGTTACATTTCTTCTGTGAAAATTTCCTTTATTTCCTGATTTGATTGTGTTTCTTCTCATATCCAAAGTTATTCAAGAGGGTAAGCTTTGCTTTTATACATACCTCTGAATTGTTTATGATTTATCTACAAATAAATTATATATATATTTTTTTATTGCAGCTCTTCAGTATTTCTTTAATAAATTAAAAAAGAAATATCTTAAAAATCTGTGAAAAAATTATCAATATATTTCCTGTTTAAAAACAAAGTGGTTTGTGTTCTCAAATTATACAGTTTATAATAAGGCTCCCCTTATTGCCAACAGTTCTATGGCACGCCTAAACAAGAAAAACACCTGTGGCATTTTCACCAGGCTTTCACCTTCATTTTTATGTTAGGTTCTGTTTATTTGTAATATATTCTGACTAAGAAAATGCAGGAGGAAGTAGGAAGTAGCTTTTCCCCTGAAAGAGAGTTTACCGAAGGCATGAAATAGAAAGAGGAATGAAGACCTTTGAATCCACGGGGAAGTAGTCTCATGATTACTTAGTGCAAGCCACTGCATTTTGGCTTTATTCAGCTTTGTTCATGCAAGTTCTACTGTAGTGCCTGAAGTATTTATTAAATTAAATTTATTCTTTTATTTTGGATAAGTAAAGCGCACTGGGTTACTACATGAGAACGCATTTCTACTGTTTGTTTCTGCTCACAGGTTAAGAGGACTAACTACAGGTCTCTGAAATGTACTGTAAATCTTACAATATACAAAGGATATTTGTTCTAAATGGCTGATGAAATGCAAAAAGCTATTAACTAGACATCCTGAGCTCAGCTCAGTTGCCTAATTATGGATCTGATGTCACCTGTCCCTTATCCCTACTGCTGACTAGCAACATGCATGGATGTCCTGGAGGACCCAAGTCATAGGAGTTAGTTCTGAGCGACATTCAGGTGGAACATGGAATTTCAGACAGCAACTCATGCCTGCCCATAAGAGCACTGATACTGCTAATGTGTTGCCAGCTAGACTTTAAAAGCTGTAATTACTGCAGCTTTCCTAGTTATTCAAAGTGACTTGACTTTGTGCATTGTTCTGATAGTGTTGCCTAGTTGTGTGTGGTTTCACATAAGCACACAGCTTTTCTCACTTCAGTTTTCTTGCAATCATACACATCTCAGATTCATGCTGGATATTGGATATGAAAAGAATAACATCTGGAGTCCCATCAGAGTAGCAACATACTACTTTGCTACTTCATCAAGGCATCCATTTTATTTTTTCTGTTCTTGGTATCCTGAAAGTCAGATCTTGTTTGGCATCAAAAACAAATCCTTGCTACAGAATGCAGTGAAAGAATGTGAGAGAACCTGATGCTGAGACAGACCTACAACACTTGTTTGAAGAATATATATATGCATATTTTTTGAGTGGGTGAGAGAATAGAAGTGTTGAATTATTTCAGACAAGGTACTTTATCTGTTAGTTCAATGAAGAATTCTTCTACTTATACTGGAAGACTTGAAAATTATTTTATAATATTATGTTGAAGGATGGCTGTTTTGCTTAGTGTAATGGTCACCAAAATTATATTCTGTAGCATAGCCTTACAGATGCTATTAAAGCAAAAACTTCTGCTGAGACTGTGGAAATTCTACAAAATTACCTATCCTCAAAGCTACTTGTGATTGCAAAACATTTCTGCTTTTATAGATAGAATCAAGAAAATGAAACATTTGTGGAATGTATGAGTGGATTAAAGCACTTAAAGGAGCATTGCCAATTTGGAGGGAGTTTAAATGATGCATTAAGGGAACGGTTAGTGAGTATTATGCAAAACAATGCGATCTAAAGGCAGTATCGATGAAAGTGGATTTGACCCCAAAATGTGTAGCAGCAATAGCTGCAAGAGGTGCCAGAGAACAGAACTTCATGAAGCTTGTGCAACAAATAAATTAGATAGACTTGAAAAGCACTGAATTAGTTTGTTCCAATGAGACAAATAATCTTGCAGTACAAATCATTGGTTGTTCAAGGACAAGTTCTGAAGTAACTGTAAGTAAAATATACATTTTAAAATTCACAAAATGTTTGGGTAATTACAAAAATAAAATTACTATCTTACAAGGGCAGTGATAAAGAACATCTGATTTGTCATCTTGTAAATAAGCACTATGAGGCTGCAGGGGATACTGTAATGTCTCTTTACCTAGTTAATTTAGAAAATAGTGAGACAAATAATGATTAAAATGGAATCTCAGAAGGATTCTGTTTTTCCTGTTGTTTAATAACAGAATTGTCAATGCCTTATTTAGGAAAGTAAAATTCAGGAAAAAAGCTTTATAAGAGTATGTATAGAAGAAATTAATTGTCTTCTGGGTGTTGTTTTTTTTTTTTTCCTGCAGAGGTAAGTGAAAATTATAAACACTGTATGCTAATCCTATGTTTTGTAATACAGTGGTCATGCATTTCTCAGTGAAGAATGACAGTAAGAAATTCAGCCTGAATAGTCAGTATAAAATATGCAGGCTCCAAAAATAATTTGAAGTCTTGCCCAAAGCAAAAATTAACTGAACTTTCGAACAGCTGATATCTTTCTCAGATTGTACTCAGAAGCTTAAAATATGTGAATGCAAAATGTTCTAATTACTCAATCTTCAAGCATAATTTTATTGTTTGTCCAGTACCTTTGTTAGCAGAATAACTAAATACAGAAGGAAAGTTTCACTACTTTCACATCTGATAACATTTTCCCAAGTTTAACTGAATTAAAGGAAAACCTCAGTGGTAGCAAGAACAAAAAAAAGGTTGTCAAGATACACGGTGATCTGCATTCTGTTAACCAATGTATGTATAGTGTGCTTTGCCAGACTAGAAGATGTTTGTTTCATTAATAACTAGCAACATTTCTGAAGGATGCCTGTGGGCAAATGGATACTTCAGAGAATGACGATCGATATCTTATAGCTTTTTCAGCCCTGTAGTTTGGTGTTTAGAATAGCACATCTGCTTGCCCCTTAGCATGAACAATATCTATTGGTTATCATGATGTATCTGTTGCTCAGTTATTTGGACACTGCATACATATGGGAGAACAGTCAACTCAATGTAAATCATATTTACTGGAGTATTTTAAAGAAATACTTATATAATTAAATTTTATTAAACTCATCTTCAAGTGCTCAAAAGTCATGGTTTGGGATCCAACAGTCTTTTTCAAATGATAACTCTTGAGATCTTCTAGCTCGCTTACCAGCATTCATAACATTACTGTTCATACATTTGTGTTTCTCTCTGTAATAAATAGGTAATTAATTATGAAACTGCATAGGTCAGGGCTATTACCAAACCAGTATATTGAAATATTTTGGAATAATTTCTATCCTTCAACACTGATGGCAACATCATGCAGACTGTAATAAAAAGTATGCCAGTGTCCTATTATTGTGGCAATTTTCATCTATGAGTACTAACAATATTAACTAAGAAATTATGTGGCAATAATGACATAGTATCGTGAAATCAATACTGCTTTTCTGGTCATTTTGTTTTTTGTGAACCTCTGTAAACAGTCTTAGAGCTGTTCTTCAATACTTTACTTCACTCTTCATTTGCTTTTGTACAATCCAATCTTTCTCCCACAGGTGTCATTCAGACCTTCTCTGATAAAGCAGAGCTGTGCTGCATGAAGATGTTCAGGTGTGTTCACATAGGAGGGCAACAATGCAGTATCTTGGAAAGCAGATAAATAATGCAAACAGAAGTCCTGCATCCCAGCATAAAGCAAAATTTTGCAACACTGAGTAACAAGATAAAATCCCCTCTGTTGCGGCTCACTAAGGGAAAAAATGTCAGTGAGATTGTCAGAGAACAGACAAGAGGTATTTACTGAAAGAAGAAAACGAGCTCTACCATCTTTACAAGCACTCCAAAATATCCTTATCCTCAAGGCTGAATTTCACCTCAATATATGGTGTCATTGTGGAACATATTTTTTTTGTAATAAGTGAAAAAAAGGAGGAATGAAAAGCTTACTGCATTTGTAACCCCAAACCAGGAGGAAATGCTCTCTAAGGTACATTCTTTTAGATCTCTTTGCACCTATATTTCTCACATATTTAAACCTGCAGGAGAGAAAGACTTATGAGAGCTAAGCCTAGCCTGTTTTTTTGTTTATTTGTTTGTTGTTTCTTTTATACGTTTTCCCTTCACTTATGTATTAAGCGTTATCTAGATTAGAAAATATATGGATAGAAATGGAGATATAAAGTCCATTAGAAAATCAGAGAAATCATGTAACAAGGGACTTTCTTCTACAACCTGAAATTGAGAGAATTGTGATATTTTTTACTACTCTCTGACCCCGGAGACCATGTTCCAATAATAAAAGAGGACAAACATAACAGACGCAGGAGAACCACAGTTTTAATGACTGAATAGAAATGGCGGCTATCTTCTTGATAGAGAGAACTGTGGTTTGACTGTTCCACTAAGCTTGCTTATGATGGATCTTATTTTTTCAGCTCTTTGTACAAGACTGTTTTGGTCTTCAGGGTGATTCTTTCAATTGGTTTGAAATGCTTTAATCCATACATCTTTTCTTGATCTTGAGAAGCACTTTACTTACATTACTTAAATGATTCAGGACTTTTGTTTGAGATGATTTAGTAATGATGATCACATAAATTAAGAGAAGTATACAAACCTCTTGCATGTGATATACTTCTATGAAATCAGTCACTAATAAAAGAATAATTATTTCCAAGGATATATACTACAGCCCTAATAACTCTACATTCCACAGATTTTGGGATTTATGACAAACTTCTTAAATCAGTGGAAAGGATTTATTCTCAGAGGGATCTCATTGGGATCTGTAGGGAGTACTTTTAAATATGCATGCTGTCTCCCTTATTTAAGACTGAAAGAACATGGATGAAAATAATGCAGAAGTAACTTGATGGCAGGAAGGGAATGACTGCAACACTCATTTGACTTGTCAGATCAGGATTCTGCAGGTAGGATTTTGAAACATCAGAGAGCCTTAGACTTTTAAATCTGCAAACCTTTCAGTGAGACAGATTCTATTATGATGATGATATACTGTGATATTACTGAACACCACAATGGGAAAGCAATATATCTCAGAGCAGTAGATGTTGTGCAAACACACAGCAAATAGAATTTTCTTCCCTGACAGTACTTAATACTTTTGTAAATCAAGTAGGACAATAATCGAGCATAGGAATGGTTATGGATAGAGTTAATTCTTTTCAAAGCAGCTTGTTTGATATTTGTGTTTGGGATCAAAACAGTACTGTTGACACATGGATGTTTTAGCTGTTGATGAGTAGTGCTTACACAGAGGCAAGATTGTTCCTGCTTTGCAGCAAGCAGCTGGGAATGTACAAGAAGCCAGGAGGTAACACGATCAGGACAGCTGACCCCAACTGACTAAAGGGATATTCTATGCCATATTACGTCATGCTCAGTAATAAAAGCTAAGGGAAAGAAGGAGGAATTGGGGATGTTTGGAGTTACAGCTTTTGTCTTCACAGGTAACCATTACGCATGATGAATCCCAGCTTTCCTGGAAATGACTGAACATCTGCTCACTGATAAGAAGAAGTAAATTAACTCCTTGCTTTCCTTTGCTTGCTCACACAGTTTTTGCTTTACTTAGTAATCTGTCTTTATCTTGACCTAGGAGTTCCCTAACTTTTGCCTTTCTGTTTCTCTTCCCCATCCCTATGGGGGGACGATGGTGGAAAGGAAGGAAATACGACTGTGTTCCCATTTGACTGTATCAGACTTAGCTCTGGTCTGTTTCTAAACAAACTTTGTGATTTCATGCAAAACTAACAAACCAGTAAGCGAGATTGGCACCTCCACTTGGAAATTGCAAACAGTAAGTGCACCATCACATCAGGAACAATGGTAGTTTAAAAACAACAGATCATCCACAGTAATTTTGAAGCTCAGAGGAACGGTTATGAACACATGGTCTTACAATACATTTAGGAGTGTTTTGAGAAGTCTGAATTAAAAATGATCAGCCATGGCTTCATATACAGAAATACCTAATTTCAAACTCATATATAAATTTTCAAGAAGATGAACACACGGTAATATTATGAAAAGTAGAATTTTTCACATTATTCAGCCATGAATAAAAAGCATTTCCAAGAACAATATGAGCAAGCATGCTGTTAGGGATGCCAGTTGGCTCCATCATATGGAGATATTTCTGCCGTTAGTGCTTATTTCTCCACAGACTGACACAATAAACTGAGGCTCCAAAAAACTAAAGGCTTCTTAACTACTCATTGACACATAATAGTGGTCTCCAAGTACTCTTTCAGATGTCATTATGCTCCATCATGTCTGTGAGCCATGGATAATAAGAGCACCTAGTGTAAATCGCTGGGGGGTGTTCTGCTCACTCAGTAGGTTCTCACATAAATTTAATAACAGATTTATTTTATTACTCTTTTGAGAAATTAAAATTGCTTTGACAAGCATTAGATATAGCCAGAGAAGTGAAATGAACTCTTGTGTTTCAATGTTATGTGCACCCCCGATCATCTGCCCAATGCCCTCCTGCCATTCCCCTTCTTTCAGTCAGTAAAGTGTATGTTTTACTTCATTTTAACCTCTATTGTCATACTGTAGATCAGCTCATTTTTGTTCATCCTACAAATCTCCAACTCCCTCTCTGATCTACTTCTGGCTGACCTTGACCAGCAGTTCTGGTACTGCAAGTGTCTGATGAGAAGGTCTGTCTTGCATTGTACTGCCACATCTACCAGCCTGTGCATAATAGGTTTTGTGAGAGAGCATGACTTTTCTCTGGAATGCATTTCTCATGTTCAGCTGTGAATTCAGCATGTTTCATTGCACAGCCTCTCATTCTTTATCATGGATTTTGAGATATTCATCGTCTCCCACAGTATGTAATTTATCTCCGTAGTTTTGTGTGGAGGGTGTGCTGGTGTATCTCCCTAATTGTGTCCAAGAGAAAAAAATTGCTATTATTCTTCTGCTAGTATCATTGGGATTCTAAATGGCATTATCGTGATCAGGTAGGAATACTTGATGTATACCAGAAAGAACACACCAAGTTCAGCAGTATGACCCATTATGTGTACTTAGCCTTCCTGTTGCACATTTAGACAGGTACCTCCTCCGCTTCATATGCATTCAGTCCATTTATTGCTAGCAAAAATTCTGTTTGTAAGGATTTTCTTTTCATGTCCTTCTCTAGCTTTGGAACATTTGATTTTGGATCAGCTGTCTGTTTGCATAAAACTTCTTCCATCTGTCCCATATTAAACAAAAGTTTTTCCTGTCCCTGACATCTTGTATTTAACTGGGCAAAATCAACTGACTGCCAGTTGTTTTGACAGAACTGCATAAATTTGTTTCAAAAAGATTTTAGTAAATTCTTTCTTCTACAAAATGCTGAATGCATTTATGAAAGTTATTCATTTTCACTAGTGAGGAACAGAAGCCTCCATACAAACCTCTTATAAATCTGCATCATTAAAGGTTGACCCACTGTCACCCCTGCTGATACATACCACCCACTGCCTCACAGTGCTCACATCCACTGGTTTGTCTCCATTAATGTTGAGCAAACATCAGTTAATGTAAATGGGGGCAATTTTTTCTGTTTGAAGAAATTCACTTCCACATCTTTCATCATACGCACTCTCATATCAACAGCATTTTGTTAGATTGCCCCTCTGCTGCCATCTGTCACATGGCAGCAAAGTGCAGTGGAATATTGGTGGAAAGGTTCCACCTTTACTGCCATACCACCAACATCAGCCTCAGTTGTTGCATACAAAAATAACAAAATTAGAAGCCTTTTTTTCAGAGCAACCCTCATATATCAGTCGGTAATGCTCCCTTCTTTTGTCATGCTTTTTTATACAGAATCTGCACATAACATGATTTATTTGATAGCACAATTAGATTATAAAGATTAGTTTCCTATTTTTAATAGTGATTTTTCATCAAAAATAGTTAAAGCAAAATTGATATTTTGAAAAATGCATAGAAGAAATTTTCCACGTGAGCTTAGGGGGAAAAAGTCAGAGGTTTTTATCAAATCAATAACCCTACTTATTCTTGTATAGAAGGATCATGCATTTGTTGTGTGTCAGTTGTACTGAGTAATTCCCTATGTTTAATCAGATTGTTGTCTCTTGTAATTCTAGGATATTTCTCTGAATAGAGTAGAACTATGAAAATTCTGTATTAGGATCTGCCTTTTTACAATTTGATATCAGCAAAACCAGAGTAATTTCATAAATGTAAAAACACTCGTGATTAGAAAATCTTTTTGTTCTATATATTAGACATTTAATTTATGGGTTAAATGAAAGTGTTATTGAGGAAAATAACCTTTACCTTGGTTTGGACCCATGTATTTAATTCTCACTTTGTCAAAAAAGGTGAAGGCTTTGTGTTTTAATTAAGGATTAAGTTGATATTGAAGTCCTTAGCTAATTTAAGACTTGCCTGTAATTTACCAAAACATTGTTAATCCTACACTGGGACTGTATTAGCTCTTCAGGGCTGACAGAAACATTCTGGCCCGGCAGCATGATATTTTTGTTGGAGCCTCATAAAGCAACTTGAACCAACAATTTATCAAAAGTGTAATTGTATAATGAAGAAAGAGAGAGTTTTGATTCTGCCTTCTTTGTAGATTAAATGGTCTCTAGTAGGGTTTGCCTTTTTCCCCTTTGAATTTAATAATGCTATTTCTTTAATGGCCATCAATCCTATTGAGACACTGACTCCGTATTGAACTCCCTGGGGGTAATCCTAGTTGTCAAATGTAAATCACAACAATTATAATCACTCTATGTTCAAGAGGAGATCTTCCTGAGAGTGTACTAGTTCCAGCGGAGGAGGAGTTTGAGATTGTTATAGCAGAGTTAAATGCTACAGATGCAAAATTTCTTGTATCCTTAATCACTCCGTGCACAGAGGTCATTAAATAATTCCAGTTTGAATAAGGAGGACATGAAGATGTTTCTTTTCGTTATCTAGAATCTGTTTCCTCTGAAGGAGATTGCAGAATAGAAAACTTTTGTTTTCTTCTCCTTTTCTTAAACTAAAACCGTTGAATTCAAGTTTTCTCTGGAAAGCATAATAAGCCATAACCCTTGAATGACGAATTAATTTTTAATTGTCATAAAAGAAAAAAATGCAGTACTTTCTACAGGAAACAAACAAATTGTTGAAAAAAAAATTTGCATATAGACGTGTTCTTAGTTTAGGGTCTACAGATTCACTGAACAAAGATGATCTAAGGAGGTTGGTAAGATACATCTGAATGTGCGCTCAGTCCAAACCCCTGCTCAGAGCAAAGTCAACAATGGCAAGTCAGCAACTTTTTTTGTTTTGTTTTGTTTTGTTTTGTTTTGCTTCGTCTTTCCAGCTTGTTATCTCTTCTGTACACCCAAGACGATGGACTGTCTGAAATTTGCTGACTTAAGAGGAGTTTAGATAACTGGAAAACGTTACTGAAAGACTATGTCATTACAGCAAAAGTGTACTTTTATTTTTGTAATATTTTGTAAATATTTTTGTACTGCACGCATATATTGGTGTCTGCACACACTGGAATCTTAAGAAAAGAGTGAATTTTATTTAGTTATTTAGTTATTTTCCGAAGCGAGATCACTTTAAAGAGGAATGCCTTGCATATATTGCAAGCGTATTAACTCTAAATAGTGTTTGACATCATCAAGTTTTCTCTTTTGCTAATATAGGAGTATAATGTTATCAAAGTATTAATAAAAATGACAGGTGATATAGATACAAAGAGGAAAAGCACATGATTAAGTTTTGTCTATCTACATCACTTTTCAGGAAAATAAGCCATGCTTACCTGGAATACAAACAATTTACAAAATGAATTATTTATTGGTGTGGAAGAATCTCAGTACAAAAAAAAAAAAAAAGTCCTTCAGAGACTGGGGAAGACAATTACATGATAAATATTTAAAATCCACAAAAGCACAAGTATCATAAAGCTTGATTCTTTCGAATCATATTATTCATCATCTTGCCAAAAGGTCAAAACTTAAACCAGATGATCACTGGGAGATTTTCACTCTTCAGTCTGAGGAAACAGTGCAGCCCTAAAAACACTGTGCAGACATGATAAGTAGATACAGACTCTTAGTTCCACGCATGAATACCAGTCTCATCAAGTATGCAATTACTGGCTTCTGGAAACATCACTCCTCACTCATTTCCATGAACATCTAATAGATAAAAAATATATAGCGAGATTTGTAAATATTTATATCTGTCTTGATGGCCAGAAAGAGGTGATAATGAACAGGAAGCTGAAGAAACTCCTATTTGTCTACTAATATAAGATGATTGAGCCAGTGTTAATAAGGCTTCGCAAGGAACAGGACATGGAGCAGGGGCACATGCATATACTAAAACACTGACAAGTTTGTGTTCTACAGACAGGCAGAGTGAGAGCGAAGTTATGTGCATACTAATCTGCGAACAGATGGGACACATTGCCAAGAATGTGGTATGTACAGATTGCCCAAGTCACATTTTTTGTTTAGAAGAAAGGTTTTTTTTGGTTTTGTCAGAATTCAACTTGCTTCCAGGACCAGAAACTAAAGTTCTTGTATGAGGATGAAGAGAGCACTATGCAGGTTGTAACTGTGAGTGTTAGGATGGAGAGAGAAAATTATATCTCTGCCTGTTCTCTGGGCAAGCTGGAGTGAGATGTATAGCCTTGGCAAAACCCATCTGAGAAGGTCTTGAGCCAATGATGTGCTCCTACACTGTACCTGAACTGTTTCAAAACCATCAGTGTACTCCTACTGAATAAACTGGCTCACGAGGCGTGGGTTCTCTTTGGATATATATGGAAGTCTCCTTTCTATGTTGTCAGCCTCTACTCCTGTACCACTAACATCCATCTCTGACATTGAGAGGCAACATAATAAAATGAGGAATTACTTTCAAAGCAAATTTTGTACTTATCTGACTGTTTTCTTCTTGTTTATGACAAAAATATTGGTCTGAGATTGAATTAGTTATAAATAGCATTTGCCAATACTAAAAGCATCCCTTAAAAAAACAGGTTGATATTGTTGATTATCTTTTCCCATGGGAATATTCAAGGGAATAAGTTTGGTCGCAAAGATTTTCTCTCTGCAGACACAAATTCATATTGAGTATGAAGAAGTAGTACCTTTAAAGTGGGGGGAATATATGGTTAAAAAAAAGACATGCTTGATAACCTAGGGAGTCCTACATGAGTTATGATTTCCATATCAGGAAGAGAGATTTGGAGATTTATTTATTTATTTATTTATTTTTTTAATTAGAGACATTTTATGAAATTAAGAAAACTCTGTGTGCTCTTATTTTGATACCAGAAGTGAACTTGCGAAGGAATAGTCCTGCTAGAAACTGAAAAATCATAACTCACTGTCTAAGCATTGATGCAGAGTTTGAGGCTGAAATTAAAGCTGTTCCTGAAGACAGATTGACATTCAGAGCCAATTTTATACCATCTCTTACAACTGATGGGAAAATGTAACTGGATGGGCTCAGCTGGACAACTTGAAAAATTACTTCATATCCTGAGCTCAAATGATTAATAAATATTTGTTGTTGTTTTTTGTTTTTTTTTTTCTTTTGCAATAAGTCACAGGCATATCAAGCAAAAATATACACTGATTTCTGTGATCTAAGGCTGCATCAATAAAGAATTGTGTATATATATATATATATGTTAAACAAAAGTGAATATGAAAAATGTAAATGTTAGACATATCACTGAATCTATGAAGTGATAGGACAGAGATGTCCCACTAACCACATATAAGATATGTTTTAAAAATAATAATGTTATATAGCCTGTTTCTTCATGCAATGTGGCATATGCATTATCTTAGTGTAAGACTTATAAGGATAACAAGGAAGAGCTTACAGTTATTCAGTACAAAATGCATGTTCCCATTTTTAGATTTATGAGCTGAATGAAATTCAGTATTTTTTTATATTAGGAATTTCAAATTCATGAAATTATATTTAAAAAAATTAAAGGAATATGGAGGCACAGTGAAAAATTTATGTTTTACTTATGTTAGCTACTTTTTATTTACTGTGATTGACTCTCCCTCTGAAGAAAAGGAAGAATTATCATTTTAACATATAAGGGACATGGGATTGAATTCAGTGAGGAATCCAGTCCTGCTCTTCATGGCTTTGTAAATATTCCACTTGTCTCATACATTTGAATATAATAAAACTCTTTTAAACATATGCTTTATTTGTAGATTCACAGAATCACCAAGGTTGGAGAACACCTCCAAGATCATCAAGTCCAACAATCCACCTACAACTACCATTTCTCCATTAGACCGTATCTCTTAGTATCATATCTAAAATTGCTTGAAGACCTCATAAGGCTTGTGCTCCAAACAATTCACAGCTCCGTTGTTCTTCTCTGGATGCAGTCCAGGTCCTCAAGGTCTTAACTGTAGAGAAAGGCACAAAACTGAACACAGTACTTGAGATGCAGCCTCACCAGAGCTGAGTATAGGGGGACAATCACCTCCTTGTTCCTGCTGGCTATCCTATTTCTGATAAGCTAGTATGCAATTGGCCTTCTTAGCCACCTGGACACACTGATGACTCGTTCATTCAAGTGTTGACCAGCACCACCAGGTCTGTCTCTTCTACACAATCTTCCAGCCACTCTGCCCTAAGCCTGTAGCATTACCTGGGGTTGTTGTGACCAAAATGCAGAACTCAGCATTCGGTTTTGTGAACTTTATCCCATTGGCGTCAGCCCAGTGATCCACCCTGTTTAGATCCCTCTTTAGGTCCTTCCTACCCTCAGGGAGATCAACACTTCCTCTCAGCTTGGTGTCATCTGCAAAATTACTCAATCCTCTCTTCCAGGTCATCAATAAAGATATTGAAGAGGGCAGTCCCCACTACCAACCCCTGAGGCACACCACCCATGTCCAAACACCAGTTGGATTTTACTCCATTCACCACTATTCTCTAGTCTGGACCTCCAGTCAGCTCTTTATCCAGTAAAGAGTGTACCTGTCCAAGCAATGGACTGCCAGCTTCTCCAGGAGATTATTGTGAGACACAGTGTCAAAGGCTTTGTTGAAGTCTAGGTAGACTACATTGATAGCCTTTTCCTCACCCAACAGGCTGGTTATTCAATCATGGAAGGAGATCAGGTTGGTCAAGAAGGATGTGCCTTTTGTGAATCCATGCTGGCTGGGCCTTATCCCTCAGCTGTCCTGCATATGCCATGTGATTGCCCTCAAGATGATTTGTGTATCTGAGGCCAACATTGTTATCATTTATTCTTTTTTATGCTTTTTTCTCTACCTTGAGAAAATCACCATGATGAATAACATCATGGACAGTGAGCCCGAATTTCAATTTTCCTATTTTATCCTTGTTCTGGCAAAGTAATGTGCAATCCCCCTTGAATCACAAGCACTCAGGGTTTTCTGTTGCTGATTGGTCATCTGCTTGTATTGTGCCCTGTTTTGTGCCACCACTCTATTTTGTGCCATGTTGTGCAGTTAGCTACCTGCAGTAGTTAATTTCATCTTTTGTCCAGGTCATGAAGCAGCCCTGAAGTGACTGATAGGAGATCAAGGGAGTCTTCTATATGGCATGAGGGGCTGCAGCTCTGCCAGTGACCTGAGGGGAAACTTATACGTGCTTTTTTAATTTGGAGCAATAGTCATAGTCTTGTGTAGTTCATCCCTGTTGCTGTTGAATGACTCCTTTATCACCTCAGCATTATACCAATCTTTTGCCAAACTCTCCATTTCAAAAGTGTACAATCTTTTCTTTCTCATTATTTTTTCCGATATGTACTCACATGATTTTTGACTCTTTGTCAAGGGAAAGAATAGATTCAAGAGAAGAAAACTTCATGCGAATTATCAGTTGATGTTGTGCACGTACATTTTTGTATGTGCATTTTATCTCTAGAAATAAAATAAGAAATGGTTGCACCAACTCTTTGCAACCTAAATTAAGACTAAGAATTGTGCTGAAGGGCTGCAGTAGACAAAAACAAAACCTGAAATCTTATTCCAGTGTTTGGAATTTAAGTTTCAGTGGTGGTAAGCCCTTCCAGATTCTTTGCCCCTTACGTAACCTGGTAAATCCTGTCACCTGTTTTCTGATAGGATCTACTTGTAAGGCTGGAATGAGCAGTGCAAACATTCCTGAAATCTCTTCTAGGTTCGCAAGTAATCACAACTGCATACCTGAGAAATGGTACACTACTTTGAATGTTTACAATATATCACTGGAGCTGCTAGCAATGGACTACACCAGCAGAGCTGGAGAGAAAATAGGAAAAGCTTTATTTCATTTTTAGTAAATCTTAATGTCCTATAAATTTTGATCTTTTTCCTTAAGTAAATCTGTCCCAATACCCTCTTGGCACCCTATTTTAAATTGTTACTAAAGTTTTCCCTTCTGTGGCACTAAAGGTCATCTAGAAAATCTGATTTATGTATATAAACTCCATAACTTCTTTGAAAAATGCTGATAGGAAGAAGATGAATACGAGAGCTAGGAGATAAATATCCTGAAAGCATGTACACTAGCTTAGCTTTTGTGAGTAAGGCAGCTCACATTAGTTAGCTTGCTTCATTGGAGACAATCTTATTTTTAATATTTCTAGAAATGTTTCCCTTTCTGTTGAAAAAAAACCAACAAAAACAAACAAACAAAAACGCATATACACAAAAGAAATTAACAGAAAAAAATCTTGAAAATTCAATTAAAAATAGGTCATTTTCACCTATATCACTAGCTCTCATCTTTCCATTTTCAGACTTTCCTCTCAAGTGACACCCTGGAGAAATGGGGGCTTTCATTGAACAAAAGTTGCACATATAAACTTCCAGACAGTTTTGCTTGTGACCAGAATAAAACCTTCCAAAGACAAAAGTACAGGTATATAGTTGGTTATTACACAAATAATAAGCAGACTACGTTTGTACAGACTTATTGCATACGTATCACAGAGGGGACATGAGGGGACACGATATGATATTACAAGCAGCACATGCTCTAGGTTAATGCCTGCCTTATAAATGTACACGTTTTCTGATCATGCATACACTGATCTTCTCAGACTGGGAATAGGTCAATTTAACTCTTACTGATTTGTAGTGAAGAAAGGAATCAGAATTAAAATATAAAAAGAAAGGTCACAGAATCCACTTATCAATGAAAATGGGTGAATATTTAGTATTTTTTTCTCAATTCAACATGCATCCTACTAAATAACAGTTAAAAAGCTGGGATTTCTGGCTGTTTCAGAAAGGGAGACTGACAAATGGATTCTTCAGCAATCAATGGATGAATTAATAAAACTGATTTTTCCACTAAGGAGATTTCTTTACTCTCTTAAATACTGCCTTAATGTTCCTATAATTTTCTTATTTTCTCATAAGTTGTTATTACTGTTTCATTTTGGATATTGTAAAAAAGCAGTGGGAAAAAAAACAACAACTTTGAAACTTGTCATTTGAAAGTTTAAAACCTCACTATTTACTACAATTTTATTCAGCTTTTGAATAAAAATCTACAAATCTAAATCTTAAATCTAAAAATCTTATCAAGGCTCAAGAGATGTTAGTGCTTCTCTGGAGGGATATCCCAACAAAGACAATTAAAGAGTTATTATTTTCCCCATTATTAGTTACAAAAGTGAGGAAAAGCATACACATGGAGAATCACTTGTCTTAGCAGAAGCAGAAAGCTGAGAGTACATAGGTATCATGCCTATTTCAAAGCCAGATCATACTATCAACAAGAGCATATTTTGAAGGCCAGACCTCAGGAATTCAACAGTTGTGTTATTCTATGTGTGAGTCAGAATTCAGGAGCAGAACTGAATGCATGCAGTATTTCAGGCAAGCTTTTCTACATGCCCCTTCCAAATGGTAGGCCAAAAGCAGATTTGTACTAGATTTCTT
This sequence comes from Tympanuchus pallidicinctus, assembly GCF_026119805.1. NCBI lineage: Eukaryota > Metazoa > Chordata > Aves > Galliformes > Phasianidae > Tympanuchus > Tympanuchus pallidicinctus. The sequence goes on along the minus strand of NW_026294747.1, from coordinate 71,037,074 downwards.
AGTGTTTGTTAGGTCTTGAGTGGTCAGGATTTTAGCCCTGGAAATCTAAGAAAATCTTAGAAATCTTAAAAAGAATTCAATTTCCTCTGTGTAATTTGTGAGAAACCAAATATGTATGTCTTTCTTAAGCACATTTGAATAGTACTGTTAGTTTATCTGCAATAGCTTTTCACTATTTCTTTCACTTAGCATATAACTACCTTTGCAGAAAAATAAAATAGAGAAATAAAAAAATATCTGAGGAGTTTTGGATAGTTTCACTTTTCTGCATGAATGAACAAATTGTATCAACCTATGTGCAATGGTGATGAAGTAAAAATTCATAGGATTCCACTGTTTGATGCTTCATATACTGTGGGATTTAAAATTTTCACACCACTGTATAGTTATGTAGAGCACACAAGAGTAGTATTAATCTGCAGGCTTGTTAAAGAGGAGCATTTATGTCATATAGATAACCTTATCTATCTGCTTTTGTGACGACAATGTGTGGGTGTTTATTTTTTAACATTTGTTCATTTATTTGTTTGTTTCAGTTTGATTCTAAGGGTGGATGAAAGGTGTCATAATTCTCATCGGTGTAAGGTAAGGACAGAATTTGCCCCCCAAAAGGTTTATGAGGCTTCTTATGAAAACAGAAACTATCTGAACTTTAAATCCTTACAGAAGGAAAAAATGATGTTAACACGATTTAAGATGACAGTATTGTATCAATTACAAAACCATGCTAATATGTACTTTATCACTTGGGTCATTTTATTAACTATTCCACTAATTATAAATTTCAGGAGACTTCGAAAGTTCACGAAAAAGAGTAAATAGACAAAAAATAAATAGACTGAAATCAACAGAAATACCTAAAAAGAGATAAATATTGATAAGGTGAAAAAGACAGAATTAAAGTGGAGTTGAAATTATTATATTCTTTATTGTCACTGTTATTATTTTCAAGTCTATAGTGAAATGAGAATTCTGTATATTATTACTATTATTACAATTACTATTGTTAGTATTGCTATTATTATCATGGAATCATAGAATTGCTCAGGTTGGAAAAGACCTTAAAGATCACCAAGTCCAAAAACAACTTAATCATACTACTCTAACTTCAGCAACCCTCCGATTAATCATATCCCTGAGTACCAAATCCAAATGCTTTTTAAACACATTCAGGGAGGATGACTCAACGACTTCCCTGGGGAGCCTATTCCAGTGCTTAACAAAGAAGTTCTTCCTGATATCCAACCTAAACCTCCCCTGGCACAACTTCAGGCCATCTCCCCTCATCCTGTCACCTGTCATCAGTGAGAAGAGACCAACACAACTCTTGCTGTAAGCACCTTGCAGATATTGGAAGAGAGCAATAAGGCCTCCCTCAGTCTGCTTTTCACCAGACCAAACAGCCCTAGTTCTTACAGTCACTCCTCATAGGGCATATTCTCCAAGCACTTTACAAGCCTTGTTGCCCTTCTTTGGACCTGCTCTGGGATTTCAGTGTCCCGTCTGTATTGAGGTGCCCAAAACTGAACGCAGTACTCGAGGTGAGGCATCACCAGTGCTGAGTACAGGGGCAGGATGACTTCCCTAGTCCTGCTTACCACACCATTCCTGATACAACCTGGATGCCATTGACCTTCTTGTCCACCTGGTCATGGTGCTGGCTCATATTCATCTGACTGTCCATCAGTACACCAAGGTCTCTTTCCATCAGGCGTCTTTCCAGCCACCCCTCCCCAAACCTGTAGGGTTACATGGAGTTGTTGTGACCAAAATACAGGACCTGACACTTGGCCCTATTGAAACTCATACAGTTAACCTTGGCCAATCGATCCAGTCTATCCAGGTCCTTCTGTAGTGCCTTTCTCCCCTCAGGCAGATCAATACTTCCTCCCAACTTGGTGTTGTCTGCAAATTTACTGGGGATGCACTCAATCTCCTCATCAAGATCGTTAATAAAGATGTCAAATAGAAGCGGCTCCAGTACCAAGCCCTGGGGACACTACTCGTGACCGGCCACTAACTGGATTTAGCTCCACTAACCACCAATCTTTGGGCCCTGCCATCCAGCCAGTGCTTTATCCAGAAGAGTGTATGCCCATCCAAACTGTGGGCAGCCAGCTTCTCCATGAGAATATTTTGGGGGACAGTGTCAAAAGCTTCACTGAAGTCCAGTTGACAGCCCTGCCTTCATCTACTAAGCGGGTCACCTTGTCATAGAATAAAATCAGGTTTGTCAAACAGGATCTACCATTCATAAACCCATGCTGACTGGTTCTGACTCACTGGTTGACCTTTAATTGGTCCACAATGGCTCCTGAGATTATCCATTTCTAACCTTTCCAGTCACTGAGGTGAGACTGATAGGTCTTTAGCTACCAGATCATCTTTCTGGCCCTTCTTGAAGATAGGCATCACATTTGACAGTCTCCAGTCTGCTGGGACATCCTCAGTTAGCCAGGACTGCCAAAGAACAATGGAGAGTGGCTTGACAATTGACAACCACATCTGCCAACTCCCTCAGCACTCTAGAGTGCAATACATCTGGCCCCATGGACTTGTGAACATCCAGCTTTCAGAGCAGGTCCATCTCATCATGGGTCATGTAGGGCCTGTTCTGTTTCCCATTCTTATCTATCAGTGCAGGGGCTGTGCTCCCAGGGAGTAACAAGTCTTACTATTAAAGACTGAGGCAAAGAAGGCATTAAGTATCTCAGCCTTATCCTGATTGGTCACCAGGCTGCCCTCAGCATCCAACAAGGGATGGAGATTCTCCCTACCCCTCATCTTGCTATTGGTGTAAATATTTACTGTTGTCCTCTACCTTAGTGGTCAAATCCAGTTCTAACTGAGCTTTGGCTTTTCTAATTTTCACCGTGCACAGCCTCACTACGTACCAGTAATCATCAGAAGTAGGTTGCCCACTCTTCTGGAGACCATAAACTTTCCTTTTGCTCTTGAGTTCCAGCCAACGGTTTCTGTTTGGCCAGACTGGCCTCCTTGCCCATTGGCTTGTCTTCCATGATTTGAGGATGGTCAGATACTGCATCTTTAAATTTACTTCCTTAGAGTATTCTCAGTCTTCCTGGGCCCCCACGCTCTCCAACACTACCTCCCAAGGGACCCTCTCAACCATGGTCCATGATGCAATGGAAGAGATATTAGTGCCATACGGGCTTCATGATTCTCCATGCACCAACATTCATCTCTTTTTCATGAATATTAAGCAGTTATGTAAATATATAAATTGAATATAAATGCTACACACTGAAATCTCTATATATGACAATTTAATTTCTTTATAAACTCACTTACCTTATTAAATTTAGTTTGTAAAGATCAGTCTTGGTAATCTGAGGTTTTGTTTTATTAATATCCTGTTGTGTAATGTGGAAATTTCTACAAGTACCAATCTCTCTAATAAAGCGTTCATATATTTTCTAACAATTCTGCTTGCAAAGCCTGCACCTCCCAGCTCTCTGCAATCTCAACCTTCTACACTGAAGGACTCCACCACAGTGCACTACAATGTGCTTTTTGAAGGTTATTACATTTACCAAAGGCTTTGGTACTTTTGGAGACAAAAATGGGGATGTAGCTTATTTTTAGTACACAAGTCGGACTTCCAGGAACTGCGGCTAAAATTGAGCTTAGTATTTTACATTCAATTCTCAATTGTATGCTTCTGTGAATTTAATTTATAATCTATATATAAGCTTTTAAAATCTTCATTGTATGTGTCTTAAAATTAGCCTAATGTTAGTCAAATTTCCTCCAGTTGGAAAAGATACTACCTGCAATGTACTTTTTACATTTTCCCTTGAAGCCACTATTGTGTAAAATATAATTAAAGAGTTTTCTAAAATTCTCTGTACAGTTTAGGTCAGGTAAATGCATAATCAGGGAGTTATTCATGGTACTGCAATTAATTAATATGCCTCCATCAGAGCCATTAAAGCTGATTAATGTTATGGCATACAAAGGGAACTTGTAGCTAACAAATCAATGACCCAGTAGACCATATTGTCTCCTCTGGAGCCATTACATTATGCCATATCAAAGCGTCATTAGAGAATTTTTAATTTACTGATCATCAGCCTCAGTAGTCACTAGTTAGTCCAGGCTGATGATGCATGTACAGAAAAAAATTGTAAGATAATACTCCTTTGAGGGATAGATCTCCTCCAAATTACACTGCTGTAAATCAAGGGTATTTCCACTGGAATCGGTGAATGTACATAGTCTAGAGTGGAAAAAGAAAATAAAATTAAACCAGAAATCCAGCCAAAGAGTTGAGTAAAAGATTTTTAAAAACTCATTTATCATTCTCATTCAAGAGCTCATTTTTAATGTACTAAATGAAAAGTTTGTTTTTATTTTCACCTTAGAAAAGGAATCTATTCAAATCTCATACATATGTGGTATAGAGACAGGAAAGGGCAAGATGTTTTAATTCCTTATATATTTAGATTTCATCTGAGGTTTAGCTAGGGATCTCAATTTTGAGTCCATGATTGAAGCATCCCTGCGAAGCACTTGACTTGAGATTGCTGATACATACATCAGCCTTTTTTTCTTTGTAAGCATATATTTTATCAGGAAATAAATCAGCTATTTCTCATTAAGGATAACTCTTTCTCCAGTTTTCATTAACATCAGTGGAGCTATATCCAAGATAATTTTATCCTGAGTGGTTTTTTATAGAATTAAAGTACAGAACTGCAGTTACCAAGAGCCCTTTCAGTACAGCGCAGAGTAAATATTGAAGTCTTTTACAAAGGCGGAAGTCAATTTTTTGCCTGTCTAAATTCACAAACTTAAACTTGCTTTTAGAGGTCACTTGTCTTGAGAACTTCATCATCCTTAATGTGAAGGAGAGGAATGGTCCTGGATATATGAATTGCTGATGGTCACTTCCTTTTATTTGTGGGTTTTGCTACAGATCAATTCTTTTCAGATTGCCAAAGATTTGTGAGCAAGATTCTTGTCCATTTTGAAGCAAGGATTATTATCTGAAAGTCTTGCTCAGAATTGCAGATAAGATTTCATTTAATTTGCTTTTGATTTGTTGCAGATGATATGTGTATTGTGTTTTACACATTTATTTTTACCATAGACAGAATTTAAAGAATTGCTTAGAAGCAGAGCATTTACTACATACTGTACATCTTTTGTTAACCCACCTCAGAATTTCTGTAATTGTGGGTTTTACAAGCAGTTTGATTTATGTAGAATAAAAGTGTCACAGTAATAGTTTAGATTAGGAAAACTAAATCCACCTTTGAAATAGCTCAAAGTTTAACAGAAGCAGGACCTCCACTTATTTCTTTTTTTTTTTTTTTTTCTTTTGTTTTAAACTGAAAGGAATTGCCAGGGATGTGTGGTTAGTTACTGTAAAGAGCATTTCCTAAGCCATAGACAAGTTTGAATGTTCATGTAAATACATATGTAAATATGTTTTTCATAATACACAGAACTTAAACTATTTGAGAACCAAGCTTCTATTGATAACAAAATGTATTTACGGCAATATTAAAGATAAATAATGTCTAAAATTGGGTTTTCTGGTAAAAAAAGGAAAACTAAGACCAAAGGTTGACAGCTCAGCTGCAGTGTTGCAATATCATATGATGCAGAAGGGACATGATGCAGTTATTGCAACAGCAATGAGTATCTATTGTCATAAAACCCTTTTGTCCACTAAACTCCTGAATAGAAGGAAAGTTTTTAAAAAAATCTAAAAAAAATCAGAAATATTTTAGTCAGATTTGTTTCTCTCCTTTAAAATACTCCAGATATAGTCCATAATCAAAAATCTTACTAGAATTGTGCCATTGCTTTCCACTCAGATTTTGTAGTTCGGCTTTACCTTAACAGTTGTCCCTACAATTACGTAAGAAAATAGGATGGACTTTTTGCTCTGATCATGCTCTTATTAAAGAGATTTAATGCATTTGGAAACTTTAATATGCATTGCCAAATTCACAAAAATTCCCAGGAGTAGAAAGCAGAAAAAGTGTTTGTGTTTGTGTTTGTACTGTTACCTGTAAATTATGTAAAACATTTTCCTTACATCTTTTTTTTTTTTTTTTTCTGATATGCTTTGTGAGGTAGTTTCAGAGTGCATGCACCACAGATACACACACTTCAATATATTGGACCAGACAGGAAAACAAACAAACAAACAAAAAAGCTTAAATTTTTCACTGTTTTTCAGTACAAACTGTCTGTTTTTTCCTTTTTGGTCTACATTCTCTACGGATGTAGGGAACAAAAATTCTGGTGCCAGTGTTTCCAATGCAAGCACTTTTGGTCAGATATTTTCTATGCTATTAAGATACTTTGTAGAATGATGTCTTGTAAGTTAAAATAACACTGAAGAGATAATGATGGTAGTGATAATGAAAAAGGGGATTGAATATTATTTATCTTCTTCTTGATCAACACAGATCATAAGATAAAGACAGCTAATTTAGATAATTTCAAGTCCAATGTGCTAGTAAACTTGCAGACTTGTTTAGTAGCAGGATTAGTATGGAGAACAAAAGATGATTACTTGTAGTTTCATTTACTAAATTGGCTATAAGGATTCTATATGATAGCAGAAAGATGTGGTGCATCAGATTCAACAACAGGAAGTATCTACTCATTTTAGCATAGCAAGCTTCCCAGTATTTCTATTTAGCCATGCAACATGGTATAAGTCAGCAGCTGGCTGCTTTTGAAACACCATTGCCACAAGCTGTTAGATATATGCTAGGTTCAGGGCATGATCATTCTGTAGCATACTGTATACAAATTATTATTGTTGATATTTGAGCTTCGCTGAAAACTGATTAATTCCAGCTAGATCCTCTCTGTGCCACATGACTATTCTCTTGACAAACCCATGATATCAAATATATATTTTTTTCCCTTTAGTATACTTCTTACAGCACACCTAATAAACTTAATTCCTACAAATGATTAATATGTTAAAAGTGTCAAAAATAATTTTGCAGTCATGGTACTTTCAGAATGTCAGACAAGCATAATACATAATTTATCCTAAATAAGAGCAGAAAGACACATACTTGTTGCTTTTACTAAGTAAAACTGACCACTAGAAATTGATGTAAACTGTAGCTGGGCTATTAAAAGGATAACCAATGAGCTGAAGAACCACGCCTTCTTTAGTTTTTTAGGACGAACTTGAAATCTGTGATTTCATCTTTCTGTAAATACAGCACAACTGGAATGAAATTCCCTAAAGCTTTGATTTAATTTTATTTACTAAAGATTAAAGCTTTGGTTGTAAATAGCTCTGCATTTTCAGGGAAATTCTGCTTTTAATCTTTGTATTCTGAGCTGTGTCAAAGGATAAAGTCATCAAATGACTTAACTGTGGATATCAGCAAGTTTATTGACTTCCAGTACTATAACTTAAAGACAGTCTTTCATACCTTTCTCCCCCATCCCCACAAACCTTTATAACCTTTTTTGTTGCTTGAATACCAAGGAAAAACAAAAAATGAAGTGTTTTAGTAAGTGTTTGCATACAGTGAACATATCTCAGAGGAAGGACCAGCTGAAGTATGTTGGCTGTTACTGGAACAGAAGTAAAAATATTGTAAACTCTGTCTTCTAGCCAACCCTATGATTAATTTCATATAAGGAATAGGTGTTTATTTTTCTGCTTCTTCTTCATAGTTCAGAGAAGCATAGAAGTGGTGATGATGATTAGAAAAATTCCTGTAATTTCACTTGTCAAAAGTGTTTGCTCTAGACTCATTGATATGTTTGGCCCAAATCTTCTGCTGATACAGACAGAGATAACCAGATTTACTTCATGTAAGACTTCCAGACTGAGAATTTGTTTCTGGTAATAAAATTGCACCATCTCTTGCAAACTATTTTCTTACATTTTCTTTCAGCATACTTTTTTTTTCTCCTCTAAGTGTACTTTCAGCAGTGTTATCCAAAGAAATGTAGTGTTTAAGATGGAAAACATAATACATTATTAATAAATCTTGAAAGTAACAGCTTAAATGATAATCTTGAATAAACTGCATGTCCCTTCAACACATCCTGTAAGTTATGTAAGCATCCTGAGATGGAAGAAAGTAGAAAAAAGTAGGGAAAAATATGAATGGAAAATCAGTAGAAAAAAACACATTATGGATTGAAAATATTTTGCTTTTTTTCTTGTTTTTCTGCAACTCAGAAAATCATGTTCTCAGCAAGTACAGCAGAAATTGCACAGAGGATTTAAACTCTCATTTAAGTCATAGTAATGCAAATCAGGAACAATTCTGTGAGGCTTTGTAAAATAGCAGTTTTGGAACTGAAATGAAAAGCAAACTCCAATACTCGATCTGTGCTGTGACAGTACAAACCAATTACTGGCAGCTACACTGAAGGAAGCATGTGTCTGAATCCTTTAATCCATTTAAAATCTTGATAAAAAATATTTCTATAAATAAAAACAGAATGGGAGAAATTTTGAAGAACCATATCTGATGTACATACCAGAAGGAGCTCTTCTTCCTTCAGACATATTGTATGAAAGGTGTTCAAAGCCAGGTTGGATGGAGCCTTGCGTATCCTGATCTAGTATTTGATCAATCAGTTGGCAATCCTATCTATAGCAAGATAGGTCCCTTTCAACCCAAGCCATTCTATCATTCTATGATAAGCGCTGGAATCATGTTTATTTACAACCATGGAAGTCTTTTTCGGGTAGACAGAGGGCACCATGTTGTCATAGCACCTCGCGCAATAGCAAACTTCTGAAGCAACAAGAGCAACAAGCCTTCTGAGAGAGGGTGCCCTGAGTGTTTGTATGTTACAAGGAAATGTAAGAGGGTAGTTTGCAAGAGGTGTTTTATATGTAAGTGTAAGCAATTTTACTATTAAATCTTCTTGATCAGCAAGTTCTCACGTAAAATGTGTTTAAATAACTCCAGTGTCCAAACTAGCTTAGTTCAGACTTAGTTTGATGTATTGAATAAACAGAGTAAGGCACTTTACTGCATGGCAAAGACAAAGTCTTAGTAATTTGCTGAAGGCTATGCATGACTTCCAAGAGCAAATGTACCTGCTGTATCTCAGTACAATGTTCCAGGGCTAATGGATCACGTCTTGGTAGTGCAAATTCCCATGAAGTCCAGTAAAGATTAGTTTACTTCACGTGTTTCCAGGAAAAATGCTACAACAGTTTTTCAGTTCTGAATTTGTGAGTAAAGAGGAGGGAGAAAGTGAAAAAATTCTATCTTCTTCCATAGTTATCCACAGTTCTCCTCCCCAAAATTAGAAATTCAGGCTAGGTAGCAGGCCTTATGATAAATCCGTGCATGATAAATTGTAGCATTAATTTTTCAAAATCTCCCTTAGTTTAGCGTTGTTCAGCTCAGTAATTAATCTGCTCTGACATTCAGAAAAATATACGATTTCCTGCCTACTACACCTTGGCATTGCTGTTCAGATAATTCTCATCAGTACACACTCTTTCTAAAATGGGGAGAGTAGCTTTACTCCACTGCAGTTATATCCTGACAGTATCTTGAAAGCTTTAGTAGAACTAATATATGATACTTTTTGAATTTTCAAAGCTTAAAATTAGAAATAACAAAGAAATTTTGTCGTAGAACAGCTGCTGTTTGTTTTACTCAAATAAGTAAATAACTTATCAGACTACATGTGTTGGAGGATTTCACAGGCAGTTGAGCTTATATGCATTCAGACTTTTTTAAAAAGCATAGAAACAGTGGAATGTCATTTTTGAGACACTTTGACTATATATTCTGATGGATGCATTGCCTTACGTACTAATTTCTTATATTCTACTAATACTGTTTTACTCATAATCAATAAGGTGCATACATCACAGTAATGTAAGACTAAAATTACATTTCTGCCTAACTCATAAAATGCAAATAAAATAAAATACAATTAAATAAAGTACAATAAAATAAAATTAAATTTAAAAAACAAAAACAAAACTGTGAAATTCTGATTCTATATATCATTTATTTTGGGGTATTGCAACTGGGATCAGGGTTGTGACAAATCTGGGCAGAAGTCAGGAAAATAAGCTTTTTTTTCCTGACTCATACATGGCACAGTTTGCTCCTTAAACTACTGTCATTACCGTTGTTTTTTGTTCCATACTCCATCCTTCTGGTCTTGCTGTTACCCCAAAGCATCTGTTGATACAATATTATGGACAATAGTTTACAGCACAACTATATGTTATCTGTAACCTATTATGTAACTTTTTGGCATTTCATTACTCTCTTTATTTTATTAATGGTTAAAATCTTCAATTTCCTCTGTTTAGCTTCCCTCAAAATTGTCCATTATTTTGTTTCTGAGAAGCAAAATAAAAGTGGGATTGAACAAAACTTCCCAAGATACAAGAATAAAAATTTCAAATCTGACAGGTTTTAATTATGTCTCCATCTTTGTTGGTCTTATTTTACAGAAAACTCTAATTGTTGTAATTTATTTACTAATATGGAGATATTTCAGAGTCAGAGCCTGTTTTTCTGATTTATTGTCTTTTTTTTTTTTTCCTTTCGTAGCAAGAATATATGTAGACCTGATTACTTCTAGAAATACATGTGCACTACATTTTAATACTTCTCTTCATCTCATGGTTATCCAAACCCGTAGTTTACACTCTGACTTTACTATGTATATTTCAATATTATCTTTACATTTTTTTAAGTACGTACAACAGTTTTCCTATTGAAAATGCAGCAGTAGACTCTTTAGGGATGAGGAATGAAGTTACCGTGGATCTAATAAAGGTGGAAGCAGATATTAATTGTACATTATGAGAAAAATAAAATTACGGAGATGTAGAAGATTAGTAAAAACAGTTCAAAAACAATCAAGCTGATGTTAATTCAAAATAAAATTAGAGAATAATTTTTATTAATTAATATAAAATATTTCATTCTCTTATAGGTATCGTGAATTACACCTTACACTTTTTTTTCTTTTTTTTTTTTTTTCCCCAGAGCACACTAGTTATATTTCTGAAGAAAAAAAAAAGGCTGTTTCCCGAAATACTTTATTATCTAGCTTGAAAATGAAATATTAAAAGATTTAATTATCGCCAAATCATGATTATTCCCTAAACACAGATTTCATTAGTACTTTGTTTAAAGGATCTTCTCCTTCTGGTCCTTTCCTGAGACAAATAAAACAGCAGCATGTTCCGTGGCAGGTTAAAATCTCTCAAAAAAAATTGTCATAAGTTATGGTGAAACACAATTTCCTTAACTTCTTTTCAATTTTTTTTTAAACTTAAATTTAACTCTTCTTAACCTTTTTATATGACAATAATCAGAAGGGAATACAATTAGAATAAAACTGGTAAAGTCTCTGAAACAGAGCAAATATGTTTTAATTTATTATCTCATCAATACAGATGAAAAGGTATCCAAAAGGCTGGATTTGAATTCACTACTTCATAGGTGTAAAGGAAAGGAAAAAGTTACACTGAATAAGCTTTGTTTGAAGGGAATATATTTTTTCTCAATATTTTGTTTTTATGGCAACATGTTTTCTGAAAAGAAATTGTTCTATCTTTTGAATTATGACACCTGCAATTATGTATCAAATACTATCTAAAACAAATTATCTCCTCTGATTTTTTCACTTCAAAAGTGATTGGTTTTTTTGGGGGGAGGTAGGGGGAGGGTCAACATTTTAAATTTTTCCTGACTTTTAAAATGAACTCCAGTTAAACTATAGTTTCCTTGTCAGTTTTGTGCAGATTATATTTTTCAATTGCTGCATGCTTGGAGGAAGTCACTGCACAAATCAGAATTTTCTAAACTCTCCTTGGCTGCTTTTCACTTATTGTTAGCCAGTGTAAATGCGCCAGGTGAACTTTAATACACATTTGGAAAATTATCTGTTACTTCCAAAAAATAAGTTTTAATTCTTTGAATATATGAATATTTCTGCCTTTGTCCTGAATTCTATTCTCATTTCATAATTCCTTCTTTGATTCTTTATCCCTAGAATTAAATACATTTCCTGGTAAAATGCAATGAGCTATTTCTTCCTAAACTTATCTTAAACTTACATTTAGGTAACATTATTTTTGTTTTGTTTTCTTCTTTTGTTTTCAGGGCCTTTTTTATTAGATTTTGTGGTTTTTTGTTGTTGTTGTTGTTGTTCTAGTTGTTGGCTTTTTTGGTTTTGCTTTGTTTTGATTTTTCAAACTTAAACACTTTTGGATGCATTCCAAGCTAACTGTCTAGAAAAAAAGTATTTATTTGATGTTATGAAATAATGTAAGTGCTGAAAATTAGTACTTGCAAATTGAGGCTTTTAACAGCTTTGCACTTCACAGATTCTGACCAAACCTGATTTAGTGTAAAACTTTGTAATGGCTAAGAGATTCAATTCTTCATTTCTGTTTTCATCTTTTGTTTTCTTAAAGAGTAACCCTCTGATTAGTCAAACAGTCATGTTCTTTTCATCTTAACCTCCTTTAAGGACATCTTAACCACCTTCAATTTGCAAATAGAAAGTGATTGCAAAGCGGAATTGACCTGAATAGCAATAGTGTTCTTGAATATTCCCACCTTGGCAGAATACACTCGGAGTAATATTTGCAAACCTGCTCATAACTTTGAAGTTATTGTCCTCATGTAGATATTGTCATAATACTCCTTCTCATCCCACAGTACATTTATTATTAAGTCCTGTGCATGGTTATTGCAACACAGTTTTCCCATTCAGCATCTTAAGTACATAGTCTGAAATTAGCTTTATGCAGCTGAGAAGAAAACTGGGTTACACAGTAGACTGTTTTGTTTCTTTGTTTGGTAATCGCTTGTTTTCCACAGGCAAACTTTATCAATTATGTAGAGCCTGTTTACTTCTTTTGAAAGCCACAACTACAGACCCAGATATACTAACTTCTTGATTTTGGTAGGAAGCCACCAAGTCTTGTAAAAGTGTGTTACCCTACCATTCTGTCCTGTGATTTAATGGTTCTCTAGTTAAATGTTATGTCTGCAGACAACTCTGATTGTTCACGTGAAGTGAGTCTGTCCCAGACACGTTGGACTCCATGCATGCATTTCCACTGATCTGAACACTGTTACTGAATGTGTTGTTCATGTTCAAAACCATAGATCTTAAGGAATAGGTCAGACAAAAAACACAGAATAAAATTATATTTTTGCTTTTGGGTCTGCCAAAATTACATAGGCTGCAAAACATGCAAGTTCAAACACTGTTGAGTTTGATCTGTTGATAGTACAGAACTCTAAAACATTTAAAACAACTAATATATCCCACAAAGATAAGCTAGGATCCTAATTTCATTGACACTAGCTTAAATATTTCCTAAAAATACTTCCTGGGATCCTGAGCTGGATCCTACCCAGCTCAATTATTTCCTGTCTTCTTGCCTGAAGAGGCTGATCTGTATGCTTTTCAGACAAAATATGTTTCTCCGGGAACTGGTGTGGGAATATTTTGGCCAAATTCATCAGTTCAGTGATTTTGAAGGAAGCAAAAAATCTTTTCTTTCAGTGAGCCAGTTACCCTGTCATTGATTGCCGAAGTATAGACACATTTTATCATTACTATGACTTGCAGTAGTGCCAGGGAAGTTAACAGGAATTGGGTGTGCATAATCAGTAGTACATCAGTAATGATTAAGAATAATGTATGAATGAAATTACCTCTTCCAATATTTTATGAGACCACTGTATGAATCCAAAGAACTGTTCATACATTGCAGACTGAAGCAGCTATCAACTGTAATTATTTATTTGCCAGTAAACAAACATAAAAGTTCTATTTACCAACAATAGTGTGTTCTGATTTAAAACAAATGTTGATTTTGCACAGATGTGATGGAAATTATGGAAACTTAACAGACAGAAAAGAAAATATAACTATATTGTTCAATGATTTAGATAAAGTGCATTTTTCTTTTTTGTTGTTAGCAAAGCAAGTTAAAGCTTCCAATAACGTTAATGGGTATATCAGTCTGAGTTATTAGCAATGGCCAGAGCCCAATAGAAAAAGTGCTTCCATAATTGAAAACTGCACTTTAAACAGTAATTTATCTCTGTCTTCTTTTTTCTTCTTCTTAAAGCCAAAGGGCAGGAAGTAAATTCACACACCACTGTTTGCAATGACTTGCTAAAATCTATTTCTCAGCTTTTGCATTCTGAAAGAACTGAAAATTAAATGGCTAAGAACTCCTTCCAAACCAAGGGAGAACTAAGGCTTCAATGAGAGCACACAGGAAGCAAGTGACCACAGACTGTATTACATGGGACTGTGTCCATTCCCTTTTGTAAGTTATCACGTGTGGCACAAATGAGGATAAAATAGTCAACATTCCCCCTGTCCCCCAAGTAATAACTAGTCACTGTCCATAGATTCAAAAAGAAGGATTAGTGATTTTGTTCCAGAGACACTTGATATCATAGGCAAAATATGAAGTCAAAGCGCAACAGCAAGATTATAGAATAAATTTGGGGAATAAAACCCAGACTTTGTCTTATCCTGCCATGTCCAATAAGATAATGGGAAAGAAGTTGAAAATGCTGACAATTGCTTTTGAGTCTGAAGTTTAAAACCTTTTGTTTCAAACAACCAGATAATGCACAGAAAATTCTTAATCTTTTGAAATAGTTTCACCACTGGCTTTGGGATGAGATAAAAAATGTCTTCTGCTTCACTGAACATGTTTTTGCTCATGTGGCGATGAGATTACATCATGGAACAACCACAGAATCACAGTATCACAAAATCACAGAATCTTAGGTGTTAAAAGGAACCTCTGGATATAATCTAGTCCAATCAGTTGCTAAAGTGTGTTATCTACAGTAGATTAAATGTTGCATTTTCAGCTATGAGCACTTAGTTCTGAGCTTTTGAAAAATTCAATATGTTCATTTTTAATATATTTTATTAAAGGAGCAATGAAATAAAACCCTGCTGTTGCCACTTAGCCTTTTGTCTGTTCCTGCTTCCCTTTGCACTTTGTCCATGATTTATTTACATTGGCAAGTTCACTGTGGAAAGCAGCTGGATAATTATGAGGTGTGGTGGAAGACATATCTGAGTTGAGCAATCAAAAGGAGTTTGTATTTTATTTAAACCATTCACTGGCTACAGTGTATAAACATCCATTTGTGTATAGATTCCTCTGAATAAAACCTCCCCAAATCTGAAAGGATTACACTTGAAAATCTGAGTGAACTCTATGATCTGATGTTTGTTTTCGGTTTTTTTTTTCCCCACAAATTGCTTTGAAAATAAACCTTTCTGATAAGGTTAGTTGTTCAGCAGGTGATTACTGTGTTTCTAGATGCAAAATTCTGGTTTACGCTTTCTGTAAACATTAAGAAAAAATAGTAAGAAAGCACTGGAGTTATCCATGGCAGCCAAACATATATTTTTTAAGTTACTCTGAAACTTTGAATACGTTTAATGTTTACGTAGGTGCCTACGACCTCCGTGTTTATCAGCATCTATAAACAGTCCTAAATTTTCATGTGTTTGCTAGTCTTCAGAAAATTTAATCACATATTCAGGTGATATGTAAGTGAAAACTCATCTTTTCAGAGTATCTTAAGTTATTTTTCTAGAAAACAGTGATTAAAAAAAAGCAACCTAAGTTGGTGACAGAAACATTGAAACATAAAGCCTATTCAATCAGTATGATTGAGTTAATTCTAATGAAGAGTATTGATTGAACTGTGGAGGGGTTTTTGAATACTGAACACAACAGGATGTCATTTACTCTCAGGTGTACTATTGTTGCTGAAAAATGTCTTTCTAAGAATAACCTTAAATAACTATTCTCCTTGTTTATGATGTTAACAATGCATGAGAAAATATGTTTTTAATGTAAACAGTATACTTTACAGACAAAAGAGCAGCATTCAAATCTGATTAAATATCAGGTCATAAAAACTCACTCTGTGCTTATTTAAACAACAAAGCAAGCTAAATCAACCTTCCATTTGTTAAATATGTGTATGTTTTTACTGATTATCTAAAAGACTGTAGTGAAATAGACATAACTAACAGATGTACCCATTGAGACTACTATGGTGGATATAATTCTCTGACACTACTGTGCTGGATATAATTATGAACACTTTGGAAATAGATTGAAGTATGGAGATTGTGGAAATGCATTTTAAAAGAGTTTGTATATTAAAATTCCAAATGTGTTGTATGGAAAATCATACTTCTTGGCAGGATTCAGAAATACATGTCCCAAGGTCATCTGTAGCTATGTGTTGTCTATTAGTAGCCAAAAATACAACAGATGTCCAGCTAACTTCAGGAAAAGGGGGAAAATATTGCTGATTATTGCTTTTGGGAAACAAACTAGTTCTTTAAGATATAAAAGGTACATATAAATCTGTATGTTTAAATTGTTGCTTGCATTTCACAATTTCTTGTAGAATGAATCGCCTACTGTAAATTAAAAAAAAAAAAAAAAAAAAAAAAAAAAAAAAAAAAAAGACTTTCTAAGGATGAAGATATCAACAAAATTTTGAAGTTTCTCAAGGAGGAATATAAAAATCCAGAGTGTTTTATTGATATAAATAATTATACTTTTAGTTTTAGTTTTTGAAAGGGTGTTGACCAGATGTCCTTGAGTTTAATTTATTAAAGCTAACACTCCTGAGATTACTAAATAATTTATGCAGGCATCACTGTAGAATTTTGCATTCGGTAACTTATTGAATCATTTTTTATTAATACAGAGCTTTTAATTAAATATTTAAAGCTTCACAATAGTATACAACTGCTTTTGGAAAAAGAAAATATAATCGATATGTTTGAGATATCGTATCAACAATCATATTAATAATTCATATTCACTGGCATTTATTTCATAATTTCAATGAAATGTAGGCATTGACAGTAGGACTGATGTCACGTAGGCAGGCATGAATTTCAGTTTCTCTCCTTTAAAAGAGACCGGATAAAATTCTTTCCTCACATTACAGCTACTGTAGAAATCCTAGAGAAACAAATAGGAAACACATTATTAAGGAAGGACAAGCCAGTACTGCTTGGTTTTGGCCACTGTCTTGCCCTCATAAACCCCTCCTACATAAGAATTTTTTTATATTAAACACATTTTGGACCTGATTATGGAATTATCTGAATTTTCAGATGGCTGTGGAAATAGAATGATTAAAGTTAGATTCTGAACAAAAATATCTGAAATTTCAACTACTGCAACATAATATACTGCAGTATATTATGCAACAGAATACTGCAGAATACTGCAACAGAATCACAGAATCACAGAATGGCCCAGGTTGGAAGGGACATCAAGGATCATGAATCTCCAATCCCCTTGCCATAGGTAGGGCCACCAACCTCTCCATTTAACACTAGACCAGGTTTGTTCATAGTCTTTGTTGTTTGGTTTCAAAAATGCCTGTCCAAATTTTGCCTTTTCTATTGACACACTTTTATCTGTTCTCAGAAAGGAAAATTGGATTTGATAAATATAAATTTTTATATTTATCTACAAGCAAAAATGAGAGCATAGAAAGATGTTTTTAACACTAACTGACCATATCAACGTATTTGTTATAAGTAACAATGTACTGAATGTAATGTAATGAACTAAGAAACTAAGAAACTAACTTGCTACAGACAGAATGTATCTTTCATGTATCTTTTAAATCATTAAAAGTGTTGATCAATTAATGTTTTAAGTGGTATATTCAAAAGCAGTGATTTATTTAGTAGCATCTTCAGGTATGAATTGAATGTAAAAAATTGATAGCCTCATAGGTGTTCTCACTCATCTATTTATTTATTTATTTTAAGCATGTCGATTCACTTCAAACATTGTGGCAGTGCTAAATGTAAAAACTATAGAGCTCCAACTCTTGAAGTCATGTAAATGCTTGAAGTTTCCTCTAAAATATTCTGCAAGTAAACACAATAGTTGTGTGTTGTATATTATTCAAACCACTATTCTTGTTATTTTGGCTAGATATTCTAATGATGCTAGCGTGGATTTTCTCAAGAACCCTTAGCAACAACAACAAAAAAGCTTTCTTTTTGTTCAGAGCTTCACTGAGGACTGTAGTTTCCATGGAAACTCCTAGAAATAGCAATTGGATTCCAATCTTTACAAACCCAGCATGAGCCTTTTTCATCTAGACTTTTTGCTTTAATAAACTTCTATATTACAATGAGTTAGAATAACAGGAGTCATGTTGACGTAGATTATTAATATCTTATTAAAATTGTTTGTTTTTTAAAAAATTTTTTAGGCTGAAAGTGAAAATTACTGTATCATTGTCTTTTTACTGCCAAATAATACAAAGCAACATCATTAAAAAGAATGTTGTTTAGTTAACTGTCACTATAAACAATTTTGATTGCAAAAGTTTTGTACTACATTTTATCTCACTATTTGATAAAGTATGAGTCACATGCAACAATTATATAGCTAACTCTTAGAGCTATGAAAATAGCTGCAGCTGGAAGGTGTAACTCCATCATGAATGAATGAGATGTTAAAAAAAAAAAAAATTGTCTTCTGTAAGGAAGCTTCTCAATGAAAATGCTGGTAAACAACTCAGAGAGAAAGGGAAACAGATGCTAAGTGATAAGAATGTGGCTGTTCTCACAGGGAACACCACCAGTATGCTTGTGTGATGGGTTGAATGCGTGTGCAGGGTGTGGGGGGGAATTATTCATCTGTTTCCTTGCTACATTCAACAGTGAATCAGTAAAACAAGATTTTGCTTTTCAGCTAGGAAATAACACTTAGCTTCTGTGTTATAAAGGAAATGTCCCTTTTGTTCTCTCATGTGAATTCCTTTTTAGGAAGTTAAGGTGGCTGGGACACAGTCAGGATTTAGAATTTACAAGGCTTAGAAGATATGTATTATTACAAAAATAATTTAGTGGCCACAAAGGACTGTTTATGGAGCTTGACTGACTTTCTGGACTAGCCAGGTGTTTGGGATTATTCTTAAAGAGATTTTAAAGATAGCCTTGTATCTGGAAGCATAATGCAGCTTGCAGATACAGCTCTATGAAGCCATGTATGACATAACTGTATTTTTACAAGTATATTACAGTTATTAATAAGCTAAATGAAAATACATAAAAATAATAACGTCAAATATTTTCTGACAAAAGTTGCTGTAAACATACAAAATTATTTTCATCCGTAAAGGTATCTTTGCCTTGGCATTTAAAAAAACCTGAAAATGAAATTGTTCTTCAGTGTCTGGAACTAAAGAACTCCAACTTTACTAGGGTAAAGCTAGAATTATGAGCTCTCTATATTACTGATAAGTCTTAGAATAAGGGAACCAAGGAAATTTTCTCTCTTTTCATCTACGGGCTAGAGAGAACGTATTATCTAACTTAGTCTGAGGTATGTCGAAAACTTCCCTTGATATATTTGATGTATATCAGGAAGTAGTTAACAAGAGAAATAATGCATTTATTTTGCTGATTACCTTCATCCAGATAAAAAATGTATTGCTTTCCAATGGCTGATTTCAACTTCATTATGACTAATAGAATTGAATATGGGCAAGGTGAGAAGCACATGTGTAGCACATCCGTGTATTGTAAATATAAATATGTGTCTTAAATCTTCATACAATGTTAATGATCTTATAGCAGAAAGCAAATGTTGTAGAGGATTTATTGTTCCTGGCTAGAAAACTTTGGAAACATAGGGTCCAATTTGATATAACTAATCAGTTATTCTTTCTGAATGGAAAAATGTCAGCATTTTTCATTTATAGTGACTACTAACATTTTGCTCAGTGAATGTTTTAAGTGTTGTTTATCACTCTCATTTTCATTCTGTTAGAGGTAATGTTAATTTTATTATAATGATGATAGAAGCCTAACAAAAGTGGACATTCTTATGCTCCTTGAATTCTTCTCTCATTATTCAGAAAAAAACAGCATTATTCAGAAAACCCTGTGGTTTCACAGACAACAAACAAATCAAGATCAACTGTTGACAGACTTGCTGATTTTTAAAGAGGACTTGAATGGTTCATTCGGTAAGCCTAGAAATGTGTATGTGGTGTGTATCTACAAAAATAAGTCTTTACCTGTCAACTTTAAGAGTTGAGCTTCCAAGCCAATAGGTGATTGACTGTTTCTCATGTCAATATTCAACACAACCAATGGTGCTGGTCATACTCCACTCGTCTCCTGTCAGAAAGAATGGCCGTAAGATCTTCTTTTAATTTTCACTAACTTGCTCTGAGTATCAGTATAGAGGTTCTTCCAGAGAAAAAGCCCTTTGAGTAGCCGTGAAGGCAAAATTTCCAAGCTATCTGTGTTACTTTTGCCTTCAGCAGTGATTTGATTGCATGGAGAAGGAATGGAAAAACAAACATTTCTGTGGTAAGGATCAGTGTATTAGATTAACTCACTGCAGAAATGCTTTCTAAATATATTCAAAGTGTGAAGATATAAGTTATATGCTTTCTTTCAGAACTGTAAACTTAGCTGTGTAATAAAACAGTAGTTTAGGAGAGCTAACACAAAGACTTAACCTTATTCAAAAGTGTCGATTGATTTTTGCCTTCCAACTTTTTGGCTGATAATAGGATTGATTAGAAGAGCATTGTACTTAGAAAATGCAGCTAGCATCCACTACACAGCCAAAATTTGTCGCAGCTGAAAATGTCACTAACTGAAGTGATAAAATGTAAGTCTTTGAAGAAGATACATTTTCAAGTGATTTGTAACGGCATTACTCTGGGTGCTGCAATGAGATAATGACAGAAACTAACATCTTCAGAAAAACATAGAAGGTCATTGCAATAACGTATTATTGAATTAATATTAGACTGTGGATTTTTTTCAGGAAACAATTTATCAGTTACATTTTCATTCAGTTGGTGCTTACAACTGGTACAAATTAAGCTGGATTGTAAAGCAAAATTTTGTTTGAAGAAGTCTCTTTGCTGTGGAAGAACTATATTTTACACAGATGGGAGCTATTGCCATGAAGACATTACTGTTCCCACAGCTGGTGTCCCTGCTCCATGGAATCCCTATTAATAAGTACTTCAGCTGTTATATTGTTTGCCACCTCTGGATTATTTTCTGCTTTTTAAAAAAATGTGATTTCATTTGAAGGTCTACGTGAGATGTGGACTGGATCCTGTAAATAAAAGCAAAGAGAGAAAACAAAAGATTTTAAATGGAATCTTGTCAGATCTTTCTGACATTATTACAGTGTTAATGAAATTCAGTATTTTATCTGCTTCACCTAAAATTGCTTAGTTTGGGGTTAGCAAAGTTAGAAAGATGAGAATTTTCTATCACTAAATGGATTTCAGTTTCCCCATGATATCTGGGACAGAAAAAGTTTTAATGAGCTGGTTATAATAACCCTACGAACAGAAGGATCTGGAAAAAACAAAAAAACAAAAAAACATCTTGCTTAATTTCTCTTCAGCTGCATGACAAGAAGAAAGAAATAGAGGTGATGACATAACTTCTGAATCTTTGGTGTATTGTTTGCAAACTTTATTCTTACTTTGATAAGAAAAAATAATTAAGATAACAGATTCTGTACCAAAGAGATTTTAAACTTTTCTTTTTTGTATTAACTTCTACCGCATAGCCACTGAGTCTTTCTTGCAGTTGAGGTTAATTTAGATTTTTGGCTTTGGATGAACAGTTCACTAGTCATCTATAGAGTATCAATTTTGGAGAAAAATTGGTGGGAGAATTTTAGATAAGACATGCAATTATCTTAAAGTGTGATTCCAAAGTCCGTTCTGGGAGAAGACATGTTGCTAACACATCGCTACTCTGTGATGTCAGAGTAGCCTATAATGAATTCTTCTCAAAGTGCATTTGTCATATATTATAGTTATCTTTTACTGATGGATCCGTTTAGCAAGTGAACAGTTACTCCAAGAAGATTAATGATATGGAGGTAGAACAAGGATAGGAAAAGGGCTGATCATGCAGAAATGCTGAGCATTCTGGAAAGGAATATAAATGTAGCAGGACATTTTAATCTTCCTTTTAAAAAATGAGATATCCTTGTATTTAATCGAGTTGGATTTTTAATGTAATAAGAATCCTCCACTGGACATCTGCTATGAGCTTGTGTTTTCTCCTGCTTGGATTACAAATTCAAAATGTCTTTTTCATTG
Source organism: Tympanuchus pallidicinctus (assembly GCF_026119805.1). Taxonomy (NCBI): domain Eukaryota; kingdom Metazoa; phylum Chordata; class Aves; order Galliformes; family Phasianidae; genus Tympanuchus; species Tympanuchus pallidicinctus. The sequence goes on along the minus strand of NW_026294747.1, from coordinate 71,014,905 downwards.
GATATCATAGCTTTTCCTAAATCCATTCATGACTGCACCAGTCTGTAACATGGCGAGTGGTCTTTCTTCAGGGAAATTACCCAAACTCCCTATTTCTGGGAACACTTCCCATGAACATCCCTATTCATAGTGTTCCAGTTGAAGGCAAGTTATATCATAGAATCATAGAATCATAGAATCATAGAATCACCAAGGTTGGAAAAGACCTAAAAGATCATCCAGTCCAACCGTTCACCTATTCCCAATAGCTCCTACTAAACCATGTTCCTCAACACAACATCCAGCCTTTCCTTGAACACCCCCAGGCTCGGTGACTCCACCACCTCCCTGGGTAGTCCATTCCAGTGCCTGACCACCCTTTCTGAAAAGTATCACTATATGCACTACCACTTGCACAGTCTATTTTCCAAGAGTGTAAGAAAATATCCATTGTCTCTTATCCAGTCACTGAAAACAACAGAAAAAAGCCTGGCTTCATCTTCTTTACAACCTCACTTCAGATATTTATATACACTGGTGAGATCCCTCCTCAATCTTGTCTTTTTCAGACCAAGCAATTCTCTAAATCACCCATTCCTCATCTGCCAGATAGTCTAGTCCCTTAACTGTCTTAGAGACTTTTTTTCTGCCTGTCTCCAATATCTCCATGTCTCTCATGTTGTTGAATTCAGAAATATATGCTTCTGTATATTTTATGTCCCAGTTCAACCAAGAGCTCTCCATTTATTTACACAGGCCTTCTGGCATCCGACTTCATGCATATTGGGATGGGCTGTTCTTGAGATTGTAGGAGGTGAGTGTTAATCAGCTTTCTTGAGCCCCTCTTCTCTCCAGGATCAATGGTCTATGTTTATTTCATGGTCATTGTTATATTTATTTCATCAAATATTTGTTTTATTGTTTATTTCATCCATGTTTATTTAATCCATCACATGGTCCATATTTGTTTTATGAATCAATTCTAAGGAATCTGGCTTCCAAAATTTTGGAATTTATGCTCCATGTTTTTAATAATAGCCTTTAATCTCTTATCTTCTTAATGACTATTGAAGTGCTAAAGAAATATTTCCTACGTATAAAACTCACATTCTACTAAAATTTTCTCCTCTTTTTTCTATTTTCATTCTAAACATCTTAAAGAGGCTCTATGTGATTCATACAGAACTCACTAGTATATTAATCTCACATGAAATTTAGCAGAAAGACCTTAAATTTACACCACAGTACATGAGATCAAAATTTGACTTTTGGTATTTATCATAAAGAGCAACTGCAATGGAAGCATAACATAAAGATAAAAAGCATACATTCCAGTCCATGATTTCAATACTGAAGAAGTGCACAGGAAAAGGTTATTACAATTAAAGGCATAATGTAAAAATGAAACTGTGAGCAAATGTTTGTTCTTCTTCTCTATCTCAAGATTTCTCAAGACTGACTCTTTATTGGAGACACAGGGTTTCATTTCACAGCTTGGACAGACAAAGTATTAGATCTCAACTGGACAGAGAAAGAATGCCAATATTTTTCATGCATGTAATAGGGAATTAAAATACTTTTCAGTCTTCTGTATTTATTAGGTAAAGAAATTTTGTATAGCAAAATTATTCTGATATAAGAGCTAAGTATTAGTTTCTGATGGAAAACTGGACAAAGAGTATTTGGTTTAACACTGGTTCACATCATCACATGCAGGCATTATCTGAATACATAGCAAATGAAGAAAGCTGACATTTCAGGAAACTGGTGATCTTTTCTTATCACCCATCTTTTTTGGCTATAAAATATCTGCAGAATATAAAAATTTATTTGGATTACATTAAATGTGGAAATATACATTATATTTTTAGCAATACATCATAATTAATGTGAAGACAAAAATCAGGAGGTTTGCCAAAACTGCAAGATGGGAATGTTTAAATATAGCTTTCTTAAATCTATCATCCAAAGCCCAGTAGGGTAGATTGTATTTCTAGATAAACAGACACATGTCACAGAACTGCTTGCATCTATTTCCACATTGGTGAAAACAGAAACCCTCTTTATAACATAAAGATCACATTAGTGATAAACAATTGTATGATAACCTTGTCAATCTCACTGTATAACAAAAACTTGATGGATTAATTAATAGTATCTTCACATACTGTGACATCCTAGAAGTCTTTGACTATGAAACATAATATATACTCTTAAAATGATTTTTCATACATTAGACTACAAAAGAAAATATTAATATCAGCATTAGACTATATTAGCTGCAATATTATGATGCTCTCCAAAAGGCTGGGAAAAATGGTGCATTTTCCCTACTTCTTTGATACATGGTAACTTCTTTCTACTCCATAACTGAGTTTCTGGGCTTCTAATTTTTCACAGAATCACAGAAACATTGAATGTCTGGAGCTGAGAAGAACCTCTGGTCCAAACGCATACTCAAGCAGGGCCATACAGAGTAGGTTGACCAGGACCATGTCCAGGCAGCTTTTGAAAATCTCCAAGGATAGAAACTCAATCACATCTGTACAACCTATGCCAGTGTTCTATCACTTATAGCAAAAATATTTCTTAATTACAAAAGTAGTCTCCAGTTTATACCCATTGCTTCTTGTCCTACCATTGGACATAACTAAAAAAATACATTTCTGCACTCCTTTCAGGTGAAAGATCCCCACCAATCCTCCTCTTTATGTTCTTTCAGTTTCTGACACTTTTATTTTCTCCTGGCATATTTCAAGGCCAATAAAATATTGTCTTCATGAGATGTAATGAGCTAACTTCTCAGTATTGCTCTTGTTGAACTGCATTTGGAGATGCTCAATGGAATATTAAAGTGGAGAGTTATTATTCCACTTTATCATCTCTACTCTTCAGATGAGGCACACATACGTAAAAAAAGGGCTTATCAGTGTGGCAACTGATCTGTGGGTGGATAAACATAGATAGATAATGTGCAGTTGAAATCTAAATCCATCAATCAAATAAAATTAAAACCACAGTCAGCATCTTGTGTCATAATCTCTGTGAAGAGATAATCAAACCATTTGCTAGAGGTGGAAAGAAGGCAGACGTGCTTAAACAATCTCATCTTATTGATCCAGTAGAATTCTGAAAACAGCCCCTGCAGTGTAATTTCTACAGTTTGATAGATTGCGTGAGTAGATGCATTTAGCCCAGTAAGACCACCTTCATCACTGGTTAATAATATAAATAAATAATGAAAATGAGAGCATATTAAAAGGAAAAAAAATCAGATTGGAAAATACAAAAAAATGGTATATATATAGCCTTCATCAGCAGAGTATCTGACTATGACTTCATTTCGAATATGGCAATCTCATATGTCTCAGTAGAAGTTTTATCCCTTCTTTACAGCTGTGTGAACAGAAGCCCAGAGATCCTAATCAGACCACTTAGACTCGAAGGATGCCTGCACTGAGAAACTGAACTGATTCTTATGCGGATAATCACTCAATAGCCTCTTGCTAACAAGAACAAGGAAGTTATGCCACTGTGGGACTGACATTTTAAGTTAATATTAGCAAGAAATATCTTAACCACCTCAATTCAGATTCAAGTCAAAACAGAAATAAACTGAACTAACAAGAAATTCAGTAACTAATATGTACAGACACTCTCACGTCTTTGGGACAACTTAGGAATTGACAGAAGACTTGACAAAAGTGGTATCCCGCAGAGTTTCTCTGTGTTACTCTGCGATATGAGTGCTGCAATTTGACAGAGCTCGAACAACTTTTTGTAAGACTCTGTTCTTTAGAGTTGTCTTTCCAGTTTTACTGACATTATTTTATTTATTCAGTGACCTAATTTACATCACCAACTTCGTGGTGTTACTGGTCTTCTCTTTAATTAAATCTACTCACTTTCATACATTGTGAATTTTCAGCCATGGAGAACAGTATTAGATTTTTTTTATTGCAGTTATTTTATGTAGACTTTTATTATGGTGTATTACATTATCATAAATGGATGACACGGGGAAAAATTAATTTGCTCATTTGTGACTGTAAGGGAGAGCATATCTGAGGACAACTGCTTCTTTCAGCTTTTATAAGTAATTATAATTTAGATTTCATCTGAATGGAGCCTGATTCCTCATGCTTGCCTTTTTATTTCTCCTTATTTCAGAGACGGTAGGGACTGAAGCTCAGGCGATCTCTGTTTTAAATCAAACCAGAATGGTGCTTGCTTTGAGTTGTCTAAAATGTAAACAAAAGGCCCTACAGGTGATATCAGCTTTTCTATGAAAGGCTAGAATCATGGAAATCAATGATGTTTAAATTACAACAGAAAGCTATTAGGTTTTAGTTAAGACTGAAATAGATGAAACTTTAAGAAAAGAAAAACATTAAGTTATTTTGAAATTGCCCGGTAAACTTCATGCAGTTCTTGAAACAATTGCCATATTCCTTAAATCAGTATGCTTCCACCTTCTTATTTTTCCATTCTAATGTTCATATTTACAGGGAAGCCAAAAGAAAGGAGACTTTAATCATACAGTGAACTCATTATTCATGTTTATATTGCTCTGCAGGTTGCGTGCATGGACTTCCACTGAGGGAGAAGAGAAATTCTGTGTGGTGACTTAAGAACAGGTATTAACTCCCAAATCTCAGACTAAGTCACCTTCCTGTGACTGAAGTCCTTGAGATGAAACAAAGAGGAGAAAAGTGATGGAGATTTGAGATGGATGCAAAACAGATACTCAGTACAAGGTGAAGCAGCAGTTTCTCCTGTGGAGAAAGCCCTGGAGCTGGGCACAGGAGGATGCCATGCAGTAGTTAACAGACATAGTCCTCTGTTTGACACATGCAGAGGCTGTAGACCCTGGGGACTCAGCATACCTTGAAAGCAGCTGTGGAGAAGCAACGCATATCCTGCTGGTATTATTTTGTCCTGTTCTTTGATGTTTTGTCGAAAGTGAGGAACTGTTTATACCTTCACCTGCAGTTCACAAAAACATGTTCATGGGGAAAGATTCCTTATGATAGCTATTCTGAAGAGTGGTGGCATTGAAGATCTTTTTTACTTTTCGTACTGACAATACACTTGTCATTTTTTTCTACAGTTTCAAGCTTCTTCTAATCCTGCCTCTTCCTAAAAACCTTTCCTGCATTTATCAAGCCACATTTCTTTCTCTAAATTTTTCATGTTAAAAAATACTCTCTATAAAGGTATATTTGTCCTCTATGATAAGCAGAATAACTGTGTTGAAAATACAAAGATTCCAAGTACATTTCCTCATGGAAAAATCTAAGCTTTTTCCTTGTCTTTTTTGCTATCAGACATGAAAATACATATAAGGTGAACTGAGAGATCATTTCAGGTCTTGAAAATGCAGACATGGGATCAGGCAGAGTAAGAGGATGTGCATGAAACATTCATGTCTGGAAAGTTTCACAGTAGTATTGAAGTCCAAGAGTGCTGTTCTTGATACTCTTATGATGTCTCAGTCCACTTTGTGGGAAGGAGAGGAGCCTCTTTTAGTATATGTATACTCGATGGCGAGATTAAGACACGAGTCAAATGGGAACCTGACCAGTTTATCATAAATCCTAGTCACTTAGGGAGATGGGGAAGGGAATATGGGTGATAGAAAATATAGGAAATAAAAACAAGGAGTCTTTGTAGGATGTAAGAGGGAGATAGTCACCACCATGGGTCCAGAGTTGTTTGTAGTTCAGTCTTTTATCTTCAGTAATGGTGGGTCATTGAACTTTGCTGTTTGGCTGACAGTGATGACTGTGACTATATTTTCAATGGCAGTACAATCTTATAAGTCCAAAGTGGTTGAGTCAGCTCTCTTTCGAAAGGCAGCTTCTGGCTTTGGGATCTCAGCAGAAACTTCTTTGTTCCCATCTTCCGGATCTTGCCAGCAGATAAAAGGGAGCAGAGAGTGCCCACCTGCATCCTGTTTTTCTCAGGACACGGTGGTATCATTCCTAATTTTCCCATACAAAGCTGGAGTTATTTGGTCACAGGCCAGATCCACCAGTAAACACTCCTGAGCACTCTCTTCCAGAGGTAAACAGCTCCAAAGAAAAAAGCTTTCAAATGTAAAATTGGCAGCAACTGCCTCTCATCTCCTAAATAAGCCAGAGTCTTATCACAAGAAATGCCTTGGAAAGAAAGCTTTGAGCGAAAAACAAAGAGGGGTTCAGACATATGAACATACAAAAAATTTGCAGATTGATGCAGTGTATTTTCCTGACACACAATGATTATCTCCAATGACCAATTTCTTTAATGTAAACCTTTGCTGATGTCATGCCTAGAATTCAAATCTTCCATGAGATATTGTATCAAACATACTAGACGGTTCATTACTAAATTTTGGTTTGTTTTCAATTACAAATACAATTATTTCCGTTTTTTGAATGTATTTTTTCAGTAGAACTCTTTGTCTAGAATTCGTGCTAAAAACAAGTGTACTTTTTTTCACAATCTCATCATGTTATCAGTTTTAAAGGAGAAATTTCTGCCAGTTTTGGCAGTGAAATCTATTTAAAAATTATTCATATGACATGTCAATTGTAAGTGATACTAATGAAACACTAAAACTGTCAGCTAAGTTTCCTTGGGGGAAGGAAAAAAATTTTCTTTTCAAGATTTCTGAGACTAGCTCTGAAATATCTGCCACAATAGAATATGGAAGTGAATAGACAATTTCACTGATTCCATTTAACAATATTTCACTCTCTCTAGTATGTTCTAGCTGGCCCTTAGTACTCCACAGCATCTTTAACTGAATAATCTTGCATAATGTGCTGACCCTGGCAAAATGTTAATTGTATAAAAATAACTTTACCTTGATTCACAGAAAGCAAGGTTATATACATTGTTAGATACGGAATACTTATTCTTCTATAAGATCATCAGTGGACACATCTTCTTCACATAAGTGAATGGCAAAATATAAACTCACAGTTTTAAGAAAAAGTCTCTACTGAGCACTTAAAATTTTAATACCCAAACTGAGAATGTGCACTGCACATCAGGTAAGCACAAAACTGTTTAAGTTGATATAAAAGTCTTCAGATAAAGTGGAAAGATGAGTGAAATGGTTGGATAACTCCCTGACAGGTCTCAATACATAATTATGAAGGGAGAGAAAGAAGTCCCACTGCCCCTAAACTTGTACTATTACAACAACCCATAGAGAATATCATCTCGGCAATCCAACTTCACAAGCAATTTGCCTTCAGGAGATTTTTCATTTAATAGAGAGGAAAGGAGAAAATATGTATGAAAAATCAGGAGCACAAAGGATGTGATGATTCAACAAAACTGTATTCACAGCTTTGCCTGTTTACAGTAGGATTCTGTTCTTTATTTAATCACAATCTGCACAGCAAGCTAGCATATGGGCTGGGGGCGAGGGGGCCATGATTTGGCAACTACTGACTAATTTGATATATAGCACATTCTTCCTATCTTCTCAATACATGTGATCCTGAAAATTATTTGAAAATTAATGAGGAGCAAACTGACCCATTTTTTTTTTCTTGCAAAGCATGCAGTTCACTGCACCTGGTTTGGAGGAAGGAAAGTGGAAAACAACTGCAAAATTCTTAAAGGTACATTTTCAACCTGGTAATCAGAAAGCAATATGAATTGGTTATGTTTAGCTCTAGAATACACCAATGTTATGGGCAAGAAGGGAGAGGGGTAATCTTCTAAGCACGTCTGATTCATATTAACAAGTGTCACCGCACCGAATTACAGCAGGCTCAGACTGCTTTATCAATTTGTAGAAAGTCCAGATCACCATCAAAAATACTGGAAAGATTGGAATAGAAATAGAATACTGCAAAGAATAGGTTTAGAAAAATTCCACTAACACAAACATTTGGAACAAAATATTTTCTAAACAAAAAAAAATATATATATTTTTTTTAATTTTCATTTTTGCAACAAATCCAAAAAGCAGATTGTATATTTTTCATTAATTTTTTAAAAATCTATTGAAATGTTAGACAAAAACAATCTTAGTTTAAATTAAGGCATTTCCAGAAATACTAGTTCATGACTTTGGAAATGCAATCTAGTCAGTGAAACTTACGTATTAGACTAGGAATTGAATGTGGTACTCAAAATATACATAGAAAAATATAAGTAATGAATTTCTCAATGGAATTAGGAATCTCTCTGGTGTTTTGTTGTTTGCTATGCTTTTTTGTTTGTTTGTTTACTTTCTTTTTGCTTGTTTTGTTGTTGCTTTTGTTTTTCTTCTTCTCCATATATGTAGAATTACATATTACGGAATTAACTAGGTTGGAAAAGACCTTCAGAATCATCAAATTCAATCACTTGCCTTCCCTACCAAGTCTAAACTAAAACTAAACTAAATCATGTCCTCTAATGCCACTTAAGTACCTTCAGGGATGGAGACTCCACCATTTTCCTGGGCAGTCTGTTTCAATAGTTGACTGCAATTTCCATGATGAAATTTTTCATAATGTCCAATCTCACTCTCCCCTGACTCAACTTGAGACTGTTTGCTCACATCCTAAAACCTGTTACCTGAACAAAGAAACTGACAACCTCCTTGCTGCAATCTCCTTTCAAGTAGTTGAAAAGAGCAATTAAATCTATTCTTAGCTTCCTTATCTGCAGATTAAATAATTTCAGTTCCCTCAACTGCTCTTCATAAATCTTATCTTCTAGTCTCTTCACCAGCTTCACTGGTTTTCTTTGAGTGCATTCCAGTGCCTCAATATTCATCCTGTAGTGAGAGGCCCAAAACTGAACTCAATATTCGAGGCATGGTCTCACCAATGCAAGTGGGACAAATATTTTGCTAGGCCTGCTAGCCATGTTATTTTGGTTGCAGGCCAGGATGGCATTGGCATTCTTTGCCACCTGCTGGCACACTGTTGGCTCATATTCAGCCAACTGTTGACCAGCACCTGTTGCTATTTTCATAACATTGCTGCTGCAAGTCAGACTCCAAAGGATCTTGATTCTTCACATTTATTTTCACTTCAAGTGTCCATTTGTTCTGTGAGGGGTTTCTTCGGCTGGAAAATCCAGCTTAGGCTTAGGACATTTTCCAGAAAATCTTGTCTACTTATTTGTTTTGTTTCCAAATGTTTTCTTGTTATAGTTTTTTTTTGTTTTGTTTTGTTTTTGCTTTAATTTATTTTCATATTTTGCTTATTTTATTTTATTTTTTATTTTATTATCTTCCAGGTAAAGTATTTTGAAAGGCATTCCTGATTACTTGATTAATTATTTCCCAAACTGTTTTTACAGAATCATGAATATACCATAAGATCATGAATACATATTGACAACCTTCTACTGAAGACAACAGTATTTTCCAAGCACGTACTGTGGTCTGCTAAGAATATCTGTGAAGGTCAGCACTTTTGTCAGCTTTGGTCATTTCCGAGATAGTGAGAGCACAAACAAAATCTTCTAGAGGTTATTCTGCACGGCAAGAATAGCAAAGAGAAGACACATGAAATACCATAGCAGTCTGGAATACCATTATCATCTCCCTTTGTTAGATAAAGTCTATGAATCTAGATGATAGTTCTTGAAATTCACTTTGTTTTTATTTCTGAGTGCTGCTATCAAATGACAGATATAATTTTATAAAAATAGATTGCACAGAATTATCCAGGGAATGTCTATCATTATAATCTATTTGCAAATGCAGATAGAAAGTCTTTGGAAATTTGTAAGAGTGCTTAAGAAAAGCAGCATGGTAAGCTCTTCACTACTATACTCAACTTGTACCTTCAGTTCAGAGTGGTTGCACTGTCAACTATACCTAAAGTTAAGTGTGTGTTTTTGACCAGAGAACTATATTTTACATCAGTGCTTGGTACTCATAAATCATGAAGAAAATATTCAATTTATTTTAAAACAATAAAGATTTGTAGAGTAATATATGTGGGAAGGAATAACAGCATGCATAAGTACTGGTTGCCCTGGTGGAGAGAATCTTTGCAGTGAAGAACTTGGGTGTGGACAACAGGCTAGGGATGAGCCAGCAGTGTGTCCCTATTGCCTGGTATCCTGTGGTGCGTTAAAAGGAGCATGATCAGCAGGTCAAGGGAAGTGATCCTCCTGGGCTACCCAGTTCAAGAAAGACCAAGAGAGTCCAACAGAGTGTGACAAAGACGATCAAGGGCCTGAAGCATCTCCTTTATGAGGAAAGGTTGAGAGAACAGGGATAGTTCAGCCTGGAGAAAAGACTGGGATCTTCTTACCAATGCTCATAAATTTCTAAAGAGTGGTGTCAAGTGGGTGGGGTCAGGCTCTTTTTGTCGGTGCCCAGCAACAAATAGTCACAAACTGGAACAGAAGAATTTTCATCTGAATACGAGAATAAACTTCTTTACTCTGAGGGTTACAGAGCCCTTGAACAAGCTACCCAGAGAAATAGTGGGATTTCCTTCAGTGGAGGTATTAAAAACACTTTCCTGTGTAACCTGCTGTTGGGAACCAGTATAAGAAGAGGTTGGACTTGATGATCCCCAGAAGTCCCTTCCAACCTTTGCGATCCCGTGAAACAAACAAAGTAATGAATAAATCCCACTGAATTAGGTCTCAAAGTACCCTGAAAACAGTTTCCAAGAGGTATTTTTCCCAAGCAGGGTGAAGAGAATATTCCTTTAGCCCACTCAATACTTGCTGTTTACTGCAATCATCTGCCCAGTGCTCAGTACATGATAAATCAGAAGGCTGTTTCCTTCCCCCTTTTTAGACATGTGAAAAGTGATGATAGAGCTTTGCAGTTCCATCTGGTTATGTCTGAAATAAGCTACTGGACTCAGGTACAGTAGAGTCATGAAGAAGACCTGATCCCCATGGAACAATTTGCAAGCTAGCCTAGCTGTCATCAAAGACATTGCATCCTCAGCACTTTTAGTCAGGCCTTTCAAGGAAAGCTATTTAAAGCCCAGATTTGGGCTTTGAATTGTTTGGAATCCTGCCAATCACTAAAAACAACAACAACAAAAAACCACCATCACCACAACAAGAAGTGACCTTTAGTTTTTTAAAGCATCAAAGTTAAAATAGAAAAGGTGGAGAGATGGAGCAAGTACAGCTGTCACTCACAAACTCACAAGCCATAAGGACTTCAGTGCCATCTTCCATCTGATTACTTCTGAGATGTTCATGTGTCATATGTTTCCAGTGAGAGTTATGTCAAATAAATTTAGTTGGACAAAAGACTTTAATACTAGATAATGCAAAAACTGCTTTCAATGACTGAGAATGAACACAAAATATGTCTGGCAACATTCCAGGAATGCTCGTGCATAAGTAGAACTGGAGAAAAGCCAAAAAATGTGACAGCATTGCTCTGAATGCAAATATTATCACACAGCTCTCATTATAATGTGGTAAAAGATAAAGCCATACTCAATGGACTAAAGACATCATCAGATTGAACAAATACTACGATTCTGTTCTCATACTGACTCACCTATCATTTACCTTACAGTCAAACGTCCCTATTTCCTAGCATTTCAATCACAAAGCCAGCAGCAATACAGGTTGCACCCCAGACTGCTAAAATAGACAACTCCTGCAGCAAAGTATATTTTTTTTAAATTTCAGGCAATTCACCAAATTGAAAGTCCTGCTTTTCATTCCTTTATAATCTACAGTCCTCTATAGTCTCTCTATACTCTCTATAGAAAAGCATTTATTTCAGGTGAGCCATGTCCTGGATACACACTTCAGGAAGAGTCAACCTCCCTTTCAAGATTACCCCAGTTCCTATTTATCTATTTATTCATTTATTTTTAAGTTAGCAGGGACACCTGTCTCTGACACTTGAATTTTATGTGTTCAAAACTAGGGGAGATGAAGCCCATAATGTCTTTATTTCCCATTTGTTAAACAATGTTCTCCACACTTTCTATTTTGGCTTTAGTTTCAAATCCATGAGAAAGGTACAGTCCCTAAATTGGAAACTGCATAGTGATCAAGATAGTATGATACAATTTCAATTTCAAAATCTCCTCCTACATAACATTGGGGAAAAAAAAATCTAAAGTACAGTACAAATAGGAAAAAGAAAAACTCATGATCAAAGTAGTGATTTTTAAGTAATAAAGACCCATGCACAGTGCAGAAATTTTTATTACACATTTTAAGAGAAGATGCTGCAGATTTTTATCTTTTTCTGCACCATAAAGTAGTTCTGTAGTGATTTACTAGTTACCTAGGAAACGTATTTAGGAAGGAAGTGTTGGTGACACTGCAAGGAGTTATTTGGGTTTTGCCTTTTAAAAAATTACTTATCTATGTAGATTTTCAGAGGTTGGAAATATTTTATATGGCTGAATGTTGAAAAATTATGAAAATAGTTATAGCTTTTATTATTAGTTTAGCTGTATTTTGGCATAAGAAAACTGACTAGTAATAAAAATCATAATAAGGAAAGACAATTTTTAAAAAAATTGGAATGAACTGTAAAATATTGTACGGTTAGGGAGCTACATTGTTTCAACACTGAAGACACTGATTCATTCTTTCCATGAATATTTTTGATATCACAAACTTCTTTACAGCTTTGGTTGATGTTTTAATATAATTAAGAGATTTCTATTGTAAATATGCTCAGATAATAGCAGACGTCCTGGATTCAACTCATCACCTGTGTCATGTTACATTCTGATCATTTCAGAGTATTGATTTAGTCCACAATAAATTAAAACCACAAATAAGTTTACATGCTCTGTTGATTTATATAGTTTAATATAGAAATAATTCTCAACATATATGACTCAGATAAGTTAAAATTTTTGTGCTGCTAGAAGTTGTTAAAACAATTAATAAAATGTTAAATATAAATATTTCAAGAGAGATATTACATGATGTATTTTAGATATTAAAGGAAAGAGTGCATTACACTTGTGTGTGCCCATGTTAGCTTTTTAAAAGCTAGAAGCAAGTATTAATTTATCAAGGTTATGCAGTGAAAGAAATAGCAGTTCTCTTGGAATCAGGGAAAGTGAAGCAAAGTATGCTATTAATTCATTATAAGAATTTCACTTCTTAAAATAATAAGAATAATAATGGTTCGCAAAACCATTTTATTTATAAAATATCTTCATAATGCTTGACTATCTGCTTTCAAGTACTCCCTATCTGCAACCATCAAGGTTAATATGTCTGTAAAGCATTAAGAAACCAGATAAATGGCAAATGATGTAAAGTGCTATAATTAAAATTTAATAAATGCCTAAAATATTTTCCTAGAAATGCTGGTGAAAGAAAGCAGAAAAGCCAAAAAAATGTATTGTCATATGTACATAGCTTTTTGTGACCTTACAGCAAAGTGTATAGCAATAAAATTATGTATTCCAAGCTTCAACATTACTGTTTGGAATTTGAGAAATAACTGTTGTGCATGGTTGGATGCTCACATTAAAATATTACAAATATATATTGATCCTTTCTACTTCCTTTCTTAAAATTTTGGAGATTTCATATGGCTTTAGTGGAAGTAGTTAAGCTTTTTTTTTTTTCTATTTTTCTCCTCTAGTTCCTTTTCTGAAAGTTTTCTTAAGACATTTATATTCTTTTTGGATTCCTGTGTTGAAATGTTTAGCCTCATTAAAAAATCATAAATTTAGGAAGTGAAAATTTATTGCTTTTCATAGATCTGAAGTGAGAGGTAAAACAATCTTGCGTTATGCAAAGAAATTCAGTGTTTCAGTAAGTTATGACTTTCAAATGCTATGCACCAGCAGAAGATAGACTTCCTTCATGAAGTACATAGTCTTAATAATACAAATAAATTGATCAATGCAATATTTTATATAAACTTCTTAAGAAATTAACATGGATGATGACTCATTTATTTGTTTTTTGTAAGATTTTGTTTTAATTTAATATTAAGTCACTTAGCTAGATTGCATTTTCTATCACGCTCCCTCGATATTTTTTAACCATAGCTATCCACAGAACATCTTCGAATAATTTTCCTCTTTAACCTCTGATTAATAAATCTCATTCACAAAAATAAACTGGTACATTTCATCTGTAGTAAAACAGTATAACTATTTTACCTTTCAAGCCTCCAACTCCTTTGAAATTACCAAGTAAATTATATTCAAAGAAAGTAAAACTACTTTGAATACAAGGTCAAGAGGTGGAAATCTAGCATCTAGAGATTAGAAAATAAATGAATGTTCTTTTCAGTGCAGCATTGCCACAATTTTATTCCACATAATCTTCCACTGAGATAAAATTTTTTACATTCTGCTATTTACTGTCTAACATCACCACCATCCATATGCACGACAACTGTACATATACACTGTGCTCACACCACACTAACTAAGAAAACATGCTTTATTTGAGTGAATTTTATTTATTCTTAATTTTTTACTTACAGGTGTTTTTGGTTTTTGTTTCTGTTTTAATCAGAGAATAACTTTTCTTTGCTTCAGCTCTTTGAAGACAGACGGGTTAGACAAGATGTCCTTAGTCCCAGACACCACTTCATCATGCCCCATATACTTCCATAACAATGGATATACATACAGAGCTTGAAAAAGAGCATTTGTTTGTGTTTTTGTTACCCTGGCCAGGTAACCCTGGCACAATTTTTTTTCATTGTGCCCTCAAGCCCGAGGATCCAGCCCCACAACCAAAACCAATGTGACAGCAGCAGTGCTGTGTCAAGTAGCATTAAGAAAATTGGATGCTTTTGAGAACTTAATTCCATCCATCAGATAATCTAGGGTGTATTTCCATTTTTTTCAGTCTGAAATTTATTTTAACAGAAAGACAACATGTTATTTTCACTTTTCCATTTGTCTTCCTCTCTCACCCTTTTCTCTCTTCCCCTCCTACTCCTGATGCAAACAGAAAAATGGATTTGAAAATAAAGGTCAAAAGGGTAAGAGCTGGACATATCTGAATTTAATTTAGTTGTTGTCTTTCCCTTGCAGAGGAGAGTAATGCTTTTGTGTATTAAATCAAGTCAATTTCTTTTTTCTTTGCAACAGTTTATCTTTTCAAGGAAAGATCAAATGAGATGATGTTTCTGTGATTGTATTAACACATTTCTACAATTAGAATTATAATCTGCCTTTTCTTGTAATGATCTGTACACAAGACTCACTTTTGTCCTCTTCTTTTTGTTACTAGTAAAATCAATTTTTCAGAAGAATAATATTAATTACAATTAGAAATATCACAGTTGAAGTTTTAGTTCATTACTGTGGTTTTCCACAGATGTGACAAAGGAATGTATTACTTTTACTCTAGAGTTAATCTTTTGTGTAAAACTTCAATATGTTTTTTCTGTTAACAATATATTTAACAATGTAAGGAAAACTATAGACTAGAGCATTACACTATGTGAGAGAAGGAAGTAATTTGCTCAGGTATGTGAGTAGAAAATAACTTAAAAATGAATTGACTGCAGTAGTTCAGTGATTCACTTTTACAAAAGGCATTGTTACAAAAACGAAAATGCTTTCTTCTGTTTGAAGTCAGTATATAATGATAAAAATTCAGTAATTGTTGCTGAAAATCACACCACATCAAATAGAACATCTTCAACAATATGTTCGGATATCTTCAATAAATACACTTTTATGGACATTCACAGTTCTGGAAGAAGATAGTCCCTGATTTCATCTGCATATTACAGTGGACCTTTGAAAACAGCATTTCAGAGTTGCATTATAAGTGCAATGAAACCCATAAACTGTATGTGGCCTACTCTCTCCAGAAAAACTGTTGAGAGTGATCAATTTTCTTGCTACAGTGTAGAACATTAAGAAGCTTATTTATTACTCAAATAAAAATGTAGAACATTAAGAAGATTATTTATTACTCAAATAAAAAAATAATAATACAAAAATAAACCAGCTATTCAATAAGATCTCTGGATTGCTGCCTCTGAATTTGTCTCCTCTAGTGCAATGGTGGAATGGAGATATGTAAAGATGGAGCTATCTGCCTGCATGCACCTGTGCTTGCTATCTGTTTTTCCATCTGTACGTCTGTCTCTCTACCATTTGTACATAGGCTTGACTTTTACAGGAACTTTGTAGAGGCTGATTCTGGCCTTGAACACCTCCAGGGACTGGGCATCTACAACCTCTTTAGGCAGCCTATTCACAGTTTCACAGTGTTCTATGCGTTAAATGGTGCTCAAAAGATTTTTTGTGTGATAAGTCAGTGTGATTTTGTGATTTACAAGGACTGATGCTTAGTCATCTTTTTTTTTCTTTTTTTTTTTAAGTTTAGAAACCTGTGTGAATTCCTGATAAAAATGTTATCTTTTCTTGCTCTTTACCACAGATTGGTCACCATCGTGTAGATCCAACTCCTTGCAGTTTGGACCACAGGTGGCTTTACTACTGTTATTACAGTTTTACCTCTATTTGCTTAAATTCTTTAACAAAATGAGCAGAAATGCTGCAACAGAACTCTATGTACACACACAGTTTAAGCTGTACTTGAGTACTGAAAAAATAGTCCTCTTCCAGCAAAGTACTGGGCTCAACATTCTACTTACATATTAGAAGTAAAATGAAGAGTTGGAAGTATTTTATGATGCTTGATTAAGTTTATACATGTATTTTTTTCTTGAACATCTCCTAATTATTCTTACTTTTAGTCCTAACAATTTATGAGATTCAGTATTATTTGAGACCATCATCCCCACCTAGAATGCAGCCATGTGTACCCCCCATTAAATAAACAAACAAATAAATAACTAATAAACAAACGAATAAATAAATAACTTAATTCAGTATGGGTGTTTTGTTCTTCTTTTCCATCATTCCTTCTAATCTTCTAATCCACTGTTGCTTAAGATGACCAACACCATGCCTCATATCTGTTGAATTCCAGTGAGTTGTAGTTCCTTCATTATCTGCAAATACTTGCTTACAGTCATTTTTGGAACCTTTAGGCCCCTTCTTTCTGCACTGGATTACTGAGTTTGGGATACTGAACTCAAACTATAAAAGAAACATAGCTCTTTTTCCACCTTGGCGGAGGCAACTCCTAGGTATTTTTCACAGACATTCTCCTTTCCAGTATTTACTGCCAATGGAAAGTTCAAAGGCACTGAGAGTAGACCATTGATACAAAACTTACCACAGATACCAGTAACTTCACTTATAAGCAGAGTGGCACAAGGATGTATGATCAGTGAATTACAAGGAGACTGATCATTTGGATCAGTAGCAGAGCCCAGAAGACAACTCAGACTAGATCAAGAGCATATCCATAATATTCTCCTCAAAAAATTAACTTTTCATGACAACTTCCACCCCATCAGCTGTCCCAGTCTCTCTTCAATTCCACACAGAAAAAAAATGTCATTATTAGTAGCCTGTTCCGTGAGTATAATGAACTTTTTTCTTTGCTTCCACTTCCCTTGACTCCAGCTTATATTTTCCATTTTTCTGCTTATTTGTTTGAGGTTGCCCCTTCATGTCACTCACTACTTAAATTTTAGAGGAAAGAGAATTACAGTAGCCAGCAGTGCAGTTATTTTAAGACTCAGCCAGGATTCTCTCAGGTGTATGATTAATATTTTACCAAAGGTCTTCTCCTCTGGCCAACAGTACTTTGCTCCTGCAAATGCTCAGGTCATTCAGCTGAAGCAGGCATTTGACTGCAAATAGAGGGTATTTAATCGGCTAGAAGAGGATTTTTAAATATCAGTTCAATTTAAAAAGACAAATGAACATTCCTAAGCTGTGACAGAAGAGGTAGTGATTCATCAGAAACAAGGGCATATTTTTCCCCACTCTATTTTTTCTCTTCCAGTAACAGCAAGTAAAGGTAGTAAGCTGTATCTTAATAGTCTTCAGATTTTTTTCCTCTGTTAAATAAGACCCACATGAGAAAAGGCTCCAAGAACCATAACATCATAGATGATTCATCTTCACAGGAATCATTAAAATATTTTTATTTGTGAAGTGGATTGTGTTCAGTGAGACTACTCTATGTTTTTTTTCCTTGTTGTTATTCATTAGTATTTTATAGATATTCATAATTATAACTCAGAATTCATAATGCCATAAATTTTTTAAAAAGTTGTTATTATCCTTTCTCTTTTTATTTTACACTTCTCCTGTGATAAATCTCTAACTTTTCTTCCAGAAAGAAAAGAAACACCACAGCATATTTTCTTGGAATAAAAAGGATGTGGAGTTGTGACCATGTCTGTAATTTCAACTCTTTGCTCTACATAGGAACACCCAAAAATTCCAAGCTCAGATACAGGTTGGGTTAAGAATTACTTGAGAGCAGCACTTAGGAGGAGGATTTGTGGGTGTTGATTGACAAAATACTCATCATGAGCCAGCAGTGTAAGCCTGCAGCCCAGAAAGCCAACCATACCCTGGGTTGCATCAAGAGAAGAGTGACCAGCAGGTCAAAGGAGTTGATTATGCCCCTCTACTCTGCTACTGTGAGACCCCACCTGTAGTACTACATCCAGTTCTGGGGCCCAACATCGATCTGCCAGAGTGGGTGCAGAGGAGGGCCACAAAGATGATCAGAGGGGTGGAACACCTCCCCTGTGAGAACAGACTTTGAGAGCTGGGGCTCCAGAGGACCTTATAGCATCTTTCCGATAACTGAAGAGAGACTACTGGAAAGCTGGGGAGAGACATTTTATAAGGGTATGTACCAACAGGGCAAGGGGAAATGGTTTTAAACTGGAAGATGGTAGGTGTAGACTAGATATTAGGAAGAAATTCTTTACTTTCAGGGTGGTGAGACACTGGAACATATTGCCCAACAAGCTTGTAATTCCCCCTCCCTGGAAGCATTCAAGGCCAGGCTGGATGGAGTTTTGTGCAACCTGGTCTAGAGGGAGATGTCCCTGCCTATTGCAGAGAGGTTGGAACTAGATGATCTTAAGGGTCCCTTCCAATTCAAATGATTCTATGTTTCTCTGTCCTTTTGTACTGTGGTCTCCAAAACTGTGCACAGTACTTGAGGTGAGGCCAGACCAGTGTGGTGTAAAGCTAGCCTCAACCAGCTAGCAATGCTGTGCTTGATGCTCTCTAGGATACAGTTGGCCTTCTTGACTGCCTGAGCACATTGCTGACCCATGTTCAACATGCTGTCAGCCAAGTCCCCCACATCCATTTCAACAGGGCTGTTCTCCAGCTTTTCATCCCCCCGTTTGTGTGTATAGCCAAGGTTGCCTTTTCCCAGGTGCAGAATCTGGCACTTTGCACTGATAGAAGCTCTGAATTCAATCTAGATGCTGGTTAAAAGGCTTTTTGCTCTCTGGGAGAAAATGATTTGTTGGCTGAACTGCTTAGTTGTAGGTACATTACTGCAAGCTGATTCCGTGTATTTCTAGTTGTTCTTCTCTACATTATTTTCTAACTGGCGATTTCTATTTTAATTTCTAGGTTCACAGTTCATTTACACTTGATGCCACAGAGTTTGCTTTCTCAAGTAAGCGTTTTGTAAAAGTATAGAGAATGGATTAACCCCAGTACTCCATTGTACCCTGAACTGTGTAATCTCTAAAAAGCACTTTATAGATATGGACCCTTTCTTTCCTGTCAATTAGCTCCTGCATTGTAATTCTTATGCTTACTTGCTAGTACGTGCTTCTCTGCAAACTATAAATGTGATGTGTTTTTATTTTTTTTATTTGCTTGTTGAGTTGTTGTCTTTTTTTTTAAGGAGAGGTGGAGGGGGGAAGGAAGAGGACAAATTACTCAATTTTCCTCTAACTACCACCTCAGTGGTGCCTGTACAGTAAGTTAATGGTATTTGCATTTCTGATATTACAGATTCTTTCACTAGTTTTCTTTCACTAGTTCCATAAGACACAACACAAGAATGAATTACTCTGAACTGTCTTTCTGTCTCCTGACAGGTCTTCTTGAAAAGCTGCTTGCCTCCAGCTGAATTCATTGTTATATCATTTATCTCCAAGTCAGCAAGAGACAGTTTTACAAATCTCTAACATACGGCGTGAAATGAAATTCAAAAGCAACACTGATTTTCTGCTTTTTATTTGTCTATGGCAAAAAGAATGGATGTTGATATATTGCTAATTCTGAGTGCACATTTTGGGGTGTTTTCTCAAAAAATTAACTTCATTATAAAGTCATCCTGTGAGACAAGCACCAATCTCATGGAAATCAGATCTCTTAAATTTGTCTTTCCCCAATTCTATCCCAAAATACAACTTCTGGGATGAAACACAATGAAAGTTGATAGTACTTACTGACTTGTGGGAGACAGATTAGTGATGTTAGACTGTTATGACAACAAATGGTAAGCAAATTGTCAACTGCTCTGTACAGTGGGCATGCCCAACTCAGTAGCTGTGCTAAGAATTTTAGGACCAGTGGACCACTCTCTTGCAGTGGCTTGATTGTTTTCACTCCACTTTCTCTCCAAGAATTCAGGTTAGCTATTCAAATGCAAGATCTGCCATTGGTCTCAGAGCTGGAGAATGTTACTGATCTCTATTTTTAATAGTCTCAATATAGTCAAAGATGATTGTTTCTATCAGAGGAACAGAAATTTCAGGGCTGTCTGGGCACAGACTCCATGATTGTTGTGAACCTTGTCCCAAATATCCAGAGTAATTATTAGGCTTAAGCTCCTATATCTTACAAAAGCAATACAGAAAATCAGTTTTCTCATGGAAAGTGTCTTCCTCCTTCCCATCACTCCTCATCCCTTCAGCTGAAGGTTGCCTGCTGAAGAAATAATTGGGGCAATTATGTAAGATTCTGAATTTCTTCTGATCCATAGCACAGCTTACAATGTTCTGTCGACACTAGGAAACAAGAGTGGCCTAGGAGCCCTTCTATTGCTCAGAGGGCAAGTAATACAGTTCAGTTCAGCTCTATAGGGCTTGCCTACCTGTACATGCCCTGTCTGGCTGACCTTATCCATGTTCACCTGTCCTCACACTGTGCTATCAATGAACATTGAAAGCTATGTTGGGGCTCATGCTTTCTCAATTACACCTGCAGTCTTCAAATACATTGTCTCCTTGATAAGACGACTATTATCAATTGTCTTCTATCAACTGCAACTTGTTCTCCCACATTAGAATTTTAAGATTTTTTACAGAGAGAATCTTGTTCAGAACATTTTGAAAGTGCTTGAAATGTACAGAAGTGCTAGGGATAATTTCATTCTTAAGCTGCTATTGTCCTCAATCTCTTTATGGCATACAAAAAGTGTGAGAAAAAAATCTCAAATAAGGGTCAGAAGCAAACTAAATATGTTTTAAAATGATTTATTTATTTTTATTTCTATCTCAAATACTTGGCATTTTTCAGAGAAAAAAATTGTCGACTACTATAAAAAAACTCTCCATTACAACTAATGACCAGCTCTTACTACAAATCAGGGGCTGACACTAGCAAAAGGTTCTAGGTGGCTTAGGTTAGCTTTAATACTATTTGAAACAGTCATATTTCCTAGTATTTTGAGAGAGCAGTAGTATAGTTTCTGTCAGTAGCAGTACTAGATATTTAATCCAATTTTACAATTACTAATGCATAATAAGATTTTCTATTATTTTCTTTTTTCTTCCATCAAAAAGACCAGATCAAGTGCAACCTGTTTTTTTTTTTTTAATCAACCTGATTTTTAATCAAATGCAATTATATAATTAATGATACAATACTAAGCCATGACAGTCCAATTACCATTGATGATCATTTCTTCAGGGATCTCCAGCTCTTCAAAGTGGAGCACAGAACAGATTTCTAATAGGCAGCTCAAAAGCCCCTTAGGGTATGTCATAGACAAACAGATTTTCACATGCTTGTACTGGTCTTTTCTTATTCTAACAGTTCCCCTCCTAGTCACAATAAATGAGTTAGTCTTATTCTGTTGAAGCTGACTAAAAGTTCTTCATGAATATTATAACAAGCAAATGCAAATGTTTGAGAACAGCAGTGTTAAAATTTGTGTTTTCCTCCATCACTGACTAATTCCAGGATAGGATATTTCAATGTGTTTAAGCCTGTTAGAAATTATATTAACGTTTCTTTTGGTCAGATATCCAAGTAAAGAAATGAATTGGTGGTTAAACAGTCAATAGCATATACTGATGCAGCTTGAAACTGAACTAAGAATTGAAACTTGAATGTAATAAGTGTGTTAGTGATACTATCAATGTCCCTTCCTGAAAACAATTGAAAGATTTGAAGCAGCTCTCTGAAAACAAATGAGACCAACTTTTCACATGCAGCAGGTTTAAAGAGTAATGGAAAGACCAAAAGGTAGACAGGAAAGAAAAGGAAAATTACATAAAACAAAATACCCTATGAACTCCTCCTGCCCAGAAGAAGAGAATTGTACATAGAAGAAAAGCATTATAAATCAGTGCCTCTTTTTGGTACATCCAGTCACAATCTCTGAGTGGCATGGCTCGTAGCAACACAGCAAAGTTGGTCAGGGAAAAGGTTTGTTGAACACAGGAAGGAAAACTGAAAGAGAAACATATTACAAATGTCACGAAAGGATAAGAGTCCATTTCTATAGATATCCTTTGCTGGTCCAAGACTGAGCACAGATACTCTGCTAATGAAAATGTGCACAGACACACAGCTGCTTCACTCATAAAATGCTGTGTCGCTAACACAGTGTTAATGGGAGGGACTGCAGTCCCAGTGCTGCTCTCAAGTCTCTGTATTCCTGCTAAGGACACAAAGCCAACAAGAGCGAAATGATATGATCAAATCAAAAAAATCCACAGGATCATATCTATACAGACACGCACACACACATACATATACACCTATATTTCAGCCTTAATTTACATTCGGAGCTATTCATAGAGTACATTACCTCTGACTACTTGCTGTCTTCTGCCTCCCTACATGCTTTCTTACAGTAAAATTTATGTATGTGCTACTAATCACATAAGGCAGTTAGCACATCTGCATTCTTTGAACAATACATAATTATTTTTTTCTTTTTCTTTTTGAGACAAAGAGTGATACTTTGAAGCACTCTGCTAAGCATGGATAAATATTTGTTCCATGTAAGGAGAAAAAACATAGATCCTTGACATGAAGATTTTAAACACATAATTTTTTAGTTGAGTTCTAAAAAATTCAGTGGAGTTACTCAAAATTAATTAAAATGACATTTTTCCTTCTGCCACTGGTAATATTAAAGAGATTGTTTCAATTACAGAGTTATAGTTTCTTTACAAAGCTGATTTCAGTTTTTGTAGCCAAAGTGAGTGTAAAACATGGCAAAATATGTATTGTACATAAGCCTCCAGACAGAGGTTGGGTGAGGAAAATCCCCCCACTGTGAAAGTGGAACATATCAGAGAACTCCTTTTGAGACTGAATGTGTTCTGGATCTATGGATCCAGATGATATGCAAACCAAGATCCTGAAGGAGACGTCTGATGTGGTTGCCAAGACAGTCCCTATCATATCTAAAAAGTCACGGCTATCAAGTGAAGTCCATCATGATTGGAAAAAGGAGAACATCATTCCCATTTTTAAGAAAGGAAGAAGGGGAGAACTGTGGAATTACAAGCTGGTGAGTCTCAGATCCGTGCCTGGGAAATCATGAAGCAGATCCTCCTGGAAGCTTTGTTAAGGCACTTCTGAGTCAGAGAGGTGATCTGAGAAAGACAGCATGGCTTCACCGAGGTTAGATAACGCCTGACCACTTCACTTAGATTTCTTTTTAAATTTTAAAGTCCCCTAAATCATGAAAAATAAAGTGTGTGAGGTTTTTTGTTGTTTGTTTGTTTTTGTTTTTTTTGTTTGTTTGTTTGTTTTGGTTTGGTTTCAATCATAGAATCAGAGAATCGTGTGTTTTAAAGCCCCAGCTAAGGAAGTTCCCTAGAGGTTGTACAGGAAGACATCTATGTGGATTCTGAATATCTCCAGAGATGGAGACTCCATAACCTCTCTATAAATCTCTTCTGAATAGAGCCTTGATAATGCTTCTTGCCTTTCTTTGCCTGATCAATCTAGAATGTCTTCCAGATAATAATGTTGTATTACTGTTGTATTACTATGAAAATACAATAAAT
This sequence comes from Tympanuchus pallidicinctus, assembly GCF_026119805.1. NCBI lineage: Eukaryota > Metazoa > Chordata > Aves > Galliformes > Phasianidae > Tympanuchus > Tympanuchus pallidicinctus. The sequence goes on along the minus strand of NW_026294747.1, from coordinate 70,990,874 downwards.
GTTTTTTCTGCTAAGAACATGAATACTTTTTACTCACTACTCATTTCTACCTCTCACAGTCAGTTTTCTAGAAATATGCGAAAGCTTTTTTTTTTTTTTCTGTTGGGTTCTTGGTCAGGAATACTCTAAGTTCCTTGACTCGAAAAGTATGTGGAGGTAAGCAATAGCATTCAATCTCAAATGCTGATACAAGTGTTAATTATTTATACATACTTTCTTAAAAGAAAACTTTTTAGAAGCCAAATCATGCTATTCTCAACACAGTTGTTGCAAAAGCAGAACAAGTCCACATTAGGTTAAACAGCTTATCTTACCTATTTCAATGGCATCTGACTTGAACTATCTTTTAGAAAATTCCTGCTTTCTTACGCCATAAGAAAGAAAGGTATGTGGTTGAGCAACAATGAATTCTGTTCTCCTCAGAGATCTTTCAAGCAAACCAATATCAGCTCAAATTTAACATAAATCTAAGAAAACTTTTTTTTTCCCTGTTGATTTAATCTTTCCTTACGTGATATTAATAGAATTTGTTAAACATACTACACAATTGAGAAGGTCCTGTATTTTTCAACTGATATTGCTTATTACACCCTCTTTCTGGTTTTAGCTGCTTTCAAATTCTGAAATGCATTTGAGTGAACACAGAAAAAAAACACACACAAAAAAAAAAAAAAAAAAAACACAACAAAAAAAACAATTTTAAAATTAAATACACATTTTTATTCCAAATTGTAATATTTCCTATTTATGCATTTATTTTTTTTAGACAACATATCATCAGTACGACGTGGAATGATGTAGAATACTCTGTAATAGCAATGGGAGAAACTGATGTACTGAAGGAGACCTCTGGTCCATACTGCAATATGATTCCTCTCCCTTTTTATAACTACCATCAAACTATTCTGAAGGAAAGCATCAGATGCCTCTCAATCTGTAGATTTAAAAAATGCTTCTCCCAGGCAGGCAAATCTGTAATCTCAAACAGTCATTTTATTAAAATTTGACATGAGCAATGTGGGCATCTGTACCTGGGCTAATCATCTAAATTTCCTTTCTAGTCAATGGAGACAATTACACATTTCTAGAGCACAAGTAATCACACTTATTTTTAAGTACCTAATCTTCCCAATTCTGTTGAAGATAGACGTGAAAGAACTGGAAGATTAAATGTAGATATTTACACTGTACATTTCTGAAGGCTAGGGAAACACAGTCTATACTGAAGACCATTTTAAATCTCCAAATGAGCAGTTACAGAGAATTTCCAAAATTTTCCAGTTCATTATGGAAAATTACTGAGCAATACAAACAGTTTTATGTAATATATTGGTACGTTAACATCACTGCAAAAGCATATTGAAGGTTAATTTCACTTTAAGAATGTAATCCTTGAAAAGCCTTCATTTATTACCCAGGGTAATAGGAAAATGGGTCAATGAGGTTGTTTATGGAGTAGAAGCTGACACAAGCAGAAAGACACTCTTATCATCATCTGAGAGTAAAATAACCACTGATTGCAGCTCCTCCATACGTGATTCACTGCAGGAATTCAGGAAGGTGATTGATAAGGGGAGGACACCAGAAATGTAAGCAGTCTGTATATAAAAGAATGTAAACAATTCAGCATTCCTCCCTGCACTTACCTCCATGGAAACCATAACAACCCATTATCTGTTGACATACTTTGCAGTTCAGTGTTACCTCTCCTGTGCACATAGACACTGAATTGGCTACAGATCCTCTCCAAACCTGTTTTTCCAGCCAGGGAAAAGCTTCTCGCGGCATGCCAGGTCATGATAATAATGAATCTATTCATCCTCCAGAAGACCAGAGACAAAAGTGGTCAGCTGCACAGGTCTGAACATCTGCAGGGATTTTCTACCTTGCAGACAATCCCAACAACATTTTAAAGCTGCCTAATTCCAAAACGGGCATTAATGTAAGCGAATAAAAAAGAGATGCCAAGGCAGACACGCTGAGGGAGCTCCTTATGGATAGATTGTTTAGTATCCAGCTGCCCATATACAGGAGACAGCATTCAGGAGACAGAAAGGGGTGACACTTGTATGGCAGCAGATAGGAATTGGAATCAGTACTAGTGCCCACTGAACAAAAACAGAATTTTTGTGGGGAAGATACTAGTGCAGACCATTTCTTTAACAGCTGTATCTTATTACAAGTTGTTGTGCGACTATGTTGAATGACTTTGGACCTCCTTCCTCATGTACTGAAAAAAGATCGTAACTGTTAAGTCTTCAGTATATGAGAGCAGATTGATTACTTTGAAAGATCACACATTCATTTATGTTAGCACTTTAGAAGAAATGAAAGCTCCAGTAATGATATCAATATATTCTTAAGTGATAGATTTGCATTCATTGCATCTTTGTCTCCTCTTATTGAGAACTATGCCAACAAATTTCAGTTAATACTTAAAGCATGTGGACTCCTGAGTCATTTTCATACTCTAAATTAATACTGCTATTTTCATCCTGTTTATTTAGTAAGTTGATCCTGTTTCTTCAATACAGTAGCCTCATACAAGATTCTTGTAGATTTATGCATGTTGCTCCAAAAGTAATGTCTCCTATTTATTTCCATGGAAACTACAACGGATACAAAGAACTCAATAACATTATTTAATAGAGCAAATTATCAGCTACAAAACACTATTTTTACAGCATAGTCACCACCATTAGCTTTACATTTTTTGCCAGCAATGAACAAGAGCCTGCATACTATGCTCGTAAAAATCTGCACCAATGGAGGTGACCAATTGTCACTGTTACCACTGCTGAAACACATCACCGACCTCCTCCCTGTGCTCACATCCACTCTTTGATCTCCATAAACATTCAGCAAGTGTCAATGAATGTCAGTAAGTGCCATTTTTTCTGCATGGAGGAATTCAATTCCTCACCTTTGCTTCATATACCACTTCCATGTCAGATGTCATTTTATCAGACTGTCCTTCTGCTGCCATATGTCACATTGCAATAAAATGTAATGAAAAACAGGTGCGAGGGTTCTACTGCAATGCCAGCAACATTTGTCTCTGATATTGTGGGACATAATAAAATAGGAGGCAATACTTTCAGAGCAGTCCTCATACATGAAACAAGCATTGCATGCATCAGATGATAATTTCTTATGACTATTCAGAAAAACAAGGACCTCCCAAACAGTTTTTCAAGTTGTTTTATACAAATTCCCCACCTACCCCTATTAACAACCAGAGTTACTCATTGAAGTATTTCATCACTGAAAATTTCTGAACAGTTTTTTCACATCTTTAAACAAAATTATTTATTCATGCTCATTATTCTTTCTTTATGTGACGGTGCTTTGGTATACAAAGTCCAAGGAAGTCTGAAAATGGTATCTAGTGCAGGCATCACTTTTGTTGTGTGATTTGTTTGCTTTGTAAGAGCGTGGTAAGGTTCTGATCATTTCTACTTATGTAACAGAGAAGTGGACATGGGGTTGCTTTTTAGAAACACTTGTTATCAGTCTTCTAGAAAATGAATTTTTCAACTAATAGTAAATTCTCCCATTAGTCCTCAATTATACACAAGTGAGTATTCAGATTTTTCTCTTAATTCGCTGCTGTTGTGGTTTTTTGCATGTTTTGTTTTTTTTTTTCCTTCTCTCCTTTTTTTTCCTTCCTGGACATGGCACAGTAGGAGAAGCAGAAATTGAAAGTGTTGAAAACAGGCCACTACAAAATAATTGCTACTGCATTAGCACCAAAAATGCTTTAAGACAAATTAATGTGGAAATTGACTAAAAGCTCCATTATCTCTTTGAAAGAACTTTACACGCTTATGTCATGCAGCTCATAAATAACAGGGATCTAAAATGAAATCCCTTTGTAAATTGTACTTCAGACTTTGTAAGAGCAGGTGCCCATCGTGGAGCTATTGAAACATATGCTTATTCTCAGTATAAAAGCACCAGAGAATCAATCATTATCTCATTTTGGAAATTACTGTGGGTGGAGCTGGAAGACTTTGACCAAACTGGTTATGTTACAGGCATACAAGGGAACTAAGGAGATTTGAATTAAACAAGGGGATGTCAGCCATGTTGTTCTGGTGATTTAAAGATGGTGTTAGAAGTAGACACAATGGACTAAAAGAAAAAAGACATTATCAGTACATATAAAGTCACATAGGTAAATTATGAAACCAGAAGGAATGAAAATAAGCTAATGATCCATTCTTACTTTAGTAGCAGTCAGTCAAGGAAATATGTAGAGCAATAAATCAACTGGATTACACATTAAGAAGCAGAAGCCAGCCTGTTGGATCAGTACCCACAAGGGACTAGTGCAGTATCACTGCATGAATGAGGGAATATTTCAGGCACCAGACTTCTTCAGAAAGCCTATTTCTCTGTGGGAACTGAAACTTCTTTTTCCCTAACTTCTTTATGTGAAACTCTAATTTGGACTTTCCATAGGTGTTATGGTATTCTGAAAAATCACAGTTCAACTGACAGAGAACAGGGCACAGTACCTTACCACTTCTGCAATGTGGATATAAGTATATCCTCTTTCTATATGCAATTTATAAATATAGATATTTAGGAAATATTTTCATTAAATATGGGCAGAAATCCATCTGGCTTCAGTGATCAGATGACAATCTAGCTACATTTTCATTTCTCTGTGATTAGTTCTAGAGAAGAAAACAAAGCAATAGTTTTTTCTTAAGGAATAAATGGACTACAAAAAAAAAAAAAAAGCTGAAATTGTACAATTTCAATAGTGTGATTACTGTCTCCAGATTTGCAGTGCTTCTATTTCAGCCTTTGGGTGTCAGGCTTTCATTTTTTATTTTTTCTGCACCTATTAACATATTATTTTTTTTTTCCATTTTACTTCTCTTACTATTCAGTGTTTTGCTCCAGAAAGTGGATCAAAGTTGAATTTACATTCAGGAAATCCCAACAGGAATATGAGGTAGCAGCACTGCTTTCACCTGGTTGGTCATTCAACAGGCAACCCCAACACTGTTTTGCTAATTTTGACAGAGAAAATGTTCCAAATAGAATTACTGACTGGCATCTGGTCTCATTTTGGTCAGTGCTTTCTTGTATGATACTGTGGCAAGATACTATGTTTGTCTTGCAGGAATTAATGAGACAACTTTCTCTGCAGAAGAAGGAACAAAAGAAAAAAACCTTTCATGTTTGTTGTACACTCCTTCATCTTAGTAAGTACCATTAAAACCAGAAAGCCTTTGAAGAGGCATTCTCTTAATATGATCTTTTTCACAACGTACAAAACAATAATCATAAACCTGGTGAAGATATTCCGAAATAACTTTTGTTAGCTTAGACCTATGGAAACAGAGGGAATATAAACTGTTTAAATATACCTACCGCTGATTTTTCGAAAGATTTTTATTTCAAATGCAGGCTTGAAATTTCAACAAATTTGGTGTAACAAATACTAACATGAAAGAACACACAACACAGAATGAGATTCTTACATGCAATTTTGATGGAAAGAGGCATTTTACACATATATGTGTACATAATTAAATCACTAAAGGTATCTATAGTAAGTCAGCTGTTGGAAAATATTGGTTCGTTATCACTGCACTCAGCATCTCAGCATTCTAATGTTCTTTACTGCTTTAAATTACGTAAGAACTACTGTTAAGAAATGTGATTAAATAGCAAATTTGTTTTTAATACTGCATTACATTACAAAATTGTTAACACTTTGATTTCTTATGGAATTTATAGTAGAGCTGATCACTTTGCACTGTATCTTGTTTCTTTAAATAAGAGCAAATTATCTGGAAAAAAAATGATGTGATAGGAAAAAAAAAACTTTTTCACAAATATGTATTAAAACAAAATTCCCATGCATTATAAGGAGCATGTGATTGCCTGAGCACCAAAGAGCAACACAGTTTTAGGAGACTTGATTTCTGTTGCTTTTGCTAGAAAGAATTTGAACACTGATATCTCCTGAGAGACCTCTGAAGTTTAGTACTTGAGACAGGTGGTTTCTTCAGTCTCTTCTGAATTAACGTGTCTCAAAGCAGGAAGAGAATTCTGGCCCAGGATTTGACGGGGCTCACTGAGGTGGCTTTAATCTAGTTTAGAAGGGGGAAGGGATTAAAACCAGGTCACTGGAAATGAGTCTAGGGGCAGCATGCCAGGGTTAAAGGTGAGTTCAATAGCCCAGCATCTATACTAATTCATGTAGCATGGGCAACAAACAGGAGGAGCTTGAAACTATCGTGCATCAGGAAAGCTATGATTTAGTCACTGCCACTAAAACATGCTGGAATCACTCTCATGGCTGGAGTTCTACAATGGAGAGCTATAAGTTCTTTAGATGTGATAGAGATGTAAGGAGAGGTGGGGTAGCTCACAAGTCCATGATATTAAATGAGATCAACCTGAGGGTACTGAGGAAGTTGGCAGTGGTGATTGCCAAGCTGCTTTTCATCATTTATCAGCAGTTCTGTCAACCTGGTAGGTCCCTGATGACTGAAGACTTACTGAAGTGATTCCTATCTGCAATAAGTGTTATAAGGAGGATCTGGGGAACTACAAGTCTATCAGCCTGACCTTGGTGCCAGGGAAGGTAATGGAACAGATCATCTTGAGGGAGATCACATGGCATGTGCAAGAAAATCAGAGGATCAGGCCCAGCTAGCATGGGTTCACAAAAGGCAGATCCTGCTTGATCAATCTTGTTTACGTCTATAACAAAGTGATCCATGTGGTGAATAAGGGGAAGGCTTTTGATGTGGCCCACCTAGAATTTAGTGAACCCTTTGATTCTGTCTGTTACAGTATTCTCCAGAAGAAGCTGGCAGGCCGTGGCTTAGACAAGTATATTCTTCACTGGGTAAAAACCTGACTGGATATCCAGGTGGAAAGAGTGATGGTGAGTGGAACTAAATCCACTGGTGACCAGTCATGATTGGTTATCCTCAGGGGTTGGTTTTGGGGCAGTCCTGTTTTATAACTTTATTGATGACTTGGACAAGGGAATTGAATGCATACTCAGTAAATTTACAGATGACACCAATGCCATGTAGATCTGCCTGAGGGTAGGAAGGTCCTACAGGGGATCTGGACAGTCTGGATTGATAAGCTTAGGCCAACTGTATGATCTTTACCAAGCCCTAGTGTCAGGTCTTGCACTTTGGTCACAGGAACCCCATCCAATGATACAGGAGTGGGGCAGAGTGTCTGAAAAACAGCACAGATGAGAAGGATCTGGAATTATTAGTCAACAGCCAGCTGAACATGAGTCAGCAATGCACCCAGGTGTCCAAAAAGGCCAATGGCATCCTGACCTGCATCAGAAATAGCATAGTCAGCAGCATTACGGGATAATTGTCCCTCTTGGCCACACCTCACGTACTGTGTTCAGTTTTGAGCCCCTCAGCACAAGAAAGACTTTGAAGCCCTGGAGCATGTCCAGAAAAGGGCAGTGAAGCCATGAAGGGTCTGGAACACAAGTTCTATGAGGATCAGATAAGGGAGCTAGGATTGCTTATTCTGGAAAAGAGGAGGCTCAAGAGAGTCTGTATTACTCTCTACAACTATCTGAGAGGAGATTGTGGTGAGATAGCAGTCAGGCTCATCTCCCAAATAATAGCAATACAAGAAGAGGTAATGGCCTCAAGTTATGCCAGGAGATATCCAGGTTGGATATTAGGAAAAATTTATTTTCCAAAATTGTGGTCAAGAATTGGAACAAGATGTTCAGGTAAGTGATGGAGTCACTGTCCCTGGAGGAGTTCAAGAAATGTGCAGGTGTGGCAGTGAGGTATATGGCTTAGTGGGCATGACGGTGATAGATTAAAAGTTAGATTGGGTAATTGTAGAGGTTTTTTCCAACCTTAATGATTCTATGACTCATTTCCAGTTTGCATTTCAAAATAAAATATTCATCAAGGCATTACAGTTGCTTTATAGTCTGATAATTAGGACAGTGATCTGAATCTCAGCTCTCCTGCCAACTGATATTTCAGTATGAAGACATGCATCAGCTTGGATTAATATCTCTGTTTAAAATCAAGCGGTCTGCTAAACTACGAACACGTACGGAACATCACTTTTTAGTTCAATGAATATTTCATTATGTCCAAACTGAAGAAATGGAAAGCAGCATTGTCTGGAAAGCTGGAAATTATCATGGCCATTGCAGAGTCAGGGCAGAAACAGTGAAGCTTTCAGAGTTTCCAGACTTCTAAATCAATGAGACCATCTGTTGATCCGTGAATCTGAAAATCCTGGAAACCTTTGTGCAAGTTATAAAGAAGACAGACTCCAAGTGGCTTTGTCCTCTCAAGTGTCTGTTTATTCATTAATCAGGTGCTAAAGAACTCAGCAGGTACCCCGGTTGCAGTTATTGGAGGTTTTGAAACATTTTTGGCTTAAGAAGATCCATCAAAATCCAATCTGTCTTCTACTCCCGGGATCTCAGGAAAAATATATTATTTAACTAGTACAGCATTCTTCAGTGAAAAAAAGAAAAATCATTTTTATCTTTCAAACAGCTAAGTATTTTCTTCACAGGCTGAATTCATTACACGTAGAGTAGCTAGACAGCTGAATGACATGCTCTTAAAGAGAACTCTCTGTAGAGGAACATGACAGACTGTGACACTGGCTTCTAATGCATGTGTGTTTTGGTGAAGATCGTGTTTCTGATATTTGCGTAAGCTTGGATGCCAGGGTCTTATTGCCTTGAGTGGGAGGATGAGATGATCTGATCAGTGTGCCAAATTCCTGTAACTCATCACTTTCCATTCTCCATGAAGTGGCATTCCCCTGCTCTGACTGCCAAAAGGTTTTATTTCACAGTCAGTCTCAAGGACGCAGTAAAATCTCACTTAAATATTACCTGCTTGTTAGGCTAACTGCTGCAAAACTTGCTTTTTGTTTTTTACTTGCTTTGAACTTGTGTTCAGCTTCTAAGATATTCTTTCTCACACTTTTTATTACTCTTTTTTTTTCCTTCCTCTTCCTTCTCCTTCCCTCTACCCTACTTTGGGCATACTTCCAATTGTTAGTAAGAACTGAGTCCTCAGCAATGTACAATAAGCTTCATTCTTCAGATAGTTTAAAATACAAGCCATAAAACATAATCAGATTTATTAAAAAAGAAAATGTTAATATATTAAACCATATTTTTTCTATGACATTGGCACTTAGATTCATGTAATATTCCCATGTAAGACTTCACTAACTTTGGAAAAATCAACATGTATAGAAATTTTTGTCTGGAACAAGCAGGTGTAGTCTTGGGAAGATAAATATCCAGTTGCTAGCACTGATTTTTTTCAGCATTTTATTAAGCTTCTTGTTATAGCAACAGTCTTATGCTGTTTTTTCCATTCTGCTTAACCAGCAAATGACTCAGTCTACAGACCAAGAGAATGTAGTACAATTATAGCATTCAAAATGGTTTATGTGTGACTACTCAAAGCTTGTCTTCACTCTGTTTATTGGCTACTAGCACACTAAGCTAAATGCAAGTTAACAAATTCCTAAAAATACCCCAGGGATGAATCATCCCTTTCAAAAGGGTTCTGGAGAATGTTTACCACTGTGATGGTAAGTCACGGGGTACTGGGGAAGCCAATTTCTGTTACAGAGACAAGCTTGAGTAAGCCAAATGCTATGTCACAGATTCTGAATACTTTGCCTGGAAGAAAACTATTACAAGTTAACGTCCCCAAGCTTGAGCAGTTAAAGGAGACTGCTAAATCAAAACCATATCCATATATTTTGCAAGCCTGACTTCTGCCTCCTTCCTTAACAAGTCAGCCTTTTTTTTCTAGGAAGTTCTTTTATAGAAGTTACTACCAAATATTAAATAAGTTATTGTTTCCAGAAAAAGTGAAAAAGAGTCTGTTCACTTTGAATTTGGGTGCTTGACTTTGAACACTGAAAATATTTGCTCAAATGTATGTATACTTAAAAATTCTCTGCTACCTGCATGTTAGACTGAAGCATTTTTGAAAGAAAAAGATTCTAGTGTTGCATCTGTTCCTTCAAAAAATTTTGTTTGATAGATCCAGAATTAAAGAAAAAAAGTGTTAGAAACCTAGTAGTTAATGAATAATTATAATAATAAAGTCAAAATGAAATTAACATTGACATTTCAACCTCTATCCTGTAATTAACACCTAATAGACCATAATAGACCTACTCATTTCTCCAGATGTACTTAATTTAAATTTACTCCCAGCATTATGACTTTCTATGCTGATATAATCCAATTTAATAGTATTTACTGTAAATTAAAGGGTGAAGAAATGACCAAAAGCTCCATTTAGAAAGACTTTTCTGTTTGTTCAACAACTATTTTATGTTTGCATTTTGATCTCTGGTAGACTGTATAAGAAAGCAAGCTCTGCTATAGTTTAAGGAGTTATCTCCACTCCTACTCAGCAGTGCCCTTCTTATGGAAGCTGCCATCCCCACGTATCTGAAATACTGTAAGTGGCCATATGGTTGAATCATGGCCTTGCTTTCATTGCATTTTGAGCACCCTGCTCATCCACCTAATTAACACAGATGGCACATTAAATGTACTTAGTACCACCTTAAGATAACTCAGACTGGAAGAATAAGCTCCTGAAGGCATCATTCATGAACCTGAGTAGTGATCTACTTCAGTGCAAAAACAGATAAACTGAAACATTTTAAAACTTTACCCAGAACCATAGCAGCTCTTCTAAATTAACGTCTTCAGCTGTGAGACATGGCTATGCTCTTCAGATGAATGTGGAAAGACAAGGACGAAATGCTTTTTAGTAATCTCAAAAAATTGAACATATAAGAAACACATCACAGACAAGCCTAACAAAGCCCTCTATTTCTTCACCTCGTATCTGACAGTCAACAAAGGGAAAGAAAGGCAGACTCTCGCTATGGTAAATTTGAGTAAAGTTTGTGACCAAACAAATCAATAAAGCAGATCTTAAATACTGAAAATAGGGACAGTGCAAATGAGATAATGCTTTGCCTTTTCATTCTCTTATATCATTCGTTGCAACCAAAGTGATCAGTGAGACATATCATGTGAAATTACATGGATTGAAATCTCCCCCTTTGCAGATCGTGTATCCTGAATCTTCTACATGGAACATACTGACTGCTCAGAAAAGGGTATTTCACCATGAAAGTTCCATGAATTCTTTATTTCTGAATTTAAAATATTTATCTTTTTTTCACAATGACATGCCTGCATTTTTAATCATACTCTTTGCTCCATGACTCTTTTCTCTCACAAATGTGCTTTGATAAACAGATCTTAGATTTGCTTCTACATTACTATAAATCTTTTTTTAAAAATACCCTGTGAAAATGCTTACATATGCTCACATATCTCTGCTTGGAAGGGAAAGTGTTTCCCACGATGTGCTACTGCCATTTCTGTAGAGGCTGATCTGAGGAACTTCCTGCTGGAAAGCATTGATGTGAAAAGTAAATGAGGAAAAATCTTTAGATAATTGGCTCTCTTTGAGACTTTCTAACATGCCTCAGAACTCTTTGTGATAGTAAAGCCTCCCTCTTGACCCCTATGGAGATTTCGAGGAAAGGTAGCAGTGTTGAAGTAGTGTGCTAAGGCAGTGTGGGCACCTGGAAAAGTCCCCTGTAAAACCTTGGCTTTTAGGTCCATGTGAGCTGAAAGCTCTTAGCTCCAGCATTTTGTCAGATGATCCATTTGCTGTCCTTCCAGTGCTGTACTTTCAAGGATGTTCTGTAATGCAATTTCACAAAGTGAGATGCAAAATAAATGAGCCCACAGGCAGGATGCAACTTAACAACCTCCTGGGAGCTGTTTATCAAAGCCCAGCTTTGCCTTACATCCATTCTTGTGTCCATCACTGGCTGTAGGAATGGCTCAGGGCACTCACTGCAACCATTGCACAATTCTAAAATTACCAAATAGTCCAAATGCATGAGAGGCCAGGAGATAAGTGTTTGAAAACCTTATACTTCAGAGGTTTTCCTCTCACTTTGTAGAAGGCAAAGGCACCCAACAGATTGAGAAGACCTCTCACAGAAATAAATGTTTAATCTCCTACATTGCCAAAACTTCAGCAGGCCTCAAATTTGTTATGTATTAAACACATATGAATAGGAATAGATAGTAATGAAAAATTGGTAATGAGAAATGAGTATTAATAAGAACTTTGGCAAGAAGACTATTCAAAAACTGTGATGGCCTAGAAACTTCCTGATAAATTTCCCTTGCCCTCTAATCCTAACTCAAATTTTGGTAAAAAAATAAAGGAACAGATACTGATGTAAATACAAATGTGGGCTTAAAGTAATACATATGACGAAGTGTAAATGTGCATCTACACAAACACAAGTTGACAACACTTTCATGCTGTGATTCTTCTATATTTCTATCTCACATCTGGGAAGAATTTACACTTTACTACTTATGTCTATACTATCTTGTAACATGTTAAGTAAGAATAGAACAACTGCAAAATTGTTTTGCATGTACCTCTAACTTAGGTTTTAAGTTCACTGAGATGGCAAATTCACAGTTTTACTCTGATTTAATGATGTTAATTTTTATTATTATTATTTTTAAGAGTGTAATATTATTAAAAGTGTATCCAAACAATAGCAAAACTTATGTTCTGGATTAAAATTATTCACTTGGAAAGCATTAGTCCTTCAAAAAGGATCTTGAGGAAGTCCAAACACAAATATTCTCTTAACTTTGTATAGTGTTCTCAATTGCATATGCATGTTCTATATATAAAGTTGCATGAATAACAGGTTTTTCTGTTTGGTGGCAGCTCTAAAAGCAGATCCAATCAATGAACATAATGGCATCAAAGGATCAAAGGACATTTAGTATTGATTAAAAGCAAAGCGTTTTTCTTTTAGAAAATATTGAAATTAAATGTTGCCCTTTTTTTCCTGATTTTTTAACAAGTACAATTATATATATATATATATACACTAAATATTTCAATGTAACTGTACATACTTTTTTCATATGCAATGTTCTGCCTAGCATGGTTTGTCCAAATCACAAGTTAGGAAATTGCTGTCTCTTTAGCAGCTGCGGACAAGATATCAGCATTCATTTGAATACTAGAGTCACCAAAACTTTATGTATGACACATTATTTTCTGTTTGATGTCTCTATGTCTCTATGTCTCCTGCTTATTTTCACTGTTTTTGTCCGGTTTTTTTTTTTTTTTTTTTCCTGCTCAGCTTTTGCTCAGACCTAGAGTTGACAGGGAAATCAGATCACTTGTTCGTTCAAAATCAAGAGAAAAAGTATGATTTCTATGCCTAAATATTTCTGGTTTTAGTGTGATTGGTGCTTTATAGGTTGGATCCGTTTATATTTTTCATACTTTTCAAAAATTAGTCATCTTGTTGACCTACTAGGACTGGGAATAGCTAAGCAAACAAATGAAAGAGAGAGTCTTACTCTGACTGTTAGACTAAGCAAACATGACAAGGAAATCACTGGGGGAGGCTCATACATATGCACTGTCAAGGTGCCATCTTGACAAAGTGTCTTTTTCCTCTATATTTGCACGTTTTATACTGTCAGCAGGTTTTAGAAGTGAAATACACGTATTTCATTGTTAGAATTAAAATGAAAGCTTTAAAATCCTTCTCTGTAACATTTTTTCAACAAGGTATTAAGTAAAAATGCTGTTAACGCAAAAAGAGAAAATGTGAAGCAAAAGGTCAATGTGACAGGCTTAAAGAAGTGCTGCTGATGACTCATTAAAGCTAACTACAGTGAAGATTTTAAACATTGCCTATTCTTCCAATGATAACATGTAGTCTCTCCAGCAAGAAATCAAAGCACTGAGGTCCTGACAGGAGATAAGCAGGTGAATATAGTTCACAGGTGCTTAAATTTATCCTTCTCCACTGAAACATACAATTATATCCCCTTAATTAAAATTGCCTTGCTGTATTTCTGAGGGGGGTGTGAATTAGGAGTGTATAGAGGCTTGATTTCAGATGATGCCAGTGACTTCCAAGGGAACCGTATATGGGAATGTGGTGGCTGTGGAGATCTAACATGGCAGTGGGTTTCATGGGAACACTTAGGGCATGTCTTAAGATTCACTCTACTGTTCATTAGAGTGAATCTTGCAAGTATGTTTTATGTGGCAGTATGATCATTTTGATTATTCTGAAAGTAGAATATTAATATCCATTTCTACAAAAGGGAGAAAATTATCAGGTTGCTGCAGCAAGCAGCCGTGCATTAGACAGTTTCTGATACACTGGTGGTGACTGTAAATGCCATACTTGTGGAATGAGGCTGTTTGTTCACACTCCAAGAAAAAATTAGGAATATATAAAATTTATTCTGGAGTTTTTCACAATGTGGGGGAAAGCTGTTCATTGGCTTGGCTGGTTTTTGTTGTTGTTGTTGTTTGTTTGTTTGTTTGTTTCCCACCTATTTGTGAGCAGTCTGATTTTGTACGTGCAATGATTTTAACTGAATGTACAGTTATTTTGGAAAAAAAACAATTAAGGATGTTTAGTTTGCTTTGATATTTTCACTGAAATATCCCTTAGAATTAGTACTCAAGTGACACATTTTAAAATGATTTTCTATTAATATTTTATGTTATGTTTTTAATATTTGACAATCTTCCTAAAATTAACTTTCTGGTTTAGGGCCTTAAGTGCTGTACAATCCATCTCTCTTATTTCTAAGACCATATGATCCCACCAAGAAGAAGAAGATAGGCAGATAATAATTTAACAATTTTCCATTTTCAGTGTCAGGTTGCTGATCAGTGGGGTAGTTACAGGATCAGGCAAGGCTGTTGGCATGCTCTACTCACTAGTGTCAACTGTAAGATGCAGAAGCGCATCTCACCTGCGGAGGAAGAACATTCATCCCACTCACTTCCTGCACTCCCACAAAACCAGAGTTTGACTTTTTTTTTTTTTTTTTTTCAGGAACAGGTCATCTCATAGACAGGAGCATTTCCACAGCACATAAAATACACACAGCCTCAGGTAGTCTGTAACAGAGGAAGACTTTTCCTATATCCAGATAGACTTATCTATCATTCCTCTTAGAACTGCAAAGGGCAGTACAAGGCAAAAATATCTGAAAGCTACTTCAACTCCAGTCAGTGTAATTATTATGCTCCGTGTTCCAGAATTTCCTCAGGTACACAGCATGTGAACTCAGCCCAGCCTTGAACAGTTCAGCTTCAGGCAGAGAAGATGTATTCCAATATGTTGAAGATGATAACATCCTAGATTATACTTCTACAACTGGACAGCTTTGAAACTTTGGCAAGTAACTTTATGACCTTGTGTTTATTTCCTATTCACAGATTTGACTGTGATACTGTGATACAGTTATGACTGCTTTACTCCACACTGCAATGGTTTTAGGTCTGCAGGTGCAAGTAGCTATTAAATAATAATAACAAAAGGAATTAGGAAGTAGTGCTGGCAAATGAGGCAGGATTAAAGAAAACACCTGTGAATAATCTGGAAACTAAAGGACTATGTTACCTTGCTTTCTTCTTTTCTTTTTTTTTTTTTTTCCTTTTTCTTTCTTTTTTTTTTTTTTTTTGTCCTTCTCTCTTGCTAAATACCTACAAAGAAAAATACTGTGTACTATACCAAATGAACCATCTGTAGCAAAGGCAGTTCTGAAATAAGACAAAAAATCAAGTCAGAGAAGGTTAATTTTGGAGTATAGATGAATACTAAAATTTTCTTATCCAATTCACACTGTTCCACAGGAGGAATATGGACTTTTATATATGTATATATTATATATAGCCTTTTTCTAGATGCTTTTTTTCTGACTTTTCTTCATTCTGCACTACAGATCTGGCTCCTGAAAGTTACCCAAATAAAACTTTTATTTATGCTGGACTTGAGGACCTTCATTATTCTGCCAGAAAACTTCAGGGTGAAAAATCTGAGAAACAGAATGAAAGATAATGTTAGCTTGCTCCAACTTTGGGATACGAGACAGCTTTTATGTAATTAAATCAGAGTATCTTAAAACTATTGGCTTCTTTTGCAGATGCCCTGTCTTTTTCAGATATTTTAAAACAAAACAAAACAGTGAAAATATCTTCTTTGAAGATAGGAAGACAGGAAAGCTACAATTTTATATATATTCTTAATTTCACAGGTAGATCCGCAAGGAAATCTGAAAATTGATGGAACAATAGAAAAGTCACAGAATAAGCATCATGAGAGCACACAGAGAAATAATCAAAGAGTATTAAGTGAACATTATTCTGTGCTTAATTTTTGATGACTAATAGTGTTGCAGCTACTGGAAATTTTTGGCAAATTGGACAAGATGTGAAGGCTGTAACCTTCCCTCCTGTGTCTGCATAATGGTTTGGGCAATGCCCGGTTCCCACTTCGTGCTACAAGGAAAACAGACTGGATGGAAGTCGTGGCCTGGCATATGCCTAGCAACAGGCAATTCAACATTCTAGCTCAGATTGAAGCCTGGGCTGCAGCACTAGCACAGTTCTGTGCACAAGTTACTAACTCTCCAAGGGGTTATTACAGGTTTGATCAGTGTGCTGGGATGTGTCTGGTGCTGTCACGCTCCTCAACTTTTTTGAGCATCAGCATCCAATCAAACAGGACACTGTTCCCAGTCTCCAGCTGTGTCTCGGCATATTTTGAGATCAACTTTTACTGGACCATGGCATCCTGCAATGATGGAGACTTTACGTTCCAGTTGCAGTGCCGTAGTCCAGATTCTATCACAGGATCTGAGATATGAGTTTCCAGATTCCAGAAGAGAATTTTCCAAGTCTGGTAGAATTTTCAGTGCCAGATTAGACATAGTCAGTAATAGGCAAGGAATACAAGGAATACCTGCTCCATTGTACAGGGTAAATAAAGTGACTGTGGCTCTCATCCTCCCTCTGTTCATTCTACTGATAAGCACTAAAAAAAATAGGTTCACCAATCCTATTGAGAGATTCAAAATGGGGTGACAAAAATGTGTGACAGGGCTCTCTTTGCCACTCCATCCCATCCAGGCAGGTCGTTATGTCCAAAGATTAGGGCATAAAATGAGGTACAAAAGACCTTGTCCTTGGGACTGATAACAATCAAGGTTTCACAGTAGGCAGTTAACCAGCATTTTGTCTTAACTTAGGTGCTCAGCGATCACAGACATCCAGTTCAATAGATCTAAATGCAAGTTGTATTATTTTGAGTCAGTCACCTTACTTCATAAATAGCAAGCAACCTAAGGATCCCTTTGAGAGCTCTTCTTGCAAGCAGCTTGCTGCAC
The DNA here is from genome assembly GCF_026119805.1 of Tympanuchus pallidicinctus. Classification (NCBI taxonomy): domain Eukaryota; kingdom Metazoa; phylum Chordata; class Aves; order Galliformes; family Phasianidae; genus Tympanuchus; species Tympanuchus pallidicinctus. The sequence continues at coordinate 70,973,572 of NW_026294747.1, read as the reverse complement.
AACAGAATCCCCCCATACATAGGAGCACTTCTCAAAGTTACTTAACACCTGCACAGAGATTCTCCAAGGACGTGGGGATGTCCACAGATACTCAGTAAGAGATTTTTTGTTGTTGCTTTTAAGCTATACTAGCTTCATAAGATTTGATCTTAGATTCATTGTGCACCCCCTACCTTCTGTGGAACAAATAGTTAAGGATATCCAGCCTTCCTTCCTTTTCTACAAGAGAAGTATGCAATGCTTTAGTCTCCCTCAGCGACAAAGTGCAACATGCCATGCTTATCTTTCATAAGTAGAGAGGTAAATAACACTGGCATGACACAGATTCTCTCTGATAGGTGGAGTCAGATGGAATTACTTCTGCCAGGGAGCTATTTGGAAATACTTACTCCTAGTCATTTTTAACCAATGCCATCTGCATAGAGATCTTCCATGCTTGTCCAATTAGACTTCTGTGCAGATCAACTTCCAGGGTGGTAACGTCAGTGAATAAATCTCATAAATATTTAATGTGCATGAATACAGACATTACTTTAAAAAGCAAACGTACAGAAAGCTTAGTGCTATGCTTTATTTTTTCTCAAGGGTTGTAAGGTTACCATTCCAAATTGAAAGGGTACAGTATCATCACAGTCTGCGAGCATCATGATTCTCCTTTGTATAGGTGGGGAAGCTGACAATGATAAAAGAATTAATAATTTGTTTTAAATCATGTAAAATTTTTTAACAAAGTCATGATTACTTGATTTTATAGTAATACCACACGGCAGCCAGCTGCTGCCCTTTGAGCTACTCTGAAAATCATTCTTTGAGTAATTTGCATTTTCATTCTGACTAAATATATGTTGCACTGTACTGCCCACCAACAAATGAAATCCATGGCATTGAAATTGACTATATTAATTTTTAATAGAACTAAACTGAAATCAGGCGACTTTGGTTTTACACCCTAGTAAACTGATGCACGTCTTGGCCTCCAGTGAGTCTGAATTTTTATGAGAAAAGTAATATACTGTGTTTGTTTCCTGTCCGCAAGAATAACAGTTTTCATCATCGGTCTCCTTAAACAGCCAGAAGGTACAGCTGTACTTTTCTGTCCTATTATATATAACCTTACCTTTTAAAAAAACTGTGGTAGTAGACCTCCGACTAGTTCAAACAACTATTTCTCAATTATACTGTGAAGCTTAACAGCTCATTCATAGCTATTCCTATCCCTCTGTATTTTTTCATTATTCAACATATAATAGGTTGTTTCAGAGTTAATCCTCGATGTTCTTTTGTTTCCAGTTGTGAATACTCATTTGGTTTAGGAAAAAGACAAATGTGGATTATCCTTTAAATCATGCCTCAAGGCTAATGTGGTTGGGAAAATAAAGGATTCCAAAAAAACAATCAAAGGAAAAAGCTCTATCCCAAGCCTTGACCTGCGTAAACTTGTCTCTTAGAGGCGCTGTAAGTGCAAAGCACTATCCATGAGAGGTTATGCAGATCTTATGATGTTCTTCTCTTACTCTCCTGTGATTTATTCATAAAGAGCCAAAAGCTCTTTTTCTTGAAAGATAAGAAAAAATAAAGCTAATGTGTTGACTCTGGAGTGATTGCAAAATGAGCTCCCAGTTCATATCCTACCATGACTAGAAAAAGCAGTTTATGCTTTACAGAACTACTTTTTCTTCAAAACACAATGACCTCGAATGCAGTAATTCACACACGGTCCACTCTGTGAAGGCTATCTTAGATAGCAGAAAACTAAATGCTTGCTGTTGTTGTTTTGAATAACTTGTGAAAAACTTCAGCAAGTCTGAAGTTTGATGTACCCCTGCTAAATACTGCTTTCCCTGAAGATTTTTCTGTACATATGCATCTTGTCTCTACTGAAGGGAACTGGAGGTTATGGAGTTCTCCTTCCATTGTGACTGTTTTTATCAAGAAATCAAATAATTTTTACTAAAACTTGATTGAATCAAAGGAGACAAGTACTGTCTCATATCTCCTTGGTGCTTCAGATCCATTTTCAAATTCCTTTAGATGGTATCAGTGACCCATATCATTTCTTGTTAATGTAAAAAGTAGCTAAGTTTTCAACAAGGCCATTAACAGTTAAATGTTAAATATGTTGGAGAAAGACAAGGAAAGTAAGAAATTGCTCAGCTCTGTGTACAGTGACTACACTGAGACTATGCTTGATTAAGCATTATAAAACATACTGTAAGGGAGAATTTTGCTCCAGGGACAGTCGTTTGCTTACTGTGCCTTTTTATTAGGTAGGGAGAGATAGAACATTACTTTTCACACATAAGTTGAACTGAAAAAGATCAAGAAGTATTTCATCTAACTTTTTTACTCTTAGGTTTTTTAATTCATCAACTATTTTTTTGTGGCCCTCAATTTTCCTGAACACATGAAGGAAAAGAACACTCAGGCAGTATCAAAGTCAGTGGCTTTTTCTTATCTTGTTGCATTTCATTCTACTTCCTCTGGCTTTAACCCCCGGGAAGGGGTTGGGGGGAGGAGGGGGCGAGGTGCTGGGAAGCTGTTCTTAGAGTATTGGTAGGAGTAGAGAATGGAAGCAAATCTTACCTTGTCCTATTCCTATGAAGATTGTTGACAAAGTATTTCCAAGGGTCCTATATAGCCTCTTTGCTTGAAAGGATATTTAATTCATATCTCACTAGACTTATATATATATAAGTATAAATATAGGTATTATTTTATGGCTCAGCAAAAAAAAATTGTTTCTGTTTAAAGCATTTTGTTAGATGACAGTCTCTCCTCCATCTCCCTACTTCCCTTTCCAACTTGCAAATATTACTTTTTCTTTCAGCTGATGTAGCTGTTTGAAAGAAATGACTGCAGACTTATCTAAAAGCCTTATGCAGATGCAAGCAAAATAGCTTTCTCCTTTCTGATAGGAATATCCCAAATAATTACAATGAGCTGGTAGACTGGACTTTATGATAACTTTCTGGAACTTAGGAGGTGCTATTCCCTCTTCTCTTTGGGGAATGACCAAGGACATTGAAAGCAATTAAACAGCTGAAAACCTTTTTTGTCACCATGCACATTTTGGAAGAGTTTTAGCATGGTTCCATAACCTGCCTCTATATGGAGCAAATCAGGAGAACATCTGGATCAGATCTTCTCATTAATTTTACATGCAAGGGATCCAGTTCAAACACCTGGAGTTTGCTCTGCAGTGAGTGCTAACATGAGACCAGAGAAAGCGGGAGAGATTTGCTTCCATTAAACTGCTCCAGATATGAATTAAAAGCCAGGGGAGAGACACCTGTAGACACCGATGCATTAATCCAAGTTGGGCAAAGTCTGCTGGTACTTGGGGTGTAGTTACAGTGCAAAATAAAATTAAAACTTGAAACTGAATGTTGAAGTGTTGAAATGCTGAATGGGTAACCTAATGCTCAATTTTACTTCAGTTATTCTTGCACAGTATTCTGTGCTTTGTTCATCTGTATCGATATCTTCTGAGACTGATTCTCTCCTTGTTGCCAGCAACTGTCTAGTAATGGCACCTGTATGAGATACTTAAGGTAGAACAGTATTTCAGAATGTTTTCCATGATGAAAAGCACCATTTCTGTAGAAATCCCTTCATACCATCAGAAGTACTTTGTATTTTGGATGCTTCAGAGAGGAATGAAAACAGATTATGGGGGACATGCCTAGCCAGAATGAGTTCAGTTGCAAAAGGAATTAGTATCCAAAGTTTCAGACATCTCACTTTTGAGCTAGTCACTTTGGAGCTAATTCAGATAAACTACATAAATCACAGTGGCTTCCAAGGTTGAGTGAAAAACATGTACATTCACTTATATATGTGTAGGCACTTTATCTATACAAAATAAATCACTAAGAAAAATTACTGTGGCTCAGAGAATCAGAAAATATCTACTCACAAAGCACAGGAAAATACAAACATTGTCTTACTAAATTGAATCCTTTTTTCCTTTCTTAAAAATTATTTTAAATTTATCTCCCTACATTTCAAAACTCAAAAAATCTTGCTCTATTGGCAAAATTTAAATTGACTTAATCTCAGCATAAATGTATTGTTAACACTGCAGCAAAAATCCTTTCATATGATCATTTGAAATGGTGAAAAATGATTTAATGTCAACAAATTGAAGTTCCTTTCAAGTTGCTGTAGCTGAATGAAGCATTTTTCAGGTCATTGTGACTTGCATCTGAACTTGTAATGTATGTCCTTTTTCACTGTGACCTTTAAGGTTTTATTTGTTTGATAGGTTGCTGTTCATAGCAGGTAAAAGTGGCAGGAGATTTCTTCATGGCAGAATAAAAATGTGTTTACATAAAGGGAAAAAAAAAAAAACAAAAAAAAAAAAACAAAAAAAAAAACAATATTGAGTATAAACCTTCATTTATTTTAAAATAACGAGAAATAAGGAAAATCTCCTCAAAGAGCCTTTGTGGAACTTGGATCACAACTTGTATCAGGAGTCATTCATTTTTGGGTATAATTTCCTCATAATTCCTTCTTGGTATCAAGGAATGCTATGGAGCAGATCATGTTGAGGGAAATCACACAGCATATGCAAGACAGCCGGGGGATCGGGCCTTGTCAGCATGGCTTCATGAAAGGCAGGTCCTGCTTGACCAACCTGATCTCCTTCTATGACCTAGTGACCCTTCTGGTAGATGAGGGAAAGGCTGTTGATGTGGTCTACCCTGACCTCAGCAAAGCCTTTGACACTGTCTCCCACAGTACTCTCCTAAACAAGCTGGTTTAATGGGAAATATTGGTGATAGGTGGATGGCTGGACTGATTGATCTTGTAAGGTCTTTTCCAATCTTGATAGCGCTATGATTCTATGGTTTTACTTCATTAATACAAATTCGTAAAGCTGTTATACACAGGGTTGTTGGAACTATATTTTTTTTTGTTTTTCTTTTGTGGTGACAATACTAGCAGTTCAATTTTTTTAAAAGGGGCCAACTTATATACTTAGGTTGCTCCAAAAGCAAAGTCTCCTATTTACCTCCATGGAAACTACAGCAGTTACAAAGAGCACAATAACATGATTTGATATAGCAAATTTCCAGCTAAAAAAAGCTATTTTTCAGCATGGCTACCACCATTTGCTATGCATTTTTGCGAGTGATGAGCAAGAGCTTGTATGACATTCCTGTAAAAATCTGCACCAGAGGAGGTGACCCTCCTCTGGTTGTCCATGCAGACCATCTTTCATCAGCCCAAATAGATGGAAGTCAGAAGTCACCAAATCCAAACTATACAGTGAATGTGGTGGGACAGAACAGCCAAGATAGACATTGTGCTCCACTCTCTTCAAACTGTTACTGTGCCTGATGTTATCATGTTGGAGAAAGATTGTCATCTTCTCTGAGCTTCAGAAGTTTGAACTGTCAGCTTAGTAAGCATCATGATGTAGCAGTCAGAGTTGATGGTTTGTCTGAGTTCCAGGAAATCCAGAGATTTTACCCCTTTCTTGCCCCAAACAATAGTGCACATCTCTTTACCCACTGAGAGCTGAGCCTTGAACATTTTCTTCAGTGGAAGAATTCATGTATCATCATTCCATGTAATGTCATTTTGAATCTGGCTCATAGTAATAATATCACATCTCATCTCCAGTAATGATGTGATCCAGGAAACTGTCACTTTCAGCCTTGTATTGGTTTAATGGATCACGATAAACTTGCATACCATGTTCTTTCTATTCCTGTGTGGGTACTCATGGGATTCACCTGGGGCAAGCTTTGCAGCCAGTCTTGTCACCACCATTTCCAATGAATTGAAGCCAATTTTCAGGTTTGTACACAGTTCTTTTGTTGTAATCCAACAATTTGTGTGAATGAGCTGATTGAGACATTCTTCATTTTGTAGTATAACAGTTGTACATGACAACAAGAACAAGAGCAACAGCAACAAAATAACAGAGAAGGAAGAGTTCATAGCATTAATATGGACTGCTCTGAATTTAATCCTTGTTTTGGTCAAGAAAGGCTAGTAACACCTGATGGTCATTCTGTAACCACATTACAGTCAAAGTGGGAATTACATGTTACTATGTGTCTTGATTTTCAGAGAAAAGCTGAGGGGCTGAGATAAGAGATACACAGTTTCTTAGGAGAATTCTTGAGGCCTGTGATACTGGTGGAGTTCAGGCATATGAAACAGGATTCAACTCTGAAGTGGGACTCACTATCTGTACTTGTTGATCTGGTCAATAATGTGCCAAGAAAGACTCAGAAGATGCAAGCTTATTTCCCAGATCTGTCTTTGATTTTCTGCATTACTTTTTCTCTGATTTATTTCCTTGTCTACATTTAGAATATAAATAATGATGCACTATCACCTGTGTTTTGAAATCTGTATACTAAAATAAGCTCAATGATATTAAACAGATTTTGAATGCTGAGTTTCAGTTCCAGCCAATATTTTTCTCAAGTTATTTATATGTTTTAACATCCACCTGATATGAAAAGTCACTAACCACCTCCTCTGTATTTAGGCTGAAATAGGCAGCACGTGAGAGAACATGTCAGTACAGCACATGTCAAAAGGAGGGTCATAAGCAGGAGTGTCAGAAAATTTGCATTCGTGCAAAATTATAACCGCTATGTGTATCAAGAGCCACCATCTATTAAAGTCAGAACAAATAGAATTAGTGAAGTCACAGAGGGAAAAATAACGTGCAGCTCATAATTCAGCCCAAAGTTCATATGAAAACAGGCAAGAAAGATTTATTATGGCTTTTCAAAAACTCATATGACAGCCAGTTGGTGGTATTTTTAGTAAGGTAGAATTATATCTATTATCTATGAAAATCCACAAAACACAACTTTCAGTAAATGAATTTCAAATACCTCACACTCAGCAGGAAAAGAATAACTTCCAAAGTAGTTATTTAAAGTTACTGAAAACAGAGTGTGTGTGGATAAATACACCAAGATGATGTACATTTTTAATATTCCCTGTTCTACTCTTCTGTGCCTGCTTTAATTTATTAACTTAATTCAGCTATGCTCACTATCATATGAACTTTAAAAATATAGCTTGTATGTTTACAGACTACTGTAGTTTACAGCTTTCCTAACAAATTTCCAGGAATATCTCAAATTACTATGACTTTATGGCAGTTCAGCTGTCCCTATCCTCACTCTTCTGTGAAATTTCCAACCAAGTAACTCTACCATGTCTAAATTTTTAATGTCTTTTTTTTTTTTTTTTTTTTTTCCTGACAGAAAATCCCTTATCTTTCCATTTGTTCCATTCATACTGTAGAGCAATTTGTTAATGACCAAGTAAGACATACACAAAAGTCTCCAAAATGAAAGAAGAATGGATTTCAACTAATCTTAATATAAATGACAACATATCACTAGTGCTGTGACTTTTGGGGTTCGATCCTACACTGAGCAGTACAGCAAAGTGCATGGACCAGTGGTTTTCACTGAATTCAAAAATGAGCCTTCATATCCTCTATCTATTGAGGAGTAACTATGAAATCAATATCCACTACAGATAACATTCAAGTAAAACAATTTCAGTTTCATCATTTCTATGGAGGTTTTATACAGAAATAGTGTTACTATTTAAAGGTACTATATAGAGACGTGTAAATGGATTCAAACATTCATCTCTAGAGAAATTTAAACCCAGATTGCAAACATTCAAAATATTCCATAGAGAGATGTACCAGATATACAGGATGCAAATGTGCTTTACCTTCACAATGGGCAATACTACTTACCTTCATGTTCACACTTCATAAAATTCTCAAATGAAATGATGTTACATATATAGAGACTTGGGATGTATATGCAAATCCTGATTTAAATTATCAGTTCATCCATGAGTGTTCTTTCAAAAAATATTGATTATGAATGATAGTATGAATAGAGATAGTGGGAGAATATACATAAGAACATGAAGTATCACATCTGAAATTATTTCACCAATATTTTGTTATTCAAACATTGTTCACAAACAGGGAGCCTGCAGGGGCTTGTTATAATTGGTGTGTAAATTTTAAATTTAAATGTTCTACATAACATAAATCTCCACATGTCATAACAACTTTTAATAAATGCTTTGTTTGTTTGTTTGTTTGTTTGTTTGTTTGTTGAGAACTTCTGAAAGTTATAGCTGCCTGCATCTTCCTTTGTGAGCTAGTAATAATAATTAGCGTTAGCATTGGTTCTGGATGTATCATGCTCTGATGCTCTTCTGTTACAGTGGGAAGGATTATTTTTCCTTCAACCATCACCTAGAGGTTCAGGAATGTGAGAAACATAGGAAGCCTGACTGCTACTGAAGACTAAGGCAAATAAGTTGCTAGTTCCTCTGCCTTCTCTATGTCCACTGTAGCCAGTTTTCCCTTTATCAGGGTGGGTACAGTCTATTTTGCATTCCTCTTCTGATCAGTGTGCTACAGAATCCCTTCATAGTGTTTTTCACAAGCCCAGCCAAGTTCAACACTATCTCTGCTTTCACTTTCCTGATCCCATCTCTGCACATCCAGGTGGCATCCCAGGGCATATCTCTGAGTTTGACCAACCATATCCTCCCAGTTTGACCAACCATATCAATGTCCCGCCTCCTTTGCTTGACTAATACTTGCAAATGGAGAGTTGTGCTTGTGAACTCTTGAGTTGAACTCTTATGCTCTCAGGAATACGTCCATAAAAGCTGACAGCTGTGCTCCATTCCTTTGTATACTTTTTAAATAGCTGAAGTAATAGAAGTTTGTTACATTGCACATATCCACTCTCTCATTGAAATCTATTGAAGGTTGACATTACTTAGTAGTAGTGCTGGATATACCCTTGAGATTATCAAAGATTCACCTACCTCAGTACAAGACATTGACTACAAAATGTCCTTTATTGATCTGATCCCTAATATTCACTCATAAACTCTGAACTTCTCAGAAGCAGTTTTTTTCAATCTGCCTACTTCTTCACATAGAGAGGAACTCCTCTGCCCCTCCTGCCCTGTCTGTCTCCTCTAAAAAAGCTTTTAGCTCACAATCATACTATTCCAGTTGTGCAGTCCATCCCAGATGTGCATTTCTGTGACATCAGCTTAGTCAGAATTTTTTAACTTCTCCATGGCTTCCAGCTCTTCTTGCTATTTCTCATGTTGTGTGCATTGGTATAAAGCCACTTCACCTAGGCTATCAGCTGCATTACCTTCTTTGATGAACCATACTGAATTCCTATGGGACAAATCTGAAATTTTTCCCTGCTGCTTCCTAAAGTTACAGTGTTCCTTGGTCCTTTTCTCTCACCTCCTTAAGGTTATGGATATGATTCTGCTAGCTGAAAAGCAGGCGACAGTGTCATAGTGCTACATATCTCACAGTTATTTGACTAATGAGATGTAGATTGGCTGCTGCTACCAACTTTATATTTTTGCTGTTTCTTATCTCCTGGCTACTGAATATAAAGCATGTGACTTGTTACTGAAACAGAGACAAAGACTAACCACCAAGCTACATTTCATGCTCCACATGCCTATCCTCTCCTTGATGCATGACTCAGTTTCAACTGCAATATGAAGAGTTAGTACATATTTCATTTCTTCATGGTTAATAATTGGAGATTTCTTGTATAAGCCAGAGGGATCTGGGATGTGGGAGACAGAAGCTCTGCTCCTTCTCTGAGAAGGCAGAACTATTAGACATGGTTGTCTCATGTGGCTCAAACTATAGACTCTTCTGAGTCAAACTCAGTGGTGTCTTTACATTTTAGATGTATATTAAACACATCTACCAAATCAGGGATTGCAGGGATGTCGTTCATTCTTAACCCATCAGCTCATTATGTCACAGAATCAGTCGTGTCTTCCGTAAAAAAGCAGTAGCAGAAACAGAGATGTCTTATGTGTGTGAGCAGCATCTCAAGGCCTAAAGTAGGCCAGGAAGGATGATTTTGAATATCTCTGTCTACTGAATGAAGACATATAAATTCCAGCAGCTTTGCTTTTCTGATCATTATGTATAATTTTGGATCTTTCCCTGAGTCTCAGCTTTCTTTAATAGGAGGAGGCTTTCAACAAAAGCCTTCAGTTACAAAAGCTTCTAAAAGATATAGCTTTCTACATCTCACAGTGTTTCCTGACCTTAACAGTAGAATGAATAATATATCAAGTAAAATAATGAATAAATGCATAAAGCACAGTTTTGTAATTTTGTTTTGAAGTACTTTCATTTTCTGTTTTTAAACCCGGCACCCTCCCCCACCTTCTGAAATATTTCAATACATTTTCGTAATTGTGCTTGGTTTCATTTTCTTTCTTTTCATTCTAAGTACCAGCTGAGAAATGAACAGCAGCAAATGTGAATGCTTTTAGAATGCATTAATCTTTGGGACGTAGATTGCCCTTGTTACACCTGTATTACTAGCATGATTCAAGCATAAGTGGAATCTGGCTTTTTAAAATCATGTAGTATCAAACAGATACTTTTGGAAAAGCATGTGTTTCCTCTCTTAACAAAACGGTTAGTTATCAGAATAGTGTAGTCTATATTAATCCTCCACAGTCTCATTAAATATAAATGTCAAGTATATGTCACATGACTTACCGTGGAATTTCCTAATATGTTATAACGTACTACAGAACACATAACATAGAAAGTTGGAATAAATGTTGGCTCTTGTAAATTCAATAGCAAAACTTTTCCTCATTTCTATGAATCAGAAGCCCTAGAATTTTCCAATTCTTTTTATCTGTTCCAGAGCTTTAATTTGTTTTTGCTATTTTTAAAAAATATGACGGAAGGGGAAGAATCTTTTCTGAGATTCTTGACCTGCTTTGAGATTAGTTATACTAAGTGACAACAACTACTTGAGATCCCATTCTCTTTAGGAAGCAGGAGCTGTTCGGGGATTTATTCATGATCCTAAGCTCTATATAGTAGATTAACAATTCTCAGAAAACATGAACATCATGTTTTATTTGTACATTAGTTTATGTGGACAAGAATAATATTTCAGAACTTACTCATCTATAAAACACAGTCGTGGTTAGCTCTACACTGTGGAAAATCTCAACAGTTTAGCTCACAAAGAGAATGTCTTATGTTCATCCCTTTGGCTGTTTTTGTGCATGTGTGTGTTTGTGTTTGCTTTCAGTTTGCTTGGATACCATAAGTTTAAAATTAGTAATGATTTTTTCACAAGTACTGTTCAAATCCCACTAAGGAGCTGCAAAGTACGTTGAATTAGACATATGGCAATTTCTTTGAAATTTGTTTTTCTTTTCTTTTCTTTTCTTTTCTTTTCTTTTCTTTTCTTTTCTTTTCTTTTCTTTTCTTTTCTTTTCTTTTCTTTTCTTTTCTTTTCTTTTCTTTTCTTTTCTTTTCTTTTCTTTTCTTTTCTTTTCTTTTCCTTTTCCTTTTCCTTTTCCTTTTCCTTTTCCTTTTCCTTTTCCTTTTCCTTTCCTTTCCTTTCCTTTCCTTTCCTTTCCTTTCCTTTCCTTTCCTTTCCTTTCCTTTCCTTTCCTTTCCTTTCCTTTCCTTTCCTTTCCTTTCCTTTCCTTTCCTTTCCTTTCCTTTCCTTTCCTTTCCTTTCCTTTCCTTTCTGAAATTTTTTAATTTCTTTTTTTTTTAAAAAAAAATTTTTTGTTCTGACTATAATATTACCCTCTCAAAATGATGCTTCTTTTGAGAAATTGCTTCTTTGCTTCTTTTTCTTTTCTTTCTTTCTTTCTTTCTTTCTTTCTTTCTTTCTTTCTTTCTTTCTTTCTTTCTTTCTTTCTTTCTTTCTTTCTTTCTTTCTTTCTTTCTTTCTTTCTTTCTTTCTTTCTTTCTTTCTTTCTTCCTTTGTCTTTCTTTCTTTCTTTCTTTCTTTCTTTCTTTCTTTCTTTCTTTCTTTCTTTCTTTCTTTCTTTCTTTCTTTCTTTCTTTCTTTCTACTTTCTTCCTTTTCTTCCTTTTCTTCCTTTTCTTCCTTTTCTTTCTTTCCTTTCTCCTGCTGTGGAAACAAAACAAATCTCTTGGCAAGGCAGCCTGTACTTACAGCCCTCTTCCTTCTCCTTTATGCAGTGTGATGTCACCACTTGGCACAGAGAAATCCATTGTTTCAGTGAGCCTCCCATAAATGGCCTTTCTGTGTTCCTGATTTACATGGTAAGAAATCGGATGGGAATTGTTTGCTGTGGTGACTCCCACTTTCCTTTCAGTTAAACATCATTTCGTAGTAAATATCCACAGGATACATTGTTATTCATGGTACATCCTGTCTACTACCGCAGCACTCATTTTCCGTTGTTTTTCTGGAACTCTCAATTTGAACAGTTTGCAAAATAAAGCTCTTCTTTCCTTCTCTCCTTTCTCCTCCCTCTCTTTCCAAACATTACAAATGTTGGCTCTGACATTTGAACATTTAAATCCTAGAACAAAGACAACTTGTTTCTTTATTTCAGAAGTAAACTCATAATGGTGGCATGATTCCAGAGAGCTGTACTCTTCCTTACAGAAGCATTTTATGCTTCATGCTCTAGACAAGTTATGACAAAGTTATCCCATTTTGAAACTTCTCAGGATTTATTTATTTTTTAATGAAGTGTTCCCTTCTGGATTGAAAGTCAAAACATACATATAAACAACAACAACAAAAACAATAACAAAAACAGCATTGGGGTTAAATCAGAAAGTGAAAGAGTTTTTGTGATTAAAGAACTGGACAAAACTTATGGAAGATATTGAAGTCCAACAAATTTCTGCTAGGTTTCTGGTAAATATCTCTTCTCCTTCCTTCCCTTCTTTCCTTCTTTCCTTCCTTCCTTCCCTTCCTCCCCTTCTCCTTTCTGTTGATTGCAAGCTCTTAGGAACTGAGAGCCCTACTTGTGTACAAGAAGTATCACAGGGGACTTCAGCTGAGATTTCCATGAGCCACTGCAGTAAAATATAACCAGTAATAATTAAATCCGTAATATCAAGAATCTTGAATTTATTGCATGTTCATTTCTGATGTGAATAATTTTCCTCTGACAGGATAAGCACATTATAATCAGAGGTAAAATTTCCTCCAGTTTCCAAAATGTCAATATATCTCACTAGTAAGCTACGTCATCTGATGCTCTACTTAGATCTTTGGTCTTCATAGTTGTATGAAATTTTTGAAGACGTGATTGCTTCTGTTTTTTAAAAACTTTAAAAAATATGCCTGTGATGAGCAGTTGCCATCTGCATTTATTCAAATGTGATAGGCAGGATCCCTGGTTGCTGTAAGTCAGTAAGTTGCTCTGATTTGCATTGTATATGGTTTGGCTGTCTGCCTTTTAAATAAAAAGGGAGCTCAAATACTGTTGTTAGTACTGCTGTGAGCTATTTTTACTTAGTCAACCAAGAAATAATATCACCACCCTAAATAAAGAGAATTTTAACAAGTCCTGAGTAGATACTCTGGGGCTGTGAAAAATCTGTTTCTTTTCAGTGAGCATCTGGAACCCCCAGTGGAGTTCTGGCCTTTTCCCATACACTTCTCTTCCAGAAATAACACTGGAGAGTGGCAGTTTCCCATCAGCTCTGAAGAGCAGAACTGTAACCTCAGGAAGAATTGTATAAACATCACTGCCAAGCAGCAGCTCCCAAGGAGAAGGGTGAAACTTCACGTGTTCAGTTCATGTGGAGAATGGAATGTTGACCAAGTTCATCTGAATGATTGGAAAAATATCATGGGCTTCATTAAAATGACTTTCTCCTTCTAAGGGCTTGACAGCCACTTTCTGTTTCATGACAAGCAACATTTTCCAACAATAAAATTGCCAAATTATGCTGCAGCAGGCTTAAGGAAAGATTTATTAAGCAACTGGCTTATAATTAAACAGACAAAGGAAACGTATTTTTTGACACACTTCACATTGTGAATAGTAGATAAGATTATAATTTGGGTTTTATCAGAGAGTAAGTGTGCTGAAATGCAGTGCCAATTTAATATTCAAAAGCTTGTTTATTGTTGAAGATGATATCCTTTAGAATTGTTAAAATCCAGCTAACACAAGTAAATATTATTATTTAATTAAGAATTTCACAAAGGAAGAAATATTGGTGTGTGCAACAATATATCTTCCAGCAGATAATGTGTGTTTCCACGCAGGACATCCAAAAGAATACAAATGAACTCATCCGGAACTTCAGAGTTAATGAAAATATTAAGACAATGAGGCTAAAAGGTAGGGAGACAGAAAATAGAGAAAGAAAGGGAGAGAGAACAGATATGGTAGAAAATGTTTTACATAGTATGGAAAATAAGTTACAAGGATTTGAAAACATCTGGAATACATTTCTGGAATGTCTCTGAAAAAGAAAACAAACCACAGGAGAAAAGTCAGACTAAGCGTTACTCAATTCCTTTCTTCCTTTCCTTTTTATAAAGGGGGAATGTAAAAAAATGTTTGATGTTAATGGAAAAATTCCTTCCAGTATATGTGTTCTGCCTTCATAGACCTCAACTGAGTAAGCACAAGGCTAATTTTGAACATTTCAACAACTCCTTCAAAACCAGTGGTATTATGCATGTATTAGAATTAGATGCATAAAAAAGCTTGGGTAAAAAACCCTTTCCAGTGATAATGATGAGCTTTGGACTAGGCTGGCTCTTATCTCCAGTATCATATACATTGAAAGTCACAGAACCAAAAATGACATTTTTCAAGTCAACAAGAGCTCTAGAAATATTCGTATTGCCTTGAAGTCCAATGAATTCCGGGTTCATTCTAAGTATGCAAAATGTATTAAGGGGAGAGAAACTATTAAAAAAAAGTTTGAAAGACTCTGAAGTACCCTTGAAAATAGCAAACTTCTACTATGAATGGAGGAATCACTCAAAAGGAAAGATTTTCTGATTTGCATATGTGATGTATACAAGAAGCATAATGTATTTCATTTTATAGATATGCTTTCTGTTGGTAAAAAGTTTTGTATTCTCTTTCTGAGACATTCATATATTCTTAATAAAATAAAGAAATTCTGTCAAGGTTTTTTATCTGAAATATTTATTTAAATCTCCTTTACCTGTGTTACTTGCACAGGGGTTGTGATTAGGATAATAGGAGCCGGTGTCATGACAAAGGAGTCAGTCTCAAAATTTCTGAGGGTTTCCAAGCTGGAAAGTTTGCAAGATACTTTGAATTCTGGACATGAATTGATCTGACATATTCAAAAGAAAGTCAGTTTACTCTGAAAATAAATTAAAAAAAAGACAACATTCTAGAGAATTTTGGATCTTCTTATTTCCCAAACTCTTTTATTCCCAACTCACTGTCCCTCATATAAACACTGAGGGCTGTGAAGGCCTTGGAAACACTCCATTTACCTGCACTGAGGAGAGGTTATCTCTGTGGTCATACTTGCTAAGGTCATATTCTGTCATAGTCAACAGGAAAATTTACAGATCTGAAGCATAAATAACATAACTGTGTAAGGAATGGGAATTACATATCATCCTCTGTGGCCTAATCCTGACTACTGACAATTTTTGAAAAGAGGTGTTTTTCAATGCATGTAAATTTTGTCTTCTTTCTCAGTAAGCTCCTTCCCTTTACTATCCCGTGCCCATCCCAAAATGTTTTTTCTTAGACTATTAGATTATTCATCAAGATTTTGTGTTTGAAAATGTAAGGTCAAACTTACAGTTATTAATGTATGATATGACATATATTGGACCCATGTATCAGTCCACTATGACAGGATTTTATATCAGGTGGTGTTAACCACTCCCAAATTGTACATTTTATTTTGAAAGAATTTCAGGCCCTGAAAGAAAAACTTAGGTTTATGTAGGTCCTCCATACATAGAAAATTTCTGTGGTAATGAAGAAGTCACATTGATACAAAATCTGAGTATCTGAAGTGTTCCCACACAATAATGAAGATTATGTTTTCTTTCCTTTTTCATTCTTTTTGATGACAGCCAGAATGATGAAATAACAGTCTCTTTAGGACTGAGGCTCACAAACTAATTTATTGAGGTCTCAGACAACATGCAAAAGACAATTCTGATTTTTCTGACTCTAAAGAGACACAAGACTTTGCTATCCTGTGTTTAGAGTTCTCACAGGAAAGTCTTAGTGATCTAAAGATTGTTGTTGCCTTATATGTTAAACAGAGATTGTATAGGAGCTGCTCCAAAAGTAATACCCCCTATTTTATTCTATGCTTATGATGTCGTAGGACGATGTTGGTGGTGTGGCAGGAGAGGTTGAAACTCTCCATCAATATTCCATTATGTTTTGTTGCCATGTGACAGATGGCAACAGAGTTGTATTCTTATACACTGGTGTCTGATGTGGAAGTACATGTGAAGCAAAGCTGTGGAACCAAATTCTTGCATATAATTCTTGCATCAATTGATTCTTGCTGAACATTTATGGAGACCAAACAATAGATGTGAGGTGATGGGTGGTGTGTTTTAGCAGTGGCAACAGTAACAGTAGGCCACCTCTGTTGGTGCAGATTTTTATGAATGCAGCATGCAGGCTCCTGTACATAGCTGGCAAAAATGCATAGCTAATAGTGAAGACTATATTGAAAAATAGTGTTTTGCAGATGAACATTTGCTCTATCAAATCCTGTTATTGAGATCTTTGTTTCTTTTGTAGTTTCCATGAAAATAAATCAGAGGAATTTCTTTTGGAGCTACCAACACATGAAAATGGTAAGGAAACATTTTGTGGTAAGCTACAATGCAAATAAAAATCTTTCTTCTATGATATGAATCTTCTATGATTCTTTTTCTAGGTCATTAAAATAAAAGCTGTTAGTGTAAGGGACACTGTTATCTTGAAAATAGATCAGTATATACGCTAATATCTAGAAATAATAATGTATTATTTTAATTAAATATTTTCCTGCTGAAATAATCAATATGAATTCTACGTAGTATCTGAGCCTAGATGCAACAATTAAATAACTGCAATGTCATTTAATTTTACATTTCCAGTTACAGTCATCTTCACTTAGGACTTCGGTAAAGTGTCTTTAAAGGAGAGAAGTGGAAAAAGTAGAATGCTTAGGAGACTTCATTTTAAAAAGCAAATCTAATTTGCATTATTGACAGACAGAGAAAACTACAAAAGGTTTAATGGAGTTTAATGAGCAAGTCTTGTGATTCTACCACATTCCCAATAGGTTGTCTTATTATCTCAGTATTACAGAAATCCTCAGAGCCGGTCACTAGATGTGTGGGAGCATTTTCCTTCTATTGACACAGTTCCTCTCAATTTTTCAACCAGTGCCTTTCTATTTCCTTTAGATGAAATAACTGTTTCTCAGCTTTCCTGCTGTTTGCTTACTCTCTGCTTTCTGCTTCAAACTACAAAACCTGATTGCAATGAGCAAGAAATTCTCTTTGTCATATATACGTATATTTTTTGCTATGTTGCAGTAGTTGCATGATGAGCATGAAATATCAGGAGAATTCTCCTCTAAGGAGGATATTAAACAATGAGTAACCATAGATGGCGAAATTGTGACTCTCTGATCCTAATGTTCCCGTCCCTTCTGTTCATTAACAATATTTCTTGTTCTGCTACAAAATAGAAAATTATGTGTTGCAATTAAATCAGTACTGAAACAATCTTTATGTCAGCTTACAATAAATTAGGACAAATTCAGAATTTTGCTCATGTTGTTTTTGGCAAGCAATTCAGAAGAACTACTTCATCTTACAAAGAGTTGATCAATAGGTCAGTTCTGTGATAGAATCATAGAATGGTTTGGATTGGCAAGGATCTTTAAGATCATCTAGTTCCTACCTCCTGCTATAGGCAGGTACACCTCCCACTACACCAGATTGCGCAAAGCCCCATTCAGCCTAGCCTTGAATGCTTTGGGGGGGGAAGTGAAGGGAGGGGGTATTCACATGCTGCTGGGTGTCTCACCACCCTCAAAGTAAATACTTTCTTCCTAATATCTAGTCTAAATCTACCTTGTTTCAGTTTAAAACCATTTCCCCTAGTCCTATCACTACATACACTTAAAAAACTTTCCTCTCTATCTTTCCTGTAGGCTCCCTTCTGGTGCTGGAAAGCCACTATAAGCTCTCCCTGAAGCCTTCTTTTCTCCAGGCTGAAAACCTCAACTCTCTCAGGCTGTCCTCTTAGGGAAGATGCTCCAGCAACTTCCACCTTGGTTATATATTATTTCTGCTACTGACACATATGTATGCAGAGGGTTTCTATATCTTTGCCCTCATTTCCATTTTTTCATGAAAATCAGACAGTTAAAATAGCATGTTTAGATGTATATCTCTGATGAACATTAAGCTTCTAAAATTAATATAAATTTATATAAAGTACACCCATTGTACCTTCAATCACCAAAATAGAGAAGAACAGATTAGTACACCTCTCTGTGAACAGTATTTCTGTGGGAAAATAAAAGGCCTTTGAAGGGAATAGTGACTTCAGAAACATTTATTTCTGTGGTAACAATTTGTTTAGTTTTGTTTTGCTGTTTGATTTTTTGTTTTCCCCTGAAATATGCAAGTTCTGATAAACTAAATGATTTATTATTATTTTTATTATGAAACAATTCAGAAATGCCACTGTAGTGCTTTAGGGAACTGTAATGGTGTCAGGTGTCTACCCCCTTCTCTGAACTGTTCACTATAGCAATATCTACAAACAGTAGTTTCTCAGTAGGAGGAAAGTGCTGATAAATTTTAGAAGATATATATATAAATTCAAAACCTCACTTAATTGAAAATGAAGATGCAGACATTGTGAGTATCATGCAAATTGGTATTAATTCTGTAATATTACTGACAGTTTGTATTAGGCTGATAAGAAATTATATACTAAAAAATCTATCAGTGAGACAATCTGAAGTCTTGTAACTTTTTCTTATTTGTAGGATTCATTTTGCTCAGTCATCCAGGTTTTACAATTATACACAAACCCTCAGCTCACCTTGAATTTAGCAGGACCAACCTCCTTGTATTGGAGAGAGAGCTGAGCTGACATCCTCTTGTATATTTGAATGTTTCCACAAACATTACAGCAAAAATTAGTGACATAAGCAGTGTTGAGTTATTGAAATCTTTGTCCTTACTGTCAGTTAAGCAACTTCTGCCTCAAAATCCAATCTATGAGTTTGGCATCTTATTACTGGTGATGAATCATTTCCTTCTGCATTGGTTACTTTGACTGACCCTTGAAAAGGCAACTCATGTAGAAAATGTTCAGTACCTACATTATTTCTCAACAGGCAATATAGATTTGTTGATTGTCAGTCACAGATTCACTTATGCAGAACTAAGGAAAAAGCACAGAGGCAGAAATACTGTTGACTGTTTAATTTCTTACTATTCCAGCTCTTTAATTTGTTATTTATGAAGTGGTAGAATTTAGTAGGACAATCTGAGCTAAAACATTCAATTTATTTTTATCCAGATTTCTTTATAACTTTATTCATTTTGAGGAAATTGCAGGAAATGCAAAATAATTCCCTTAGAAATGAAGTAGCTGACACTTTACATTTATTACAGCTGTGAAGCCTTCAAGGTAGATGAGTAATAATTTTTCATTCTCAACAATAGTTGTACAGAGAATGCTTGGAGACTTGTGAAGGATGATTAACAGACTGTGCATTCCCATGCAATAGCATCATGTTACTAATTCACTTCAAAATAAGTTCACCATTCACTACCAAGTAGGAAAGAAATGGACTTGGCATTTTACTCAAATTATCTGCTTTCATAACCATCCATTTTCAAGTCAAGGCCAAGAGCTTTTCTAAAAAAGGTGTAAGTCTACAGGCTATATTTACCATAAATGTGTATTGTGTCTGCACTTGAGCTTTTTCAGTTATTAAAAATACCTAATATTTCAAAACAAGAAGGGAACAAACTGATAATACAATAACAATAACACATGCAGAATATTTTGGATCCACATTTATTTCTCTATTATTATGATGTTTGAAAAATGTAACTGATTGTAAAAAAAATAGCTTTTGATTTCTTTCTTTAAAAAAATGATATTCAGAGTTTCATTTTATGAATAACATTAGCTTGAACAAAGCTGAGAATCTATTATTTCTTAATTTTGACACTTTTAAAAAAGTACAATACATACAATAAAATTCACCAACAGATTTGTCAACCAGATAAATTTGCAAAGGTACTTGATTGAATACAAAAGGGTTATAAATCATTATTGCCACCAAATTTGAGCCATTTACTTTCAGCAGCTATCCAAATCTCTTTTTTTTAAAACTTTAGTAAAAAGGGTAATTGCAGTTATATGTATTTAGTAGCTAAGTCTTAAGCTCACATAGTATAATTTAGGGTGGAAGAAAAAAAAGTAGTAGTGGGGAGATGGGTGACTGCGGAGATCAATTGTACTTGTGAAGCTTGAGAAGAATGTTCTAATTCTCTCCTTTCCCACATGAAAGTTTTTGAAGATTGTCAAAGAACAAGCAAATAAATTAGTCTTGAAGATTATTTCAGATAAAATTTAAAAGTGTTACTGAAAGAATTTGAGAAATTACAGTGGCATTTGGGAAATCTGCCACATTCTAAGGCAGACTCACTGATTAGGTGACCAAACAAGTTCAGGTTTCTACAGCTTGAAGCAAACCTCAATTCATCTGAGTTTCTTGATTACTACCTGCAAGTATTAATGTTGAGTTTGTGAAAATAATTTCACTTCCAGAAGAATTTTTATAGGAAGATCCTTGAATTTGAATATTAACTTTCCTTCCAAATTGTTAGATATTGATTAGCTTGTAGCAGGAATGGCTGTTTCTCAAAACATTGAACTCTAGTGCAATCACTATAATCTTCAAGATGAACAACAAATGGAATCTACAGGGTTTTTGTTTATACCCAGGGCACTTATCAACATCCTCTGAAAGGAAGTTGTAATCCACTACTGAAGTCTCTGTATTTATCTGGGGATCTATAGGGTTTATAGATGTGTGCAAGTCTTCTACCCTGAAGGGAATGGTCTGAATAAGAGTATTTACTACAGCTGGTAAATAAATCACAGAATCACAGAAATCACAGAAACACCAAGGTTGGAAAAGACCTACAAGATCATCCAGTCCAGCCATCTACCTATCACCAATAGTTCTCACTAAATCATATTCATCAACACAAAATCCAATTGATCTTTGAACACCTCAAGGGTCGGTGGCTCCACCACCTCCCTGCATAGCCCGTTCCAGTGCCTGACCACTCTTTCAGAGATGTAGTATTTCCTAACATCCAGCCTAAATCTCCCCTGATGCATCTTGAAGCCATTCCCTCTAGTTCTATCCTCAGTTACATGAGAGAAGAGGCTGACCCCCAGCTCACTACAACCTCCCTTCAGGTAGTTACAGGGAGCAATAAGGTCTCCCCTGAGCTTCCTCTTCTCCAGACTGAACAATCCCAGCTCCTTCAGCAGCTCCTCATAAGGCCTGTGCTCCAGACCCCTCACCAGCTTTGTTGCCCTTCTTTAAATCTGCTCCAGGACCTCAGTGTCTTTCTTGCATTGAGGGGCCCAAAACTGGAGACAGCACTTGAGGGGCAGTCTCACCAGTGCTGAGTCCTGGGGGACAATCACTTCCCTGTTCCTGCTGGCAACAGTGTTTCTGATGCAAGCCAGAATGCCATTGGCCTTCTTGGCCACACTGCTGGTTCATGTTCAGCCAAGCATCAGTCAATACCCCCAGGTCCATTTCCTCTACACAGTCTTCCAGCCACTCTACCCCAGGCCTGTAGTGTTGCCTGGGGTTGCTGTGGCCAAAGTGCAGGACCCGGCATTTGGTCTTGTTGAACCTCATCCCATTGGCTTCAGCCTAGCTATCCAGCCTGTCCAGATCTCTGTGTAGGGCCTCGCTACCCCTGGGCAGATCCACACTTCCAGCCAACTTGGTGTCATCCACAAACTTACTGAGGGTGCACTCAATGCCCTTATCCAGGTCATCAGTAAAGATATTGAAGAGGACACGCCCCAGCACCAACATCTGGGAAACATCACTCGTGACCAGCCACCAGCTGGATTTAGCTCCATTCACTACCATTCTCTGAGCTTGGTCTTCCAGCTAGCTTCTTATCCAGCCAAGAGTGTACCTATCCAAGCCATGGGCTGCCAGTTTCTGCAGGAGAATATTATAGGAGACAGTGTCAAAGGCTTTGCTGAAGTCTAGGTAGACTATATCAACAGCCTTTCCCTCATCCACCTAGGTCACTAGGTCATGAGGTCACTAGAACATAGAAGGTGATCAGGTTGGTCAAGCAGGACCTGCCATTTGTGAACCAATGCTGGCTAGGCCTCATCCCCTGGTTGTCCCGCACATGGTGCATGATCTCCTTCAAGACAATCTGCTTCATATCCTTCCCTGGCACCAAGGTCATGCTAACAGGCCTGTTTTTCCAAACCCTGCTTACAAAACTTCTTGTAGATGGGAGCCACATTGGCAAGCCTCCACTCTTCTTAATGGTCCTAAGGTGTTCATTACAAAAGTAGCGTGTGAGTTTTTTGCTTGAATATTATTGGATTATTGGATTCCACAAAATCCAGTGGGACCACTCTACGTTAAACACGTAACTTTCTGTAGGGATGTAGAGATCTTCTTTCCTCTGTAAAGGATAAGCCCCAGAAGCAGTGGATATATTCACTGTGACTTACACACTCTGAAAAGGAACTGGCATCCTCTTTGCAGGCACTGCAACTATTTAAAAAATGAAGGGTATAAGTACACAGATGCTCTCAAACACTTTCTTCTTTCCACAATAAGTCAGAAGAAAAACAAACAATATTAATTCCTAGCACACTTACAATGATTCTCAGAGAAAAATCATGGATAAAGATACTTATCACAGATTTATCTAAAATGAAATTGCATTTTTTTTTCTTCATTTTATTGAAAGTATGAAAAGTTCTTTCACTACTGTGGTAAACAGTAAAGCTTTTTCAGAAATACTTTATAGGACATTTGTATATATGTAATATATATGTATTACACATATATGTGTTGGTTTGTGTGTACAGATTTTATATAACTCATGAAAAGTTATTTGGAACTTCCAGTAGGAAACTGAGTATTAAGGAGAGAGATTTCTTCGGGGCTGTAACATCTGAGAGTCTTGCAGACTATTTAGGGTCTATCTGATATCTCTAGGTATCAGGATACTTATCTACTCATATTTACGTTTTTCTAAAATACTATGTTTCATATGTTTTTATGATTCATACATTAAATTTATTTAACATATAATGAGAATGTGAAATAGCATTCAACACAGCCCTTTCTCTCTGAATTTCCAAAAAATTTCAATCATACTGTGGTAAACTCAGGTAGGTAAAATCACCACCACAAATGAAAAATGTCATATGTCAATAAGAATCTGTATATCTACAGCCCTATGGATTGTAGAAACATAGTGACCTAGTTGTAGAAGACATTTAGTGAGTTAAGAACCCACAGAAAACAGTCTGATAAATTGCCATTTATTTAGACATCTAAGAAAATTATTAAAGAATTTAGAAGGCAATCTTTAATAAACAAGTTGTTTTTACAGCTTATTGTCTGTCCTCCCTTTTTCATTGTCCCATAAAAATCACAAGATTAGATATATATTAGTGATTCAACTCGAAGCACAATTCAATAAAGTGGACCGTATGTATCGTAGAGCTCTTAAATTCGTATGATTTCTACAAGTGCCAGTCAGGTTCACTGCAATTTGCAATACATTTAGCTGTTTTTATTTTGTGGTATGTGTCTCAATATTGTAAAATGTTGCTGCAAACTACACTAACTGAACTTTTAATCACCTGTTCATGTAGTCCAGCAGAATTTGCACCCATTTATATGTATATCATTTGTTTTCTTGCTTTTGTATTCTTTCTACTAAGCACATTGCTTATGTCAATTTTATGTCAGCTTTGGGTCATAATCAGAACTTTATCAACTGAGTTAATGTTTTCAGTACAGTAAAGGAATTTGTTTGTTTAGAAACTTCTTTGCTTGTGCTCCAAAGTTCTTTATGAAATCTTAAATAGTGTCAGAGTTAAAAATTGTGCTTGTTTGTTTGTGTTTCCCCCCACTGAAGTATTGTAGACTTTTTAGCGAGCAAATGGGAAAGAGAGTGAGGTTCCCTGAGATCTTATTAGCCACAGGATATGTGTTTTCCCACGTCACACGTCACAACCCTAGGAAATACTTTATAACCCTCCTACACTACATTAGGATCAATTTTGCATCTGTTCCTGTCATAGTGCAATTTATGAACAGATAATTGCAGCAAATGTATTTCACTTCTAATGATCATTTATTTAACTGTAGCTGGTACAGAAAACTGATAAGATAGCTTGGCCCTGATTTCAGCAGCATATAAACTTACGAAATTAAAAAGGAGATTGATCACATTAATTTTTTTTGCTAAAGACTGCATTTTTTGTAGCATAAAAGGAAAAATATTCACTTGATTCACAGAAGTCCATTAGGGAAAAAGACATTGTTTTACTGATGTAAAGAAAAGATTTTTAGAAATGAAATTTTGCTGCACTACCCTTATAGGGTGAGAATTGACAATAGGCAATAGGTTACTTGTCTTGCAGAGACAGGAGTTTTTACAACTAGGTGGCAACTGAATGGCTGAAAGGAATCAACCCTGTGAACCTCCAAGGTCTTAGAAGAAGTATGCTTAAAATAAAAAGTATTTTCTTCATCAGACAATGTAGAGATTCAGTCTACCAACAATTACACTGAGCACTGATAATCTTTCTTCTATGGAATATTATCTCAGAAATAATATTTCTCTCACTGTTTTTTTATTTATTAAGTATATCTACTTATTTAGTTGAAACTAAGATTATCCAAAACTAAATCTTTAGCATATTCTGTGTTACATAAACTGTTATTGAGCAATTACAGTGGGCAGACAGTTGAAGAGGTAAACAAAGCATCATTAAAAAGTGGAAGAGAAAAGCTACTGCTTGTATTTAATGAACTAGTACTGAAAACAGGGAAAAAAAGCATTAGATGTAAATAATCTGCAATGTAGTGTTTGAAACAGTTAATTGATTCCCTATAAAATGAGATGCCAGAATATCTTTTCTGGATAAATCATAAGTGAAGCTAAGGCTAATAACTACTTTTCAGTTTATTTATGTTAAAAGTAATAGCCAGAAAAAGGAAGAAAAGAATCTGAAAAATCTACAGAAAATTACTTAATAGAATTAAATATGGATTTTAACTTCAATCCCACAGCCAAATAATCTCTATTGGTAGCTAATCATAAACTAATGAGGGACATTCTGAGAAACTGAAGTAGAGATCTGACATTTATTTTTACATGACGTTACTCTATATAGTAGGTTTGTATCTTAGTGGTTGTAAGGTTCTTCTGAATGACAGCACCAGAGCTAAAGTAATTTCTCTAAATAAATAAATAAATAAATAAATAAATAAACAAACAAACAAATAAATAAATAAATGAAAATCCCAAACTTTATAGCTGAAATAATTAGGGTTAGGAAAGAACACATTGACAATAACAGAACAGCCAGGGAGAGATTAATTTACCCCATTGCTAGCATTGAACTCCTTTTTTATATTCAGTGTGGGGTTCAGAATCCATGTCATCTTGCCTGGTGAGATGGGCCTGGCCTGGCAGTGGGCGGCTGAGAGATTCTGGAAGGAGATGGGGTGGTGACCCTGTGCCACATGTCTCTTATGATGGCCTGGCTGTGTGATGACAGCGCACAAGCCTGGGGGGTTGCCTATGCATACTTTTTAAAAATTATGTTCAACACACAGCTAATAATTAGAATATCCTAGTTCTTCTAAAATGATAAGAATGTTGAAAGATGATAGTGTCAGTTTGGAGAAAATACAGTTCACTCAGTGCTTTCCTTCAGCCATTTCTTTTCCAAGTTCTCTGAAGAAAAATCTCATCAATTTGCTTTCCCTTTTAACATCAATAACCTGATGTAGAGAGGACCATTTAAATAGTTTCCTGTTGT
The DNA here is from genome assembly GCF_026119805.1 of Tympanuchus pallidicinctus. Classification (NCBI taxonomy): domain Eukaryota; kingdom Metazoa; phylum Chordata; class Aves; order Galliformes; family Phasianidae; genus Tympanuchus; species Tympanuchus pallidicinctus. Next base: position 70,947,608 of record NW_026294747.1, on the reverse strand, counting down.
CTGCAAACAAAACAAAGGAAAATGAGAATACAGCTAAAGAAAAAAAAAAAAAGGATTATTTAGTGTTGGTTTGGAAATGCTGACTGTATTTAGATACTCGAGAGAAGCTCCTCTAACCCAGCAGGCTGACACCATGACTTACTGCCATGCTGTTGTTCACATGAGCCAGCCTCAGGCTCAGCCTGATTGACACAGCAGGCTCCAAATAAACCATAACCATCTCCCACACAGCACATTCCTTTCAGCCTGGGTTACCTGAAAAGCAGTGCTTGTGGGCTTGCTTCATCTTTTTCTGTAAAGCATGAGGTGTGGACAGTCAAATCTCTTTCTAATAATTAAGCCGTGACTCAAAATCCAGGTTATCTGAGCTGGTGCTTCTTGGGAAGTACAAATCTGACACTGGCTGCAAAAATAGCTTTATTAAACAAACTGGTCTTTCTAGTCTTGGAAGGAACAAGATTTTACAAAGCATTTTAATTGTTTATGTATAAGCAGATCACATGCATTTACCCTATTTTATGTATCTAAAAAAATTATATCCTTACTGAATTTTCTTTATTTACCACACTGGACATAAAGAGTGCTTCAGAGGTGACACTTCAAGGCTGAAACTGTGTTTATGCTGCTCTGGTAGAGGGTGATTGGACTGTTTCTTTTTTTTTTCTTTCCAAGTAAAAGGAGATCTCACCTAGGAAAAGAAAAAAAAAAAAAAAGAGGCTGAAATGGATTCACACTTCATTTGATGACTTGTAAACTACATAATAAGGTCTAGTATATAAAAAGTATCTTATTAGATAGTGGGTTACCATATCCTTGCTTACTGATTAAGAAAAAAAAAACCCTTGTTTGCTTTTAATAATATAGTTATATTATAAAAATATAACTAAATTATAAAAATATTACAATTATATACATAAAATATTATATAAAAATAACTATGCTTAGTTTTTTTCTAGAATATTTAGTAATGATAAGTAATCCTCAGTTGTCACTGTAATATAACTATGGTATTATGGCAATAAGCAATGGTGTCATTTTGAAGATAATGACTTCTACTACATATATGAATGTTATTTTAATTATTAAATTATGTATTTAAGAAATACTTCATCAATAACTATGTAAGTGAGCAGAAGTAACTTTTATAGATTTTTCTATTGTGATGTTTCTGAACGCAATACTGTATGCATTTGTCAGGCCAAAGAAAGAGATGTTTGATTTCAGAAAAGAATGTTTATCGCTTTTTAATTTCTACTTAAGCAAGTCTGTGTCTTTTTGTGATAATAGTATCTGTAGCTAAGCAGAAATAAGCTTGGAAAGGGTGACGTGTTAATTGGACCTTCTCTAATTATAATTTATTATGTCAGTACAGGAATGCAATATTTATCTGTAGAGTTAATTGTTTTTGTTTTTGTTGTTGTTGTTTGTTTTGCTTTTTCTTATCTTTCCCCTCGCCCCCTGTTTTCACTGATCCATTTATAGCTGGGAAGTAGGCAAGCCTTTAACCACAGAGGACTCTATGATCCTTACCCATGGTATGCATGAAAATAATACCCCAGGTTCAGCTTCAGATGTCTGCTCTGTCATTGCCTCCTTGCTGTCAGTGCCACATGATATATACTGGCACTGAACAGCTCTTCTGCTAGGGATGAGCACGATGGTTGTGGGCTGAGTGGCAAAGCCAAACTACAACCTCAGTAACACAATGTAACTGGGAGCAGAAAGTCTGCAGAAAAACGTGTGCTGCCTTGGCTGCCTTTTCACCATATAAATTCTGGCAAAACTCAATGAAGTTAACTTTAGCTGAAAATATATATTAAAATAAAAACTATTTTTCATTGAGTTGATTGATTTATAACTGCTGGTTGAAGGGGCATCTGTCAGTTGTTATCTCTATAATGTTCTTATTTACTGTATAAAGTGACTGATTCTGGGAAAGAGAAAGCTTGCGTGTTCTCTGAATGCAGACACAGAGCAGATCAACTGAGCTGTCACAGTCAGAGTTTGGACTGATTTATATCATTCAGCATGATTTTAGAATGGGAATTTCTCAAGATCAGGGTTGTAATTTTTGCATATACCAAGGTTTGTAGAAAATCGTTTGATTCCCAAGTTCAGACATAAATTGACATTGGGATAGGGAAAGAGATGTGGGGGCTGTAATTTCTAGGATTATTTTTCAAGTCATCGGAAAATAATATAAATTTAAGCATCGATAGCAAAGTTTTCTGAAATCTCAGAAAAAAATCTCTTTGGAAAATTTAGCACTTATACTACCATGTCAAGAATCTCACAAAGCTTTTCAGTTATGAACTCCTGTTGAATTCTTGGAGAGTGAAAATGCAGAGTATGATAAGCTACAGCAGGATATGGATTTCACATTATATCCATCTTATACAAAGTAGGTAAGAATGATTTAGTTGTTTCAGATTAGTCGACAGAACTTCACCAAATCATTAATCTTAAGATCACTGCTTCTACAGAAATACTGTCCCATGATTTTGGAAAAAATGTATTCAGAATTTACGATTAAAATGAAAACAATACCATTCTCATCACAGCATTCTCTAAGTATGTACTCAAGGTCAATTCAGATGAGACAATCCACTCGTGAATCAGATTTTTTCTGCGCTGCCCAGACAACTCGTGCTGGCTTTATTTCCAACTTTTCCTACAAAATAATTCCTTGTATGAGACAGGTGGGGATAATAATTTATTGTAGGGATTTGTTTTATTAAATCTGAGATAGGTACCATGGATTTCTTCTATACTCAACAGAGATTTAGGAAATATGGTCAATAAAAATTAAAGGCTAAATCAATCTTACCATAAGGTAGATAACTACACTAGGTAAGATGAATTACTCCCTAAAAAAGAAATGCATATTCCCCTCTATTGATTATATGAATCACCAAAAGAGAAGCAAAGCCATAGAAGTGTGTATACTATAATTCTCTAGTTATCTGGCGTAACTACCATTCATCTTCAGAAATGTAACATACCTGTATGCTTCTGAAATGTAGAAAACATTTGCTCTCTGGTTTTAGGAATATTCTGTTAGAACTGAGTATTTTTGAGATCAAAAGCTCTCTTGAATTTCACACTCAGAGATTGGACCCTCTCATAGAATTCTGTCAAGGTTGAAACATCCTTGTTATGTCATCAAACATTTCTGCAAAATCACTGAAGTTTTTCTGTAATTTATTAAATTTTGCAAAATTTTCTTCTAAGACTTAGTGTAAGTAAAACATACCAGTTTATATTTATTGTCTTTAGTGTAAACTTCAGATCATAAAATACATGTAAATTGTTTTCTGAGCTTACTACTTTTTTTTTTTTAATTAATTGGGGAATTTAAGCACATTTATATGTACAAACAGTATAACTATACATAGATAAATAGAAATAGATAATAATAAGACAGACTCTAATTGCATGCTATCCAGAGACAAAACCTATTACGTATTATATATGTACGAATAGTTATATAAATACTATTGGTCCAGTTATTATTTAAACGACAATGCTATAGGATACAAGAGCAGTAATTGTCGTGAATTGGTAGATCTGCTATAGGAGTATTACATAAAAAGAAAAACTTTAGGTGAGTTTATTGAAAAGAGTTAACAAAAATAAAAGAAGGTAAACTTTGGAATTACAGTCACTTTATCAGTCTATGGGAAAGCAGAACAAAGGCATCAGAAAATGTATGCTTAAAGGATAATGAATCAGAGCTCATAAGGGAATATGTTATTGCAGTATGAGTAAAAGGTCTATGGGAAATATTTTCCTTGGGAGACCAGGAAATGTATGAAAAAAACAAGCCGTAGGGTGCATTACAGAGAAATGTTTCCCTGGGATGCTACTCCTTTTAAAGAAGGGAATAGGAATATATTAAGTTAGGAATGGACAGAAAGATCAGGGGAAATTCATGAGCTGGAAGAGAGTATTTTGCAGTTGTAGTAATGCCCAGACCTGCGGGCTGCTCTGAAATAGGATTCTGTTTTCCTGAAAACCAGTGATAACTTGATGCAGCTGCTCATTAGATAGCGCGGATACCAAAGGAAAAATTGAAATCCTGGATGTGTAAGATTAGGTTTTTTTTCTCCGTTTCTTCAATCTATTTTCCAGATGGTATACTGTTTCCTTATTATGTTTTATTTATATAAAGCTAAGCCCATTACCCTTCCAACTCCATTAACCTCAGAGGAACCACATCAGAAATGACTATGGACTATTGACTATAGCATCTTATTTATTATTGACTTTTTTCTTTAGGATGATCTGACTGACACAAATTATTGCAGCAGATGTGTATTATAATCTGCAATTGAATATTTTATTCATTTGAATCCAGATAGCTGTTCTTCCTCAGTATCCATTTGTAATGCCATGTATTGCGATCTTTGAATTTCTCCAGTATTAAACAGCAGGTATTTGGTGAGGCAGCCAAGAACTGAAGAGGATTAACACTCAATCCTTTCTCACTTAAATATCTTAGTGTTTTCATTTTTTCCTAGGTCAGCAGCAGGGATGACTTCGGTCACCTTATTCTGGTACATATTTACAAAAATTACAGAAATGCCATAGAATTTTATGCAGTTATCAATCTCACTTCAAAAAAGGACTGGAATTGCAATGATAGAAATCTTGTGGTGCTGCATTGAGATTCTCTGTAAGGTTATGTTAGATAATTAACAATGGGCTCCGCTACATTTATTTTTTTCTTTTTTTTCTTTTTTTTCCCTTCAAGTTCTGAATTTCTGAATAAATATTAAGCAAAAATAAAAATCTGAATAAATATTAAGCAAATATTAAAAGTGTAAAGAACTTGTCAGAATATTGTGGAAAGGATACATATAATTACGTGTAATCATTACTTTAGTATGCTACAAAGATTTTAATAGCTTTACTTGAAGAGTATGAAAATAGCCACTCTGTTCAGATATATTATAAACTGAAGAATAAGAACTTATTTTCAGGTGCTGTGTTGGGCAATATGTGCATTTACATGCTCATGATGTGGGATTATACTGACCAGAAACCAGACTGTCTTGGCAAGGTATGCTTTTGTGCAGTCACAGATGTCTTCTCTATGCAGTCATATAAGCAATATTTCTGGAATAGGAAGAAGCATCCTGACATATGTTGAGAGGCAGTAGAGGGAGGCAGCTGCTGTGCCTTTTGCTGACTTCCTGCTGGAAGGTTCTACTGGTCTGACCTAGCCCTTATCAACAGATGGGAAACAGGAGAAGTCTGAAGAAATGCAGAATCACGGGGGTTGGAAGGACCTCTGTACATCACCAAGTGCCAAGTCCTGCTAAAGCAGATTCTTTAGGTTGCAAAGGAAGTGCCCAGGAGGGTTTTGAATATCTCCACAGAAGGAGAATCCGCAATGTCTCTGGGCACCCTGTTCCTCAAAGTAAAGAAGTTCTTCCTCATGTTTGTATGGAACTTCCTAAGTTCCAGTCTGTGCCCATTGCACATTGTTTTGCTTCTGGGCAGTACAGAAAAGAGCCTGGCACCTTCCACTAGACTCTTGCCATTAGATATGCATTGATAATATACCCTCTCAGTCTTCACAGTGAACAGACACAGGTCTGTAAGCTGCTTATCATAAGGGAGGTTCTCCAATTGCCCCTCAACATCTTAGTGTTGCTTCGCTGAATTCTCTAGAAGTTCTCTGCTTTTCTTGAGCTGGGGAGGCCTGAACTGGACAAAGTACTCCAGAATTGGCCTCACCACGGCTGAGCAGAGGGAGAAGATCATCTCTCTCCACCCTCTGGTGGACACATCCTGGACACATCCCAGGTTATCATTGGCCTTCTTGTCCATAGGGACACACTGCCGGTTCATGGCAAATTGGTTGTCTACCAGGGTATCCAGATTCTCCACAAAGCTCCTTTCCAGCAGGTCAGCCCCTAGCTTGTACTGATGCATATGGATAATTCTACCAAGATCACATGCTGCTCAAGAACTCACTGTCTAATATCCAGAGTTGAATTAATTTGTCCACCCTCCTGCCAATCTTGTTGTGGAGATGTTTCCAATGCATTGATGGTTACGACCATTGGGATAAATCAGGGATCCTTGTGCATTAGAAAGGCATGGAATAATTACCACTCACTGTAAGTAATGAAGAGTTTTTGGCAGATGGCCAAGGTGAAATTCTGAACAATATATATTTTTGGCTTGGTATGAACAGCAACAGTTTAATTCTTCTGACTCCTCTCTCCCTCAAGCATTAAGAACCTAGGAGGGAAAAACAAACAAGCAAAATAACAAACAAACAAAAATCTTTAATTAGTTTTTATTTCATAAAAACTTAAATGTATTTGATTTCATTGAATATGCTTTTTTATTTCTCACTCCCTCTTTCTCTTAATTAACTTCAAGCAAACTATCTTCTAAAGCATATAGAATTTATATCAAATATTTTTTAAAATTTTCTCCAATGTTTTTTCCTCTTCTTTTCCCGTTCATCTTCTATCTGCTAATCAAGCTGATCTTGAAATCACAGATATTTTTTATTACACAAAAACTGCACCTTGACTGGCCCAGCAGCTTGAAGCATTATGTTGTATTCTACACAAGAGGATCAAATATATCTCTCCCTTAGAAGCCTTCAGCACGCTTGAAACACAAGTCTTTCTGAAGGGATAATACTTATAATATCTTTTGATAGCTTTGCTCAGATACCACTAGATTTCCTCCCTTTCCTATATAACTTACCAGTCTCACAGGACACATAAATATGCATCAGAAATTTATTACTACTTCACAGTGTATTAAAGCAAATATTCTCTTTTACTGAAAATCTTTCTTACACAAAAGATCCAACAGAATTTTCACACATAATCTTTCCGAATAGGGTTTAAATCATTAGATGTTCTATGCTAGTTTTTTCCTGGAAATGATCCATCTTGTAGTTAATTAATGTTATATTGCACACTTATCGTATGCATAGATATAGAACATGCATATATCATTAAGAGCTGTATTTGGACCTATGTTGTAGATATTGTCAAACTGATGGGGTGGGGGGTGGAAAGGAGCAACACACATCACTTCACTCATAAAGAAATTAGTAAGAAAGAGTTTTGTCAACAGTTTATGGGCTAGTTCAGCCCGGTTCTGTGACTAGTGGGGTGGAACGATTTCGTGAATCCATGAATTCAGAAAAGGGAAAACAAGGGACCTTAAAATAATTGAAACACCAGCAGCAACAATCTGAAGAGAAACAAACTAATTTACAAAATATGGTATCAGAATGCAAGATAACACGTTATAATACAATATAATTAGAATTGAAGCTAATAAATTAAATATAATGAGAGAGCATCCAAAAGTGGATAGGCCTCACCATAACACTGAGATGAGATGTGTAGTCCAGTTGAGCAGCAGGAACTAGAGCTTGACAAAGAGGAGAACATCAGGTGATCTTGCCAGGGGTTTTATTTCCTCTCCAACCGCAAAGCCGCCTGGGGTAGCAAAGCCCCCTGGGGTATGTCATTCTTCTTTTCCAGACAGGAACCTGGAACTGGAGCATTAACAGTTTAACTCCCAGTGTTATAACGTGATGTTATGATGTGGAATACCAATAACCATACCAATAACACCATGACAAGTTTATTTGATCTTAGATACCTCATACACGTAAGGCAGTCTGCCTCACAGTACTGTCTTAATGTGATAAAGAATAGGTGACACTGGGTGATAAGGAACACAAACACTGGTTTTGGAGGATGGAAGAGTGGCATTTTCCAGATACTAACCTGTGTGAGCCTTGGGCAAAACATTGTTCAAAGTTGCTTTCAGTGTGCCTGCTTTCTTTTTAAGGAAGAAGCAGCAGCAACAAAAAAATAAGAACAGAGATTAATATTAAACTTCATACCATTTTAAAATTGAAGCTAATCTCCTCTCTTTTAATGTAATGCCATTCCTCCTTGTCCTATTGCTATCAGATAGTGTAAAATGTTGATCCCCCTCCTGTTTTCATGCTCCCTTCAAGTACCAGAAGGTCACAATGAGGTCTCCCCAGAGCCTTCTCTTCTCCAAGCTAAATAAGCCCAGCTCTCTCAACGTATCTTCATAGGAGAAGTGTTTCAGGCTTTCGAATATTTTTGTGGCCCTCCTCTGGACCTGCTCCAACAACTCCACATCCTTCTTGTATTGGGGGACACAGGCTTAGACATGTATTCCAGATGGGGCACACAAGAGCAGAGTAGGCAGGGACAATAACTTCTTCTACCCCATACCACTCTTCTTTTTTGCAGTCCAAGATACACTTTGCCTTCTAAACTGCAAGAGCACACTCCTGGCTCATGTCCAGGTTTTTGTCCATTGAACTCCCACAGTCCACAGGTCTGCTCTCAATGATTTCTTCTTCCAATCTGTATTCATATCTGGGATTGCCTCAACTTTAGTGCAACACCTTGCATTTGTTCTTCTTAAAGCTCATTAGATTTTCACGTGCCCATTTTTTTAACATGTCCTAGTCCTTCTGCATAGCATCCTTCCATTCTATTCATTAAATGCACCACTCAGCTTGGCATCATTTGCAAACTTGCTGAAGGTGTACTCAATCCCACTGTCTGTGATGCTGAAGAGCACTAATTCCAAGACTATGCCTTTCACATGGTTTGGTATTCTTTCAGACACAAATTTTTCACACTATTGGAAAATTGCATAAATTTAGAATCATTCCAAGAAGTGACATATTCTACTACTTTCTATGTTTAAAAAGTATTAACAGTCTTTCTAAAATAATGACTAATAAAATCATAGAATCATGGAATTACAGAATAGAATAATAGAATATCCTGTGTTGATAGTAATCTATGAGGATCATCAAGTCTGACTCCTGGCACCACACAGGACCACCCAAAATTCAAATCCAGTGTTTGAGAGCATTGCCCAAGCACTCCTTCAACTCTGACAGGCTTGGGGATGTGTCCACTGCTCTGGGGATCATGTTCCTGTGCTCATCCTCCATCTGGTGATGAATCTTTTCCTACTATCCACCTTCACCTTCCCCAGGTGCAGGTCCATGCACAATGTTCCCTCAGGTTCTCTTGCTGTCATCGCAGAGAAGACATTAGCTAGTGGGAGAGCATGACCAGAGTAGTCATAGAAAGTGAAAAGGGGCCTTTGCTCAGATGCATCTTGCTCTGCCCTCACTCTTTACATCAGGCTGCCTCTAGCTGCTTTCTCCACCTTCTTGCAGACTCCTACTGCCTGAAGCTGAAGCCAAGAAAGCATTCTCAAGGGAAATGCTACTATCCATATATAAATAGCATACTCACCTCACAGGTGAAGTGATTACAAAATCTCCTCTCACTATGAAAATCTATTAAATTAGTAATCTATACAGCTGTGAGAAAATTGTTCTTTGGGGAAAATCTCTATGATGTTAACTTGCTCCCCTTGTTCCTGTAGGGCAGGGGCAAGACTTTCATTCCTTGCTGTCTTTCACAGGATTTGAAGCTTTTCTTGTGCAGGGTAGAAAGCTAAAGCTGAAATCCTAGATTAATCCTGTTATCTGCTACATGGCCTAACACACACTTTGCAGAATTCACCTTCAAGCCTTCCCTTTACAGGAACAATTTCTAAGGCTTTACATTGGAAGGATAATATCAACTCTTGTATCTCTCCTCCTCTTCTGAATTCGTTTGTTTTAAGGCCCACAATCTGCACCTAGAAACTCTGCTAAAATAAACTTTTCAAATAAGATATTTGTTACATTACGATATTGAGACAAAAGCAGAAGAAAAATAAGAAATAATTTTATCCTTAAATCCTTGAATAATTTTACACCAATAAAAGTTCCAACCAGATAAGTATTTCACTGATTTCTAGTGATAATTCTTATATGAACTCATGTTTCTTTTGCTATGTGTGCCTCCCACTGAAGTCTAAGTGTATAAAAAACATGTGAGAGTGGAGCAGAAGTTTGGTAACTGAAGGGTTAACTAGCTAAAGTATCCACTAGAGCTCTGTTATTGCTGGAAGGAAGTCAGTTGTATACTTTAGTGGAGAGCAGATTTCTAACTATTTTTAAGCTCCCAAGTGCTCCAAATTGGAGCTTACTTCCTTTATATAGTCAATGGAGAAATACCAACTCCTAAATTAGATTTTCTGGGTTGTTTGAAGAACCCTACCTCTCAAGAGCAAGGCAATGTTGATATTTCCCTGTCCCTTTTCTTCCTCTAGAGAATGACATAGGATTAGCTTGGAGTGAACACAAAAAGCATAGCCTTTGTGACATTGAAAATATGTACAGAAGCTAAATTTGTTTTCTGTCTTCAAACTGAGTGGTACATCACTGACAGCATGGCCAACATAGAACATTCTTTGTACAGCATTGAAAATTATCCCACTTTTTCTCTTCATGAGAAGGGTGGGCAAGTAATGATTACTGCAAAGTGCCTAAAATCTTCAAAAATAGAGTAAACCATGGAGAGAAAGCTAAAATAAATTTCTTGCCATTGTTCCTTCCACTAAAAGAATCGAAACTCTTAACTGAGCACTGCTATGAGAAGCCAGAAAGGCCATTGGACCAGTATGGTGGAGGAAAACTGGAAGAAGAAATGCACGTTGTAATAGCAATGAGCAGGTATATACAAGATTTTTGAACTGGGAAAAGTCTCTGAACTTGGCAGTTGATGATGCTTGTTCTTGAGTAGACGTCCAGCAGAGTGAGAGCAAATGAAACTGCTGCTGTTAGTTATACAGTGTGCATACTCTCAAATTCACAAGAAACAAAAATACACTGGTGAGACATTAATAACTCCTGCTGACACTTGCCAAACACGAGATATGATGATTTCATGTTTAGTGCAACCTAAGTGGTCTTAAAAAAATAGAAGTGAAAGTCAGATTCACACATAGTACAAAAAGAATTAAAGATCAGAAAATCTACTGAAAAATAAGAATTTACTGTCTGTGCCATTCTTAGTGCAAGTGTGAACTCATATTATTTGTCTAGATAAATAAGACTCAAGTCATGTGAACAGAGCCCTAAAACTGAAATAAAATCAAAGAGAATAGCTTAGAGAAGTACAATCAGGAAAAATCATACATTAAAAACATACAGAAGGTTACTTTTGTGCATGTGTGTTCAACTTGTTAGAGACTGAGTATCACGAGCCTGGACTACATTCTCCTTTTTTCAAGCAGTTTGTTGAAATTATTAATATTTTATATGCTAAAAATCTGGTTCAATAAATTATAGAAATTAATTTATTTCATCTAATACTTTTAGACATTTATAGTTTAGAAGTCTATACCATGGTCAGCTCATTTCAGATTCTCTACAGAGTCACTGGAACCAATGCTGGGATACAGACCATCTAATCAAAGCTAGATGTTTGCTTCATGGTGAGTTTTTTCTGTGAGGTCAGGTGAGTTCTACTCAAGGTGTCCGTCTTTTAAAAACAGATTTCTCTTTTAATAAGTGTTTTGAAATGAATATATTTATACATAACATTAGATTTTCTGTTTAAAAATCTGAACATAAATTTTCCTGAGGCATTTACGAGAGATTGCAGAATGAATCCTAACCTTTCAATACTCAGAATTCAGCTTTGTCTATAATTACTGATTTTACAAAAGCCACATCAAATTGCATAGGGTTATTTTAATTCTGATACTATCAGGGATTTTGTCATGAATAATTTGATCTACAAAGCACTTTATTTTTTTCTTTAATTTTTAATCTCTGCACCAATGATAATTAAAAATTAATATGTAAAATATATCGCAATGTATATTACTCATCGAAACCTAAATAAAACCCACTTTACTTGTTCTGTTTCTCATGGGTGTACCTCTCTCATATGAATCTAATAAACACTAATATTTAAAGAGTAGTGTGGGAATGAGTAGAAGTGAAATATCATAGAGGGCAGTAAAAACCACACCGAAAATGAATTGTTCTGATAGGGAAAAATAAAGTACAATAAAATGCCCAAAAATGCACTGAGGCCTTTGCCATTACTTAACGCCAGGACAGGATCCAATGGCTCACTTCTTATTAATCCCTCTTTCTCTGACGTGAAAGATCTGCTTTAGACTGGTAGTTCTCTATTCTCAGTTTGCATGGCTTCACATGTACCAAACACGTGGCCTGTACAGTAGTTATCAAGCAAATTTTGAGTATGTTGGATTGGATTGAATTACTCAGTGTGTGAGTCAGCTATGACAGGAATTTGCAGAATCATGCTCAGACAGACAGTTTGAGCTCCAGGGAAACAAATGAACAAACAGAAACAGAACAACAACAAACAAACAACATCAACAGCTCCCTTTATTTTGTAAATACATGCTTTTTTTCTTGTTTGTAGGTCATTCTTGATGCGTTAGTAAAAGATTTGTCCTCTCTTATCACTTGTGAACAATGTGTCCCCGGGGTTTATTAGAGTGGTGCCAGCCTCACAAATGTAAAGTACAGCTGTTGACTTACAGCTGCTTTTAGGATCATCAGTACATGAACATCTATGCAAACATACACACACACATATCCCATACACGTTTACCTAAAACAATTGTAATTTTCATCAAGAAAAACAAAGTAACCACAGAAATTGTGACCAGAAAACTATGCGAGGAAGGGAAAATTAAAGTTTGGCATACAATGATGTTCATATTTGAAAGAGGGAACAGCAGTGATACTATCTTTGAAGTCTGTAGTGAGGCCGCTCACACCTGGATAGAGAGATGAAGCTTGAAGCACAAACTTGGAGCAAATTGCATTGTGACAGCTGCACACAAAGAAGCAGCTTGCATGTCTGGAAACATGGAAAAGAAACATGCTGCATCTTGAAAGGTAAGTATTTGAAAGCCCAGCCAGTGTAGTCTTGATTCATTTTGGATAAGTTTGTGGGCAAAAGGGCCAAACTGTTTCTAGGAACTGTTTCATGTATTTGCAGTTTGACATCTACAAGTTAACACTGTGGTACACAACACTTTCCACACTCTCATCCAGATTCCTGGATCCTCTTTTGTGCTCACTGCAGTTTTGCCTTTTATGGAATAAAGTAAAAATAGAATATTTTAGCTTTACTGGTAATAAATGAGCTATTGTTTGCTCTAGAAATCATGCAGAGTCCCAGCAATTGAAATAGTCTATTTTCTCCCTAACATGGTGTCCTTAGTCTGCATTATGTACTTTGGAAAGATATAACGTCACTTTCATGGTGAATACGATAGTAAATATCACCCTAAACAGCATTAAGTCATCACCAAGTAGATGTTTCCCACTATGAATATAACCAAATGAGTTTTACTATATCTAGGCAGAGCATAAAAACTATGTCTGTTGTCTAACATTGATAAGATGAAAAATGGTTTAAACACAGGGCTGCTTTCTACTGTTTTCTCCTGGCTTGACTAATTTCCACCTGCAGTGTTTATTCTCAGTGATTTCTGTGTTGTTCCATACAAAGCTGTGTGTGTGTAGAACATCTTGAGTGAAAGGGACTGGAGAGCTAATGCAGACTTAGTGCAGGTAGTCAATGCCTTTCAAAAACATATTGCTTTTTCTGGAATAGGATTTGTCTGTGATGGAATAAATTATTCAAAGTCTAATTGTTTGGTTACAGTTATGAATAAAGCCAGCAATTTCCCTACATTGGTTAAGACCTGTGGCCCTCTATTGCAGCTAATTTAAGATCTTCTATAACTAATAAATGTTAGTCACTGTAAGGTATATTCTCTTTCCCAATGACTCTTCCCATTGCATTTTGCAATTGTAATGCTTTGCTCAAGGAGAGGCAAAGTAACTGTTGTTGTTGACTACATCAAACTACATCACAAATAAAGGAAGAATGGATTCCAGACTTCAGTGGAACACTTTAAATGCAAAACTGATTCAAACTAATTATCAGTTTCTCCAAACAACCACCATATACTTTAAATGATAACTGCAACAGCATAATTAATAGCTCAAAGATAGAAATAGAAATGATGAGTACAAAAACCTATTGAAAAATATTTGAATGAATTGCAGACATTTTCCTCCACTGTAATAATGAAATCTAATGTAGTCTGCAAGTATCATATATTTGTTCATACATGTTTCTAAGGGTCCTTAACACAGATATGGAGCTCTCATACTGATCCATCCTCCCATCAAACAGATGGATCATTTCACTTCCAAGAGCTTAAGAAAATGAGGCTGTCTCTTAGAACCAGATGGAAGTGAAGACAGAAACAACAGCAGAGGAGAAAAGTTTATATTCTTTGTACTTTTTTTTTTTTTTAAGTCAGCGTAAAATAACAATGCAAGGAAAAGACAAAGAAAAGCTCATTAGGACGGAAGATGACAAAACCCTTTCCTTCAGTTACAAGTCTGCTCTCAGATACACCTACCTTTGCTTCCTTGGACAAGCTTTCCCTTACCTGCAATTTGTTCAGCTGCTGAAATTTCTTATTTCCCTCAAGAGAAGATTTACATGGAGATTTTCTGCATAAAAAAAACTGAGTAAATTCACAGAAAAAAAAAGTATAATTAGCAGACTTTCTGCCCTACTAAGTGTTCATGATCTTATTTCTCCATGTGGTAACTTGATATCTACTCAGCTATTTTTGCTCCCACTGCAAAATTTTGTTTAATAATATATACGTGTTGGACTATGAAAAGACATTCTTCAGTGCTTGACTAAAGCCCTGGGATAAAAGAGCTCTGTTAGGCATTTTATAGTGCTATTAAGAAGAACGATGAATTACAGCATAACTCTTTGTTTAGAAATATTTCTTTACAGAGAAAATTAGAGTTAGAAAATTATTAAGAATAATGATATAAAGAGTGCAAGCTGATTTCCTACTTCCTAGAGATAGACATCAGACCCTCTCATAACTTAGTAATATGACCTTATTTAAACATTGTTTCTCAGTGAAAATTTTTTTAACATATTAATCACAGAAATATTTTTTGTCTGTTGACTTTTCAACATATTTTTTTTTACATAATCTGGTTTCTAGAAGCTTTGTAATGAGTGGAGCCAAGTTCAATAACTCTCTTGGAAAATAAAATTTGATGGAATATTTAATTAGAGTCTTTCTCTATAATGGATGCCCAATATGCTCCAGAGTGCAACATTTGGCAAATATAAAAAATAAGAGGGATTACAACCCACTAATTTTATGAAATTCCATTGGTGTTAAGCCTTATAGAAGTACTATCATCAGATTTCATGGATAATGAATAAAATGAAGAAATCGTTCATTTTTAAGTAGAAACAAATTTTGTGATAAAGATGTTTTTAAGTTCCAAGATTATTATGGAGAAGGAAAAATGTTTTCATGTTCAGAGCTGAAAAATGCTGCTTAAAAAGCAATATTATTTTAGGAAGTTCAGTTTTTGGCCAGTGCAAGCCCTCTGGACAGACATTTGCCAGCATATTATAAAGAACTAGATCTAAAATTTGTCTCAGACTGATTAACAAATATTTTAGCTAAAAAGACATTGGTAAGAGAGTATGCTTTCAAAGAACAGCTTTTGAGGAAAAGAATGCCCATCAGACAGATTTCCATCTCCCATGTTCAAGTCATTTTGAACCAGATTCCTGCTTTTTGTAGCTCATAATAAGAAAAATGTTCAGAATATAGTTTTCTGGTTATGTGATTCCATCTACCCTTAAAGATACTCCACTTTGAAAATAAACTATAAATGGCTTTGTTATGTTGTATTA
The DNA here is from genome assembly GCF_026119805.1 of Tympanuchus pallidicinctus. Classification (NCBI taxonomy): domain Eukaryota; kingdom Metazoa; phylum Chordata; class Aves; order Galliformes; family Phasianidae; genus Tympanuchus; species Tympanuchus pallidicinctus. Next base: position 70,931,916 of record NW_026294747.1, on the reverse strand, counting down.
AATATATTATAGAGAGTTTGTGTAATTAAATCCAATTCATATTATCATGAAGTAAATCTAAGATATCATAGAAATACTGTATAGGACTTGACCAGCTATTATTTACAACTTTTTTTTTTTTTTGGTCTTTTACACCTTGTATTTGCACTATTTTGTGAGACTTATTGAGACCTCTGAAAATGTACCCATTACTACCAATATCCTATTACAAATTCTTTTAAAATTTGAGTGCTTTCAGAAATATTAATATTACCCTACTAATCATTAAACATGTCAATCAACACCACTTCTGCAAACTAAAGCATAAATCTCAGAGAACTGCAAGCGTGGCAGACAGAAGAACTAACAATAATCAATAAACAGCCTGTCACCCAGGATTCTCTAAACATTCCTAATTAATTCTGTTCAGAAAATACTGAACAACAGAAATGTAGAAAAAAAAGGACAACATACATCTCAACCACGAAGCCCCTCATTAGACCTTTTTAATTGTCAATAATGCTGATTATAAATTGCTTTTAGGCATTATTAAAAGTTAAGAACTTGTCTAAGACTTGTCTGCTTTTATTGCTTTATTTTATTTTGGTTTAAAAAGATAAATAGTTTCAAACTTCTGCTATGAAACAAATAATTGTAATTGATGACCAAAACTGTTAACAAGATAAGATCAGAAGATTCCTCCTTAAGGGAATTCTCAGTGATGAAAAAGATATAGCCAGACATAATATCTGCCACAAACCCCAAAATATTCCATCTAAATCTATACAACTAATCAATTCATGATCTTATTTTCCACCTGTCACTTTCATTTTGTATAGTTTTGTCCTGATTTTAGGTCAGATAACTGAGATACCTTACTGAAACAATAAATTTACCCTATTTTTAATGCTTGAAAGAGAAAGTTTCTCTTCATAAAATTTTACTTTAATTTTTTGAAGGAAGAACAAAGTAGAAGAGCAATAATGTTAGATGAACACTTCAACTTTTTCACTACATGTCTGAAAAACGCCTCAAATTGACCTATTGAAAATTTTCTCTCTTGTCAATAGGGACAAAGGGAAATCTCATAAATGTTGCTTTGAGCCCCAAATGGTATAATATAGTGTACAAAATAGATCATTTTTGTTTTATTTTTTCTTCGAACTCTCGAATCAATGCATCTAATTTCTTATCTACTCACATTTAATTTTAGTCCAATGTCTTGTCAGACAGCTGTCACTTCTTACAGCTACTTTCAGAAAGCTGTGTGTGTACTGGGCACAAGCATGCTGTGATTTATAGCAGCAACAGTCTGTTGGTGGAATTCATTTAAATCATTTAACTGACCTTGCACCACTTAAAAGGAAGAGCTCACGTTCAACCTTGTTCCCCAGAAGTCCATATTGTCATCATAGAAAAACAGGAGTCTTTAGAAAGTGGTTTCTCTAGTACTAAAGTGAGTATTATTTACCTGGGAGAGGAAGGGAATCTCTCTTTTTCTTTCAGCTGTCATGAGAATGAGGATAGTTGTCCAAAACAGTCATGTTAATTTTTTGTATCTAAAGACTGATGGAATGTATGTAGAGATTTTTCTTGCCCAGATGGCTGGGACTATATTGTAACTGCTGTGAGTGAGAAGTGAATTTTACTGGGAATTTTTGGGTGAATATCTCAATTCAGAACCTAACTGAAATGTGCTAAAACTAAGATTTCACCACGGCCATTTGGAAGAGAGTAAAGTCATCTTTGGCTTTAGAAAGATGGTGAGAGCAAGAAGAAAGTAGAGCAGATCTTCTAATAGAGCATGGGGGAATTTTCTTTTCCTCTTTGTAAATTGAAGTAGCAATATATCCCAGGAAGCACTTCCATCTCCTTGGCTGATGAGGTAAAAAAATGCTTCAGCTGTATTGATCTCATTTATCTGCCATATTTGAAGAAATGGTGCAGAGGAACATTGATAAGAGAGCAACAAAGAGTGAAGAAAGAACAGTAATGAAGGCAGAAGTGCATATATGCTGATTTTATGCTCTTCCTTGTTTCAAAGTATGGATCAAAGAGAGAGACAAAATTTGCTATCCAGGAGTTGGGTGTAAGGCATTTATCAACCCATCCTCTGCTTAATCTGCAGATTCAGTACTGACTGTGTGCAATGCACGTGAAGCACCTGCACCAAGTCATGGAGCTGATTATAAATGTGCTTTGGGCCAGTTTCAGAGTTGAAGTCATTCCTTTATGTATCTGTAGTGTCCAGAAGAGCAAGGAGGGAGCTGTGAGTTCTGCAGAAATGAATTCCTGGTACACAGCAGGTAGGTGGGTCCCAGTTAATTATTTCTGTCTTCTCTTGACACACTAAAACATTCTGCTACAAGTTCTGTTTTCCCCTTTCCCCATCCTTTTAAGAAATCTACAACTGCTCTTTATTTAGAAGGCTCAGAGATGGTATTTCAGTGGTGATTACTACCCAGTGGTTGTCCATGACAACATGTAGCCTACTATTATTTGCAATTTATGTCTATCAGCAATACTTTATGACTGCATCTGCACTTACTGTCAGCTGAACAGTATTTAATTGCTTGACATATAAGATCTGTCGCATCAACAAACATGCAACCTCAGGCTCTATTATGCTTCCAATGATCTTCCTTCTTTATTATTTGTTCTGCTGCTGGAAATCAGTTTGCTATAATATGTTCAGTGCTCATGAACAATAAAATCATAAGGTGGTGTTAACCAGAACAAATTCTTGGCTGGAGCATAAGTTACTCAAGAGAAAGCAATGAAATTCATTTCTCCTTAAAGAGGCATCATGTTCCTTTGCATAGAAAAACTATATTTTCTTGGCCTATGCAGGTCCTCCCCCATCATTTTAGAATTCTAGTGGAGACGGAAGATCTAAATTTAAAAATGTATTAGTATCAATTTTAAAAGTTCTGTCTTCTGTCTAAAGTTTAAAGAATTGAAATATTAACTTATGTTAATATTTCCAGAACTATGAGAGTATTGGCAGTTGTATTCATTGGCTTGTGTTCAGACTTAAAACTAGAATATGTATTTATGAAGTCGAGCTTTACGCACAGCTTAAGCAGTATGTGGAAAATATAGCTTTTACAAGCTATTTATTGTAAATAAGAGGAAAGAACTCTTCAAGACATTTTCTAGTCCAATGACAAAGTGTTGTATTACAGGAAATAAGAAATGATTCACAAAACTATTTAAAAATATAGAAACCCTACTCATACTTGAACCCTACTCATATTTGAAGAAATCAAATGATAATAATAACAGTTGTAGCTGAAATGCTAAGTCACATCTCGAAGCATTGACCTGGTGGGAAGGCAACCCGAGGAAACTCAGCTGCATGCAATGCACCTGAGTGTCTGGAAAGGATGCATCCAGGACCTATCCCTTCCTAGATCTCATTTAAGGGTTGGCAGTGGAAGGAAGGCTGTCTCGCTGAAGATCCTTGTGTATCTGAGGTCTTCTAAGCAGCTTCTTTCCTGTTTCTGTGCCAGTGGCAGTTGTATTTGAACAAATCCTCGCTTCCTGTAGACTGGAACTTTGCTACTTTTCTATCATTGCTGCACTTTCCATAATGTAACAGTGTTACAAATATAAAATAATAAATGAAGATGAATTTTTGCTCGTTTTAGTTGTAAATGAATGTGAATATGGAACAAATATACAAGATGTTCTTTACATTCTTTGCTTTGGAATACGTTACATGACTCTTAATTGCCTTTCAGAATATTTGTGTCATAATTTGACTGAACAATGGCACCTATATATTTCCTCTTACCATCCTGTAAATATCTTTGTAACTCCCAAGAGACAAGCTTTTCTGTATCTCCAGTGAATTTCAAGAATTCTCACAGCATTCTGTGCCAGTAATTCACTGTTTCCTAACATACAGTTATAATCTATAACTCTCACAGCAATTTGAGCCCATTATTTTTTATTCTGTATCTCTCAGACACTGAGAACAGGCTATATTGTTTTCTCTTTACAACAGTTATACTGAGCACAAAATGTAGGTTATTCATGTGGCTAAAAATGCCAGCTTGTTAGAAAGTAATTACAAATTCTGTTCTTGCATCTCATAAGCCTTGTACTAGCATTTGTTTTGGTGGAGATGATAGAAGATGGAAGGCTTGGATTCTGATTAACAGGAAAACGTACAGTCAAAAAGTCACAGTTCAGGTTCCACTGGAAAGAAGGGAAAACTGAAAACTACTAATTTAAAACTTTCTTAGAAACACCACTGAATTGCCTTGGGCTATGTTCTTATGCATGTGTAGATATTAAAATATTTTTATTTCAGGTAACTCCCTCCTATCTCTAATTGTGTCATGTAGATTTTTATGTCAGGTAGTTACTTCTCTAGAGTCCTAAAAAATTGTCAGGTTTTGTCTAAAAATATGATTATTTTTTAGAAACCTTACTTGTTACTGCAAAATTAATCAGCAATATTAAGGAAGTAATTTTAATGATGATTGCTATTTTAATGGGGGCATATTTTTAGCTAAATCTGAAATGCAAGAATGCTTTATGGTTTGGAGAAACTTTGAGTACAAAACTGTAATATATCTACCAAGCATAGATATCTATTATCTTAGTTCAAATTACTAAGGTATTTATAGAACAGACCAGCAAGTGGCAGTACATGTTGCATATAAATCATGAATAATAAGACTAAAATCTCTCAAATGAAACTAAATAGGCAGTCAAACAACCTTTCATGTTCAGTCTTACTAATTTTAGCTGCCTTGCTAAGAATTGTAAAAGCTTCATTCCATATGACCTTATTTTCCTGGAAGGAGTAATCATCCCACATTTTAGGAATGATAGGGAAAAAAAACTCTCCTGTAACTGGTGGGATGCATTTGTGCCTCTGTTAATCAAAATGTGTGTACTCTACATTAGCTGAGATTGGAAGATGAAATTTTCCAGAGACTCTACTGTTATAAATTGCCATGACTCAAAAGATATTCCAATAAATAATCCCTGTCTAAGGGTAGCATATTGTAATGGATGCAGAATGCTTACTCCAACAGTCTTTGATCCCAGTACCTCTTATGTGAACTCCACTTCATGAAGTTTATTTTCATAGTTGAAATGTTAGGTGAAATCATAATATTTACTATTACAGATTTGTTCAAAGCTTGTGCAATATATCACTAGGCAACATTCAGTGAGGGGAAAAATAGAAAAAAAAAGTATTGTCTTCAGTCAGTCAGTCAGCTAAGAGAACAAATAGTAAATGTGTGTTTTTAGATATTACCCTCCTGAAAGCCCTAGTTGTATGGATACAGCATTATTAATAGAAGTATGCATTTCTTCTCCAGAAATATTTAGATGAGTGTAGCTTGTGACTGTAATGACTGACAGTCTTTGACATAAAAATAATCTTCGTACCCTAAAGGCAGAGGTAGGAAGAAATAACACAGGGAACCCTTGGTATCTTGAAAGAGCAGATCATCTCTGCCTCATGGATGACATTGCCGTGGGTGAAGGAGGTACATTTCTCCTGGGGCTCTTTTAACCCATTCCTTTCCAGTTTAGGATATCAGAGTTGTAAATACTGCTGATTTTGAATCTGAATGTTGGCATGTGGATATATCACGTGGCTAAGGAGACTAGTAGTCTTCACAAGACAGCTGTCACATTTAGGACAGCATAGAAATTACCTGTTTCTAGTGTTCTTCCTGGAATTGAAGATTATAGGGACACAGCTTGATTCCTGCATAAAATAAGGCAGTCCAAGCATCACATGAGGCATTTTTTTTGTGAAATGTAATTGAGTTGACTGAGAAAATAGGGACTACACTGTCTCAATTTCAGAAGATGTTTCTGCACTTTTAGATTACCAGAAGCAGTATACTATATAATTCTCTTATACAGTGATCGAGAACCAAAGGAATACATTCAGGTGCAGTAGGGCTAGGATTCAGACAATGTTCTGAATGTTATGTTTTATTCCCTTTTTTTTCTGTGTTTTATCCTGTTTCAGGAGTTTTCTCTCCTAAGAGTGTTCTGCTTTGTTTGGAATTATTTTTGAGAAAGTAGAAAGACAGACCATGACTTTTCATCACATAAATGAAAATCATTAGGCTGAAAGGGTCATTCTTTATTCTCTGAATAAACATGTATCCTATTTGAAGTGAAATATACCCAAAGGGAGGAACAAGGAGACACATCTGAATATGCACAAGACTACTGACTATGCATGTTTTCTCGGTGCACTTAGTGAAGTACACTTTTTCTGTGCTCTTAGATGTAAAAATCTGTTTCAAGCTCTTGGAAGAATGTTCCAAAAGCTAAAAAATGGGAGTGGGATTTGGGGCAAATTTTACTTGCTGACTTCAAATGGGAAAAGCTGCTTTTCTCATCCCATAGTTAGGAAATTCTTCTCCATATTGACCATGATGCAAACTTTTTCCACAAAGTTCTTTCTTAGCCAATCGATTCCCAGCCTCTGCTATTTTATAGGGTTCTATTGCTCCAGATATGGAACCTGTGTTTCTCTCTTATCACCTCTTCTCCAGTTTATTTTGAATCACCAAGTGTATCAAGATTCTCTGGACTGAGCATCTGTTGTCATTTGATGAGATTTATTGGTCATAGGGCTGTATCTGATCAACACCATAAAAGCTGGGGGGAAGAGAGAGAAGGCTTTCTTGAACCTTATTTTATAATACTTCCCTCAGAAGAAAGAGATAAAATTACTTTCATTTGACTCATTTTTCCGTTTTGTCACATAAGCTTTTTAATAAATAGGCTGTTACACAAAAGATTGACAGCATCATGAAATCAAGTACATTTAGAGTATTCCTAACAGTATAAGTGCCTCAAAGATTTTATTTAAGATCCCACAGAAGTAAAGCACAGATACCTAGATGATCAGACCAAGAACGTATTGAAATATTACTTGTTTGCAGGGATATTTATATCCATATTTCATCTCCATTTCCTTTCAGATGCTAAAGAGGATCTGAAAGGTTAAGGCTCTATCTGGTTATGCCTTCTGAATGTGGTTCACTGAATCTGATCTCAGTTGCACTTTTGTTGCTTAAATTAGAGGAGCCTCCTCTAATTCAAATTTAGTGATATATTACTTTTTCCTGAGATTGCACAGACATACATACCTACTGAGGACTTAGGCTAAAAGATAACATGTAGTCTGCCATGACTATATTTAATGGGTTAGAAAATGTCAATGTAAATAAGACTCAGACAAAACTAATACAACACTTCTTAGGGACTTATCATAGCTCTACCTATAGAACACTGAATAATTAGTTACCATGGCTGAAACGTCATAGTGAGGATTCCAGCCTTTCAGAAGGAAAGATTTACAGCATCACATAAATTCTTCTGCTATTGCTTTTTCTTCCTATAACAAAGGTAAGGGAATTCCCTGAGTGTGTGGTAGCTGGTAATGTTTATTCAGAGATATTTCACAGTTAGTATATCCAGGTGTTCTTTCTGATTCAAAGCTGAGGCCAATAAATGTGATGGAAAATATTAGCAAAATCTTAGCCAGATTCTTTCAATGCCTTTAGGTATCTGAATAAGACTTTCCTACTGGTACAATATCTTCTTTGTTCTCATTTCCCCAGCTTTTACACACCCTCTAATTACATGGCAAAGGGAGATTAAAAGGAGAACATATCCTCCAGTTATTTTCCTGAAACAATGATGAAACATTTAGAAAATAATAATAATGTGGCAAGTGTGAAAGAGTAGAACGACTACATGATAAAACGTTACTTTATCTGCTAATATTCCTTCCACAAGAAAAAAGGGTCATAGCCTAAAATGTATCAGGCCAACATGTCAAATTAGGAAAAAAAATACAAAAGTTCAGGCTGAACAATAAATAATATACATAACATATACGGAAATTCAAATTTGTTAGTAATGACAAAGGTATATGATTACATTTAGTTCCCTTTTTCCTTTTTTTCCCCCCTTTTTATTTAAAAGAAAATGTGTCTTTATTTTCAAGGTTGAGTTCTCCCAGCACTGTAAGTTTAACAAGCAACACAACTGTTAAGCTGGGGGAGTTTTCATGAATGAATCAGCAACAATTCATTACTATATCTGGAAATAAAATAAACCAAGTATACAACCACAAATACCATCAGACCCAAAAGAACAGCTCCTGGATCCTATGCTGGGTGCTGCTCTCATTCTTACCGTAGTTAGTAATTGTTATGCAAGATATCAACAATTCATAATCAGAAACTTCTTTTCATCACATGTATTCAGGAAAAAAAAAAAAAAAAAAAAAAAAAAAAAAAAAAAAAAAAAAAAAAAAAATCCAATATAAAATCCCAGTAAGCTGTTCTGCATGTTTCATGAATCAGATGAAAACCAGACAAAAATGTCATTTAGGTCAATACTTATCAGCTATAGTACAATTTGTGGACTGTGTTGTTTTCTACTAAAAGAAAAAGATGAGTGGGAAAGTAAATTGCTGAAGGGTAGGAAAAATGTTATGTTGAGTTCTAAATATAGAAATCTTTCTTTTTTTCCACCTTTTTTAATAAAAAAAATATTACCATCTGTAAGAACTATCTAGATCAGCATACTTTTGTCATGGAGTCTTGTTGACCTTTTCCATTATATTGAACATCCCATTCCAAGGCAGAAGAAATCTGTCCTTAGTTATATCTCATACAAACAGGAGGGAAAAAAAGCACAAATAAATAATCATTACACCCAGATAATTTAAAATAATTCATTACTAACATATCTAAATCTCTGACTAGCAACATATTAATTTAATGACTACTGCTAGATTATTTCTTGCTCTTTTCCTCTCCATAATAAAGAATAAAGATGCATTGAAGTGACATATTATTGTTTGCTGTTCACTTATATATATCTTTTTGGTTTGCATTAATGCTGTTGTGGAAATGTGCTCTCAGCTGAAAATGAATGTGACAGAAAGGAAGAGCAGGACGGAGTAAAAGAATAAATTCACGAGGAGGCCCTCATGAGAGCTTCAGAAAAAAAAAACTTTTTTGACAAGCTAATCATTGGAAAGGTTCTTTTCCCTATATTTTCTTTTATTATTATCATTGCTATTGGTTGGTTTGTTCATATATTGATTTATATTCAGATTTATGAATAACGCCACTGGAGCAAATGGAACAGAATTGATGCTGAAAACTATTTGAAAGAAATAATTTCAGAAATAAGTATAAGTGTTACAGCTTCATAATTGAAATTTGATTTTTTACATTCTTCAATTTTAATAAGCATCAAATCCTTCTTCTGATTGTTTAGAGTCATCAAAACACTTAATTCTCAGTTCTGCACAAATAAGGTGCACATGTATGACATAGTTTTTAAATTAATTTAATGATTAATGATTTATGATTAATTTTGGAAAATTTATTTCCTGGTAGGATCTTAATGGAGAAAGATAGGACTTAAATCAATATTATTTGTCTTTTTCAGGATTACTACATATTTATTTATTTATTTGTTTCTTTATGTGGTTTGTAGCAATGAGGCTGCTCTATAAACACTATTTAAGAAATCCAATGACCTTTCTCTACGAATACTAGATAACACTGAAGAAAAAATACCACTTGGATTAACATACCATAAAAAGTATTTTGTTTGCTTTTGAATGATGGATATTCTTATTTCAAAGGTGTTTTATAAGCCTTATTGTTATCCACTAAAGGCATGCACGTGCAAAAGTGAAAACCGCCCACCTATGTATCAACAGAGGGCATACTTTATTATATATTTCTACAGCATTTCAAGAAGAAACTGCACAGTAACCAACTACTCCAGCCTGCACTTGAAGAGGGTATTGATTCCAGATTTATGAGTTTTAGAGTCCTATTGCTGACAAACTCCGCATCTGTGAACACAGCTGTTGTCTTTACTCCCAGGGGACAAAAGAAGAGGAATTGCAGCAGCATAAGTAACATCTGGAAAGGCATGAGATTTCCTGCTTATAGACCTAAATAGCTATGCCAGCTCCTCTCAGCCTTCAGCAAGCCCCCAGAATACTGTGTTTGGTGTTTCTAAGTTATTGTTTGCCAAAGTGATATATAAAGTGTATATGTTTGTGTTTATGTGCATGTATATATATTTAAGTATTTTGAAAACTACGATTTTTCAAATCTAGAATGTATATAATATATATAATAATAATGCATGTATATATATTTATGTAAATAATAATGCATGTATATATTAAGTATTTTGAGAAGTGTGAGTTTTCAAATCTAGAAGGCAAAGCCAGTACTATAGGTATGTAGTAGGAAATTACAGGTTTTAATGTTACCATTCTTTTCTCTCAAGTTTGTAAAATAATAGAAAATTGTATTCACATAACCTAATGGAAAAAAAAGTGGAGTATACAAGTGTAAGTTAGATATCTTTCACAATAAAAATGTAATTTACTTTAAAAATGAACAAAAAATTAAGGCGGCAGCACATATGAGCTATAAAATATTGCATTTGGTGGAGTATAACTATGAAGTCACTGATTCAAGGCAAAAGAAGTTAAGACATTATAAGAAAAACTTAAAAAAAATAGAGAAAAGATGAGTTGATAGGGCATATAGTTAACATAACATATATATAACATAACATAGTTCAGGTATATGAAGAATAAGAAGTCAAAGAGAAGCTAGTGCTTCTAAGAGACAGAAACAATTTGTTAAAGAGAATGTTCCACTGAGACAAAGATCAGTAATTTTCCTCAGTGTCTATATGAAAGATAGAGGGATGGTACCAGAAGCCAGAAAATTATTTTCAAAACAAGGAAGAAGACATTCTATTGTTACGAAACATTCATATTTCTGGAAATAATTGTTGTACAGGTGAGTGGCATCTTTTTCAGAAAACTATAGAAAAATGCATAAATGCAGCTTTTATCAGAGGAACAAAAAGATTCATGACTGAAACAGGGCCCCAAATGAATTTGAAAAACACTGTGCCATGTTTAAAAAGTCACATTACGAAGTACATCAAAATGCAATGCTTCATTAATTATAAACAGATTTTTGCCTTTATGTATTCCAAATGAATTGGAAATTATATTTACTTGCATATATTTGGTGTATACAAATCTTTCTACTCTATTAAGCATTAATATTTGTGAACATTGTAAATGTGTTTTGTCAGTAGGCAATAGAAATCAAACAGAAAAAAATCCTGGCAAAGTCAAAGGTATTTTCTTAAATAAATCCAATTTCAGATGCCAGCATATTGTAAAGAAGAAAACTAGAGGAACTGAAGAGATATAAACGTTTTTGGCTGTTTTTTTTTTTTTTTTTTTTTTTTTTGTTGTTGTTGTTGTTGTTGTTGTTGTTGTTGTTGTTGTTGTTGTTCCATTTTGTTTTTATATTTGGCTCTGGAAGTGCTACAATAACCCAGTGGTGTAACTGGTACTGATATGAAAACTTCTGCACATAGTGTCTGCTAGTTGGATTTCTCGTGTGCAGTACAAGCATCTAGAATTTCTGCAGATATTCTAGTGACATCTTTCATTTACCTAGAATGTTACTTAAGACAACATACAAGCTTTTAGGAAACCTGCACTAAGTTTATGTAGGAATATAAGAACTAGAAACTAAAGACATGCATGATCAAGTACTGTAAAGCTTGTCTCAGATCTTATTCCCACAGGTACAAACATGGTAATTCAAACTGAACATGCATGTCAAACACGTACTTGCTGAAAAGCTAATATAAGTAGTTTGATTCTGATACTTGGAAAATGTAGTAAAAAGATCATAATGATATACTGGCAATTTGTTATGGAAATGCAAACAAACCGACTGTGAATTGGGTGTGAATGGGGCTATTGTCTCTACTTGGAAAAATAGGATACAAAAAATTGTGTGATTCTATGTAATACTGTGGAAATAAATACTGAAATAATTACAAAAAAAAAAAAAAAAAAAAAAAATCAAGTTAATTGTAACTATTTAGAATAGAGCAATAATTGAAGTCCATTTTAAACTAGTACAACACAGTATCAATTCAGTCCCCATTTCTGTATCACTTTGTTGCAAACTTCTGTTAATGTCAGTGCAAGCTTAAACACTTCATTCAATATGTTACTAGTGATCTATTTCTGAGGACAGCAAACTAGCTTAGTCGAGGTGACCACTTGAAAAGCCCTCATATCACCTCTCATTTTTTCACTCTATAAACCAGCATCATGTGAACACCAAGTCATCCATAAACTAAAAAAAAAATATATGAAAAGAGGAACAGGGAAATCAATAAAAGTGTAAGAAAGCAATAAAAATCAAAATTGCTTAGAAAAGGAAAGGCTGAAGAAATATATTAAATACCTTAAGCACGTCAATAAAGTGAAAGATATACTTCAAAACAGAATGAGAATTTAATAAAAATCAAATGAGAAACATATTTCAAAATACTGATTTGAAAACTAAAGGCATTTCTAAAATTTCTGCCAGGTCTCTGAAAATGGGACCAACTAAAATTTCTGCAGCTTTAATCCACTCAAAATATATTTTGTTTCTTCTTTGAGGAATGTTTTTTGTTTTAGTCTTGAGACTTTTGTTTGCCTATTTGTTTGTATTGTTTTGCTTTTTAACGTTTGGATTTCTTTGCAAGAATTGTATCTGTAAAAATTTGCACTAAAAATAAAAGCTGTGTTTTGTTTGTAATCTCATACTGACAAAAATCTGGGGCCTTAGAAGCATGAGAACAGTGCACATAAATTGTTAGGCACTGTGGAAGTTAACAGATAAGTTTTGATTTCTCAGTGCTGCAGTAGAAGTACAATGGGTGGTAATACCAGTCTGTCTGGATAATCTTTAAGGTTGGTTTTTTTTTTTTTTTTTTTTTTTTGGTTAGCAAAGTTCCCAGTTTAAAGCTACAGATCCTACAAATAAGCTTGCATATACTCACTTCTGAAGTACTTATTGAGGCGGAGGATGGTGGTGCATTTTAGCATTTCTAAGTGAGATAAATGTTATTGAACTTGGAACAAAAGTTATTTAGGAAGACCCATGATTTTGTGGAGGAGATAATTAGATTTGGTCATGACCACCTGGATGAGATTTGGAAGAACTCGGAGCATTTCTAGAGTAGGCTATAGGAGAGTCAAGAAAAAGAGCAAACAAGGCCAACATCTCTACAGGCAATATGAACTGCAAAATAATCCCACCAGTCCACAGTGAAGACTTAAAGTATTTCTGTGCCCAAACTAGTTTGTGTAAAACAATAAGTAGAGGCATCTAGCACAAGCGTAGGTATAGAGATCAGTGTGACAGCAGGGTGGGTACAAGGAAAACATGCTCACATTGGCCAAAAGTCTAGATTATCCATCCAGATTATCCAAATGTTGTCACTTCTTTTAAAGTGCTGAGCCTGAGTCTGGGCTCAACTAAGTAAAATTTATCAGCGTGCCATTAGCAAATAAGTTGTGGCACATTTTTTTCTCCATGAAAGTTACTGCATTCCAAATAATTATCAGGATGTTTTGAAACATGAGTGAGATTTATGCATTTCACAAAGGCTAGAATTGGCAAAATAGTCTGCTTCATTTTCCTGTATCAGCTAAAACATTATATGAAATCAGTGCAGAGAGAACTGATTTTGAAGGGATTTGGATCAAAATCAATTTAAATATATATATATATACATATATATAAAATTTTGAACAGTAAAACAACAATTTTTTGAATTATTAGAAAATACACAACAGTTGATGGAGAGAGGCAAATTATAAATTCTGTAAGTACAATCTCTGTATTAAGATTAAGATGGGTTAAGTGACAAAATATGCTGCCATCAATTTGGCATTATGAAATTTCATAGCTGTGTGTTTGTTTGGTTGTTTTGCATCTGTTATTTTTTTGTTTATTTATTTCTACAAGGACAGAAATGGAAGCCTAAAATGTAAGCCAAGAAGAAATCATTTAAATTATTATGTAAAACCTCAGAAATCACAAACAAAACAGTTGCGTACTCCTACTACATTCTGCATTTTCAAATAAGACATTGTCTCCCTTTTTGCTTACTGGAAATCAGTTCAAAAACTTCCTCGTGCTGGTGCAGTAGTGAATAATCTATGTTCATAAAGAGAACATAGCTATGAGGCCATATGAAATCTTGTGTGACCCAGGGCGACAGGAAGAAAAATGGCAGTGTTTCCACAGAGTACTTCATGTTCATTATTATCCAGTAAGACAAGTGAATTCTGCTCTGAATAGATGTGGAATCTGTAGCACAAGATACCAGAATAGAAATGATTTATAATTTATTTGTACCAGAAGGTTCAAGTGAAGAAAGGAATTTTTTAAACCAGAACCTGGTTAAATATTAAACCATACTAAGAACCAGTAATACTGGACAAGGTATTAAATCTTGTTCTAGAAGCAAGCAAAAGAAACCCTACAATCTACAATCTCCTAATCAAAGAAGGATGTGAGTGCAAAGCTACAATTAGTCAGGGTCACAGAACATTTAATTGTACAGAAGTTCAAAAAGTTTAAGTGTGAACAAAGTATGTGTAGTATATACTTGAACAAAGAAAATTATATTTTGAATTCATATCCTGCAAAATTCTCAGTAGTACAAAATAGTCCTCCAAAGACATAAAGATATACAAAAATAGCTCATTTATAACTCAATGTGATGCACAAAAAAAGAACATCATAACACATATTGTTTGAAAAGAAAAAAAAGCAAAAAGCACTTAAGGCAATATTCACAGAGGTAGGTTGTCTTAGTATCATTCTAAAAGTAAGTGGTGACTAGTTCCTTGCTGATAGCAAGTTCTAAGGCAGTTGTCTGTTCTCTAGAAAGGGAATATTTGGAATTATCCTTTTCCTTCTGGATTTTTTTTTCTCAGATTAATGTACTACAGATTAGTAAATAAGTGGAGATAGGGAGATTCTCATATAGTACTTAGTCGTATCACTTGGGAACTAAAACTCTGTAGGTCTATGAAAAGTAGGAAATGTCACCACACAAAAGTGATTTCATGTTGGAAACTGATTTCCATTTCCTCTATAAAAAGAAAACCCCCCCATAGGCTGTGAGTCTATGTGCAGCAAATGAAGAGAAGGACTTCTCAATAAAATGCCTTAGAGGTATATGTAACATATATGTGATTAACTCAGCAACAACTGCAGATTTATCTGCATGTAGAGCTACAGTGTAATTACCCTAAGCTCTTTTTGCAGTTATTTAACATCAAGTTAAGATAGTAGGTTGTATTTGAGAAACAACTCATCTATTTTAAAATAAATGCCTAAAACAGATTAGGTTATAACCAAATTGACTACAAACCCAGTTTATAATGTAGTTATCTGCATGTAGGTGTGTAAAGTTAGGCTATGATTTTTAGGCTAGAAGAATTCTTGGCGGAATTACCTTTTTATTCCTTAACTTTACACCTTCAGTAGTGATGACATATGCGATAAGATTCTCAGGTTTTTTCTTCTCTTGAATTCATTTTTAAATAAAAGCTGGACATGGGTCAATTCTATTTATCATGAATGCACACAAAGTTGTAGCAGTTATATTCTTTTCTAAAAAGAGCTGTGAAGGAAAGCTTGCTAGTGTTGCCTATTCAAACAGATTATTCTGTAGCAATTATTTGGCTTCTCTGTTCTGTCATCTTAACAAGAGATGCTCTGTAATGTGTTGTTATTCCACATCCCAATGAGTTGGATATGACAACTTTCCTCAGAGTTCTCTCCAATCACTGCAAGCTCAGATTCTGCTAACTCTCAGAGCTTATACAAATGATGTACTACTGTCTGCTCTGGGTATCAAAAATGGACATCAGTCATGCAGCAGTCAAAATCTGAACTGTACACTATGACAGAGAGAAAGGAAACATCCATCCATAACATTTCTCAGTAATAATCCTGATGGTAATGTATTTTAAAGTTAAAAAGTCTTTGTCTTCACCTTCATGGAGGGTGCAGTTTGGGTCTCAGAAGCTCTATGTTGCAGACAAGTGTATGTATGTACATATATATATGTGTATATGTGTGTATGTATGTATATATATACGTATGTCTTCTGAATTTACATCTTCAATAATTCTGTGTAAAATATGAAAAATGTTAATGTTGACTTTGTCCATATTCACAATATTTCACAGTAAATGAGCTTTTTAAGTTAGAAAGAATGTTTTAATGAATTTGGCAATGAAGCAAGGACTGTCATATTTGAAGATTCGTGTCTATCAGATGAATTCCTCAGCGACTATAAAAAGGGAAATATCACTCCCATTTTTAAGGTGGTAATAAGGGAAGATCTTGAGGACAGAGTCTAGTGAGCCTTATGTCTCTGACTAGGAAGATCATGGAGCCAGTCTTTCTGGAAGTTATCTTAAACTCTTCTGAGACAAGGAACCAGTATGTCTTCACCAAGGGCAGATCACAACTGACTCATATGATGGCCATCTAAAATGGAGTGATGTGGACAAAGGAAGTGAACTTACGTTGTCTACCTGGACTAGTGCAAGGCCTTTGGCATAGTCTCACACCATATCCTTAGCTCTAAATAGGAAAGATATGGGTTAAAAGCCTGGACTATTTGTTGAATAAAGAGTTGTTTGGAAGGTCACAGACAGAGGGTTGTGGTCAGTGGTGACCTTGCAGTATGTAGAGGGGAGCTTATAAGCAGAAGACAGACTAAATTTTTCGTGGTCAGATAGAGATAAGACTAGGGGAATTGGTTTTAAATTAAGAGAGGGCATATTTAATTTAGATGTTAGGAATTATTTTTTCATTCACAGGTTAATGAGGCACTTGAACAAGCTGCCCAGAGAATTTGTGGATGCCCATGTCTGGAGGCATTATGATACACATTTCTTTAAAATTAAGATATTTCCCTGCTTCAGAGGAGGACTCTTAACAATGTATGATCATGATAATCATGGTAACCCAGTAACTCTTAATTTCAGAGTACTGTTCGTAAAATTAATATTACTGTTAAGTTGCTTCTTTCATTGTTGCTTTTATGAGAGTTTCATTTTGGCAAACATTTCTTACCTGAGCAATAGTTTTTAAAATTTGATTATCCTCCGATTATTAAGACCATAGGGCGCTTCCAGCTATAATTAGTGTTAAAAATGTTTTGTCTAATTTCATGACTCCAAAATGTTGATGTGGATAATAGATACATAATATACATAATTATATATAATAATAATATGTACATAATTATTCTATTGCAATTAATTTGACCTAAAATAATATGATTAGCAGATTTTCTTACAAAATCAATATTAAACATATCTGCTACCTGAATTTTCTCTAATAATCTGTGATTTTAACTGGTCCCATTTATTGTAGACATATCATTTCCCAGTAAATGTGGGCCATAATTTTGGTTCTGGACCAAGTTGCCCAGATTCCCTCTTGCAAATCTTTCTAAATGAGCATAGCAGTACCGAGTAGTTCAGAATGATCAGTCCTTTCAAGATCAGAGCAAATACTTCTTAATGGGGTGACTGGGAGAAAAAAGTACTGGAGACTAGGATCTGTAAAAGCATATTAAGTGATGCTTAGCAGATAGATATGTGAATTGATACATACAGACATTTAAAGATGGAATTGTGGAGCTTGAATTATTCAGTACAGAGGAATAGCTGACACTACTCACATTATAAAAGAAAGAAGGTGAAGATATGAGGGAATAACTTATCTTTACTGGAAAACTGGACAGATCGAAGTGAAAAAGAGGGAGAAAGAAAGAGGAAAAGCAGATGAAGGTGAGGAAGAAAGGAAAATGCAATAGTCAAGTTTAAACCTAGAGAACATCAGATATTTCTTGAAGATATTAGCAGTTAGATGGGAATAAAACAGGGAAATTTCACTGAATAAGCACACCGAAAAACCTTCTGGTGATTATATGATAGCATTAATTTAATGTGAATAATTCTTTTTAATTATCACAGAATCACAGAATCACCAAGGTTGGAAAAGACCTACAAGACCATCCAATCCAGCCATCACCAATAGTTCTCACTATACCATGTCCCTCAACACAACATCCAAACATTCCTTGAACAGCTCCAGGGTTGGTGACTCCATCAACTCCCTGAGCAGCCCATTCCAGTACCTGACAACTGTTTCAGGGAAGCAGTATTTCCTAATGTCCAGCCTAAATCTTCCCTGGTGCAGCTTGAAGCCATTCCCTCTAGTCCTATCACTTGCTACATGAGAGAAGAAGCTGACCCCCAGCTCACTACAACCTCCCTTCAGGTAGTTACAGGGAGCAATAAGGTCTCCCCTGAACGTCCTCTTCTCCAGACTGAACAATCCCAGCTCCTTCAGCAGCTCCTCATAAGGCCTGTGCTCCAGACCCCTCACCAGCTTTGTTGCCCTTCTTTGAACCCGCTCCAGGACTCAGTGTCTTTCTTGCAGTGAGGGGCCCAAAACTGGAGACAGCACTTGAGGGGCAGTCTCACCAGTGCTGAGTCCAGGGGGACAATCACTTCCCTGTTCCTGCTGGCAACAGTGTTTCTGATGCAAGCCAGAATGCCATTGGCCTTCTTAGCCACACTGCTGGTTCATGTTCAGCCGAGCATCAGTCAATACCCTCAGGTCCATTCCCTCTACACAGTCCTACAGCCACTCTGCCCCAACGGTTATGGTTAATAGTGAAATTTTGCTTTCCTTGGAAAAAATGAATTACAATTACAATGTAATTGTACCATATCCTGGAGTCTAACCCATCTGCCTTGCTACTCACATAGACTTTTATTCCCAATGTGCTACTGGGAAAGTGCATAATTTAGTTTGGAAGCTTGCAAAAGGAAAACTGTGGACCAGTACAGATGGCCCTGCACAAAGCTCCATGCCTTCAGTAGACAGTAAGGATATTTAAAGAATTAATTATGTTTGATGCACTCCAGTGATTTTCAAAGCCAAATTAAATTGATCTTTAGAAGAATCCTTACGAACCAAGAAGAATTTATTTAGAGACACCATGATCACAAGAAAATGCATGAAAGTCCTCTTGTGTCTCCCTCTCATGCTGTTTCAATACTAGAATACACTCATATTGGAAATGGCTCTGCTCTGCACTTCATCTCTTTGTCCTCTCCAAAGAGAAGGAATATGTTAAGAAGACATAGAAGAATCAGTTTCCCTTTGTATTTGTGTCTGCTCCTTATAGAGAATTAATGACTTTGTCTTCTCTCTTGTAGATCAGTTTAGAGCCAAGGCCATCAGCTCTCTAAACCACCAAGTGCAGCTGTAGATTTGTGTTTTCCCTTCATGCAGCCATTGGATTTCCTGTGTTATGTTACAATACCAGAGAGTTCCTCTAGCAAGCTACTAAGAAGTATACCATGGAATAAAGTTTAGTTCAAAATAACCCCATCCTTTGATTTTTCATCTCTATTCCAGGTGTTTTTCTTACTGATTTAGTTATAGAATAAAATATTCCTGCAGGAAATGGCCTGTGCTGATCCAAACAATCAAATGAATTTCCTTTTGGCAGAAATTGCAGCTGCAGCTGTCAGGATAAAATACTTGCTGAAGTAACATTTCTCAAATATATAAGATGATTTAAATGCATTCTTCTCTGTCATATTTGCCTTTAACTTGTTGGGAAGAGAGCAAATGGCAGTGTATTTTGTAGTATTTATTGATTAAATCACTGGCTTTGAGTAAGGTTTTTTTCCAAGGACACAAAAATTTCATATTATTTCACAGGTGTGTAACTAAGATGCATAAAACAGCAACTATGAATGGAACATGTTTTTCCTCCTTGACAATTTAGAAAACACTAGTAGGAAGAAAATGATTTTTTTTTTTTCCTAAGCACTTTCTCTATCTGTCTTTTTTTTAAGCTTTTTGCTTTTTGCTTTTTTTTTTTCTCTTTTCCCCCCCTTTTTTTTTTTTTATCTTTTCCCTCACCTATTTTTTTATTTGTTCCTATTGTTTTTTTCCTTTTCCTTCTCTCAACCCCCTTCGTCTTCTCTTTCCACTTCTTCCCTTTCTCTCTTCCTTCCTTCAGCAAGTTTCCTTCATGGGAAAAGACAAGCAGAAAAAAGAAACAGCCCACACTGTGATGCCCTTACAATTTGCTAGAAGGCTGACAAGTGAGCTTGAGTCTACGATTATTCAGTTGCTGGAAAGCCTGATGGAAGTAAACCCAGGAGGCCACATCTGTGAGTGCATGCGGTGTGGAGCCACCTTCTCACACTACAGAAAAGTATGTACTCTGCATGAAAAGGGGGAAAATAATCTGTTTGGTGGATCACTATGGAAACAGATTCATTATCTCTGCCAAACTACAGAAGACAGTACAGTTTGTGATGATGACTCATTTTGACTGAAGCAGAGGCCTTTAAATGATGTTGATAAAGCAGAAAAATATATAAAAAAAGAAGTGCTTTAGAAATGATCTAAGAAAATATAATATGCCAAATTCACATCACTGAGAAATGTATAGTTTATTCTGAGTTTGGAGTGAATTGAGGTCACAAAAATTAGGAAAATTAATGCTGCTTAGAACATGTTACTGTAAATTATATTTTATGCACAATTCTAATCTTCAAGGAATTTACCTATACCAAGATTCTGTTTGGAGAAGTCTTTTTTTTTGCCTGTGATATCTTGAAATAGAAACATTGTGAAAAGAGACATTGCATGATGCAGGTATCAATGCAAGTGAACTTCATTTGGAGATCTGCTTTATCCTTTTCTCTAAATTACCTTTTTCCAAACTGTCAAGATTATAGGGGTACAAATGATATGCCTGCACAGCTTGCAGTCTATGAAACATAGCTTAATCTCTGACACTTACTGGATTAATGTTTGCACGTATAATTGTAGAATGATTCTTCTTGAAATACTTAAACTAATGTGGGATTTATAAGTTGCATATAGCTTGCCAGAAACCACAATTTCTTTAACATCATTCCTGACTTACCAAAAAAAAAAAAAAAAAAAAAGGGCAGATTAAATACAGCAGTGTTCCTTATAGAAGAGGTTATTGGATTCATTGTAAACTCTTTTTATTAGGGCAGTTCTGTTGTGTGGCATATGATCTAAGGAAATGGTATTTCATTATGGAAAATAGAGCAATATATCTTTGTTTTACAGGTTATAGTCTTTCTATCTACGGTTTTTTTTCCCCCATGGTGTTATCATGTTTTATTTACTGTAACACCTTAGTCACAAGGGGAAAGAGAGTATTGAAATCCATAGGGATCTGGCCGTTTAAAAGTTGGCAATGCAAGGCAGCGTGAACATAGATCTTTATAAAGTTCCTTAACACAAAAAGCTGATAACAGATTGGATAAAAACTCCACCAGTAAAAAAATATTGCCAGTGGTGGGTCTGTTTGTTTGCTCTCTTTAATAGAAGTGCAAACATCCTGAAAATATTGTTATGTACCTTGCGACTGTGTACACTGTACATTTTATTATTCAGACCTTTTGACTGGTAACTAGAAACAGATGAGACTCCTAGAAAATAAATATTTAATCCAGCAGGCCAGTAGCTAATATTTGAGCTCATATTTAGTGAAAGTATAATGGCAGTTATTATAAGCTATTGATAGTTGTATGAAACTTATGCCTACAACATTTCTACCCAGCCTTCAATTTTCACAAATGAGCCCTTTGCAGTTAAGAATTTTCTTACCTTGATGACCTCAAATATAATCTTTACAGAAGGTTAGAAGAGAACGAAAAATCTCTTCAGCTCTTTTTTAGAAATGTCAAGTTGGAAAAAATATGCTCTCTCTTTGGTATTTCTTCTCCTTCTGTATTTCTCAGAAATTACTCTCTTTAAATTAAAACTTAAATGAATAAGAAGTGCTCTCCATGAAGTGGAACTTTCTCTAGCTAGAAAAAAACAGCAATTTAAAGGTATAATTAAGTAATAAATTTCTAAATCATGCTGAGCACCTCAGTAGGTGTAAAGAAAAAGACAAGCGTGTTATCAAGGCCAGATAATGTAAAGAACCCATTAGAGACATCCGTTTACTTACTAAACTAAGCTGAGTACAAAGGCCTAACTTCCACTCATTTTTGAATATCATATTGCATTTCCTCCTTTGCAACAAAGCCTAGGAGGTTTGTACACAGTTAAGATTTTGCATTTTTGATGGAGAAATTGTGAAATTTCTGTAAATAAAGTATAGAAATTGTTTGAAGACATTTTTTCATGGGGCACAAGCCTCCAACTTGGAATGGAGCTCTTACATAGGTCACGTGAGGACAGGAATGATAGTCAAGGAATGTAGGAGGAAAAAAAGACTTGTGCTTTTTCAACAAAAAGTAGTCACTGAGTTCTTTAGTGGTCATATCCTCTTTCCTAACTTATATGTCAAAAGGTGAGTAAAATTGGCTATAGCATTCACTAAGAAATGCCTTAACTGTTTTCCCAAACATGAGGGTTATCTGTGCAGTGCAACGACCAATCTTTCTGTCTTCCAAAAAGTAGCTGTGTCTAAATGCCTTATTGTAAGGCAGTAGAAATCCCTTATGTTTCTTTTTTGGAGTACATCTTGTATCCTTCTAAAATGTTACCACAGTACTAGGTTCATTGTGAGATTAAAACCTCCATTGTTTCAAACAGCACAATAAAAAAATAAAATAAAATAAAATAAAAATTGTTTACTCAAAGGAACTTCAAAACTTCTTATCATAGAAGTTTGACAATGAAACTTTATACGATGCAAATGCTGTAGACATAGAAATCCTATTTAAAAGTCAAACTTTGATTACTTGCCTGCAATGGGCCAAAGTGTGGGAGATATCAAGGACTCAGTCTTTTCTGTTGATCATATGGGGTTTGCTAGCTGTATTTAATATTATTATACCTTACTGTTTACAGTGTAATCTTGGGCAACTTTGGAGGTCAGAACAGGGCTACTCTTACGATATCTATCAGGAAAACATAAAATATAAAGCATCGCCATCTTCTAAAAGTATGGTACATTAGCTGGGGAATAGCTTTGCTGGGCATACTTTTTCTTCTTCAGTTTTCCTTAAAATAAACTCATAAGCTTAGAAATCATGCCTTATGTTTTTCTGCCTCATTCATGTTTAGAATTATTTAATCCACGTGTAATCATAGCACTTGCATATACAGTTTACTGTGCAGTCATTTGTTACTCAGCTCATTTGTTTATCAATTAGTGGAAACCTGAATATTTTACTTTATATAGCATAATGCAATTGACATAAAGAATAATGGAACTTCTGGCACTTCTGTGGCTATGTGGATGAAATGAGTATGCAAGTATAGCAAAGGATTAGGTGAGAAATCTAGAAGTTTACATCAGCAGTAAATTCAAAACATTGTTGTCTATACCTTAAGTTTTACAGTGATGAAACATGTAGCATGGCAATTAAATTATTAGTCTTTTTCCAGGGGAAAAATAAAGTGAGGGGTGGGTGGGGGGAAAGAAAAAAGAAGAAACCATTGAAATCTAAATCCTCACTACTTAATACTGCTACAGAAGACTAAAAAAAATAAAATATTTCTCCTTATTGAAATCTATAAATCGGCATTTATGTCAGTAATAATGGAATGTACTGTCTTTATCTCACTTACAGCATATTATCCCTCGTTCTCCTGGGATATATTTCACTGTCAATTCACATTAGGCCATTAAAACAAAAATAACTTTGTAAAGTTTTAATGGAAAGTATTTTTTATTGTTGTTTCTCTGGGTAATATAAAATGAAGAGTCTTGCTTTTCAACTTGGTATGGCATTTCTCATCACTGATTGATATTCTGTGCCATATAACCAGCTAGATACACAAAGGGTTCAATTCTCTTGTGTCTTTTTTCTGTTTCATCAGCATCTCAGTTCCTCTTGTCTCAAGAGGTATCCCAGTAACACCAATTATTTAAAGTTTATAGGAAAATACATCTAAAGGCTAGACTCTCATGATTGGAGTTTAGGTTTTTCTTGAAATCATTGTTACATATTTGTATACATCATTGCTGCAATAGAAAATTGTTGAGTGAGGTTAAACAGCTTAAAGATTTTGTTGTGATCTCAGGATGTTTTGAAAGATTTTAGGTAGCATTCTCATCAGGCATTTTGAATTGTCATCATTCTGTTATTTCTTTTAGCAGCCATTTAAGTCTCATAAATGCAGTCAACAGGACATGATTAATGAATTTAAGGCTCATAAATTAACATAATTTATCTTTTGACATCTCTGTAGGATATCTGTTTCTTTAAATTACTGCAACATATATAATTTACTGTACATTTTTCCCTGTTTTTACAAAGAACCATTTTGAAGGGTTTGAGGAATATGTGAATAAATAAATTAACACAAACAACTTGCTTGTGGGAAAATTAGCCTTTTTTTCTTGCTGAGAATAATATATTCTATATCCTTCCTAGACAATCCCATACATAAGAAGTACATCCTAAATCTACTCTCTGTAGGACTGCTCCAAATTTTAAATGGAAATAAGCAATTGATTTTTATGTTTGTAATTTTTTGGTCTCATGAATTGCTTTAGAGAAAATTTATTGTGTAGTATGTGAAATGAAGCTTGCTTTACCAATATAGTAAAAGTAAACCTGGTTAAATTATTCATTTTCAAAACATCTAGTTGCAAATGTAGCCCTTTTTGTATTAATTAATCATAGACACAGAAGTCCTAATTTGTAAAATATATCAAGTTGTCCTAATTCCCTATTTTGTTATACTAGTTGTAGGTGGATGTACTAAAATAGAGAAATCTATGTACTATAGCAGAGTATAAAATAATTGTTAAAATTAAAGTCATCACTATTGCTCATTAGAACTTACTAATTAATGCTTACTAGACTCCTGTTCTTTGAAAACTGCTTAATAGTAATGCCTGCAAGCTG
Organism: Tympanuchus pallidicinctus; assembly: GCF_026119805.1. Lineage (NCBI taxonomy): Eukaryota > Metazoa > Chordata > Aves > Galliformes > Phasianidae > Tympanuchus > Tympanuchus pallidicinctus. The sequence continues at coordinate 70,907,099 of NW_026294747.1, read as the reverse complement.
TGGCCTTTGGTTAGAACAGCTGCTCATTTTTTTCTCCTAGTTTTTTTTTTTTCACCCTATGGGGGTTGTTTGATACGAGACATTTTAAAGTTAGAAGGAAGCTATTAGGTCCATTGCATTTTCCTTACAGAAACATGTGTGAGCCTGTTTTCAGGTTGTATACAGAGAGAGAGTCTGTTCTTTACTCTCTGCTGTGTGTTTCATATATAAACTCAGCAGTTGTACCTCATATGCTTAGCTGTCAACACTTCAGGGAAATATTCAGTAAATCAAATTATGTCCATACCCTAGTATACATGTTAAACAAAGATTAACTCTGCATCAGTTTTATTTACAGAAACATGAACTTTTTCCTCTCTTGTACCTTTAAATGTAATCTAGTTAAATTCAAGAAACTTAATATCACAGTAGGTATTAGAACTTAAGTGGAATTAATTCTTTTTAATTTGTAGTCTTTTCCATAAATATCACTTAGGAATCAGCAAGTATTTACATGGTATCAGTCAGTTGATTTTGACTTAAGCCTCATTTTTCTTTTGTTGATGATGCAACAAAGTTTTCAATAGTAATTACATGAAGTACAACCAATCAATCAGCTCTTGCTTTACCCTTCTGAGATATTGGGAATATGCTCTGCAGCATCTTCTCCTATGTCACTTGCTTGGTGTAGAAAAAGACTATGGACCTGTAGCTCCCACCTTCCTCCTCTGAAGGCATTACTAGTTTTTCAACTGTATTGTCTTCTACTCTGAGACTTGACTGCATTGTCAGGTTTCGTATTCATTTGAGGGCAGGAATATCAGCAACATCTCTGCCAGTTTTGCTCAAGAGTAAAGAATTTATTTTGGTAGATGGATGGAAAATGGATTCTCAACTGTACTGTTAAAGCAAAAATGCCTGAGGGTAATTTGACAACTAACAGTTGTTCAATACAACAGCAAAAATTTGAACTTCTTTTGTTTTCTTTAGAGCATCAACTATTCAAACAGCTAAGAAAATGTACTACGTTGCATCTTCTAAATATAGAGGGCGTAAGTACACATTAGACACATACTTTGAATTACTGATAGGTTGGACTTTGAAGAGCTGCAGAACAAAGAAATACACTGAGAAATCATTTGAGTCCTGTTCAAAATAAAAAAAATACATTACCTGTACTTTATCTCAAAGATTTATAGTTGCATTCTATGGTTTATTCGAATATTTGTAATTGCTCCTAATTTATAAGTGATACTCCCACAAAAACCTTGAAAGTTTGCTTTTATGCAGTAAGGTTAGTCAATAATTCATGAAGAGGATTATTTCTTACAAAAGCATATTATTTTTTTCCCAGGACTCAACCTTAAAACCCACAATACATGGGATTAGAGTTTAACTAAGCCAATATAAAAATGTATAGCTTTTTATGCTCTATTTTAATACTATCGTTGTAATTAAAATACTCCATAGTGACATAAATCAATATTTTGAAACTGCAGAGCCTAAATGAAGATATTTAAACAGAAGTAGTTCATTTTTCAGAAGTATTGAGCATTTAGAGTTTGACAACATGAGAAGTCAGTGCTTAGTACTGCTGTAATGAATACTGGTAAATTCAAAGAAGAGCCTATTCCTCAGCATCCAGAAGCAAAATTAAATTCAAGGACTCTCCCCAGAGAAAGAAACTTATTGCAAGTCTTGCAGAGGACTTCTCAGCTAGCTATTTGAGTAGCCAACTGCAAATTCCCTGCCTTTTTTCCCTCACAGATTTAGGGAATCTCCTGGCTAATGATGGCACCTTTTTTCATTTAGATCTAACAGTGATAAACATTTTTGTTCCAGTGGAAACCTAAGCCTGTTGATCTTTATCAAAAATGAAAATAAAAACACAAGCAAAATCAAACAAAAAAAGTTGCCTGCCTGTCACATGTTTTTTACTAATTCAGTGTGCTCTGATTGCCGATAAGAGGAAGAAAAAAAGTTGAGGGAATATTTTAAATCGTACTGCACTTCAAATACATATTCCATCTGCCTTGGAACAGGAATTTGAACCCAAGTTTCAGATGTTCCAGGCTAACAATTTAATCTGCAGAGTGTGAACTGTTTGAGACTTCTGAAATGTCTCCTGTTGGATTTTTTTCCACAACATTTCAAAGGTTAGATATTCAATGGTATAAAAAATTCCATCTTGCTAATAACTTACACTAACATTACAGAGTCACATACTTTCTCTGTCTTCTGGCTACCACTCTTCGTATTTCCCCTAATTTTGATATACAATGATTACTTATTAATTCATACCAATGCAAATTCAAATGGAATTCAAAGAAGTAAGAATTGCATTCTGGAATTATTTTCTAGAGTAAGTAAAAAGACAAGTTTTTTTAGTGGTATATTTCATGTTATTGAAACGTGAATTTAGTTGCTAAGGAGGAATGAAAGCAAAAGATATAACCCATAATATTTTTTGCACATACAGGCCCACTAAGGTACTGCAGCAAAAGTTCAGAACAGAAAATTTGAGATTTCTACTAGAAAAAAAAATGTTTATTTTGTTCAGATTTTCTAGGACACAGACTTCCCTGAATGAGAAGAAAATATATTATGATCCATTGCTATTTACATAAGAGATCCAAATACTCGGAAAACTGCAAGAGTTTCCTAATTAAATATTTCTATTTAATCTATTTAATTAAATCTAGTAATTTCTAGCTTAAGTTATTGTATAGGATCAAAATATTGTTACTTGACAATCTTAGCAATTTTTTGCAAAGATTTCCTCAGCTGAGTCTGGATTTGTGAGCATGTTTATTTAGATTAAGTTAGGAATTTCTTAGTATAAGACATAAATCTATAGCATTCTACGTAAGGTAGCGGGTTTTTTTTGGTTAGTTTCACATGGAGATTATTCTCAAAACTTCTTAGCCTAGGAATTACTATATAGAGGACAGTTACTTGATAGAAACTTTTAAATTCTCTGGACTATTTTCCTTCATCATTACCTAGTAACGTTGCCATCTAGTTAAATAGATCTCCTTTGCTTCAATAAATTGTCATCTTTCTTATTTGTTCTAGGTTACTTTTAAATTAACCAGAAATGTCATCCTAACTCTACCACAAATAAATTTTTTAAATCTTCTGATACTTCCCCACCCCAACACCCCCCACTTCCAGCCGTTTGTCTCTTTTTCTGAAACTACACAGAATAATTACTAACCTTATAGAGAAAGATGGTAAAGGTGAAAAGTTTACCAGATCTGGGCACTTATGTGACTCTGTCAACTGAGCATTCCTGATGGCCAAGGACAGAGGATGAAGCCTCATAGTGATAGCTGGAAAAATCTGTGTGGAAGGAGGTCATGGAAGAACTGCTCCATGTTGCCACAGTTCTGATGTCATGAGTGAGTTACTTTATCACTTAATTCTACTTGTACTATATCATGCCATGTTTCCAGTGATTTTGGTGTCTGATTGACCCCTATTAATCAAAGCTGTGAACATACTTTCCATTTGAGCACCTCAAACTTAAGATCATTAACACTAACATGAAATAATATTGTAGATGACTCTAAGATAGTACATCAGTTTTGAAAATGCAGCATCTTTGACTCAGCAACGTAGCTCAAATATTCATAACAGCATTCCTCAAAACAATTTCTAAACACAAAGTTAATATATGGGAGATATTCATCTCACTTTTAAATTTAGTTATCTAAATGCTAGTTTTCTAAGTCTAAACCTCTTAACTTTCACTGTAGTCAGTGGAAAAGAAATAGAGCTCCAGTGTGCTAGAGATGACATTATAAGGTAGGTATGTGAATTGTTGAGATAGTTCTGAACGCGACTTATGACTCATTAAAATTAGTGAGAAGAGTTTATGCTTTGAATCTACGCCCTAATGTCATTTCTTCAATGTAAAAACTTAAAGCATGCCTGAATTGAGGCATTTGACTTTTGACCAGTTACGTTTCTGACTGGGCTCTTCCCAAGGAAAATTTATAGCCATTGCAGTTCTGACCAATGCAAAGACAATAGTTATTAAAATCCAAGATACTATTTCATTCTGAGTAAGCAGATAAAGTAAATCAAACGTAATGGACTAAAAGTAGCTATATCTCTCCGTTAATAAGAAAGGGACATTGAAGCAACTACACTACATGATGTGTTGATGTGAAATACTGAAAACCAAAAAAACAAAAAACATAGAACCATGACACTAGGGAACCTAGGTTAGAAGCTTCTCATACAGTGTAAACCAATACGCATCAATACTGCTCAGCAACTTTTCTTGAAAACCTTGTTCAAATCCTAAATATCTGGAATTCTCCCTAGCTCTTCTACTTATCTCAAAGATGGATTGCTCCTGTTGTTATGTTCAGCCTGGATAGGATAATTAACAAAGATGTAGGAGATCTGGTGTCTAATTGTGTTTGGGCTCAAATGCTGGAAAGGCTAATATTTAAAAATATTTTTCACTTTTAATTTGTAAGGATTCCGGGTGAGAACTCTGAGGATAAATCCACAGCACTTGAATATTCCTTCTTGCACTTTAGACCATAGTTCTTACTCAATTTATTTTTCAGTTAAATATCATTAGTACAGTGAGTGATCAACATTTTGTACAGGGTACAGAAGAATAATATCTAACATTTTATACAAAAGCTACTCAAATAACACTAAGCTCTTCAAAGTGATCTACAGCTAGAGAAAATACGATGCTCAAGGACATAGTTTACAATTGCCAAAAGTACATTTAGTATATTCTAAAAGCAGGCAGAGGTCTGTTTTTTTAAAGACGTTGATAATATCTGGCATACACTGGGAGAAGTATTAAATGACAGTACCCACAGCTCTTTCTTTCAGGCAGTGACTTCTGACCTCATAGAATTTCTACTAAGGACATCTTTTTGTGTGAGGTTGGAAAACAAAGATGCATGAGTAGTATATGTGAATTTTCACATGTGCAATGCATTTCTATCTTAGCAGTGATAGTTCTGATAGATATTTTAACTAGCGCACTGATGGGAAACAGGAAACAGACATGCTAAGGATGAGCTACAAGACCACTGAAGTAATTTAAAAGAATAAAGACTGTCAAAAGCAATAACATGAATGCATTGATTTCTATTACAGGTGTCACAAGGCAGGCAAAAGAGATAGTGGGACAAATACCCAGAATAAACAACTTATGGCACCACATCAGGAGAAAACAACCACTATGTCAGCCTTCCAAATGTCCAGTAGGTTTGCAGGGCTGACCAGCTACATTAACACAGATGACAATGAGCTGATATATATTGGAGTGTTCTGTTACTTGTGCTGAATCTACATATTTCATTTTGTTTCTGTTGTCTTGGATCTTCATAAAAATCATTTTTTTAAAAATTCTTATAAAAACAAAGAAAAAAAAACTGTGATGATTGAGCATGAGAATTCACAATATTGAGACTCTCCAAAAATTACCAGTATTATTTAAGTTAAATTCTAATGAAATTGTGATATTTTGTAAGTTATTAATTTGTATTAGCTTAATTTTCTCCTTTTTTTTTTTTCCTTTAGCATTTGGGAATTCTTCAATGGGAAAAAAATAGAAGAAATAGAAGAAAAGAGAAATTAAAATAGAAGTTTGTAGATACAATCGTTTTAGAAAGAAGGATAAAAATAATTAAGCACAATAATAAAGCATACAACTGATAAACGTGGAAGAACATAACATGCTACTAAAGTTCCTCACAGTGCAAAAGACTTACATACCCAAGCCCCATTAATTTTTGGTGAAAACTGGATAACTAACTCTTGCTGCCTTAAGAAATGTTCCTGTGATCAAACTTGAAAGAATTTCCAGTCCTCTGAAAGTTTTCCTATAAAAATAAATGTACCTTGTACTAATTTCTTGCATTGTCTTTGCAATTACTGCTTATATTTGAAAAGTTTGTCCTATTCTGATCTATCTTGCAAGAAATTCATTAAATAAACTCATTCTTAAGGAATCACTCTCTAGTACTTAAATTTTACTTCAGGGTCAAATACAAAGTCCACACATAGGTGGAGTAGAAAACAATGGGATTGGTCCATTCGTACATAAAAATATTACTTTATCTGTATTACATTTCTCTGTTGCTTGATTGTTGTTTATCAGCTGACAGGGCCAGAAATAGCAGAATGCATACATAAAAAAGTACGTCAAAGAAAAGCAGGGGAACAGATTTTCATAACAAATTATGATATCTTATTTGACTACTTCATAAATCTTCCTAAGAAACTTTCAATTTAATTCTAAGCTATGATCAATAAAAAGGATATGACTTAAAAACTTTTTACAAAAGGTGATGAAAATGTAATTTCTGTCTAAGTAGATGAATGAGAAAAATATTTTGTTCTTAATTTTTAAAGAGTCACAATGGCATGCTAATAAATTGATGTGATCCTTGAAGAATACTCAGAAAACTGCTTCAGTTCATAAATCTTCCAAGTGTTTTGGAATTACTAGTGTCTTTGGGATACATAAACAGAAACCGCTGATTCAATGTCAGTTCTGCAAAAACTGTGAATGCTTAAACAAACAATGAGATAAAAAGTAATGCATAATTAAAGTCTTTCTTCAGAAGAAGTCTGGTTTATATTTATCTTATGGGTTTTGGAGAAATACATTTGCACCTGTATATGTTCCAAAGGTGTCATTTTCACGAATCTTACTGCACATATAGGTCCTAAGCACATAATGCATTATTAAAAGGGTCATGCATTTCAAAGAGAGTGAAACTACTTGAAAATAAATCTAATATTTGATTTTAATGTTATATCAGAGTTGCTAATATAGTGGTCCAGAACAAGACATTTAAACAGATGTTCAGGAAACAGATCATTTTTTTTTATTTTTGGTGTTATGCAAAGACCACTTTTAAGCAGCGTAATAGGCTTTATCCAATGTAAAATCTTTTCTCTCTTTCATATGTACTCTGGCAAAGATACTGATCTGAAATCAGTTGATGTTAGTACTACAGCAGCAATATTTGTTTTCACCAGGCAATCTGAACATATTTTAAGTAGCTCAGGAACATAAATTATATGGAACAGATGTCAGAATAGGCTTCTGTGCTCAGCATACAATTCTTCAATTTAATGAATCAAGCAATAGAAACTGGCTTCCAGACTCAAAGATCTTTCTGATACTGGCAAATAAACACTAAATTATTCTGTGAATTTCTGCAAAATGAGGCAAGTGAACCACACCTCTGTAAGCAGTTCAGCATATTTCACAGCAAAGCTTAAATTAGGAAACTTGCCCCTTTAGTTTCTTTATTTCTAACTGGAAATTTCGCGCTCTTCTTGTTAAAGCCCTGGAAACCCAAGTGATATACCCATATCAGCCAGCAGTGAACAGCAGCAAGAGAAGATCTGAAGGAAAAAAAAAGCAGTTCTTGCTAAAACCCAAACTTCTATTGATCGAATAAGCACAAAGCAGTAAGACTAGACAACTGCGGAATTTCTTTCAGCAGTAATAAATGCTCAACATGAATTAACATTCCTGTATGAGCAACCCTGTAAGCAACCTCAGCAAATGTCTCAGTCTACCCAGCACTGTGGTGATTTGACCACCACATAGTAGACAAGTATAGGTCTCATTCTCTTTCTATTCTGCAGTTCAGTGTATCACCAAAAGGTATTAATTTCTACTGTAATTAGAATGCTGTGAAAAGACTGAACTCATTTCTTCAATGTTAACAAACTAGTTTTAATTAAATGTTGTTTCAAGAAACTTCATTTGACTGGCTAAATCTATAAGTGTTCTGTTGTTTAATTACATGGAAATGTAAATTCCTTCTTCTCAGTAAGCCATCTGACTGGGTAAGCTAGTCATTATCTCCTTAGATACTAGAAGTTAAAAATTAACAATCAATGTTACTGTCTGTCATGCAGCTTTCAAAGCATTCCCATAATGTCTCAGAAGCGATTTTGCTCTCTAAACATTCTTTTTGGCAGGTGTATGATTGCTAGCCTCCATCATACTAGTTATATTTTCTTAAAAATTGACAGACCCAACAAATGTGCACGAACAATTATTCTAACACTATTGCAAGATTTGTGTGGTGTTTTATTTGAAATCAGTTGTGTCTCAAGCAATTGAACTCTGTTTTGTTATTCTTCTGTCTGTTTTTTTGTTTAAGCCTAGGCCTCATATTTCAACATGTTGCTCAACTCAACAGTCAAAGAGAAGACAATCACAGAATCACAGAATCATAGAATAATTTGGGTTAGAAGGGACCTTTAATGTCATCTATTTCCAACCCCATACTATAGGCAGGGACACCTCACACTAATCCAGAGTGCTAAAAGCCTCATCCAGCCTGGTCTTGAGTGCTTCCAGGAAGAAGGCAACCACAACCTCTTCGGGCATCCTGTTCCAGTGTCTCACTACCTTCACAGTAAAGAATGATTCCTTTAACAGCCATGAATTGTTGCAGATTTGGGAGGGATACAAACGTTGCTGTAATCAGGAGTTGCTATCCAAATGGGATCCAATGGCATGAAACATGTATTTTAATATCTTGAACAGTACCAGAAATGAATGCATTCAATATATATAGACGTTAAAGGCAATTTTATTCTCCTGAATAACTTTTTAGATTTGTATCATACTGTTTTGTTGGATATGTGTCCTTGATACATGAACATGAAAGTATATGAAAGTACTTATGACTTTACCATACATTTTTGTGTGCCATAAGTAGCCAAGAAATTCTTTCCTTCCTTCTTACTCATAAAGTAAACAAGAAAAAACCGTGTAGTTAGCCTGAGGTCCATAAAGTAATTATTTTTGTTCTTAAATGCAGCACAAAATATTCAAACTCTGAGGTCCCGTGAAAAAATTTCTCTGGCTTTATAAATAAATGATAATGCCTGTTTACTGATGAGTTCATAAAAAGGTGGAAGCATGCATTTTTCCTTGCACAGGAATGCATACAAAACAGATCTTAAGAAACAACCTTAGCTTGTTTATTTGTTTTCACATAAATAAAGTCTGAAACATAGGTTAAATAAAGGGCAGGTACTGAAGATGAAAGGCAAATATGTTTAATGAAGTTGAATTCACAGCCAAACTTATTGAAAGGTGAAAAATAGAATTTAGGGTATATCTTCCTGGAAATGCGTGTCATCACATTACTCTGTCAAGGGTGCCGGAGCAAGTCATTGTTTATTAAAGTGTGTAGGTTCACACTGTAAAAAGTTTGGTCTTCAAGTGGACTAGATTATTTTTATATTAATAAATTAGCCAATACATAATGAATACAAATTTAATGAGAATATTTTTTTATTATTATTAATCTAAATTGTAATATCTGACAGTTCAGGATGATGACACTAAGGTGTTATTATAAGACATTTAATCTCATACCATTGGGTTAAGGAAAGACAAATTGAGATTGAGACTAGCTAGATAGGACTGTTCTGAAGTCATATATTACAGAAAATTAGATGGATGACTCCTGTTTGCTAGACTATGTAACTTTGTGTTGGAATACATTTCAAATAAATTAAGTCATTTGGAAATTATTAATTTAGTCCAAGATATCTATGCAGTATTCTTGTGGAGTAGCCAGCCTGTTTTTGCTAATTCCTATTATTTTTACATTTAAATTAGAATAAACCATTTTCCAGTTTCACCTCCAGCGGTATGCAAATCTCATCTTTCCACCATTTACAGTTTCTCACACCAGGACTTGTTAAACCGTTCTATATTGATTCTGTGAATTTCTGCATGGATTTCTGTCCTTTCGGTACAATTCCACCTCACGGAAAAGTTCTGACCGTACTTTTTACTGCTATAGTTTCTAATTTTCCAACTTCTTTAAAAATTTTTTTAGGTTGAGAGACACTGCTATGATTTTATTTTCTAATTCACACAACTCAAAGAATTGGAAAAGCCTATGTCTAGCACTGTAAAGCTGAAGATCCTGGACAGACAGGTAGATTTATATCATGAAAATGTGCCTAACACATGAATGTGTGAAAGGATACTTACCCCTTTCACTTCTGTATTAAGATCAAGTATCAAGGTCCAGATTACAATTTCAGACCGCACAAACAGAGCTCTTGTTTTTCTTGCAAATCAAAATAGCTTAAAAGAAAAATCTCAATATTTTTTTACCCTTAGTGAAATAAAGCAGATCTCAAGTTATTCTCATAATATGTGTGTTAGTACTTTTGATAATGTAATATAAGTAGAAAGGATCAGCTAATACCTTGGACTTCAAGGTAGTTTATGTCTGGTCATACACAGGGAAACTGTGTAAGAATAATGATGATATCGTTAAGAACCTGAGCTTCTTTAAAGGACATAAACATTAAAACTTTGGAGGATTACTAATATATTATGAAAAAAATCTTTTTTAGTAAATTATATTAAATATCATTAATGAATATTGTTTACCAGATTGCATATTATATTGCCAATATTCTATTTATAATGAAATTCAATATAATGGACAAACACTTCAGCATCATAACTATGCATCTAAAACTGATTTCAAATGCATTGGTTTTATAATAATGAATCTTTAGATTTAGGGTTACTCTAGTAATACCAAATGTAACTGCAGTCAAAATAAGATCAATGTACATCTCTATTTATGTCTCACTCATCTCTCTATATCAAGCAGACTGCTTGTGCATGAGAAGTAGCTGAATATAAATAGATGAGCTTTCAAAAACAACTGTTTCATTAGTAAAGGATGGATTGAACAGAGAGAAGAGTAGGAATGAAATATTTATGAAGTATATGTAGGAGACACTCATGATAAGAAACCTGAATTTGCCTGGAAGCAGCCTTGCTGAAATGGATTCTTGAGGCTCTGAAGCTTTACTATATCCTTTTTTACTGTAATTTGTCCACCCTTTTACAAAGGAATACATCACTGCGATCAAATCTCTTGTTCAACTTTTCATTTCATTTCATATTTTGGTGGTATTTCAGCATTATTATGATTCAGGTAACTGCTGAAGAAAATATTAATAATGCACAAGCTACATCCTAATGTGGAGGAGGGCTAGAAAATACTTTCAGTTGTTGTTTAAATTATCAGTCATCACAAATATTGAAGGAAGTATACAGAAAAGTAGGTCAAATAACTTCAGATAAATACAGAATAAATCCTCTAGGGACAAAAATGAGAAATCCAAAGCACAAAATACTATACAGCTAGAAAGGGCTATAAAACACAATGCGAAATAGTGAGCACATGGTCATGAAAAGATTGCAAAAGAAAGAGACCTAGTTTGTTACTCAGTAAAGAAAGCTAACAGTTTAGAATAATGTGAAGAATGAATTGTATAATATTACTTTTGCATCAAACTTCAGAAAAAAATTTCAAATGATCTAATTTGAATTTGACATAATAAAACCTGAGTGTTAAAAAAATCAACCTTGAATAAGACATGAATGTCTTCAGATTTGTCATGGTTTTATGATTTTTGGTTAACAGTATTCCACATCACAACATCATACAGTGTGCTGGGAGTTAAAGAGTTAATGCTCCAGGTCCAGGCTCCTGTCTGGAAAAGAAGAAGAATGACATTCCCCAGAACACTTTGCATTCAGAGAGGAGATATAACCCCTAGCAAGGTCACCTGATGCCCCTTTTTCAGCTCTCCTCCCTGCTGCTTGTCCTGACGCATTGCCTCAGCACCAGTGTAAGGCCTATAACTTTCAGATACTCTCTTTCATTATATTTGATTTATTAGCTTCAATTCTAATTACACTGTGTTATAACATGTTATCGTGCATTCCAATACAATATTTAGTAAATTAGTTTGCTTCTCCTCAAATCATTGCTGCTGTTTTTAATTATTGAGGGTCCTCTATTTCCCCTTTTCCAGAAGCGGAGATTCGTGAATCCTTCTGCCCCGCTAGTCATGGAACTGGGCAGAACCAGTAAAAGTGTTGATGAGATTAAATGAGCCAGGGTGATATTCACTCTGGGTCAATTCACAAGAAAACTCTAAAACATTAATGGCTATATTTTGAGAATGCATGGAGAATGAATCATATGTTAAAGCCTTTTGAAATGTAATTCATGAGTAAATGTCTTTCAGTGACTAACTTCAAGCATTTAACTCTAAATGAGCTAATTTTCTACAATTGTTTATTATTCAATCCAAATACATAAAAGTCGTCTATTCTGGAAGGGGTGTCTAATTTGTCTAGATTCTTAATTAAGGTGTCACAGATAAATTCATGAAGTTTTTTTGACTGAGATTGTAATGTATATTCATTTAAAAATAAGGGAAAGAGCCGTGCAGTGATATACCACTTAGAATCTCCTTAGTGTGTCTTCAGTTACAGAAAAATGCTAGGTAAAATTACACAAATCTTTGTGGAAAATAACAGGAAATGTGAAATAACCAAAAAAGATGCACAAGAATAAATAATATACAATCTGGTCATATGCTGTATGATAAATAGTGTCAGCCTGAGGAAGGCTTTTGAAATGTTCTGCATGTTCTGTATGTCCTAAAAATTTGTGTATGCAGATGTACTGTCACATACAGTGAGAAGATAATACTTAAGGAATGCCTAATGGCAAACTGTGCATGCCTGTAGACTTCTGGGGTCATAACTGGATCAGGTACTTCTCTGTTTTCACTAATGACTAGTACAAGAGAACACTGTTCATTTAAATTACAAGTTGAATTCTTTTAAAATCTTTGTGCTAATATACTGCATTGGAATCACTATAACAGACTGGAGAAACGTCCTGAAACGTAGGAATAGGCTATACTTATTTGAGAAATAATGCAAACATCTAAATTTTTGTGAAAAATTATCAGCACAGATTTAGAACGAATAAATTTCATTTTTGCATGAAATAGTGTAGGCATATAACAGACGGCAAGATAAATAAATGCATGTTATGCCAGTGCAGCAGGTGAATATCAATATGTCATGGTTCTATGTTTTTGTTTTTGTTTTTTTTTATTTTTGGGTTTCAGTATTCCACATCAAAACATCATGTAGTGTACGGGGCATTAAAGTGTCACTGCCCCAATCCCAGCTACCTATCCCTGTACATTACAGCAGTCACGGGATCTGGCCCTTCCAGGTGGGGGGGGCGCACTCTTGCTGCCTTGCAGTGGGTGTTTGAGGGTGCTTTCCTAGCCGTTCCAAGCTTTTCAGGTTTGAATCGGTCCCGGGAACTCTCTCTCCCTCTCATCTTGTCTGATTTATTAATCTCAATTTCAATTAAATTATATATATTGTGTTATCTTGTACTCCAATATTATAGTAAAATAAGTTTTCCTCCATAGATTGTCACCGCTGCTCTTTTCCTCCCTTCCTTCCTTCCCATTTTTTGTGGGACCGGGGTGGGGGGGAGGGCAGAGGCCTGTCGCCCCTATCACGGACATAGATTGATCTGATCAACTCCGTGACACAATAGGCAGGTGTTAACAGAAGCAGGACCCATAAGTAATTCTTTCTTTTCACAAAGCATTGGAAAATCTTCATCTGAAGTTTTATGTCCAATACTGAGAAGTGCATTCAAAAAAAGAATCAGAATTCAGGAAACAGCTTCAAAACCTGATCTGAAGGAAGAAGGAAAAGAGCTGCAGTTTTCATTTCAAAGAAAGAATCCTGAGATGTGACAAGATGATAGGTAAGCAGAAATTGAAATACGAGAAATATCTTAATGCTACAACCTAAAAAATCTTTAACATAATTGCAGTTAGGCTGAAAACGATGATTTTTAAGTCAACAGATTAAGTTTGATGATTGTGGATATAATGATTCATTAAAATTTTTCAGTTATAATTTACACATGCAGCAAGTCATAGTACTAAGAAATAAGACATGCTCAAGAAAACTGAATTAATGAGATGAAATGAATGAACTAAAATTCAGCAAAGAATGGGGAAAAAAAAATAGAACAAGTAAAAAGTAATAGAAGTTACTGAAAATTTTAAAGAGAGGAAAAGAAGTAGCTGAACTGTTTCAGAGGATTAGTTTGCCTGGTGCTAATCACAGCAATTTAATGTACTGAAAAATGTTGCTTGTTCTGGTTGAAATCTGTTTCTTGGGACAATAGGAAGCAATTAAAATGAGATAAAGACATGTAAGTAGGTAAGCAGTCTTTTTGTTCGAGACTATATGCTTCCTCATCAACATATGACTGCATAATGAACATCAAGATAAAGAAAACTAATAGCACTTTTATCTTCTTTCTGACTTCAGACCCAGATGCTCACTTCAGGATGCAGACTTCTTGCCATCTTTTCTCCAACAACATACCTGCCAAAATCAAGAAGATTCATTTTTCCTTCCCTCTAACAAACACATTATTTGAGCAGTAAAGTCAGCATGTGTACATAACAGCATAATGTGTCATCAATAAAAATTATGAAAATTTAGAGAGGATTCTGCCCATTCCTGTAAGGAGTAATCTGAATTATCTGTCTTTCTACTACATCTTTTTTTTTTTTCCCCTCTTTAATGATTCCAAATAAGTAATATTTGTCACTGCATCCAATATCTGTTTACATTGTTATTTTAGGTATTAATATGGGCTACACAGGCATACTATGTAAAAATTCAGATTCATCAAATCACAACTGGAAGGGAACCACAAGGATCAAACCATATACCTAAGAATATTGTTCAAGCAGTTCTGGAACTTGGCTTGATGCCATGACCACTTCCCTAGGGAGCCTGTTCTGGTGCCTGGCCACCCTCTCAGTGAAGAACCTTTTCCTAATCTCCAACATGGCCCTACCCTGATTCAGCTTCACATTCATTCACTCGAGTCTTTTTGCTGTCAGCGGAGAGCAGAGCTCAGCTGGATGGCCATGAAACCTCCCCTCAGCTCCTCTGCTCCAGACTAAGCAAACCCAGGGACCTCAGCTACTCCTCTTACATTTTATTCTCTTCACCATTTTTGTACCCCTCCTTTGTCGCTAAGAGTTTTATATCCTTCTTATATTACAGTACCTAAAAGTGTTTAATGTAGTTACTAACTCAGACAAAGCACATGTTGATGAAATCAGGATTTGATGAAGGCATCGCTTAATTAGTTATGCATCAGATATCTCTGTATTATATAAAAATGAGAATTAGTTTAAAATAAAATTTATAGATAAAATGATAACAATACATCCATCAGAAAACAGCTACTCAAAGAGAAACTTGACCATGTTAAGAACATTACAGATGGCAGCCTTTCAGACAAACTGATCATTCTTTATGCTTTTTCTTCAGATTAATTTCACAGTTTAGTGTACTGAAGTAAATGTCTTTCAGTTTAACAGCTGCATTTTTGTGTATGGGTGGAAGTATTTTACTCAGCCACAGTGACATACAGAGAAACAGGCAGGATAAAGAAGGAAGAAGAAATAAAATTAAAAAAAAAATTGAAAATTAATATTTTGACATGAGAACTAGTGCTTTATTTCTCTTTTATAGAAGTGGTTGCCATTAATACTTGGGGAGTCATTTGTAACCAAAATTCAGCCTGGAATACTGTACCTACACTTTAGTGATGAGAAGAACTGAAATAGAGACCCAGAGGGGTTAGCTTTATTATTATTATTATTATTATTATTATCATCATCATCATCATCATCATTATTAACATTATCATTATTTGGTATTGTATTTTCATTTCTTTATTATTTAAACAGCTGTGGAAGCTGAAAGTGAGACTTCTGTACAGTAGATGTCAGGAGCATAGACTATAACTATACTTGAAAATAATTTGCCCTGAATTATGTGAGCAGCATAAAGATTTCATTTTAACTGTCAGCTAGTTAAACACTACAAAATTACATTCTGTTATCTCTTCTAGTGCTGCATTTGTGTTTATACTGAAGTTCTGGTCTTGGTAATGACCTAAGCTGAGTCCTCGTCCCTCTGGAATAGATAGGAATTTTGTTTTTTACTCTGTGGAAGCACAAATTTATTTAACAGAACTGAAGTTGCTTTTTTTATACTCAAAAATCAGAGGAAGTTACTAGTATGTAATTGAAGGCCTACTCCAAATCCCACTGAACACAGCAGAATAACCCATCGGTTTCTTTCAAAACTGTGGAAAAGCCAGAAATCAAAAGCAAAATAACATTAGTCATTACATGAAGACTTGCTTTCCATTTATTTTCAATATGCATCAATTATTCACTACAATTTGTCACCTTTCTTTGCTTCCAAACCAATTAAAAAAAAAAAAAAAAAAAAAAAAAAAAAAGAAGAAATGTCTAGATTCCATACACTTCATTCAGAAAAATGTCTTTTGAAATCATACTTCTTACAGTCCTTGGGAATTGATTTAAGGATTTTGTTACATTTCTGAAAGAATATGTATATGTTAAGGCATCTCTGAAAAGAGTAAAAGGAAGTTTCTACGATAAGACAAATCTGTGTCCAAAGAACAACAGGGCCAGAAATAAAAAGGGCAATGTTTCAGCAAATGTGAAAAGCATCAGCATCAACAGAGTACTTGCAACGAATCTGTCATTTGGAGATCAGCAAATAAGACAGTCAAACAGATAATATTGTACATGGGTTAAAATAAATCAATATCTGACCAAAGGCTGAAAGAAGTTTTAAAACTGATGAGAAATTAATAGTTTCCAAGATGATAAGTAGGATATATCTTTT
The DNA here is from genome assembly GCF_026119805.1 of Tympanuchus pallidicinctus. NCBI lineage: Eukaryota > Metazoa > Chordata > Aves > Galliformes > Phasianidae > Tympanuchus > Tympanuchus pallidicinctus. Next base: position 70,890,478 of record NW_026294747.1, on the reverse strand, counting down.
CATTGTAGAAACTCTCAGCTGACCGCCAAATTGCCTATGTACTCCTGCTGATCATTCATGCTAATTATTTATTATGGGTTTGTAATAGCTATGGCCATGAAATTTAGTCTTAATTTGACAGTAACATAGACTGGTAATGCAGAGACTTGTATTTGAAAATGTTTTCCTGATAGATAAAGTTAATCCTAGAAGGCCACATTCATTCTTGAGTTCAACTGAACAAAAACCAACTCTCTCAATGACATCAAATGGAATTCTATATGTTTAAAAAGAATATAAATTATGATCTTGTTCACCACACATTATGTTTATTACAAGAACTGCGGTTGAACTGTGACTCCAAAGACAAGATATCTGTGTTTCTCTTTATTTGTTTGTTTTCTAAATAAATGACAGTATCAGTTTACTTCTGTTACTATTTTATACTCATAGTAAATATTCTTATTCTTTACAGATACTAGATGAAGTTCAGGGCAGTCACCTTGGATCCCAGACATAAAACAACCCTGGTGTTCTCTAGCACATGGATGGAAAGTTGATAGAAATTTCTAATGGTACAATCATGGGAAAAGGGTTCCCATGAAAAACTTGTTGATATTTTACTACTGAAGCTAAGCTATTACATTTAGTTCAGATGTAGCTGTTAAACTACATATTGTAAAAAAAAAAAAAAAAAAAAAAGTCTTAAGTTGTACAACACATTCTAATAGTATGCATGTAGAGACTAATTATTTTTTATAGTTCTTCTCCTTTGATAATTTCTGAAAAATTCTACTCTCCTTGGAATAATTAGGAATTTTTCTCAGTGAAGTTATCGGATAGACTATGTGCTATTCTATAATGCTTAAGGTTTTTATTTATTCTCTTTCATTAGGAAAAAGAGCACTACATTAACGGTCGCGTTGATTTGCATCATTGTCATTAAAAGTCAGTAGACATCAGCTCTCAGAGAAAGTCCCCTGATGTTTCAGCTCTTCAATAAATCACAGAATCACTGAATTGTAGGGGTTGGAAGGGGCCTCTGGAGATCACGTAGTCCAACCCCCTACTAATGCAGATCCCTTAGAGTAAGTTAAATGTATGTTTCCTTTGGGAATTCACGTACTCTGAAGTGCCTTACCTAGAGAATGGAACTATAGAAATTAGTTTGAGGACAGGAAAATGCTTGATCAAAGATTTCTTACCTCCAAACCAGCATCAAGTTCAAGAACTGAAAATACATGAGTCTCTACAGAGCTCTGAAAGACCTTCTGAGCAGTAAAACAAAGCCTCACTTTGTTCGTCACATTCACTGTTACCTACCCAAAACACACAGAGAAGGATGTATGGGAAACACAGTAAACCTAGACTGAAAATCTCTGACAGGATCAGGGATGTATCCTAGAAAGCTGGTTGTACTGCATCTTCAGATGTAGAAGTGGGCACATAATTACTGTCTAGGAGTGACACTTGCTATATCCTACTACCAAGAACACATACTGATGGCCCACTTATCCCAGTCTGGCTTTTCTGGACTTCAAACACAAAAACAGATGACAAAGTGAACAATTAAGCAGTCTTCCACTCAGTGCAATTAGGACTGGTCCTTTTTCTTCCTTTTCAACACTTACTCCTCTGAAAATCCCTAATGGGAACTGGGTTGTGGAAAGCCCTTATAATAGACAGAAACATCATGTAACAGGTTACCTTTTTCTTTCTTTTAATGTTGTTCTCTGTTAACAACTATATCACTCAGTATTATCAGTTACAATATGGAGATCCTTTTGCAGTCATTGCTAATAAAAGTAAAAATGCTACTTGCAGAACCTTTATTTCCTGAAAAGGTGCTGTAAAACAAACAAACAAACAAGCAAAATCCACTACCAAACAAACAAATTAAATACCCCCACTAAAATATATTACTTATACCAGTAAATAACAAATGGAAAAAGGCTGCATAACAAATAACAATCATTCTTCATTCTTTTTTGACCTATACTAAAGCATAAGTTCCAGTTTTCATGAGTCATCCTAATTAAAGCAGTAATTGAAATTAGATTTGTTTTTTTTTTTTTTTCATCACAAAAAGGTCATCCATTAAAATAAATCATCTTATTGTCTTGCAGAACTGTACAGGAGCCATCCAGCACACTGGGTTCTTGAAGCAGTGTGTTCTGGACAATCAATAAGACAAATTTATGAACATGATTTGTTCAGTGAAGTAATTTAATTCTATGTAATCTGATCAAAATGGATTTAGAAAAAAGAAGCTGGGAACTGGGAAATGAATAAAGCAGATGCATAGTAACGCAAAAGCAAACCAGTAACATGAAGCTACCAAAATGTTGATTCAAGCTTTCATAAAACGGCCTGTCTTCCTGGCTCAGGAAGATTTTTGCACTAAAATCTGGCAGAATTTACATAGTGCACCCCAGCTGACATTGACAAAGCAATTTGCACCGTTGTAGGAATACTGGCAGTGGTATACCATTAAAACAAACAAACAAACAAACAAACAAGTGAAATAACTTTGCATATATTTTCCATTCCAAGATGCTGATTGCTACCTCTGGAAATATCTTTATTGGTGATTAAAAAACAATAATAAAACTTGCATCCAGAGTTCAGAGTTCAGTAGACAAACTTGCAGGACACGGTTAACTACAAGAATGAAATGAGGCATACAGCTCAGGCCTCCAATTTCCAAGAAGGTTCCCTAAAAATACTTAACGGAACAGCATTCTAGTTTATGTTTAAAGGTTTTGTAGTGAAGCAATACGCAAATGAAAATGAGCTCTTTGCAAAGATTAATTTTAAAAGCCCAAGAAAATGGATTTTACATAGATATAAGAGGAATAATCCCATTTAACTATGAGTAAAGTGAGACATTCACAGAATCACACAGAATCACAGAGTGGCCAGGGTTGGAAGAGACCTCAAGGATCACGAATCTCCAACGCCCCTGCCACATGCAGGGCCACCAATCTCCCCATTTAATACTAGACCAGGCTGCCCAGGGCCCCATCCTATCTGGCCTTGAACACCTCTAGGGATGGGGCATGCATTCATGTTCTGTGAAAATGGGTCTTAGTGCGTCTTGAGCGGGAAGACAGCCTTCCTGGAGTAAACATCACACATTGGTTACATAAATCTCACTCTAGAATGTACCTTACATATCCTGCAGAGAGAACAGTGTATTACTCTGATCATGTTATGGTGTTTATTCCATGCTGCAAAGCTGAAAGTTCCCATTGAGGCATGGCATGTGACAAAAATAGAATGAGTGACAGAAGCTAAAACATCTCTTTTCAGTATGTCCAGAAAAATGGATCATGATCATCGCCTCAATATGCAGGTCAGATTTGAGTCTACCTACTAGCATCCTGTCTGAGACTACAAAAAAATTGTATCAAATTCCTTTAATCTGTTTTGGTCTTTTCCTACTATAAAAAGATTGAAAGACTAAAAAAACTGTGCTGTCAGCTCTTGCCTTAAGACATAAGCCATTCCTTGTGTATTTGTTAAACGAATGATAACTGAATCAGAGCAAGTTTATATGCTATATATGCTTATGTATGCAAAAGAATGGGCATGACAATGCAGTGAAATAATAAATTTGTTAGCCAGTTACGAACACAGGCCAGAAAAGATCCTTTTGGATGATCCAATCCGGTTCCCTGCTAAAAGGATAACCAGGTCTTTAAGACCGTCCACAATCACTTTAATTATCATTTATCTAGGCTGTTCTGGGTCATCTCTACGCTAACTGCTGTTAACTCAGTCATCATTATTATTATCATAAATTATTTAACATTAACTGCTAGGTTTATATGTAAAATTGTATGAAACTGAGTCCTTAGTAGTGTAAAAGAGAAAAGCAAGGCTACCCACAGTTCGATGTTTGTACTTTTCAGAAGGCTTCTGTAATAAATCCTTCCATTAATTATCAATAAGAGTATTGATACCAGTACCATAACAGCTTTGAAAGACAACTTGCTTTTATTTTGTCATGTGGATTTAAATGTGTAACACCAGAAAATAATGCATTAGTGCTGTAAAACCAAATTTGGCATTCATTCAGAATGGTAAAGAAATCAGAGTCAAACTCAAAGAATGTGGTTAAAAATTTGTACTGCTCCGTTAAAAAAAAAAAGTTGTGAGTACTTGGTCATACATTTATTGAGTATATTAAATATTAATTTCCACACCTCATCACATATTCATAACTTCAACATGTGACATCTGTATTTTCTTGTCAGTCTAGAAAAAGAAAGTCTCCTTGTTTTTGACATCTGTAGTCAACTCTTACCTACATCTGTTTTTGAATCATTTCCAAAGTTGCTAATTATTATAGCATAAACATTCTTTCTTGCCAAAGCAGTAAGAGGTATTCATCAGATTCATAAAATATTAAAAACAACTCTTCATTTTTCAGTGATGGATTTATTGAGAGGCTACAGGCTCTTCAAAGAAAAAAATATTTCTGAGGATGAGGAGAGTAAAAGGAAATGGAAAATAAGCTCTTATCCAATTAGAAGAGGTGGGAAGACTGAGTGTTCCAGACTGGATCTGCTCTTGCAAAAATTCCGTATCGTATAATAATCAGAGCAACCCTTCAGCTTTACTTCAGTTCAGTCTCCAAGGGAATAACAGAGATTAGTGGTTCCAGGCTAAATTTTCAAGATCACTGTTACAGCTTTGTCTTCTGTCCTTAATAGGATTTTCTTTTTGTTTTTTGAGCAGCAGATATATAAATCCCAATATTTTATTTTAAATAAAGTAGTTCACAAATAAGAATGCATTTAAACTGAAATTGTAACAGTGTCTATATGGCAACATTGCTTGTAATTGAATAATAAATTATTTTTACATAATTTGTTGAAATCCAAGAAATAGTGACTGTAAACATTAAAGTACATATATGTATAACATACTACAGTAATAAATGAATTATTTCTTACTGAGTATTTACTGCAAAAAAGAAAGCATTAAAAAGCCAGGAGTGTGTTTAGGTGTGAATCACAGAATCAAAGAATTGTAGCATTTAGAAAGGACGTCTGGAGATCATCAAGTTCAACCACCTACTAAAGCAGGTTTCATGCAGGAGGTTGCAAAGGAAAGCATCCAGGAGAGTTCTGAATACCTCCAGAGAAGAGGACTCAGCAGTCTCTCTGGGCAGCTAGTTCCAGTGCTCTGTCACTCACAATGTAAAAATGATCCAGGGGATGGAACACCTTTCTGAAGGAGCTGGGGCTGTTCAGTCTGGAGAAGAGAAGGCTCTAAATAGCAGCCTTTCAGTACCTAAAGGGAGGCTAGAATAAAGAAGGGGATGGACTCGTTAGCAGGGTCTGTAGTGACAGTTTAAGGAGAAATGGCTTCAAACTAAAAGGATAGTGAAGCTTAGGAACAGATTTCCCTTTGAGGCTGTCCTGTCCCAGGAGACACTCAAGGTCAGACTGGACAGGGCTTTGGACAACCTGCTCTAGCTGTAGACGTCCTTATTCATTGCAGGAGAGTTTGGCTGGGTAATCTTTAAATGTCCCTTCCAAGTCAAACAATTCCATAATTCTATGATTCTATAACTAGACTCTGCACCTCTGATTAGCAACCCTTGAAGCTCTGCTAGTCAACCAGTTCTCATCCACCTCACCGTCCACTCACATGCTCCACTCTTCCTATGAGTACCTATGAGGATAATGTGACAGTATCAAATGCCTTGCTGAAGCCAAGGTACAAAAAAACACACTGCTCTTCACTCATCTATCCAGAGGGTCATTACATCATAGAGGGCTACCAGACTGGTTACTCACGATTTTCCCTTGAAAATGTTTTTCCATGTTGACTATCTCTGACAACTTTATTCTCTTCCATTTGCTTAGAGATGATATCCAGGATATTTTGTTCATCAAGACATTTTATCAGAGATGCTGATATTTTCTCCAAGCACTTAAAATTTGTTTAGAAATTTATTTGTTCTTCAATTTTCTCTCCAATTTTGCTGAGTTCAATTACCTTTTGTGCAGCATCTGTCTCTGTCCTTCTAATAAGTGGAAAGTTGTGCTGTTATCCTTGGAACAAAGATTTCTGTTTGTCTACTGCTAAAAATGACACAGTCTTCTATACTTTTGACTTATATCCATAACTACTACATTAAATAGGCTAATTTGATTCATCTATAGTTACTTGCAATGATGGATGAGGATTTAAAGTTAAACATTTGAATGACTGCAGGTTTTTTTTCTAAGTTGCCAGTATTTTTTAATATATTAAAACTGATTCTTATTGTTTGAAGGACTTAATTGATTCAATCACAAATGAAAAACAATATTGTTTTATGAAAAGTAGTCAGTTGCTTCAAAGGAGCTTCCAAAATCATTTTCATTATTTATGGGTAATTTTACTAATGCACCTAAACCAGATGCTCCTGTTTCGAACCAGTTTCGTGATCCTTTTATAGATAATAGGGGAAATTCCAGTGAGTAATTTAAAGACCTCAAGATTGTGACTCATTCTCATACTATGCCACATCCAAGAGAAAAACTTCCCACCCATGTTGTATGAATCATCTTGGAACTACTTATGTGTCTCTGTGGACTATATTGTAAAACTAGATATCTATCTCATATAAGGTATCATATTTTTAGGTGTCTGAAGTTATATTACATGAGAACTGATGTCAGATTGGTGTTAGAACACAACCCTAAACTACATAATTATCTGTTTCTTAAAAGTGGTTATTTAAATGCAAGACATTATCATCATTCAGTCTAATTTAATAGAGAATCAGAAGTGTCAGCTGAGATAGGATTCTTATATCAGGTTAAGTTTCTAATTTGATGATACTGTGAAGACTTTTACTAAATATGATTTTCTGCTTTTTTTTTTTTTATTTCACATTATTTCTTTTAATAAAATATATCACTTTATCAATTGAAGAGTATGCCAGTTTCTTTTGTTCTTCTGGAAGTCAGAACTTTAGTGCAGTTTGTAACAAAGATGGCTAATTTAAATCTTTCAAACTAAATGTATTTTACAAAAAGTTTATATGAAACTTTCCTGTCACAGCCTGAGAAGTCCTACAGAGTAATCTAAATTGTCAGTTTTGAGACAGCTAGTATTATGGTGTGACTTCTTCTGTGCCACTCTTGAGTTTCCTGGGAAACCGCTGAAGTTTGCTGTCCATGGAGTTTCCCCTTAAATTTGCTCTATGAAATCAGTGTCTATATCTTGAGGCAAATCTGAAAACTCTGGAATTTGGTCTTCTAAGCTGGACTAATATTAATACGCAATACCAAATAATAGTTATTTCACTGGTCTTCTACAGCAAATCCTAGCTGTAAGATTTGCTACAAAAAAAAAAAACAAACAAAAAAACTATTTTTTGTTTGCCATGAAAGTGCTTTTCCGTGAGGTATCCTTAATAGATGCAATCTGTTATATTAGCTGTAGTAAAAATACATTCCACAGAATGTATTTCAGTCCTTGAGAGCAGCCCTGAAGAGAAGGACCTGGATGGTGGACCAGTCTGGATCAGCAGACTGGAGCATCTCCCCTTTGAAGACAGGCTGAGGGAGCTGGGCTTGTTCAGCCTGGAGAAAAGTAGGCTGTGGGGTGACCTCAGTGCAGCCTTTCAGTACCTAAAGAGAGCCCACAAAAAGGAGGGGAATCAACTTTTTGAAAGTGTTGATAACTGCGGGACAAGGAGAAATGGTTTTAAGTTGAGGGAGGAAAGACTTAGGTTGGATATCAGGGGGAAGCTCTCCACTGTGAGAGTGATGACGTACTGGAACAGGCTGCCCAGAGAGGTTGTGGATGCCCTGTCCTTAGAGGTGTTCAAGGCTAGATTGGAAGGAGCCTTGAGCAGCCTGATCTAGTAGTAAATGTGGAGGTTGGTGGCCCTGCATGTGGCAGGGGGGTTGGAGATTCATGATCCTTGAGGTCCCTTCCAACCCTGGCCATTCTGTGATTCTCTGATTGTGTGATTGTGTGATTCTGTGAAGTGGAATGTTGACCCTCCAAAAATGTGTTCTTGACTTTCTAGTAAGTTATGAAAAAATAGTATGTGTGTTCTGGTGAATTTTCCCATTTACAAAATAGGATGTGAGACTACTACTTTAAAAATAGATAATTTTTCTTTAAGGAAAGATTTGCATAATTTTTATTCCATAGCTATTATTTTCCTGCTCAGTTGCAGTCTAATATTTTACTGAAGATATCCAAATGCTGTCTGTCATTCTTTGAGTACACAACATAAAGAAGCATATTTAGGGAAAGGAACAGAATAATTCAATTTTTGGCACATTTGTACACATGGACATTATTTATCACATTCTAAATGGCCATCTTAGCAGTATTTCACCACTCAAAGAAAAACCAATGACACAAAAAACATATTAAGAAAGGAGCAAACAAATAAATTGCTTCGATAGCAGATCAGTTAAATGGATTCTATTGCATCAATACAACCCTTGTTCACCTAATATTTTGTTTACTGTTCCCTGGGGGGCTTTTATTTTGACAATGGATAATTATGAGCCTTAAACAGATATGTCTGCATTTTGTGGGACAGTGATTCTGTAGAAATCTCATTGCAGAGATTTTTGGAAAATAAGCACCATTAAAAAGTACAGTGATTATTAGCGTTGCTCCATCACAAAGCTTTTGGCTTTACCATGCAGTCATTAAGCAACATGAGGTCACACCTGCCCCAATTTCCAGTGTTGGAAGGTAGCTCTGATAAACAGCATTAGTGTGAACAAGCACAGTGGGAGTAGAACTGTACTATCCATGCATAAGAGGAAAGGAGTATTTCTGCAGCAACCCTAAAGAAAGATAGAGGAGACATATGAGCTCTGCTAACAACATTTTGAGATTTTGGATAGTGTTATATGTAGTTTTTACAGACCAGTAGCACTGACTCTACTAACATATTACTCAACTTTCAAAGTAGTCAGTTTAAAAGTCCAGAATTTAAATTGTCTAGAAAAATTATCAAAACTGGAAGGTAGCCAAGAATAAGGCAAGTCATAATCTCAGCCCTTCACAGAATCATGAGCTTCATATAATGGAGGTAGAGTATCCACTTTCAACAATATCAAAATGCTGTGCTTATATACAGGATATCTGAAACAACTTCTCACTGTTGCAGAGAAATTGCCTTGGGCATGAAGAAGGCCTAAACTATAACATGGTATATGTGGGCAAAAAACTTATTACATCCCACTGCAGCATCTCAGAACTGTAATTTTATAATCTTTTTCTTTGTATTCTTTTTTTTTAAGTTATCTTTTTGAATTTACTGAACGAATTGGTACTTCAGAAACTTATATTTTGTGTGTGTCTCTCCAGGATTCCAAGGTAGAACGCTCTCAAAGGACCTTCTAAGTTAAGCGTAATTTTGATGTGGAAAAATTAATAGGGTGTGTACTAATTTTTCTTTGACGTTCCTTATCTAACATAATAGTATCATGCTGAAGAATATGAATACACTTAGACACAGAGAAATGTTTTCCTCTGGAGAGATGAAAGATGGCCTTACATGAATAGTGCTGAATAAACAGTGTGACATTTTACCCTTTTCTGTACTTCAAATCTCTTCTGTGTTTTGTTTTGTTTTGTTTTGTTTTCAATCTTTTTTGCATTTTTCCTCCAATGCTATCCAAAAGACTGAATCAATTTTATCACATCTGTATCCCTTCCTCCTCTTCACCTTTTTGAATGGGTGGTGTGACCCATTTTCCCAATCTTCAGATCTGTCTCTGCCTCTTGAAGTGAATAAAAATTGAGTGAACTTGTAAAAATGCTGCTAATGCTGTGCCAGTTTCACCCCATTTTCTTTCCAGCATTCCTGGGTACGTGGAATCTGGCCGAGGAAACTTGTCAATTTTAAAAATTTATAACCTTTTAACAACCCTTTACTGCTGTATTTTGCATGCTTCCTGATTTCTTATATGCCTTCCCTGGATACCTGATTTAGTTACAGTTTTATCACTTTCTTATATAAAAGCAGATATAGACTAATATGTCAACTGTATCTTTCTCTTCTAAGTTACTATTGTCTTTCATCTGCTCTAAGCATTTCTCAAAACAGTGTATATAGTTGATAAAAGAAATTTAACTCTATCTACACACAAAAACAATCACGGCTTGAACTACTCACTAGTTTGTTATTAATATCAACTACATGCTTATATGTATGTAAGAATAAAAATGGAGGTGAAACTGATAAAATTCTGAATTTTTTCAATCCATTTAGAGATTAGGGTTAAATCTCCAATTTATAAAGTACTGCTTTTTTAAGAATGATTACATTCTAGAGACATATTTTCCACTTTTTTCCTTTGGTTCACAAGCAGTTTATGTTATCAATTAATGAAAAAACAATTTAGTAAATAAAAAAGAAAGAGAGAGAAAAGGATAAGGAGCACATTTTAAAATGTGGAGAGACCTTCACTTACTATCATCTGATGTGCCTTTGTGATATTTTTAAGTAAATTTTCTTTTAAGATCATTGAATTAATGGATATACTTATTCAGATCAGAAAACTAACAAAAGAATAAAAGGCAAAAAGACAAGTGTTTAGACCCAGTGATCTTTTTTTTAATTAAAATGTTTTTATCAACATGAAATTGAAATAGTTCACAGGGTAGTAAGTAGGCAGGTTCTTAAAAGACAGATCTGGTTCCAGCTTTCCTAAGAGAACAAAAAGTAATCTAACCATCAGGTAATTCCAGATTTTTCAACTTGCGCTGTGACCAGAAATTTCTTTCAAAATATGAAAGCCTTTGAAATAAAACACACACACACACAAACAAACAAAAAACACTAATGTATTCCTGCAAAACTGTTTTAATCTAATATATGAACATTTTCCAACTGGGCGGTTTGTCTAAAATATTCCTGGTAGTATCAAAAGAAATCTTCCACTCTGCCTGAGAAAATAGGTTATCTTCTGTACTTTACTTTTTGGGTCACCTAGTTTATACTGAGAAATCCCATCTACTGTTATTAAAGAGAGTTGTCAGGATAGAACTGACTCCCTGACTCACCTGTAGCATGATTTCAAATGATTTGGAAAGACTATTACCAAATCAATGGGCATTAAAAAGAAAAAGGATTAGTCTATATAAACTGATCAGTATGAGTAGAATAGATGAACATAGAGGGTCACATAGACAAATAAGAAACAAAGCCCAGAGTGTCTTGGAATGGATTTAAAACCATCTACTTGTAACTGTACTAGACTAGCTTTACTTTGTAAGAAGAGTACATGTGGTGTCATTTTGCATTCTCCTCTGAAGATATTCAGAAGTGGTCCAAGGACAACCATTTAGGTCATGGATTTGTCTCATCAAAAGTCTTTTTAGCTTGGAAACCTAATATACCTAATATAAGTACCCCTTAAGAACACCTCACAAAAAGAACATTTATTAAGCTAGTATTTCACTGTTTAATCTGACAGAATAAAAAGGACATGACTGTCCTGTTATTTACACTACTTCTATCACAGAAATATAGCATGAAAATTCAAGCAGGGTTTAGTAGCAAATCTTGACATTACTTATATGCATACCTTGTGCTAGTGATCTCTTTGGCTGGCCTTTTTTCTTGCTGGAGAAAAGAAATAAGGAGCAATACAGTAATTTGAGTACTGTAGATGACAACCCAACTGACAGTCTTCTGTCTCACAAGACTGTGAAACTTCTTGGGAAAAATACATCCCTCTCTCCCAGCATGTTTTTCAAAAATATATTAATATTAATTATTTCCTATCAATCTGTGATTTTCCCTGATTTTTTGCCAGTTTCTCTTTCTAGAGAACTTTTGAACATGCTCACAGGTCTGAGTAGGGTAGCAATGATTCTCTGCAGCACCCTTATTTTAGACATTTGTTCCACATTTCTGTGTTGTAGTTTTATTTTGCTTGTGATCGATGTACTATCTTGATTCTTAGCACTGAGACATTTTCTTTTTCGGAGGAAACTTTTACAGATATACCAAGACAACAGGAACTGGTACCATTCCATACTACCGTGAATACATGTAAAAGAGTATATGCATTAGCACAATATTTGCCTGGGCTGATTAGACTTCATAGGGAAAACTGTAGAATCACAGAATCATAAAATCCCAGAATGGCTTGGACTGGCAGGGACCTTGGAGATCAATTAGTTCCAACCCCCTGCCTTGAGCAGGACTGCCACCCACCATATCAGGATGCGCAGGGCCACATCCATCCTGTCCTTGAATGCCTTCAGATGGGGTGTCCACAGCTTTTTTTGGCAACCTGTGCCAGTGCCTCACCACCCTTTGTGTATAGAATTTCAATCTAACATCTAACCAAAATGTCCTGTCTTTCAGTTTAAAGCCATATCCCCGGTCCTGTCACTATGGGATCGTGTAAAAAGTTGACTCCCTGACCTGTTCACAAGCTTACCTCTGGTACTGGAAGATCATAATGAGGTATCCCCAGAGCCTTCTCAACTTTCTTCATAGGAGAAGTGCTCCAGCCCTCAGATCATCATTGTGGTCTCCTCTGGCTCTGCTCCAACATCTTCATGCCTTTCTTGTGCTGGGAGCACCAAGCCCGGATGCAGTATTCAGATGGGACCTCATGATACATAGAGGAGGGCTACAATCACCTCCCTCTCCCTGCCGGCCACCCTTCTTGTGATGCAACCCAGGATACAACTGGCCTTCCAGACACACAATGTAGAAATATTATTTAGAATACAGAACTTTCTTCTAAGCAGAGCAATTGAAGTAAATAGGAAATTTTATTAGTGTGACTTCTTGTCAGCTTCTTCTTTGCACAAATCCTTAATGTTTACCCATTTGGGTATTCAAATACTATTAGAGAAGTTGTTATTGGTCACACTCCTCACACCCAGTTCTTATGATTTTTCAAAGCAATTTTTGGGCTCTGTGGACTATTCTAAGTTTGACTCTTTCAGCCTGCTGGATTCCTGTCCACTCAGAGAGTAGTTATCTTGCAGCAGCTGTCTAGATCTGCACTGTGATTTATGCAGGACAGGAGACATGATTAATGAGCAGCTGGTGAATAACAGACACTAGGGAAAAAATTTAAAAAATTAAAAAAAAAAAAAAAGAGAGAAAATGAAACCAGCTCGTAATCAACAGGAAGGGCTAAGGACACCTGTCCTTTCAGCAGTGGTCAAATAATAATTCTGACTAGACTATGTATTACAGTTTCCTTGAATTTGTAACTGGTGAGTGATATAGCACTGAAGTCAATGGCTCTCATATAGAATTTGAAAGACAGATTTTCTTCTGAACTGTGTCAATAAAACACCTTTAAAAATAAATACTATCAATCAGAACTGAAAAGGACCTTGTAAAAACCTGTTGCTAATTATGTGGTGGTCAATATATTACAATTTATTATTTTTAAGAAAATTCACATTAACCAGACATTGTAAGATAACAGTAAATCACTAATGACCAGTAACATTATCTTTGCAAAGACAAGCCAAACTGTGTTTCATAGTCCTTTGTCTAGAACACTGGTTCATTAGTGTTGCACTGTTTCCAATAAAAAGTACATTGAAAGACATTAGCTCTGAAATTAAAACACAAAGCTAGCAAAATGCTGCAAAGGAAACAATATACAGTAGGTCAAACTGCTGATCTGTGAGCATCCCAGACAGGAATTGCACTGAGAAAAAATCACTTCTGTTGCAGAGATGTACATTTACCTCCTGCAGCAAGAATCCTTTCTTATTTGTAAGAAATATGGATGCATCAATCTCTCAGGTGAAAATAAAACAGTCTGTTGTTGAAATCATTATTTTGCTAAACGTACATTAAGAAATGTGCTTTACGGCATGGATATGATGACTATATGGGCTCTGAAATTTACTGTTCTTGAGCACACATTCATATAAGTCAGTAGGATAAGTCAGTAGCTAATAGGCTTATAAAAAAACCCACATTAAATAAATAGTGTTACTTGGAAGACATGATTGCGTATCAACAAGATTCAGCACATTTTGTGTACAGATAATTTAGTTTAAATTCTTGATATATTATAGTAAACATTGCCCAGGCAACTTTAATTTTGTCCTGTTGTGTTTGTCCTGTCTTCTGAATAAAGCATGTATTCTGTAGAAATAAGACCGACAGTGACTTTTGATGAAGCACATTTCTTACAAGAACAAGTAGACTTGTCCTGATTATACTCTTTCCTACCTAACATACATAAAAGACAGTAAAAATGATGACCACTGTTCCATGGCACAGGTAGACACTTCTGGAAGTCAGCTCAACCTTACCATCCAGGAAGGTACTGCAGAAGGCAGGCATTATTTAGACGGGCAGAATTTTCATTTAAGCAGATTGGTTGAGGTTATTAGGGATTTTGATTAATGTGACTACTTCCCAGCTTTTTCTTTGCACAGAACAAATGATTTCTAAAGTAAGCTTTTGTCCACTAGGAAAGTTATTGGAAGAAGGAGAAAACAGGCTCAGATAGATCAACATCCTGGGAAACTGCATTCCTGTTGAGAACATCACAGATCATTTGGCACAAAGCATTATAAACTCTTGCCATATGAGAGGTTCAAGGCTGGATTACCTGTCTGTCCATCCTTTCTTAGGAATGAAGTTTTAATAATAATCTGGGAAAGCAGTGAGAAATGCAAAGAGAAGCTGGCAGGGTTACTACATAACATCACACATCTTCTGTTCTGCTTGTGCATTAGCACCAGCTCTCAGAAAAGGAGTTTGTTTGATCTGCCAGCTGGAAGTAAAATGAAATGGATGCCAGAAAGGGTTCATCAAGAAGTTAAAAACTGGGAGAGGTAAGAAGAGGCTTAAACAAAAACAAAAGCAGAAAAATTTAAATGAGAGAACTTGATAGCTTCATATCTGAGTTTTGGAGTGTACATGTCTGCAGTATCTTCTGTAAGCAACAAGATCTAAAAAGCTGCATAAAACAGTGTACTGAAGCACAGTCATTGCCCGCATAATTTCTAATGCTGGAAACAGGACACCAGTCATGAAGTTATTGGATAATTTTTTCTGAAGGCAGAATTTAGTTATTCACGCTGGATTTCAGCCAAACCAGCTAGAATTGTATCCCTGCTCCTCTGTAATAAACACCTGCAATATTACACCCACTCGGAATGTTGTGTTAGTTTTCACATGAAAGACAATTCTCACAATAATTTTCACCCAAATATCTGAGACAGGAACCCCTATACAATTCCATCTCTGAGGGACAAGGACCACTAACTTGGTGTGATGTAAACAGTGTTTTCTGTATATTCTGCATTTTCCTGGATGGAAATCTATGCATTGCTCATGATTGACATTTCTGAAACAGTTGGAACTAGTGAAACAAAGTGTAAGGTAGTTAAGGCAGTTAATTTAACAAGAAGTAACTAAGGATATCATTTGTACACAATTATTCAGATGATGAACGCCTTCGAAAGTATGTCACTACCTTGTGAAAAATATGAGGAACTAATCTACGTGATAATTTGAGGGTATTATCACTTGCATTTGAAAGATATTTAAAAAAAAAGTGCCTGAGAAGTCCAATTTGTGTGATTTGGCTTGAAATCAATGAATTTAGTGAAAATGTGCTATATTATGAACTGAGGATGTGGGCTGAAACTGTACTGAAACTGCAGTCACTGGGCCATGGTTTACTTATTTTAATGAGGCAATGATTTCATCACTGGCTATCACAATAAATCTACTAATAGGTGTTACAATTTTCCCATGTGAAAATGCAATTGCTATATTGTATATCACCCCATGTTTATAGGTAAATTCTTACAATATTATCCAAAGAACCTTGCTGATATTGCTGTTATATTGTTTAAATAGAATACTTGAGGTATAAAGTGAAAGAAGAGATACAATAAATTATTTATTTTAAGTGTTATACCCCCTTTTGGTATATCCTATTATCGGACCATATTTCATTATCACTATTATTGCTATTATCATAATTATACATATGACGATTATTTTATTGAATGCTTTTACTAAGGTTTCTTGATTTCAGTGAGACTCAACTGCCTCTGAATAGTCATTTAATCTTGTTCTTAAAATGATTAGTAAAGATTAAAAGGATTAATAAAAGTTCTTTGCAAGAAAAATAAAGGCATACTATGTTCTGGGAAAAGATACTGTCTTTCACGTAGACTTGAAGTTGAATTAACATATGCAGTCAAGTTTACTGTTAAGTAATGCTGTAATATACCTTAAATAATAATGCATACAGGCTTACAAAACTATTTGGTAAAAATACTAAAGACAATTCCTAACCTAAATTTACATGCTCAGTGTCACTTTTCCTCAGTATTCTTTAATATATCAGCTGAAATCCAGGACAAAATTTTGTTAAGTTTACCATGAGTTATCCCATGGTATTCAGATGAGTTGCACTACCAAAAAATGCAAAGTTGCATGGTAATTCTTGGTATTAGAACGCACATTTCTGTAGCTTGTTTTGATTTCTGAAATTTAGAACTCATCAGTTAAAGTTAGTGTAGTAGTTCATAAAACAGTTATTTTACCAAAAATAAGGAGAAATATTAAATATAAAGCATAGTGACTGTTAATTCATGAAAATAAAATATCTAATGAAAATACTCTGTACTTTATTTTAGATTATTCATGTTATGGAAATTATGTGCTTTTGAAAACACCATAGGCTAAAGTTTTTATTAAGATTTAACTGGTCTTTTATCCTTAATTATTTAATACTACATAACTATCTATATGAAATAATATTTTTTAAAAACTCAATAGATCAATAAAATGCTATCAGATACACTTCACTGAGATACCTCTTTCAGTGAAAAAATATATTAAAATATTAAAATTTAAAAGAAAATTACTTATATTTTAATTTTATAATTAATTGCACTTATAAAAGTATTCCTTAGAGGTTGAGAATTATTTTTCTAGTAAAATTTGAGATTAAATGTTGATTTAGAAAAAAATTAAAATTGTCTGTATTAGCAGAAAAAAAACTGGGGATTCACCACTAATACAGAAGATGTAGCAATTGAAAACATGTGGCAAAGTACCAGCTAATAGGTCCTTCATAGCTGGTATAACAGTAATTAGAAAATTATTGTGAGACAAAAAGTCAAAACCACAAAAGTCATACAACTGTAGCACTCAAAACCCAACCAAAAATACATATAGAAATGGAATAATTGGAATGTAGTTTTAATAATTAAATAGCTTCTCACAATGAAATTAAGAAACCAAAATTATGGTAAAAATTTAAATTCATAACATCTGTAAAAATACGCAGAATAAAATACTGTTTCATGTAACTTGTACTGATTTTCTTAATTAAAACTGCTATTGATATTCTTTTTCATTTATCTAACTATTTTCTGACTCTTGAAAATGTCCCACTTCAAACCAACATTCCCTTAGTGCCATGATATCCTAATATCTGATAAAATATATACGTGTATCTTGGTTAAGCAAATAAAATATCACAAATAGTGATGGATTCACATATGCATCATTACTATGGAATCTGGCATCAAATTTTAAGTGATAAGGTAATGCTGAATGGACCGATGGTATGCTCAAACATCCTTCTTTTCACAGAAGGTATATTTATATATATTTTTCTCTACATATTGTGTTTCACTGAATTTTTGAAGACCATAAGACTTCTTCCAACTAAGTAAATTTCAGTTACAAAAGGTTTGAGGTAAATCAGAAATAGATAAGATCTCTAAAAAAAATAAAATAAAATAAAATAAAAAATTATTTATAGATTGTATTATCAAAATTAAAAAAAAAAAAAAAAGATCAAAAGCATTGTGGAAAATAATAGAAAAGAATCAGAATTACTGATATGTATGTTGTACTAAAGATAACAATTTGTACAATAATTTAAAACATCATAATAAATTCAGTTTTTATTAAAATCAGAGGAAGTTTTCAATAAAAATATATTTAATGAAAACATATTTTGTTTGTTCTTATTTTCAAAATTCTGTTCAATTCATTGGTAAATCAGTAACAATCAGCACTAACTGGAACAATTACCCAGACAAATGTTCATTATCCTGATATATTTCTCTCAAGTAAGCAAATATTCTTGCATTTGAAGACTCAGATTCAATTACTTCTCTGTCTAAAATAATGCAGACTCATGTCTCTTTCACAGCAACAGAACTCTTCCTTATCCTTCCTGTGGGAGCTGTTAAACTCTGTAAAAAATATCTAAATTTTAATTAAACCAGAGATTAAATAACTCACTAGAATGCTTGCAGTGTTCTCTTGAGAAGGGGAACATGACTATAAGCATCACTTTATTTCTGTAGCTGGGAGATTTGATCTTCATGATCTTTCTTTTCAAATGAATATTTGAATTACCAGATCACCATTTACTTTTTGATGAGGGTAGTTCTTTCTCACGGAGTTTTCATACTTGAAATAATGTATCCACAGTTTGTTGTCATATGCAAAGACTTTTACTTTAGAAAGAGAAGCCTGGAAGGATGCGTATGTCAAGTGAACATTTAATTGCTCATGCAGAAGGAACCTGTCACATGAAAATAAGAGCACTACTTTGTGTTGCATTTGATTATCCCTTCTGTTAATAATTTGGACTCTTTTCTAAGAGTTATGTATGCATGCAGATCTGTCAGGAAAAAGAACTAAACAATAAACCTCCCCTAAGCAAATTCCTTATCTAGTACACTTTTTCAGAAAGAATTTTTCCTTCTTTTGTTGATATTTATCTGAAGAAACATTTCTTTTCTCTTTGTGCCTTTTTTCACAACTTCTGAAATGAAATTCTTCAACTGATTTGTAAGAAGACATTTATTCTCTACCTCTTACAGTTTCATCTCTCTAATAAAGTCTTGTGGCTGTTGTTTGGCAATTTTCAATAAAATTCAAATATTCATTTTCTTGATCATTATTTCCAGTATTTTAACTAGTGCAGAAATGGGACTTCTCCTGTGTTTTTGTTTAAAAGCATGTTAAGTAAGCCTTCTGGTCTTGTAGTTTCTTCTGCCTCCTTTTCATCTCCTGTTGATTACAGCCTGGAGCTCTGGAAGGGAAAACAGATAGCATCTGCCCAAGGGTGTGATGTTACAAGACATTTTAATCTTCTACACAACAAAATATAGAAAATGTATTTTATTTACCAGACATTCACAGGTTCCATCCAACCAGTGTTACCCATTTTTTTTTGTTTTTTAATTGATCACGTGCTGTGTCACAACACTGAAAAATAAGTTCAGAGTATGAGTAACAGAGAATTATTCTACATGCAAGTGTTGCAATAGCCAAAAATTTTATTGGGATATGTCACAAACAGATGCACTTTTATTTTGGGAAGCATATAGATGCCTAGAGCTGAAGCAAATCCAGATTGCATTTCTACTAGAAGTCAGAAAGATAGAAAGAAAACTACCAAGAAATCCAATCCTGTTTTCAACAAGAACTAGAGATTCCAAATGTTCTGGCTTTATGTCAGGTTATTATGTGAATGACACCCTATGAAATCTTGTTATGTGCTGGGTGCTCCAAAAGGAATTTGTTGGCTGTAAATTACCTCTCATTTCACAGAAGCAACTATTTTGATATAAATGATGGGGAATCATTCAGTAGACCAAAAGAGAGCAGGTAGAAATGAATTACTGATTTAATGAGAATGACTTTACTCATCCACAAACCAAAAGGCTATGTTTTTTTCAGTCCTTCCAATTAATACCACATAGATTTGCAGCCACAGAATAATGTTATTTCTTAACCATAACAATCTTGGTGTCGGGTATCCTCAGATAGCATAAGCTAGTCAAGTGTACAAGAACTTAGAACAGCTTTTCAAACACAAGACTGACAGAGCTGATTACATAATGCTTTCTGTCTTTATAATAATTAGGGCAAAGTAACCAGGCTTGAGATTAGATCCATTTACACTAAAAATAAGGCTCCTGTTGACACTAGTCTTCATGCTTCATTTTTATATATTGAAGTATGTGAGACTGAATCCTTCAGAAAGCAACTATCCAATCCACAAAAGATATATACATAAAGTGAGATCACAGTCTAAAAATGTCATATTTTATTTCCAATTGAGAAGGCACAATTCATAGGTACTTCAGAAAGAGTCTTAACCTAAATACCTTTTAAGAATCATAGAAACATTAAGGTTGGAAAACATCACCACCATACACACTAAACCATATCCATATCTATGATCTACATGTTTCTTGAAAACCTCCAGGGCTGATGGCTTCATCGCTTCCCTGGACAGACTGTTCCAGTGTTTCATCATTCATTTAGAGAGTAACTTTTTCCTAATATCCAACTTGAGCATCCCCTGGTGCAAACATGGGGCCATTGCCTCAAATCCTATCACTGGTAAAAGAGGGTTAGGATTAGGGTGAAAGAGACTGCCTCCCACCCCACTACAACCTCCTTTCAGGTACTTATAAAGAGAGACAAGATATCCCTGAACCTTCTCTTCTACAGACGAAATAATCCTTGTTCCCTCAGCCACTCCTCATAAGATTTGTGCTCCAGATCCTTCACTAGCTTAGTTGCTCTTCTCTGGACACCCTCCAGTGCCTCAGTATATTCCTTGGAGAGACACAGACACTTCTATCTGGTCATTTTATGCTGTGAAATGAATTGTACCGACAATGTTAAGAAAATAATTTCTCACTTTTCATTTTGTGTAGTTTATTAAAAGATATTCTTTAAGAGATTCAAATAACTGATGGTCTTATTTGGGAGAACTGAATTTAGGATGTTTGAAAAAAAATTGAGATGCATCAAATTTGGTCTCCTTCAAAATCTAGCCTTTGCAATAGTCCTCAAAGTGCCTTGTCATTCTGATAAAGCATCAGTGTTGTCTTGGACTCTCTTGCTTTGAAACACTGCAGCATTTGTACTGGAGCAGTCTCCCAGGGCAGACTGAGGCAGGTCTCTCTATTGCTCTGCCAGCCCACTCAGCAGGGGCTGATTATGGGCTGTGTTGGGGAGGTTCTGCAGGGGAGGATCTTCCACACTCATGTTTTCTCTTCTGTTATCTCCTGCTGTCAAGCATGACAAAACATGTAGAGAAGTACTGTTCTACCATGTAGAAAATGATACAAGCGTAAAGAACAGTGAAGCTTAGGGGGAAATGGATCCAGATGTGCAAAATCTCTTTTTCCTGTATACCCTCATAGGAAGAAAAACTTCTAATCTTAGTAGTTCTTCAGAGCAAAGGATATTTTACTATTCACTACCAGTGAAATTGTACATGACATAGGTATACATGAGTGCATTGTTATGTCTGTATTCAAATGATGAGTAATTTCCCAGTCCTCTGCATTTCTGCATTGTGCTGCTTCCATAGCAACCAGCAGTGCTCAGGATGGGGCCAAAGCGCTGCAGAGGTGCTCAGTGCTCAGCAAGCTGCAAATAAGGTGCTGGAAGCAAGCTTCTTCATTTTCAGCCTCGGAGACTGTGGCAGAGTGGAAGAACAAATTTTGCCATAGCACTGTTTAGTTTCTTGTAAATCACTAAACAGATAGGAGCTGGCTTGGTGAGGATAGGACTCAAAACAGCTACTGAGGGGTATTTGTTGCTGCTGCGACCATTTGAGGGATTCTGGATTTGTATTTTGGAAAAATGTGACCTTTCCGGGAGGGTTACTTAAATATTTGAAGCTACAGTGATCTCAAATATGCACTTATGTATATTCTTATCAGAAATTACTGTAGAAATTATGCTTATGCTGCACTCAGTACAGCACATGTTTACAGTTCATTTCATTTTCATATGGAAATCATATCAGTTTCACCATGGAAAAGACTCCAAATGGAAAAAATAACATAGTTTAGTTATTTATATATATTTTAATGTAATAGTTCTGTATATATTTCAAATTTACAGGAACATACTACTTTCAGAAAAAAGAAAATATAAAAATAGGAGATTTCACAAACCTTTTCTTTTTCTTGATTCTCAGACTCTTTCCCCTCCCCCATATTTCAAATCTTATGAAGAATTTGGTGTTCAAAACATGTCTGCTCCTATTCTCTGAGTTCTTAAAAGTACTAGTTCTCCTTAAAGTCTTAAAGCATAATGTGTGCAACATATGCTTGTCTTCTTATTTATTTGAGCAAAGGTATAGTTTTGAGATAAGACAGCTTTTGTGTGAAGTTAACTTAACACAGTCCTCATCTTTTCCCCTTATTTTTCCTGGAACTTGAAGTCAGAAGTTTTAGAGATCGTATCTAAAGCATCCTGCCCTTCCCAAGCATTTGTCACAGCATAGCTGAAAAGGCAGTAAATTGTTAGGAGAAAGAAGAAAAGTACTGATGAGAGCTGGCTTGAAAAGGAAACCAGAGCATCTCAATTTCTGATATTATGATATTACAGCCACAGAAATTAGCAAACATGGAGTGTCCCTGAAAAAATATAAAGTTAGATATTTATGCTGTAATTTTGGAAGATACCTTAAAGTTCAAGGATATCATAGTTTATCCTTATATCTGAGCTAAGCAGAGCACCCTATTAAATGTGTCTATAAATGTTGAATGAATTCAATACAAAATATATATTTTTAGATGTATTAAATGGATTTGCTATTGACTGACCTGTCATTACAGGCTTATTCACCAGAATAATCCAGATCTCATTTCAGCTAAGGATTTCAGCCATAACTGAATTTAGGGGATATGCATTAGTCACACTGCAGACAGGTGTACACATTCAGTGATGAAGTTGAACTGTACCATTTGGTAGATGTTGGATTTAGCAGAGACAGATTCATCCTTTGCTGCTGGATCAGTATGTGAGTTTCTGTTCAGTGACATACTAGAATTAACATTTCTTTAAAATAACACCAACTTGATATCTTCATCATGGTAATAACCCTGCAATAGCACTTCCTTGTACCTCTTTTCCCATTCTTTCCTACTGACATTCACAAAAATATTGTTTGGAATACACATTAAAAAAAAGTGCATCAGTGACAACACACAGCTGCTAGTGAGAAGAAAAAGCTTAAAAGTGAGAAACTATGGAGATGAGAAAGAACTGATTTCAATAGACATTCTCATCTTGCACAAATTTCTAGAATAAAAAAGAGATGGGACAAAATATTTAGGGATATGCATACATGGGTTTCAGTGTCTTTGCTTCTTTGTGGTCTGTATGAAGACAACAGAGATGGTGTAGCACAACAGGTCCTGAGATACTTTGGAAAAAGAGTAAGAAACCACTAAATAATATGCAACAAATTCCATATAGTTCTGACTTAATTTTAATTATATAAGTTTTGCCTATTAAAACTTCATTAAAAATGCAGTGCTTAGGAAATGGAAAAAAATAAAGAAACATTTATATAGTCATTACTTAACATTTTATTTTTCTGTCATTCACATATCTATAGTATATTAAAAGTACACTTCTATAGGCAGGCACATACTCAGGAAAGTATATTTTTATAGTGTTTGTGATTTAAAAAAAAAAAATCTGAATGTGGTAATTCCCTTTAATAAGAGCAAAAACGCTTAATTGTCTCCCATGTTCAATTTACAGGGCATTCACAACCTACAATTTTTTTTTTGTGATAATTGTCACACTCTCAAATAATGCCCAGGCAGTGTTTGCTGTCAAAAAAATGGTTAAGACTGTGTAATTGTCAGAGAAAAGTGTAATGAAGATGGCTCTCTCAGCTTGTCCTCATAGGAGAAATGTTCCATCGTTTGAACTATTTTTGTGGCACTCGTCTTGACATGCTCCAAAGCATGCATGTATCTCCTGTACTGATGTATTGATAATGGGGGTTACCTTGCACTTTGATTTGTTGACTCTCATGGGGTTCCCCTGGAACCACTTCTCCAGCCTGTCCAGGTCTCTCTGAATCAATTTATTCTGTCCCTCAGGCTTGTCTGACTGCACCACACAGCTTGGTGTCATCTTCAAACTTGCTGAGGGTACACTTGATCACACTGTTGATGTCACTGATGAAGACATAAAGCAACACCAGCCCCAGTACTGACCCTGTAGAGATGCCATTATTTCATTCATACATCAGACATGGACATACATTCAGACATCAGACATCCCTGCTTCCAATGCCTGTGCATTTTCTTCTTGCTCTCCAGTTTGACCAGCAGGCCCAATTCAGACATACCTGTCTCTTGGCTTCTTTCCTGACTTCCTACACCTGGGGATGGAGAATTCTTGTGCCCTAAGGAAAGATTCCTTAGAGATCTGCCAGCTCTGCTTTTCTCCCTTAGTTTCTTGAGAGGTGGTTGTGGGCTAACTAGCTCTACCTGAAGAGCTAGAAGTTGACTTTCCTAAAATTTATCAACCTGCTTTTACTCTCCGTTTGTCTTACTATATTAGTAAACAGCATGTCTCTCTAACTGGCTTTGACCAGAAGAAGCACTACACTAAACCTAAAAAGCGTTCTGATGTAACAGTATTGTCAAATCACACAATCAGCACAGTCTAAATCAAAATATGAAGGGACATAATAAAACTACCATTCAATAAAAGTTTTTACTTGGGCTTTCTAAGATATTTATTTGCCTAAAGGAAAATAAAAATTGACACTATAGAGTCAATATGCTCATTATTTTAGGCTTATTCCAACATTTGTTCTAGAATGACCTCTATCCTATAGGCTAGCAAGCAACTGTGAAGAAGTCAGTTTCCCTTTGGTCAGAGAAAATTTGTTAAAATAATTTAGCATAATTCAGAATTAAATATCATAATGAATAATGCAATTATAATGTATTCTGACAAGTTTTATCCTATATTCTTACAGTGGGCTGCATTAGAGATATTAGAATCAATAGATTGCAACAGAAACTGTGAAACCCTGACGAATTTCAAAGGGTTTCCCCCTCCTGAGCTGAATTGCTCTGCAGGAAACAAGCATGTACTGACAAAAATGCTTATTCTAATAATAGAACCAGTGAAACATCACCAAGCATGTAAAACATTACTGGCAAATCTAAATCTCCATGTAAGGTAATTTAAATGTTCAGAAATGTACTTGCAAACACAGAGCAACAAAAGCTCTGTAATATATAGAACATTCAATTTTATCAGTTGCAATTTTGTGAGCAATTCATAAACTTCAGTGGGTTTTGGAAAACTCTTTTGTAAGTACATAAAAAATGTTCTCAATATTGGTAATAAATGACAGGTTAGGAGTCTTGGCAGCAAATGTTTCAACCTTCCTGATGAAATGGATGAATATTTCCCTCCTTACATTAATTCTTGTTTCACCACGTACCCTGGAGAATAATAGGGTTCTTCTCTCATGCTTGTCATGTATAAAAGATTGTATCACTTCATAACATTAAAAGGGTGAGTGAGGCCAGACATTGCTTAAAACGAAAAGAGAAACCTGAAGTTTGAAATGTAACATCTTCAGTGTGAAATGTAGTATTCATGAACACTGTCAAATACCAATTTCATGTCAAGTGCTGGCGCCTGTTAATTCTTACTGACAGCTGTTCCTGTGCTTACCTTGAGACATTTGGTTTTAAATGTCAGAGTGGTTAGATCTTACTTCTCTAAACATATACCAACAAGATGAAGAACATGTTAGCTTAAAATTTAAAAAAAAAAAAAAAAAGAGGAAGAAAAAAAAAGAAATTGTGCAATGTGAAATTGTGTGAAATGTTCTGTAAGGAGATTTTCTTTCAGAGAAAAAAATATCAAGAATAAATTATTACTTTCAGTACCTCTTGAGATTACAAAATAGAGAGGATTTGATGTATACAGTATCTACTACACATGGAAAGATAATGGTCTGCCAGTTTTTACACTGCTTGCACTAGCATACTCAGATAAAAGGGTGTTTGAAAGGAGGTGTGGGCATGAAAATCTTGATCTCAGCCTTTCCTTTCTCTGTGTGCATCTGAAAAATCTGCTACCTCCCTCATGCCTGTGTGCTCAGTAGACACATCAAAGGCCAGCGGCTGATCCAAAGCCTCTGAAAATCGGCAAACATCTTCCTATTAATCTCCCTATTATGTTCCTCCATCGGTAGTAATGGAGTCTCATTGGCCAGTATTATGGAAGATTTCAAAATAGATGATCTGAAGTGTCCGAATGTATCGGAAGAGTATTCCTTGTCTTTGCCTGCCTAGTCTGTTTAGGCTGAGATTTTTTTGCAAAGATTAACCTCTTTGGATGTATATTTACAGTACTTCATGCAATTAAATACTGTATAAGGGACAAATTAATTATCATGAAGATAACTAAAAGCATAACTGGAATACCCATTTACTCTTCAGTTTGAAAAATCCTGGGACTAATATCACCTTGTGCCAGGTCTCCAAGGAAATTGCTCATGCTACCATGACCAGCAGACCTTTTTGTACTGCCTATAGGCAATCACAGACCAGTGTCAGTGCATACTTCAAAAGCAAACATTGCCTGGCAAAGAATCACCAAAATAAAAGAACTTGATGAAAGAATTAAGATAACTGATCCCTATAAGTGCTTATGAATAGTAAGTCCTAAAATTCTTCTGCATGAAACATATAGTTTTCTCCCTGTGTATTATGACTCCTGTGGGATGTTTACTGAAAGTCAGTATTTTCCCTGACAGACGCCAGTTCAGCAAAGAGATGTGTGCAAAAACCCATCTCGAGGATTCCACAACCATCCTCAGCTGGATGAGTAGACATAGACATTTCATGTTTTGTGCTACATTTTATACAAAAATGAAAGACCTACATCTTTTGCTTGCAAAGATACAGATTTGGCAATGCTAATTTCTCAGACACATCTGAGCAATGCTTTCTCATTGCATTCACGCTGATCAAAATGCAGAGTATTGTTCCACAGGCATTTACATAACTGAATTTATCCTTATTCAGTTAAAATTCAGGCTCGTTACTGCAGCTGGTGTAAATAGACTTCAGTTCACAACCTTTACAGTTCATTCAACTTGTGAAGAGCCTCCATGATCTTTTATGATCATGGTACTAGTGGGTCACTCTGTCACTGATGTCTGGGGGACATTCTATGCACAGCATAGATTTCAATAGACACTTCTCTGTTCCAGCATTGACTATCAGTTTTTGTCAGAAAACAGCTAGCTAAGAAAATTATTCATAATGTTTCAGCTATACATATTTTTCCTTAACTTCTTTATTTAATGGTGGTTTTAGTGGAAACAGAGCTTGAGTCATTTTGGTCAACAACTCATCTGTAAGGGCTGCTCCACAAGTCATGTCTCCTATTATGTTGGCCCATGATGTAAGAAGCAGACATTGCTGGTATGACAGCAGAGGCTGAATTGCACCCATGGACATTCGTCTAAGCTTGCTGAACATCTGTGGAGACCAAATAGTGGCTGTGAGGTGGTGGGTGGCGTTTTTCAGCAGTGATAACAATGACAGTCAGTCGCCCCTGTCGGTGCAGATTTTAACAAACGCACCATGTTTCTGTTCCTCAATGGGAAAACGTAGAACTAATGGTGGTGGCTATGTTGAAAAATAGTGTTTTGTAGTTGAGCATTTGCTCTATCAAATAGTGTTATTGTGTTTTTTGTATCTGTTGTGTTTTACACAGAAATAAATAGAGGGCATTAATTTTGGAGCAATCTATATATTTTAAAAGTCTGGATTATTTTTAAAAAGGTGTAATATTTTTACTAATATACACTGAAGAAGTTTATAGCTTATCAATTTATCCACTGTGCAATTCAAATATAGCACAACCAGCAAGTCAATGAATTGAAGCCACAAAATGAAGTGTTAAACATGAACCTTACATCTGTGAGACCAGTTAGGTGGAAAACTGCAGGTAGTCATCTAGTGACACACAGAGAAACAAAAGGACAACAGAAGAAATGAAAAAGAAAGAATACTAAGTGGGAAAGAAGTTGTAATTAATGTAATCCAATTTGTTTTCTGTGCTAACACATACAGAAATAAATATGCTCATTAGTATGTGCTGTGTACACAGTCTCTGTGTAAAGTCCTATTATGAATTTTAAACTGTATTGCATAATAGCTAGGACTAGATTAAATCTTGTTTCAGCTGTGTTCCTAAGCATAAGGAACGGCAGGGGAGATTCAGGCTGGACATTAGGAAGTATTACTTTTCAGAAAGGGTGGTCAGGCACTGGAACGGACTGCCCAGGGAGGTGGTGGAGTCACCGACCCTGGGGGTGTTCAAGGAAAGACTGGATGTTGTGTTGAGGGACATGGTTTAGTAGGAGCTATTGGGAATAGGTGAACGGTTGGACTGGGTGATCTTTTAGGTCTTTTCCAACCTTGGTGATTCTATGATTCTATGATTCTATGATTCTATAATCCCCAGTTTATTGGGATTGTTTGATCCCAAATATCTTAACAATGCTTCTAGAACCGCAAATTTCCTAAACACCTAGCTGCCACTTTTGCTACTCAACACAGAGACATCAGCTGTGATCTGCAATACTTTAAATATCAGAATTCCAAATTTCACTAGAATTTGTTTGTTTGACCTTAATTAACCTACAGTTTAATATATCTTTTGAAAGCAGAAAGTTGTTTCATACCTAGAAATTATTTTAGCTGTACTTATACAACCTATATTCTCCGCAAAAAAAAAACAAAATTAGCAAGCACCTTCATTAAGAGTGCAGAAGATGTGACAGCATCTTCTTTTTATACACGTCTGTAGTGACTGGAGCACTTAAGCAGTGGAGAACAGATGAAAAATCTTTAATGGGAAAAATATAGAATCTTCTTTCATGTTCAAATGTCATTAACCACAACGCATTCATTCTTAACATTTTGTGTAAAGACAGGATATTTAGAAATATTTAGATGAGAAAGATGAGAAACAGAAGTCAGACTACTTTCTAAACCAGTGCAGAAATTGAGAGCTCAGAGAATCAATCTTTGCTACTTTGCAAGGCAGAAGAGATTTGAAAACAGGCTATGTAGATCTCAAGTGAATTTCCGGATTACCAGATCACTGATGAGGGCAAGATGAGGGCATAATAGGACCAAAAAAACGTCATCACAAGGTCTTTTCTAGAAGACCTTTTGGTTCCATTCCAGAAATGAGATTAACCCACTATATAGTGTTTATCATTTACTGGCTCATTGTCTGTATTTCAGAGAACTGTTTTGTTTTGTGAAGACGTCGTTTGTTTTTCTACTGTACAACATTATTGATGGCATTTTGTGTAAACAATTTGTTCTTTGTAGATATTTAGCCTAAGCTATTGCAAAGTGTCCTTCTAAAATTTCACAAGAATTTCCTATAAAATGTTGTAGAGCCTCTTTATAATACCTTACCTAAATTCTGACAAGTTTAAGTATTTCACACCATATGAATATATGTATTTCACAACTTTAAGATCTTTTGTTTCCCACAGTTCTCTCTCATTTTGGAACAACTTTTGTTAATAGGATGACTTGTGTGTGTGCAACAAGCCTCAACATCTCTGTTCCCAGAACAAATCACATGGAGAAGAAAGCTACTAAATAAGTTGTTTCTCAAGAGGCTGGGTGAGGTTTACGCTTGGAAAGCAACACTGCAAGCCAAGGACAGTATGTTTAAATGTACTTCATTGAGTACATTTTTCACTCCACGGAGACTCATCAGCCCTCCAGGCAGATTCCTCCCATGTTTTCTCAGCACACCCATAAATCTTGAAATCCCTCCCTCTGAAAAAAGCAGCAACAAATGAAACTTACTCCAAGGCAAGCACTAAAAATCAGCTGATATGGCCAGGCAGTTCTGCTTTTATTAAAGACAGATGAATGTGTGGGTTGATCCTTGAGAAAACATTATAGGCTTCTTGCTGACAGTGATGAAGTCTTTTGGCACTTGGGTTTTATTATTTGTAAAGTCTAGCTTTTTAATGCCAAAAAAAGAGCACACGATCTTTCTGAAATCAGTGGGGAAGGGAGAAAAGAGTCCTTTAAAGGATGGATTCTCACTACCTACTGCCACAGGTTGAGCACAAAAACATTCTAGGGGAAGCCTTCATTTCCAGAGTTTAGGGAGATCCCTGTAGCAAGCAGTGCTGACAAAGAGCATCTACATCATTCATTCATTAATCTGCATTACTTCTTTTAATGCTTCTGTTGTTGAAGCCAACTTTGTGATTGCAGTGCATTTGCTCTGGAAGATTTTCTGCTGTATCATGCACTAGGGAGAAATAACTGTTGAGTACAATTTAACTCTGTAAGCTGAGTGGAAAAAAAATGAATAGTAATTATTCCCGCTTGCTTGCCTTTCAGGAAATGTGCATTTTAAAGGCTCATGTAACTATAAAAGCAGTTGCATGCTGAGCAGCTTTGAAAGATTTTTAAACAGTCTGAAATTCATGATATTTACTGCCTCACAAGGACGACTGACAGCTAATATGCATTTGTATCCACTGTTTACTTTTCATAAATCAGATGTGATTGAAACAGAGAACAGAAGCCTGAATCTCATGAAATCATCTGCTTACATATAGTTTCAATGCATTGGGATCTTAAAAATTCACATTACATGAAGCTTTCATAGATAAGAGGTTTTTCTCATATGCATAGCTATGTGTACACTGTAAGCTATTTGATAAATCAGAGAAAGATTCAGATGTGGAAAGCTTTGTCATACTAATTACAATACCAATTATTGCTATGTGTTGTATTGCTAGCTTAAAGAATAATATAAAATATCCAACACTTCAAGGAGTGTATAAAAGCAAATTGAATATAGACTAATATATTAATTTATATTCAAAAAGATCTTTGAAGGTCGTTTAATTCAACCTCATCTTCAAAGCAAGTATGGCTTTAAATTCATTATTAAGTTGTCCAGAATTTTCTCCAACTTTTGAATATTTCCAAAGCTGTCTATTCCACAGTCTTTCTGGGCAAGCTGTTCTAGTGGTTAAATCCTCATTTTATTTATTTATCATTTTTCTGCCTTATATCTATTCCAAATTTCCATTAGTATGATTTATGCACATTGCCTCTTATCTTTTTCAGTGTAGTTTAAAAAAATCATGCTATATTTTCTATAACCACTATCAAGTTATTAAATAAACAACTTAAATTTCTGTTGAGATTCTCTCTCACATTTTAAGCAAACCTGGGTCCTTCAGCCTTTCCTTTTATGCCCTTTATAGCCAAACTTCACTGGTCTCTCCATGGCCTGTTGGGGCCACATTGACACTGGAGTCAATGTGGATCTACTGTTGGGGAAGGATGCCAAAACTGGGCACAGTACTCCAGATGAAGCCTCATGAATGCTGAGTGGATGGAGCTAATATATTCTCTTGACCACCTATCTGCTTATGGATTATTAATACCACAAGGTGCATGCTTAGTCCTCATTTTTGCAATGGCTTACCACTATCATGTTCAGTTACCATCACTGAGGACTTCATGCAGAGTTGCTCCCTAGTCAGTCTCCATGACCTTTGCATTATTTTTCTTTGGACTTCATGAGATTTTTGCAGCCTGTTCATTCAGATTGTCAAAGTCTCTCCAGGATATCCATTACTCTTCCGTATTTCTTCTAAATTGTGAATATGAAGGAATATCCTAGTCCATCACGCTGTTTGTTGATGAATACTTTAAACAATAGTTACCTCAGATTCAACTCCTCATACATGGCTGCCAGTCATACTTTGAACAACTGACAATTAGTTTTTCAACATTGTTGTCAAGACGGTCTTTTGCTCACTTTACAGTCCACTCATCCACTCCATATCTCTCAGTTTAGCTATAATGACACCATGGGGCACCCTGTTAAAAACTTTTCTAAACTCAAAGAAAAAAACATTTCCTCTCAGTCACTAAGCCATTTATCTCAACATAGAAGGAAATCAGGCATTTGTTCTATGTGAATTTGTGCTGACTTCTTCCAGTCACCCATGCACAAGGAATTAGCTATCAGGAAGGCTCTTCTGTTAATTCTCCCAGGAAGTGAAGCCAGGTTGACTGACTTACTCTTTTCTGGAACTTTTTTCTTGTCTCTTGTAGATAGTTTCAACAATTGGTCTTTTCCAATCATTAGGAAATACCCATTGCCATAAAAGAAAAAATCCTGGGCAGCAACTCCCACAGAGCCAGGTGATCCATAGAATTTATCAGCTTCTCTCTGACTGCCTCCCCTTAATTAACAGGACTGAAGAGAACAGGAATTGACTTCCTTTATTCTTCATTCTAGGACTGTGTAGTCATTCTAGATTTACTTAAGGTCCCCATTAACAGTATCACTGATTACTCATATGAGCAAGAAGCAAACAGTAGCAGCCTGAGGACTGGGTAAAAATCAGCAAACTCTTCACAGTATTCCAGATTTGAGGCCCAGATAAGCAGCAAGTGTCTCAAGAAAACAGATAAGTTTTGCAGATGATTTTCATCCTCCTTTACAGTAAAACTGGTGTTTCCTTTCTTGTTTGACTCATGACTTGGATCAGACATAGCAGTTCAGGTGAATCCCCATTTCTCCAACGAAACAACTCTAAGGATAAGCAGCCTTCTTTTTGTCAGAAATCAACATCTTCCATCTCCTGCTGTGGTGGCAGTGTCTGTACTTACTCCACTTGAGCACAGCAAATAGCTTTCTTTCCTCCTGAGCAAAACGGGCTGTACTCTTGCCCATAGAATTCCTCTTAAAATGACACATTGACCTTCCAGTTGTCTTCTCTGCTATTATGGCTATTCTCCATCTTCAATCTACTAATCAGGTAGTTCATACATGTCTCCAGAACACAATTATGTAGATTAGACTAGACTTTCCCATCTTGAGCCTCAACATCATTTCTCTCAAAGATCAAGACCTCAGCAGTTCTGTACCCCTCCAATATATCCCACTGGGTTAATTTCAGCGTCTAATCCACTTAAAATGGCCTGATAATCCATGTAATCTTCTAATAAATTGTTTATTTTAAAAATGTCCAGTTTTTCCACTAAAAAAAAAAAAAAAAAGTGCATGTATATGTATAAACTACTTTTTATCTGATTAAAAAAGTAATGAAGTCAATTGTGAAATTACCACTATTTCAGTATTTTCTCCTTTTCTCCCTTCAATCTTTTAACTTCGTCTACAAGGACTGTAAATAAATACATATTGAGGTTAAAATTCTATATGAGAAATAACTTCATGTTCTTACATGAGTGTTTTATGAATTGTTACCCTGAAGCTCTTTCCATGTAGCTTTTGAATTTCCCACCTCACTGTTCTGACAGCTTTTGAAGAATTCTTTCTTGTAACATGCACCATTCAATCTAGAAATAAGCTTTGTACTTCAGTGAATGCTTAATGTTTATTTAAAATATCCAACCACTTTTAGCTTTTCAGTTTTCAAAGCTGAAATTAACAGCAAAAATGATCTTTCTTAAGTTCTTTCCTATTCCACGATTTGCATTCTTTACCAATGAGCATTAAAGAATTCAAAAACATACATTATGGACCCATTTAAAATATGTGATTAACTGCTAATATGAGATATTAACTTGCAGTGCTTTGATATAAATGGTCATGTACAATTATTCTATTATGGTTATTCAAAATTATATTTTTATTACATTTTAAAACCAATATGGTCAGTAGCTTCTCACAATAAAGGGGCAGCACTGATCTCTGCCCTCTAGTGATAACGACAGGACCCAAGGGAGTGGCATGGAGTTGCATGAGGTGAAAGTCAGGTTGGGTGCTAGGAAAAGATTGTGCACCAGAACAGACTTCTGAAGACATATATCATGTATATTCACTGGTGAAGAGAAAGATGTTGGTTCAGGTTTCTGTTCTGAACAGGGCAGTAATGAAGTAACCATCTGAAAGTAGCTTCGCCCTACTCCTGTACTGTAGACTTTGCAAAGATTGTTATGAGTCACAGGACTCCCTTTAATTAGTCATCTAAAATTAGTAATTCTAAAGCATTTTTTTGGATAATGATTGCTAAGTAGAAGTCAGTTGAATGCCCTATGACAAACACCATACAGAAGAGGCAATGCAGGAACCTCCTTGCTGGAAGACATTTTTTGGGTTTTTGTCTCATGCTCTGATTTAATCTGCCAGTTCTAGCAACAATTAGCAGACTTTTCCAGAAAGTAGTGTTCATAGTGTTCCCACTGAGTGTTTGAACAGCATCTCATGCATGTGATTCTGTATATTGGCTTATAAGACAATGTGGTTTAGTTAAAAGCAGCGTTTTTTTATACCACGAGGTATAAATATATTCCTACATACCACAAGGAAAACAAAGGATAGGTTGACCATATTACTTGTGGGACCAATTGATTTATCTTGCCGCTGTATCCTTTGCTTTTGTAGTGCAAATCAAGAGGTTTACACAATTAAACTCTTCACTTTAAATTTACAATTAATTTTTCAATTATTACTAAAAATCTGTTGGCCAATTTACATGTACATCAGGCTCCTTATACACAGACTTTAACTGCTGTTAGCTGTGAGAGAAATAACACTGAGGCTGTTCCTATGGGGGAAAAGTGTTAGCATTCAGCTTTCTAATTATTAACACAATTAATCTTCTCTCATGCTTTTTTTAGAATTCCAATCAAAGTACTGAAAAATTTACAATCTGCTCCATGGGAAAAAGAAATCTCAATAGGGCAGGATGTACAGATTTTCTATTCATAACTGAGGGTTTGGGTTAACTACTCCTTGACAATGCAGTCGTGAACAAGGGTAGATGCTACTTCTGCTTTCTTTGTAGTAGTTCAGGAGCAAGAAGCCTGGCTTCAAGTCTCCAAAGAGTATTTACAAATGTGAGGTGATTATGCTAATTATCTGTGTGCATAGCAGCAGTTTAAAACTGTTGCGAGATGGATGCATGATTGAAAAACGAACCATTCAAGACATAAACACCAGCAACAGACAGTGCTACTGTAAAGGTCTCAAAATCATTTAAGCATATCAGTCATCTACTCTTTGCATAAATACATAGCAAACACTCATTTTTTCTCTGTGAGAAGAGTTCCTGATGAAGACAAAAGAAATTAAATATGATAAAAAAGTAACAAATAAAAAAGAGCATCATCAAGGCAGATAAATAAATAATACAAGTGTTCATATGAAACACTCTGGATTGTTTCTTCTTCTGTCCACAAAACCCTGCCAAGCTCTTCTTTTTTAATACTCACAGAAAATCACACAAGCACTGATTAGACTGAGTTACAATGAGGGAGCCAATTTTATCCATTAAACTGAAGTACAGCGATGGGGAATTTCTCAGAACTGTGCACAAAGAAAATGCAGCAATGTTAATGACAAACAGCCTCACACTGTGAAAATCACCCTTCACTGCTTATGCAAGGGAAGTCCTGCCTCCCACCAACTCTGTTGGGGAATTTTTGCCATTGGCTGCAAAGACAGGATTCCAGCCAACCAGCCAATAATTCTGAGATAATTTCAACATAATCATCAGTAGAGCTCCATCCTTTAATCAAATCACACAGTGACAGCCTTACACTTACACAAAGATAATATAGGGAAGAAGGGGGAAGGGAGTACTGATATATTTCTTCTCACAGCAGAGTTTCCTTAGATGATAAGTTAAAAGCACTGCTGCTGCAAAATTTGCTTCAAATATTTGTGCACTAATGTGATGGCTATAACCATACAGGCAAAAAAATCCCACATCTTAGGTCTCCGTTATTTTTTTTCTGAAGAACATTCATGCAAAGAATTTTAAATAGAATCAAATATAAAAATAATAAAAATATTGTTGTTTTAAATAGCAACATCTATCTGAAAATCTAGTTAAATAGAATAAGTTTTATACCACAGTTCCCAAATGTTTCCATTCATAACTTCACTTCCATTTGTTCTTCAAGGCTTCCTTCCAGCGTTCCTAGTTTGGGAAATGCTGCTTTGATACCTTGAATTAAAAACTTATGTTGAGATTTTGCATGACTTTTAAAAATTATAAGGTAGGTGCAGCAGGTGATAAGAAAGCAATAGATGAAAAGGGAGGAAAAAACAACAAGAAGCTATTTTTCCCATCTACACATAAAATTTTCACTTTAAGTATTTTAGAAAATGTTGGGTAGATTTTTTGTTTGTTTGTTTGTTTGTTTTTAATGTAACTTTCTACATGCCACTTGATGTATGTATGTGTGCCTATTGGTAATTTAATTTTTCCATTTCCCATGAATACATTTGCATCTTTTCTTCTGTTGGTAACAAGAGTAGGGATCTTATTCCTTCAAGTTTCATAAAAATAAATGTCAAAAACAAGGAAAGAAAACAAGGAAAGACAAGGAAAGACGAGGAAGGAAGAGGTGAGGTGAGGAAGAGAAAGGCTGGAAAGGGAAAGTGAAGAAAAAGGGGAAAAAAAAGGAAAAAGGAAAAAGGAAAAAGGAAAAAGGAAAAAGGAAAAAGGAAAAAGGAAAAAGGAAAAAGGAAAAAGGAAAAAGGAAAAAGGAAAAAGGAAAAAGGAAGGCTTTACTGTGGTATTTTCTGGAAGACTTCAGTTAGTATTCCCTTCTCTGGTCACTAGAGAATCTACTCTTCTGAGTTGTCTTTGAGATTCCACCTTCATAGCAGCACCATTAACTCCCACTTTACTTGTTCTCTGGCAACAAGGAGTCCAGTCAAAAGACACAAAACTACAGGAAGGCAGGAATTAAGTTCCTCCTCTCATTATTAATATTCATTATGAATTGATATTGTGTTAGTACCTAGAGGAAAAATGTGTCTGAAACATGGCAGTGTTGGATTGGATGTCAGTAGAGGGAATGCAGAGGTTTCAGCAAGGTCAGGTAAATCCAGCAAACAAATCTCACTGATTCCAGAATACCTACCAGCACTTGGAAGCACACACTGGGAGGTTAATGTGTGATTATCCCTTTTGGAACCACTATAAAGAATTGCCAACTGAACTGCCTCAAGCCACAAGGAGACAAACTGAACTGGTTTAGATGGTGACTGGAGGAATCTCTAAAGGGCCATTGTTTGCATCTCCATAACACACTTAAACAAAATTGTTTTCAAGAGTGATTTGTAAACCATTTCTCCAGTCTCCTATTTTTCTTGCAGCAAAGCCCAGAAGCTCAGTCTAACTTATTTAGTTGTGTCCTTGAAAATTTAATTATGCTTACAAGCATAAAGTATCTCTTTACTTTTCCAGTGAACAGTACTGTATTCTGGATAGATTTCTACCTTTGAACTTTTTTCTATAAAAGCAAAATTCAAATTATATATATAAATATAAGTATACGGAGGAATAAAATTCTTCTACATCTTACACTAATATTGAAGCTACAGACACTATAATTTAGCATCACCTGACTTTTAGAATAATAACAGTAGGTAATTGAACATTCATTTTTGAAGCTGTTTAACACAATAGTAACAATGCAGTTGATAAACAGCATACATGAGCTGAAGTAAAGAAAAAAAAAAACAACTTGTTCCTAGTTAAGTACTTGATAAGCTTTCACTATCAAGCGTTTGCATGTAACATCAACATTTCTGCAATGCAAATGACAGTGGATGACAGCTGTCACAAGATACAGACAGTATTCTGAATGAGCAGAAGTTCCCAAGGGGTGAGCTTTATTTTGCCAGGGAATAATTTTTTTCCAAAGCAGAGGGAGTTCCCTTTGATGCTCACAAGTAAGGAGTGAAAAAAACAGATATGATTGAAGAAAGAAATGAAAGATTAATTTGGCAGTTTTCAGAGGAGCCTAAGGGAGCTATCTTAGTTCAAAGGCCTCCAGTTCCTGCAGGATTTTTTGAAATTCCCAAGCGGAGCACCACATTGCAACACTGATGTCTGCAGTTACTCAATCAAGAAGTAAAACTTAAGGAAGCTTGTGTAAGAACACTTCATGAGATGGCATTTTAAGTAGAATGTAGCTGTAGCTGCCTCATGAAATCCATCTTTGTTCCCTACTTTCTACAGGGACTTTCCAGTCACCACACTACCATCCACATGTGCATGCACACACGCAGCATTCATCTCTTCCTTCTTATTTCTGATTTTCTGATCTTAATTGGAATATACATGGCTCTTCTACATTAAGATTTGCTCCATATTGTGGCTGGCTTCAGAAGAGTTAAGAATAGCTTCAGTATCTCTCAGAAGGATGCATTTGAAGAGCTGTCTGAGAATCTTTTTGTTATTACTTTGATCCTGACCATATCTCCACACAAGGCCTTAAGATTGCCACACCCAAAACACTGCTCCTTTTACATCCATACTGAAATGTGGTACTGCAATAAATCTGATATGTGCCAGGTTCCTTGGGCTTACTTCACAAACACAAAATTATTTCTGTAAATCATCTGCAGGACAGCTGCATCCAGAACATGATGGACCTAAAAACAAATGTGTTATACAATAAATTTGTGCACTAAATATATGAATAAACCTGTGAGTTTTAGTGGGAATTCATAGGGCATGCACACTAGGTTGAATGTATGAGGATCATAGGGGCTTCTGGTATATGGTCTGCACATGTGTAGGGAACAAATGTAAAGATTTTTCTAAGTGGAAGTATAGATCTTACATTATTTGTGACTAGGAAATCAGGAAAGTTAGAAAAATGAGTAAAACTCTCAAAAATTTCCCACTAGAAAAGGTGAGCTTGTACTATTAAATATATATGGTAGAACTGAGGTTGGGAGTCAAGTAAGGAATACATCTCATGGGATGCTGATGCTTCAAAAACCTGGGAAAATGGCTGAACCATATTACTGAGTTTTGCATTTTTTCATGTAATTATACATTTTATAACTTTCCATCTTCATTATAGATTTTAGACTCCCTACTTAGGACACCTTCAGGGATGTTTCTTAACATCTTTGAATTGGTGGGGTTTCCTCCCTTCTAATTTTCCACTGTATGGGACAATGAGACAGTTAGAACCTTTCAACTTGCTTGATTTCTGTGCTATCATATGTATCTAGTATTCCACAATAATTTTCTCTTTTATAGGCTCAAGGAATAAGACCTATAGTTGTCAGAGGGCCGCTTGTATGAAATACCAGAGCAGTCTGGGACTACTCTTCATGATAAATTGTGGGAGGGAAGGCACACAGCATCTGTCCTGGCCAAGTTTTTCACAGAACTATTAATTTCAAGTACAGATTTGCTTACTTATCATGATAGTTGGCATCATAAATGCCAGGTTCTTTTTTGCCAGGTTAGTTACTCAAACATTTTTTATATTCACATTGAG
This sequence comes from Tympanuchus pallidicinctus, assembly GCF_026119805.1. NCBI lineage: Eukaryota > Metazoa > Chordata > Aves > Galliformes > Phasianidae > Tympanuchus > Tympanuchus pallidicinctus. Next base: position 70,851,355 of record NW_026294747.1, on the reverse strand, counting down.
TTAAACAAGAATAATTCAAGTTCTCCTTCTTCCCATTATGTAAATCTTCCTTTTTTTTTTTTTTTTTTTTTTTTTTGGATCTCATGAGAGCTATCATTTAAAATATCACAAGAAATTGAATAATTCTTAGATTAACATTGTGCAAGCTATCTATTTTGAGTGACAAATTACTTCAAATTTGGCTGTCCCGTGTTTTGTATTTACTTTTATCAATCTCTCTTCTTTCTTCTCTTGCATTTTTTTAAAATTGTTTTGTAAACAAAATCATTACTAGAAATCACAGCATGTGTAAAGCCTATTTCAAGTTTCAGTAATTAATTTTTTTTCATGTGTATAAATTAAAAATAATTAGAAAGCTCAGCTGTTGTTGTCTTTAATGCTTTACAATAGCTTCCTACAGAAGACAAGACTTTTGAGGTTTAGGCTACAAAAGCCCATACCTTATTTCATACATTCCATAAATTCTTTAAGTAGGTCAGTAAGTACAGTAGAAGAGGTGATGTCATTGTATTATGCCATGTGGCTGAAGTAGAACATTATCTATTAACCATGCTCACAATCACAGTAAATAAATAGCATCAGATAGGTATAAAGCTTGAGCATGTACTGGCAAATCACTTAGGAGTGTTTGTTTTGGGGACAGATGGAAAGTTAAGTCTCTTGACTCATCAGCTGGAAGCAAAACTTCCACGCATTTGCACACACGAGATGAATCAAAACAAAGAGTATGAAAATTATTTTTATGTAATAATTCAACTTAGACTGGTAATAATACAGTTTAGATCTGTAACATGGAGGTGGAGGGGCAGTGGCAGAAGGAAATGAGTGATATTTTCCTTTTATTTAATTTTTTAGATACAAAAATGAAGAATCCTGCAAGTGCAAAACACTATGTGAACAACTATTACAATGCTGATCTTGTAGCATAAAAACTGGAAGAGGACACTGCCATACTTAAAAACAAACAAGAAACAATCGGATCAGGAAATGAAGCAGGCCTAGTCATCCTACTGGATCTGAAATCTTCCTTAGGCTGTCTCTTAAGACTCAAATTTGATATTGTTGCGTAACTTATGCTGAATTTCCACATTAAATGTAGTTCCCATTTTGATAATGTCCAACCATATGCCCCAGGAGAGCAATACCAGCCTCACTTTCTCACTGTTGACCTTAATACTGCATTACTCACAGAGACGAGAAAAGAAAAAAGTGACATTTGGTCTTCCCTGTGCCTTCATAGAAATCGTTCCTATGCCTCCCTGGGGAATTTCTGAATTGTGATAACAGCCCTAAGCTTACAATTGCAGACACTTATCTAAAGAGAAAAAAAAAAAAAAAAAAAGAGAGACACTAGAAAATAACACTTTGAAAGAGATGTCATTTATATCCCAGTGTCTAAACATGCATATTATAAAGCTAACAGAGATTTGTTGAAAATATTTTTCCTCTATTATTGCATATTCTCATCATTGCATCTTTCTGAGAGAGCACACATAAATTTACAGGTAAAATTTTAATTGTTTCTCATGAAATTCAGGTCTTGTTTTTCACTCTTATCAAGTTCTCATCTGTGTTTCTGCATGACTGCTGTTTACTTCCATTTGCAGATACTGAATAGTCAGCATTGTTTCTTATCATAATTAAATGAGTTTTCAGAATGATCATTATAAACAAATGAATGATAATGTAGCAGAGGATTCCTGTAGTAACAGTTAAGAAAATATGAAATACATCAGAGAGGAGGGAAACTCATGCCTGTCATGAAACAAACAAACCACAAACAGCATCCAGACTTAACTACATAGCCAGATGCTAAAAGGTTTGCTTTTGGCTGAACATTAATGCTAGAAATGGACCTCAAAATGGGATTTGTTTATGCCTTACCCATAATGGTTATTTTATAATTTATGTATTTTCAGAAAACATTAGCCTCTCAGTTGGACTCATAAACACTTACAGTGAGTTATTATTTAAGGATGAAGATGACATGTTTTGAACAGCAAAAACAAGTCAGATTTTGGAACTATGTAAAGTGTCCAAAGACTTTCACTTTTGGTACATATACCATAAATCTTTATCTTGGCAATAGAATTTCAAGTTTAATTAAAAAAAAAAACAAAAACATTTGAGTTAAATGAATAATTTAAAGCTCATAATATCATGAACATTTTATTTTCTCTTTGGAAACAGATTTTTCCTTTCTTCAATGATTTTTAATATTATTTTTAATATTATTTCTTGATTATTTTTATACCTTTTTATCTTTGTGTGTTGATGAAGAATGTCTAGTCCCAATAAAGACTAGGAAAATGTTAAACCTCATACGTTTAAGTTTGTGAAACAAAATAGGAATACATAAATATCATGGGGGCTAACACCAATAGATTTCACCATTCAAAACAAAATTTAAATACCATCCTGGAGATTATCTCCTACAGTTCTTGATTTTTGCTGCAGTTTGGTGTTTCCACACTTGCCCTGTACAAGCATAGTCTTATGGCACTTAAACTGTTATTAAGCTAAAGAACAAAATAATTTGGATAAGTGCAGGATGAATGCAAAACAGTAAGCTTGATGGGCAGATCACTTTTCTTAGAGGATTTTTAATCTCATATCCGATCCATGTTTAATTCTTTCAATGCAGTGTAAAAATATAAAGAACTAATGAATCAGTTTATTCCCAGAAATCAATGGTTAGGCTCTGCCATGACACGTTTAAGTTTGTATTCCTGCAGACAGATCTGAGCTTCAGTATTTCATTTACTCTGCAACTTCTAACTCTTCCATTGGTCAAGGAATTTAGAGTAGTGTTATTTTCAGTTTTTGAGGTACAATGCAAAAAATCATAGGATAGAAGCTTTCACTTGACTGAATTTTCCTGATTATTGTTTCTGTGTTTGTTTATCATTTTAGGTTATGTTTGGAGCTAAATATTAGTTTTCAAACAAAAAGGAAAAGAAAGAAAAGGAAAAAGAAGAGGAAAAAGGAAAGGGAAACGGACAGGAAATGGGAAAGACTAAAGGAAAGCAAAAAGGAAAGAGGCAGCATAGTGTTAGAGTCTCAGTTGTGGGCAATAAAGTGCAATACATTGAAATGTTTCTAAAATTCCTGCTGAGAGATTTACAGAATAACATCTGTCTTTGGGGATTTTCATCAAATGTCAGCTAATTATACCTGACATTTATTCTCAGGTCCCAAAGTGAAGAAGCACACGACTAGCAAGATTTAAGAAACTAATAATAGCCAATTTAAAATATTTACTGACTTGAACCTTGGAAGGAAGAGCCAGAGGGCTCCCCCCATACCTGAGGATATTGCAGCTGTGCTACTGTATACCTGGGAGACATCAAGGATAAAAACAGAGACTAGATGTTGTAAATCCACAGCAAAAAATTTACTTAGCTACACAGATAGCATGTCAGATTTGAGAATATTGTGCTGGCCTATTTTCAGTATCAGAACTACAGTACACCCAATGTCTAACAAGTTTTTTACCTGCTAACATACTGGGATGTTTCAGTATTTTCTGTAGTTACTGAAGTGAACCTAAGAATATAGTTATAAACAGACTATTAACTTTTTATTATGGAATAAAGAAAGTATGAGTTTCAATAGAAAAGGGAAAAGAATTTTTTTTATCCTAAACTTACTTCAGCAAAGTTGATTTATTTAACTTTCATTAATGATACAGAATATTTATACTTCAAATCAAGAAAAAAGTTGGAAAACTGGAAATTAGATTTTTATAAAAGATCAAAGTCTGTGGAAAGAAAGGTCTTGTTGCTGACATGCCATTAAAGTTGCATCAAGTTTTGAGCACAAGGACTTTGCAGGAAAGTGGACACTGAGGACAATGGATTTGTTGCCTCAGTTCAGGCAGTAATTGCACGAATATCAGCATAAACCACATGCATAACAGAATGAAGGGGATGAAAAGTTGCTGTTCACAACCACTGAGGCCAGAGCTCTTCCCTCTGATTTGGCTATCAGAAGAGGTGAGGGCAGTGCCTTCAGCAAAAAGTGTTTGCATTTATTACAGATGGGTGTGTTCTGTGCAATATTGCTGCTGCTTGTGGCTGTCTTGCCCCTTACTTCTGATATCTCAGCAGTAATGCTGAGATGGATACTGATATCCCAACTGAAAAGTTAAAAATGTTCTTCTCCCAAAACACTGATGCATCATAGCTTTTGTAAGTCAAAACTCAAAGTGATTATCAACTCAGCTTGTTCTTCTGTTTTGCTTTGTTCTGTTTTGGCAGAATTGAGACATTCATTATCTTATAGCATTTCTTACGTTAACTGTATAAACAACTGTAACTGTATAAACAACGTAATAAAATCAGATATATTTATAGTGGAAATCACATTCTAAAAGCTACAAAACAATTTCTTTTTTTTTTTTTCTCTGTGTATGGCGTGTTAAAATCAATGTCAAATTATTCATCACTGTCGGTTTCTCAGTTGATCGATCATTCAATTAAAAAAAAGAAATATGTAAATGAAAACAGTTAAATGCTTTGTCAGGAAATTTCTAAAAGAGATTTCTTTGTAACAGAAATTTGAGAATTCTTCCTGGTGGTTAGCATTATTTCTGTGTTCATTCTAATTTCACTGAATTTAATAAAGCTATACATCTTAATTTGAATCTGAATACTGCACAAGTACTACTCTAGTTGAAACTATCTCATATAATAAAAAATATATTCACATGTTGATTCAGCAGAAAATACTCATTTCCAGTGAGTTAGTGCTCATCTCCTTACTTAGTAAAATCTTCAGTTCTGATAATCATAAATAAAAAACCTAACCATGTGATCTACATCCATATTCTCCTCAACTCTTTCACCACAAATACTTATGAATTCATCTGTCCCCACAGTGCACAGACATCAAGCTTATCCCTAGCACTCAGGGGCAAAGCATTCAAATCCAGAATGCAATCAACCTCAAAGAGCAATTACTATTTCTTTCCTTCTTGCTTGACTGATATTTCAGAAATGTTCCTCCATGATTCAAATTGCATATAATGTTGCATTAAGAAAAATGAGTTGAAGAATTAGTTTATTCCTCTCAATAATCTTCATGCTCTGGAGACAAAAAAAAAAAAAAACAAAAACTGTAGGAAATGTTTGTTACGCAATTGATAGGGTTTATGATTTTACATATGTTTCTCAGCAATGCTTCTCTGTAGAAAACCACAGGACCGCTTCAGGGTAACTTACTCATAATATTCACAGAATCACAAAATCTTCACAGAATCACCAAGGTTGGAAAAGACCTACAAGATCATCCAGTCCAACCACCCATGTATCACCAATAGTACTCACTAAACCATGTCCCTCAACATAAAACCCAAACGTTCCCTGAACACAAAGTCCACAAAATCCAAACACTCCTTGATATTTTATTCATGTCAATGTGAAAACTTCAGTTCTGTTTCACCTACCTTTTGTTTGTGTGCGTTTGTTGGTGGGGGGGGAGAGGGGGAAGGGTAATATAATTTTACTTGGGAAAAATAGTCAAAATTTATCAAGATTCCACCCACTATTTGATTATTTTCTGACATCTTTGGATAAAACTAAAGTAAATGAATAAATAATTGATTTTACATATAGAAACGCTATGTTTATTCCACAGCAAGCCAACTTTATAAAACCATAAAAGCCAGCTTTAAGCAAGCCAAGAGACTCATTAACTTCTATGTTCCTCAGCAGGGAAGAGGGCCAGCATCAATGGACTCTGGCAGTTAAATATAATCTAGTACCTAATTCATAAAAAATGTTTGTGCTTGTTAGTGCTCTAGAACAATCTTCCTAGAACATAAAATTCTGAACCATGAAAACGAGCTTTTATTGTTTTCTGGATACAGTGTCATGCATATTTTAGAGACTTTGCTTTCTCCAAATGCACAACTCTTTTTGCACTAAACTGCATTTTTCAGCTGTTAGATTGGAAATTACTGTCATGTTTGTAGTAGGACTGAAAGTAAAAAAAGTGCAGACATTACCAAGAAATGCAAAGCTGAAAATCTCTCCAGCTCCACTGCCTTCACAGGTTCTAGAAGAAACATAACTCATTCAGTCAAAGTGGAGAGCTAAAAGACAGAAAAGATAAAGATGTCCTTTTAAAGTGCTTTGGATGTCACTTAGTGTGAATGAGCATCAAAAGCCTGACTGACTTGCTGATTAGGGATCTGGCTCCCATGAAAAGATATCTGATTGCCAGGGGGCAAACTGAGAGGCAAGACCACATTCCATGAAACTTCCTTTGGGTTCAGAAGCCCAAAGCATTGCTGTATCAGAGACTGGAATGCAGTCCTGCTTCTGACAGGAGTGCTCTGGAACTGGAACTGGGAGAGCTGCATCACCACAAATCTCTGTGCCAGCTGATTAACTTTGATTAAATTGCATTGGTTATTGCATTAAATATTATATGACAAGTAATTTTGTACTAAAAATAGAATGAGCTAGTGATTAAAGAATACAATGTGAATACTTGCATATTTTATAGTATGTAGAAGGACAACTGTAGTAATGAGCAATAAAAAATATATGATATGCCATTGGTAAGATAACATCACTGTGCAGTTCTCAATGCTTAAGCACACAGGATCTCCTCAGACTCTATCTCCGCCTACAATCTTGGGAATGGTATGTGCTCTGTTGTGGATGTTGCAGATCATGTCAGCACTAGCTTTGGAGTTTTGTCAACTCTCTTGAAATCACTTTGATATGCCTCATCTGCCATTTCTCCTCCAACAGTCCTTTTTGTCTTCTCTAATGGATTGTTACAGCTAGGATGGTAAGGAGTCCTATGTTCACTTATTTCTATTTCCTACAAATACATGACCCCACCTCCTCACTGAACTCTCCAAACATTATGTATCATCAAAGTATTAAACATCTCATTTTCTTTATATAAAATAGAGTGAGTTCCATTAGAATGATAGAATCAAATATCAGAAAGACCAAAAGAATGGGACTTGTATGTTAAAATCTGTTCAAAGGAAAGACTTGTACTATTTTTTCTAACTGAATATGCTCAATACTAATATATGAATTAATAAAGGAATTTTTCTCTCACTTCAGTGTGCAACTCTTCATGTAAAGAGAGAACACTGACATGATGATGACATCTAGGCAAGGCAAAGGAAAAGGAAAAGGAAATCTGACAAAGAAGGGAGCAAAGGTATTTGGCAATGCCTAGAAGATAATTCACAATTCACTTTACTGATGGAAGAGAACATCAGATCAAGAAAGATACTTTTATGTCTATCTCTTAGAAAGTAAATGGGAGCTAGTTTCCTAAATATTTTCACATTCCTGCCCTCAGCTTTTCACTTGATTGCAGTGGAAAGTAGAAACTTAAGCACGTAAATTTTGGATTCATGTACCTAAAAGGATGCAGGTTGTTAGCCATGCTATGCTCCTGGCAAGGTATATTTTGTAATTATTTCAGCTGGATTACTAAAATTTTCCTGCCCAGATATTTGGTCCTGCAGAAAAAAATAATAGATTGCTTTTCTTCAAGGAAGGGATTACTTTTTAATCTCTATTACTCCTTTCCTCAATTGCAGTACTCTTTTCATTTGTACCTTAACACATACAAAAGTTAAATATTCTGTCAATTAACAAATTACTTATGAAAGAATGCAATTATTTTCTTGGCTGCATGTTTTGAATTCTTTTTCTTCCTGGCATTAGTATGGACCAACAAGGAATTTGGAACTTTAACAAGTATCTTTTAGTTTACTGGATAATTCAGCATTTCAGTTCATTGGTAAAGCTCTCTTTTAAGTTTCCTGGGCCAACCATTAATCTCAAATGTACAGCACTGCAAAGAAGGTAGTTAAGCAGCTTACACAAAAGGTAGCTGACTGCATGCATGGTCTGGTGCTTCTTCTATGACCACCTGACAAACTTGCCTTCATATTGAACATCCAGGCTTGTGGCTTATTTCTTCACAACACAGAAACTATTCTTCACCCTGTGAATATCAATTCTGTCTAAAACAGCTTATTAAAATGTGAAAAATATTAGTCTTCAAAGTGCTATTTTTTAAAAAACCATATTCTCTATCAGAAATTACCTTCGCTATGTGCCTGGCAATAAAATAAAAATATTTTTCAATACTTTATTTGTTCAGTTCATGCATTTTAAGCATTTAGATTATTCAAGAGCACTGTCCTATATGAGGAAGTTTGGTGTCACCTGTATTTTGTGTGTTTCTATGTAATGTTTTCATGATAATGCAAAAGGCATATTTCCTCCTTTCTGTCACAAGTAAACTTCCAAACGCTTGGTCACAAACCATCGCAGACAAAGTTTCATCAAAAGTAATGACAAGTAAAGGATTTGAAATTTAAGCAAAGTAAATACACAATCAGTGACATTTATGGCAAGGGGAAAAGCTTCAGTGGTGATAAAAAAAAGTCATATTTATTATCAATTTCATTAGCAACAAAATCATGCAATCTTCTTTTCATTTCTCCTTGGTTCTCTTCACAATACTCACAAGTCTTTCCCACATATTTTTTCTACCTTCACTCCTCATGCATCTTCCACATGTTTGTCTGGGCAAGAGGAAGCATATGCTGTGACAGATTTATAGCTGCACCTGTCCTGACTGTCCAAGCATACGTGTGTGTTGATTGGCCAGCTGGCTGCTTCATTCTGAAGTGAATATAGGACTGGATTGCAATGGCTCTTCTTTCCAGGGAATGCTAATGAAGGCCTTTGCTATAACCAGGAGCTTTTTTTCATAAAATAAGAGAAAATTTTTAATCTTGAGAATATACTTCCGTCAGATTGCATTATAGATTTATATAATCAGAAAAAAAAACTCCAGGGATGACAACAACAGACAGACGGATGGATAGCCAGCATGATTACGCAACCTTCATTTATGTAGAAAGCATTAAAATAATTATCTTTTCCTTGAATTCTTGTACCAAAGTATAATAATCCTACATAATCCCTTCATATCTTACTTCATGCCGATAGATACAAAATATCTTTCTTATTCAGCAAGTTTTTTTTACTGCCATCCTCTTCAGATATGCCCAGATTTCTCATCGAGGTTAATGAAAATTTCAAGCATGGAAAGTGTAGCCAGTTGAAGAGAGGTGTTCAAAATAATATCTGGATCTCAATTATCCAAAGATTTCTGTACAGTTGTTTAGTGGTTTGATGACACTTTTCCTAAGAAAAACAGAGTGGCATTCAACATACAGAAGAAAAATTCTGGAGACAAATTTTGGCCAGAAATACTTGAGAGAAGATAGTCATAGTGAAGCATTGAAGTTATTGGTCAAACAAAACAGTGTTGAGCTTGGAGGACTTAAATATATTGTCGAGAAGCTTTAATAAGCATTAGTATCAGCAGCACTGTGCATAAAAGTGTCCTGTTTAAAATGTGAAATTTTTGAAATTGTTAATTCCTCATATTTTATCTTTATTTTATTTGTGTCAGATGAGATTAAGGTTGGGCATTAGGAAAAACTTTTTTCCTGGCGGGTGGTCAGACATTGGACTGGGCTGCCCACGGAGGTGGTGGAGTCACCATCCCTGGCGATGTTCAAGAAACATTTAGATGTTGTACTGGGGGACATGTTTTAGTGGGAAATACTGGTGATTTGTGGACGGTTGGACTGGATGATCCTGGAGTTCTTTTCCATCTTCAGTGATTCTATGATTCTGTGATTTTTATACATAAAGCATAATTCAGAAAATAAGACATGATGGGGAAAAAAAACACCTTTATCCCAAATGAAACTAGAACATGTGGCCTGTTCTGGCAGCTGAGATGATGACTTACCCACCTTTAGATCTCTGCCTTGTACAACTGTACAACATGTACAACTAAGTTGGTCATTATCAAAATCTCTTCACAGCTAATGAGAAGAAGCAGGCACATGTAGGATTTCCTGAGCTGTTTTAGGCATTTTCTGTAAGATAAAGTGAAAAGAGTCCTAGAAATTCTTTTTTTATCTTCACTGATTAGAGAAGGCATTTAAAAATATTTCAGTAATAAATACATTTAGATATTAAAATTTTGTCAAACGTCAACATCTTCTTTGACATGATTTAGTGAGCAATATTTGCGATAGGTAGATGGTTGGACCACATGATCTTAGATGCCAGTTCCAACCTTATGATTCTATGATTCTATTTTGATGAAGCAATATTAACAAACTTATTAAAAATTCAGAAATATTTTTCATTACTTCTATTTTCTAACATCTTCTCAAGTGTAAAGTGGATGCAATCAGCATTGGATACACCTTGGTTCTTTCTGTGGAATAAGGAGGAGTTTACTTTCTGGTGTTTTTTCTTCAGAGTGCTTAAATAGCGTATTTAAGAAGAAACCCAAAGCTCTACCTCACCGTAGCCAAATCATCTGTTCACCTCCCCTTCCTTAGTTCTCATCTGTTACTGAGTGAACCTCTCTGTTGTTTCATGCCAAAATAAATCATATTTTGATTTCAGGATTCTTCAATGCAGTAACCTTTTGCATAGCATCTGTTTTGATCAGTTTGATAGCTTTTCTGCCTTGAGCACACTGGAAGTGTCTGGTGAATTAATTGACCAGTGGTAGTTCTGTGCTCCTTCATCAGCGTGAATCTTATTGGTGATTTCATAGAGTTTACAAATTTAGAGGAGCTTAACTCTCCAGAGAACTACTGCTACAACTCTAATAAAAAGGTGTTGATAGACCTTTGGCAGTGCTATTGGAAGACTTGTTCAAGGTTATTTTAATTTTTTTCCCACTGTATTTTGAGTATTTGCTGGATTATTTGTGTTGCTGGATTTTAACAATTAGCAATCCTTTTATGATCTAAAGAATAGTGCATAATCCTCTCCTACTTTTATCCCCATTTTATACTTTCAGGTAATTATTTTTTCTTAGGGCATGATACTTGTGTATTTTCACAAGATTCTCTGTAACTGCTCTTCTGTTGAGAAGGTAATATACTTCCTTTCCTCATAAACTGAGTCTTATCTTGATTTTATTATAGTAAATTAATTATAGAGAAATTATGAGTCATCATGACATAGTGAGCATAGAATATTGCATTTATTCAAATTAATCTTCCAGGATGATAAAATTCTCTTACACTGCAATTTTTCTATGTCCCTTGACGTTTTAACACTCCTTGTTCTCACATTATTACCTGAAGGTTAAAATGTATTTCTTCTTACATGTTATAAGTGCACATAGAAAATATAAGTCATATTAATGCAGGTACAGATTGGTAAGTGTGTATGCACAACAAATTACTTATTTACATGATTAATTGAAAAGATATTCCAACAGTTGAACATCTGTGGAGGAGTTTTTTTTCTTTATCTAGAGCCATCTGACAAAGCAACAGCATTGTGTTTGTAACTGTCCTTTTATAACTATTAATCAGACTGTGAGACTTCTCCTAAAAAGGCTTCGATTAATCAAAGACATTGCCTCTGTATTCATCTGGAATTTGTAGAATGTGACAGGTCTTACAGGTGTTACCTTATTCACATATGAAATGAGATTAAAAATACAGCTATTAAACTGAAAACTCATAGCTTATTTCACAAGATCAACGTGTTGGGTTTTTTTTAATGCTACAGTAAAATAGCTTTTGGAGAAAAATAAATGGCATTGTACACTTTAAGGGATTTTGTCCATATTTAGAAGCTTTGTGGGGAGTGTAAGAGAGTGATATAGACTTTGCAAGCAATATTATTCTTGGAAACATATGATATTACAGAAGCCAGATGCCTTTGTTTGAAAAGTGGCATGTCCAGCAGATGAAAACTGGGCATTAACAAGTGTAGTATCTGAAAGGAAAGAGCTGTCAAAAATAATAATATATGCTCAAAGTTAGTTCATGATTTAAAAAATATTTGCATGTTGCCACATATGGTGACATTAGAAGTGCATAGAATTTGAATGCAGTGAAGGTGTTCTCATCCCCATGAAGTATGGTTTATTTCCCGTCACACTGGTAGGCTCCCAGAATGCCAAGTTATTTGCACTGCATGAACAGATTGCATAATTATCTGTTGACTTCTTGAAAGAGGAGTTGGCAGTGAAGCGTGATTAGGCTTTCCAGAGTTGGCAAAGGCATAGGTGTGAACACAGACTCATGAGGACCATCCCAGGGCAATTTTTAATAATGAACAGAAATCCAAGGGACAGTTTTTTTAAACATAGAGATGAGAAAAGTCAGATGTAAGATATACACTTCATAAATTTGGCATGTGCTGTTCAATTGAGTGAATGTGTATGTGTGAGTATTGAATAAGGATGGCAAGGTAACATACTAGCAATGTTCTTGCTATATATGAAAAAAATAGACTTTTTACAAATCTGACAGTCTTGACAAAAAAAAAAAAAAAAAAAAAGCAAATCAAGTATTTTTAATTCTAGCTTGGCACATAAAAAAGTGATTTTTTTTTAAGCCAACTTAAGCAAACTGAAATCCTTTCTAGGGCAATCTTTATCTATTTCCACTGAGTGGTATTAGCAGTATTTCTGTTTTGAGCTCACATCTTATTTCTTCTCTGGTGAGATTTCTAAAGATCTGCCTATGCACACTTCACTGAATTCTCCACAACAAAACACGGGTGGAGATATAGCTTGAGCCTGAATTGCCATAGCCATGCAGTAGACCTTAACTGTACATTTTCACTGCTATGAGGAAGAAGAGTTGATTACTGAAAGAAAATGATAACTGAATGAGCCAAATTATACAGCTTGAATTTGATCAACCTTGATGATTTTCTCCTTAGATAGCCAGAACTTGAAACAACAGAAAAACAGAAATAAATTTGGCCAGCAGGAAAAGACTGTTGCTTACATTTTCTCAGTTAATGTTCAGCCTGGTTTGATGAGGATGCCCAAGAAAAATGATTTGTGATACATGGATGGCATACAAAGGACAATATTTATCTCTGCTCTGAGACAATATTAATTATCTCTGCTCTATGTCCTGGGTTGCCCACCTATACTTACACATCTCTTGTTCTCATATGGAAAAATTCTATTCTGCATTCTGGTAACCAAAAATCTAAACTGTGTGATAGAAAAAAAAATAATCAAACAGTTGGGACACTTAGTAGAATAAGGAGTGATGCAAGGCACCATGTCACTCCATGAAGATAAAAGCAAGTAAAGAAAGTAAGTAAGTGAAAGTCATACTGAACTGTAATGAAAGTCTCCAATTTATTCTTTTTATTATTTTTTACATGTTTTATTAAGAATAATATTGAAAAAGTAATTTTCTAACTCTAAAGAAGTTTTGAATTATCAGAATTTACACTGAGACATGTTGACTGTGTCAGCGTACAATTCATATGAGATAAAGAAATCAAAATCTAAATTGCTATGTTTCAAGTTACATCATTCTCACTTGCATTTATTTCAAGTGTGGAATATCTTTTTGTTCATTTACTGGAAGACGGAGAAGTGAAACTATACAGTATTTTGATATATTAAAAAAATCATCTGTGCTTAGAGGCTAACTTTTCTAACTGGAAATGTACATATATGGGAAAACAACATTTGAAATATGACTCAAAAAATACCTTTAAATAACATATAACCATACATATAACCATACATATTACTGCTACATTTCCTGAAGCAGGGAAATGTGTGCAGGGCACAAACATTCTGTAGATTACTGATGGTAGATCTACTGATGGTAGATCTTTAAATACTGCCAGAGTCTTTCCATAGGTTTGTTCAAAAATCTTTAAGTTCTTTGAATTGGTTTCATTCCATACTGGACATCGGGCATGGCGAGTTGTGTATGAAGATGGGTAATTCATCCAGAAGAAAAATCAGAGATTAAAATTGCAATTTTGTCCAAAGGAAAACTACTCTGTTTTGAATTTTTATTAGCTGTCTGTGTACTATTAACAACCCTACTTAGATTTGACAGGCAAGTAATAACATGGTTATTCATCTCAAAGACAGTGGACCAGAATACTTTTTTGACTATAAATGCCTTTTAAAAGCTAAAAGAGCAATTTGATTATAATAAAGAACAAGATTTGGTAACTGTAATCTTTTGGGGGTTTTATTGTTAGATAAACCATTTTTTTTTCCTAAAATGTTTAAGAAATGCAAGAAATTCCTCTATTTATTAGCAGAAGTAATGCTTGTTGAAAGCTAACAGTGTGGTATTTATTTCAGAATATATTGGGTCAATCTACCTTGTGTGCAATGCCACTGAACGTAGTTCAGTCAGACAGTTTTGGATTTGGTTCAACAAGGATGTTTTACCATTCCTAGAATAAAACATTTATTCACTAGTGGGTTGCTATGAATATCTTTTTTATATAAGGGTAGGTTGTCTGCAGTTTGAAGATATTTTTACTGTGAGTTGATCCCTAGTCTTGATTAAAAAATAAAGGTTTAATAAAAGTAAAATTAAAAATACGAAGAAGAAATATATAGAAAGTATCTCAATACATTCAACTACTTCTCATAAGGAGCCTCCCTGCAGCTTTTACTATATGTACAAATGACAACTGAATGTTAGGTATTTGCAGGTTGTGTTTGTCAAAAAATAATGTGGCACGACTTAAACATACAGTTTAAAGGTAAAAATATAAGGTTTCTGAGTTTCTTTCAGCTCTTCCCTTTCTATAAAATCTCAGAAGCCTTTTTTTTTTTCTTTTAGGACATTTAACTGGTAGCAATTTCTATTAGTTTGCCTATAATTATCCTCATTATTATTTATTCTGAATATAGACATTCAGTTATGACGTAAGTATCTCTTCAAAAATATCCTATTACCCTGATTATTTCAAAGTGCTGCATTTCAGAAATTGTCCAATACATGAGTTAAGATAATAATAACAACTTAATATGATGAAAACTATCCCTACTGAAAGTGTGATATCTTTTTGTAGAATATTAAATAAAGGTATTTCCTAAGTAATGGAATCTAATACTGTTTTAAATGACAACATAAAGTTGCAATTTAATGAAAATTTTCTACTCTGTGCTTCTTAGCAGAAGAATATTCCTCTTTTACATCTGTCATTCTAATATGCTGTTCATAAAATACAGATAAAAACAAAATGCTTAGAATTTCTTCTTTGCTTTCCCCAGAGAATACTGAATTCTGGTTAGCTGTCTTTAATTTGTAACTTACTCCTTCAGCTGAGAAACTGCAGTATGAAGGCTTATCTTGTTTTTGTAAAGTTCTGCCAGCTTGAGTACATTGTTCACTATGAAGGAAGTGAAATGGAAGTTGCTCTTTAATTATAATAGGAATTGTATGAAGTCTTACTGAATGGCTTCTAGTTCTTTGGTCATTCATTTTAAAAATCATTAGTAACATAATACATTTGTTGCCATAACATATTGCTTCAATTTCCACATTCTTCAAGTGTTTATAAGTTCATCAGTTGTGAGAGGAGAACAAATAGAGACACTTCACCAAGAATGCTAAATGGCAAGAGAAGAACAAGTCATTTCAGGCACCTGATTGTCAGGTGGGTACCAGACAGAATAGAGCCATGGTCCAGCAAATGGTCATTAAAGACTCTCCTTTGTTCCTGTTCACCTCAAGCAGTGAAGCCATCTGGAAATGTGACACAGCTGAAACTCTGAGCTTTAGACTTTCTGAAATGACTTCTCTAATTCCTACACTCACACACTTTGTATGGCATATCTAAGCCATTCTTCATTCAGAAAAATATTTGTGTCCCAGAAGCTCTGTGAAAGACTTCATTTAATTTTCAGAAAGGCATTGACCTTGTTTTCTTCCAAGCATTTATTTAAACTGTCTCATGCTACATTTTTTCATATTACGTAACAAATTTTAACTACACAAACAATACTTTAAGCTATTGCTTCTTTTTTTCCTTGGGTTGTTTAGCAATTAAGAATTTTGTAATGTGGTAACACTTTTTCTGGAAGATTTGAGTTCTGAGAGGTCGAATATGAATAGAAGTCAACAGTAATGCTGATAGATTTTCTTTACTTGAAAATGTCAACAAGGAGGCCAGAGACTAATGGAATGAATTATGTATTCATTTTTAGGTCTTGCTTCTAAATTAAGGTTGGAACATTCTGATAAGTTTTGTCTGGGTAGTATTCTTTGCTATTGTCTATATTACACTGAAATAACTTGAATGGCAGGCGTGGTTTATTAAACATGGGGCTTTCCAGAGAGGTGGTGATAAATTCTGTTGGGACTTTTCAGAGGTGTGATAATAAACTTTATTATTTCGAAGCACATCTCAAACCAGAAACATAGCTATGTAGAACAAAACCTGGAAGAAATAGTATCTACTAATTTTTCCTCTGCTAGGTACAATTACTCCTATCCCAGCCCTGAGAAATTGCTGGCACATGAACTTCCCAGTCAGCAAAGGCACAAATCCACAAGTAGCTTCTCATGAACACCAACTTTGGGAAAAAAAAAAAAAAGAAAAAAAAAAAAAAGGAGGGAAAAAAAATGAAAAAAAGGAAGGAGAACATGAGGAAGAAAGTACAACTCACTTTGGAAGAAAAACATACTTCTTTATTCTTTGCTTACCCCATCATCCTACACATATTGAATTTTTGACAGACATGTGACTGTCTTCACATATCTATCAGTCTTACAGATAATTGCAGAATTTCAAATCAAAAGCTACCAATCTGCCATGTTTCACAAGTACTTAACTCGCACAGAAACTAAATTTGTATGACACAATCTTTCTTGAATTCCTAAAATCAGATAATCTATAAGTAATATAGACAGAAGGCACAAAACATAGTTTATGCCCTTTTATCCACATGCTATCAAGTCAATGCACGTCTGTTATCTAAATTGTTGGCAGCAAAGTTAGAATGAGCATTCTCACAGTGATTAGATGTCACTACTGGCTCTGACTCCAGTAACATATGCTACTTGAATATATCTGCCCTATAAACTGGAGGAGTTACTATATCTGTTATAGTTTCTTAGAACATCAAACCAATGCAGCTCTCTATTCATGAGGTCAGAATCATATATAAAATATATAATACACACAAAATATATAAAATATATGGAGCATAAAAAGGCTGTGAAAAGAATGTGAAGATTTCCAATATCTGCCTAGCAGCTCATCTAATTTTGTATTCCATCTCAAAAACTAACTGGCCTCAGGTTGCTTAGAACAAGGTATAGTAAACCCCATGGGGTCTGTGGATAACCATATATTCAGAAGTTATTAGATACAGATTTACATGGTATAAGTTAATGACTCAGATTATTTAGCAAAGATTTGTTAAATTTTTTCATTTATCAGTATTAAATGCGAGAATTCTTTATATCTTTTCAAATTTTCCAAAGATATTGCATAATAAAACATCTTATAATGGTTATATTTACAGAATAATTGGATATCTTTTTCAGAATTGCTTCTACTGAACAGTGTGCAATACGCCCCTTCAGTTTCTTTTTCTTATTGGTTATTCCCCCTATTTGAATTAAAGAACACATTATGATGGAACATGTATTTTACTGTACATAATTCATTCTTTTTTTTTTTTTCCCCAACAAGTTTCTCACCCATTAGTTATTCTTGTTGCAATTTAAACAATCCCCACATTTTCAAATCCTTGAATATATTTTTCTTTCCTCTATAGCTTTAATTTGTTTCTTGGTTTTGCTTCAATCCTGTTTCTGTTATATATGGTGAAATTAGGTAGCTAGAGCTATGCCCATATAGAAAATCTACAATTATGTTGTTTCGTACATTCTTAACATTTTTGTATCTGTTTCTATCATCTCCTTTGTAAATTCTTGGTTTCTGATGACAGATGTTCACATAACATTCTAATTGTAATTCCCAGGATTTTCTCTCAAGTGTTTATAGTTAGTTTCAAGATTAAATATAGATATAAAGCTTATCTACCGGAAGCATACAGTATTTTATCTGTATCTTATTTCCACTATAATAAAATCCAACTCAGCAGTCATTAGACTCTGAGAAAGATGTACATTGGTTCACCCATTTGCATTTTAAAAAGATTTTATTTTCTGTCAATTTCATTTACCACAGTATGTACAAAATAAATTCTGATTCAAGTATTACACTTATTTTTTGAAAACTTGTAGGCTAAGTTTTAGACAGGAATCATAATTTAGATCCTCATTTCAAACTAAAATATAGATTACGAGCTCTTTAACTAACCTTGCTGCTAAGAAGTGTAAGGTTTTCTTTCTCCGGAAGGTATGGTGTGTATTATGACATCTGAAGGCATTTCTGAACCATAGCTATCATAGCCAACTCTCACTAGTTCACAAGATCTTCATGGATACTGAACAAGCAACAGTTAGTCTTTATCACTGGCCTAGACCAAGAACAAAAGGTAATTCAGATGCTGTAGATGCTGAATAGCCCTCTACTGACATCTGTTTTCAGCAGCTTTATGAGAGTATGAGATATGCACGTTCTTAATTCACTCATTGCAATTTAATATATAGAGTTTGGTAGCATTAACCTATATCATTGTCTTGCTTTGCACAGGATCATTACTGCAGCATATTTTGCTGAAGTCCAAAAGGAAGGAGTGGAAGTCAGAAACCAAAGTGATTCTTCTAGTGTCTGCAAATGTTTCTCCAAAAATAAAAGGAAGACAAGTTAGCATAATTGGAAATTTCTGTAAGACTTCTGTAAGTTGTGGCCAGTCCATTTCTCCTATCCTCCTCCTTTTTGTAGTCCAGCCCATAAATAAAAAGCAGTGAAGACCATAGAAAGAAAACCTTTGAAAGAAATAGTTGGAACATTTCCATAACTTGAAGACATAAACCTAGAAATATAGAAGGGGACTTGAAATCAACTCCAGTTTGAGCAGAATATGATTTTCTTGGCTGTTTCTTGGTATACAACCTTGAATATAGTTGTTCTGTTCTTTAATGCACGTTTCTGAGCCACTTCACTTACTCCATAGACATATCCAGGTAAAATCTAGTTTCAGTTTAGAAGTCATTTAACCCCTTTAATACGGATTCAACACAAGATGAAAGCCTGCCATCATTTCATTAGAATTTAGCTATGCAGCTATCCTACCACCAAATGTTTCAAAGTATGAACAAGATAAAATTAGTCTTCTTTGAAAGGATTACAAAGATGACAAAGATAGTAGGATGGATAGATGAATAGATGGAAAACATTAAAAAGTTAGTTGGATGGTTAATTCACCTTTGTAGAGAAATATCTCAAGTCCCATACTTATTATTTGAACATCATAATTATTTAATGAAAGAAAGTTTTCCTCATATTGTACCTTTGGAGTTGGCTCACTGGAAAAAGACATCTTCTGATCAAACCTAATCTTCTGGTTAAACAAGCATGGAATATTCCCATGATTCTTACAATGAAATAGCAGCAAGATGCTGACCTGAACATAATGTTAAAATGAGATTTGGGACCTTCTGCTTGACCAGGAACTTCCCTTGCAACATTGAACAAACTCATTCCCACTGTATAAAACTAAATAAAAAAAGATCTCTCTGCTTGCTTAGTTGTTGTCTTAGTAGTTGCTAGTAAATTTGGAATTTATCGGTTTTGTAGGAACATCTTTCTCTTACATTACAAGCCTAAGAGTTTCAGATCCCTAGATGTGCATTAAGTACCATAATTAAAGAAAAAATAATAATAATAAAAAAAAAGCAGTGTTCATACCTGAGCCAAGAGCAAACACCTCCAGCAGAAAATAGATTTGGAACAAGTGAACTTCTTCATGAGCACTACCAGTATTTTATTACATTTTTATTAATATCTTCAATCTCTGTTGATAGGATAATTAATCACAATTATAAAGATAACCTAGGTTAGTCGGGCTTGCTCTGCAGTGGAGTTGTGAAATTAATTTTTAGATGGCCTTTGTACATACAGCAGGATTTCCAATGCTTATGAGAGAAAATGCCTTCACTGAACAAAAACATTGATAATGACATAACTCATCTTTTTTTTCTGACTGAAAAAAAAGACCGAATAAACTACGGGTCAGATCCCAAATTGCTTAATTTCGAGCATGACTACAGTAACTATCATGAACAGTCATATAAATCTGCATACTTCATTAACGAATGTGTATTCTTTAGATATTTTAGCAAATATTTTTGACACTGGTCAGTAGGTAAAGGGAAGTTTTATCAGAATACATTTTAAAAAATCAAAATATCTGCAAATATGTAGGATTTATTTGCTAGTTGCTTTATATCTAAGACAGAATATAATAAAAGCATCCCACTGCCACAGCATTCTCAGAGCTTTGGCTGCAGGACTGTAGAATTTACAGATGCTCATCCCCAATGTCTCTACACTTAGTGCAGAGTAATAGGCTTTATTAAGGTGTAAATCATCTGTCATGTTTAAAACAATCACTTTAGAATTTCATGAGTCTCACCTTAGATTCCACTGCCAGCACTAATGAAAGCTCCTTTGCTCCGAAGGAAGTCTGTGGTGACTGACTCAGACAAATTCAGAAAAACAGCCTAATATATTGGAATCATAATCTCTTCCATTATTATTTTTGGAACTGCTTGATTCCTACATGTGGAAAATAATATTTTTTTCAGAGTCAAAATTACAAATATTAATTTGCTTTCCAGGAGTCTGGCAACCTTGACTGCTCAGTGAAAGACAAATTATTGAGCACCATAATAACTTTTAAAATCAGATGACTACGGTGTTTAGTTTTGGTGATAATGTTTTTCATTTGTCTATGTCGACTGTTTCATTTGTTAACTATATAATATTTATTAACATTAATTATAATATTAGTCTTATAGTGACCTGGTTTTCATTTATTCACTAATATTTACAAAGTGCTTGATAATCTCAAAAGGATACAGATGCCAAACATTATTAGCCATGTTGTTTTTCTTTGTATATGAGTGAGATTCATGTGTTCCTGTTGTTTATTCATAGACATTTTCATTTCAGTTTGAATTTTTAATCTTATTCATCTCCTCTTTCTGACTAAATAGGATCCTTACCAGCTCATCACTGTGCCTTGAATCCCCTGAATTTTTCACGTTAGTACATTTGTGATTCAGAACACATCCTACAGCACCATTTTCCACTTTGTATTGGATGTGCCTTCCATATGCTATTAAAGATTCAGCATCACAAGCTATCATTATATTAATTTAACACACGTTTTTAACAGCAGATGAACAATCACAATGATTAAAAATGCTTCTCCTCTCAAGGGCTCATACAGTATTTTGCATTCTCTGGCATGTTGATTAGTTATGTTGATTGAAAATGAGTGAAAAACAGAGACAACTTATTAGCTGGTTTAGTCAGCTCCTACTTACATTAATGAAAATGTCTGGATACAAGCCCATTAAGAGTACTTGGGAGATCAGAGGTTGAAAAGTGATTCCTTTGCTTCTCCCTCTTGACAGTTTGGAAAGGAGCGTATCCATAAATAGCTGCTGAAGCATGCAGAACCTCCACAAGGAAACATTATGGCACAGGAGCCCAGTTCAAACCAGAGCTCTCTTGGGAGCAAGGGAGTCACACTCCGCCAGTGTTTGCACGGCACCTCCCTGAAGGCTGGCAGCACAGGTGCTTTGGCAAAGCTAGCAATAGTTACACTATTGCCACTACTAACAAACAACATTTGTCTTTTGTTGCCAGAGAGGCACTGGTGGAAACAAGGAAGAGCACATGGCTGTTTTTCTGAATCTTTGTTTTTCCTTCAGTAATTATTTGCATAAATGGCTGCTTCAGAGTGGCTTTAAGGTCATAAAACAGAATTTCGGATGACACGCACCAGGTGCTTCATGCTAAGTAAAGAATTCACTTTCTCTGCTTTGTACATCTAGTAAAATGCACTGCTGGCCAGTGTGGAGCAGGAGGAAGCTAGAGAGAAGGGTAAAAGAAATGTTACTATGATTGCTATTTCATGTTTGGAATCTCAATGGTAAAATCATTAATGTGATTTGCCCAAGGTGATGCAGAAAGTGCCAGGAACTGAATCCGGATCTCCTGAGTCACAGTCTAATGGCTAATCAGCTGATCATGTTTCCAAGCATTTGGTTGTACAGAATTTGTTGATCTGATTTACTGGCAAAGTCTTAAAAAAAAAAAAATCAGTGAACTAAAAAAATATACATAGCAGGGTGGTTTTTTTATTATTTTTTGTTTCATTTTGTTTTTAATTGTAAACGTATCCTATATTCCTTGCAAGACTGATAAATAAATAAATAAATAAATAAATAAGCAAAAGAAGCAGGATTCAGTAAGCAACAGAAACCTGGCTTAGTGGTAGTGCAGGACCCATTTCAGCATCACTTCAGGAGTCAGGTGACAACACTTCGTCATAAAGAACTGTGCTTTGGAATGAAAGGCGGGGATCTGGTCACTGAGAAAACATCTGCTACTTATAACCTGCTATGGGAAAGGTCTAAGAAAAAGTCTGAAGTACTTTGCTTGTTATTCTTAGACTGCTGCAGAAACATTTTCTTTTTCCAAACACTTGTTACTTGAGCAAAGAAATCAGATTTCATTCTCACTTTTCTTGAACTCTGTTGAGTGGATTTCAACGAGAGTATGTTCTAAAATCTGCCTGGGTTAGGTAACACAGATGTCAGTTCCAGTACTTAGTATTCAGAATTGGTGAGAATACAATTTTAAATCTGTTTTCGAGAATTTTACTTATAGTTTTGATGATACTATTCCTACTCGGTGATATATATATATATGTGTGTATGTGATTAATCAAGTCATTCACATTTTGAATCATTTATGAAACCACATAGGTAGACTAAAATATGTTCTTATTTTGCTGATGTGAGCTTTGGATAATTGGTGCAATAATGTTACCCATTTCTGATGCTTCAGAGTTAATGTTGTTAAAATATTGAATTACTGAAAGAATTAGTGCATATATCAGAGAACTATTGAATTAGCACTGGAAAATTCAAATTATTTTTGCAGTTTTAACAGATTCCAGTATCAAAATGGGTATTTTATGTTATTTGATGCCTAAACTAGGAACACATATTTAATTAGTAGGCAGCTTTCCTTTCCAAGCCAGGTTGTGTTTTTGAAAAAGTGAGGACTAACAATTACAGCAAAGAGACACTGCTGGAGAAAGGCTTTACAAGTGTCTTTTGCAATTCTCTATACACAGCTAGGGTTTTTGTCCCTTGTGGGTGACAGCTGTAATCCTGTCTCCAGAGGAAAGGCTCTGCCTGGAAAGTAGTCTCACCTGCATGTGTCACCGGTATATGCAGAGTTGCATGGCAAACGCAATTGTTGAGTGCAACAATTTCTTCAGCAGATAGAAAACATTCTGTTGTGCAATCCATAGGCATCTTTTGGGATACATTTATCCGCTATACTTCAGTTTCCAGGTAGATTCATAGACAATGTTAGCACAGAGAAAAACATATTAAAAAAAAAATAAATAAATAAATAAAAGAAGAAAAAAAAGAAAAAAAGAAAAAAGAAAAAGCTTCTACTTTCTACTGGTATCCTATTGAGATATCATTAGTGTACTAAAATTAGCATATATCAGCAAGTCTGCAACACGTGTGTTCCATTCTCTCCTACTTTAATCTACAAATTGTATTTACTGCTACTAAAACAGCTATTATGGGAAGTGCTTCATTTTCCAATAGTAGTGACAATTTGTTTGGGCAAACTCCAGAAATGCCACTGAAGTCTGCAGTGAAAAAGAGAAAAAACATCCAATAGTAACCCAGAAAACAGTAATAGAGAGAGCAATCACATTCTCAGCTGTTTCTAAGGTGCCTGTTACATATTGCTCCTGTAGAAGAAGATAGATAATCGACAACTAGAGAAATTAAATTTCCTTTTTTTTTTCCTTTTTAATAAGAAAGTTTTCTCCAGCAGGCAACTATCAGACCAGCTGATTAGCAATACTTATTCTTACTTTTTCAAGTAAGCTTGAGCATATTGATCTTTTGTATGTGTAATTCCCTAACATCCTGGTAGAAATACTTCATCTAGTTTTGGTGTTAAAAGGAAAGCTTACAGGATTTGTAGACTTTTATTTAAAATAAAATTTTAAAAAAGCCATGAGACAATGTTGTGATTTAAATGGATTAAAAAAAAATTCTAAACTGACCTGGAAAGAGCTTTGTATAGTTTTAACCAGGCATAATAATGTAAAGGAGAGGGAAAGTATAAGGTGTTTTAATTCAGCTAAAGAAATGGCTTTCTTATCAGATTTTGAATGATTAAAAGTCCATTGGAATAAAACATTATGAAAGGGAATAAAGCTTACATAAGGTAAGCTGAAAGTACTTTGAGTAAAAAGAAATTCAGATCTATCTATGATAGAAGAGGATGGAATAATAATTCCATGTTGTCAGCCTCCCCAAACAAGGATTTTAAAAGAGAAAGAAGATGTGAAAAAATCAGAAAAATAAATATATTTTATTTTATTTTACTGAGTGGTAACATGAAAGAAAATAAGCAAAACAAAACAAAACAAAAACAAAAACAAAAAAAGAAAAGAAAAGAAAAGAAAGAAGTGGGCCAAAAAGAACGTTCATATAATCCTGAGTTAGCAGACAGGAGATCAAATTTGCACCTGAGGAATATGCTTTTCTGATAACAGTAAAAATGTGCATTGTGAAATAGCATGAATATTAAGTACGGCAAGATAAAAACACATCTCATTTCTGAGCACAAAAATAACATTATTTAATTTCCTCTGAAATGTGTCATAAATGTGCCTTTTATTCAGTATTTTGAAAGAAAAATGAATAATATTATACTTCTCTGTAGTATAGTTCTGCAATTCAATGGGGGATGAAATGTCATGATTTAATAAATTGGATAAAGATTAGTAAAATAATATAATCATTGCTCTTTCTTATATTCAGTCATCACTAAGGATGGAAAAGAGCAGGAGAGAGAATAATTTTAGGCTTTATGCCAATATGGGTCAGTACCCCAAAGATTTCCTGTTTTTTGTAAGTGCTAACACACTTCAGTAAAGAGAAGATCACTGGAAATGAGAGTGATTATAAATGCAGCCTACACTTCCTTTAGCAAAAAGCAGCAGCAATGTGTTTCTCCTTTCAGGGGGCAGCTGGGCATGGTCAGGTCTGCTCTGGTCCCAAGAAGGAACACAGGATGAAGGAGAGCACTAGTTTGGTCTTCGTTGCTCTGTCTATACTTGGACATTTTTAGGGCATCTTTGATGTTACCCAACAAATACCTTCAAAAAAACTTATAATGTATGTGTTCCTGTGTGTTACAAAGCTGAAAGGAGGCCTCATGGTGGCCTACAGCTTCCTCACCAGTGGAATGGAGGGGCAGGCACTGATCTTTGCAGTCTAGTGAAAGGGAAAGACATGGAGCTGCATCAGGGGAGGGTAAAGTTGTGTGTTAAGAAAAGGTTCTATCCCAAAGGAGTGGTGAAGCTCTACAAGAGACTACTCCCCAGGGATCCTGCCATAGTTCAAGAAGTATTTTGACAATACTCTCAGAAATATGGTTTGATTTGTGGTGGTGATGTGAGGATGAGGAGTTGGACTTGATGATCCTGGGAGAGGTCTTCCAAATTTGCCTTTCCGTGATTTTGTGATTTTATAATTCTATAGGGTCTGATTGAACTGTCGTTACTGTCCCAATTCCTTCAGAGCACTATCATGTAACCATGGCTGAATAGAAAAAAAATATGTGAACTTGGATTAGTTTTAAACACAAAGACTCAGATATTTCCCAGTTTTCTGGATTTCTTCATTAGAGTCCATCACTGGAGGTACAACACTCCCAGCAAGTCCCACCTCCTAGAAGGCCCATGAGCCAGTAAGTATAAGATATTTAAGCAGATCTGTGTAAGGCTCTGTCTCACTGTATATTTTTTCAGAGGAACATGTTGTCTAACGCCTACACTGCTATTTCAGGCATTAGGCATGTTGAATTAATTACAAGCATTTGATGGTACCCATATGAGTTGGTGATTTCAGCAGCCACATATGATACTTTCTGCTTTTACACAGTAGAGAGCCGCAGCTTCATCCTGAACCTGATTTCTCAGCAGATTTGACCTCCCTAGTGCTACACCTGTCTTCTACAACACATCCAAATGGAGAATCAGATTTGTAATGTCATAATCAGATATGCCACGGTTCTCTCAAGTGAACTGTCATTTACAGATGGCATTTTTCCTTTTTACAATATATGTCTGTAACTTTGTTAGGGTTTTTTTGTTTGTTTGTTTTGTTTGTTTTTTTAAAAACTTCTTGTTTTGAGGTTTCAGTCAGTTATTCACTCTGCAGCCTCAGGTTGCCATGAAGTCTAAAAATCTCTGCACAGTCCAGATGCATGTTTTTAGATCTATGATGCTATTTATTTAGCCTCTGGCTAAAAGAGTAAAGGCTTTTTCTGGGTTCACTTCAGTCCTGATAAAGCAATTGTACAACACGTTAACATTTTGTGACTGTGCCAGTGATGACAGGGACTTATGAGGCCGGAGTGTCGAGTCATAAAAGACATCTAAGAGAACATCTGACAGCAAGTCCAGGTCTTAGGAGAAACACTAGACTGGACACCAAAAACAGCTCAAGGTTGAACATTCTGGTTTAAAGTCTGGCTAAAAATTCCCTAAAGTTAGGGCAAAGGTGATTTCTTTCTGAATCAATATCAACAGTTCATGTAAGCAGAGTTCTGGCTGTATGATTTCAGTACAAGGTCAGAAAACTGAACTGTTCAGTACTCATATGTGTTGTTATTCATTACTTTTCATCACTATCAGAAACAGGTGTGTGTAAAGTAAGCTTGTTTAATCTGCCATGCTTATTAAATCAAGGTTGCTGGATGGAACAATGGTAATGTTTACTAAAACAGCAAAGATCTGTGTTGCACTGCTGAGTAGAATCTATGTCATGTGAGGTATGTGACCCAGGACAATGAATGCTGTCATAGGAAAGCCTGAAACAACAAGATATGAGGCAGTTTAGAGGGAAAAAATAACAGGCAAAAATAGAAGTAAAATGAACATGATCCTGCTGACTCCATTGCCTGCAGCAGAGAGATGTAAACTCAGGGCAACCCTGGCTGTTGGTACACAAAGACAGTTCCTGTTAGTACAGGTGGGAGGACACAACAGATCTAACCAGAGGTCAGATTTTCCTGTCCTTTGGTCAAACTGAACATACTTTTCAGGCTTCTCTGTTCCTTTCCTCCCCATCAACTCGTTCCCTCTGACTTTCCAACCTAACTCTGTTGCTTCCTCATCATTATCCTCCTTCCTTAACAAGAAGCTGAGCAAGGCTCCAGCTCCTCGTCTCCAAGGTGTCAAAATTCATCGTAGTCCTCATTGCTGAAGAATCTTTAGGCCACTCTGAAGTTCATTCATGTGATATTTAAAAGTCCCAACAATCATCTGATTCTATCAGAGCACATGCAGATGAGTTGCCTCCCTGAGGCAACACAAGGCAATGTTTGCTGAGTCTCAAAGGCTGTTTACCATGAAAACAGAAGTGCTCCATGGAAATGTGGTACTGCACCTTGCATCACATGAACATTATGTCAGAATTTCTGCTTTTTTCCTGTTTTATCTGCTGTGCTTATAAAGCATTCAGTGAATAAAGGATCTTGGAATAATGGCAATGTTTACAGTAATAGCAAAGACCTGTGTTGTATTGCCTGGGCAGAATTTGTGGTCCTGTGAAATATGTGTCTAAGGAAGGTGAATGTTGTCATAAAAAGACAACAGTATGAATTAATGATTAATTTTTCTTTTTTTTATACTGACATTTAGAAGTGCTGAAAGACATTTCCATAAACTAAAAGATAAATCTTTGTTCTAGTCAGATAGAACCAGTCTGAATTGGTGAAGTTATTCAAGAAATCTGCTTCATATGAATTTTGGGTTCAAAATCAAACTAGAAAAATTTGCACTTTTGTTGGGCCTCCCTTGGTGAGGTTACCACCAAGAAAGAAAAAGTAAGATTCCATCTCCTCTCTTTATTCCTGACTAATTCATAGACATTTAAAGCTCTACCTTTGAGGAGTTTTACTGCTCCTTCTTCACTAGTTCATGGAAGATGGGAGTTGCATCTTGCCCTCAGTCCACCCTGCTGCTATGGGTAACCATTTGAAACACTGAGAAGGGAAAGAACGACAATTTTTCTTTGTGTTATCAGGAGATGGGAAGTTTCTCACATTCCCTCCACAGGTCCTCCCAGTGCTTGTGTACTGGGAGACAGATTAGACACTTAGTATGTGTAACTTGTAGTGAATAACAGCTATATAAGCACATCTTTCTCCAGAATTGACCAAAGAATGATATTTCTGTAACTGTTTGGCAGGTTTCAAACACCTGGATTTTCACAAAAACTGCTAAGGATGCATATCTTCTTTCTTCTTAGATGGGTCATTCAGGACAACTAGCCATGGATCTAGCTTGGGGCTGGTGACGGAGGAATCCTTCATATCAATATTAGGAATAACTGAAAATTTTCCATCAGCCTAGTAGGAGTACTTCTAACCCTGAGATCTTTTTGAGGGCTCTAGAGCCCAGTGTATCTGTAACATAGACCTATTTATGTCAGAACGGGCAGACATATAATTCCAGTTTGCAGTAGGGCTATTAGAGAAAATAACTCACCAGTCTGAAGTGAGCTCCTGTACTTCCCTACATGATAGGGAACCCTTCTAGTAATCAAGTCATGTGGATTTCCCTTCTGTATAACTTGCTTTCCTTATAAATTTCCAGCCTAAAACTATAGAGGAGTTTCCAACAATAAGGGAATTTTCAGCACTTCAAGATTAGTCATTTCCTATTACTCAAAGAAAGAAAATGAAAAGTTCCAATTCAGTCTCTGGCTGGTGGTCTAGCCACCACTTATGTATCTGTTTATGTAAAAAATTAAACTTCAGAACAGCAGGGGTATTGCCTCTCTATGAAATTTTCGTGGTATTTTATAACAACTGTTCAAAATGTTATTGTAAATGGCTTTCACTGTAACATAATTTGCAGTGGACATTAATGTTTCCATGGTAACAGGATGCTGCTGTGTTTTTGTTTTGTTTAGCTGGATATTAAAGGAAAACCATTTGCACAGTTGCAACATTAAGTATTATATTGTAGCTATCATTGCAACACATCTATCTGAAGAAATAAGAATACGCTGCTCCAAAGGCTATCTTGACAGTAGCTATGGGTATATAAGCACATATTTGGCAACTAAATACTAATGCCAAGGATTATACTACGTTGTATTTCAGGGCTAAGGACTTCTTATCACAATTTCAAAATGCCTTTTCTTTTCTTTTCTTTTCTTTTCTTTTCTTTTCTTTTCTTTTCTTTTCTTTTCTTTTCTTTTCTTTTCTTTTCTTTTCTTTTCTTTTCTTTTCTTTTCTTTTCTTTTCTTTTCTTTTCTTTTCTTTTCTTTTCTTTTCTTCCCTTCCCTTCCCTTCCCTTCCCTTCCCTTCCCTTCCCTTCCCTTCCCTTCCCTTCCCTTCCCTTCCCTTCCCTTCCCTTCCCTTCCCTTCCCTTCCCTTCCCTTCCCTTCCCTTCCCTTCCCTTCCCTTCCCTTCCCTTCCCTTCCCTTCCCTTTCTCTTTCCTCTTTCCTTTCCTCTTTCCTTTCCTTTCTCTTTCCTCTTTCCTTTCTCTTTCTTTTCTTCTTTCTCTCATTCGTTCTTTCATTCTATCTGTCTGTCTGTCTTTGAATATTCATAGAATTTTACAGTATTATTTTATGATATATCAGGAGAGGTATTGTACTGTCATATCATAGAGGTCATTTGGTCAAACCCTCTGTTCAAAGCAGAGTTTATATCATTAGATCAGGTTGCTTTGGACTTTCCCAGATGAGTTTTTCATATCTCCAACAGTGGATATCACACAGCAACTATGACATAGCATGGAGAATAATTGTTTCACATGCCTGTGTGCCTGTCCTTGTCTGTGTCCTGCAATGGTACCCAATGCAGCTATATATATCCTGGTGTCCCTCAGAGGTCTGTATTGAAACTAGTACTGTTTAATAACTTCATTATGACATAGGCAGTAGGAGAGAACACATTCTCAGCAAGTTTACAGATGACATTGGGCAGAGTTATGTAGTCAAAACACTGGAGAAGTGTCATCCAAAGGAATCTGGACAGGCTCGAGAAATGAGTTCATGTGTACTTCATGAAATGTAAGGAGGCCAATTGCAAGATGCTGCATCTGGGTTGGATCAATCCTAAATATCCATACAGACTGGGGAATTAATGGATTGTGAGTATCCCCGAGAATAAGAATTTGGGAATACTCTGAATGAACAAAAACTAAGTCATGAGCAAGCAGCATATATTTGCAACCCAGAAAGTCAGCCTTATCCTGAACTGCACTAAGGAAATGAACAAACAAACATGGCCAGCAGGCCACACAGGTTGTTGTCTCCTGCTACTTTGCCCTCCTGATGTCCCAGCTCAGCTGAAGCATTGTGCTCAGCTCTGGGGCACCCAGCACAAAAAAGATGTGCAGCTATTGAAGTGGGTCCGGAGAAGGATCATGAGGATGATCAGGGCACCCAGCACAAAAAAGATGTGCAGCTATTGAAGTGGATCCAGAGAAGGATCATGAGGATGATCAGGGGGCTGGAGCACCTTTGCTATGAAGACAGAGAGACAAAGTTTTGTAGCCTGGGGAAGGTTTTAGAGAGACATTATTGAAACCTTCTAATACTTAAAGATGACTTAAGAGAAAGACAAGGAGGCTTGTAGTTAGGGTCTACAGGGACAAGACAAAGAGTAAGGGTTTTAAACTAAGAGTGTAGTTGTAGATTACATCAGAAACAAATTCTTTACTCAGGGCAGTAAGGCACAGGCACAGGCTGTCCAGAGATGCTGTGGATGTCCCATCCCTGGGGATGTTCAAGATCAGTTTGGATGAGGCCTGATCTTGTGGGTGGTGACACTGCCCATGGCAAGGAGTTGGAACTGAGTGATTTGTAAGGTCTCTTCCAACCCTGGTTATTCTATGATTCTGCAATTTCTGAAAGCAAAAGCAGATAAAAATATCATCTGCCATTTTGAACACCCTAGCATTGTTTTTCTGTCCTCTGTTCATTAATTCCTTCTGATAACATTCTGCTCCATTGTAAGCAATGGGGATTTTGCATCTAATTCCCATAACTCCTTCTTAATCACCTTCTCTGTCTGTAATATCTGAAAGAATATGAAAGTTCCTTTTTTATTTTATTTTGTTTTATTTTATTTTATTTTATTTTTCTTTTTTTTGGAGGGGGGGGGGCGGGGAGGGGCAAAATTTTCTGGAGAGCTCCTTATTAAAATTAAACCCAAACTCAATGTACCCAAATTACACCTTCATTTTGTTCAGTTCAATTTTAAACTGGCATGCTTTTCCTTTGTTTTGTTTTAATGAAGACAACCCCAGTGCTTTCGCATCAAGTTGTTTATCTACAGCTTCTTCAGGAAATATCTGGTTAAGTGTTCTAATTATTAATTAATAATACTGAAAGAAAAATATTTCTTATTTTGAAAACCTTAACCAATTTTTGTCCACTTATCTTAGAAACTGTTTTCCTAAACTGAGTTCTGTAAATTTCAAGTACTAGAAAACCGTTAAAAAAAAAAAAAAAAAAAAAAAAAAAAAAACTTGAGATTTCAGAAACATAAGCAGTCCTTATGATCATAGAAGTCATGAGGTGAATCAGGATTAGCATGCTACTGCTTGCCTGGTCACTCTTTCCTACATAGGATGTCAAAACAGTTTTAGAACAGCTGATTCAGGGCAGCTTTCCCATATCATGTGATTACCATAAAGTACATATCACAGTAACAAGCATTATTTCATAGTTCTGAGTGGTCCTTGTTCTTTAATCAGATGATACCAATGAATAAAAATAGTTCACGTGTTTTCCTTCTTGTGATTACTGCATGCTGTTCAAGGAGCTGTAAAGGTCTGCAGATATGGAAAGTAAATAAATACAACAAATGAAGTGAATTACCTAAGCGGAGAAGTTGTCCAATGTCAATACTTGAACCAGTTTGCCTCTAACTTCTGAAGTAAGCATAATGAAAACCATTACAACAAGGATTAGTTTAACAAACATTTTTAATGTTGCTACTTCTTTGGTGTTTTCTATCAGAGCAGATAGTTAGGAAATTCAGAGGGACATCAACAGGCTTGAAAGGTGAGCCTGGGTGAACCTGATGAGGTTCAATACAGCAAAGTGCACGGTTTTGCACTTAGGTTGGAGGAATCTCAGGCACCCATACAGACTGTAAGGAGCAGTCCTTGAGAGCAGCCCTTCGGAGAAGGACCTGGGGGTCTTGATGGATGAAAAGCTTAACATGAGCCAGTAGTGTGCTCTTGCAGCTCAGAAAGCAAATGGCATCCTGGGCACCATCAGAAGAGGGGTGGCCAGCAGGGACAGGGAGGTGATTGTCCACCTCTAGTCTGCTCTTGTGAGCTTCCCATCCGGAATACTGTGTCCAGGTCTAGAGCCCCCAACACAAGAAAGACAGAGAGCTGTTGGAGAGAGTTCAGAGGAGAGCCACGAAGACTGGAGCACCTCCCCTATGAAGACAGGCTGAGGGAGCTGGGTTTGTTCAGCCTGGAGAAAAGAAGGCTGTGGAGTGACCTCAATGCAGCCTTTCAGTACCTAAAGGGAGCCTACAAACAGGAATGGAATGAACTCTTTGAAAGGGTTGATAACTGCAGACAAAGGGAAATGTTTTTAAGTTGAGGGAGGAAATATTTAGTTGGATGTCAGGGGGGAGTTCTTTACAGAGAGAGTGGTGAGGTTCTGGAACAGGCTGCCCAGAGTGGTTGTGGATGCCCCATCCCTAGAGATGTTCAAGTGCAGATTGGATGGGGCCCTGGGCAGCCTGGTCTAATATTAAATGTGGAGGTTGGTGGCCCTGTATGTGACAGGGGGGTTGAAGATTCATGATCCTTGAGGTCCCTTCCAAGCCTGGCCATTCTGTGATTCTGTGTGATTCTGTGTGGTTCTGTGATAGTTGTATATGAGTTGATGAATTAATACATATACACAGGAATCACTACCACAACAAATCTACAAGATGTTTTAAGATATGAAATGCCAAAAATTAATCTGAAAACAAGACAGCCCAATAAAGGCTTCCCCAAATCTTATTTTTTCAGTCATGAAATAAGATTTCACTAATTATCACAAATGGATAGATTTCTCAGATTCATGGACAAAATAAAGCCAAATACAATTTCTGGTAGTTCAGAAAAAAAATAGACAAAACTTCTTAACATTAATGCAGTTAATATATGAGCAAAAGACTAGCTTATGCAAAAAGACATATAAACATATATCCAAGACAATGAGCTTCTTTACAGAATGATAATAGCCCTTGCAATATTAGCTTTTGCAGTACTTGTAATAGCAACCAATTCCTCATTTGATATTAGGTTACGTTGGAAATAATAAATACTACTTAATAATTATACTTCACATACAATATAGACTAATATGACTAAAATTCAACTGAAATTTTTACTGTTTCATCCTACCAGGCAAGATTTTTCAATTTTTTTTTTTTTCTCCTGGAATAGGCAGTGAAAACACATAAAGCTCCAGTTAATTCAGTTTTCTTGCATATCATTTAAGTACATTTTCTTGCTTAATCATTTAAGCAAACTACTGAAGAGTATGAACGTTGGTTTCATGTTACGTTTTAGATTTCTAAACAAGCCACAAAACCAAATATTTTCCATTGAAGACAGAGAGGATTCTTAGCATTGCATTCATCTAGTCTGATGCATCTGATCAAAGAAGTCTTTCTAAGCACTTTGTATGTCCAACAGAAATTACTATCACTTTCTGAGGTTCATCTGAAGATGAATAAGAAAACATGGTAAAGATTCTTACCTTCTAGAAATATTAACTATAATGAGATGAATAGGCAGTTGACAAGAGGAGACATGATTGGATAATCAAAATATTTTTCTATGATGGTGACATATTTGTTCTCATTTCTTATGATTGTATATTTCCAAGAAGATAGAAAAGCTGGAGAAAGACAGAATGAAAAGTTAAAAATAAACGTGGGGATTTTGTGTGTGTGTGTGTGTAAATAAAATACTGTATAGCAAGAACAGTTGGGTTTTTACAGTTTCTTGTTTAGAAAACTATAATAACCTACCCTTGAGTAATTGTCCTTCCAAAGTTATGACAATAAAACTTCATATTGTCATTCACTGCCACGTAGTCTACAGATACTTCCATACAATGTAAAACAACGCTAAAATATCTTTCTCTTCCCACACTGAAAACTTGCATGAAACCTCCCCCAGAACATGCTTGTTTAGAACACATTTTTATAGCAAAGTTGTAAACTCAGTAACATGCAGTGATTTATCTTGGGAATACAGATCCAAGAGTAACTGCCTTGAAAGCAATATGGCAGGAAAAGAAGAGATCTGGACCATCTGTGTGAAAATGTGTAGCTTTGAAAAATGTTTAGAAAAAAAAAACCAACAACAAAAATTGATACAAATCTGGAAGTGAAAAGTTCTGAATTCAACTCAGAATTTTGTCACTCACTACCTCTCTGATTTTTGCCATAATGCTAGTGGTTGATTTTCAGAATTGCATAGTGGTCACATCTTCTTTATAGTCAAATAACTGCAGGAAATTGGGCTAAAACTTGGTTCTCCATCTGGAAATGATGTGCAATCAACAGCTATTTAACAACTGTGGAACAAGAACTAATGGGTTCTTTAGTTATCTTTGCCTCACAGAAGTCATTTAGAGAAATTGTTAAATTAGCATAACCATTGCAGAGCCACTTCCCTCTCTCAGCTATGCTATTTCTGATCATGATATGAACATAATGATGACAGTAATAACCCCTTGCCTGAAATGCAGGAGCCCTTGTCACATGCAATATTCAGTTAATTATATCTAAAGAAATGTTGCTGTTTTTTTTTTTCTTTATCAATGAATAATGGGGATTGCCCAAAAGGTAACCAGAAAAAGGTAATAGAAGACAGAAACATGGGATCCCACAGGTGATTGGAAAGAGAGGCCTTTGCTTTCCAATGTTCCATTTTTATTTGTTCATTAAGAAATAACCATGAGGTAAAACATTTCATGGCAGCAATTCATGTGCTGGTGATATCAGCTTGCATATTTTATCCATTCAGCGTAGCACAGCTTGTTTTTGCAACACTCCTGAATCTGCCTTCATATGTCTATGTTCAGTCATATTTTCTTCCCATTTAATTTCTTCAACTATTCTCTACAAAATGTTAATCAGGGCAGCAATTTTACAATTGGATTTTTTTTTTGTTATGAACAGAAAGGTGTCTGTCTGCAAAGAGTTGCTTCAGTTCTCTGTGAGTCAGGTCTGTCTGCCTGACTGCTTCAGTGCTAATCAAAAGTTAAAGCATACTCATGAGGGCATTATCAAAATGTTTCTTGTATACTGACAATCATGGAGCATTAACCACCTCTTGAGGACATCTGTTCCACCCTATGGGTAAAGACATTTTCCCGAATGTCCAGTTGGAACCTCCCCAGGTGCAGCTTTGTGCTTTCCCTCTGCAGGGAAATACAGATAGTGAGGAGGTTGTTTATTTCCTTCTTTTCTTCAGATCAGACAACACAGTTGTCCTCAGCTTCTCGTCACAGCCCTTTTACAAGCTTTGTTGCACTAGTCTGGATGCTTTCAAGTATCCTTCTTATATTATGGAAATCAGAACAATGCATAATATTCAAGATGAGAGCACACCAAAACTAAATATAGCAGGATAATCATCTAATTTACCGGGAGGATACGCTGTGTTTTATACACTCCACTTCATGGTTTGCCCTGTTGGCTGCCAGGACTCACTGTTGTCTTAGCCTTTTGTCACCAGCAACCCCCAGGTTCCTTTTTGCTCAGCAGTTCCTGCATTTGTATCCTAGTCTGTGCCTTTGTCCGACATTGCTCTGTCCCAAGTGCAGCATCAAGGGCATTTACTGTTGTTGCATTTCATGTCATTGCTGATTGTTCAGTGCTCCAGTCTATCTAGATCTCTCTTGCAAGGCCTCATCTATTATAGTTTAAGGAAGATTATTTCTTTTGGAATATTAGAGAACCTTTCTCTTAAGTCAAAATAGTCAAAAGACATCGCCTTGTCCAATAGTTGCTTGCCTCATGAGGTGACAGAAAAGTACCCTGCATAACATCAGTGCCCCAGACTGTGAACAAGACAAAACTGAGGAAAAGCCAGACTTGTTTTTTCCCCATCCTGTTCTCTGATATTATGCAGAACCACTGGCTCTCACAGGATGATAAATCCACTGTTTGGATGATACATGGTAAATGCATCTGAATCCATCCCAGATGCATGCAGTATGTATAGGATGAAGTTGTCATCCTTGATAAAGGAAATTAAATCGCACCCTTACCTATGTTAGATTTTAATATTCTAGGAGGTCCTAAGACTTAACACATATCTCTGAAATGTTATATCTCAGCAGAAAGTCAAAGGGTCTGTGTTATTAAAGAAAGGTAGGAGAAAATATAAATTTTTTTAAGAAGGCAATCTAAGGAATATTCATTAGGTCTTTTTTTTTAAGTTTTGGGATCAGTGAAAAATGAGCAGAATTTCACATCCCAGATAAAAAACTCTCACAAACATCTCACATGTAGGAGCTCCTTGCTCCAAATATCAAAACCTCTATCATAACAATAACCATGAAACTATACTCAAATTCCACTGAGCTACGAACTGTTACAAACAACCACATCCTCTTTCCACATCTTCTGTTCCACATAAAAACTAAATCCAAAGTGTTTCGTAGATATATGTAGGTTTGCACAGCTCCCAAAACAGAAAAAGTGGAGGAGGCATTGTACACACTTAAGCATGCAGCAAAGGCATCAGAAAGGTGGGAAAAGATGTAAAAGATGAAAAAGAAACAAGAGGATCTCTTTCCCAGATTTTTTCTTTCCTCAGCATGTCGCGGGGATGCCTTTGTTGCCCTTTGGAGGCTGCCAAGAGAGGAGAATGGAGCTGGAAGAACTGCTCCTGGGATAGCTGATATCTAACACTAGCACCCAGTAAAAGCAGGAGGTGACATCCTGGACAACGCATCTGTGGAAAGCAGCATCTCCCTGCCCCTCTGAGATCTCTATTCAGATAAAAGACATTTCTGATGCTTTTAGCCTAAGAGAAAACTACCCGGGACTAAGTTCTGTTTAAAAGTGGAAAAGACAAAGAATGCTTACAAACTTATCATGGTAAAGGAAAGTGATTCCTTAAGCAGAGCAGTCAACAGCACAACTCATGATCAAACTTGTGAATATCCTTCTATCCACATACAGAGAACTCTTTTCAGTTAAATATATATAAATACACACACACTACAAATAAAACAGAATCCCTCCATGCTCTGCAGGAAAAATATAACAGCTAATTATGAGAATTACCCATTGCCATCTTCTACTGAGTAAATATATCAAATTATTATCAGAATAATGTTTTATCAGAATAAATTCTAAAATATTATCAGAAATTATCAGAAAAAACGACAAGTTATGAAAAAAAGATACTTGGATGTATTATAAATAAGACTACACAGTTTCTTTAGTTATGTAGAACTATCACTCTGTGAGAGGGATTGTAAGAGGTCATTTGTACCTTGAGAATTTATGGAATGATGTTCCAACATGTCCGATCACTTTTCATCTTCAGTATGCAACACTCTTCCTCTCTCTAACCTTTCCCTGATGTTTTGGGAAGCTTTTAAAGGAAAACTTTATTCTCAGATATGCTCCATGAGTCTTCCTTCCATT
The DNA here is from genome assembly GCF_026119805.1 of Tympanuchus pallidicinctus. Lineage (NCBI taxonomy): Eukaryota > Metazoa > Chordata > Aves > Galliformes > Phasianidae > Tympanuchus > Tympanuchus pallidicinctus. The sequence goes on along the minus strand of NW_026294747.1, from coordinate 70,813,600 downwards.
CATCTGCATACATTAGTCTGTATTCATAGATGCTGTCTTGTGCAGTTTCCATACAGAGATCCTATGGAGAGATACATGTTCTCCTGAATATTCAGACTTGACAGTAGAACATTTCTCTTAAATTATTGATGTTTGATTGCTCTAAAAATACAACTTAAATGCCTCTAGAGATATTATTTGTGCATGGTGAATGTGAGAATCTTTGCAGCTTTGCTTTGCCATGCTAAAGTTGCTAGAAAAGCTAACATTTGCAAACTTACATATCTGCTACCAAAATATTTCCCTTCTGATCCTTAACAGTATGAACACTATAAAACAGGAAGGCAAACAGCTCAGAAAATTCCTACAGAAAAACATCTTACAAACTGGAAGTACAAAAGCTCTTTACATATCACTGAAGAAAGAAGCAAAAATACTCAGTGAGAAAAACTGAAACTATAAGAAATAGTTGCAAAAAAGAAGAGAAAAAGATCAATGGTGAAAAACAAGTGCCTTCAAGGATTGGGAAATGAAAAATGAAAAAACAATAGAGAGTATTTTCTGGCCTAATCTAATCAAATCCTACAGCTAAATCCACCAATCTTACCTTTCTTCATCAGTTACATTTCTCATTTGTTTACCTCATTAACCATTAAGAGCGATTTAGTAATGTTCATGGGCTCTAACAAATGCAGACTTGATTTAATTAGCAGACAAGCTTTATGATTTAATTGTAATGGACTTCCTATTTGAGATAATGTTCTCTCATTTTATTCTGCTGCCAAAATAATCCACATAGTATGCAATTGTTTAAGTTTCATCTGAATGTCTGATTTTCTAGTACCTTGAAAATTACGACAAATCCTCCCACTCAACCTAGTGGTTTTACTTTGCCACCAGAACAAAAAAGCACTCTTCTAGAAGGCCACTATCAGCTATTCTGCACAGAAATTGATTAATCCCTAGAGAAATGGATTAGCTAATTTGAAATGGTGCATATGATATCTAAGATGCACTAATTCATGGTATGAACAAAGAAATTTGCTGAAAGAGATCAGACTGAAAAATATATCACTTCAGGACTGGCTGCTGAGATGTTTTGATCCTCTGTGGCAGATGCGAATTGTACTGTCCTTCCAAGGCAGGTGTTGAGAAAGCTCTCACTGGCGATACGGAATACAGAGAACAGGGACTGAGTTGAACAGATTCATGGTTACCCTTCAAAGTAAAGACAGCATTTTCCCTTAACCTATCTGAGTTTGTGTTTAGAAGTTAAACTGAGGAAACACCTCGCTTCTAGTGTGTACCTTCACTGTTCTTTTCATTGTTTAGTTCTTTACTATGAGAGTGGTGAAGTACTAGAATAGGCTGTCCAGAGAGGTTGTGGATGCCCCATCCCTGGAATTGTTCAAGGCCAGGTTGGATGGGGCCCTGGGCAGTCTGGTCTAGTATTAAATGTGGAGGTTAACAGTCTTACCTCATCAGGGGGTTGGAACATCGTGATCCTTGAGGTCCCTTCCAATCCAAGCCATTCTATGATTTTGTGATCCTCTCCTGTACACGGTAGTTCTGTTTCCCTTTCTGATCTTTCTGCAACTCCTTTCCATCCTCCACATCCATAGGATATGTTCTTTACTCAAGTTCTCTCTTTCTTACCCATTATTACCTTTTTAGGACCAATGGAGATCACACTAGTTTAAAAAAGTACTGTATTTTAGTCAGACATTCTCCAACACACAGTTGAATAAGTCAGTTTGCAATATAAGAAACCAGAAACAAGTAAATGAGGAGAAGAAGAAGGTATGTGAAGTGATTTATTCAATTAAACTCAATGGCGAATGGGAAATACAGAGAAAAGCAAGAGCTTCCAAACTACCTCTTTCTGTTGTTTCTGTGATTAGGTACTTCTCCCGTATGTTCACCCATGTTTCTGCAAAACAAAACAACAATGACAAAAAGAGAGAACTTAGAGAATCAGTTCAGTTGCTGTGAAAAGATACAAGGTTTTGCAGATTTCTTTCTCAAAGGAAAATAAAAAATATCAGGCCAATGCACACTATTAGCAATGAGCATACTGTAGTCTGAATCGAGATTTGACAAACTTTTCAAAAGTGTTAAATATTCTTATAAATAAAATTGTCTGTCAAAGGAGTAAGTAATTTTCACATTCTCATGGAGAATTTGGTGCAAAGATCAAGAGGGTTGTGCAAAAAACCTGAAAAGAGATTATGAATAGGATGAAGCCAAGCTCTTTTCCGGGGAACCCAGTGACTATACAAGAGGAACGCTTGTATACATCAGGAAACACTTATTTACTGTGAAAGCAGCTGAACTCTGGCACAGGTTGTCCAGAGATGCTGTGGAATCTCCATCAATGGAATACTCTGAAAAATGTGAAATGACATTCTGTGAAATTCTAGAACTCTTAAGCAAGATCCCAACATCTTATCTTCCTTTGAAGATGAAATTAGCATTTTCCTAAGAGAATTTATTCAAAACTGATAAGTTGTTCTAAATGATTAAGTTATAACAAGTCTAGACAATTATTACTGATAAAGAAACCAACTCACTGATTAATAGTAGGCCATATCCAATCCAAAATTTTTAGAAAAGACTTCTGTTGTAGAGCATAGGAACTCATGCCATTGAAGAGTAACATATTGCTTTTCCTTATGAATCAAAATACGACCATTATTTACTAGAGTGTTGCCCCTCAGATGTTAAAAACATGAAAAAAGAGCAGCTGTTTAAAGGTGTGATATTTTCTTTCCACTGATGAATGTTGCCTCTCATCTCTGAAAGGATATCTTCTGAATTTAGAAGCCTTTTTTTTCCCTATAATTAAAAGTAAAACCACCATACAGTTACCCAAAGTTCCTGGTGAGTTCCCTGTGCAGTCCACTGTCCCACAAGTCCCACAAGTGCAGTGTCCTTGGTTCTCACATTCTTATACATGTTTTTTGCCATAAGCAAAACCCTTGGCTTATGTTCTTTGTTGCTCCAGAGGCAAAAATATAGCTAAATCTTGGTCAATAGTGTCTGTTCTTTGCAGATTACAAGAATAGCCAAATTTATAAATTCCTGAAAGAAAATATAATCTTAGCAGACAACACTTCATAAGAGTAATATTTGGTCTTGATCCTGTGATTATTTCTCATGTGAATGGTAACCTTAATGTCAACTCTTAGACACAATAGGACTGGTTTACATCAGCAAGGTTTGAAGATGTACAATCATATGACTATATACACAACATTAGCTCAGGCAGAGATTTTTAAGACAGCCTGAAGCGCTATGCATCTAAAGACAGTCAAAATTAATTACTTTGTTCCTATCTTCTGTATGTCTTTAAAAATAAAAATAAAAATAAATTAAAAAAAGGGAAAAATTGTTATTATCCTATAATTAGATATCTTATTTATACCTAATAACAATTATTATAAACATTAAAGGCTGCTGAAATACTTCATTTCCAGACTTTTATATACTAATAAGGAAATATCAAGTATGCTGTATTTTTAATTTTTTTATAAGGTGTATTGCAAATTATTATAAGATAGTATCATCAAGCCAAATTAAAAGTCATTTTAATATTCTTGAATTTTCATTCACTTGTGTTCTTCAGTATAAAATGTATAGGATTAAAATGGAATGGATTTTTTTTTTCAGACAAACTATTTTGTATCAGTGCATTGACCATATCAGAATGGAATTCATCTCACGTGATTTCAGAGTTCTAGAAGTTGGAAATCCAAGTCTAAGCTATTATCATTCCCCTAAAGTCAGTAAAGAGACACAGACCTCTCTAGAGGGCAGTTTATCAAATCTGCCCTAGACACCAATCTTCTAAAGAGATGAATCACTCTCTGGTGATGGCAATTCTCTGCACCGACTGTTAAAAGAGTACGGTGTTTGAGAGTAACTCCCTTAGTCACTCTGTAACTTAGTTACCATGTTAATGCCGAATTCAGAGCAGATGGGTCTCTTTTTAGGTGATGTTTTTACTTTTATTACGTTCCAGGCTCGAAGGAGTAATACTGAGCAAATCAGGGTATGTTTCTGCTACTCCATTTTCTATGTATATGTGAACATCTATTTTGGAAGCTAATACAAGTATTTCTTCAGACTTTTATCTTAATATCAATTTTTCCACAGATAGTAAATGCCAGGTATTTGTTGAGGTGTTCCATGCATGTAGTTGGTTGTATTTGGAAACCTGTTGGATCACAATTTCTCAGTCTTCATGTTAAAGCAGCATAATGCCAAGTTACATGCACATGCAAGCAAGGAATACAATAAAGAAGTGTAAAATAATAATAATAAAGACTTCCTTTTTCTTTTTAAGAGAACATAAAGTGCTAAAAGCTGAAGTTTTTCAAAAACAGGTAAACTCTACTAAAATCATACATGAGAAAATGAATAATATTAAATTTTGATAGTTAAGGAAGTGGAATGAAACATTGTTATTAGTGTTTATGGAGAAACTCATTAGCTTTTTATTGCTGTTTTGAAAGGTTTTATGGATTGTTACACTACCGGCCTTTCACGCCTATTACTAAAGGTTTAGAACTCCCCCATTCAGCTTTTCTCACTAATCTTTATCACAGCAGTTATACTACACTGAAGAGGAGAATAAGAATTGTCTGCCTAAAAACAGCCATAGGGCTTTGTGAGCAATGGAGACTGTAATCTAGAGAGATAAGAAGGGAGAAGGAGCAGAAATAAGAAATTTAGTCTTTGCCATCAGTTTTCACACATACTATTTAAGGAGATAGGGGACTTCTTTTCTACGGTTCTCTTTTCTCAGTTTCATTTAGTTGCACCATGCATGAGCCAGAATTGAAAATATTAAATGATTTATCAATACATTTCTATGCCTAGGAGTAATAAACAAAAGCAGAAGGGAGTACAGGTGATAGATATGCAGAATTTAGTTTGTCATTATTTCTGTGTTAAAGAAAACCTATGTGACAATGCTACATAGTGTAGTGTATAGCACAGTGTAGCGTGTAGCACAGTGTAAAGTGCAGTGTTAAGCTTTCTTTTGGTTCCAAAAATCTGTAAGGAGTGAAAGAGGAATACTTTAAAAGTTTGAAAGACATTAGTGTAATACATCAGCCTGATCAAATAAAAGATGAGTTATGGTGCTAAATACAAAATCATGTGCTGTTGTTGGACTTCTGCACTTATCTAAGTCAGTTCTTCAACAATAAGACTATTGGTTCTTGACATCCCAAATGAAAATAGAGATGACTGATTTCTACATGTTTTAAATGCTTTTGTAAATTTTTGTACGTGCTGGCAGTTTGATACTACGACAATTCCTCCGTCTGCATTCTCATTTTGCCACTTGAAGTTTATAATTTTTTAGATTAAAAACAGAGATCATAACAACAATAACAAAAATCCCCTTTCCTTAAAAAATAAATAAATCTAACTTTGTCAGTATTCTTCTCTAGACTGTCCCTGTCTTGTCTATGACTTTTTTGAGATATGGTGTCAAAAACATCCCATTTAAAACTTCATCATTTCTGAGAGCAGTAGAATAATTACTTGTCTGATATATGAGACTTCTATTAACGTACACCAAATGAAATTTGCTCTTTGCAATAACATCACTATATTGATTCGTATTTATTTGAATGCACTATACCACTTACATCCTTTCCTGTAGTGTTGATTTGCCATATGATCCCAAGTCTCTATTTAAGAAATTGAATTGCCCTTAAAAACAACAGGTTTTTGCTCAGAAAGTCCAGTGCTGTTCTTAAAGTTTTCAAAATTCTAAAGCCATTGTACCTTTCTAAATACTGTCTTTAGTTACAAAATGAGAAAATATTCAATTACTAAATCAAATTATTAAATTTACATCATACTTCCAAAAGCATAGCAATTTTTTAGTGAGTTTTTAGGAGGGAGAAATCTGTTGATACACTAATTGAATCCAAAGTCACAAATAGAAGTAGTATTTGTTTTTATTTAATTGCCAATTTATTAATTTTTGAGGAATTTTCTGAAGTCCTGTGGACTGCTTTCATCCACTCTTTAGCTGGAATAGTCCTTCAAACTTACAAGTGTTTTAAAGGATCCATCACAGTCATTACAAAACAGATTACACTGAATGACCCTCAGGACAGATCCCAGCAGAGCCTTGCTGGAAGTGATGTTCTCATCTGGCAGAAAACTCCAATGGTTTACAAGCCTCTTACTTTTCTTTTAGCAATACACAGGTTTTGTTTTGTTATGCAATTTTCTAACAGATGCTTACAAATGCAACAAAGCAACACATTCTTTACAGCTAATTCAATAATGCATCATCTTATTTAAAATTTTAGATCAACATGTGCTGAAAGGATTAAACCTGAATTTTGGTACCATTTAGAGGTGCAACTCAATGAAAAGGATTATTCATATTTTAATATTGTCTCAACTACTTTCTGCTCATTTCTATAAACTCATTGCCTGACATTGAAAGCTTCATTTGCACATGATTGTTCTCAGTGTCTGCAAAATTTTTGGGCAACACAATTTATCTCTACAGACAGATCTCTGTGATCTTTCCAGCACATTTGGAAGCAGCTGAGAATGTAGTTTCTATTATATTTAATGTTGTGTTTCCAAACACATTTAATCCATTTTAATAGCACTCACTGCAACTTCACTACTTTCTGTTTTAATTCTGTTAGATGTTATGGGTTAATTGGGTTCATCTGAGCTCAGTGTTTTAATTTAAAGCCTCTGAGAATGTATCAAATGTTATAGGGAGAATCAGAATTACTGGTGAATCAGTAGAATTAGCTCTAAAGGTGGAGAACATCTGACATGTTGTTACAATATAATGCGCTCTCCCATGAGATGATGTAGGTCCTGGTCATGCACTATCATTTAATCATAATGACTTTATGAAAATAATGTTACTACTTCTAATGCTTCTGTTAAGTTGTGGTGCTGATAATTGTATTGTACTAACTTAAATTGTTATTGAATATTCATAGGAAAAAATGTATTTTTAGTTTTCATTCTAAATAATACATTGTATGTATATTTATCTTCAGCAAAATCATTAATGTGAATATTAAGTAAGCTGCCAAATTACAGTTGAATTCATCCAGGTAGATTGACTCACTCCACATCATAAGCCACATGTTTCACAAGCTATCCCTCCTACTGGACTCAACGGCCTGTGTTTTTCTAAATAGGTTTTAAACCACATTTAATTTCAATGAGTTAATCCAAATAAGTAATTCAAGTTTCATATAATAAAAGTTTTGTTGTCATCATGGTTAATCTTTATGTGGTTGACATATTTGTCAATGGCAATTTTATTTTTATTTCCATCTCACGAAGGAAAATATTGAATGCCATATAAAATGAGTTTTGTATGTATGCACTCTAGAAGCATCTCTCTAGATGATTAATTCCCATAGATAACCTTTTTTTTAGTGTGTTAGTTATTTCTTAATCTCTTTAATATACACTATATTAATATTGTATGGCACTAATACCTTCACCAGAATGTCAAGAGAACTAACTATATTGTCAGTTACCATAATACTTGCAGTATCCAATAAATGCAAAAATTACAAGAATTTTAAGCCTCAGAACAACTGCTAAATAAGAAAATCAGATGTGAATTCATTATGATGTGTAACATCTAGAATACTACAGAGAGAAAAACAAGGTTCAAAGGGACCTGATTCTGTTGTCCACACAAATATTTAGTCTAATTTTCAGTTACCACTTCAATAGCTGTATTCTTGGCACCCATTGTCACATCTGCTAGCCTTATGTCTTATAAAACCTACCTCAGCTTGAGTGGCATTACATATGTATGACAGGACAATTGGAATGAGACCTAGACAATGTTACTAAAAATGAAAAAAATGCATGTGAATTCTCATTAAAACTCTTACTCTGTAAATTGTTCATTCTATCCAGAAGTTTGGATTTGAATCTAGTTTTAGATTTAAATCTGATACAGTTTAGATATGTCTATACTGTTTATTAGTATGAGGAATATTTCTTCCGCATTCTATGCAGGCAAATGTTACTCAGCTTTGTATGTGTCATCATGTATCTAAACACAAATGAGTATGACTGTATCTGGGCTCTTCAACATTGCATATCAATCATGCACCACTGAACATGAAAAATCAACAATAAAAACAACAATAATAAAATAAATTTTAAAAGATTTTCTGGTCACATAGTTGAAATTCATGGCCTAGTGAGTAAGTTTTACAATGACTGCTTACCCCAAAGAATGCAGATTTTTTTAAATGAGACACAGTGTAGAGATACCCAAACTCTAAAACACAAGCTGGTAAGTCTGCATTCCTTAATAAAGCAAATATGACACTGCTGCATCAGACTAAAAATGATGCATTGATGGTTTAAATGCTTGCACTATGTTCCCAAATATTTTCTGATTCCAGTGTAAATATGCGTTGGACTAGTTCACATTCAACCATGTATATGACCCAAAAAATTTAGTAAGCCTCAATAATAGAAGGGAAAAACGTACCAAATTAGAAAATTCAGTTACAAGGTATTTATGGATCAGATTCAATGGGGTTTGGATCAGGCAGTGTAATTCATGCACTGAGTTGTTTCTTAAGCAAATAAGAATAGTTGGACGGACCCTCTGTATGTCACCTTACCCAATCCCCACTACTAAATCTTGACTGATTAAATCACAGAATCTTCTCCTCTAAGGCTGAGTGAGGGATTTGTCACTGGCTTTCAGAAGATCAGGATAGCCCTACTCATTTTTAAAAGCTTCCACTCAGTAGAAAGAAAAATAGCCACCTCTTAATTTTTATCTTCCTAAAAATTACTGAGACAAATTCATTAGTGGATTATTGTAATCATGCCAGAGAATTATATCCGTGAAGTCACTAGCATTGTTGCATATTATCACATCTGCTGCCCTTTCAATGATACATTTAAATTAATCTCTGAATAACAGGATCACATCTCCTCAATTAACACATTAAGTGACTAAATAAAAAAGATAAGTTATTTAATTAACAGAAAAAAAAGATTCATTCAGTGTTTAAAGAGACAAATAACTGTTCCTGGAAAAATTCCAGGATATCACATGTGAAGAGGAGGAGGATAGTGAAGATGGAGGGATAATTCTTTTTTTCTCAGAGAAAGCGTAGAATTTGGAAATGGTAGTGGGCCAGCTTTTGCCACACTTCCATATGCTGAATTACATTTTTTAAATGGCTTCTCCGAACTCATGTAAGAAGTTGCTTCACAAAGGAAATCCCTGTTAAGACCATATAAATTAATGATTATGCATTATAAAAACGGTGAAAGTATTTTCTTGGCAGATACAGGAAGAACATCTTAATCTGCAAACATGTAAGTCAAACAGTTTGAACCTTTGACCACTGACTTCCTTCATTTCTTTTAAAACAACTTTTCTTCTGCAGTTTAGAAAGCAATGCTTTTAAACAGGCCATCAGTGCCCTTAATCTAATATATATCAACTGTCTATCCAGATGGCAGCTTTCAAATTGATGGTATTTCAAGCTTTTCAATTTAAAACACAATACTGTTTCTTTAATGAGAAAATCACTGCTGGAACTGACATAAACATTAATATTATCTTGTTTTCCTTATATTTTTTCTTGATTTAATACATTCATGTATATGTATTTTTCCATTATTGTCCACTGAAGAAAATAAGATGAAATTTGATTCTGAGAACAGTAATAAGACTAGTACATGTGAAATGAACACTTATGATCCCTCCTGGATTTGTGCAGAATGATATATATGATACATGAGATACTCATAGATAGGATTAATTAAGGTAAGTGTACATTTTCTATAGTGTTTTCCTGGAAAGTATAAGGATGCTAATAGAAACATTAAAATTTAATAATGAAACTATAAAGAAATTTCCAATGACATTTCATTACATCATCTCTGTACTAGACAGACTACATAGGGTGCCGAGTGATCTACTGTGTTACCTATTACTGCCTTTACCTTCGGGGGAAATCTGAAAGATTGTGACTGAAACTTCAATACTAAAAGAGCCAAGGAAAATCCATGTCTGTCACTCATAAATGAGAATTCACTAGAATATCCCAAACTCATGTTTGGAACATTTTCTTACTTCCTGTAAGCCATTTATTTCCTGATTATTTTCATGAATATGTATATATAAACATTACTGATAAGACAGTAAAATTACAACAGTAAAAAACATGGTCTGTTAACGAAGAAAATATTAATAAACATCTAGGACGTGTGTTTTCATGAGCTTGTTAAAATTGTTAGCAGTAGTTTCCTCTGATTCACAATCCACAAAAACTAGAAATGGCTCAGATGTGCACTACAAGAAAATCTTCTCAAAAGAAGGAATTGACATTCATGTTAAGTCTACAGTTGAATTCACCACGTTGTTGACATCAACAGTATGAATCTATAGAAGAGTTTTGCAACACAAAAGTGAATTTTATACATATTTACATGAGCCCCCCCCTTTCAGCGCAAAAACACTTAAGTGAACATTTAAAAAACAACAAAAACAACAAAAAACAATGGTGTGGTAAACTAGCAAAGTAAGGTAACAATTATAGTGGTTTCCAGAACTCCTGAAATTTCATACAGCATTCTATCTTCTGCCTTCTACTAACTTGTCTGTCTGCTATACTCAGAGGCATCTGAGAATTTGAGTTAACTTTAAATTGCATTGAATAAAGACTTATATGTCAGGTACCTGACCACTTTCATGGCTCTGTGTTTGCATATTGCACATATTTACATACATATTTTTTATATGTGTACACATATGCAGAAGTGTGTTAAGGTGTGTGTAGGTGTAGATGTGTCCTCATACTTCTATTAATTAATAGCCCAGTGACAGAGCTTATAGCTGAATAGATAGATGCAAGATCTGGAGTTTAATCTTGGTTCCCCATAATTAAAGAATGTGACTTCTGAAATATTATTAGTAGAGACAAATTATTTGACCTAAAAAATCTTTTGAAAACATAACTGTTCCAAAGATTTAGACATACAGAAAAATACATACAATCTACAAAGTATGGAGTGAAACTTTTCTAAGGATACAAAAGATAGGAGACAAAATGTGCAACATATTTCAATTTTAATGGACTACTTAGCTTCTCTACTATCTAAATGATACTGATGGAAATATTTGCAATTCTAGTATTGCTAATATTTAATACATCTAGACAGTTCTGTTAGGCATTAAATAACACTCCTATTCTCATTTTAAAGAACAGTGTCTAATCTTTGTTTACACTAATGTGTCCTTTGTTGACTTTTAACAATTATGTGCCACTGATAATTGTTTATTATTGTTTAATTAGGATCTCAATTATTCCTATGTTTTAATGATTACTGTTGAACAACTTAAAAGAAATGTTATTCCCAAAACAACAAAGCACAAATTGGCTTTTATTTATTTTACTTAAAATTATTATGATTGTGCTATAAGATCTCCAAGTTATGCATTTCTTACTAATTAAAATATCTCACATTTTCCTCTCAGTAATATGTACAAAAAAAAAACCCTCAAAAACAACAACAATAAAAAACTGTCCGTGCTGCTGAATTCTGTATCTTCAAGAAAAGAAATAAATAAATATAAACAAACTTACACAGATAAACTGATCAAAGCTGACTCCACAGTTAATTTCCAGCTTGCAGATATGAAGTATCTTCTTGCTTCATATTTATAATCATTCAGGAAGACTAAAAGTGTCGAAAAGAATGTCCATCATCTGTTAATTATGTTTTCAATATTAGAAGTAAAACTCAAAACAAGAAATTATTGATAATTGACAGCTTATAAATGCTGATTTTTACATAGAGAAGGGCACAGCTTACACCTTCATTAGCTAGTGCAAGCATTTATTTTTTTGTCATGAAATATTGATGATCACTAAAATAATAATGAGGAAAAATTGCACGAGCTAAAATTTGCATGAGGTAGAGCAGCACACGGTTTCAAATGCAATATTTCATGTAAAAACTGAATAAGGCAAGCATATTAAAATAAATACTGCATCTAAATCAGATGATAGTTGGCTAAATGCAAATGGGCTATCTCCTATACTTTTCTGAAAATGCACAACTTTAATACATTTTTCTGGAGGGGATTTTATTATTACTCATCATTTGTCTTGTAAATCTAAAAAAAGAAAAGAAATATTAAAACGCAAATTTGAAAGAAATGATAAAATCAAGATTTAAAAAAACAAAACAAAATAAAACAAAACTGAAATATACATATTATAAATATTTTCAAAAATCCTGTATTTCTTTGTGATGGTTTACAATGTCAGAGTCCTATCTGCCCTTTGTTAAAATACGTTTTTAAAGCAGTATGTATTTATGAAGTGATTTGCTGTGTTAAGTCAGTCATTTTTGATAGACTAATGCTGAAACGGAAAATTTGCAGCCTAATCTAGTTATCACTGTTTGATTCTATTCCAAAGCATTTGAAGAGTCTACCTAACTCCTTTTCCTTGTTTCTATGGGTCATGCAAGACAGCTTCTCCTACTCATAGCAGTCTACCAGAGTTTAATAAAGTAGTTATAGGGAACATGTTATATATAATTTTATGTTATAGACTCCACAAAATATATTCTAGCTCTCTAATATCTAAAAATAATATTCTTAAACGTATTTCTTCAGCATCCTACTGTTCTGGTAACTTTCTTTGGGGTTTGAGATTTTAATTTAGTTGACCCTTGTATGAATTCCAGCTCAGATGTTCAGAACTCTTAAAACTTACATTGTGGTTTAAGTTTTCTTTTAGTGGTTCTCTATCAAGTGCTGTATCCAGACACAAGTTTTGCTTGCAAAATTTGAGATGGATGTGTTATTAACACAATTTTATTTTCCTGGATTTTCTTTCACATTTCTGGCAGAAGACTCTCTCTAAATATAACTTTAAAGCAATTTAGACATTCCACAGCTTATTTACTCCTGTTTCCTTTGTGTGTGTGTGGTGGTGGTGGAGGGGGGGGGGGGGGGGGGGAAGGGGGAGGGGAAGACAGAGAGATATCCCTGATGTACTTCTGTCATAAAAATAATGCGTTGAATTTCTGAAAAGACATAAGAAAAATAAAATTAAAAAAAAAAAAAAAAAAAAAAACAAAAACTAGCAGTGACCTTAAGAAGGTGTCATACTTGCATAACAGATTACTGCCCTTGCAGTCAATCACAAAACTAGCAATCACATTGATGGCAACTGGGCCGTACTACTTATTGACACGAGAATATAGATGGATAGTAAGGAGGCTTCTGAAGATCTCTCTTCCAGAAGCACTAAGTCAGAACAAGATTTAGTCCTGCATATGCTACAAACTGTGAAGAAAACTTTCTGAGAAGACAGAACTTTGAGTCAATTCCTTGCTCAGTAAAATAACAAGGAAAGTCAGGAAAAATGAATCACTTTCCTATTTACACAACAAAATTGGAAGCAGAAATGTACTGTGTGTAAATTGTTTAAACATATGGATGTGCTGTGTGATAGAAACAAAAAATGGAATATAAAACTAAATGTCAAAGACAGGATTTACCTTTTGAAGGATATATGTAGGTTCCTAAATCTTCCTTCTGAAGTTTTCTAAGTTACTTATAAAATGTGCCTGAACTTCAAATCAGCAGAAAAAGTTTTATTATTTTTCTTAATGAATAGTTCTGCCATTAGATTTTTCTTTCATTCTCCACTTCTTGAAAAGTTACATATTCCTCTAATATATTCTGTCCAAATATAAATGTTTAGATCACTGAATGTATTGAAATACTACCTGAAAATATCCTGCATTTTCAATATATGTATGTATGTCTCTATGGTACATTTCTCTATGAATCTACTTACGATGTCAATGACAAATGGTAGAGTGGCTCATTAATCACATCACCTGCCTTGTAATATTAATCCATACACCAATTCTTCATATTGTATCTGTCTAAACAACAATTCTACAGTCACCAAGTGTATTTAAAAAAATATTAAATCCATGTTCCTTATCCTTAAATTAAAATAGTAAGAAATAGGATTAAAAGAGATGGGAAATGACATCAGTGTTATCAGATCCAGATCCAGTCCCAGACACTGCTGTGTCAGGAAAATGTGTCAAATTCCATTTCCAAGAATGTTGAAGTCAGTTTAGTTTCCTGCTAGAAGATTACTAAGACAGAACTGATGATATTGATAAATAGGAGCCTTTTGTTTCTACCCTAGGACTAGATTCAGATAATTTATTTTTGTCCCAGTACTATCTTTAGATATGTCTTCTTTCAGCATAAGTTCAGGGAACCTATGAAGATCAGTGTGTTTTAATTATTATTTTTCCTGAGATTAAAAAAGTCCTTTCATTTTCCTTTGTAAAATAACACTTTCACTTCTTTGTTCAGTCTGGTAGCTCCTTTAGTAAATTTCCTAGTGTGAATGCTATTCTTTTGAATAAAATCAACTACAGCTATGAATTACATTGTATAAAACATTTTAATTGTGTCTTCTTTACACTCTCCTCTATTTATTTTACTGTGTTTTGCCTGATACTTACTAGGGTTAAAATTGTTTGTGTATGATCACTTCTGATTAATGGTTTACAGATGCCTATAAGTCATGCGTCATCATCATCATATGTAATCATCAGTGGATAAGTTGACAATTTCTAAAACTTTTTGCTATTTATTGCTTGAAAGGTCTATTTTTTTTTTTTCCCTACCAAAACATATATTTAGTGATTTTTATTCTGAAGGGATACGCTTCCATTCTAAAATTTTGATGGAATTATTAAGAATATTTCTATCAGACTTGCAATTTCCCACAGTAATTCTTGCATTCAAAAATGGACATTACTATTTACTCCTTAATTAGCATACATATAATGATCTGAATATATACATATTAACAACTAATTTGACTGTCTTATTGTCCACATACATGCGTTTACCATTTCTGAGTTTTCTTTTTATATTATTGATTTGCCATTTTCCCAAAACATCTTCAAATATGTCTCTTCTATACAATCTCTACATTCTCATGCCAGTCACACCTCATAAACAGCATAATATAAAACTTCTATCATGGCACAGCATTTATTTCATCTATTCTCTTTGATGAAAAAAAAAGAAAGCATATGTTTGAAGTCCACCAGATATGTCTCAGAAGAACTTTAGGCCAAGAATTATGAAATGTGGATGCAGAAGTCTGCTCTAGATTAAGGAACTCTGACCTGTGTAATCATGAACAGTGCTCTAGCACGTAGTCTGAGGGACAAAGAATTTATCTTAAAATGATATCTTTTTTGATATAGTTTTTACATTTGGGAATTTTTTAGGTAACAGTAATTTCTACATTGTTTTGTTCATCTCCAGTAGCCTTCAAACCTGATTCATGATCTACATCTTTAAGTTGAAAATAATTCATATGATTCTATGTCCTTTCAAAGTTAATATCTGTCTTTATGTTAAAATTACTATATCGCAAATTCCAGTTTGGCTTTCATTTTAATTTTTGTAGTTAATCATCACTTTTTCTTTTGTGCTGTTTTTCTTTTTTTTCCCCAAAATCTAACACAAATGTTAAATATTCACTCAAACAACACATCTCTCCTTCTTACCCCATTTCAGGGTTTATTCCCTACGTACAGTCTCTCTCAACTTTTTCTGTATAATTCAAAAAGTCATGAGCATCAATCTCTTGAACACTCAAATAAATAGGAGTGGGAGAAGGAACAAGAGTAAAGGATATTATCCAGTTATTCTCTCAGTATCAAAGTTATCAAAGGTAGACATCAAAGTATTTATAGATTCTAGACTCAAGCTACAGAGCTACCAAAGAAAAATAGCAAAACGCGCTCAGTAGGAGTCCATCAGAGCATCTACTTGACTATGGATCTTAAAAACAAAATGGAAAAACTGATGAAGTCAAAGAACATGTGTTAAGAACTAATCAAGTGGTAGACTACATGATTCAAGCATGATTCAAGAAGCAGTCACTCACCAGATTCAGGTATGACAAACTGCTAATGGAAGATTTTTAACACAGTGAGTCGCCTCATCTACCCAAACTTGGGCAACTAAAAATTAAACATTTGAAACTGAAGAAATTACTCAAGATACAACTCAGATTCAGAAGATAAAACTCGTTTCCACAGTGCAATCTATTTTAAGATAATCATCTCACTGAGAAGACAACATCCACCCCCTTTTTTTCTTGACTGCAAAGTGAGCATCATTGACTAAATTAGATTCAGTTATCTAACTAAACCAAGGTGTCACTACTGTGTGGGAAGTTCTTGTTTCTCACCACTGACAAAGGAATAAAAAGAAGGTAGCTCTATTTCTACATTATAAGCCTGATTTAACTACTTAAGATTAATAAATATACCCTGAGTATTAACATTTTGTAATTTTAAAAGGTCAAAAAAAAAAATAGCAGCAGAACTCACAAGTCTGAACTGGAATCCTCAGTTCCATCCACACTGAATGAGGTTTGTTCTAGAACTTCAAAATATCTAGCATTATGGAAATTGAATATTTCATATATTGTTTATCTAATTTATTCTTAATGCAAAAGTATGTCTTTCACACAGAGACTGTAAGATCATCCCTTCTCCCACAAGAGTGACTTTTCAATTCTACATTACTGCAACTACTTCCTTTCCAGTTTCATGAATTAGTCTCCCTTCTTCTTTACTGCAATCTTACTTACATACTAATGTCCTGATATGTGCAGGAGAAGCTGCAGATGTCCCATCCCTGGAAGTGTTCAAGGCCAAGTAGCATGGGGTCCTGCTGTCCATGGCAAGTAGGTTGGAACTAGATGACTTTTAAAGTTCCTTCTACCCCATGCCATTCTGTGATTCCTTGATTGAAGTGTCTGGGATGTAAATTCAGACTGGTCTAGTCTGGCAAAGAACACTTCAATTCCACTTTCAAATGGACTAAAAGAGTGCTCCAGACTCATTTTTAGTGCAAAAGTTAGGCTCTGGTCTTGGAATTAATATGGCCGGGCAGCTTCTGCTGAAGTCAGTCCTAAGTGAAGTTTGAAGGACGAGTTGTGGAACTAGAGCAAGAATGGACATTTCTGTCTACTGAGCAAAACATACATAGGTGAGAAAGTTCTGATTTTTTTTTTCATAAGTATCCAACTCGTAATATTAACAGAATTAGTCTCACTGAGATGTGAATTGACTTAGTGCACAGAAGTGGGTTGCCACTTCCCACACTGCCTCCTCAAAACGTGTTGGAGTAGGCAAGTAATAAAATGCGACAAAATAGAAAGCCTTGAACAAAGTAGTTATCATCCATGCCAAGCAAACACTGGTAAAGAGAGTAGCTCTTTCAAAACAGGGTTCAGTGTTTCAGGTTTTTCCAGCTTCACACTGTTTTATGTGACAGAATGTCTTTAATTAGGTTAGAAAAGGCTGAGATAATGTCTGTGTTTGGCAAATGTGCTGCACAATAGCCTAAGGCTTCTCTGTGGTGCTGAGCAGCTTCAGCTCCCGTGAATGTTTAAGATTACAGGCTAAAACCTCCATTCTAGGCAAATGATTACATCATTAGTAAGCAGTTAATTACTTTCTCTTTTATCTTAACTAGATCATGACTTTTTTGAAGGTTTTATACTCTGTTTTCTCCCACTTGTCTGTTTAAATCTTGAATGAGAACCTCCACTGTGCATTTGCAGGCTCTTGAGCAATTTCTCCCAGGGAAGACAGACATTGTATTATATGTGTTCTCCTTGGATTAAAGAAAATATAAATTATTCACCTGGGTTGCAGATAAGGGTGGTCTTCCTTGCTGCAGAAAGAATTTCCAGGTATGTACTCCTACCTTCTCATGAGGATAGTGCAAAATTTTCAGGAAGCAGTTTGTAACAGTAAAAGTAGTAACTGAAATAAGACCGACAAAACACAAGTTGCAATTTTTTATTTTTGGGTTGGAGTATATTGTTCTTTTCTCTCTTATTTTCATTTTCCCTGCTTAGAGAAATGTTTTTAACTAGTTCTATCTCCATTACAAGTTATGTCATATATGCATCACACTTACATTTTAATGTATGTGAATTTAATTTGACTTTAAGTGGAAGTTTTCAGTCATTTGAACTTAAACCTCTGATAAAATGTTTTGCAGCATCAGGCTGTTAGAAGGAACATAAGCTTTAAATGTGTATTTCAATTAAAAAAAAAAAAAAGCTTATATGTGAATATATTGATCACACACAATCATCTTGTTATGATAGATGAATTCTTCATTAAGAGAAGTAGAGGAAACAAACTTTCACAGTGATACTCCATGCTGCCCACCATAATATGGAAAATAAAGACAATCTTATTGGTGGTAACCAACGTGGCTTCACCAAAAGTTAGTTGTGCCTGACAAACTTGGTGGTCTTTCATTATGGAGTTACAGAGTCAGTACATAAAGGAAAAGCTGGATCAATCACTGGATAAGGAACTGGCTGGATGGTTGCACTCAGAATGTTGCCGTCAATACCTCAGTCTCTCTCAGATGAAGACAGGTGATGAGTGGCAATCCTCAGGGATCAGTGTTGGGACTGTTGGTATTTAATATCTTTTTTAGACAACATGGACAGTGGGATTATGTGCACCCTCAGTAAGCTTGCAGGTCCTGCATGTGGGTCAGAGCAACTGCAAGCACAGATAGAGGTTGGGCAGAGAATGACTTGAGAGCAACCCTGAGGAGAAGGATTCGGGAGTGTTGATGTGCACTTGCAGCCCAGAAGGTCAACTGTATCCCGGACTGCATCAAGAGAAGTGTGACCAGCATGTTGAAGGAAGCGACTGTGCCCCTCTACTCTACTCCCATGAGTCTCCACCTGGAGCATCCAGCTCTGAAGCCCCCAACACAAGGACATAGAGTTGTTGTGAGCAGGTCCAGGGCAGGGCCACGAAGACAATCAGAGGGCTGGAGCACTTCCTCTAAGAGGACAGGGTGAAAGAGCTGGGGCTCTTCAACCTGGAGAAGGGAAGGCTCCAATTAGTCCTCGTAGTGGCTTTCCAGTACCTGAAGGGAGGGCCTATAGGAAAGTTTGGGAGGGATTTTTATAAGGATATGTAGTGAGAGGATGAGGGGAAATAGTCTTAAAATGGAAGAGGGTAAATTTAGACTAAATATTAGGAAGAAATTCTTTACTAGGAGAGTAGTGAGACACTGGAACAGGTTGCCCAGTGAGGTTCTGAATACCCCATCCTGGAAGCACTCAAGACCAGGCTGGATGGGACTTTGAGCAATCTGGTCTAGAGGGAGGTTTCCCTGCCTATAGCAGTTGGGTTGGAACTAGGTGATCTTAAAGGTCCCTTCCACTACAAACTATTCTATGATTCTATGATAACAGAATGGAAAGTTGATTCTGGATGTGTTGCTGTGATTGCTAAATTAATTGAATATTTTCCCATTTACTTTAATGAAAAAAGGAACTACTTTTGTTTTAGATAGTATAGATGACGTTTAAGAAAATTGTGTAAACCATTTACCTCAATTAGCTCTACTATTACAAGTAAGTTTCCAAGTGTAATTTATAAATAAATTTTATAAGGAATTTAATTATTATTATGTTTTTCTTTTTCTTTTTTATTTTCTTTCTTTCAGGACACAATCAAACAAACAAAAAAGATCTTATGCTCTTCTCCATGGGATGGATTACAGCATTCTCTATTCATTTACTTTTTTTCCACTCATATAATCCATCAGAATTTCAGGAAATGTTATAGAAAATGTAATTTTGCTTAAATATAGAGAACCCTATGTAACAAAAAAAAAACAAATTTTAATTGTAGGATAGAATAAAAGCAGCAGTAGAAAAGGAATCCTCAGAAATTATTAAGAAAAGTCAAAAGCTTTAAGGATAATTGCAACCTAATTAGAAATAGAGATGCTATCAGAATGATAATAGTTGCCATTTTATTCATGCCAATACACAATTTCTCTCAGTGGCAAAATGTGTTTCTATCCTGAAAGTATGCACTCATAAATTGCTCACAGCAGTTAATGGTTGAAATAGTACGATAACTGTGTTTTGTTTTCTGTAACAAATTGCCTAAGTACTGATCTGATCATTTAAATTAATAATTGGGAGTATTTATGGAAATTACCATTAGATGCCAAAGTGTTCATTATGAGAAATAATTTATATTTGAACTAAAATATTAACTATATAAAAACCACCTTAATATCAGAGTAATGCTAGTTGTGATGGAAGAAAATAGAAAAATTCATAACTGGAAAAAAAATGTGAGAATAATTCTGAAAATTATAAAAAGAGTGATAACATTTAGTGTAAAACACTGAGCTACAGGGTACTGTAACTGGAATTTTATCATTATTATTATTATTTGTTATAATCTTCGGTTAATACAATTTTACCAAAACAATACTCTTTACAAATAGGATATTTCAAAAGATTTCTCTGGATTATCAGCATGCCATTGCTTAATGCCTTTATTAATATATTTACTCTAGGAAACATTGTATTTAATTTATCATAAATATTAGGACATTTAATTATTATTTATAAAATGTTCAGGAATTTAGGAACAAAAATGAAACCACGGAAGAAAGAAGGCTGACCATTCATCTTGTCTTTTAAAGGGCCTCTTGTCCCATTACAAACATGGTAGATAAATTACTAAATGTAGCCAGATATATATTCCCTTTTCTTCAAATTCTCATAATGTTCCTGCAATCCAATACAACCCTTCATCAGCCAAGAACTTTGGCTTTAAATGTAATCAAAAAGCATGGACTTAATTTGATTTATTTTTTTTAATCTATTTTGATAATGAGCACTATTTAGAACTTTCCAGAAAACGTTTTAATATTCTAGCTGTGCAACAAAAAAGGACTGAATATCCTAAATTCTGTTCTTTTTTCTTGCTGTTGCTGTTGTTTTTTCATTTTTTTTCCTGTGTGAACCCACTAATAATGCAATGAACCAATACAGTTGTCAATTCTCATAAATTCTACATTGAAGGCTGACTCCTACAACAGTATTCAGGAATAACTAGAGGGGATAGGTGCCATAATTTCAGTAGTTTATAGTAAAAAAATGAAATCACACATTATATTTTTATTATTTTTAGTCATGCATTTCTGTCAACAGATTTATGTCTGCATTGTCTATCAATCTAGAGACAGCACTCAACCAAACTTCCTATTCATGGTCTACAAAGAGCTACATCTAGTAACTGCCCCAGAGGCATTGTTTGATAAAAAGCTTTAAGCTTTGACTGGAGGTAAAAGAAAACCCACTGGCTGAGAATTCCTTTGTGTTTTAAGTTTCAGGCCCACTTCATTTGTAGTAAGCTTTTTTTTTTTTTTCTTTTTTTTTTTTCTTTTTTTGTTATCGAGGTGGTTTTTTGTTGGCTTTTTTTTTTTTTTTTTTTCCCCCTGTTATTATAAGTATCATGCTACTTTTAGACAAGATGTGACTTCACAGTCTTCAGTTTGGTGAATCTGCAAGTTAGAATATTTTCCTTTAGATAGAGATGTTACCTCATGATATACGATGTTGTGATGCAGATAACAAATTTCATACAGATTCAAGCTGAAGTCATGTTAAAATTGCAATCAAGTGACCTTCTCTTGAACAAAGAACTTCACTGAACTTCTCAGTGAACAAAGGACCTTTGTTTTACTTGAAATAGTCATTATTAATATATGTTATTGATAACTTATTTATTTATCTCTTGGTTGAGAAATAAGCATTTTCTGCCAGAAAACATTTCACTCCTTCACATTCAGGCTCTTCCACAGTGACTGCTGACTGCTTTAACATTCACAGTTCAACCTTCTAGATAAAGTGGACATAGTGCTAGCTAAGCCAAAGCATAGACATTTGCATTGTGACCATATGCATCACAGCCAGACTCCTAAATTCCCTTTTTAGACAGTGGAATGAAGTAGGAATTTTTATTATTAACTTCTATTTCAGAAAAAATGTCCACATAAGCAACTTCCATCTCATTCAAAACCACTTTTTTTATTTTTTTTTCCTCTACAGTCAGACCACTGAATCTTTAGAAAACCCACACCTATGTCACTTTCCTTCAGTTTCATCATCTTTCTCCTGACTACGAGCAACTGAAGAAATGACATAGTAAGATATCAGAACTTTGCCATTTGTATGAAATGCTTTGGAGTATTTTCTATCTCAGTAATTAAACCGCTTGTTCAAGCTCTCACACCATTATTCAAGCACTGCATTATTATGAGATGGGATGCATTGGCTGATCAGACATGAAAACCATGATTTCTTGTTCCCATGTTGTGGATACAAAAGTTTGCAATGGGAGGAGCTGGATTCTGGGAGAAAGAATACATTTTCCAAAAAAGCAGAAAACACTAAATCTCAATAACAAACCATGACTACTTTAGCAAATAGAATATGGTTTTCTTCCCGCAAAAGTAAGTGGTCCAGTTGCTAAAGAGTGGATACATTCATTATAGTCCACAATATCTGATCATTACAACATTATTTTAAACAAACATTCCTTTGACCACAACATAATATTCCTGCAGACAAGCAATTTTATTCATTCACGAAAGACTCCATAAAAGAGGGCTTAGCCTCTCAGTTTATCTTCTTGGAGAGCTGTTGGCTGTTGTTAATCCTGCTCAGAAGCAGGTATTATCTGCAAATACTGCCAAGTTCTAATGCCCTAGGCAGAGTCATCTACACATCTACACTTTCAGCTGGCAAAACTTACCAAATATTCTCCCCTAATTTCTTCATCAGCATTGAGCATTACGTTCTTGACCCAGAACTTTGTGCACTTTTGCAAGAGCATTTTTAAGTACCACTAACCTACTGATTTGCAGAGGCTTTTTGATCTAAATAAAAAATTTATTCTTGACCTTACAGTAATAACACTGACTTAAATATTTTAAATGCCTCTAAGTAGCTATGGGAATGTATTTGTGAGTTTTTATGACCTTGACTGAAAGCAACATTTCAATTGCAATTTCAGTATGAGCTTGGAAAGAGAATTTCCAAGGAAAGTGAACTCTTAATCAATCTTAATCAATGCTTCATCTTCATCAGCAGTAATTCTTGTTCAAGCAGTTTATCAGAGAATAGTTCTGTGACAATCTCCTACTTCCTGTTCAGAATATGACTGCCTGAAAAGGATGGTTTGATGCCAAATTGCTATCAAGGATATACAGAGAGTCTTACAACACATCACACTTCAGTATAAAAGAACAAAATGAGATCCTGGAAATGCTGAACCAGTAATGCTTGGCACTTTTCCCCAGAGTATCCAAATTCAAATCCTCTTCCCTATCTTTTATTAACACTAGCAATATGAAAGATTAAAAAAGGCTGCTTGCTAAATATTTGCTTTGGATTCAGTACATAATACTTCATAAGATCTTAAAATTCCATTGGAAACCATCCAGTAGGATGTGGCTATTTCTTTTATCTAGGTATCAAAGCTGTAGATATCTTAGAAAGTGGTGTGAGGAATAATCTTAGATAGGTACATCACACATGTAACTGATCATTTGATTAAAGCTGTTGGTGTTGGTGGTGTAGTCTATATATGCATCAAGTGTACATCATTAATTTGTCAGATGTATTAATTAAAACATGAAATATTAAGGCAAATCAATGCTGGCTAACACCTATTTTTCCTATGTGCCAATGAAATTTGAAACAAGTAATAGTTGAAGTATTTACCTCCTAAGACCAAACAATATATTATTGTTGTTTTGCTCATCATCAGAAATGATCTTATATTCTCAGTCTCCTTTATGCCTTTATGGCATATTGTCATACTCAGTTACTTTATTCCTTCTTCAGATAATGTCTTGGAGAATGTATCTGCACTTATAAGTATCTACTTCCTGAGAGATAGTAAGTAATCCACTCCATTTTTTCCTCTCACTTACTTATTAGACATTTCACTGTGGATATCCTTTCACCTTTCATTATCGAAAGCATTTGGACTGGATTCTCTTTATTCCCTAAGTTTTTCTTGTTCATGTATTTTATCTTGTCATAGTGAACAAATCCTACATTTTATTAATTTATTTCTTCACATTGTGTCTTAGCAGAAATGAAATCTCCAATAAAGGCAAAAATTTATTTAATACTAAAGTAACCCTAAAGTGGGAGAGGTAAAATCTTCATTCCACATAAAATAAAGTTAAAATATTCAGGTAAGCTTTTCTATTCAGGGACTTTTTACCAATCTGTAAGGCTTTTTTTTTTTTTTTAACCTTAGTAGTATCAGTTGGTAAAATAAAGGGTGCCTATCCTTTTAAAGTCTAGTCTGCTGCTATTATTAGACCAGTACAACACTTAACTAACACAGAATTATGGAAAAGTAGTGCTCAGAATGGCGCTTCAGAGGCACACAGACAATGATGCCTGCAATGGTGCCTCAACCTTCAATCATCTCTAAAAATTGAAAGTAGCAGAATAGTTCAGATAATTCAGATGTAAATGGAAATTAGTTGGCCTTGGGAAATTCTGCTTAGAGCTGCAAAACTTGATATACAAGCAAAATATTTTTTCCACAGTGATAAATAACAGTTACATTCAAAAATTCCTAGTAGTTTCCACAGTATCACTGATAAAAAAGAAATAAAAAAAAATTATATTCTCATTTGACATGGTGAAATTATTCATTCTATATAAGATGAGAACAGACATTTCTAGGCTAATTCAGCTGAGTTATTTTTAAATTATACCTCAAGTAGGTAAGAACTGACTATATTGACTAATCAACAGTAATAACACCAAGATGCCTATACAATTAAATCAAAGCAGATGTACGCAATTTAGTCAGATTAATCCCATATCTAAGTGAAAAATATCATCTATGATGTATCTTCAGAATTAAATTTTCCTTGTTTATAAATGCCATGTTGAATGACAATTCAAAACAGCTTTTTGAGAAGTATTTTCCATCTCTGCAGGGAGTTAGTGTACAGAACGCCTTGGGAAAATGTTCACAAGGACAAGGGAGTGGAGCAGAGCTGACAGATCACTGAGGAGGCTTTCCTTAGGACACAAGTGCTCTCCATCCCCAGATGTAAGAAGTCAGGAAAGAAGTCAAGAGACAGGCATGTCTGCACTGGGACCTACTGGTCAAACTAGAGAGCAAGAAGAAAATGCATAGGCAGTGGAAAAAGGGACAAGTACCCTGGGAGGAGCACAGAGTTGCTACTAGCTTGTGTAGGGACTAGGTCAGGAAGTACAAGGACCAATTGGAACTGGACTTGGCAAGGGGTGCAAAGAATAAGAAAGGCTTCTATGAGTACAACAACCAAATAAGGATAGTCCAGGAGAGCATACCCCTCCATGTGAGCGATATAGGCAAGTAATATATAGCTATAGTAATACAAAAGGACTGAGATACTCAACAACTTTTTACCTGATGTAGGATAATCAGCAAGACTTCACCAAGGTGAGATCTTTCCTGGCTAACTTTGTGGCCGTCTATTAATATGTAGATGCATAAGTGGGCAAAGGAAGAGCTACTGATGTCACCTACCTAAATTTCAGTAAAGCCTTTGGCACAGTTTCCCACAACATTCTTCTCTCCAAACTGGAAACAGAAGGTTTTTATGGGTGGACTGTTCTATGAATGAGGATCCGAGTGCAAGATCATGCCCAGAGAATGGCAGTCAACAGCTCAATGTCTAGACGGAGATCAGTGACAAGTGGCATCCCTCAGGGGTCGGTACAGGGACAAATGCTCTTTAATATCTTCATCAATAACAAAGACAGTGGGATTGAGTGTACCATCAGCAAGTTTGTGGATGATGCCAAACTGAGTAGACAGGATGCCATCCAGAGACACCTAAATAGGCTCAAGCAGTGGACCCAAGAGGATCTCATGAGGTTCAAAAAATCCAAGTGCAAGATCTTGCTCTTGGTTATGGCAACCCTTACTATCAGTACAAACTGGAGGGCAAAAGGATTGAGCACAGCTCTACTGAAATGGTCGTGGGGATACCAGTGGATGGCAATCTGGATATGAACCAGCAACCTTGCAGCCCTGAAAGCTAATAATGTCTTGGGCTACAACAAAGGAAGCATGGGAAGGGAGGTCATCCTGCCCCTCTGCTCTGCACTATGAGACCTCACCTAGGGCACTACATTCAGATGTGGACATAGACCCATTGGAGTGCATCCAGAGGGGGGCCTTAAAAGTGATCCAAAGGATGGAACACCTTTTCTATGAGCACAGGCTCTCTTACTCTTCTCTTTTTTTTTTTTTTTTTTTTTTTTTTTTTCTTTCTTTCTTTCTTTCTTTCTCTTTCTTTCTTTCGTTCTTTCTTTCTTTTTGTTTTTAAATATATTGCTTACTTACAACATGACAGAAATAAAACTTTCAGAGTTTACATTAGGTGCAGTTGAGTTTCCTCATTTTAAATAGAAGAGAGGAAGTTTATGCCCAATATTTTTTCTGAAAGTTTCAGTAGAATTTTTACTACATAATCACAAATTATAATAGTGTCATTATGCATAATTGCTCTACAACATTACATCACATAATTGGATCAGATCAAGTTCTAATTGTATAGTTAGAGAGATTTACTCTAAGTGTGTTTGGGATATAATTACACTAATTTCATAATTCTGGAACCCATAGAGTCTAAATTTTGTTGGATTAATATCTATTTTTGTGGTTCTTTCTCACAGCAAGAAAATCTTAAGATGGTGTTTCGGTTGTATTATAGACCCCATTTGTTTCCACAAGTATGTTATTAATCTCTATTTATATTTGTAATGTATTAATATCTATCTGTATATGCAAAGATTGGAGTTAGAGTATAGCAATGTTAAACCTGCTTATAATGCTACCCTCAGCCAGTGGTCTACAAATGAAAATAAGCAAACAGTGGTCAGCACATGGCAAGAAGCAGATGGGCAGAGACCAGCAGGACCAGAGCCAGCTGGTGTACAAGTGGCAGAGTCTGCTTCACAGTCTTGTGAGGAGCTCGCACAGAGATGCTGATGTGCTATTATTACTGGGACACTATTAATATCCTAGGATTTTGATGAAACATCTGTGGGTGGGCCTGTGGCAAGACAGACACCACTCAGAGTATTGCTGTCTTTAGAAGACTGAATCAATCAGACAGAGGAAATAAATAAATAAATAAACAAAATAATAATAATAATTTAAAAAAATCCAGACATTGACCTTAAAATATTGTCATCAAAAGTATTCAGATTGTTTTCTATTCTGTATCCCATATTTTGACTTTTAAGTGACCATCTGCTCCTCTTCTAATAGTAATCAACATATGATAATTTCAAGTTGAAAAGTCAGTAAGGCACAGTTTCCCTTATTTCATCTATTTGATCTTTTGAATTAGTGGAGCTACATTTATTTCCTTTTATTATCTTGAGTTTTCTAATTTCTCCCTGTGTCCACAGCAGGCATTAGAAAATAGGTGCACTATATTCAAAATGGTATGAAAACATTCTAGGTACTTCGTATTCAGTAATTTCATATCCAAAATATTGAAAATACTGATAAACAAGACTAATCTAAGAAAAAAAAAACACCCACAAACATCAGAAATACATAAAATATCCAGCTGTAATAAATGCATGTATTAAAAATTGCTATCATGATCCTCAGAGCGAAATCCCAGCAAAATCACAAGTCACTGAGATGATTCTGAAGGAGTATGCACTGAAGACCCGATTCAGTTGTTTATATAAACTCACAAAAAATCATAGTCTAGTTAGGATCAGAAGAGACATGGAAGTTGTCTCCCTCACACCTCTTGTTTAGACCATGGACAAACAAATCAGGCTGCTAGGGACATTATCTAGTTGGATTTGTAACCTCTCTAAAGATGGACACTCCATAGCTTCTCTGGGCAATCTGTTCTGGTGACCATCCTTGTTGTTTATATGTTCTTCATCACATCTAAATAGAATTTTTGATACTTCAATTTGAGACCATTTGCTTTTTACCTTTCTTTAGGCATCAATGAGAAGAGCTGGGCTCTATCTTTATCCCCTCCCATCATGTATTAATACACAGGTATAAGATTCCACTGAGTCTTTTCTTTCTATGCAGAACACTCCCAGCTCTGCCAGCTGCTTCTTTTACAACAGATGACTAGTTACTTAACCACCTTTGCAGTCCTGCTCTGGACTTATTACAGTATAAGTGGGTCTCTATTGTATTGAGGAGACAAGAATGTGTCTGCAATTACTGAGAAGAAGGTGTCACTTCCCTTCATCTACCGACAGTGCTTGTTGTAATGCAGCCCAGGCGGTCACTGACACTTTTTTTTACTACTATGGCACTTTAATGGCTTATATCCAACTGTGTGTCCACCATAACCTACAGGGTCTCATCTGCAAAGCTTCTTTACAGTCCATCCCGGTGCATAGGTTTTTTCCTCATCAAATGCACCATTTTCTTTCCCTGACATCATGAGGTTCCTGTCTACACTCTACTGACAATAGTGACTCAATTTTCAATGACCACAAGACTATTTCTGACATCTAAGTTCTCTTAGACATACATGTATGGACATCTAAAGAAAGATATTTGTACACAGTCTACCTACAATAGTCACTGTGATTCAAAAACATCTGGCAACCACTAACTCTTCAACTGTGATCTAACTGATAATAGAGGCCATCATTGTTTTTCAGTCTTCCTTTCTGTACCAAAAAGTCATTTATGACTGAATCAATGTTAACAGAAGGAATCCTGGGTTTCAATAAAAATATGTTTGTTTTGACAGATGGACAAAAAATGCAGGAGTTATGAGTATCAGTCTGTTGCTTCCTTACTTTACTCGTATATCAGTCCTGAGAAGAAACACTCTGCCTAAATCATTAAGCATTCACCAAATATACTTTGATTTTAAAACTACTAGTTCAAACTTTGGTGACCATTTGCATATAATAGATGCCATTTTCTGCCATTTACTGTCCAACAGTGAAAAAATAATTATGTGAGAAGAATTCACTTTTGCTCCTTCATACAATTCTAGAGTCTATCCCAGTCACACTATTTCTCTCGTGCTTTGTGTTCTTCTCACTATTTACATGATTTTCTCTTTGTAAGAATCTCTCCTTAACCTGCCACCGCTATTTGTTTTCTTAGCATCCTCTTTGAGTTCACTTCTTCTTTTGCTGCATTTAGTCTACAACCTAAAGCCCATACTTTCAGCTCCATTTCAGCTGAGCACAGCACAGCTCTCTGGGACTACAGACCACAGGAATGTCAACATTTCTTGCATTTTCCTACCAGCAGGAAGATATTTGGCCAACTGATACGGAAGAATTTGCCACAGAGTTTCTAGGATCTAGTACATACAACCATGTGCTATTACAGCACAAAGCAAGCATAGGAAATAAAAGTGACACAGCAGCACATCACAATACATCTCCATAGGAAGGAGCTTATCCTGCTTCTGTACTATTTGGGTTTTATGTACAACTCATGCTGAGGTTACAAATAAATTATTAAACTAAAGAGGCAGTATCTTTTTATTGATAATCATAATTAATCAAAATTGCTGGTCATTGTTTTATAAAATTTCATACAATTTCATAATACTGTTTGTTTAATTCTTTATTTTTTTTGCTTATTATCATTTATTTTTCTTTCAATTTTCTATTACTTATACTATAACAGAAATTTCTTTGTAGTTTTATGTACATTAATACATGTGCAGTTCACTCCATATTGTCAGACAAAACAGTAAGTATTATAATGCCAATGTTTCTGCTGATAGAATGAATAAGAAATTATTATTTTTTCCCTTCCAAATTAAATGGAAAAAACCTGATCTGAGACTACTTTTGATTTATCTTTTTGGTTATAATTACCATTCCATAGAATGGATTATAAATCTTAAACTAAATAAAATTCTGCAACTATGAACTTTTATGTTTTGTAGTATAATTAAAGGATAATCAGTATAGCTCTAGACTGCCCAAAGTAATAAATAGTGTTTTCAGATAATTAAATGCCAGTGCAAAGCTGAAGTATTTTATGACCTTAAAAGTCATTTAGTGTGAGTATAAGCTAATGTTTTCTTTCTCTGCAACCACATTTTTAAAAGATAATCGGGCATAAGAAACCTCATTGGAACAAATGATCATTCTCTGTTGCCCATAAAAACATTTTTGTTTCTTTTCTTTTTTTTTTTTTGTGCTTTATTTATTTTTCAAGAATTCTAATCAAGGTTTTCTATGGTAAACTGCATGAATCTATTTTTTTTCCCCAGGAAAAAAGTACTGAAATTATTTATCTTCCATTCACAGGAGAATAATAGATAGGCTAATTAAAAAAAAAAAAGCAGAACTTTCTGAGTGTGTGTTTTTATGCAATTATATTCTACAGAGAGGGAGGAGAGAGCGATAAAAAATGGAAAGAAGGAAAGCAAGATGGAAGGACGGAAAGGGAAAGTAAAAAAGGAAAGTAAAAAATGAAAAATGAAAGGAAGAAAAAGAAAAAAGGAAAAAAAGGGAAAAGGAAATAGATTATTCTTTCAAAGAATGGCTAGGAATATTGGTATTAAACAGGAAATTATGAAAGCATCTAAAAATAATATGAATATATTTTTTACTGCTGTGAACTTTTTTGTGAAAAAAATACTGTATTTAATCAGTTAAATAAATAATAGTTTGCTTCTGGGAATAAAACCATTGCACTTTTCAACTGCTTGTCAAGAGATCACTTAAGAGAAAATAGATGTGGAACTGGAAAATATAAAAGTCAAATCTGATAAATATCTGCCCTTCAGATGTCACCTGTAGCCACTATTTAAAAAGATACTTGGTTTTGTAAAATTGAGGTACCACTTAGACTTTCTGCTTCTGTTGCATGTTGGGCTGATATTCAAACGATGAAGAGGATTTGTCAGCTTCTAAGGTTTCCCTGGGTGAAAAAAAAAAGGAAAAGAAATCCTAAAGGAATTTCTTATTGAAATCTTAGGGTATTCAATACTCGTAAGACCTGAATGCCACATGTGGAAGGGAAACACCTTTTAGATGGTAGGCACTATGGATGAGAAGATATGTTCTTTATTAGAAAAAAAAGATGATAGGTGTGTTTGTTCCCTCCCTCTGTAACTCTAGATTCTTTGTATCTTTGCTTTTTCAGAATGAAGTCATGTATTAATAGTACTTAGTCGGTAATTGCTATGTTTTGTAAATGGACTTAATGAAGATAATTATCTTGTTAAATAATAATTGTTATAACTTTTTGCTTTTATTGATATTCTATTTATATCCCAAGAAAAACTAAATCTCTATTATATTACACATTATAAAAATGCATGGAATGAAAAAATCATTCAGGGAGTTAACACTAAACAGGCACAGCAAATGGGTAGGAAAGGAAATGGAAGAGATTATGGTATAAAAAAAGCTTCACAGCAGAGACAAGAGTAGAATTGTCTTTCTCCAAGCTTTTCTCAACTATGATGCCAGTCTGATTTTAATAATCTGTTTCTTAGAATTAGTGGAATCAAAATCTGCCAGCAAAGCTGATCTTATGAAGGAACTTAGTGAAACCTACAGAAAATATAAGGATCCATTCTTCCTTTTACATGTATACATACATCATACAGACCAAAGGTAATTGCAAACAACAAAACCATCCTTTTTTGTCTAGGCAGCCTTCTCTAGACTGCTTATACAGATTGCAATAGAATCTGAAAATAGTAGTCACTATCCAGACTGATAGGAAAAACCAAAAATGAAACTGAACAAACAAACGAACAAAGAGATGAGATTTTCTTCTGAAATAGTATTCTGAGGAGAATGTTCTGATAGGTGTAAAGAGAGGAGTAGAATGAAAATTAATTCCTACCCTCAGAAAGGTATAACATGTTAAAACCTAGATTAAAGCTTTCTGAAAGAATGTTGGCTTAACTGTCTGTTTTTTAGTAGGCTTATTTTTCATGATTTTTTTTTTTAATTCTATTGGACTGCCAAATAAGGTAGCAAGCTATCAACAGTCTGGCTGTCTACAAGATGCAATAGTGATCCTAATTAAGACCCACAACAGAAAGCACAAGCAGTTGAATGCAAATTGCAACATTCAACTGATTATTTTTACAAGAATGAAAATTATCTTCTCCTGATTAAATTTGTCTATAGAGGGTAAATCTGTAATTGATCATTTCTCTGGTGTTTTGAGAATAGTGACTAGAATGAACAGCTTGAATTTATTTATGTTATTTGAGTGAAAATCCTGAAAGCTTGCCTAGCTACAAGACTCTCTATGACTTGTAAGTCACACTAATAATATTTCTAAACCTTTCTAATGATCTTTCCTTCTAGGTGACACACAAATCTAACTTATCGCTTTTATTTTAGACCCTCCACACATGAAGGGTGGGAATGACTACAAAGTGTACAGGGCTTCTGAGATTTAACGTCTGATTTTAAAAGGGCCCTTTATGCTCTCCACAAACAAGTAAATCTCAGTAGACAGTGCACCTGATGAGCAAATTTTCAGCCTGCTAACATATTATATAAAATCTTGTTTTGATCTTGGTACACTGAAATTTATTTCAGCTGTAACTAATTACACCAAAACTTCTATGACAAAAGGTGGCATATCCTATCAAACAAAACTAAAGGCAAAAATATCACAGTTCACACCTGAACATGTTGCTTGCCAGAGGCCTTCCACAGAGATCATCTTCAGTTTTGGCTCTTTCTACAGATTGAGACAGGTGAGAGAATGGACTTTGGATGTATAACACTACCAAAAGCTGACATATGTTGGAGGATTGCTGAGACTTGTCAACTTCTTTGATGGCATCACCCACATAAAACAGATGGAAATGTGGTTGTGAAATTCCTATATATTGATTTCCTGTCTGTGGTATCAGCTAACTAAATAAATAAGAACTTCTAAACCATATGGTCCTTCAGCTTGCTCTTGATTTTCTACTTTAAGGAAAGGAGAAATGTGAGCTTTACTGTACATCACTGAATTGAAAATTATATGTGAGAAGGTACTACCAAGACTGTTTCCTTATACTGTGTTAACGCCCAAGAAAAATCTACAAGAACTGTACACTGCACACTGGCTTCAGTGAAGACAGCTGGGGACTCATTATTTTTCCTCCATGATGTCTGTGTGTTGTGTTTTCAGAGCACACAGTTTATAGTCTGGTCAAGTATGCACAGGAGGTAATAACTTTCCATAAATTCAGAAATTGATAGGCTAGCAAAATTTAGTTCAACATATTGATTCTGATACAATTTAAAGAATTATAAAAAATATTGACTGCAAATGCACTCTCAAGCAAAGTTGCGGCTACATACCAGCGTTTACTGTGAACTTATATCTGCAGACATTGCAATC
This sequence comes from Tympanuchus pallidicinctus, assembly GCF_026119805.1. Lineage (NCBI taxonomy): Eukaryota > Metazoa > Chordata > Aves > Galliformes > Phasianidae > Tympanuchus > Tympanuchus pallidicinctus. The sequence continues at coordinate 70,780,264 of NW_026294747.1, read as the reverse complement.
TCTTCCACAATGCTACCTTCAAATTTTCCTTATGACAGGAATTTCTTGAGCAATAAATGAATCCTTTAGCAAAAAGGTGCTTTAAGAAAATAAAAAAAAATATATTGGTACAACAGCAGGATCGGATTTTCTGAAAGACCACAGTTGTGCCTCTTGAAAGGATTCTTCTCTGCATATGCTGTTGAAAATATCTTATCACAGGCTGCAGAAATCAGAATGCCTAGAGAGAAGCAGAAACAGAAACAAAGAAAAGAAAAGAATCTTTCACTTTTTTTCACATCTTTCAGTTTGTCTTTGTTTTTCTAAAAGAAATAACAACAACAACAAAAAAAAAGACTGTATTTGTTCTAGTAAGAGTTTGTTAAAAAAAAAAAAAAAAGGAAATTGAGTTATCTCAGAAGTAAATTTTGTCTGTTATTAGGCCTTGAAATTCTTTTATGTAAACAGTACAATTGCATCTCTCAGTAGCCAATGAAAGGTAGCCTTACAAATTTATACTGAGGTACCTTCTCTCTGTGAGTGAACAGGCTGAGAAGTTAATTTGTTTCTGTTTAGACTGAGAAGTCAGCAGCTGTGACATGTTCTCCTGGTGTATGTCTGACCCTGTTGCAACTTGCCTGTTATTAAATAAAAAATCTCTTTTGTTAGTTTATCTTGAATGTGAATCCCTGGTCATGGTAAAGGCAAATCTGATATAATGGCTGGTTGGAATTCAGGAAAACATTCTCTCTCTACGTTTTCTTGTCTTCTGAGACAAGCTCTGCTGGTGACCTGCCTTTTCAGTATGTTCACTGTTTTTAACAATGCAGGCAGTGTTCATTTCTATTTTCCTACAGTTCAAAGTAAGTTCTCAGACAGGGTGCACTCCATGTTCTTTCACTGAGGTTACAGTTAATTGAATTAGGCTATAATTTTTTTGATCAATATCACAGAAATACTGTGGTACCTCGATCAACAGAGATCAAGGCTACAATATCAAGTTCTGGGAAATCACCAATCTGGGAAGACACCAGATAGTCCCTTGTGAATAAACCCACTTGGCCAGGGAAACCTGCTGATAAACCTGGGGAAGCGCACCAACTCAATATGAGTGAACAGCTTCCCCAGGTTTATCAGCAGATTTCCCTGGCCAAGTGGGTTTATTCCCGACAAAAAACCATAGGCAGAAAAATATATGCTACAAAAATTGTAAGGGGTGTAGGTATGTAATGATGGTTGGCCAATGTCATGTTTGAATCAAAACTGGAAATGTAAGCAGCAATGAAGGTGAATCAACCAAATGATGTCTTGTCAGAAGAAGAAAAATGCTCAAGAAAAAATGTTCTACAATTTAGGAAATGGCTTCTATTCACTGAATGTGCAGTGGTGCAATGGAGGATTTGATAGTAAAGGAGAACATTAGCAGTCACCACCTGTCAGGTGGTCTAATCATTTAATTGAGCTGGTTATGCTTGTCCAAAGAAGTTTCACTGAGTAGAACTTTTTCAGTCAGATATATTTTCACAAAATGAAACCAAGAAGAAAAAAATATGTGCACAGACCACATTAATTTTGTTAACAAGATGTGAGAAATGGCTGCTGCTGAGAATGAACCATTCAGTACTGCTACTTAGAAGCTGTGTCTAGACTTAGGACCATGCCCTGATGTACTTAGGACAATACTCTGCCCTTTTTGCTTATTTGAGTGGATCATAGACCTATCAGGGCTAAGAACATGGCTTCCCCTGTATAGAAGCTAGAAAGCAGGAAGGAGAACTGTATTTCTTTGGGGCATAACTTAATTTGGAATCCAGAGACTACTAAATCATATATGTTCCTGTTGTGATTTTATGACTTTTGTTATCAGTATTCCACATCATTACACCATGTAGTGCACTGGGAATAAATGAGTTCATGCTGCAGTCACATGGATTGTCAGTAGTTCCAGGTAACTCTCTCAGAAGAGAACTACAACTCCCAGAATATTTTGCTTTTCTGTTTCTGGGAAAGATAAAACTGCTTGAGAGTCAAGGGACTGTCTCCTTCTGCTCGTCTTTGCAATATGTACTTTCCTAGATTTCTTGTCTTCAGCAATAGAGTAAGGACTTTGGTTTTTGGACACACTCTCTCGTTTATTTGATTTATTAGCTACAATTCCAATTATGTTGTATTATAATGTGTTATCACACATTTCGCTATCATATTTCATAAATTAATCTTCTCCCTTATCTCACTGTGGCTGTTTTGTTTGTAGACCCATCTCCCTACCTTTTCCCTACCCCTCTTCCCTTTTTCCTGGGGCATGAGACCATGGGTCCTTTCGTCCCCTGTCACGGAACCAGGCCTAACTGTGACAGTCTCACAGAGGGAACTTGAAAATTCTCTTAAATCTATAAGAATCATATTCTAAGGAAACTCAAAGGATAAAAAGGTTCTCTTTTTTTTTTCAGTGAGTATCACATCCTCTTACTAGGTGCTAGTGCTTCCAAGAAGGAAGTTTGCGTGACTGTCCCTTTATTCCTACTTTCTTTGCATATAGCTCAAATCACTGTTTCAGTTTTGAATCAGTCCCAGAAGTATCAAAAGTCTGGAAACTCAGAGTTGTTTTTTGGTGAAGCATCATTTGAATAGGCAACACTGTCTTTGACTGTCATAGATCACATTAACATAGGCTTCGCCATTATTATCTACCATTTCAGCTGTGACAGAATAACTCATTTTATTTCTCCATTTGACCATCACTGACTTGTGCCATGGATTCCTATACTAGTTTTCATCTAATAACAGGTCCAAGACTGCTTGATTTCTACTTCATACAAGCTCAGCTGCATTTATCTGAATGAAAAAATACGGAGTGAAAAAGAAAAAGCCAAATTTGATACTGGGAAGCAAGAACTGGATTGACAATGCTGGTAGACAAGTAATGATTATAGTTATTGTTTAATTGTCATGGCAACTAAATATAGCCTTTTGCTGAAATAGTATCATGCTTACACCTAACTCATTGAAAAAATAATAATCAGTCAATCCTAGAATTGCTTTTGGGGTTGTGCTTGAGTGAAAACTATAGACTTAGGAAAGAAAGGTTAATAAAAAACACAGAACAGAAAACAAGGTTAGAGGTGATGTTTTGCCTGTGAGGCGTTTTTGAGAATGCAGAAGAAAAAGATTAGCTGCAGAGACAAGATGAACATTAGCTTTCCGATTTTCCTTTCCACCAATAACCTTTTAAGAGCCTTTCCAAAGTGCACAAAAGTCCCTGCAGCCATGATGCCACCTTCAACCTTGTTATCTATCCCAGTTTTAAATATATATTGCTATCAATTCTTTTTGTTGTGATCTTTTGAGGCAGACAAGAATTGTAATTATTTTTCATTCTTATTAGGAATCTGGATCTCTGAGTAGTATGACAACTTTATTTGAGCTTATTTTCTAGCTTCTAAGAATACTGAAAATTTGTGAAATAGCAGCATCGGGAGTGATACTTCGCTTAATATTTTGCTTTATGAGTATATAATCTAAAAATATCCAATAAAGAAATTTTACCAATTCATTTTGCCCTATTCTATTCTATTGTGACAATGTTCTGTTAAAATACAGACTAGTACAATACACCATGAGAAAAATAAAATACTTGATCATCTCAGAATTTTGTTCTTACTACTGTTTGCTATGCATATCCATATATTACTTTTTAATTTTTTATAAGCTTTTAAATAGCTGAATCTGAAGAGATTCATTTGATGTTACACTTTAGCTTTCAAACATTTTGCATACTGAGAAATGCACAGGAACAAAGAACAACTATAAAGCTCAAAGTCAGTGCACTTAAACAGAAGAAGTAAGAATTTGAAAAGGGGACAGAAGAAGAAACAAGAATTCTCACACTTTTAACTTACACTTTCAGCTATTGGGCAAGAGTTAGCTGTTAATTCCAGTTAATGCCCTTACGAAAAGTTGTATACTTTGAAGATTTGGGAAAAATATTTCATGAAAGTGAGCACGTATTGTTTCAGAAATGTGTTAAGGATGATATTCAGTCTATCTGTGTTTTCAGATTGTTAATTTGACCATGATTTTTTTTTTCCAAATGGGTATAAATTAGAATCTCAAATTTTCTAGGTATGAATAGAGAGACTAGCAATAACAAGTAGCTTAGAAGCTGCTTGTCACCATTTGGGTGGAAAAGTTGTACTGAATCTCATGTTCATAGCCAGCTCTCATTTAATTTATTATTAGATCTTAAATATAATAATATATATTTCCTCCTAAACAGGTTTTTTTTCCCCTCAAAATATGCAGTTTTACAATTCAGTGTACATCTTGAGTTTAGAGGGACTCTAGATAAAATGAAGAACCTTAGTTTGTTCCTATTTAATATGCTATTTTGAACAGTAGTCTGCAAGATACGCAGGCCTGAGTATTTGTGTTGAGTGCTTTCATAAAACAATTTATGAAGACTTAGATGTGGTTAGTGGCAGTGCTACATTAAAGAAGGTAGATTTATATTTTATATATTTATTTTCATTTCTGCGCACTAACACTCCTGCCTTTCAGGTTTTACCTGGAGGCAGAGAGCTTTCAGTTAGTATGAGGACACTGAATTAACACAACAAATTTTTCTTCGAGTGCTATTCACAAGCAATATCCATGGATCAGTTTAATGGACCAGCTTAATTTAAAAACAATTTTACTTTTTAATAATGTTTTCAATTAAATCCAAACAAAACATAACAAAGCAAACAAACAAACACATGACAAAAATAAAACAACCACTGATATTCTAAGAGCAGTTAACTGGGGAGATATAACGACAGACATACAAAGACATAGAAGGAAGTATTTTCTGCATTGTTGGATGGAATAATACCATAAACATGTATTTTATATTTGATAATATATAACTTTCTCAGATTAAAATCAAATCAAATAAAAGATCAAATCTCAACTGCACACACACAAAAAAGCTGAATTTTTTTTTCACTTGATTTTGTATGTTTATTCTTTTATTGATGCAAAAGCAAAGTATACTATTGTCACATAATAAAGTAACTATAGATTGTGTATTTGAATTCAAATAATGGACTTCTGACAAGCAGAAATTAAAGTTTCTAATCTTTTCTTAAAAAAAAAAAAAAAAATCTTATTACTGAATCAGCTGGAGGCACTGGTCAGATTCAAAGTATTTAGTAGAATACCAGTATGTCACAGAACACAATGCTTCTGTGTCTCAAGGGCTATTTTATAGTTAAACAGTTCTTCTGTGGACTGTCCATCTCTGACTGGGATGTAATTTTTGCCAGCAGTAACCCTAAGGAAATAAAGGATATCAAATGATCCTATAATTTTTCTGCACTACCTATATCCACTCTGGAACCTTTACTCTAATATATGACTTCAGCTAAAAGCTTCAAAGGAAGAAATTGATAGCCTGCTTCTTTAAAATCTTCAAAATGTAATGATAAGTAAAAGACTGCTATTAAACAGAGGGAAATTTTCTGTTTTACCTTGTAACATATAAAATAATGAGACTAGCCATTTTGCTTTCCTAAAATCATGTTTACAAAACTGAACAATTATCCCAATCTAACCATTCATTGTCACTTTAAATATCCATAGATATTTTTTGAAAAATTGTTTTTTAAAATCCTAGACCTGCTCTCAGTAAAGGAAAATACAGTATCTCTTTCTGACTGATGTAGAAATATAAAAATGAAAAAAAAAATGATTTATCAAAACTGCTCAAGCCAGTAAAATGGAGTAGTTTGACTTTTTTTGAGACTTGCATACGCAGAATCTGTATGTTTCCGAGACTTTGGGTTAAGACCATTATCAGCGGATTTAGGGTATGCTCTATTTTCCTTTTTCCAGTGTTTCCTCTGTGTATCCTCACACAATTAGTATAAGTATTAGTATAGTATGGTGAATACAAGTGGATGATGAAAACCTGCATTATCGTTGTGTCTAATATAACTTGGCAAAAACTGCTCAAGATTTTGAAATTTGAAATCATCAAAATAATCTTAATAAGAAACATTATTACCTCAGAGAAACCATTAGTTGTCTTTCTAAAGATGAGACTATTATTAATATACTGGGAAGTATTAATTTCCAAATGGTTAAGAAAAGGACATTGAGAATTCTGTACTTTTTTATTACTAATGAAATTGTAAACTAATCCTTGCGGATTTGTCAAAGTAAAGAAATTAGCAAATTTCATAATACTTCCATGCAGTGTGCTAAGCTAAATAACAGGTTTCTGAAATTGTATTTGGTAGTGCTGGCAGAATAATGCCAAAGGAGAGTTACACTAATTCTATCCATAGTTGCATTCAATCTCAAAATATTTATTTATAACCTTTGAAGTTCCATGCAGAACTCATATTCTTCTTACATATTTCAAGTAGGTTGCTATATGCTTAGAACTCATTGGGTCTTACCAATTATTTTAGCAAAGTTTCCATGTGGTCTTGTAAAACCTCACTTAAGAAACTATTAGAGTTTTATGCTAAAATGAGATCTGATAAAGCAGTTAAAAGCATAATTGATTTAATTCATCTCTGTAAGTGGCTTACCATCTCCCCAGATAAACACATATATACGGGGTCAGAATGGGAAATTCATGGAGGCTAAATATACCAGTAGCTGTTAAATGAAATTATGTGGATGCAATTCTAGCCTGAAACTCCCCAAATAGTATTAATTGGAAGGGCACCCCTGGCAGGGATCTATGAGTTTAGCTAGTCATATATTTTCCGGCATTCTAAGAAAATATTCCTATTAGGCTTTATACTTTTAATACTGAGGAAGTATTCTAAAATTATTTAGAAAACCTATTTTAAACCAAGCTAATCAAAACTCCAGCCATAGAGTTATTGCCTATCTTCTTCTTTGAATATTAAAGAAAACAAAAAAAAAAGAGAGTGAGAGAAATATTCAGTGTAAAGCAGAGAGTCTGGTTGAAATAGCTGTAAACAAAAACAACTCTTTTGAAGATATCTCAGAAATTGTAAGTTATTGTACATAGCCAAGCAGGGTCATCTGCAGGGAATTGTTAACAATTTATTCTAATTTTTCTATGCTTAGCTATTATGTTTGCTGGAGTACACTGCTGAAGTTTTATGTGGACGTACTTCATTGCCCACAGCATTTTGGAAGCTTGCAGTAAGGACTGGGAAGAAAACAAACAAACGAAGAAAAGACCAACAGCAATAAAACATGAAAAAACTGTCTCTAATTCAGGAAAGATAATGTTAGATCTTTATTATGCCAGTAAAACAAAGGTTGGGCCTTTGCTATGTATTTCCATTTCCTGAAGAGTTATTTGTTATGACTATATATGCTGCTTTGCATCTCCCAAAGATTAACTGAACAGTTTTCAGGTGGGATAGAAAACCCTTTTCTATAGACTGTGCACTGTTTGTTCTGCTACCTTTTTAGAAAGGTTGAAAGGCTTTTACCTGCAACAGTGTAGATCTAGAGACTTTTCTATACCAGGACCTCAAATTCTTTTCAATGTCAGTATATTTACATATAATGGCCTGTGCCTAAATTCATTTCACACATTCCTTTCTGTCCAATACCTCAATTTGATTTGCACAAGAATTTTCATATTTCATCCATCATAAGCAGATTGTCCTGCCACTGACAGAAGCTGGCTCCCCATTTGAGTCTCTTTAGCCATATTGAGCTTAGCAGAATTATCTCATACCGAGATGAACTGATTCTTCATTTGCTACATATACTCTCCAGCCACAAGGAGACAACAAAACAAAACAAAACAAAACAAAAAACACCACACATGAAAACCTCTTGATTTCATAGAAAATAGGTGATAAAAACAACTGTAGTACTGTGCTGATCATGACTAATACTTTATGAGCATCTGAGATGCCTAAATAGATTCTGCCCTACAATTTTTATGTTTCTTCAAAGGAAGTGGTTATATAGGGGCTATTTGCCTAAATGTACTTCTTCATTATCAGAATCATTTCCTGATTTTGGAGAAAGTAAGCTCTTCAGAGATGAGTATGTAAGATAAGATAATTACTATGAAAATACAACCTCTAGGATTTAAAAAAAAAAAATAAAAATAAAATAAAAAAAAAAAAAGCAGCTTTGCCTACTTAAAAAGGATGATTCATCTGTTCCTCAGTGGACCTTGTAAGTTTGGAGTTAAATTATGCAGTGCTACACATATTAAGCAAATGTTTATTTCCTGCATTACTGCTGGATAAAGCTTAATGAAAAGGTTAAGTGACTGGCCAAGCAATCACAAGAAGAAGTGCTGTCCTCTTTGAATCAATAACAATGTGTTCTCAATGGGGATAAGATTTTCCTGCAGCTGGAAGTAACACCTTCTTCAGAGTATCTCACTTTACCATTGCACTCTTCATCACATTGCCCTGCTGATGGAGAGCTTGCACTGGAGACATCTTTTTACTTATGCACAATTCATATGCAGAAGAGGATATAACCTGTTTTCAAATAATTGTTCCCATGGTTAAGCATCTGCAAAGCTGGCATGTTGAGAGCTCTCTGGGTATTCAGGAAACAAACAGGTGACTAAAGGGCCAATTTCATAGTTGAATTCACCTTATTCAGTACAAGATCACACAAGCCTTGCTTAGGGGCAAGATTTTATCTGGCCTGGGATTTAAGGTTGAAACCGAAACCAAAATAAACAAAAGAAAAGTTTTCAGGAAACTTATCTTACAAGTATTCTAGCAACTGCGTCCAGAAGGAGGCTTCTGACAGACCCTGTTCAGGTGCCAGTTAAACCTCAAGTTGCCTACCCTTAAAAGGTTATCTGCTTCTCTAACCGTCCCAAAAAGCTTAACTTCTTCATTACTACAAAAGTACTTCTTTTGGCATAGTTGAACAGTGTAAAATTCAGTTCACACTGAAGACCAGGCTGAGTGCCCAGCAGGCATTCCTTCACTGAAGTCCCCATGGATTTTCTTGACATAGTCGGGATTATCAGGGTACGTTTTAAACACGTAGACCAGGTCAGATCCCTAGAGAACATGCAGTGTTTTCACAGCTCCTGGATTCTTGGAAGACATAACGTAACTAGTGATATCCCTAGTACCGGCTAGGTGTACATGCTGGAGTACTCAATCACTTTACTTAGAGACGTCGTGGATTCTCCAGGACATTGGAGGTGAAAGCTAATTCCATCTTTTGTCAAAGGGATTACAGCCTTATCTTTTTTGCCTTCTTCTTCCAGTAGTAATAGGCTATTCACAAAGAATGAAGAAGAAATATAAAGAGCTTTTTGGGTCAGAAAGAAACTTGTCGTTTGTGACTTGGCTACTAAGCAAGTGGTTATATCAGCTGTGATTTTTGTTTTAAACTCCCTGAATCCTGCATTCCTTTCTACAGAGCAACAAAGCAAGATTCAGCAAGCACATGGAATTCATCTTTCCTCCTCCAGCTGCCAGTGTTACCTGTAGCCCCACAGTTATTGCATTTTTCTGAGTTCTGAGGATAAGCAGTGAGGAACTATAAGATTCTCCAAAATTGAAAAAACCCACTCGAGCTGTGCCATATTCATACACAAAGTGAATGGAAGTGACTCTGGATGGTATCTACTTCAGGCTGAACACAAATTTTTAGCTATTGCTTGCCATAATTTGGTCTCTCTGGCAGTAGCAAATGTCATATAAAACAGCAATGTTTATCACAGAAAATCAAAGAAGATGCAAAAACAGAAAGTATGAACATGGAGATTCAGTATCTGCTCAATAAGATTTTCTTTTAGAGACAGAGATAAAAAGCATAACATAATTACGTATTAGTCCTCCTTGGTACAACACAAAATCAGAAATTAACTTCCTTTAGACATGTAGCAAAAATTCTAGTTTTCCACACAGTAGCTTATAAATAAATAATTAATTAAGCAATTTTTCCAGCTTGTCTTTAAAGTAAGGATGAGTAGAGTCTTATTTATATGCAAAGAATTTTACATTATGCAAATACACTGGAAATTCAGATTTCTGTATCTTTATGTATACACATATAAAAATATATACGTATATAGATATGCATATATCTGTCTACACTTGTATACATATATAAATGTGCAAATGTATGTGTATATACAAGGAATCATAGAATCATAGACTGATTAGGGTTAGACAAGCCCTCTAAGCTCCTTGAGTTCAACTGTCAACCTAGCACCCTTATGCCCACTGAAACTGTGTCCCATAATGCCACATATACACATTTTTTTAACACCTCTAGAGATAGTGATTCCACTGCTTCCCTGGGCAACCTGTTCTAATGCTTGACCACATACACATGACTAGATTTACATATTCTCATGCAAAGGTATATTTGCACAATTTTATATATGACAATCATACATCAGTTTCTTGGTATCAGATCAGATCAGACATTGCATTCCAACATAGAATCATTATAACTACTCTTTAAAAATTACATGTGGCTCAATTCCATGCAGCTATTCACTAGACAGAGCTGCGTGAAATCTCATTATAAAACCTGAAATTAATTAAATCTCACCTAGTTGAGGCTTTGTTAATAGCTTGGCATTCACATTTAGTTCACTGTAATGCCTGTCTGATCTTTTAGAGGATGTAGTAGCTGTATCTGTACAGATTTTTTTTTTTTTTTTTTTTTAAGCAGACACTACTGGAAATAAAGTTTTATGTAAATGATACTGAGAATACAAAAGGATAAAAAACATACTTGATTGTTTAGAACAATAGCGAATTCAGTTTTATGGAACGTTATCTTTTCTGTTTATCTGCCAGTGTATTTGTATCAGCAAATTCTTGTTTACCTAGCATATAAGCAAGTTGTGTCGTGCAAATATGTATGTACAAGTGTTTTTGCTGGGACAGCTTGAGAGCTGATGTTGGCATGGGAATTTATCCTACAGGAAAACAGAAACAATGTCATATATGAACGAGCTGAACAATTACTTTAAGAAGTCAAACATAATAAATGTAGTGAAAAACTCAAAATAGCCAGTCATATATGATGGCTGCTCCAGAAGTAATGCCTCCAATTTTATGTTGCCCACGACAGAGGGCAGAGAGACAGTTGTCGGTGATGAGGCAGTAGAGGTTGAACCTTCCCATCAGTATTCTATTACATTTTGTTGCCCTGTGGCAGATTGCAGAAGGGAAGCAGTCTGACGAATTGATGTCTGACATGGAAGTGCATATGAACCAAAGGTGTGTTACTGAATCTCTTTATACAGAAAAAGTTGCACCCATTGACATTCATTGATGCTTGCTAAATGTTATGGAGACCAAACAGTGGGATTGAACACAGTGAAGTGGTGGGTTGTGTGTTTCAGCAGTGGAGACAGTAATACCAAAGACAAGCCACATTCTGGATGACTGTGTACTGCCATCACACCACAAAATGTAGAGCACCACAACCAGCTCATACCTGCAAAATTGGCAGATTACAAACAGATAACTATGTACAAAGCAAGAAATTGGCTTTGATGCATTGGAAACAATGGTGTCAATGTTGGAATGTCACATTTTCTATCAGGTGACTCCAAAGAATGCTCACACAGGAACAGAAGGACTAGAGGGAATTAGGACTAGATAGAATGGCTTCAAGCTGCACCATAGGAGATATAGGCTGGACATTAGGAAATACTACTTTTCTGAAAGAGTGGTCAGGCACTGGAATGGGCTGTCCAGGCAGATGGTGGAGTCACTGTCCCTGGAGGTATTCAAGGAATGTTTGGATTTTGTGTTGAGGGACACGGTTTAGTGAGAACTACTGGTGATAGGTGGATGGTTGGACTGGGTGATCTTGTAGCTCTTTTCCAACCTTGGTGATTCTGTGATTCTGTGATGCTGTGAACGTGCTAGTTTGTCAGGAACTACTGAACTAACATGAGGCCGAAGGTGACAGTTTCTTGGATTGCAACATTATCAGTTGAGACATGGTATCACCACTGTGAATCAGAATCAAAATGGCAGTGAATGGAGAGGTGTCGTGTGAATTCCTCACTGAAGAAAACATTCAGGACACAGCCCTGAGCGAGTAAAGTTATGTGCACTGTCTTTTGAGATACAAAAGGGGTGATCCTTCTGGATTTCTTGGAATGCTGACAAGTTACCAACTCTGACCACTACTTCGCAATGCTAAGTTGAAGACTCGAACTTCCAGAATCAGGCCAGAGAAGAAGACAACCTTTCTATTGCAACATGATAATACCAGGCCCCATATCAGTTTGAGGACAGTGGAGCACATTGCCAATCTTGCCTAGATTGCCCTTTTTCATCCACAGTACAGTCTGAATTTGACACCTTCCAACTTCCATCTGTTTTGGCCAGTGAAAGATGGACTGCATGGACAACATTTTCCTAGCAGTGAGATCATCATAACAACTGAGACAGAGGGTCACCTTCACTCATGCAGATTTTGAGAAACATGGCACGCAGGCTCTTGTTCATCGCTGGTGAAAATGCATGTCTAATGGTGGGGACTATGTTGAAAAATATTATTTTGTAGCTGACAATTAGTGTTATCGTCCTCTTTGTGCCTGTTTTAGTTTCCATGGAAACAAATAGGAGATATTACATTCAGATAGATCTACATATATTTGGATCTGCTTTTTACTACTGAAGTGGTAGTGTGCTGAGTGTGGCACACAGACAAGGTGCCACGGGCAATTCACAGTCAACCTTTGACTAAAGGATGTCGTTTGGTGAGCAATTTCAAATGCTAAGCATGCTGGAGCATGTCAGAACAGAATTGCATGCATTTCAAATACAGTTAAACTTGCTGAATAAATATTTTTTGCTCACTAACTTCCATTGGAGCCTAAAACCTAAATGCAAAATTAAACCCAGGGAGAGGATCACTCTTAAGTATCTAAAACAAAACATGATACAATTACACAGATAAAACTCCAGGTGAGATTACTTCCCAATTACTAGTTCTAATTTTTAGTGCTCACTAAATTGCTTGGTTGAGCCAGTCATATATGACAGTGCGACTGACCTTGCTTTAACCTTAGGTTTAAGTAGGTGCAAATGTAAAATTATTAACAAGGATTGTCAAATAACACTTGATAAATTTAGCAGTAACATAAATTTAAAGGAATGTATACATGTATTAACGGTTAAACAGTTTTATGGCATACAAAACAACTTCTTTAATGAAAAACAAATATTACTGCTACACTCTGCATTCCTTTCCCATTTTCCTCAGCTGAATGTTCAAGTTAATGTTCAGCACATTTAATGTTTACAAATCTGGCTGGATTGCATCATTTATTTAGTTATCTATAACATATGTTCATAATGCTATGCAAAAAAGTACCACAAAATGATAATCAGAAGTTGTTTGACATTGATTAAAAACATGTTTTTAAGCACACAGATGCACTTGATAAAATTTTAAGATTTCTTTCAACTCAGTAACCCAAAACTTCAGATCATGCTTGATGACAATACTCTGATAACTATGAAGAACCGAGATGCTTTTTTCATCAGCAGTGTATTGCACCTTATAAGGTTGTTGTGGTGTTTTTTGCTTTTTTTCTTCATTTTTTTTAACAGTCACTGACCAGGAAATCATATGTGAAACTTCAAAATCCAGAATCATGATGAATATTTAGGTCAAGTCTGCTCTTTCTTCTTTTTTTTTTTTTTTTTTTTTTTTTTCCTTTTTCTTTTTTTTTTTTCTTTTTTTCTTTTTTTCCTAGTTAGAATGATTGATAAATATCTCTCTAGAGAGGAGTAATTTTTGACTGACAGATTACTTCCTTCTTAGAGGTTTTGAATCAAACTAACACAGACATTTTGATCACACTTCATTCTTTTACACTAATACAGCATAAAATCCTCCCACAGCTACACGTCAGATAAAAAATCTTATATATAATTCATAAATATTTATTTATAACAAATCTTAAGCCTGAAGTTTCCTAGATTACTAATAAAAAGCATAAAGACAATGGAACTATCTTCCGCATAAACTCTAAATACTGACTACAGTCATTTAAATGATATAGATAAAGGACATGAAAGTGATAGACATCAGCCCTGTGGCTTTTATTTTTACAGATCCTCAAAGAATGCTCTGCAGATTAAAATATAAACAGAAAAAGCTTTGCCCCAGGCTGGTTTTATCTAACATTAAATGCAACTTAGTGGTTCCAAATATTACAAGGGAAAAGAGAATGAATGGTACAACAAGATCATGAAGGAGGTCATCATAATTGCCTGCCCCAGGCTTTTTCACATGAGACCATTCGGGGGTAAAGGTTTAAAGGCAGTTGTCCAGATCCAATGCTCTTGTAAAGGAGCCTGATCTCCTTGAAGTCAATAGAGGCAGACTAATTTACACTGAAGAGACTACTATCTCCAAACAGGTAACTTAGCAATTCGATGATGGCTAGTTAACGAGCTGTCAAAGCTTAAACACCAATCATTCAGTTGCCTGAACCTAGAAAAGTGATATACAGCCAGAACTATATGTGTAGCATTTAAGCAACTGCCACAGATGGGGAATTTAGAACACTTGCTGAAATTATTCCAGGAATCCCTAAACCATATTTGAGCATCATCAAGTGTATATAGAAAAGCATGGTTATCAAGAATGCCATCTAGTGTACCCTCCAGCAAAACTCAGCTATAACAAACACTGCACGCAGAAGCAAAGTGAAATGATTATAAACATCACCCTGGATTATGATAGATAGTGCCATTAATAGCAACCTGAGAAAAATCAGACTGCTGGATGTAATGGAAGTCACATGACTTCTCAAATCAACTCAGGACTGTTCTGTTCTGCAGGATAGCACAATCCTTATATACAATTAAATAAAACTATTCTGGACCCATCCAGCCTATCTCACTAATCTTTCACAAAGATGCTTTGTGGTAAGTCTATAACCAGAGTACCCCATCTTCCTCTATCTTTGAGTCAACCAAAACATAGAGAAGAAGACATTTTGTAAAACATCTGGCTCCCGGATAGATCCCTGAACTCTGAGATAAACATTAAGCTATGCAACCTCAATAAAGATGCTTGATATGATGTTATCTGAAAGTGATTAATCTTCATTTTACTATCTCATAGTTGCCCTGGCATGCAGTAACAAATTGTAAATACCTAAATGTTTTCTACCATCCATGTCACATCTTTTATTTCTTCACAGACAAGTCTCAATGACTGCGCCTCATCTCCAGCTGACTTATGTGATAGCAAAACGTGTGTATCAACAGCAAAGGCTTTCTATTACACGCTCATTCCAAATCTACTGACTTGTAGTGGTTCGCTGCTCTATTTCAAGTCAGTTGTGGGTAATGCTACTGTGAATTGTTTACATAAAAATAATTGTATTTTTCATACAGCCTGCATAAATTTCCAGGAAAAGATGTCTCTGTGATTCCTACTATATTCTGGTTTGTATTAAGCAATTGGTCAGCCACATCTAATAATTATTGTTGGTCATGCAAAAGCATTAGAATTTGTGTTCTACATGTAGTACATTTCACAGTATACAACTCCTTTGTTTTCATCTGTGAGAACAAAGAGGACTTCATGACAAAGAAAGGTCTAATGAACAGGGAACTAATCTAGCATTTAACTTCTCTAGTCACTGTGTGCTTCCTGTATGACTTCAGGTGAGGTGTTCAGCTGTACTCTAGCTTCCTCCCTTGAAACCTAGAGGTAAAAGCACAGCTGCCACTCTACAGAGTTTTGAGAGAGTAAATAATGTTGAAGACCATGAAGTGTTTGAACAGAGCACTAATAGAAGCAAGTAATACTTTATAGAGATTCTATGGTTTGCTTCACTTCCAGCAGTGCAAGTGCCTGCTCACATCTCTGTGACATGTTTGCAGTAAGCTTTGTCAACAATTCTTCCAGTTTGTTTTAAATCTATTAATGAAAAGAGTAGATGCTTCAGGTGCTTAGTAAGATTGTCCTGAGCATCATCTGCAGCTTAGCTGTCAGCTGCAGCATACCAATGATTCTGCCCCAGGAGGAAGATAGCTGCATTTTTGTACTCTCAGACGGCTGCACAGACACCATGAAGGCTGACAGCACTTAGACTGTGAAAAGCATGGAAATTATAGTTCAATAAACCGACTTACCACAGAATGGCAAATGTTTCTCTCTCCTGCATATTTTTCATTGAGCTGAAACCCTTGTATGATTTACAGAACCCCTAATAAAAATTTGCAATAAGATGCATCTTTACTGCTGTTAAAAGAACCACTCAGTTCAACAAAAATATACAAACTCAACTCATGCAGGAATGTATTTATATTATTGTCTATAATTTATTTTTTTATTAAATAATGACAGCAAATTACCCATCACTATCCTGGTAATTTATATGTTACAGTCTAAGAATGGAATAAATCAGAATTAGAGCTCATGAATAAAGCATCTTTGGGCACTTTGCTTAAGATCTCCATCTGCCATGGTCTCACAGCAGATTCTACACAGTATCTCACTCTGATTAGTATGTGTGAATTTAGAAAGAAAGCAGAAATAGAACAAAAGAGATAAATACTGCACATTTAGGGAAAGCAATATTACCTGCTGAAAGACCTGTCTGCTCATACTGCAGATGCCCCTCTAAACTTCTGGTATGTGACAAGCATCACTCTTCTGTTACATTAGTCACAGTACTTTGGAAGCATCTGGACAGCCTCTTAGCAGGAGCTGTGATTCTCTCACAGTTGTTATGCACTGAAAATAGTGAATGAAAACCTTCTTTTACAGGTAACTGAATTGAAAATTTGACAGATGGCTGCATCTTCACTATTCTGGGAAACGATCTGCATCTTGAAAATAAAATATCACGGGAATTCAGAGGTAAAGAAATATCACAAGTAGTAGGAGTCGCCGTCCCTGGCAGTGTTCAAGAGGCGTCTGGATGACGTGCTGCATGATATGGTTTAGTGCTTGTGGTGGCAATGGTGATGAGGAGACGGTTGGACTGGATGATCTTATAGGTTGTTTCCAACCTTGTGATTCTATGATTCTATGATTCTTTGAAAGACTTCACACCATTCAAAGCCAAAAACTGATAGTGCATATTACAGACACATGAGAAAAAGCTTCATGATCTGGTCATAGATCTCTGTACAAATATATGAAAGCATTTAATGTTATTTAAAAATATTCTAAGCCACATGTACACGTGCAGGATAACTCAGGAAATCAGTATCCATAAAGGAATTCAGAAGTGGATAAATTTCTTGTTAACGCCAGTATAGCTGCTTAGACTTCACACTGTCAAATTTGTCAATCTTTTTCCAGAAGACTTGGATATCTTTTCTTTCTAAAGAACTGACTGACTTCAGCCAAGCAACCTCTCTGAGTCTTCACAGTTTTTAAATGATGGATAAGAATTTTCAGCTGCACAAAGAAACATTATCCAGATGTCCAGATGGCCTCAATTTCATATGTTCAGGATCTGCTGTAACTACTGTCCCAACATGATACGTAGCAGGTACCAAATACCTGAATGAAAAATGAGGCTATGTAAGGAATTGCTTTGGATAAATTCCATACCTCCATACAAAATAAGCCCTGTGAACTCTGTAAACATGATACAAGAAACCACCAAGCAAGCACAAACACATGTAGTTCTCCCTTTGCACTAATAGAAGAAACTCCACCCCTGTTAAGTTCCATTTGGCCCAACGTCAGCCTCTATGAAGGCAATGTTATTTCCTATGATTTAAATCACTTGAATAGCAATAGAGAGAAAGGTTTACAGGCTAAATGCTGCATTGGAAATATTTATAAATCTTCCTGTAGCAGTGACAAATACTATCTGCTGTGTGAATTTATCACCTTCCAGGTAGATTTTCTCTGGATATTTCTTCTCCCTGAGGGACAATAGTAGATCAGGAAATTAAAAATAAACCAAATAGACGATCAGATTATTAAGTAATTAACGAAGGCCAAAAGTCACAGTGAAAAGCAAAGACTGTCAATAAATGACAGTTCTTAAGGTTTATAAGGACAATTTCCATTGATTTCGGTTTAATTCATTTATGAAGCTTTTTGTATATAGTTATTTGGTTTGAGAGCAATTTTGGTGGCTGCACTTTCTGTGCATACATTTCGCATTTTTCAATAAAATTTAAGTGTGAATGCAAAAAAAAAAAAAAAAAAAAAAAAAAAAATCCAACAACAAAAAAAACAACAGTAAAAACAAAAAGAACAGATGTACTTTTATTCCTGAAAAATGTGGCAGTTCTCTCTGTTATTGTTAAAAACAAAAAATACCAATCACTTTTCAAAAGATGGGATGTATACAAAAAAATGTCACAAATACACACAATTAAAGATGAAATACCTCAAAATTCAGAGATTACAGAACTCTATCTGGATATCTAGTAGATCTAGAGGAGACATGACCAACATGCTAACAGTGACAGTATGGGCTTTAAGGTATAGTAGACAATAATGGTTGGAAACCAAATCAACCCTATTCAAAACAACAGAAGAGGAAGATTGTTAAGAGTGAGGGTGATTCATCATCAAAACAAAAATATCAAGAGAAGTGATATATTCTCCCAATTTATATTTCAAATGAAAGTGTTGCATGAAAACATGCTGTAGTCATACTCAAAACTACTCAAAACATACTCAAAAGGCAAAATTATATGCCAGGGGTCATAACAACAATTTAGTTCTGCTTAGTTTTCAATCTCATCAGTCAAACTCAGTGTTTCCGCAAAATCACATAGGCAGGATTATGCCATATAAAAATTTCTTTGGAACTTTTATGTAATGCTAAGTAAATATTAGCTTCCTTTAAGCAGATTTACCTCTAACAAATTTAGGCAGAATTATTCAGAAAAGGTCAGGTATTTCCATTCAGAATGATAAATACATCATCATAGATAACCTACGGATCACTAGAGGAAAGAAAATCACTAAAGACTGTGCAGTTTGCTATAAAATTTATAATATTTCATTTGTACTACAAACAATTTCGTAAGGGTTTTATTAAGGTTAGAGAATATGCTTCCTAGGGGGAAGTAATTGAATAAGAGGTTTTATTATGAATTAAGCATACCTTATTTTGTAAGGATAAGACTAATAAATCAAATTACATTAGATGCTGAAGAGAATATTTTGTAGTCTAGTGACTGCATATTGGTTATCCAAACATGCAAATTTTGTGAAAATGTTGCAAAGAAAGGAATAGAAAGTAGTAACAACTTATGAATTAGTATTCTTTATTTTTATTCACACTTCTCATGCATTTTTTTTTTCTAAAAGATAACTTAGTGTGTGAGTTTGTAGCTACATGTCAGAGAACATGTAGCACATGTGCATGGCTCATATCTTCACACCCTGAAGAGACACAGCATCTCAAAATCATCAACACAGCCCAGTGTGCAGGTGCTCTATAAGCTAGAGAAACATGTGCATCTCTCCTTACAGATTAGGAGATGTATGACAAGAGAAAATTAACACATGCATCTACAGTGTCTACTATGGTTCCAGATATGAAATTAGCCTGGAAAATCCCAACTAAAATGTCTTAACGTCTGAAAAAGCAGAAAAAAACAAACAAACAAGAATATATATATACATATATATATAAATATGTTTACATCATTTATTCAGGAAAAGATTTGTTCTGCTTTCAAATTCTTCTATATAAAAAAAAAAAAAAAAAAAAAAAAAAAAAATTTTGGAGAGGCTTCCTAAATGATTCATGACATAATGTCAGGAGAAAATATACCAATTTTCTCCTCTAATTCAGAGTTCCACAGCTACAATTTTTTGGCAATACAGAGATTTTTTTTCTTCATTTGGCACCCACTTTGTCAGTTTTAGCTGAGTGGCAACAATTGAAAAAGAAGAAAAAAAAATGGATCTTTTTGCTCAAGAATTTTAAGCACAAGAAAAAACAACTCCATACTGAGCTGCATTTGCCCAGCAGGTTGGTGGGTTTTGTTCATTGACACTGCCTTTTTTTTGGAGTTAGGTTATGGAAAGAGTACTACAAGATGAGATCCAGAGTGTTTACTTTGTGCCTGAAATGAAAGTTGGATGAAAAGTAGGCATTTAAATCCAAGAAAGTGATCCAGAAACCCTATGCAGCAATTGGTGTCAAAGCCAGCAGACACTAACACTCAAAAATCACCTTTTTAATCAGTCTAAGACATTTCCAGATGCTTGTTCTCATGTCCAACTCCTTCCTTTGCTTCCCAGACCCTCAGGGGTGACAAGGAACGTGCCCAGTATCCAGCTGAGCTCTGCAACAGTCTGTGTCATGGTGTCTGTTAAACTGAGTTCAACCCGAAGAACAGCTGCTTCCACAACATGCAGAAAATGAATCACAGGATAAGATGGCAAAGCTGCTTTTGCCCTACTTCTTGAAAATTCATCACCTGGGTTTTGATGGATCTACATGATACTTATGTCCCAGGCTCTTGTTCCCCCCTAGCTGTCCAGCTCCTGTCTTGGGGTGAGAAGCTGTGAGCCTGGCTGTCAGGCTCAGCTTGCCTTGCTTGTCACATGGAGAATCTCCATGGATCCTTGCTCTCCACCACAGCAGCCATCTTTCCACATGATGTTCTCCCCTTCCACTGGCCCAGAGCCTCCACAGTGCTTGCCCATTGTCCAACCCCTCCGTACAAAGAGAAATGGTCTCAGATGTTCTTGCTGCTCAGTACCTATTCAAGAACATGAGACCTTCACAGGTCAGTATAGAAACTAAGAGAAAAGTCACTTTCTTCAACTGACTTTTTTTTTGTTTTGTTTTGTTTATCTAGGAATAAAAGTACTCTAATGTGCTCCTCAGAGGGAAAAACAGCATTACAAACATATTGAGTCAAGCTGTCACTGCCCTAAAATTTGCTTTTATGAGATAAGGAAATTCCACTATCCCAGAATGACAACCATAGAGCTTCTGAGAAACCTCTGTAAATCTCGACTGAGAGCCAATGTGCTGTTTTAGCCAGGTTTATTACTAGGAGGAAGTGGGGAAAAAAACGAGAAAGCCCATTCTTATGAAATCAAAACTGCAAGATTTTTCTCTGCAGCAAACTAAATGCCTAAAATCTTTAATGCTTCACTCGTTGCACAGACATCTCCACATAAATCAGTCAAGCATTATGAGGTAATAAAATTTAATTCATGCACAAATATCCTGGCAATTAGCTATGCTGGAGAGGAAATTCAGATCACTGTATGGGAACTGAGGAGATAGTCCTGAAGAGTAACTTGGGCATCCCATACCAGGATATGGCGTGGTCTCCTTACATTCATAACTGCTTTCATGCATACTATTGTTTTCTTTTTACTACAACTGAGAATGCCTGTAGAACCTTTTTGGTTCTATATTTCAGTTTATACTAGTAATCCAATAGAAATAGCACTTACCAAACTTTACTATCAACCTGTAAAAATACACTTGGAATTAAAACTCAAAGCTTTGCATGTGAAGGACAGGCAGAAGTGCTGCCAGAAAGAAGTCTGTCACTTTGACTTCCCAATTTTAAAATACAGAGACACAGAATTACTTGTATGTATTAAAAGAACCAACTGAATATTTTTTAAACAGATTTTTTATAAAATACCACAGAACTCATATTGACATCTTCTATTAGAAAAGTTTTAAATAGCTAATGCTTAGCTAAAAATAAGAAATGTTCAAGGCATTTATTACGCCAGGTGATAGAGAAAAAGCATTTGAGTTTCTTATAGGTTATATGCTGTATATGTAGCTTCAATATTTTGAAGGGACCATAACATCAGCAGCCCAGAGCATGGAAGATTTTCCTACTGACACACAGAGATTATCTCCCTGTTATATCAGAGACACATGGAACAGGAAGCACACAAGGCCTGAATTTGTTTCAGTTTATGTCAAGAAGTCCTAGTTAAGTATATTTTCCTTTTGTCTCTTCCTTTTAGTATTGAGCCACTTTCAGAGAGGGGAAAGTCAAGCATCTTGAATTTCTGAGCAACAGAAGACTATCAAGACATACAATATACAGTCTCTGGAAGAGGAGTCCTCTTTGGATTCCTTCATCTTATCCCACTGCCAAGGCCACTCAACATCACTATTAAACGAAATATTCCTTTGCTAGAGTGCCATAAGATACTTATTGAAAGAGTAATGATTTGAGAACCTGTGAGGAAGTAGAGAGCTGTAGAAAAGCTTACTCCAACACATTAGCAGACCTCAGGGATCGCCAAGATTTTAGGGACCAAATCGCTTTACTCACCTAAAAATTCAACCTCCCAGCCTTATTTCCTCCCTCTTGCCTCTACAATGTCTCCACATTGACACAAAGTATGATGTGAGGGAAAGAGTGAAACTCCTCAAACTTTCCTACTCTTGGACTCTTAAACATACTTTTCCTTCAAAAATTAAATCTGACCCAGCACCAAGAGACCAAAAAAGATGGAAAAATACAGTCAAGTTGTGAGTTGCACATAGTTTTGTTTTGTTTTGTTCTTATTCCATCAGAGACAATAGTCTGGATAGAATTAGAGAATGTAATAGAAGGCACATTTGAAGGAAAGAAAGGTCTCCTGATACTACTCCAAGAAAAGTAATTTTTTTACTTCTGTCCAGAAGCATTACCTTTTCAGGAACCGAGGCCTGGGGAGTATTTCAAGCCTTTAAGCTAAATTGTTTTAGGTAGCCATTGAACAGTGGAGTGGAACAGAGAAAAGAATTAACACGAGTGACTCAGATTCCATGTAAATCCAGTTCAGGAGCAGTTTGGGCAGTGTGAGCTGTTTTTTGTTTGTTTTGTTTTGTTTTGTTTGTTTTCTTCTTGATATCTAAGTAATTCTGCAGAATGTAGACAAACGTAAATCATCAGTCCCAGTAAAAAGCAGCTGGAAGGAAATGAGTGTTTTATGGGAATTCCAATTTTATATGCTCATAATGAGTCACGGATTTAAAAGCTTTCTACTTTTGAGCTCCACATCTTTAAGAGCAAGGCAAATTCTCTCAGTGCTCCCAAGTAGTTCAGAAATCTATTGGCTCAGGCTTGTGACAGTTCTAAGGTGGCTTAATTGCTGTTAGCACGGAACTACTATGAACGTTCACAAACTCTTAGTTTTGAGGTAATGTGACATTAAAAAAAAATCTCCATTGAACAGATTCAGCCCTCTTGCCAGGCACAGGCTCACACTGTGCATGCAGACATTTCCTGCAGTTCTACTGATGGGTAGTAATTTGTTAAATTGACATAATTCTGGATGGATTCAGGGCAAAGGTCTCATATATTACAGCTACAGAAATGAGTCTCATCTTTTCATTTGAAACTTTATTTCTATTTCAGGAAGGTCAGGTTAGGAATGCAGCTTCAGCAGCATTATCATTATTGCCATTCCTTTCCTTTTATTTTGAAACTGTTCCACCTTCACCTTTCTTGTGAACCAGCAAGAAAATATGTATTGACATCTAAAGAATATCATTCTTTACAGTGGGATGCAGCAGGTAGACAATACTGATGTATTCTATTTCTCCCAAATACACAGTTTCTGTATCTCTTCAATCCAAACAATAATAACAGTGATAATTCTTCATGAAATGTAGCATTTGTAAATTTAATCACATATTTATCTGTAGTTTGTAGCTAAGTACCTCATACAAACCTCTTACATGTATAAAAGTTCAGAAAGAGATCTAGGCTTTCAAGCACTCTCTCCATGTTTCTAATGTCCATTTATAACTCTTATATTCAAGCATCTCAGCAAAATAGACACTTTCAGTAACACATTTACCACCAAAAAGACATTTTTAAATGATTTTAAGTAATTTCCATAATTTCCAAGCATAAATACTGGCTGAGTGGAAAATGGTTTTAGAGCAGCCCTGAAGATAAGGATTTGGGGGTGCCAGTTGATGAAGGACTCAACACAAGCCAACAATGAATTCTTGTAGCCCAGAAGGCCAATGGTATCCTGGGTCGTAACAAGAGAAATGTGGCCAGCAGATCAAGGGTGGTGATTCTGTCCCTTGTACTCATGAGACTCCACATGGAATCCTGTATCCAGTTCTGGGGCTGGCAACATAAGAAGGACATGGAGCTGTTGGAGCAGGTCCAGGGGAAGGCCCCGAAGATGAGGGCTGCAGCACCTCCCCTATGAGGACAGGCTGAGAGAGTTGGGGCTCTTCAGCCTGGAGAAGAGAAGGCTCCTGGGAGATATTATAGTTGCCTTCCAGTACCTCAGGAGGGACTTCAGGGAAGCTGAGGATGGACTTTTTATAAGGACAAGTAGCAACAGGATGAGGGGAAATACATTTAACGTGGAAGAGGATAGATTCAGACTAGATATTAGGAAGAAATTATTCACTCTGAGGGAGGTGAGACACTGGAACAGGTTGCCCAGACACGTTGTGGATGCTCCCTCCCTCAAGGTGTGCAAGGCCAGGCTGGATGGGGCTTTGAGCAACCTGGTCTAGTGTGAGCTGTCCCTGCCTATAGCAGGGGCATTGGAATTCAAACCATTGTATAATTCTATGATTCTATCATAACGCCTATTTTTCTCAAAGACTCCTTGAAAAGTCTCATTCATTTTTGAAATTGCATACATTTGTATCTGCTCTCATTCAAGTGTGGCACTGACTCATGCAAGCTGTGGCACTGACTTCAGTGTTGACAGGATCGTATCTAGTTTGCAGCAACTTCCTAGTTCAAAAATAATGTTAGATCATTTCCCTCTAATCCAGGTTGATTTTTACAAATAAAACAGTTTTCGTAGACCATGCCTCTGCTTTGATGATTTATCTCTCTCTAATTAAGAACTCTGAATCATCTTTATTCTGTTATTTTGTATCAATGGTTCATTTTCCTCAGCCAGATGAAGGCGAAATTGACTGTCTGCTGCTTTCCATTTTTACCTTCACATAGATGGTCTAACAAAAGGAACTAACATTTTCTTTTTTGTTCATTTTTATTCATTTGCATTGGTATTTCTGTACAAAGACTGCAACCTTTTTGTTCCCCTTGTTTTGCTCATTGTAACATTACCATGTACACATTTCTTGTTTAAACACCTTAGATTATTTATTTATTTTAATTTTCCCCTGCAGCACAGATTAGCACTGTTCTTGAAAAAAAATATATATATTTTAATAGATACTTTTGGCCTCATTAAACAATTACAAAATAAACCAGAAGGAGCTGGTTCCAACAATTATATGGGAGATAAACAGCTTTTAAAATGTGGCCTAATTAAATAATTACTCAATAGACCACAACGATTCTGCTCTGTCATATAGCTAATGTGCAGTGTTCAAAAACTACCTAATTAAAGTAATTATACAATAGAGTTGATGGTTCAAAGTGAACCAATTCTTTTTCTTGGGTACTTGATACAAAAATGTTAAAGCAACATAACTGAGTAATTTCTTTAAGGCAGCACACTGATCTATGAATCAGTAATATACTAGTCTTCTCCCACTTTTACTGTTCAGCTTTTTAAACTGTGAATCTGTTGAAATCATCACAGACTTTGGTGATTTCCAGGTGTAAAATGAGTGGTTATTTCAATCTTACACAAACCTCTTCAGTGACTGTGTAACTATTTCTTTCCCTGTTTGCTATATTCTCATTTAAAAGGAAAAGTCAGAGACCTCCTTGTAAATGTTGACTCTTTGTATGACACCTATTTATCCTATCCTATCAGCAGTGTAAGTATACATTCTTGAAGTGCCAGTATGAGATACTGTCAACTGGACGATTTCAATCACTGATATAGTGCTTCTTAATATGAATGTATTTTATACCAATAAAACTGTTCTTAGCTTAGAATCATTTAATATTATACTGCCTCTCTCCTTCTTCCTCTTCCCCTCTACATTCTTTTGAATGAAAGTATCAGCAAAAGCACAGTTCAGCCAATATCACTGTGCTTACACCAGCAATTTCACCAGAGTAGTTCAGTCAATCACATTTAACACTTTACTACCCCCTTCATCTACACATCCAGCAAAATTTTGTATTATGGAAAATCTCATTAAAATAGCCAAGAGTCAGTGGGATACAAAGCCGTATAGAAACATTTGGAAAACAGTAACTTCCTATTTTCTATTCAGTTTAATAGTTTTTAACTTAAAAAGAAATTGAAATTGTTTTCAAATTTTGACCTGCATTTTCCATGGCTAATTTTGATTTATTTATTCACCAGAAATCTAGTACCTTTCCGGACAGCTCTCCTCTGTCTTCAGCTGTTTTTATTTTCTGGTCACAGAGCTATGACTGGAGACCACTGAAGGAGAATCTGAAAGAAGAGGTATATCTAAATAGTTTCAAGAAATTGGGATAAAGACTTATATACTACTGGAAAGAGCCTAGAGAGATGGAGGAGCAAAAAGAACTTTTTGTTAAGTGCCTTAAAGAAGTTTAAACTTCCAGAACACCTTTTTAACTTTGATGGGAGATATATCAGCTCTCATCCTGTCAGGTTTAGGGATGGTAGTCTTTTATTTAGGATCTTATACAAATCGCTCAATATTTAATGTTAATCATCCAAGTGTAAATTTATCGTATTTATTTTTAGAACTATACTTAACCTTCTATGACTCCTTGCATTGGTAGCTGTAATTAAATGGCATTTGTTATTCACTGTGCTATTTCTGATATGTAATGAAGCTTATAGCACATATCTATTCATATGTTAACCTAATTGACTCCAAAACTTCATAGGCATAATACAAACTAACAGATCATTTAGCTATGACAGTGAAAGCCCAACTATTCACTACAGTGTGACAGCATTAATGTCTGTAACAATGAAAGGCAACCTACCCAACACTACACAATCCACACAGCTGTTCAGAGGAGCTTTGGTCTGGAACAGAGCACAGAGCGTGCTGAAAAGCCACTAGAGAGATGAAAGCCATAAACTTGTATCAGAACTGGGGTTATCGAAACACTAAAGCTATTTTCAGGAATTTCTCTTGTTTAAGATTATCAACAGTGACAATATGACAAAGGAAACACTTTTGTTTCAGTCTGAAAAAATCTGTATTAGTTGATAATGTAAACGTTATCCTTGCTTTTACAATAACAACAGAGAAAATGAGTTGAAAAAATTCCACTGCCAATTTTAAAATGTTTATATTTCATAGACACAAAAAAAGATCATAATTATAATTTATTTTCCACAGAAAGATTTTATACTTTCTTTCTTAAAATCCTTTGTGCAGCAAGTATAGAAACAAACCAGATTTTCAACTAATAAGCAATGAATTTGTGATTTCTTAAAACTTATCTTTTTCTTCCTCAACCATATCAATCATTAAGAAACTTTCATAACAGCAGATCCAGATTTCTTTGACATGCATGATGAAACTCACATACATTCCTAGGAAAACACATTTGATTGTTTGATACTCTATTTCGTGAAAGAAAATCCTAGTACATATTCTTTGATAATGAAAAGGGAGGGCTTATAAAATGTAGTGCCAGGACCTACAGTTGAGATCTGCAAAGATATACTGATTTTCTTCAGCTTCTAAAGTACGAGTATATCTTTTCTCTGTTAAAGTAAGTCCCATGCTATAATTTTCTTGCATGTGGAAGCATATTACTGTACCTTCTTCTAGTATTTAAGATCACTCCTGAAATAATTTCTTTCTTGTCATTCTTTGGTGATTAGTGGTGTGGAAAAAAATTAGAGTGGTGTGTGGGGAGAGGGAAAATGATTTTTTTTTTTTTTTTTTAATTGAAGTGCTATTTAAGAAAATGGGAGGCTGAGGATAAAATATAACAAATTTCAATAAGATACTTGCAGTTTCTGTTCCATTTTTTTTTTTTTTTTTTTTTTAACAAAGGTACAAATGGGCTCAAGGAGGGATAACTCAAATGAGGATGATTTCATTACTGACGATTATCCGTGACAGTCCAAATACAACTTTTGCCTGAGAGTTTCTACGTTACTGATTAGATAAGATGGGAAAAAGTGTGTTAGAGAAAGACTTACTTGTCTAGTTTTTAGGCTGAAGTTTCACAATGATATAAGTGCTGCACTTCCTCCCATCCTGAACACGTTTCCTGCCTTGTCCCTCTAGCCAGCTAGCCCAGGAGACTAACTGAAAACCCAGTGTTGCCAGACAAGTCAGCTTCATGAGCTCATCACATAAGAAAAGTTGCTTAATTTTTGACTATAATCATCTGCTACTGATGGATTGAAGGTGGTTCATGATGTCCTACCAATCTATGGTCAATCCTAGTATCACGGGCTTAATGCTATATTCCTCAAGAGTGATCCTTTCTCATCATTATTTTCCAGTGGGGGAAACATGGGAAGGCAGTGGTGCAGAGTAGACTGATGGTTTTGTGGTAACTACCCACAGTCCAAATGCTAATCTTTTCCTTCACTTCTCTCCCAGGGTAACAGACAATTTGAAAAGTACTCTGCTAGCCTCCGAGCTGGTAATCATGCCAAGACGTGGCCCTTCTGTCAGTATTTAGAAGTAATCCCCTGTGTGGGTCTGTATTTCTTCTGACACTTCTCAGCAATTGTTTTGTCTTAAACTTCATTGTAAGTAGCTGTGTTTCTTCCAACAACTATTCTACAATGACATGAAAAAAATAGTAAATAGTAATAGTAATAGTAAAAAAATATTTTACTCCAGAAGTGCTGTTAAATTAACTCTTAATTTTATTAACTCATCAGCTCAATCTCTGGTAAGATAACAACAAGATAAATGCTCTTTCTATGTGCATGAGTGCAGCTGTGTACCCTTTCCCACTTTGCAAGCCTTATCTGACTTCAAGACAAAGTCATAGTAAATATAGCATGGTGAAATATTTTCAGGGCATGTGGGCCTGTCTATGCTATGTTTTAAAAGCTTCACTGGTTCAAGTGCCATGCATATTTTCTGCTGCATTGATTCATCACTGTACTCCAGTGAGAATGGCAGTAGTGTCCTGAATCAACAAGAGCACTTATTTATGTTACCTTTAAGATTGTTATGATTCCCACTGATGTCAATAGGGACACAAGGGTTAACTGTTTAAATTTAAACAGATGTCTCAGGGCTTTTTGACTTGAGAACAAAAATCATCTCTATTAGTATATATATGGACAGTTGAATAAAACTGGGTTACTATTACTGTTTCCTGAATCCTTTGAAAAGTAGATTGTCAAAGAATGGCTTTGGAGGAATATTAGAACTATCTGAAGTTGCAATAGTACTAAACAGGTAGTTACAATCATGGGAAGCAGGAAAAAATTCCAAAAGACTCAAAAATATTTCATATCAAAGATTTTAAAAAAAATGCTAAATTGCTTCATGTTGTTTTACCACAATCATGAGAAAGCACTTTTCTTCTTAAATGATTGTATCGTTTTAAAGAAAGAAAAGAGGATTTAAACAAAACTAAGTAATTCATAGTTGAAAACCATATTTCATCTTGGAATTCAATTTTTTCTTTCTTTTGACCTGACATTTAAAATTGAATCTGTATTTTGTGTCACATAGATCATTTTCCAAGTCCTAGTATCTTGACTACCAGAAATAGCACATTTGTGGAGTATTTCTTTTTCAACTGATCCACCTACTGAACTAAAAATATCATATTATTCCACTTTTAAGTGATGGAGAGGGGAGAGAAAATAGCTTTTGGTGGATTAGCTGCACTGTGAAGTTTTTAACCAGTGTTCTTCTTTTTTTTTTTTTTTTTTTTTCTTTTTTAATTGATATAATTTCATTTAAATATGCACTGGGAAGCTGCATTATCTTAAATCTTCCAGACTTTCCAGCTCTCTTTATCAATGCCAATTGATTATTTGGGGATGCACTCTACATGAGTGGAGCAGGTGAAACAATCCAATGATTGCCTGGCTTTGTTTTTATTCTTATATTTGTTAATATTATCTTTGTTTAAGCGGTTTAGCACGCAGTCACCCTTGGCCCTCTTCCTTTTTCAGTGTCTTAAAATTATGCATAGTGGATCTAGCATATTAACAAGTTAGAATATTAATGATTTACACCCATTTGTCACAGACAGATGAATGCACAAGGCTCAGAACATTAGGTAGTCAACCTCTCATTGTGTTTAATAGCACTGTATTCCAGTTTCAATTGTTTTTCACACAACGAGGTGCCATCGTGCTACAAAGAGAAACATATCACCTTTCAGTATAACATCTCTCAAAAACTGCGATCATGCTTTTCTTCACATAGACAAGATATTCTGTTGTGGGGGAATAATACGACATCAAGGTCAGTGGTGGAATTTTGGAAATTTGATACTAAGACATAAGCAATAAATTATCTCACAAGGACATGGAAATTCTACAAGATAGGGAAAAAAGAATAGGACTGTGAATGGACTTTCGATTTTCCTTGTGAAAAAATTTGTCATTTTCATTTCTCCCACTCCCTGCCCTTGATGGGTGCGATCAGTACTATCAGAAATGGAGAAAAAATCCTGGACACACTGAACTAAACAACAGAAATGTCACTGCTTTTTGCAGGTCATGATTTCACATGGAAGAACCAATACGAGCATTTTAGAACTATTGAAAAGAAAAATGAATGTCCTTTATTTGGAAACATAACCTCAAATGATATATTCATTAGACATTACCTGTCCTTCAGTAATCAAAATGGAAGTTTTAGAGCAGCCACTCATTACAATTGTAAATACTCATCACCACAAATATTCACATACTAAATCACTGCAAAACTCCGCACGTAAAATGACATCAGCCTCCTTGTTCAATATTAACTCCCTGTTACTTTGGCTTTATCTTCAAGTAAAATAACTATAGTACTAAATGCTGTTGGAAGACTTTCATCTACAGCAATTACCCCATGCTTCTGGAGTTTCTTGTTGAAAAACAGATTACTCTGAATACCATATGTACTTTAACCACTTTTGTCCCATGGGGAAATAAAAAAAATAGACAAGAACCAAGAATGTCTTTATTTACATAGTTTTGTAGCTGCTTGTATGTATTCATACAAACTGTACTACTGACTTAATAAAGAACATAATCAAATAGTTTTTTTAAAGGATTATTCTATGAAATGTAGTTAAATATTATTTTGAATAGTTATTCTATGGAAGCTGAACAGTCAGTCACAGACAATGATGGATGAATGATTCAATCACTGATCTGCTACCTATTTCAAGTTTTTTGACTCCTTTATCTCTATATTTGAAAAACTAAGCAGTGGAGTTGTGATTCAGTTTGCTTTGAGTATACACATGCAACTTATGCAATAATAGTCAGGCTTTACAAGGCATGGAAAGCATTTGTCTTTAGTTTTGAGAGTTCCAGAATGAAAGGATATACATAGCTTAAAATGTATGCATAAATGCTTTATCATTAATGAAAGAGTGATGAGGTGATCTTAGACTGGGCATTATTCTGGAGGCATTAGTCTTGTTATAGCTGATATTTTTACAACGTTCATTGAAGAAAAGTATGCCTGAAGATTTTACCCACGCTGGAGATATTTATATGCATTGAGATTCAGTTCAGTCAGCTCTGCATCTAAAAATAATGAATGCAGACTATATTTCTGAATGGAAGACTGTTCTCTTCCACTTGTTTTATAATTACTTTTGTGGGTTTTTTTTCTTTTCTTTGGTTGGTTGTCGTTGTTGTGGTGTTGATGATTTTGGGTCTGGTTGGCTTTTTTTTTTTTAGTTACTGTTTCCTAGAATAGTTTAATGATCATGACATTCTTCTCTGACATGATGCTTAAGGTGGATAATAAATCAAAAGGATGCCAATAAATAGTAGAGGTAAGAATATCAAATTACTCTTTTTTTTTTTCTTTTTTTTTTTTCTTGAAACCAACTGATATGTCAGGTATCAAATACATTTATCAAAAATGAAACAGCTCCAATAAGAACACCTAAATACAGGTTTTAGAGCTAAAAGCTGTCTGGAAGATTAACCAATCTCCTAGAATACAAATTATCGACCTTAAGGACTTTCACATGATAAACATTTAGATAATTATTCAAAGCAGCGTATCTCTGGCAGGAAAAAGTGGGAAAGACATACTTGCAAATCTGTAGTGATTTGAAAGACACCATTTTGGATTCTCAGTAGGAGACAAATCTTGGTCTGAAAGAGACAGAACCACTACCTGCAGTATTTCCTATTTTGCTCTGAGCAAGATAACTGTTAGACTCTTGGTGCATGGTTGATCCTTTTTTCTCTTCCCTGTCTCTTCCCAGGCTCTGCTTTTCTTTGGAACTGCTAAGTTACTGTGAGAAGTTCCCCTTCCCACAACATGGAATTTCACAAGGAAGGAAATTTATCATTAAAAAGTACCCAATTAATTTTGCTATTATTGCCCAAGAAATTGGCTCCTGAAGTACCACTGGGTGAGGCTTCCAAGTTCTCTATATTGATGAAAAACAGCTGTACCTCCTGGGAACTGTAAAAAGCATTCCTCAGATGAGAAAGAACAGCCTTAAGGTGTTGCAGCTAGTAATTGTAGTTCTGGGGCTGGTGATAATAGTCATAAAAATATATATTTTTAAAAAATTCAGGTGGACATTGCTTTATTCCTAAGTAAGGTCCTTAAGTCATCCACGAAGGAAAACAAAAGAACACTACATTTCTTAGGTCGCCACTGGATTTTGATGTGGGTGATTAACTGACAATAGAAAAAAGCATTAAATGCTTACTGAGCATTTCTGAATTACAAACAAATCTATAAAAAATCTGAAATTTAAATGCTTTTTTTTGATCTTTCGCAAGCAGAAAAGGGAGTGAAATAAATCAAATGCATTATTCACCACAAAATATTCTCCCAAGTCCTCTTTTTCCCTTTATCTAGCAAACTACAGAACCAACCATTGCTTTCAGGGGATTTCATTAGTATGTGGAAGGCATATTGTAAAAAAATCTTTCTTCTCCACTAGGGAAGCATTATCTTTTACTGACAATCTGTGAATGCTACTGATAAACGACCTTTTACTTTTACAAAATATTAATGTCTTCATCTCAGGAAAGAATTTCAAATCTAAATCACACATGAAAATTGAATATCATTTTTCTTTTCACTCTGGATCTGAATGCTTCATAATGTCTGTATAATTCTCTGCTTTACATTCACCTTGTGCCATATTATAAGATAACTGGAAGTTATTATGTTTCATAAGGCTATTGTAGTATTTTTGTCATTTGGAATGAAAACTGTAGACTTCATATAAATAATTATATATGTAAATTTTTTCTTTTTTTCTGACAGACATAAATTGTGAACAATGAGAATTAATATCTACAGCTACTATTTAAATATTCTCTGTAGCTCTACACAGCCCTCTCAAAAATCCATTAATATAAAGGTTCTGAAAAAGATCATTACTCCCTGAGTACATGGAAACTTTTTATTCTGTAAGGTTTCCTTTAGCTTACAAGCATGTCGAAGCCAGGATCCAAGACAACAGTGGCTTGCTCAGCCTAGATGTTCAGGTATCTTACTGTTCTCCCAGTTCTAAAAGAACAGAGTCCAAAAGTGACTGTGTCTGAGGAACAGCCACAATCAGGTTGAGAGCTTGTGGGTTAAAATCAAGGATCAGTCCAGTAAAGGGCATCTAGTGGTTGATGTCTGCTACAGGCCACCCGATCAGAAGGAACCTGTTGACAAGGCCTTCTTGCTTCAACTGCAGGAGGTGTTGTGCTCATGGGCTCTTATCCTGATGGAGGATTTCAGCCACCCAGATATCTGCTGGGATAGTGGCATGGCAAGTGGCAGACAATCCAGGAGATTCCTGAAGTCTGTTGAGGACAACTTCCTGGTCCAGGTAATAGATGGACCAACCTGAGGTGAAGCCTTTCTGGACCTAGCACTCACTAATGCAGAGGAGAGTGTTTGAGAGGTTAAGATTGGAGGCAGCCTGGGCTACACTGACCATGCTTTTGTGGAATTTGTGATCTTGAAGAATGAGGGCCCAGCAAAAAGCAGAGCTAGGACCCTATGCTTCAGAGAGCAAAATTCTGGGCGCTCAAGGAACTGCTGAGTGGGATCCCCTGGGAAACTGTCCTTAAGGGCAGTTAATGGGTACAGAACAGAGCTAGCAGCTCTTTAAGGATGCTCTTCTTAGAGCTCAATGTCTCTCCATCCCCTAGCAGAAGTCAAGCAGGGGAGGAAAGCGACTGTCGTGGATGTGCAAGGATCTGCAGCTTAAACCAAGGGAAAAGAGGGAAGTCTACAGGAAGTGAAAGCAGGGTTGTGTAGCCTGGGAAGAATACAGGGCTGTTGTCCATGTGTGTAAAGATAGCATTAGGAAAGTCAAGGCGCAGCTGGAGCTGAACTTGGTGAGGGATGTGAAAGATAACAAGAAGGGGTTCTACAAGTACATAGGCAGGAGGAGACAGGCCAAGGAGAGTATTCCACCGCTGATGAAAGGTAACCAGGAGCTGGCTTTCTCAGACATAGAAAAAGCTGAGGTACTCAGTGAGTGCTTTGCCTCAGTCTTCATGGGTGGTCAGGCTTCCCATGTCTGCCAGGACCATGTCTGCCTCTTCCCATGTCTGCCTCTAAGTGAGGGGGTGGTGAGTGGTTTCTGTCCCACTGTAGCGGTAGAACAGTCCAAGTGCTCCTCATGAAATTGAATGTGTTTAAGTCCATGCGGACAGATGATATCCATCCCAGGGTTCTGAAAGAGATAGCTGGTGTGATTGCCGAGCAGCTCTCCATCACACTTAAAAATATGGCTGGTGAAGTCCCCAGAGACTGGAAAAAGAAACATATTACTCCCATTTTTAAGAAAGTGTGAAAGGAAGACCTGGGGAACAGGCCGGTGAGCCTCACCTCTGTGCCTGGAAAGATCATGGAGCAGATCCTCGTAGAAGCTAAGGTAAGGCACATATGAGATAAAGAGGTGATTAGAGACAGCCTCCCCACAGGACTGTATGCAGCTCGGAAAAGTTTTGGCAATTTTTTATTGCCGACCACAGGGAAAAACAAAACAAAACTATAAATTATAAAAAAAGATCAGAATGTAAAAAAAGGGAGTTATATTACACATATTTGAGAAATAACAAGTTCATTTGGCTTAGTGAGTTGGTTGGCCTATCTGAGTTAAATTTTTTTTGCAGAATTTCTTATATCCTTCACTTTTGACATCAAGCGTATCTGTTTCTTCCTCCATATTGCCATACTGGTTTGACGTTACTGAGTAGTTCAGAAAGCACAAATTTCCTTTAAAAAAAACTCAGTGGGTTATTAATATTATCAATAAGCATTTTTAATGTTGAGGTTGAATTATTTTTCTTAGGACTCAGCAGGTATGCCTTAGCTTACAAGCCAATGACTAACTCTTAACTTCTTACATAATTATTTGCAAGAATAATTTTGTCATACCAGAAGACACAGTCCCAGTCCTACCTCCTTTACCACCAACCTCAGAAAGGTGCTGCTGCCTTTGATTCAAATCTAAGGCCCACTGAGCCAGTTTGGCTTGCTAAACAACTAGAAAAAAATAAATAAATAAATTAAAAAAAAAAATAAAATTGCTGACATGACTTTGATTTGGTTTAGTTAGGTTCTGTAAAAAAGGCACATGCTAGAACTTCATCTTGTGATTCAGTTCCACAGATGTATATACAGGAATTAAAGAACTTGCACAAGATTCAGGAAAAGCTTTCTTTCATGAAGCACACAATTTTTAAGAACTGAGTAAAATACAGAAATGCGAACATCTTCTCAGAATGAAAATAGAGTGCTTACAATGCATTTATGTTTCTTTTACTCCCTCCATTTGAAGATGCCAGATCACTACTAGTTAATGGACTGTTTTCAGAGATTTTAAAATTTCTATATGTGCACAGCATTGCACAGGTCAGAATGGAATCTCATGCAGAAGGATCTAATATTGCCTAGTTTAAATGCTGTTATAATGTGACTTGAGAATTCAGAAGCTAAAAGAAAGAACAGTGATTTTAAGAATTTGCAATTAGCAGCATTGCCAAAACAGTGGGGGAGTTGTGTTTGTTTTTTTTTTTAAAGCATTAATATTAACATGCCTACTGTAACACTGTAGTATGGGGATTTTAGGTCAGTTTCATTTTAAAGTGATAAATAATGAATTGAAGTGTCAAATCATTTTGTGGAAACATCCTATAAAGCAAACGTCTCTAAAAAGAAAAAAGAAGTAACACAGGAAATCTGTCCCTGGTGTTTCCTTGGGAAGTGCACCAAAATTTACGATAGACTCCTTCCCTCATTTTATCCATGAAAACTTGTGCTTCTTCTAGGCTGCAATGCACTTTCTACTAAGGCCTCTAATTTGATAATGGCAGTAAAGATACTAATGCCTCTTCTATATGGTGAAGTTTTTTCCAAAGGTAGCAGAACAGACTTTTCCATTTTCCAGTCACCTACACAGTCCATGATATAACAAAAATTGATGATGTCTAAGTGTGAACAGAAGTGGTGATGAGATACCAATGGGTGTCTTTCTTAACTGTCTGATTTCTAACAAAGATTAGAAAAGATCACTGAGGGCCTTAAAATCTAAAAATGATAACATAAAAATGTCAGTGTTTTGCTACCTGAGCTCCTAGTTATTTTTCTCCTCATATCCTAAACTCCTATGTTAGGATTTACTGAAACTACACTGAAGTATAAAAGCGCACAAGTACTTTTTGCTTCATGCCTCAGTCTGATTAATGAATGAAATACCATTTTTTACAGAGATTTTAAAGTTATATTCAGTGTGGTTTTATTTTGTGTTTGTTTATGTTCTCTTTAGCCTTTTATTAGTTCACAGCTCTCTCTTGTACCTGGTGTCAGGAGACAAAAAGAGCTAAAATACTAGCCTAATATTACCTCTTTTTCTCAAATCTCATAAACAAATAGTTTAGATTTCAATAATATTGAGCAATTCTTGTCACTTCCCACTTTCCAGAATGTTAGGCATATAAAAGACAGCTATAATAATGGAGAGAAGTTGGGATGAACCATAAACGACAGTCACTCATGAAATGGAAAATATAAACTTGTAGTGCCTAAGACACTCATTTTTTTCAGTGAATAATGGAACTTGTAGCTTTTCCACCACTTGTTGAAAATATTTTAGCTAAAGACAAGGAAGGATTGAATTTAACATCCTTTGGACTGTTGTTGATCACAAGTTATGTCACTGAAATCAATTAATTTCCTCTACTTACAGATGCTAAATGAGAACCTAACTCAATATCCAACACAAAATTCACTAAGAGAAAAAAAGAAAAGAAAAGAAAACAAAAAACACCTCTCCATAAAATGCATTACTCTTCATTATATTATAGAATAAATATGTCTTTAGAGTTCTGTGATTTACTAGTCTGTGTATTAGGTCCACACATCTCCACAGATAAGGATTTACATGGCTAACACTTCCTAAGGATGTGTGAAAAGTCTTATTTTGGAGCATGTGGATCATTCAGATAAAAGATTCATTACAAATTTAGCGCCATGGTTTCATGGCTTTTCATGGGTATTCCACATCATAATACAATCTCCACGGTAGGAAAACCGAACACTTTGATTAGGCTAACTGAAGAAGTTGAAAGGATAAAAAAATTTCAGTAGCTATTCAATATTTAGTAAAAGTGAATAAAAACACAGACAACATTTGTATACTAATCTTGCCACATGAGTCAGTCCTTTTATCTATAGCAAAGTACATTCTTCTACATAAAAACAGGCTAAGAAGAAATTACCAAGCTGTCCGATCCTATATGTTGTTGAGAATTCCCACTAGGTTATAAAAAGCTTAGTAAACTTAAGCACATTCTGATCTATATTTTTCCTCCAATAATGGACAAAATTCTTGCTTCAGCTGAAATTTTCTGTCTGCTTGAATGCTATGCATATCATTAATAAGATAAATTGCATTCAGTCATAAGAACACATGCACTGATCATGTGTTTTACATGATTCACTAAAGGGCAAGTAGTATCAGCTGGTGCCCAGAAGCTAGCTTTTTTCACATGTGATTCTAATTAAGAGTAATGAGTGCAATGAATTCACAAATAACTCCCCAGTTTCAGAAAATGCAGAATAAGATCATAAATTTGATTAATAATCTGTGCTAAGTTGTCATTTACTGCATGGTTCCATTTCTCAGTCTCTGAAGACTATTTTATAATTGAGAGTCATCTGACAGCTGCAATCTGCATTACAATGTTGTTTTCACACATGAGACAGCACTGATTACTAGAGTACATCCAACAGAGTGTTTAAAGAGCAAACTCAATATAGCTCCAGATATTCAGGCCGCTTACACCACACCCATGCTCTTGTCTTTACCTCAGAGTCAGACAAATGTGATTCATACTTGCATGTCCTAATAACTTCTTCCAAGGTCTTTCAACATTATTTTTATTTGATGTTGCATCTTCAGCAATATGTGAACATATTATATTGATGAATTTGTAATGAGTGTTTGATACTCAGTGAGCTTTAAATCAATGACAATTGGCAACTGATATGAGATAGAGCTCAAGACTGATTTCTCACTTTACATGGCTGATTGAGTAGATCAAAATGTTCCCGTCAAAGGACAGGAGGCTTCTTCCACACATTTACCAAACCAGTGCAGAATTCTAATGCATAATTTTCTTACAAATTGCACTATGAGAATAAGTTACAGTTAGACAGGCTTAGGGCAGCCCAAATAGAATCACTTCTTGCCCTAAAAACAGTATTAGAATCAAGCTTCAGCTCAATAAGTCAAGGCTGTGGGAATACATAATAACAACTCCTAATAATGTTTTGCCTTGAGAAGTTTTACCAGAGCAGTTAATATAAAATAGTATGCTACCAGAAGCAAGAAGCCATGATGTGGAGTTGCAGCAAAAGTCCCAGGTCAGCTATGCTGAGAACATGTGCTTGATCAAAATGGAAACAGATGCAGCACTCTTTTTTTTTTTGTTGTTCCTGAAATGAAGATACAAACTCAAATGCAAACACTGCAGCTTCAGAGAAGCTATACATCACTAATGCTGGGAAATGTCATGAATTTGTCTCTGCAAGGGAATAAATGTAATAGCTAAACATTAAAGAAAAAAGTGAAGCTAACAAATAATTTCACTGAGTTTAGTATACTTTTTTCATACAGGTATTCAAAGATAAATATAAGTGAAAAGATTCTGAATGATGGAAATATTACTTTGAAAGCCCAGTCACCAGAAATTCCCAACATGTCTAAAGCTGTAAGAGATATTCCAGCTTTCTGGAATGCTAACAAATGAAGAGCCAATTCTCAAAGTTGCTGGCTCAGGAAATGTTATAGTATCAAATTCACAGCTTCTTTTGGAAAATGAATGCAGTAAATGCTTAATAAAATTGGTTATTTTTATAATTACAATTACAAACTGTGTGGTTAATTCAAAATCACATATTTCAAACATGCAAGCCTGCAATTGTGAGGGTACACAAAGCTTAAAGAGAGGAAAGCAACAGTAATTTTCTTCAAAATACAGACAAGTACAAAGAGAACTGTAATATTTCTGCTGATCAGCAAATATTAACAAACATTTTCATTTTCTCAGGCTACTAGGACATCTATACAAACTTTGTGACTTCAGGGGAGTGAAAGGGCTATAAAATTAATTGCTGATAATTCCTATTTTCTGTTCTTAAAACAGGTCCTGAGAATGTGGTGAGAGCTGTCAGATCCTTTTGATCACACTGAGATCTAGTCTCTTTCTGGGCCCATAACATCCTTATCTACAGTGTCACTGTAGACTTTGATATAGGAGCATAGCATACAGAAATTTGTTACATATTCTCTGATAGTGCAAGTAAATTGAGAATTTCTGTGATCACCTGTGGTACTGAAACAAGTCAAAGTATCATCAGAAGACCGATACAATACATCAAAATAACACAGATTTTAAGTGAGGAAAAAGATTTTAGAAGTCCATTTTGGAAATGTTAAAATTGAACAAGGATTATTGCTATTTATTGAAATGGAGCATGGCAAAATTCTGTAAGACCAAATTGGAACAATCAGCAAAAAAAAGGGAATGTTTCAAGCAGAAATGTGGCAAGAGAACAGTAATACAGCATTAAAGTCAATATTTCCTTGCAGTAAATATCAGCATAAACAAATTAAGATTTTACTTGATGAAGAACAACAATTAATATAGACTGCTAGCCATTCTCATGAAGGTTGTGAAATATATTAGAACATCTAGTCAATAAGGGCAGGACCTATTTGATAAGATGTGGATAACTACACTGGCAATGCCTAGGAAGACCTTAAATACTTATTTTATTACAAGTTAGTATACTCACTAAGGGCTCTCTAAACAGTACCATGAAATTTTTCCTTGCAAGTGCTATTTCTTTCCAAAAAGTATAAAGCAAGCTGAGTAACTAAATAATCTATAGACTTCTGTGATTAAATTAAATGAATCCCATCCTGATATCGTAATGGTGCAATTATTAAATGCTGTGTGTACTCAGCGATACTTCATATCAATGCAGTATTTAAATGAACTGGTAATATCTCTGCTATTTTCACAGTATGATGTTTTGGCTTTGACTTTTATTGTAATTTGGTTGTTTCATAAAAGTTCCTTATAATGAAGCTAAATGACTGCTTGAATTTAACCCCCAAATAGCAGTATCTTCTAGAAGTATAATACATACTTTCATTGTATCATGCATGTGGAAACACACATGCTCATTTATATCTATAAATTTTATTAACTCATTTAATTCCTAATTGTAGAGGAAGAATGAATGTCAGAATTTGTGAGATCAGAGACTGCTTTTTGGCAGCTGAGTGATGAAAGATGAATGATTATTTAGTTAATATTCACCTGAAGACTGAGCTGAAATGCCAGACTTTGCTATGAAATAGCTGAGATAAAAGATCACACTCATATATTGAGATCAGGAAGAAATTCAGAGCAAAACATTGCAGTTAAACTGTATTTTAAACTTCTGCAGCAAAACAACAATGCCTACAGAATAAGAATACTTATTTGATAACTTGATTGTTTTAGTTTTTGCCTATAAAGACGTGCAGTACATGTGATTTGATTGTGTATATTACGATTTTTTTTACTTGGATCTGAAAAAAAAAAAAGCATAAAAAAGCACAGATAACAGCAAAATTTAAACATCTGCAGCAATGGTTAAAGACAGGCTGAGAAAGTACTTACAAGCTGCTCTGTGCCACAATGCCTATGAAAAGGTAAACAAGGCATAAAAAATGCAAATGAAGAAACAAGATGATATTTATCCAGGTAGAATTTGTCTTGAAGGAGAAAAGAGACAGAGTGAAGGGAGCAAGTTATAATTATGCCTTTCTTTTTATACGAATATGGATGTGCCATTTCACTGTTTCATGGGAATCATTCATGGCTGTATGTGTATTCAGATGAAAGAAGGAGATACAATTGAGAAAGGCTAAGGAATTCCCTTTTTGGTGAACTTCCCTCCTGTACCCAATCACTGCTTTCAGAGATCTGTGCCTCCAGGCACTTGGTAACTTATAAAATTTGCTGTAAACTGAGAGGAAAAAGACATACCCATACTCCCTGTCCAAAGCAAACAAACAAAAAACTTTATGATAATTCTGTGTTTGAGTGAAACCAAGGGAGTTATTTAATGTTGCATTACCACAATGATTAATTTTGTTTTTAAACTCATAAAAGAACTAATTGTTCTAATAAAAATTTAAAGGCTCTCACCTACTAAAAAGTTTGTCTCACAAGATGGTAGTGTTTCCATGTGACTAATTTAATGGCAATGACCTTAAAAGGGCCTGAATTGTCAAGCTCTCTCTGCTGCAACTTGGGCTAGAGCTGCTCCAATGGGAATTGCTTCTCCTGTGAAACCA
The DNA here is from genome assembly GCF_026119805.1 of Tympanuchus pallidicinctus. Taxonomy (NCBI): domain Eukaryota; kingdom Metazoa; phylum Chordata; class Aves; order Galliformes; family Phasianidae; genus Tympanuchus; species Tympanuchus pallidicinctus. Next base: position 70,738,499 of record NW_026294747.1, on the reverse strand, counting down.
AAGATTGTGTTTGCCAAATTCAAGCAGGACAGCTCATTTGAAAAGTATGTCTAGCAGTTACTGCATCGGTTTGAATGAACAGATCCTCTTTCCTCGAGTCGTTTTACTGCTGTTCTTCCAGTGTTTGTTTTCTGTTGCCATTCATACTGCTGTGTAATTATTTAAAGTATAGGTGACCTCAATTAGTGCTGATTTGATATTTATTCACTTGCTTGTCATCTGACCCAATATCCAGGGAAGTCAGAGCCCCATTGTGTTGAAACTGCAGGAGCTGGATGCCAGTCCACACACTGAAATACAAACGATGACTAAGCCCAAGTGCACACAAGCAGCTGTACACTAATTCTTTCCAGTCTTCCCCTCCTCTGAAGACAAGGAGTTTTCTCATGATAAAAAGCAGCCCAAATTAAAGAATGTGTTCCCACCCCAGAATTCTTCATGTCAAAAGAGCACTGCAGTTCCTCAAATTCATACGTATATATATATATACATATATATATATATATATATAAAACCTGAACTCCCCTACTTAAACTTTTTGTATTCAGTTTTCCTGTGGAGAGGGTAAATCTGTCTTTCTGAATGTATTTAGCTTCAGCCTTAGAAGTGTATGAGTCATCCAAGAAACATCCTTGATCCCTGTGAAGAGGAACCTTGATCTCCCCATGCAGATCAGTACAACCAGATCCTGACTGGGGCAATTCACATGCTCTCAGGAGCAGAGAAAAACAAACACAGTCAGTCAGATGACAGTATTGCATCAGATTTCATCTACTGTGCAAAGGTGTTTAATTCAAATAAGTAGAAGATCCTGTGATACAGAATACAGCAAAGCCTGTCAAACCCACGTTGTATTCTTATCTCCTTAAGATGCCTTATAGGTAATATCTTTTATTCAGCACTGCCACCTCTTCAATTTTTCATTTCAATCTCAAAGCAAATGTGCTGACTGAGATTCTTCTAATGGGCTAATGCATAATAGTCAAATCCATTTTGGGGGCAGCTGAAACTTCTTTCAGTATTGCACTGACAATAAAATCATGTCAGAGCCTGTCCTGGAAAACTCCTAGCATAAATCTGTAATTTCAGACCCTCCTTGTTCCAGTTGACAAATTTGCTAATCTATCTAAGACTGTAGTACTCTTAAAGGCAGACTTCTCCAGTGCCTGCTCTCCCAGTACATGAGGCATTCTGCATGGGGTCACATGAAGCTGGCCTTCACTGATAAGTGGTGCAGTGTGATGGGAGAGGACTTGCCATGCTAATCTGCAGCTTGGTAATATGTAGGAAATGTACCTGTGAGGTTGGGACTCAAATGGATGGAAGTGCTTGGTAACTGTCTCCCTTAGAAATCCCTTTTTGTGTGTCAGGTGAGACAGAAAGACTTAATTCAGTATTTTGCAGCAGTGTTGCAAATTGCAGACTCAGCTGCGAGGGAGGTATGCAAATAGGAAACCGAAGTGCGTAAGAATTTATGAGTGAGCTCTGAGAACAATGGTGAGGGTTAATAACACATTATCTTCCAGTTTTCTTCAGCTTCCAGCAGTGAAGAGGGCTGAGAACTGACTCCCTTTTTAGATATCTTACTCTAGTTCTTGGGGCTGATTGCCTCACAGGGGGCTGCTCTCCATGAGATTTTATTACCATGACTAGCATAGTGTTAACAAGCCCTGATATGAATTATATACCTAGCAGTGCATTTTGAGGGTTTTTAAAGATGATGTTTTGCTTTCTTTGTAGTTTATTCTGCTGGGCTTTAAACATTTAAGTTGCTCTGAAATTAATGCCTCCCATTTATTTCTATGAAAACTACAACAGATACAGAGAGTACAATAACACAATTTGGTAGAGCAAATTCTCAGCTACAAAACACTGCTTTTTTAACATAGACACCATCATGAGCTATGTATTTTTGCTCTTTAAAACATGCATCAGTGGCGGTGACAAACCATCAGTGTCACTATTGCTGAAACGTACCATCCACTGTGCTGACATTCCCTGTTTGTTCTCCATAAATGTTCACTATGCATCAATGAATGTGACTGCAATATTTTCCTCATACAGGAGTTCAATCCCACACCTTTGCTTCATAGAATCATAGAATCACCAAGGTTGGAGAAGACCTCCAAGACCATCCAGTTTGTCTGGATGCCAACTATTAGATGGTACAAAAAATGTAACAGAATATTGCAACCTACATCCACTTCTGACTTTGTGGGCCAACATAGTAACATAGGAGATTCTGCTATCAGAGCAGCCTTCGTAGATACATGCATACATATATATATACAACTTTTTTTATCTGACTGCTGTGATTGGGAAAATTCTGCTTCAGATTTTCTATTTTTTTTAATGTTATCTTTTAAAATACAATAAAGAGACCTTTATGTTGCTTTACCAGCTTGCAAAGCACTGACGCTTCTGACCACTCAATCCTTAAGGTCAGCCAAGTATCCCCAGACTGATTCATGAGATTCAAAGAATACTTTGAGTCCTTTGGGAATTTCTTTCTGTACTCAAGATTCAGAGAACTACCTGCCTGAAAATTTCAATCACAAAAACTGGATAAATTTCACTATTTACTACTTGCCAAATAATGTTAATGTAATCCACTGCACATAGGTGATTTTAAGTCAGCCACCAGCTATTGTAATTAAACAACTTTGAGAAAGATGGTTCAGTTGTGACAAAGAAGTTTCTACATGTCATAATACTGCAGGAACTGAAAGTAGAATGTGTGTTAAAACAAACTACAGCCCTATTCCTTTCTTCTTCTTTCTTACAATGAGAAGAAAAAAGAAGAAAAAAAAAAAAAGGAGCAGCAACCTCAGATATAATGACTTCTTGGCACTTACGTGAGCCTTCCGAAGTAAGTTACATTCACTTCAGACTTGCCAAGTAGGCCACAGTAGCTATCCAGGCACCTTTTTTTAGGCAAGAATAATGCAGTGTGCACTGCACAGGTCTACTGTAATGCTTTGAGCCTCCTCAATCACTACAACCACCACAAGTAGCAGAAAATTACTTGTGACAGCTAAATAAAGGAGTAAGCTAAAACACTGTACCACTGCATGTTTTCCACCAAGCAATCTCTTCAAGTGATGTGAGTCCTTGCTTTTTCTGGGTAGATGCACTTATCAACATACACATGAGAAGATAGCAAGCAGGGTGAAAATTCAAGTGAATTCAAGCAGATATTTCTAATGTATGGCTCTTTTCCAGAGAGAAGCAAGATAAAACATCAGTGAGGATTTCTGTTCCTAGAAGCAGGAAATCCTTTAGACTTTTCTTTCATTTTAGAAGTTTACCTGTGGTGAACAGTAATTGCTACATCTTTGCAGGAGGAGACAGATCTCTGCCCATTTAGAAGGAGATACCACACTTTCCAAGATAAAATAGAATGGCTTTCTCTGGACTTGCTCTCTTGTCTCCAGGGTATGTGGTACCTGAAGACTAGCCTTAGCAATAAAGACTGAAGCAAAGAAGGTATCCAGTAACTCTGCCTTCTCTGTATCCTTCATCACCAGAGCCCCCATCCCGTTCAGCAGTATTCCACATTTTCCCTACTGTTTCTTTTGCTACTGATATGTTTAAAGAAGCCTTTTTTCTTGTCCGTGACATTCCTTGCCAGATTTAATTCTAAATGGGCCTTAGCCATGCTCATTACATTCCTACATACTCTGACAATGTTCTTATATAAAGCAGAGATAATAGTAAGTCTTCAGCCCAAGGCCACAGAGTCATCTGCTTCTATATTAGTAAAAAATTCATATCAGTCTATTTGTATAAAGACATTGAATGAACAAACTTCTTTATCTCAAAATCCAAGGCTGGTTAACATATGTAAATTATGTACATCCCCTTGAAGGCCTCAACATCCTTGCTCAGCAGTCCCCATCTGATTGGTAAAATGAACATCTGAGGAGGGTGGGTTTGTTTTTGCCTGATGAGGGTTTGTAAACATTCCTGGTGTTGAAGTTCTGACCTGACAAGTTTTGAATCTTCCACATAGTGAAAGATTTGACTATGGCTTTGTACACTTTCAGGTGAACCATATTCTAAATTCACTTATGTTTTCTTGGTTTACCCAAGTGAGTTTTAACCTACATGTTTTTAATAATGCTGAAACACTGAATGTGATATTGCTTCTCTTTTCAATATTGCAGTCTCTAACTATAAATTTCCTTATATTATTTGAGAATGTAACATTGATGCAGCTTCAGTGATCTATACAGCTAAACAATTTATTCTTCATAATGTTTTGTCAAGCCAAACAAAGAAAAAAAAGTCTTTCCCTTTTTAAACCTATGTATACATGAAAAACACTACAGTGATCCTTACATCATCTTAAAGATAGTTTCTTTTCATTTCAGTTACAAAGATAAACAATTTTAAATGCCACATTGAGACTGTGGTGGGTATCAGGTATTTGCTATAGTTACAATATTTTAAGCATTTAAACAATTTCGTATGCTGATATCAAATATATTATGGCTCTCATAAGCTTGTGATCATACACAATATGCACATTTAAACCAGATATGGTTTCAGGTGAGATTGCTAATTCTTCAGTGAACAGATGTACTGTAATGAGGAGCACATTCTGGATACATTTTTTGCATTCATGTAAGTATTTTGAGTAATAATTTGAATAATAAAAATTATTTAAAATAATTCCTTGAACTGCATGTATTTTATCTGACTTCTAAAACCAAGTAAATATTATTATTTCATTCAAGTGAAATATGAGGCCCGGAGCTGAAGTTACATAGCCAGAGTAAAAGGGACAGAAAGAGGATTTTAATCTTCTTAAAATATTACTTAATACTTTTGGAAGTCCTTGCTGGACTTTTAGTAAAATGTGCATTAAAATAACAACTAGATGATACCATAAAAGATGTCACACATTGTTCACATTCTCTTTCAATTCATATTTACCATTTGCTTACAATAGCATACCATAATGGCATTCAAATTAAGTTACTGCTGTGCAGCTTGTTTATAGCACACCACATGTTCCCATAGCAACAACCATACTCCGTTTCTGTGGTAACAGACACAGTAATGTAAACTGTGATACCAAAAAGCGGAAGTTAGCAAGCAGAAGTTACTAATTCTAAGAAAAACTTGACTTAGTTAAATATTTCCTGTAACAAAAATCTATTTTATGTAACTGGGCAATTTTTATAAATCCTAGTTTCAACCTCAAATCTCCTGGAGGATCCGAGGTATTCACACAGGGAGTTTTGCTGATGTCAATAGTGCAGTCTGTGTGGGGTGAGCACTGCTTCTGATCTCAGAGGCTGTGCTTGATTCACAAGTTACTAAGCACAATTTGCTCACATCAGTCCACAAAGAAGTCCTGCAAAGATTTTTATTTTCTAATGTTGTGTAAGAAATATAAAAAATTACTGTTTTAGGTTTTTTCCTCTCATTGGAAATCATTATAACATTTGAAAAAACAGTGTACTAGAGTAGAAGATATACATAAATTAAATATCCTCTAAAGAGATTCAGATTGGTCCTCTGGCGATATTTATTTATTTCAATTAACAATAGCAAGAACTTATTTTTTTTTCAGTTTTGATAACCTGAATCACACAAGTGCTGAAAATGCCATCCTCAAACCATTCAAAACAATCATGCAATCAGAACACAAATTATGGATGAGATTTATTTTAAATTACCAAAAAAACAATCGAACAAAAATAAATACAGCAAACCTAGAGCATTCCCTCATAAAAATACTTCTTTAGGCACCAATGGAGTTCAAGAATTCATGGGCTTTTTCTCCGTGAAGTTTTCCAAAGATGTATCCTGATCACAAGATCACGCTGGAAAACTGATTACAGAAGGAAGTTACAAAGGTCAAAATTTTGTTTTTGTGTGCAAATAATGTCTATATACTTTTATAAATGTCAGAACTATATTTAGCCATAGCTGACAACAATAAATGTGTTAAAACAAATAACGCATTTTGTGTTCAGGCAATCTGTCAGAGATCAGTATGAGTTCTGGGGCCAAATTAATGCAGCTTTTGTATCATTTCCTATAGAACTGGCTCTGATCCAGTGGAGGATAATGGCCTACATGAACTTTGGTCAATCAAAGATATGATTTTCTGTTTTCAGATTTCCTGCCTAAGTCCATTTTTTTTTCAATGAACATTCAATTTTCCAGTCTTAATTTTGGCAGTTGTGAATCTGGTGGCAACATACAGGATAAAAGATGGTAGGTCAAAAAACCATGGCTCTGAATTTACCTCTGGTTAGAAGCAGAATCCCACCAAGGGAGCAGAGCTTTTTCTAACAGGAGAGCTTCAAGGAGGTGCTTGTATACAGTTATATAACTCCATAAATTTTGTGGACTCTTGCCCATTCATATCAAACTAGATTGCCTCTCAGAGCACATTCCACGCATCACTACAAATGGTAGTGAGAACAAACTCACGTTTTAATTGGATGAAGAACATAAGGCCTTCAGTGAGTTTTGATCATAAAGAAATTACTTGGAAGTCTTAAAAAGCAGTTGTAAAGTTTTTTGTCTATGTCACAGACTGGGTGACTTTCAGAAGAACTTTTGTTTTTTATTAACTTCAATATTCTGAGCAAAAAGAAAGAAATTACAGCACAATTTTCCATTCCACTGTGCTGTTATACCACAGTAAATTTATTGAATTCAGAATCATTATGTTGGCTGAAGTCCAGAGAGACAAAGTAAATAGTCATGGCCAAATGTTAATATTTTTTAAAATTATTTTATGAAATATGTTGCAAAATCTGAAGTCTCAAGAAATAACTTTTTTTCCATCAAAGCTAGGATTCTTGGAAAACATAGTCATACAAAACTCTCTAATCAATAGTTTAGATTCCAGTAAAAAATTATTTGTTTTAATTTTTTTACTGAAAAGTTGAGTTCTTTCATGAAATATTGAAATTGCTTTTTTAACTCACTTTTATTGAAAATATAATGGTACCAGTACAATGCCCTAACGATTCAAAATTACCTTATATTAGCACTAAAAAGTACTTCTACAGTGTGGAAACACTGCTGTCAGGATAACATTACAAACTCCTGCAATATGTGGCAAGTTTTCTAGCTAACAGACTGGAAGTATGTACTGGATACAGTTTTTTCACATTATTTTCATTAATTATATGGATGAACATATCAGTTAGAGTTGAAGGTGACATTATATTAAGACACATTACCAAATTCCAAAAGGACAGTAGAATGAAAAAAGTATTCAAATACAATTTTTGAATAAACAGTTATATATCCAAATGATACCAAGGCAAGAAGTTTGATGCTAGTAAAGCAAAAATAAGTCAGAAATGATTTTGCAATTTAAGCTGCCAGCTGGCGTTTTTTTCCCATAGTTTTCATGTTTTTTGTTTTGATTTGTGTTTGTCTGTTTGTTTGCTTTGTTTTTTGATTACATCCTATGTATATTTGGTTTGATTGCTACATCATTCATTAACAGACTCCAGAAAAAGCACATCTTATTTTCGTTTCTGGGCATCACATTAAATCTGGCTCACCATCTATATTAGAGCTTGACTGTAGTGAATGACATATCTAATCAAACTATTCATGAAGCAATTACACTTTTTTACTCTATAAATATTTGATGAATACTTTGGACAAGTGATACTCAGCTGATGATGTGTTTGCAAACTAATCATTCTGGTCATTCATCACTTGGTCTTTGTTATTCACAGTTGGACACCCACCTCACAGAGCATTAAAGACATCTGAAAAACTGTGATAATTGTTTTTGGAGTGAGAGAACAGTTTTGATACTTTTTATTACCTGCTTTCATGGGATGATCAGAACAACAAATCTTTTCTGCAATAAAAAAACATTTTCCATTTCTAAGTGTTTATGGCTCCTGAAAGGATAAACAAAAATGTTTTGAGGGTAAAAAAAGTGAATGAAATATAATGGGTGTTCAGTTCATTCTGAAGTCTTTGGAGTAAAATCTATGAGTAGTTCTTGAGGAAGAAGACATTTGTATTACTGCCGAATTAAGTTGGATTTTGATTTTGATCAAATCAGGAAAATCATAATTGGAGTGTGTTAAATCTAATGGAGATAAAAATAAAGAAATGAATGATAAATTGTTTGAAAGTTTCTGTGTGAAAAAAAAAAAAAACTACAGGACTTAACTACAGGAGTTAAGAAATTTGTAGAACTTGTACTTCTTGTACTCCTCAGCTGCTAACAACAGTAAAAATAATTGCTAATTTTTAAAGACAAAAGTACCTGTTTCAGTTTATTCTGAAAAAAGTATTTTATAAAAGAATCTTTCACTTCCCTTTTGACGACATGGTTTTCTTTCTCTGGTCTGCATCTGAAAATGCTTGTTTAAGTCCTCGTGAATAATAATTTTATATGTCAGGAATTATTTTTCAAAAGATCATTTTGGATAATGAATTTTGAGTAATAAACTTAATTTTAAGTTTGGACATAGATTTTTTAAAGAATTGCAAATGTTAAAAACAAATAAATAAATAAATAAAAAGGATATTTTATATGTGGTCTACAGAACATCAGCATTATGAAGTTTAATGTTAATACTTACTTGCTTGTGCTTTAAACTAAAAATAGGAGAGGGAAGAACAGAATATGGACATCACACTTAATGAGAGGTTTCAGCTCCAGGTTGCCCGTGTTGTGCGGAGGGAGAACAAAGCAAAGGAGAAGAAATAGTAGTGGGGGATGAAATATTGCAGTGTTGAAACAGAAGAAATAAGAACTTGTCATTATGAATATTGAAAGGCACAAAGAAATAGTCTAGACACAAAGTGCTGAATCATCAAGAATTTTTTTTATCAGCTGCTCCCCAAATACCAGAGGTGGTTCCAAGGGGAGGACTGAAATGAGGAGATGGAGGAATATTAGTAGGTTTGTGCATAAAGCAGGCTTTGGGATAGAAGAATAACTATTATAAATGGCAATATGCAATGTTTGTATTAAGCTTTTCTTGGAAGTGATTGTAAAATTTGATTATCACCCCTTTTTTTCTTTTCTTTCAATCATCATCTATTTTCATAGAAGAAAAGAAAAATTACAAAAGAGAAAGATTTGAAAAATCTTTAGAAAAATTAGAAAAGAGAAAAATTAGTGTAAACTAAGGGTGAGAAATCTGAAAATTCTGATTTTATGTTATTTAGTGAAGAGGTTCAAATTCATCTGGACAAAATTGGGAAGATTGAATACTTTTCCTGACTTACAGAAATACCAACCAATATACTATCATACATTAACTTCATTTAGACTTATCATTCTGTTTGGTTCTACTGTGAGCCTGAGTAACTAAACATATCAGTGATCTCTTTCTGAATTTAATCAGAAATGGCATATATCTTAAAAGACTTTAATAATTCTGCTTAACAACATATCCCCTCAAAAAAGACAAATTTAGCTTCTGTTATTACATAGTTACACGCAAAAAAATGTCTTTCTTATGTATTAAATGTTCCAAACAGACAAAAAGTTATATAGAACTTTTTATTTACTGAGTAAAAAATACATATATTAATAAACAAACAAACAAACAAACTACATCTCGTATTTTTTTACAAAGTCAAAATGTAAAAAATTTCAATAGTCTCAGTACTATGCAAATAGAAATGTACACTGTCAGGATAAGAAATATTACAAAATGAAGAATAAGGGCAGCTGCTACACAAAAGCAAATGATCAGGAAATAACGTAGGCTGGAAATTAAAATTTTCAAGTTGTCCTGTAATCTCAGTTTTGGAAAAGTTTTAATTTAGGATTTGAAGGTAAGAAAAAAAAAAATAATAATCCAGGGGAATCTGACAGAGCTAAGGAAGTAGTTTTACGTAATTAGGACATGGCTATGGGAAGTGGACTTACTAATTAGGAAGATTCTTCTACAGTAAGTATCTCAAATCTCATCTAGAATAGATATGGAGAGAAAGGCAAGCTGTAAAGGAAATTCAAGATATTTATTTCAAAGTCCTTGGCTTTGCCTAAACCATAAGGTATTCTTGTTCAAATGTTGATTCTGGTAAACCAATCAGATGTAACTTATGTCTAAAACACCAACAGAGCTAATTTTGTTGTAGTCAGCACCAGTTGATACAGTGGCAGTTCACTCTATCAACCTTGCTGTTCCTTTATTAGGTAAATTTATTTTGCAGCTTTTGAGGTAATAACACACTCATACCATAAACATAAGGACAAACCTTTAACTGGTGTATACACATAGTTCCTTCGGACAAATTCGAGATTGTTTTAGCAATCATGGAATTATTTTTTTTTTAATGGGAAACACAAAACAAATCTTGACTGAGATTTGCCTCATGGTCCCAAAAGTAAGATTACATCATTTAATGTCTTACAGTACGATTTGACATGAGACAATTACATGTATCGATGCGTCGTTCATTGTGCTCTTTTCTTCTTCTTTTTTTTTTTTCCCTACGAAAACAACAATCTTGTGTCTTCATCTGAGATTTAATGCAACTACTTAATACAAGATTTGCATTAAAATCACAGAAGTTGATGACAGTGAAATTTTCTTCAATTTACAGTTTGGACTGATTATTATGTTTTCTTCCTTGAAAGATAATTCAATTTCAAAATGCAGTCTTTTCTGTTGATATATTTTTGTTTACCTTTTGTGGGAGATCTATTGTAAGATTTTAGTAATAAACATAGGAAGCAAGAAGCCATGTGGTTTGCTTTGAACATCATGCCATGTGCAGAGGGAAGCCTCTGTAGAACACATACAGGAAACAATGCACTATTGTTTTCAATGTAAATTGCTACATTAGAGGTTAATTATACAGATAATATCACCAATATTTGTGAACTGCTGCTATGTTCTTACGATGTTACAATGGAATTAAAGTGTACATCCATTGTGCAGAATTAGCTGCTAAATGAGAAGGTGGAGTTTTCCACATCATCAGTGACAGCTCAGTGTAATCTGTAATTCAGTTTCTCAACTCATTCTGACAGTGCTCACTTGTTAGTAAAAAAAATATAAATGCCATAGTTAGAAACGATGCTGCTGACTACAGATATTTTAAAAGCTTTAAATAAAAATGTTCTGAGATGTGGACTCTCTATACTGGATGATTTCCAGAACAGATTGGAAGAACATCTGTAAGGAAGGACTTCACGTTCCTTGTGACATTGACACAGAGAACACTGAACTTGACACATTCCTGAGGTCTTTTCTAGTTTTGTCAGTAACAGTAGACTATTTGAAGGTGGTCAGAGAATAAGAGGGGACTTTAATTTGTGCTTCAGTGTTAGCACTTAACAAGGTATTGTTCTCCATTCTAATCTCACTTTGATCAGCGTTTTATCTCAGATACAAGAAAAAAAGAAAAATATCTACTGAAAAAAGCACATTTCCACAAGATTCTTTTGTTCCAAGTCAACATTTTACAGCTGAAGGAAAGCAAGCCCTTAACCAAATAATGTCAAACAACTGGAGAGACCATGGAAATATAAATCTAGTAATACAGATATTTGTACTATTTTGGAAACATGCTATTTATTCAGATACGTTTTAGCAAAAGGAAAAGACAGATATGCTCATTTGCTCTGAGAAAATGCAGAACTTCAGAACTTTTACAGTCACAGCTACTGTCAGTGTTTTAAGGATTAAAACAAAAACAAAAACAAACAACAAAAAAAGTCAGAATACTGTACACTGCATGGCTTGGAACACACCATCTTCTTTTTAAGTATAGCTGGGCATTGTTGCCTATGTAACAAAAAAGAAAAGAAAACAACAGAACCAAAACCAGACAACAGAGAAACAGAAAAAAATTAACCAGCATAAATCCTGGAAATTACTCTGGCCTAGGATAAGCAATAACTATGTCAGCCTCAACATTTTAGAAAAGTTTTCATTGTGGTTTTACATTAGAAGTGGATCTAATTAGTTTTTGATGACCTTATTCTCATTTTAGAAGGAAACAAAACCTGACATAATTTTTAAGGAGCATATGGAGTACTCAGAAATTATGAAGGGAAATCTGTGGATTTGTACTCGATGTGATAGTAACATGTGAAACCCAGCCTGGCCTCTGCTTCTTAAACAGTTTGGAAATGATAAGCTGTACTCTCCAATTCCTCAAAGGAAAAAATACCATACACAGTGTGGGACATATCCAAATTCCACTTTCTTTTTGGGGTCTGTCCCCAGATTCTGGCTTAACAAATATATACAAAAATGAGAGCAAAGCATCTGAAGAACCTGATTCTATCCACCTGAGTTTTTCTTTTCACTGATTGCTGAGTAGGATTAATCAAACCTGGGAAATTCATAAGGGCTCATATGAATGCACTCCAACACGTTGTCTGTTGTATTTCAATATAATAGTTTTCAAATTTATGAATGAATGTGATAATGCAAATAGACTTTCTTTTGTTTACTCCAGAATTTCACACCACTGCTTGAAAAGTCATTACAAAGACAAGAGGAGCAAACTTTTCTCAGTAGACACAGACAACATAGCAACATTCAGTAGCAACAAATAGCTGCTTGGAAGGTTTGGGTTCACTGAACAGATTATGCTTCTTCATTAGAAGGAACGAAATGACAGAAAAGGTGGCCCAGGGACCCTGAGGTATCTCCACACTCGGAGTTTTTAAAGATTTGTGTAGACAAAGACATGGTTGACTTCTCTAGTGCTGGTGACAAGCCTGCCTCAAGCAAGAGTTTTATGTCAGTGTGTTCAGAGGTTCCTTCCCGCCCGTGTTTCCACTCTGATTTCTATGGTTCTGTGGAAATTTCTTCCTCCATTACCACAGCAATGCAAAACAAATGAATGTATAAAATTGGGTTATCACACCAAAAAGGGTAATAAATATGTGTATTTTTGAGTTGTTTTAAAAATATGTAAGTAGATTTTCACAGGTAAATTTTGCTTTGACCCATCCATTCAGAGCAATGGCTGTAGCACTACTTCTGTGTTCTGGTGCCTGCTGGCACAAAGACAATTTACAGCTAAGAGGGCAAGTTAATATGTCAGCCAGTGCTTTATAATTTGCATACAACCCTTAAATTTCAGTCTGAAGATCTAATACTTCTGCAACTGGTTATGTGCAAACAGTCCCCATGTAGCATCTAAATCAGTGTTGCATTGTTCTGACCTTTAGCTCAAGTGTTTTGCTTTGGAAAAACAGACTGCATTGCAAGAAAGTCAGCTCATGTATTCAATAGGAAGTCAATTAATTGAAATAAATGTGAAAATCTTGCTTGGTAAGAGCTTTACTTTTCACAAGCGTAGTCACCAAATACAGATCTTATATGTTATTTGAGCAAAACATAGAGCAAAAGGTTATTTTGCAGCAGGGATTAAAAACAGAAATAGAAGAGGAGAAAGTGATGCTTTTTTTCCTGTGATGCATCTCACTATCAGTTCTACTTTAAAGAGAATACATAAGTTCAAGGTATTCAGGAAAAAAAAAAAATCTAACAGAATTAAATTAGCAAATGAAAAATCTTGTACAAGTCAGGGTTTTGGAGAGCTGATAGGAGTCACCATTTGACTATCAAAGAAAGCACAGCATCTGCAGGGGTGAAAAGTAATTCCCTTTGGGCTCTGACTTATTGAGAGAAAGGTTATTCCGTAGCAGCCTGTCAATCTTCAGCCAAAACCACCATTGGTGCTTTTCCCTTTAGGCATTTTTTAGGAGATCCCATCTTCTAAGACTTGGAGAGGACTTGTAAGGCTTTTCACAGGTCTTGCCTCCAGGCACGATCACCTCACATCCTGCTAGCTCACTGTTGGTGAGAAGCTCTCATGTCTGACACTCCCGGTACAAGCAAATGAGACAAGGACTCAGTAAAACTGGATGTGAAAGTCCTAGCAGATTTCTGGTCAGTTTCTGCAGTCTACACAAGAACCCTTCCTGGGGTTTATCTTCAAGCCAAACTGAAGTGCCAGGAAGATACCTCTGAAGTGCTCTCTTATAGTCACTTTGTTCACATGATGTTCCATTGTAGTATTTGAATGAATGCGCTCTTCACAAACAAACAAACAAATAAATAAATAAAATAAAATAAAAAATTGAAGGCAATTTTTGACTTTTTTTTTTTTTTTTTTTTTTTTTTTTTTTGCGGGGGGCTTATGGGGGGAAGGGAGTAGGGAGTAGGGGAAGGCCAAGACAACTTATTATAATAATTATATTAATAATCACATTGTTTCCTCTGAAAATAATCCCAGTGATTTTTTTCCCCCAAGCCTTTACCATGCATGGCTGTGAAGCACAATTCAAGGAGTTCACATACTTCAATGCTCCGGATGTAATAGGGGAATAGATGCTTTTTAACATAAGCAGCAGATTCATGATCTATTCATTTGGACTGAGGTGTCTAATTTTACTCAGTATCTTTGTGCTTCAGACTATCTAATTTAAAACATGATATAATGTTCATTGTTTATCTCCAATGGCTAACAAAGACTAAATATACATCTTAATATATACACAAAGTATTTTACAGTCCAAATAAAACTGACATACTTAAATGCAATTGTTACAAACACAGGAATAAATGCTGCTGTCATTTACCCTAGTGTCAAATGGGACTAATCCCATTGCAAATTAAGGATTTGCACGTGGGAAAAGTCAGTGTAAGAATGTCAGCTGCCCTTGTCACCAAAGTTAAGCTCAGCAAAGCATTTTGAGCCCTGTTTTAGTCCATGACTTACCATTCCTTTTCTGAGCAGAGCCACAAGAGGCTGCAAGTTACAAACCAAGACTCAGGCTGAGCACAGAGCCTCTCTTGACAACCTCTGTGTTGCTGACTCATCACTTACTTCCCAACGGAAAATGGGGCACCAAGAGGCCTACACAAATTTTGGAGGGCTGTGTTGAGCCAAAGACTGGTCAGTGATGGGGGGAAAGGCACAGCATTAGAGCACACAAAACAAATGCAAAGAGAAGCAAAGCAATGAATGAAGCCACCGGGTCCCAGGCAGCTGCTGACACGCACAGGAGCGTGGGCTGCTGGAGATTTTCACTGCCAGGGATCTGGCAGCAATCACACTGAATGCTGTGAGCTGTTGACAGCTGAAGATGAGCAGCTTTTGCAGAAGGAGAAATCCTCTGGACTTACAGTAAGTCCTGTGACACTGTATCATTTGACTCAATTAGCTCAAACAACTGGGGTATAATTGAACAAACTATAACATGAGTTGTGACTCATGCTGCGTCTCAAACTGCCCATGTCAGCGTGGTAAATTAATTCATAGTCTGCTAAGTGAAAGTTAATAGCCAACAGCAGTTCTTGGCATATCAGAGGGATATTTCATATAAAAGCATAGTTAGAGAAGGAAGGCTCTTACGAAACTCTTGATCTGTTGACTGATTTCAAAACCAAAAGTGAATGAGGGCTAGAAACAAGAGACCAGAGTAGAGAAATATGTTAGGTCAACAAAAATAACAGACAGGAGTTATTTCTGGCGTTATATCTGGTAACTGTGTTTGAACGTTGATGATTAATGTATTAGTTATGTGTGCGTGTGATGCAAGAGGCTTGGTAAGAGGTCTGCTTGCATATCCAGTCCTGTTC
Organism: Tympanuchus pallidicinctus; assembly: GCF_026119805.1. Taxonomy (NCBI): domain Eukaryota; kingdom Metazoa; phylum Chordata; class Aves; order Galliformes; family Phasianidae; genus Tympanuchus; species Tympanuchus pallidicinctus. The sequence goes on along the minus strand of NW_026294747.1, from coordinate 70,722,927 downwards.
ACTTTGTCCAGACAAAATCACCAGCATAAAGGGCTTATCTCACAAATTAGCCAGCACAGTCATCCCAAGATTTTATTTATTTTAAGCTGTGGGCCCCAGTGTGTCAGACACACCCAGTTCAAAAACTATTGATGTTTGCAGTAGCATTTTTTAACTTGCTCTGAATCTTGCTTTTTTTTCCCCCCCAATGTGGCAAACAAATTGATGGATTCAGTTTACTGGCAAGACTGACAGTAGGGGAATTTGACTCTATTGGATACTGTTTCATTTCCAAGCAGAACTTGGCTCCAGTATTTAAAAGCACAATGGTTATATGTAGGGGGAAGCATGAAGTGAAAGAAGGGCTGGAGAGAGGCTAAAGGATGGCTAGCAGTACTCTGTGAAAAAGTGAAGTGAAGAAACAAAGTGGTAAACAGTAGCAAAAAATCTGGAATCTGAAAGGGAAAAGTAGAAAACCAAAGGAAATGAATATAAGAACATTTTTATAGGATAAATGGTTCAAAAGAGATAATGCAGAGTGCACATAATCCTACTAAAAACACTCATTTGGATTCACTGTGGTAAGGTGGAAGAGCTGAGTACTGTTATCTAGGGAGTTTGTAGAAGAGTTGGGCCCTGCAAGACATACTGATTTTTAAGAGATTTGCCTTTCTCAGAAGTGCTTAATAACTTTAATTTTTAGTGGTCTGAAACACATGATAGTGTGAATCATGGTTCCTGTGGTAACCCTGTGGTAAAATGTTGTGGCAGAAGTAGTATAACACCTTATTAGAAAGCGAACATATATTTTTCAAATAAACATGGATATAGCAAAGATATTTTGAAGACTGAAAGTCAGCTTATCCAAAGAATATGTTTCTGTTTGAAACATAAAAACCTTTCACATACCCCAGACACAAACAAGTCTACCTACTGCTTTCAGCCATTCCTATAAAACAAAGAGTTTATACGGAAACAGAACTAACAGCTCTGAAATATACTCAGCACCAAAAATACTTTTTATTTTCACAACTATGCCATTACGCTAAAAAGTTCACTTCAAGCACTGAGATTTGTCATTAAAGGCTTTGAAAAAATGTATAAGGTGACTGAGGTTTTCCTCAGATGGACGTAGAAGGTCACATTCCTAGCTGGTATAAAGATGAGGTAGGTCAGGATAGGTTTGAATTTGTATCTTGATGCCTTTTTCAGGTAGCATCCTAAAAAAGTCTTGACATACTTCTTCATTTGTCTTAATTTCAACTGGGACAGAATTGTTTTCTTTTGAGTGAATGATGTTACATTTCTGGTTCTAGGAGAAAAACAATGTTGATAACACACTGAAATTTATAGCTGCTGTTAAGCAGTGTTGTGCAGAGCCCAGGCCATTCTCAGCAAAGGACCCAAGGAACTGGGTGGGAATAAAATTAGGACAGCTGACTTAAACTGGCCAAAGGAATATTGCATACCATATGACATCATGTGGGAGGAGTTTTGAAGGGCTGGGAGCTCATCTGTCTCTTCGACTGCTTGGGGGGCTAGTAAGGCAGTGTTTAGGGGGTGGTGAGCAATTGTTTGTACATCACTTGTTATATACATTCATACATGTATGTGTATACAGTCACAACTAATATCCTTTTTCTTTTCTCTGTCTTAGTGATTAGTTTTATCTCAGCCCACAAGTTCTGCTTTTTTTTTCTGATTCTCTTCCCCATCCCACTGGGAAGGAGGGGAGTGAGCAAACAACCATGTGCTGCTAAGCCATCTGCAGGGTTAAGTCAGAACACCATTACAGGTTTATCTTCCAGGAAACTGGAATATATATACTCCTTTTTTTTAACTTAAAATATAAAAACAAGATCCTTAGCAGATAAGTAAAAAGTAGTATTTCTCACCTTAATGCATTTTCTAGTATTTATTCAGATTTTATTTCTCTGGGGAAAAAAAAAAAAAAAAAAAAACAAGCAGCCCTTAGCCCTTATTCAGCTTTATTCAGCTTGCCTCCCTGTTGCAATCTCCTTCAGCTTACAGCAAGCAAACTTCAAGCCAGTAATGCTGGGCATAAAGGTGGGGAGGCTCATGATGATCAGGATGAAAAATTGTCTGTTGGGAGAGAGGTAGACCAAAAGTAGAGGGTAAGTTACTGTTGGGGCAAAAAGCTGTTGTGTTCCTAGATGTGTTGCTGCCTCAGTTTCTAGGTGAGATTCTAGAGACTTTCCAAAGTCCTGATTGACTTAGATTGACTGATGACTGTTAATGTCTGTTGCTCTCCTGGTTAGAATATCAGTTTCTAAATCAAGGAACAACCACTATTCTTCCTCTCACTGATATTCTTTTCTCTCAGTAACTTCACAGAAATGCTGTCCTATCAAACATTGTGCTTAACAAATTAGTTACCTTTCACATAACTCACTAGTTGTGAATAAGCGTGTACATTTAGGCCTAGGTCCAAAAGCCAAGCACCAGGTCTGTCAAGAATGTCCTAATTATAACCTGAGATACCTTTCCATAAACAGCTTCCAAGATCCTTGGAAGAAACATTAAGGATATAAATACTTATTTTCCTATGTGAATAATTGCATCCACCCTTTACCGTGCCAGAAATGTTTTTGTGGCAATTCCTGGACTGCCTTTTCTAGTGTTGCAACTATTTGCTTTAATCTGCAATTTATCTCTCACTTCAAGGAGTCAAAATACCTTCCACAAACTACATAGGTATAGTTCAAATGTGAACTGCAGCATAGTTTTTAGCCATAAGATCTAAGGCAATAACAAGGATATCTGGATTTAAACCTGACTTTTGCATAGGATAGGTGATTTCGCCAATCAGTGAACATCACCAGGCAAATTACTAGACAACCTCCAGTTTGGTTTATGATCTTTAGTCCCAAGCTCAGCTCCAGCACCTCAGTTTTGGGGTCATTTGGTACCAGAGGAGTGGATAATGCAGTTGCTGAATTATTACTTTCTGATCTGGAGGGCAGTTACTTGCCTGTCACGATGTAAAGCTGGCATTTAATGGCCTTCATACAGAAATCTACACTGCTGAATTCCCCACAGCCCTGAATCATCACAGTGCATTATTCCACTGACTGACTTGTTATCTAAAATCTCTATTTTTCTGTCTGTTGTGAAAGCAGAATCCATGGCATGTGTCTGAGTAAAGAATTCTTGCTCAAGAAGATGTTTTGATATTTTTTTAGCAGTAGTTATATCATTTAACCTGTGCAGGAGGAAAAAATAGGCTTGCTATCTAGATGCCATGAGAGGTGTTTGTACTCTTATTACTATAAAACAGAGTTCTCATGCAAAGCTTTTTGTCTCAGAGGGTTTTACTTCTATGTACTTCTGTGTCTCTATCCAAAAGGTCTGAGCATCATCCAATAAGGAATGAGATACATGTCTTTTCTGGCTGCTAGAATAACAGTGTTACCAAATCACAGACTGTACAGTCCACTTGGAAAAACAGTAGTACTGCCTAAGCAGGTCAAAGTAGGCATGGCTTTATCAAAACCACACAATTTACACTGACTGAAGGCTGACCTGCCATCAGCAGAGTAGTGCAGCTTACACTGACTTAGGAAGGAAGAGAAACAAAAGTTCTCCCTCGTGATCAGAAATTGTACACTGGAATTGTAAGAGAATGTGACCACATTAAGCTGTGGTCAGCATGGCTTGAATTATAATGTGGACAGTACCTAATTTAGGAAAGACACGGGAGAAGCTGAATGTAAATGCACGTATGGGAATGTAAACGACTGTCAGTAGTATCACTTTCACTTTGTTATTAAAAGTAATCCCAGAGCTTTGGAAGCAAACAGGCACCAGAGTAATGAACTGGGCAGAGTCCATCTCGATTTAACTCTTAGTGAATGTTAAATTTGATAGAGATAGCCTGGTGGAACTGGGAAGAAATCTTTTCATCTTGCCAACAGAGGCTGCTCCAGCTGAGTTCTGTTTTTAAGAAAGTCACTCAGGTTTTATGTCAAACCAGTTCCTAGACAAAGCCAATTTCTTCCTTATGAGAACTTCTAGTTTTGTCACTGGTAGAAAAGCTGCAAAGTGTTCACAGAACAAGTTTTAGGTGAGAGTCACTGGCTGTTTGATGTCACTGTTATTTGCTAGAGAGCAGGAGGTTTTGACAATTGCATATTTTCACCATCATGGTATGGTACACTGAATATTTTTCTGCCCAATGAAAAGTTGCCCAAAACATTTGATCAGCAGTACCTCATTACCTAATTACCTCATTACCTAAACTGAGGTAGGGGAATCAAGCCCATGGTGCTATGTAGAAAGGAGGTGGACAATCCTACCTACACACTAAACATCTGCCACAGAGGAGGTGTGTCCAGAGTAAAGCGCTACCAGTCCAGACTCAGACCTCTGAGCAATCTGCATTCACTGCAGAGACGTGATCCAGACAAAACTGATGGTCGAGTGATGGAAAAGGTAGGTTTTATACCACAGCATCACCTGCACTTGCTGTGGATTTTTTCCAGTGCAAAGACTTGACCACATTTGTTTCTACAAATGTTTTTTTTTTTTTTTTTCCCTTAATAAATAAATAAATAAATAAATAAATAAATAAATAAATAAATAACTTAGGACCTAGGCCTCTTAGCAAAATGAGCTGCTATGACTGTGTCATTTTTAGACGGTGTCAGTAGGTGTACAGGTTGGCCTTGTTACTGCTTCTGAAATCAGCGAGGGCTCCTTTTGTTGAAGCTTTTAATAGACCTTGGGATTGGAACAGTGCCAAGATGGTCACAAGATCGCATGACTCATAGGGCTACTGAGATTAAAAAGTGTTTTAAAAGTTTAAAACAATAAAAATAGCTTTACTGTGTCATTTTTAATAGATACAAATATGTAGTACATTATTCAGACCCAGAAAATCCTTTCAGTAATGAACAAAGATCACCATAATAGCTGCCATTTCTGAAATGTTTGAGAAGTAAGTTCAAGGTCGTATTTAAATGCAAACATGTTACACATAGTAATTATCATGAGTTTGTTATATTTACTGGTGCAAAGTATTCAGAGAGTCATGCATCAAGTAAACTAATGGTCTATTATTAAGCAAAGTTTAACATCAAGCAATGTGCTAAGAATTTTAAAACATTTTTTAATGTCAGACAGAAATTGTAATGAGAAAACTATTTTGATTATGAAAGTTTTACGAAAGGGGAAAAGAGGGGAGAGGGAAAGGAGAGTAGAGAGAAATGTTTAAAAAGAACACCGAAAAAACCCCAACCCCTTTCTCAAAGCAGAGCGTTTAGATCCAATTTGGTAACTAACAGAATGGGAACTACAGAAGTGATTCAAATCTGATAATGCATGTTCATCTCTTTAACTTCCCAAGCCAGGTGAAACTCCCTCTCCATTTCCATGTCTATATATTTTGATGCAGCATCAGATTGCAGATTGGAACTGTGCAGCTGAAAGCTTGCGTGGCTTTTCCGGGAGCTCCTATGAGTAATGCATAGGTCTCATCTCCTGACACAGGATACCTGAGCTGGAGGCAGTTTCAGTATTAATCAGCCTGTTGTTGCTATGGGCTACAATCTACTAACAAAAACCTAGGGCTCCTCATTGATTCACTGTCGCCAGTGCTGTTATTTAACAGGGTTTTAATTTAACCAATGTAATTGCCTCCAAGACTTTTTTCAGGCACTTTTTTTTTTTTTTAACAGAAGCTATTTATAGATCCCATGGTCTGTTTCTACTGCTTGATTCATATTTGCACTGTGATAAAATTTGGCTTGCCTTTTCTTTTAAAATCCCTGACAAAACATTACTGTTTTCTTAGTGGGAACAAATCCTGGACATTTGCTGGACACATTAATGTCTGTACTGGGGGCAGGCAGACCGGCAATCAAATAAATGAGGGTTGGGTTCAAGACTACATTTGTTCAAGTCACATTGATTTCAGTGTTTTGCAGTGTGGACATACAACACAGAACTTATGGAGAAAACCAACTTAAGTGCTAAGCCAAATTCACATTGCTGTGGTTACTAAAAAAGAAGGGCAGTGGATAGGATTCAAAACTGAAGAGTTAGGAGAATTATTTATTTGGGTCAACAAATGGAGCTCCGTAGTGAAATGCAAATCCAGCAGCAGGCTTCAGCAGACTCCATCAATTAATTAGACAAAATGTTAGTTTCTAATAAATATCTTTGAAATGTGTGATTCAGCAAAACATTTCACCACTACTTAAATATTTTTCTTGGCCAGGAACAGGAAGCAAAGAGATATCCTCTAACAATCATAGAAAATGCTTCTAGTTTGTAAATAAAGGGAGAAACAGATTTGCCACCCAAGAGATGAAACTGATACTTTTATAGCCAATTCGTGCCCATTTTGTGAAAGGATTTATTTCTGGATCAGTATCACCTTCATTATTTCCAAAGCCATGGGAATGACTATTGCAGTCACTGCAACAGCAACTGCCTTTTTCCTGTGACAGTTTTCACTGGCAGATCTCAATGTACTTTACAAAAGAAGTCAAGATCATTAACCCCATCTTACAAATAGTATATGTAAGGCACAAACAGATAGTGAAGGGACAAAATCTCTCCTGAGGTCAAACAAGGACTCAGACACAAGTATGCAGTCCCAAAGCAGGGATCAGCTGTGGAAGTCCCTAAGCAAATGCCTCTACTTGTCCTATTTGTCTGCTATGGATGTCTGTTGGTTTTGGGTTTTTTTTTGTTTGTTTGTTTGTTTTGTTTTTGTTGTTGTTCGTTCGTTTGTTTTTAAGAAAACTTCTGCACACAAATGTGAGACTAATACAGAACCATTCACGGTCTGGCAGGATCCACAAAGTCTACAAAGTCTCATTGTTGCCTATTTCCCCCTCCCCAAAAGCAACATTATTCATGATGCAACAAATTTTAATAATCCCAGAATCATGTCTATTTATAAGCATTTCCTTCTGCAAAGCCACTCACAAGCACAGTGGCATAAATTTCATTTAAAAACAAAGCATTCACATCAGTGGTCACAGCTGCAATTTACTTGGAGGTGTTGGGAAGAGCTTTTTTAGAGCTGCAGTTCCTGGTGCCATGGAAAAAGAACTGGGTCTCCACTTTATTAAACAACAGCAACAAATGCCAGCATAGTATACTAATATGAGAAATGAAACTGGAAAATGTGAATTCAGGAGGCCTGATAATCTGTATGAATTAAGATAATAGAATACATGCGAACTTTTACTTATTTACTTATTTACTTTACTTTCTTTGGGTCCTCTTGTTTCAGGAAACCTTGCTTATCATTTCTGATGACTCAAGTCTAGTGATGCCATAGATCCATGAGATCAGGTTTTTCTCTAGACTTCTTTTTTTCTCATGGGTTACTCATGGAGGATCACGGAGGGCAATAGATCTGGTAGGTAAAAATATGCTAGGGAAAGATTTATTGGGGAAAACACAATTGGAGTTTGATTATCCACAGAACTTTTATTAGCATATTTTTGGATTTCTACACCTAACTCAGGTAATAAACCTACCAAACATCTCCAATAGAACTAGGGGTGAGGGAAGAAGCTGGAGTACAAGGGAATGCATTAATTCGTGCACATCATAGTTTTGAACGGTGAGTCACAGCTTTGTCAGAGGCAGAAGGTGGAAGTATAAGTGGGGATACAATTACTTTGAAAACCAGTGGTTGTAGTATAAATCCTTAAATATGTGCCATGTCTCTGAAAAGCTGTTTCTCTAATCCCTTGTGCACTCATCAATGCAATGCACTCGTCAGAGGAGATAGATGGATAGCTTAATTCACTTTGCAAATCTACGGAAGCAACACTTTAATGCTTTGGCAAAAACTGTCTCTGACATTGAAAATTAGTAAAGAAAAGAAGTGGTGAAAATGTCAGGAGCAGGAGTACTTCATTTTTCTCTTGTTTAAAATGTCATCTGTTATCTGCAATCAATGCAAAGAGACAAATTCCCACACCATAATGATTTACAGTATGTTTATAGGCACAGACAGAAGTAATCATAGGGTTAGGAGAACATCTCTTGGTGAATTCCTCAAGTGTCAAAAGTGCTTAGTTCTGCATTTTCCTCTTCCTAAGAATGTGGGGGAGATAGGCACACATATCTCTGTGATTTCTGTATTTCCAATACAGAAACCCATAAAATCTACAGGCTATCTGGCTTCAGCTACGTATAAACATATCCTCTGACTAGAATTCTATGACTTTAAAAAAATGTTGCCATTGCCACTAAAAATAAAATAAAATAAAAAGCGGGCAATAAATATTTTTCACTCTTTCCATATCTAAACAAATGAATATGAAAGGAAATACATTCATGGTCTTGGTGCTAGATGTAATGTTTTAAACTTTCCATTGTTTTGAATTTCCTGTTTCAGATCCTGAAAGTAAAACTTCTATGACTGATTTTTGTCCTTTCCCAGCAAGTATTCATTGTCCAAGTCTTTTAAATGGTATTGAGATGAATAAGTCCCCACTTACTCATTTCCTTTGTGTCTACCAGAATTTGGGATACAGTGGTATACAATGACTTCTCTGCCTCCAGAATTCCTGTTCAATATTCCTTAGCAACAGAACTCTGAATTTTTTCCACTTTTGGTGGCCATGCAACTCCACTGTCATTGCCTACTCTTTTCCAACCAAAAATCTGTGTGAAGCAGGGAAGTGTTGCAACTCAAGGGTATTGGTGGTAAATTAAAATAAACACAGGTCATCATATAGTACTTCTGAGATTTTTTTATTCTGGAGTCCCGAACATACAGATAGAGCACAAAATGAGTGCCAGGCTTTGCATGCCTTGGACCACTGCGCAAATAATCTTTTTTTGCCCTTCCTCTCAATAAGTGAATGATGATTTTTAATAAATGAAATGATTCCTGCGTCTTGCAGCCACTCCCTCTCACATTAGCACAGTGATTCTCAGGAGTTACTCACACCATCCACGCAGCTGCTGTAAATGCTCCAACATCCTACAGAGGGGAGGGAGGCCGTGTTTGGTGCTCAAAATAAGAGCTGCTCAAAAATTTTTGCGTGAAGATTTTTTTGTTTGTTTGTTTAAATAAAGATGTTCTTACAAGTGCTATTTCTTGCAGAAGACATTCACCTTTAGTTATTTTAGTGAAAAAGGCTGAAGAAAAAAAAAATCATTTTTTCTTCTTATACCTTCTAGAACAGTTCCTGAAAACAAATCAGTTACAAAACTTAAGTCCAAATTGTGCACACCTAAAAATACTTCTAGCAATATCTCCCTCCAGCAAGCTCTTCTGTGATATGAGCATTTATGCAGCACCTGAAGTGTACTGCAGGGACCTGTCCCTCCTCTGGCGGCCACTCTTGCACTCTGCACATCTGCTTGGGATCCACCTCAGAGCCAACTCCTGCCCAGCAGTTACCAGATAATGATCTATTCCACATTATCATTTTTCACCCAAAGCCTGGTATACTGTGAGTGTTACATACTCTACGTCAGAGCATGGATTTAATTATTCAGGTATGTCTATTTTACACATCCAGCAATTGCCTCCAAAATAAAACATATGCTTTTGTCCTTGTCCTTTCTTCCTCAGTGCTCACTTGACATCTCAGTGTTTATCTATTCCTGGTTTATAACTTGCCTGCAAGGTGACCTTGAAAAAGTCTCTTCATTTGTCCATATTTGTATACTGTTTCTTCTGTTTCTATCCTCAAACACTCCAGAACAAACATTAACCAGGAAAGGCACAAGGTGATTTTTATCTGTCTGTTAAAATTGTAGTAGTAAAATTATACATTAATTTTATTAGGGAAAAATAATATAAGCAATAAGCAGTAAATAAGTGGCATGGCCTGAGTTATAAATGGTGAGGTCCTGCCCTCTGCTTATTTTACTACTCCAGGCTGCTTTTGAATAGATTCTCAATTATTCTCCAAAAATAGACTATACAAACACAATGTACAAATCTTAGGGTAAAAATGAAGAGCATATACTGATGCAATATAAAAATAAGGATATCTTCACAACTATAAATAGTATCTCAAATGTCTATGCACTTTATTCAGCATATAAACACTAATAAAATCTACCTTAATTATTTTTCTATGGAAATACAAAAGTTACTCTGGAAGTAATGGCCCACAACTTCAGAGGTGAGTGTTGGTGGTATGCCTGTAGAGGATGTACCTTCCCAGCAATATTCCATTACATTTTGTCATTGTGTAACAGATGGCAGAAGACGAGCAATCTGACACAATAGCATCTGATATGGAAGTGTGTATGAAGCAAAGGTGTGGAACTGAAGTCCTACATGCAGGAAGAATTGCACCCATTGACACTCACTGATACTTGCTGAACATTTACTGTGGTGGGTGGGTGCATTTCAGTAGTGATGACAGCAACATGAAAGACAATACATGCTCTAGATGGCCATGCACAGCTGTCACATAACAAAATGAAGAGGTCTCAATCAGCTCATCTGCACAAATTGGCGGATTACAACCAGGGAATTGCATACAGAGTTGAATATTGGCTTCAACACACTGGAAATGATGGTGGCAACATTGGAGTATCACAAAGTTTGCACCAGATGGGTACCAGGAAAGCTCACAGAGGAGAAGAAAGAACACTGTATGCAAGTTTTTCAGGATCTATTGAATCAATACAAGGCTGAAGGTGGCAGTTTCCTGAATTGCATCAAGTGGTATAACCACTTAGAGCAGAAATCAAAACAGCAGTCCATGCAGTTGCAAGATGTCAATTCCCCATCAAATAAAGATTTCAAGAGAGACATTGGTGGGTAAAATGATGTGTGCTGTCTTTTGGAATAAAGGAGAGATGATCCTTCTGGATTTTCTGGAAACTGGACAAACCATCAACTCAGACTGCTACACCACATTGCTGACTAATCTGAAAGTTCAGATCTCCAGAGTCAGGCCGGAGAAGACAACCTTTCTCTTGCAACATGATAAGGTCAGGTCCCATACCAATTTGAAGATAGTGAAGCACATTGCCAATCTTGGCTGGATTGTCCTACTGCACTCACTGCATTGTCCAGATTTGACGCTTTCTGACTTTCATCTGTCATTTTCCTAGCAATGGCACTATCATAGCAGCTGTGAAACAGTGGGTCACTTCCAGTGGGTGCAGATTTTGACAAGCATGGCAGCAGGATCTTGTTCATCACTGGTGAAAATGTATAGCTGATGGTAATGAATGTGCTGAAAAATAGCATTTTGTAGCTGATAATCTGCTCTATCAAGTAGTGTTGTTGTGCTCTTTGTGTCTGGCGTAGTTTCCAAGTAAATCAACAAGAAGCATTACTTTTGGAACAACATATGTAGTTATGTATCTAGAAATTCTTAGTTAATGACATTTTGGAAAAAAAAACAAAAAAAAAACTGAAGTGAGGGATCATTTTCATTCTGTTACAGTAAGAGCTTCAGGCTTTCAAATGGATAAACACTTTGCAATTTGAGCTGTGTGAGTCATGTTTAACAAGGTAGAAGTGTGCAGAGAATTAGTGTCTATAATGCTTGGGTTTCCGTAGCCTCACTGAACTAACTTAAGAAAGACGAAGAAGTCATGAAATGCCAAGATTCAAAATACAACGTGTTCCTTTCTGTCCAAGGATTGAAATCACTCTTGAAATCATCGCATGGAGAAGGCTGCCATGGAAAAGAGGAGCCTTTCACTCACAGTACAAATGGGGCACTAGAGTCTTTCACAGGGATAAGGGACCAGGATTAGGCCCTGGGACAGTTCTGCAATCAGACTGAAGGCTGAACCTGAAAATCATTGCATCTGTGAGCCACACTTACGTACAGATTTCTCTGAAGGCAACAGTTGGTATGAAAGAAAATGAAATTAAAGAGATTACTTATCTGCGTAAAACCCACATCCAAGTGGAGGAAAGAAAGAGCTCTGCGTGTAAGAGAGAAGCAGTCCCATCCAACCATTCCTGCCTCTTACAGAATCAAGCTTCATGTTTAGCTTTACCTCTTTGTTCCCTGCATTTCATCCTTGATCCTGAGCTTTCCTCAACTCCTATTTCTCTTCTATTAATCTGTCACTGAAACGTTCTGTGACTGTCACCTTTGTTTAAATTCTCATGTATATCACTCTTCTCTGACCTTGACTTCTGCAGTTCCTTTTTCTGTGATGTTCCCAAACTCCACCATGCAGCGCCTGTACAATTAAGCTGCCTTACTTCCAGAACATCCAGAAAGCTCAACTTTTTCTACTCTCAAATAATTCTACATATCTCTGTATCAAATCCAATTTACCTGTCCCACTACAAATCTATTGCCCAGTTTGGAATTTCCACCTATTTATTGTGACCCATTCCTTTCTTATTGATTTATTTCTTTTTTTAAAAAAATGAGAAGTCACTATTGTTTAGAAAATTCAGTTCCATTTGGAATGGCTTTTCTGTCTACTGCCATGTCACTTAAATTTTAGCCAATTTTTTATCTCTTATTTATTTATTTGTTTGTTTGTTTGTTTGTTTGTTTGAAGTCAGGGAGGTTGTATCCATCTGCTATTATTTTGGCCCAGAAATGCCTCTGAGCCAGAAAACAAAAAAACAAAACAAAACAAAAAAACACAAAACAAACATCATATTTTAATTCTTGGGTTTTTTGTTTTATGTTGTTTTTCTGCAATTCTGAGTTTATTATATATATACAAATACATATAAAGTGGTTTATTCTATCATGTGCTTTAAAAAAGACACATATGAAATTGTTGATATAAATTGAAATTGCTCTGCATCTCTATTTCTGGAAGTCCTTGTGTTATCTTTGGCTATATGATATATCTTAATCACAGATTCATGGCTGAATACTAAATATTTGTACATGTAAGCCCCAAAGACAACTAAATTTCTTTTTTTCCTTTTAACTAGGAATGCTATTAATTAATGCATACCTAAATGATTAAAACCATTTTTCAAATAATGAACAATACATAGGCAGACGAGTTAATTGATTGATTGGTGTATGAGCAGGGTCCTAATGGATTAGTATTTGCATGTTAACATAGATCCAATCTCTCTTAATGAGCTGCTTGCCACATTTTGTCTTCTTTGAAACAGCAGTGTGCATGATTAAACAAATAAACCCACTGGACTGCTCCCTCTCGAGGGACAAAAAGACAAATTTTAAATAGCCTCTCTCCAGCACTGATTTATAGAAACACTTTGTGCAGCAGTGTACAGATCCCTGTGTATCCTGGTGCACAGGGCCAATCGCACTGTATTGCAGGTTCCTTCTGAAAAGGGACATCCTGCAAATTCTAGAATTTACAGCCACTGCTTGTAAGATGCTTATAAGGTGACTTTTCCTGCAGTGATCTGGAATTTGCCTCAGCTGGTTTTACTGCACAAGACAGTGGGATGTCACTGACCATCTCCATCAGTGGCCTTTCTGCTGCCATCAGCAGCAGGGCTGTGCATGACTGTCTGACATAGCCTTCCTCAAGGAGCAGACCTGAATCATTTCAGGTAAGTAGAAAGTAATTTTTAATCACTGGGCTCACTGAAAAGGATTTCAAATCTAGCATCCTCAGTATGCAAGGGCTAGGTATGGGCAGTGCCATGAAGACAAAAGCATTTGATGCATTTCCCAACAGTAGCGTGTCCACTCTAACAGGGAGAATCTATTTTCCTCTCCAAAGTGAGGTTGGTTCCTGCTTATTCAAGCATAACTAGAAAACAAAACATTTTCACGTTTTGGAGTATGAAAAGCTACTGTTGCTGTCACGAGGTAGAGCTGTGTGAATTTGGTTGTAGTATCATGCAACACTGCAGGCAAAAACAATCTCCTTAACACCAGACACACAGCAGTAACCAGGACTTCTCGTAGCTAAGTTAACTGGCAGTCCAACGGGCTTCTGAGAGCCGACTCAATATCACAGTATGGAACTACACTGCTGCACCATATACCAAATGCTCTTAAGCCAGCTCAGAGATCTATAACACACTGTTGGTCTGAGCTGTGTAGACATGCCCTTTGAGTTCTTGGCCCATGGCCTTCATTAGAGACAACTGGCATAGATGTATTTCAGCCGCTTCCCTGTTTACACATGATGATGATCTGTGTTTTGGCCATGGAGCACAGCTCTGCCTTCTGCTCAGCTGGCTGGCCGTGAAGGCAGCCATTGCTGGGTTTTGAACTTGGCATTCAGGGTCAGGCAGAGCGACACTTCAAAGCTGCCAGGCTGTCTGAGGTTTCTAGGAAACCCATGTGACCTTCTGCTACCTGACACTTCCTTGCATTGTTTTACTAACCTCCCACAGCTTCTGAGGTCAACATTTGCTGTGGATGCATGGAAAGACTCATGCAGGCCTTAAGCCAACAGGTGCATTATCAGCAAAAGGCAGTCTGAGCACCCAAGTGCTGGGGGAAGCAGTGAGGAGCCAGCAGCTCTGGTGTGATGCAGTCTTCAGGGTGAACTGCCTTATGATGAACTAGCTGCAGATTTTGAACGACTTCTGTATTCAGCCATGAGGAAATTGTGCTGCTGCTTCAATTGATGTGGTTCATTAGATAAGAAAGGTATTCTCATCTAAGGCATATTGTTTAAAGCATCTTTTAGAAAATGTCATCATTTGTGTACCCTACACCAAATGCATTTTAGTCTCTCTTTGAACAATACAGGTAAGTAATTCATATAGGTATTTTTTTTACTCAAATATATTGTTTCAAATTTGTTGTCCTAACCTTAGCATTTAGGCATTATTTGCTTATTTATCTTAATACAGAACCTTTTCTTTCCTGTACAGAGGCTTAATTTTAGACTCCATCAGCCTCTCCTAATCATTTCAATTCTACAAGAAATGGGAATAAAAATCTCAGGAAAAAAAAAAATTCTAATAATGTTTGTAATACAAACTATAATTACAAGACTCACACTCATGATTAATGGAAACCATCAAGAAATTTTAGAAATGCAAGCTAAAGCATTTTGTTACTGTAATAGCGTCTGTAAATATCTGTCACATTTTCATGGAAAAAGTATTCCAGGCATGTGCAGTTTTCTAACTATCACCTGTCTATTTGAGCATGATAAATACAACAAAAAGAAACCATACAAAAGCATTGATTGATATGAGTTTTCCATTGACTTCTATCAAACAAGAAACAAACTCAGTGCAGGGGCTTAGAGATTGTGTTTCTTCCTGGATCTTCCCCTCCCTCAGCCTCCCCCATGCCTACATTACATCTGTGTACAGTCAGGTCTTTAGTGGGGAGAGTAGAAATTTTTATTTTTTTTTCCTACACTGTGTTATCTCAATATCCTTTGCTCATGCCAAGTCACAGCTTAGGAGTGCCAGATGCTTTTCTCTATGTCCATCTCACAAAGGTTATGTTTTTCAGTTCCAAGTGGAAAGACATATCCTTCCCAAACAATTGAAGAGATTTTTATCTGAACACAAACAAACATAAGCCATCCATAGAGAACATGGAAAATGTTTTTCTCCAGATCTGAAGTTCCTCCAAACAA
This sequence comes from Tympanuchus pallidicinctus, assembly GCF_026119805.1. Lineage (NCBI taxonomy): Eukaryota > Metazoa > Chordata > Aves > Galliformes > Phasianidae > Tympanuchus > Tympanuchus pallidicinctus. Next base: position 70,707,465 of record NW_026294747.1, on the reverse strand, counting down.
CTGGAGACTGAAGGGCCATTCTTCAATGCCCACTTCTGGAGCTAAGTTCAGATGGTGGGAAAGCACATCTGGTGACTGCAAGGAGTGCATGGCAGCAGAATACAGCCCATTCTTCTGTTTCTGCTAGTACTGGGACAGGTAATATTGAGAAGGGATGAAAAGCCATGAGAATGCCCTCCTACCACTACCTATCCATCCCAAAAGTTCCCAGATGAGCCGAATCTAAGGGAAGAGCTGAGGTCAGTTGTAGGTGTAGGTATTTGCAAGTTTGGAGCTGTTGGTGGGAAGGGAGAGAGTCATGCATGTTAATGGAAATCAGCTGTTCAACTTCACTAAAGTAAATAGCCCAGACTCAGAGCATCACCTTACCCAGGTGCCTGATGATATTCCTTTCCACTCTCAAACTCTTCTTCAAACCAAGTTTAAATCTTTCTGGTACTACCCTCAACTCACAACTTAATCCCTTGCCTCTCTATTTGTGAAATCTTATTTTTTATAATGTCATTTTCCTTCTCTTAGCCCTTTTTATTACACAAAAAAGACCACAGATCTGCCTTGGATCACTGTTCTCAGATACGTTTCTGTGTTGTTTCCTCACAGACATTTAAATGATGCTACTCCCTGCTGTGTGGTCCATTAGACACAAGAAGGGTATGTGCAGTTTTGCCAGTGTGACTTTTCTCCAGTGGCAATTAGATTTTAATTGCATTCTGTATATAAAGAGATTCAGTAACACAAACTATGTAGCCATAAACAAGCAAGGTTTAGCTAAATTTAATTTTATATTCACTCTAAGGTACTCCAGACCAGAATAGACTAAATGCTTAGGAAACCTCTGATAAACAAGTTCAATGCAAGTGTACAAGTTTATATCTTATCCTCTAATTAGAAATCTAATTTCACAGCCAGGTCCTTGGGTCGTAGTGTGTACCATTTCTTTTCTGTGAAGTGTCCAGAACTTTTGCTGTAGGTGGAGTGCCTAAACCTTCTGAGTAACAAACTGCTTCTCCAGTGTGTTCACTGAGAAGATAGGCTTGTAGACAGCACAACCATATAATGTCCCATCGCAGCCCTGTAGATAGGAAACATGAAGTATTAAATGAGAGTAAGAAGCTGCCAAAACAATTGTCATCAAATAATTAGTTCTTGCAGGGAAGACTTACAGCTGCGTAACTGCAGTGATTTATATAGTGATACGCTAACTGAAATGCTCTAGCAATGTATCCTTCAGTCTGACAGCCTTTATTTTAGAGGGGATATTTTGCTGTCATTTTATGTACCACATATGTACCTTTATGTACCACAGGCTATTCTATCTGACTGATATCCTCTGGGTTGTGGCCTTATCATGCTGTCAACTCCTAAGACAGGGACATTTCACAATGCTCGTAGTTTCAAAACTCTGCTTTTTTAGGAGAAACAATGAGAACAAACTGAATAAGAGAAGCTGGCACTTTGGTCCTCTGATGATGACCATAATCTATTCTATACATAAGGAACAATTAGACAATATAGGTTATTTCCCACTATATTTTCTGCCCAGTAAAATATAATATAAGCCATAAAAAAAAATATGTCAAAGACAGAACTGTTTCGCAAAAGTAAGAGTCAGAATGGTCTTTTATAAAGCTGAGTGCAGCTTCAAATGTAAACACTGTTTACTTTGGGATGCGAATGCTCATAGAAGTGAAAGGTGTGATTTAGCTCCCGTGGATCTATGGAGCTTTCTATGACTGGTGGTGCTCTCTGGGGTAATTTATAAACTAATATTCCCTGCTGTGAGAACTATGGCAGGCTTGAGGAGAGAATAGCTCCAATTTTCATTCTAACACGGCTGGCTCACATCCAGAAACTGCAGAAGGAATTTGACACAAAAATGAGATTAAAGGGAAATTCTTGCCTGCACAGTGTTAGTGGCACTTTGCAAAAAACAAAACAAAACAAAACAAAAAAAACAAAAACAAAAACAAAAACAAACAAACAAACAAACAAAACAAAACAAAAAGCAAACAAACAACAACAACAACAACAAAAAGCCCCATGATCAGAGATGTATAAAGGTACCATATAGTTGATAAGTAAAATTACATGTAATAGCAAGGTTGAATTGTTCAGATTGCAGCCACAAAGAATTTGTATGGTGTACCAAAAAAAAAAAACAACACACACACAAAAAAAGGATAATAAAATGATACGAATGAGAAGAACAGCTTGTTAAACCACAGCACTAAGTGGATCCTGAAAGCAATGTGGATTCTCTTCTTAAATATTGGATTTTTTTTTTATCTAGGTCAAAGGTTTCACAAGCTGCATGAATCAACAGATATAGCTGGGCTAAAGCTGTATACTGAAGCTCTTTGGAACTTCTAAAAATAGAAAACTGTTTAAACAAGATACAGTAGCGTTACTGGCTGCCTAGACACCATTCTATTCTAATAAGCGTCAGGGATGCTTTGGGGCATATCAAAAATAAATGGCACTAAGTAGGTAGGAAGCCAAGCTTCTGTGACTTCCAGTAGAACTGCAATGCAAATAAACTCCAGTGAAGTCTTTCTCAATCTCTCCAGGGTTATCTGTGCACCATTGTTTCCAGTCAACCATTTATAAACTCAGATTTGCTCATTATCCTTGTCTCGACAATAGGCTCCAGTTGCTAATGCTTTATGCAATGTCAAACTTCAACAAGTGATAAACTAACTAAACTTACCCATTTCAGCTTCTCAAAAGAAATGCAGTAGGTTTTCTTTGAAAGGTTTAATTTTCTTCTATTGGTTTTATCTGTGCGTGGTTCCATTGACTTCAATGGAGTTGAATACCATTTACTCTAGTGTATGTGAGGAAAGCAAATTAGAACCAAGGGATTTAAACTGCAGACTAAATAAATAAATAAATAAATAACCTCCCAAAATCCTGATCAGGTTGGATTTCAAAACAAATCTTCATGAATGAGGGAAAAAGAAATTACGTCAGGTACTTCTGCTGTCTTCCACACTTCAAGTCTAGTCCTTTGCTTCACAGTGGAAAGAAAAATCTTTTCAAAAAAAATTTACTGTTTCCAACATGATAAATATATTGAGCCATATATATGTAATAGTTATAATTCCATATGACTTAATAGAATTTTCATATTATTTAAATTCTTTGCAATTTTTTTTAATTCTCAATTTCTTTACAGAATGTGCGATAGAGTAATTGTATCTACATTACAGTAACCACATGAAATGCTTAATTTATATATAGATGCACGTGAAAGAGATTTTACACATTAATGCATTAAAAATAATAGAGAAGACATAAATTCAAGAGGAAATCTTTCAGTAAAATTGAAGAGAGAGAAATTCAGAACCTCTTGTAAGATCACAATAGCATTGATTTGTTTTTATCCGGGAGGCTGTGACTTGGCAGCACTATAGAGAACAGTTAAATACACGGACAGAGATTCTTTGAGGAACATTTTGTTTCTAGTTATGTACATGAAAGATATTTTATGAGAAGAAAGTTGCTGTAGTCACAGCCTAGCAAACAAAACTTACTAATTAACTACAGTCTGCACCACTTGCACTTAGCTACGTGCACTGGCTGACAACACAGCATTCAGTGCTGGTTTGCAAACAGATTTCAATATTCAGTGCACAGCTTCTGGGAAAGAGGCCATCTTTCTTCATGCTGTAGTTTAGGGATGTAACATTTATTAGTGACTTATGTTTATTTCTGCTGTCTTTGTGATGACAGGAGAGTTAGCAGCATTTTGAGTTCTCTAAATATATGTATAGGAATGTGGAAGGGAAAGGACTAACAGGAGGGAGGCAGCAGGGGAGGAATGTGAAGTGATGCCTGTGCAATGTTGGTTAGCAGTACAGCTGTCTGGAAAAACAAACTCTATTTTTTGTGGAAAATGCAAAGGTTTTATAATCTTTTTATGCTCTATATTGGAATGAAAATGAACTCTATTGATAGAGTTCACCAAAATTAATAGAAGAAAAGTTTATCACTTTCTTAATATTTAATAACGAACCTCAATCTCTCATTTTTATTTCTCCCTCCTTTTCCCACTTTGACTTTCTCCTTCTGCAAGGCTCAACACCTTGAGCATCTACTGATCCAGCTCACCTTCTCTGCCACCTCTCCAGAATTCCTTCATTCCAGAATAAATTGTACCTTTACTTTTTAAAGCTTTATTTATGTATGTATTCATTTATTTACCTATTGATCCCTTAGCCTGAGGAAGAGATGCATTTAATTTGAGTGGGAAATGGTGAAAGCTTTTGTCAGCCTGTTTATCATGAACTTTCAGAGATAACAGGTATTAGCCTAATGCTGCATTCTACATCAAGAGTTCATGTACAGAATGGTGATTCCTCACAAAAATAAATTCTTTATTTTTTTTTCTTCTAAAACATTCCTCCTCAAGCAATTTCCTGATTAATCCTTATAACACTTAGAAAAGCAACTTGAACTTGATAGAAAGCAACAAACCCTTATATGGGAAAATGCTTTATGGGAAAGCAAATAAAAGAAAGAATAAACCTAAGTTAGAAAGAGTAAAGCTGAAGTACACACACTTCTTTAGAAATATGACCTTATTTTTAGATGAATAACATTCATCCCAAGGGATTGCCATAGGTTAAATCTCTCGACAGTGAACAGAAATAATTTATAGACTTATAGTAGTGCATTTACTAGTTATGATCAAGTTTTTGGAAATTTTCCACATTCGACCTAAAGTCATCAAGTTGCAGCTTCAACTTCATGAAATTCATTGTGATTCCTCTTTATGTGTATACCCTCTCCTGCACGCATGCTCCAGCTGTTTTATAGTAGCCATGACTGAATTCATATATTCTAATAAAACTTGTGGAGTATGCTATGATGCTACAATCTTCTTCTAGTGATAAATGAAGTGATGCTTGCAGTGTATAAACTTCAAGATGATATGCTATGTCTCTGTAAATGTTAGGTGTCGTTATATGTTCTTCTAGGCCACGAAGAGAATTTCTGCTTTTGAATCTCCAATATAATTTGACTCTAATTTCCTCTACAGAGAGATTAAACCAGAGGAACCCCCTATCTCCACCTCCTAACACCTTTCAGAAATATTTGATGTATGAGTTAATTTATTCTATCTCATAATTAGTCATTTTCTCTCACATTGTAAAAATGTACGATGTCACTTACATTGCCCGTGTTCATTTTCCCATCAATATAGTAAGTGACATTTCCTATAATTAAGTAGAAATATTACATTAAACAATTAAGATGTACATATAATAAAAGAGAGAAGTGAAACAGAACCTATTTGCTGTGAGCATACCAGTGCTTACCAAAATTTTAACCTCTGTAATTCACATTTGAAATTGCACAATGAGGAAAACAAATACACACAAATGGCACTGTTGATAATCTGGGAATTTTGTCTGCCCATCTTGAATCACCTCTAAAAGACCCCATAATTTTGCGTAATTAGCATAAATACAGCCAGACAACATTATTATGTATGCTGTCCCTGCACTTACAGCACAAGAAGAATTGTGTTACTTCTGCCCTGTGTCACTGTCATCATGATTTCAGCAAGGTCATCATATTTCCATGTTGTACTTAAAATGATGGTAATAAAGATGAAAGACACCCAGAATGTAGAAGACCTGACCCACTCTAGGAAGATCCTTGATTTGAAAGTACCATACAAATTTTAATCTTGAAAAAGAAAATTGTACAATCTGTGAAAAGTCATGAAAAGTCAAAGGGTGGTTAAAGGGTCACTGAAACTGAAAAATTCTGTAATGAAAAGAAGTAGCCATCAGGGGATTTGTTATGATCGATTAATGAATTAACTAAAGATTAGATACCTTTCTTGCCTTTTTTTTTGCTTTATCATTTTTTTAACAAAAATTGAAGAATTTTCTCAGTCTATTGAGCAAATAATTGCTAGTTGAAGGCTACTGATACTATATATTAAATGTCAAATTCATGCTTGTTAAAGGATATTAGACAGATACATAAAAGTACTGTTGCTGTCGTGCTTGGTTAGATCTACATAAGAAAAGACTTTGGCTCTTTCTAACCACTTCTATGGAAAGTGGTCTTCACCAGATAGCTGAGGAGAAGGTAGAACAGCCTTCTATCAAGTAGATGTGATGTAAACTGCCCCTTTGCAGATAACATCTGCTTTTGAATGGCAGCATTAGAGCAGAAGGCTTAATAGTTATTTCAATAAGCGTTATTACATTGCTTGTTTACCATTTGCTGCTACTCTAGGTACCACAGTTATATATGGAAATATTCCATCTCACTTGGATTTCTCCTTGTGTAATTGGTCTCATTTCCCCTGAGAATGATTTCTACCACCTAATTATACATTGCAGAAAAAAATTCCTTCTAATAGCTTCCAGATTGCCTTTCATTTTCCTTTTTGTTATACTACTTATCAGAGAAAAGGGACATTCTCATTCTAAAATTTAAGTATCATTCTATGTTTCATAAGCTTTTGAGCTTTTGGTACATTAGCTCATATTCCTCTGCTTTCTCTTTCAAATCCTTTCATCATTAAAATCTCTCTTCTTGTGATGTTTATTTCTTGTTTATGGTCATTCTCATAATCTTTCTCAAAAAATGCTCACCATATGATATACTAATACAGGTCTTGATTCTTCGAGATCCTGACTGTAGTCCAAAAGATATCAAATTTAAAGAATACAAATATTTCCTATGCTCTTTGTGGGACTTTTTGTGCAATTAAATAAATGTTTGAAGACAGTGTTTAGGATGACACCAGATATATGATTGGGCCTACAACCAGAAAAAAACCAAACAAGTGCTGTTTTCATTGGTCGCCTTAGAAAGACAATCTGTACAGCCTTGATTTCAGCCGCATACTCACATATTTGAAAATAAGCCCGCTGTTAAGCCTTTGCTTCTTTAGATAAATATCTGCACATGTTTGTTCCAGGAAGACCACACAGACGTATCCTATGACAATAATCTGCACGGAAAAAAAGTGGTATTAAAATAAGTAAAAAGCCAACTGAATTATGAAATGAAATTACAGCTAAAAACAATGACAATAAATGCCTTAAACCACACGCAAAAAAAATACTGCATCATTAATAAAGCTAAGTGGAGAAAAATTTTGCTTGTCACTTTCATTTATAACTTAAATTTTATACTTTAGCCTTACATGTTAGCTCAGTGCACTGCACATCTCTCAGGCAATTCCTCTCTGGCCACAGCAATCATGAGTTACTGTGGTTTCAAAAAGTGGTGAACTAGGTAAATTGAAACTGATTTTCAAGGATGAAATAATGGCCTAATTCAAGATTGTAGTATTTTTAAAGGAAAGGCAGTTGAGATAGAGAGATGGCAAGGAATTAATGATATGGAAGTTAAAACTACAAGTCCTCATGGATGTGGGAGACAAACTGAGAGGAACTTGTGGAGAATACTTAAACTGTCCTGAGATTAATCATTCGTGAGTCTGCACATGACACTGATAATGGCTACAAATAGCTCTGCTCTTGACCTTCTCAGTGATCCAGAGAAAAGCGCATTCTATGTTCTAGCTTTAACAGATCATTCAAGACACTCGCCATATTCAAAGAAATGGATGAAAAATTAGGTACAAACATCACTTAAAACCATCACTTGGTTCCATGAAAAAAAAAATGGAAGAAATTGTGGTGAATTATCTCATAATCAGTTATGCAGCATAAGAGGCTGCTCTATCAGTGGTGTTACTGAATAAGAATCTCAGTAATGGCTGTTTTGCATCTTATCCTGTACATTTTAGTATATACCTCATTCAAACACCAAATCAGGGGAGATTTACTGGGACTCAGTATAACAAGTCCTTCAGTTATTAACTGAATCTAAAGATATTTGAGGAAGAGGAAGGGAAGAGAGGAAGACAAAATGCCTATCATTACCAGCTTCAAGAGGAAGCAAAAACTCAGCTTCAAAGGAAACTGACATCAATAGATGCAAAAACATCTAATAAACTTCATATTAATCTTCCCAAAATCTTCATTCTGACCATTATAGAAATTAATCACTCTACCAACTCTTTTCATTCATCTGAAAGAATACGGCATATCTATTACAACCAGGCATTGGTTTTAGTATGATATTATAAGTGAGTGATAAGTGAATTACATCTTTTATTATTTCACTTATTTTGTAGCTCTATGCTTTTATGTGAGGGCAGCTTATGAACACCCTGTTGTAAACTGCAGTCATTTACAGTTTATTCCTGATGTGTTTCATACCGAAGTTGAGAACTCAGTTTCAGCAGATGAAATTCAATCTAAGAAAGGGAGAAGTCTAGAAATAAAAGTGAAAAGAAAAATTGCAGGAAGAAATTCACAATAGCTGCAGAAAAAAAAGACGTGGTAAAGATTCTGAGGAGTCTTGCATCTGCTGTCCAAGACAGTGATCGAAAATGTTGCTCATAGGGCTTCATAGAGTCATTAAGGTTGGAAAAGACCTCTAAGATCATCATAATTTTGGGATTCAGCACTGGTACCACATAATGTCTATTTCATTTATCCAGTAGCAAAAGAATCTTCACAAAATATTCCAAAGCAAAGATCATGTAAGAATCTGTGCAATTCACAAATCCATAAACTGTGCTAGTAGCACTTCTTTATTTGAAATTTCTGTATGCACATATGCTGTAGCTACATTCAGTTGCAGCTGTAATTGTTTCCAGATTCCAAGTGGTTCCCAGTATCATTGCTTCTATTTGCTCCCAGCCTTCTCTATTTAAGCTCTGACTACAGTGTGTGAGGCTTCCTTGGATCAAGAAAGGTTAATAAAGGCAGGCTGGGGATCAAAAGGAAATATAAATTACAAAAGTAAATAAATGCACTTCTCACCTGTACCATCTGAACCTATCTAGACTATAAGAAGCTAGATTTAGATCTTTTAGTAGGAAGAGGTACTGTTTGCCACATCTACTAATTGATTTCATTTTTGCAGTTAAGCTTCACATACAATTTAAAAGCGTCTCTTACAACGCAATCATAGACAACAGGCATTCCCTTGCCTATTGCCTGGCATAACTGGCATCTTCAAGCACTATCAGGCTATAAGGAAATAATCCATCATATTATGTAAGTATATACTGAAGCTCGTCCTTCTACCATAAAATATTCATATAGATAAACTTTAATGTAATCTTAAATCTAATCTTAAATCTTTTTAGTAAATATTTACATGTACCATTTATTTACCTAAGCAGAGCTGTGTATTAATCTTGAAGACATAAATCTGACAATGAAAAAATAATAATTCAGTTACTGATGGATAGTTTCATTTGAGATTACTGTTAACTTCAATGGGTGTATACTGAGCCAATAGAAATCTGCATGAAATTTTGATGTTTGAATAAATCTGAATTTGATATAATTTGAATTTCTTTGAAAAAAAATTTCTGATTGAAACCTCATTATTTGGAATACATTATATAGCAATATATTCATTAGTAGATTTTGTATCTTTAAAAGTTGGAATTTTGTGATCTCTAGGATTAAACACTTAATAGAGATGCTCCATTTCAGCCTCTTTGTCTAATAAATAATTTGTTAGATACAAAAACTGTTTTCTGCCATTACATGTTATTGATTTTTAGCTAATTTTCAGTGAACTACAGCTCTACGCACTGAAGAGAATAATGTTCCCCTTTTCACTCTGTTTTTCTTATCATTAATCAAGACCAGTTGTAATTGTGTTTGTTTCTTCATAATGGACAGAGCGGTCTGAGCTACAGAGTAACTGATCCAAAACAATCTTCAAAATGCGTTCTCCAGGCCACCTGCAGTTCTTTAATTCTCTTGATATAATGGACAGTGATAGAAGCTCTGCTCTTGTTACAGCAGAACGGAGCATTTCTGTATCAAAAAGCAACTCAGTGGAATGCCACCCACCCATGAATGACTGGCTGAGATGACGTTTTCAGTTGTCACTGATTTATGGACCAAGGTATCACTGTTGAGCTGTGTTGATGCTCCTGTACTGACTTCCAACAATCACATTTCTGAATGATCTTTGCTGCCATTATAGACATGTAGCTGAAGACAAGAACCACAGGAAATAATCACAGGGGAAGTATTAAGAAAGAGAAAGGAAAGAGAAATAATTATCAAACCTGAACACAATATACTGAATTAGCTTTACAGAACATTGTTTTGGTCCTAGATTCAGTCCATATACCTGTCAGTTTATCAGGGAAAAAAACAGTTTGAAAACTGGACAAAATATCTTATTTTCAAACTATCTGAAATGTCTCTCTTAAGGATTATCCTGTGTCTAGTCCACTGACAATTCAATTTCATCTGGACTTTCCAACAGCGATAACATCTTCTTAGATCACCTCACATTCTCTTATATTCAGTGTACGAGCTAATTTAATATTGATTGAATATTTATTTAATATTTTCTTTCACTATTTCAACCCATCCTTTCCATTTTCCGAATTTTTATTTTTTTTCTCATGAGTCCTCAATCCCCTTTTAGCAGATGCCATCTCACATAACAAAGAGGTCTCAGAAAGCTTTCCTGTGCTGGCAAATTACTTGCATCGTGGCTTACATCAGTTTCATCAGTGCCTGTCTCTCTTGACCATTCCAGCATCCACACAGGAATTTTGCTCCAGCTGTGCAAAATATATATTGTCCTTTCTTCCACTCTGGCCAGCAGTCTGGAACAGCCAAATGGCCTATTCATGGGCCTATATAATTTGCAAATTAGTATCACATCATATCCTTGCAAATTGTTCTCATCATCTCTGTGATTTGCCTGTACTTTTTGTGATAAGACTCATTAGATTTCTATAGTTCAGGATGCAGAGTCCAGTTTCCCAGGGTTAATGGAGTCAATAGATACCTAGTAAACATAGTCAGTGGAGCCTAGGATGCCACACCTCTTTTCCTGAAACAAACATCTAAACTATGTTAGAGATAATACACTCTGAAAGTGTTTCTGCCTCTCTGTTGACTTTAAAAAGAACTAACCAACTTGCTCAGCTGCAGACTTTTATTATGCTGAATACTAACTTATGTGATTTGTGTTCCCCCCTTACTAACCACATCTTTGTTTCCATCAGAAGTCAGCAATGAAAAAAGTAAATATTACCATGTAAACAATAAATTATAAAGATCTCTAATCAAAATACTGACTGTGAAATAATCTTCTCAGAGAAGTAATGAAAAACTATTACTAAAATTAGTACCAAAGGCTTCACATAAAGCAGTTTCTTGCCACTGTCTAAACAAAAATTACCAAAGTAGTTGAAACCCACAGGTCTTCCATAAACAAGTTATTTCCAAGTTTCTATTCCATATCTTCATATAACCACAGGGTAGTTATGCTGATATTATTGCGTTATGCAACTGAAGTGGTGTAAGGAAAAAAAAGAATGGAAACTGAAACTACGATACTGAAGGCTGGCTTTACATTTTTCTGAAAGCTTTTGTTAGATTGGCAATAATTATTTTTCATTGGAAAACACAAAGTATTTATTTATTTTCCCTCCAGGCAGTTAAACATGAACACTATTAGAATGAATCTTCTGTCTTATGAGTATCTTGAATGAAAAATGGTTGGTTTTGATAAATGTACAGTAATTTCTCTGGCTGAAAGCCCTTCAGTTTCTTAAGACCAATTCCCTACTTTGGATCTTAAAAGAAAAAAAGGTTTTAAATCAGTCTCAAAGATAAACAAAGAAAACAATGCAGAGGATGTCCTTAGTTTTAAAACTCATACTTGTAAGAAAAAAAAAGTTTTCCTTCCCCAAACTGAAATGACACGAGTACCCATTTTACTTTATATCTTTTCCTGGAAGAGTTTATTCCCATGCCCCACAGACTACTAATCATGATGGTCATTTCAGTTCAGCGAAAGTAGTTAAGCAATACGCAGGAGAAATATGTTCTTATTTATAGCAATACTGAAATAGTAACCACACCAGTAATCCAGTAATATTCCAGTAGTATTTATTCCTCACAGTCTTTTAGTTACAGCTTGAATGAGAGGAAAGACTGCACTACGTTTTCATTGCTGCAATTAAACGTGCATCCATCTATAAAAAATTAACAAACTGTTATTGACTGTTATTTTTTAGCTTATGGTCTCAAAATCATGCAATATTATTTCTACAGTAGTGGATTTGATCTAGCACTGCAAAAAAAATCCCTAAAACTGCTGTATGGTTCTGTGGCAAGAAAAATATAACATTTTTGCTTGAAATTTAACAGTCAAATGGCATTGCAGGTAAGGGTCATTGAAGTGCTGCAAAATAAACAAGGAAGGAGCCATGTTCTAGAAAAGATCCTCACTGGAGAAGATTAAAATGTGTTAAGAGATCAGAAGAACAACACTTTTTAGATGTTACTACAGTCTTTTCTGAAATGCTGATAGCAATGGAGTAAGCAAAGAGCTATCTCACAAACACAATAAACTGTTACATGGACATGGAAAGTGAAATGAAAACAAAGTGCAACAGAAGAGAAGCAATTACTGAAATCATTGAGAAAAATCTTGATAAAAAGCAATACTCACACAAAATAAATTATTCTCAGTAACTTTTGACCTTATATTAAGGTTCTTCTTTGTATGTAATACTTCTCCTACAGAAATTCATAGACATCATAGCAGCTAATAGAAGAAAATTCTGGAAGCTCTTTTATGTTACAGCCATTAAAGGATTGATCACATCCAGTCAGTGATTGTGTGGTTGTGTATTCCCATGCAGCAGTGGCACATCTTTAACAAACAGTAATGTTGATACCTGATCTGCCTTTCTGAGAGCTCATCTTTGTTATTTGGCCTTTCATTAATTAATAGTGGCTAGATTAGAAAGCACAGTGGTGTCTCTCACAAAGACAAGGTGGTCTAAAGATACAGACTGAAGTACTCACATGGTTCAGTCTGGTTTCATTTATTCAGTAGGATAAGGCACACAAACTCATATTCCCTGAACTGAAAACACAACTGTAGCAGGCTCAAAAGCAGCATAGTATGGCACTGTGCCTGACTAGAGCTCTCAAGAGCAGAAAGAGATAATCTAAATAATTTATGGCAACATCAGAAGTATTTTCTTTGGCCAAAGTGTATAAAAAAAAGTGTATAAAAAAGCATTCATGAAAATAAGGATCAGAATCAAAATCACTTACTATATATTTATATGTAAAATACTACTGATCTCCAAAATAAATAGAGATTTTTAATGACCTATCAAATTTCATTCCTTTTGATTTAAATAACCAGAAGACTCCTACCAAAATGCTCAAACATTCTCATGTACCATTAGCAATACAGTTAAATCACAGCAGCATTAAACATCTCATAAGGAGCTCAGCCAACCTACAAAATTACTTTTTTATCCTTTCATTCCCTAGAAAGCTTCCACTCAGCTCCTGTCCATCTAATTTCCATAGCCATCTCTGGGAGTCTCTGAGCAACTGTGATGAAACCATGGAGGACTGACAGCACTGACAGAAACCAAGCTCAGTATAGCAAAAGTATTTGTCAGTGCAAGTTCATGAAGAGGCACAGAGCTATAGGGCTTTTTAGACAAATCAGATAAGGGAGAAAGAACAGACTTTACAGCTGTTTAAGTACTCTCCTGTACTTTGACTTCTTTGGATAGAGCAAAGTCCTGCTCATTGCACATAATTTGTTATTTCCCTCCCACTTCTCAAGAACACCAGGCAAACAGTGCTACCTCTGAATCATATTTATCAGAGAAAGAGATTACTTCTCTCCTGGAGAACCAGGGCAAAACAAACAGAACTGTGAGTCACAGCTCTTCCTCCGGTCTGCTCTGAGGTTTTTGACTCCTGGTCCAATGCGAAGTCCATAGAACATTTGCTCTACTGTTGTAAAGAGGCAGGATCACTTCTTTGTCGTGCCTTTTACAAAGCCAGTGGACAAGTTCCAGGCAACAGACCTCTCTGGAGCACTCCATCTGCTAACGCAGCTTCACTCTTGCCCCACTGACACAATCTCATAAGGATCTATAAATAACCAAAAGAATTCACTCAGTGCTGAAATAAACACAAGGGGACAGATTGTATTGGTGTAGCTGAAATAAGGAATGTGTTTGTGCTGATGGCATTCATCTTACGATCAGATTGCAGCAATGGGCAGATGTCTGTAACACACTGACCTAGAATACCAAGGAGAGGCAGAAGTCAGCTACTGTGTGATCTGCACTTACAATTGGTAATTAGGAAAATAAATATGTATTCTTTAGCACACAGCAAGGTTAATACTGACTTCTGATCCATTCTCTGAAAATCACAAACAACTTTTAATTGTAAAAATTTCTTTATTTTCTTACACTTGGACTCATCTACTCTGAAGACAATGCAGATAAAGCACTGCATCGACCTTCAGCACTAGCCATCTGTCTGCTCAGCCTTCCCAGTACTGCCTGCATCATCATTTTGAAAAAGAAGATCCAGAAAGAGTAGCTGAGCACCCCTGAATAAAATAATAAATGCTTCACATTCCCTCTGTTCAAACAACGCCTGCAGCCAAAGAGTGGGTGACATTACTGAGAACAACAACATCTATTCAAATTTGTAAAGCAAGCATGCTTCCTCCAACACAATAACTACACTGAATGAGCTGTTAGCTTAGCTCGCTTCCACACTTTGATGTATACAGTTAGAAAAAGTCAAGCATACCAGTAGTCCTAGACTTGAGTTTATTAGCTCAAGAAATGTTTTCAATTTCATATAGAAAAGAACCAAAAAATGTGACAGCTTATTTTATTTACTTAGCTTTTACTGATTGAAAGAAGTGACAGCAAGCATTAATTTATCTTACAGTTACAAGGAGATCTGCAGAGAGCTCTGAATGCCTAAGAATCATCTCTATTAGTCCACATAACATAGTCTTATTCTTTTTCATATTCACAGTTGACATCACACAACACTTAATTCTATGGAACATGTCACCTAACATGGATACATCATGTGCACTTTTCTAAAAGATCAGGGCATGTGATACTTATCTCACTATATTTAGGCCTGCAGCTGAGGTTGAAGCCACTCAAAATAATTTTGTCAAGTAAATCAGTCACTGAAATGATGCTGGCAGTGACAGAATTCTAGTGTGACAGAACAACTCACGAAGAATTGTGAGCAAGAAAATGCTTTACTCCAAATTTTTCAACTACCCAGAAGTTACTATCTTAAATGGAGAAAAGAAGGATGGAAGCAAGAAAAAAAAACAGACCTTAGCTGACCCAGACCAAACTTGCTTTGGGAAGGAAGATGCTTTTTTGGATAGTACATTTATATTGCATTGTTCACTGAAAAAGCTAAAAAGTATTCTTGCTGCAATAGGTAGCAATAGGATCACAACATCTAAAATATTTTATTTTTCCCTGTAAACTACAAAGAATTTGCAACCAAATGTTGCCATTGGATATGCAATGTCTCCAGGCCAATTTCTGTCAAGTGAGCACAGCAACTCCACAAAAATACAAAGATATAAACATGTATATGCTATCCTGTTAAATATTTATTGAAGCACTCCTCAAGAATTTCTTCAAAATTTTCCTAATCTCTAATCAGCTATGGAATAGTTTACAGTACTTAGGAACTTTTAATAAAAAGTATTTATGATTATATTGTGATATAGGTACTTTTTGCATGTGCCATTCAACAATGACCTCATATTAAATAGAATTTGATAATATTTTGAGCTGATTTTTACTGTTCACTTTTGGAATTGGGACAAATATAATATCTATTATTTTAACCAGGATAGTGGAGACAGCATTCTTATTCTGTGAAGAAGCTACAGCTCTACTAGTAATTTCAGAATCCTAGGGATATGTCTAAGCATCCTCTACTGGATGAGATACTTTGGAAACAGCCTGTATCGTTTCCCTCATTTCCAGATATTTCCAAAGGTTTGACTTTCTACTTTTTTTTTTTTTTTTTTTTTTTTTTTTCCATGCAGAATGAGCCATTTACCAATTGAACACAATTATTTCAAAATATTCTGATTATTCTGTATTATAGATTATATGAGAATCAACTTCCAGCTGTCTGGTATTTGACCAGTAATGAAAGTGAATTACTGAGTCAATTACAAATCTGCTGAGGTCTGTTGCAAAGTTTGCATTGATAACATTTGGTTTTCTGCAGCTAAAGATCTTTTAGAGAACAAGAAGAAAATTAGTGCCACATAGGAGAACCAAATTATTTTATATAGTATGACAATAGCTGAACATCGCAATAATGCCAGCTTCAGCTTTCCAAGATGGACATAGGCAGTGCTTACACTAAAACAAATTGATAAAACACCACATGAACTGCTCATGCATTTTCACTAAATAGATGGAAAACAATGGCTTCAAGCACCTATACATACATACGACAGATCATTAAAATCTAAACAGCTGTAATATCTGTACTTGAAGAAGAGAAAAAAAGTAGTTTTGAATAGTATCTGTGTTATTTTTATTGAGCATATTGCAGAGATCTTTCAGCACGCCTGCAGATATGTAAGTAATCATTACCTACACACAGAAGGTCAAGAACCTTCTAAACCACAGGAGTTCGTACAGTCGAAATGTTTTAGCTATTAAATGGCTGATGATGTCATTACAAAGCATCTTATCAAGTGAGTCAGTTGAGCAGGAAATCAAGAATTTTTCAACTTAAACAATCCCTGAGCAAGAGCTGACCTGCTCAGAAGTCCTGTATAATAAACTGATAAACTGCGCTGTGAAGTGAAAAGAAAAACTAAATGCTTGTTTTTTTTCTGTTAATATCTTCTTTAGGAAACATCTGCTAGCCATTCTGCTGTTTCTTCTCTCTCTTTTTTTTTTTTTTTTTTTTTTTCTTTTCTTTTATTACTATTGTTTGTTTGCCTTGCTATTGATTATGGAATTGAAGGTTTAGATAATCTCTTAGCCTTTAAAAGTAGCTTGTCTGGGTTTACTTGAGGTCACCTAAGCAATGAAGAAACCAACTGTTTGTTGGAATGTAAACAGGGGAAATGATTTTTCCCCAGGTGGCAGAGTTGTGAGATGGTTATAGGGACAGAACAGAAGGGTGCTTTTTTGGAATGCTTTACCCCTTCTGCAATGGTACCACCACAGGTATACAGTCCTGAGCTGAAAATGCGGTATGAGAGATCAACGCGAGTCTCACTGTTACGAAGCTGACATTTTATTAACAAGTGTTACATTGGCGAGTTGTGTAGTCCCAGCTTTACTCTGGAATTTAAAAGGTCAATGCAGACACCAAATAAGGCTTCAAACTTTTAAGACCTGCTGTGAAGGACAGCTGGCATGGCATGCAGAACCCTGCCACAGGGTGATAAAAGAATGAAGTGAATATTTTAGCAGTGAGCTGTCACTAATTAACACAAAATTTATTTACTTGAAAGATAAACATATTTGGAAATAGTAAATGCTCAAGAAGGAATGTTTGGCCATCAGTTGTGCAAGTGTTAGTTAAGTAGGAAACACGTGGGACGTGCCTTGGCAAGCATCTGAAGCATCGAGCCTGAGTATCTCCAGACTCAGAGACGTGAAGTTGTTGAATCAGATGATTTCACACCAACTGCATTAAACCTGCTGGTTACAGTGCAATGACCTCTGATTTACACTCTTTTAAAACAAGAGCAGAGCAGCGCTTTTTGAGTATAACACCTAACACTCATGCTCCTCTGCAACACTGAAGCCTTGTATCACTGACCTGCAGGTGCTAGGAAATGTCAGCA
Organism: Tympanuchus pallidicinctus; assembly: GCF_026119805.1. Lineage (NCBI taxonomy): Eukaryota > Metazoa > Chordata > Aves > Galliformes > Phasianidae > Tympanuchus > Tympanuchus pallidicinctus. Next base: position 70,689,726 of record NW_026294747.1, on the reverse strand, counting down.
CTCAAAAACAGCAATAACAAGGATTTTTAATCCAGTGGATAACAAATACGAGGTTTTTCTCCTGCACTTGACAGCACCGACGGTACTGCTTTGCCCTTCCAGCAGGGGCAGGGCATGCCGGCTCTGAGGAGATGTTTAACCAAAAGAAATCTTTCCTGTTCAACGACATTTCATATTTGTACTTTGCTCACTGAGATTTTTGATATCTGAAACTGTAAGTTCTGTATTTTTTCTCTCAGATGAATGCAAAATAAAGCAGGATTGAGGATTTTTCCACTAATACAAACTAATCTTGCAAGTTTTCTACCCACTCTATTGGCACATGAAAAAGGCTGCTAAAAAACTAAAGGCCATGGAAAATCCAGAACAGACAAGAGGGAATACAGAAATACAAATAATTAGTCATTATTATTTGAAAGTGCTTCTTTGAGAATAATTATAGAGCTTCAAATGTGATCCCAGGGAATTCCTCTTGAAACAAGTTCAAGATGGCCACGTTGCCCCGACGTTAAGTGAAAAGTGTCTCCCTTAGTATGAAATAAATTTGAACCCTATGGTAACATAGGGACAACTTACTGTGGACTGTTTCAGGAAGATTACAATTTATGCCAGCAAATTGCAAGCCATGTGTGCAGCCATGAAAAACATTGTGTGTGGCCACCACACCAACACACATTTTCAACCCAGAAACTAGCACGCTTTAGCAGACACTGTTAGTGTGCAGTAGCCATAACTCAGTAAAAATGCCTTGAAGAACTGCCATCCAGGACACATACACAGCATCAAACTTACCCAAGCTACTTAATAAGAAGTTAAATTGTCGGAAAATTGGGCCACACAGTAAGAAGCTATCTGCCAGCATACATCATTCACACTTGCAAATTACCAAAGCCTTGCAGGCAGTGGAAGACAATCACTTTAAACTGTCTTGACGTGCTGCCTAGTCAGTCTTCAGAGGAAGTGGGAAGCAGATACACAGGGACTCCAGGAAAGGCATCTGAGCCAGTGAAGGACACATGGAGCTTATCAAGGTGCTGACTGAATGGATTCTACTGTTCACTGAGAATCCATATGCTTTTGCCAGATGTTAAATAATTAACCTAATCTCAGCATGACATAATGTATTCTTAATATATCCTTTTTTATTCTGACTCCTGTTTCAGTTTACACAATTAAATGAAAGCCAAGAAATGAATGCGAGCCTTTCCATATGGCATCATGCTTTGTTCATAAGTGAGAACGTATATGAGAACTATATACTAGAAAGTCTACCAGTAAGGTTACTTCAGTTCTTTGGGCCACTGGGTTCAACTGGAATCTATTTGGTGCAAAGCTATTGTAAATGGAGGTAAACTCAAAACACTGTAACAGCACCTCAGATGGTCTACAACTCTGGGACCATTTAGTGAAGCTTTTGGATGCTTAGAGACCACTCAACAGAAAATCCACTGGCACACATCAGCGCTCTAGAGCTGCCCCTCCACTGGAAGCCCTGTGAAAGAGAATATAAAATACATATATATATGTCACTTTAAGATATCCTGTAACAATAAAATTCAGTGGCCACAAAATCTCCTAGACAATATATCACCCTTTTGAATCTCTGGAATAGCACACAGGGAAGTTGAATGGAAACACGAGATTGTCCTTTTGTCTGCTTTTCCCTTACAAATCTTAAATTCTAAACACTTTCTATACAATATAATAAAACCTCAGAAGGACTAACGAATAGCCTATAGGATTGAAAAGAGAAGCAAAGAAGTGGGCAGTCTCAGAATGGTTTTCTTTGTAATTGCCTACTATAGTAGGAATGAAAGTTTCTATTTAAATTATGCCTTAGTCTCTTTTTTTTATTATTTTTTGTTAAGTTTCAAAAGTGGAGAGACACTGCTGAAATGAAACGTTCAGACTTCAGTTGGTGTTAAATGACGGAAGATGATGTGCTTCCATGTAGTACAGTATCTCATTAAATCATGATCTAATCAAGCCATAAATGAAACATGTCAAGGCACTGGCTAGCCCAACTGTCTCATTATCCAATCTCCACTTTCAGAAAATCTCCATACAGACCAATTTTCAAAGCAGGAATATTTTTATTTCATACAGATCATGGTGAATAATGCACAGTTATGATAGCAGCTTACTTCAATATCCTCAGGAAGGGTTTGAAGTTTAGTTCTGCAAGATGCACTGTACTTCAGAGCATTTTCAACTTCAATTAGCTCAACAGAAATTGAAAAAGCAGTGAATCTACTAAAAGGTAGAAACCATCCTACCTATTGATCTGTGTTCTGTACAACCAGTTCTTGATTTCAGCAGTGATCAACCTCTGACTCTCAGCTTGCAGATATGATATCGAGCCTGTGAGGGTGCAATTTGTTAGTATATTTGGAACAATGATGCTGAAAACTGAATGTAGGAAATCCACTAGTAGCAACTCCACAATTCCTTGCAGCTTCCCTCCATACCTTCTGAAACTTGGTGTTCTTCTCTTTTACCTCTTAATAAGACATTTTCTATATTTAAAGGGAGCTTGTAAACAAAATGAAAATTGACTTTTTTTTTCATGGCCTCGTAGTGATAGGACAAGGGGAAGGGTTTTATATTAAAAAAGGGGAGATTTACATATTAGAAGGAAATTCTTTCCTCAGAAAGCAATGAGGCAGTGGCACAGATGCCCAGAGAAGCTGTTGGGTGCTCCATCTCTCGAGGTGCTCAATGCCAGACTGGATGGAGCCTTGGGCAGCCTGAGCTGCTGGGAGACAATCCCGTCTGCAGCAGGGGGCTGGAACTAGGTGAGCTTAAGGTCCCTTCCGACTTAAGGCATCCTGTGATTTTATGATTCTATGGTTCTATGATTCTATTCCATTAAAAGAGAGGCTTACATAACATTTATGTTAATTTAAAGCTAATAAATTCATCTGACATGATGATTGGTGACCAAAAATTGTGAAATTTATCCATCAGAAAAACCAACAAACTTTGAATTAGTTGAAGCTTCCTTCCCTCAAAATTAGAAATTGGAAAAATAGTATTCCCAGACTTCAACAACATGTAATCATTTTGTAGGGCTTTTCTAAGACAGATCACATTTTGAAAAAAAAAAGCTTTTTTTTTAGTTCATGGAATGGTACCAATGAAGGTTGCCCAGCATTAGTTCTAAGAAAGATGAAACAATTACACAATTTAAAAGAAACAGAATTTAAAAATAATAATAATAATAATAATAATATTTGCAATATTATTATAAAAATATATTTTTCTATTTTCAGAACTAGTTCCCTTTTTTAATAAAAGAAGAGTACAAAATGACAGTTTCCTCAGCTTTCAAGAGAAAGGGGTGATATCCTTATCTCCATATTAGGCCAACAGTAATAATATATTTCATTCCTGGGAAGTGGTGGGAGTTAATCAAAACAAAGTACTGCTATTGCAGGCACTGATGCATATTCTTGATTTTAAGAACTGTGTTCATGCATATGACTCATGTTCATGAGCTTAGCTGCATGTCTGGGACCTATGTTTCAATAAGTATTGCCCATATGCATTGCTTTCATCCTGCTATTATGACTCAGAGCAGCTGCAAATTTCCAGAGGTTTGTACAGGACGCAGCATAGAAAAGAGAAAAGAAAAAAAGCAAAACTTTTCATTTAAGGAAATAAAATGCCCATCTAAATGCCCAATATCATATCAGCCACTACATATATCAGACAGCTTTACTGCCTTTTTATCACCGCTGCACTCCTTATCATGTTTGAATACTGTCTCTTCCCGTCAATGTAGTTATCCGGCAGTCTATTCCCTGGCTCTATCTTGTAGTCTTACTGTGTAACTACAATAAATACGTAACAAGACTGGTATGTCAGCCAGCGAAACCAGCAATCCTTCCCTTGTGCTGGCATTTCACCTCTGACTCAGAGCCCCACGTTGCTGCTGGGTGCCACAGCTTCAGCGGTCTGAGGCTGCGGCTGAGCAAGTGATAGGTGTGAGGAGTCACTGGTGACATCACCAGCGGCTCCTGTATACTGATGGCTATTACTAAACATTACTTGTTTCAAGCTACTCAATTGGACTAAACTGTCGGTAAGTCCCAGGGAGTGTTTAAAAATAAGTTCCAAACATCCTCATCACATTTTTTAATTTTTGCACATGAAGCTAGATGTTCCCTTCTTCCCTCTCCTCCCTTATCTGAGTCATGTCACAGATCAAGTAACATGGGAGTGATCATATGGCTATTCTAATCACATTTGGATTGCCTGATGAGGATCTTACGTTTAAAAAAAAAAAAAAAAAAAAAAAAAAGAGAAATTAAATATTTTACAAGATTGTTCTGAAACAGTTTATTTCCATGTTGTTGGAATGTTATTTACAGAAAAAGGCTGAATCTGCAGAGCTCCTTCAAGCACTGGTGTTGTAAGCTCCCATGATATTATCAGGAGTCTCGTGATACTCACTGTCCTGCTCAAATCCCCGTTGCAGCATGGAAAATTGCGGAGAACTCCAATCCAGAATAAACAAACCAAACTCGTGCTTCAGGATGGAAAGAAAACTCACAACACATAGGACCTAAAACTCAAAAAGCTGCATTCATAATTTTGAGAGGGAGAAGTGGGAGGCATCTTAGAGACTTATGGGTGCCATTGGCATTGCTGGCACACACTCTGGCTCTGTGGGTCAAGATTTCATGTTGGATAATAGGAAAAACTTATCCAAAAGAGTAGTCAAACACTGGAACAGTCTACCCAGGGAGATGGTGGTCACTGTCCCTGGAGGTGTTCAAGAAACATGTAAAAGTGATACTTAGAGACATGGTGTAGTGGGCACTATTGCTGATAGGTGGACAGTTGAACTAGATGATCTTAGAATTCTTTCCAACCTTAATGTTTCTATGATAATAGAAACAATGACCCTGCTACAACAACACAGGCCAGCAGGAGAGCTCAGACACAAACATGTATGAGACTTCAATTGTCTCCAAGGCATGGTATGACCCTGGGAAACCAGCACATGGCTAGCAGTAGTGTGAGGCTGCCTGTCAAGCAAGACAAAGCCCAGCAGAGCTGGCAGGCATGAAAAAGCTAAGTGATCAGTCACTTCCCCATGTTATGGCAAGATGTGAGAGGAGTCATGGTATTGCATCACTCAACCCTTACCCGAGAAGTAGGGTGGGCATCTTGCCAGAACCTTTCACTCTGTTTCCTTCTAGCTGTACGTGTTGAAAAGAAGAAAGAGGAATTGGGCCTCCAGGTTTCGATTGATAATAAGTTATCAGAGTCAGTAGTGAAAAGCATGCCTGAGAACATCAACATTGGCACCTACTTCTTTGTTTTGCAAAGGGTTTCATCCTGTCTCCCCCCATTTACATGTACACTCACATGCACACATGCACATGAGTGATTTTTTGTTCCTGTCTTTGTTTCCATTTGTGATATAAAAATGCATCCAGCTTCAGTTTCGAGACATTTCCATCAAGAGTACATATATAGATTTATTTTTCAACATGCCCATCACTTACATTCTAGTTAAAAACACCAGTAAAGAAATTTTGAGAAAAAGAGAGAAAAACTACCTCTGTCCCACAGCAACTATAGTACTGAGTTTTTGGTTTTTTTTTTTCAGTCCTTAGAGGTCCCCAGAGAACTTTGAGCACGTTTACTAATATCAAAGCAGGGCAATAGCTTTTCAATGACATCATCTTCCCACTCCCTGTAACTGAGAACTCACCGTTCCCTGAAATAGATCAAGGCAGGAGGTTTGAGTGCCAAAGGTCTTACACCATAGTTTCATCCACAAGGACTAGGATTTTCAGGCTGACCTGTAGCCTTTGATGTAATTTGCTAGTGGCAAAACTCTGCACTGTCCTCACTTTGGTAATCAAAAGTTATCCATGACAGGCTGTAAGACAGACCTAAGAGTCTGAATCCAATATTAAAATGATATGTGTTCTTAAAAAATGCATGAGATTCTTAGTATCCAAATTTAGGGCTCAATTTTATTCACAAATATATTCTGGGAGTGAATCAGTGCATATACAGGGAAAGTTGCCCACAGCAGAATTAATGTTCAGGGTACGTAGCAGCAAAACCTCCTGAAAAATGAAGCTTTAGGCAACAGTGATACTCTGAGCGTCTGACACTTTACACTGGAGACAAGGGAGATCTCAGACAAATACAAATCTTTTCCACTGATATAGCCTGGAACACTGTAAACGCAGTTAACAGCCAACATTTGTTCTTTTTTAGGAAAAAAGAAACATATACAAACAACTGTTCTTTTCCATCCTGAAACAATGGAATAACTCATGATAGCTCCTTTGCAATGGTGAAATTCTGACAGTGACCTCAACAGCTGCTTAGACACCAACCACAGCATTTACAACTGCTTCGTTACAGACACCCAAATGCTTGCAACACATTTTGCTTTCACGGCCCAAACAGTATAATCAGTGACTTTATCCAGAACAGCACAATAATGCTCCTGTTTATCAGAGAACAGAGCATAGCAACTTATCCTCAGATTCATCATTATCAACTTAAACATGTCAACTCGTGTTTTCTGTTCTGCTGTTTAAGCTAGCAAGAAAGAAAAAAAGGAATTGAAAAAAGCTGGCTTTCTTTTCTTTTTCCTCCTTTTTATTTATTTATTTTTTTTCGTAAAAATACAGAAGGAAGAAAACTGCAGATTAAGCTTCGCTGGCCCTTGATAGGATCCTTGTTCTGCATCTTGATTATAACAATTTGATTTTGAAAGTCAGAGTGGCAGAAAAGGATGCCCAAATTGACACACTCTGAATCAGCATGATGCTCTTCCTCTTCTGAGCAGCTGCTCTCAGATATTTTCATTTGTTTGGACTCCTCTGGATGTGGTTGAAGAACTGAGGCATAAGAGATGCCAGGTGTCCAGGACTACCCACCACATGGCTGTTGGGAAGAACTAGCATAAATGATCCTGCAGGAAGGATATTAATCACAGTAAACAGAGTTAAAACCAGAACCCAGGCAGACCAGACTTTTGTTTACCCAAAAGGATGAGAGATCTCTGTGTACATAGCACTGCACATCTGTGCATACCCAGTGAATTTACAAGTTTTATCAGTTCTCCTTGCTGGTGAAATGCGGGCACACACACACACACACGCACACACACACACAAAAAAGTTTAGGTTAAGTATTCATTTGCCTCTTAATTTCGAGGTTTATTTGATTTTTAGGAAAAAAAAAAAACAACAGGAATGAAAACCTGAAAGGAGGTTTAAGCCCTTCCCCCTTCCTCCCCCTCCAATTCTTATCCATAGGTTCGGGGTGAGTCACAGAGCATGAGTCAGGGCTAGGATTCACGTACAGATCTGACGGTCATCCTGAGCACCCGCATACCAGACACCACTCCCAGATAGCAACACTTCAGACTTGGGGGGAGGAGGGGAAACAAGAATAATACTGAAAGTGAACACTGGATTGAGCTTTTATTTTCTAGCTGCACTTACAGAAGAAAAGGGTTTTTGTCAGCTTACTTTGCCCGGGGATTTCACACCTGTTGTGTAAAAGTCCACCTCTGCCCCATGCCAGCCCTGCCTGAACACAGCAGGATGACTGAAACCACAGGAGGCTGAATGGCTAGGGAGTTGACTGAAACACCACTTTAAGAGCTGCCACAGTTGAGAAAAAACTAGAGGATATTTGCTAGGTGACAAAAGGAATGAACTTCCGGATGTTTTTCAAATCTTATTCCTGTAAATAAGAAACAGCTGACTATGATCCTGCAAATTCCAATTGAGAAAGCCATGCTGATACTAATGCATTATGCTGTGTCTAGAATCCCTTGATAGAATTACAGCATAACTCTACACAGCTGAGTGGATATGATCATGTTGCACCAATAGATCATAGTATCAAGAATAAGAGAAACAGAGATCCAGCACTAACATGCTACTACAACACTGTGTCTCCAAATTTAGTACGGTGTGTTTTTCAGCACTAACTTTCTAACAACATGGACAAATAAAGCCATGCATACACTGGCAAACTGAAGTTTGCTGATGACAGTCTTGTTATTGTAACAGGAAGTGACTCAGCCTTGGCAACAAGAGATCAGATATTTTATTCAGAACCATTAGGTCATTTTTTTCCCCCTAACCAACCAACAGTTTCACAAGGCAACTGGTTTTGTTTGAAAATAAATATCTATTTTGAAAGTGATTCGCTGAGAGACTGGAGTTAAACATTTATGGTTAGGAATAACCACTTAGTTTAATTTAAAGCATCTGGAAACTTCTTGTCCCGTTAACCCTCTTAATGTGCTGCCTGTACAAAATTCCTCCCCCTTGGGCAGGAATTCTCCCACATGGCTGAGTATTGCCAGTTACATTATTATCATGAGAGTGAGGATGAGTGAGGAGATTTGTGCTCAGACCAGTAACTTTCCATGACAATTATTTATGACTGATGTCATCCTTACAGCCAAAGTAAAAGTACTTCACTCAGACATTACAGCCAAAGCAAATATCTGCCTTGATATAACGGCATATTACACGGTCTTGCATCAGTTATTTATAAATGGCATGTGATTTGATGTTGCTTCACCAAAAATTAGTGTTAAGAAAAGAACAAATCTAATATTTGGCATCCAGTCTCACCTAGTTTCTTTCCTTCCCAGCTTCTGTACTTTTAGATATCGTGTATATTTGCATTTGCATTTGGATTACATATAAGTTCAGACAACTACATGGAGACAGAATACTTTCCCTTTTAATGCAATACTGGTGTTACTCATTTTTACTTCAAATAGCTTTTAGCATATATCATAACTGCATAAATATTATACCAAAAAAACTAACTGTTCAAACTAATTTAAATTTCTCCCTGTGATGATAAGGAGTAAGCACATCACCAGCTGCAGCACTCTTAGAACAGGATTTTGTCATCTTCCTAATATTTTCCTGATTCTTTGTCAGTTTTGTATTTTTAAAATACCAAGAAGCATAATAATCCACATCATAATGACTCAGATGTCCTATGAAAACATACAAATAACATAAATAACAATGCCAGCCTTTTATCGTGAGCATGGAGCAAGCAAAAAAAAAAGGTCTCATGGATATCTGAAAAACTCTGTAGCAACAGTGTTTATCTGTTGCCTCCATACTGTGCCCAGAACCTAATTTTAGATACTAAAATAAAACTCAAGACAATTTCCCCGCATCAGGCACTGCAAGAACACAATAAGACCTCAAGCATTCTACGTTGACATCAAAACATCTTTTTTTTTTAAACGTGTGAAAAATTAAACTTTGAAAAGCCACTGCAATGACTAAGAATTTACAATTCAGTGTCAAATGCAACATATCCTAAGAAACCTCAGAACCCTACATTATTTCACTGTTATCTTCCTTGTGACACAAGCAGTATTTTACAATTCCAGCCCACTAAAACAGCAGATTTTGTAATTTTGCTGCTAAAGCAACATGGTTTTCTCTGCTCTTGCAAATAGCATTTCTGTCTTCTAGTGGGAAAAAATAGTTATCTTGTTCCACCATCTGCCAAAAACTACTTAACTCAGAGCAGTGCTTCTGTGATTTCATATTGAAGCTTGAGTAACTCCAGTGTTGTACCTATGACAGTCAGACCCTAACACTTTTGAAGTAGCCTGGCATGTTAAGAAATGTATTTCTACCATATTGTTTCAGGGTTTAACTGCTACAAGTAGCAGTCCTTGCTGAGTACCATTATACATCAGGTGATTTTAACTAAACAGTCATCTTGAAGTGCAGGACAAAGGCTCGCAATCTATTCATAGCTTAACACTAGATTTGAGAAGCCATGTTTCCTTCTCCAAATGTGTAACCATTGAATAAAATATGAACATAACCTCAGCTCTGCTGCAGAACTTCCTATTCTGTATCTTGTCTCTTATCAAGAGATTGCAGTGCACTACCGCAATTATCTGACAAAACTTTCTGCACAAGAATTGCAGTTTCATAAATGAACACACACACACACATATGTGAATTTTACGTGTATGTTATATTTGCTCAGATAGACTGGAAAACACAAGTCCCCAGAGTTTTAACACTTAAAGTTTAATAAAAGGAAGTCGTATTTCTTATTATCCGCATTTTATTTCAAAACCAGCGTTTCAGTTTTCTGGGACCTAACATTTAATACATGAACGTTTGGTGTCAGCTTACTCTCCGTTATTATATTCAACACATACAAACATATTTCCATCTACCATTGGCGCCATATCAATTTTATGACTACAAATCCTCCATTTGCATGTGTTCTTTTCAAAAGTGCTCATGCTTTAATGGGCCTCCATCATACATGAAGCCCCCATCTTGGAACTGACAAGTTACAACCCTGACGCTATATTTCTTACAGAGCTCTGGTTTAGCATGCTCAATTGGGAGCAGCAATTGCCAGGAACAGATAAATTCCTATCCTGCTTGTTACTCCCTGCAGCTCTCAGCTTCAACTCTGTCTCAATTGACCCAAAGATCTAGGGATGTAGAAGGCATTTGGAGTTTTTCAGTTAAATGGTTTAAATTTCTGTGTTACATGGCATTACTTACTATGAGGTACAGTAACAACTAACAATATTCATGAGTTGTAAAGCTGGGAAGATAATACAAGTTATATTTTCAAAAGAACAAGTATTTTTCCAGTAGGGAACATTTGTGATGCTGCTGTAATGCATTTTAATAGACTCAAGTTCTCAAATTAAATATTCTGAAAATTCATTTTAGGCATGCAAAATGAATTCCCTAAAAAATGAACAAGCTTTTGGTGGAATATGTATATCAAAGACACGTAGAGAGAATTATTAAATAATTTTCTGGTATTTTTTTCTTCTTGCTATGTATTGTAACATTTAAAATAAGGAAAAAATATAGAAATTGCACAGAAATTGTGTAAAATAGAATAGAGTGGATAGGAAAAAAGTTTCTGGAACTAAAGAAAGACGCAGAAACTGATTAAAAAGTATTTCAAAAAGATGTCTTCAAAACCCATTCTAAAAGTGATCTAACAGCCGCAGAAGTAATAGCCAGGAGGGGAGAAAAACAAAGCCTTATACATCACAAAAATAAACAGAGAAAATGAACCATATTGAGAATATATCCTAATCTGACTGTAGTGAAATTATGCATTTCCTAATATTCTCCATTTGCCTGAAGAATTCACTGTATTATGTAACTATAAAGTCTTCTAGGAATTTCAAGCATATGTGTCCTGTGAAGATGCATTTCTCAGATGTTTTGCAAAGATTGTGCTCTTCCTCTGTATTTATCTTCACTGTTTTGTTTGTTGGTGTTTTTCTTTCATATATGAATATATATCTATATTTTGCAGTGAAGTTGTATGGGATACATGCCTTCTTAGAGGTCTTACAGGAGTCTTTCCAAGCCATGTAGACTTTTTTGGATTTGGATTTCAGGGTCATGAAGATGACTGGTGAAAAGGAACATCTTTAATACAAAGATATGCTGAAAGAGCTGTCATTTTCAACCTGGAGAAGTGAAGGCTCAGAGGGATCTCATCAATTTGTATACATACCTGAGGACACTGACAGGACAGGAGGCAGTAGGCACAAAATAATATCAAATTCAATCTGAACACTTTTTAATTATAAGGGCAGTCAAGGACTAGCAGAGACTTCTCACAGAGATTTTGGAATCTCCAGCTGCAGAGATATGCAGAACACGCAAAAGAACATAAGCCTGTGCAACCCACTCCAGATGAACCTGCTTGAGCATGGTGTTTGGACTAGGCAATCTCAAGAGGGCCTTCCCAATCTACACAGATCTATGATTCAGCAAATATTTTTGTATTTGTTTCATGACACCTACAATGCCTGACTGTTTTCCTAGATTTACCTGTGCAGAATTCTTGCTTTCCTTAGTGACTTCCACAACCATTATGGTCATAAGGCAACCCTTGTAAGCAAGTAATCTGCTTCCTGTGGGGCTAGTAGGAGCTCACCTTCCACTGCACCTACAGTATTTCCCAATTATTGAGCATTCTAACTAGGACCTTCTGTAGCATTGAGCTTCCTTCTTTAATCCATTTGCCAAGGCTAATTTCTTAGTCAAACCAGACTAATATAGGGCATGCTGGTACTACTATGAAGTCAGGACACAACTAGGTTGCACAGTTGAAACTTGAAAACTCAGAAACAGTCTCGATCCCTCTCAGTTTATATGCTGAGTTTCTGAGACTCTCTAACAAACAAGTGCATATCATATTTAGCTGAAACATTCCCTTGGCTCAGTTCCTGATGTGACCGTGATCTGAGGCTGTGCATATCAGTCATAATTTCCTCCAAATCTAGCACTTATTTATGGGTAAATCCAAAATTTTGTATCGATCAAGTACCCTTCTGGGACTCAGTGAAGTAAATCTCTAAGATCCTTGGATACTTGGAATAGTGAAAATTGCTGAAGGTCAAAGGAAATCAGAAATTCATGAGTTCTGCAGATCAAGTGACCATTACAGAAAAATGGCCTGAAACATACTGTTGATTTAAACACTGTTGACAGTAACACAGTGCAATCTTCCATAGAAACATGATTAATAACACTTCAATAGAGTATATTATTCCAGTTATTATCTTCATTTAGTATGTTCCTTTCAGAATGTAGGGAAGGAATCATATTTATTCAACCTGAAGTTCGATTAATTCAAGTACTTCAAGGGAAAAAAGAATATAGTAGTAATTTTTCATGAATTCTACACTTAACACTACATATTGTTAATGCTTTTACTCAATGCTACAAAATATCATTTATAAAACAGGCTTTCCTGCTCTCATTGCCCTTCTAAGATGTTTCTTGCTCTGCACTTTAAACTTTTTTCCTTTTAGCCATAAAACATTCATCAATCATCATACAGAGCTCTTAACAGGAGTGACGTATTTGCAGTTCTGAAGAGTAAAGGACTGTGGACTAGGTTCTATAATCCTCATAAATGTCTGTTGTGATACAGTTTGATAAATTCAATATACTTCTTGTTAAAACAAATTGCAACAAAAGATACTTAACGAAAGAGAAAGTAAAGTGGTCAACCTTTCTGCTTATTTATTAAAGTATTCAGTTTCAGTTTTAGGAAAACTATATATCATAGACCAAAGAGAAAAATGAATCTCATTTAGAAAAATTTAAACAAATAAAGGAATGAATGGGGGACAAGGAGAGGGGAGGGGAGATTAAGTTTTGAAGAAGTATTTGGGAATTCCCAGAGAGACGGTTCCTGAGTTCTTTATGACTACCTTGAACACACAAAGAATGAGAGTCATAGCTTTAAAAGTAAAGTTGAATAAACACAAATTATCACAGGAAATGTGACATCCAAGGACACCTGGCAGGTAAAGGAAAAATGCCAGCGATGATGCAGAACATTCACCCTTAACACACCAGCAGTCCTGTTGAAGACAACACGCTAGACAGAGCTAGACTCCCACAAGAGTCTGAAAATTAAGGTGTGTTGGAGGTGAGTAAGTGCCAGCTCAGATCTACCTTCAGCCCCACTGTCTGTAACTCTGCAAGGACAATCTTGACTGTCTTTTAAAGAACAATTCTATAAATTACGTGAAACTCATCTTCCTTTCCTGTGCTGTATAACATGCAAATGCTGAACAGTCATCACTGGTTATTGCTTTTTGACAGAACTTGAAAATGAGAATTTTACTAACAGTTCTAGTGAAGTGTTCACTTCAAAAGGAAAAGCCTGTTTAAAGCCTGAAATATGTCTGCTATGAATCTTCAAAAATGAGTGAATACATATTTGTTTCAGATATTGCCTGATGACTTAAGAATGTGATATAATCAGAAAACTAATTTCTATGCTACAGATACACAGTATTTTGCTCTTAACAAGCTAAACATATCTTAACAGTAAAAGGACACATATCTGAGAATTTTTATTATGCAAAGACTGGCATAAGAAATCATAGGAGTCCAGCAGGTGTAGATACTTATTTCTGCTCAGAGCTGTAACACAGGTGATGTTTGGAAGGGACCTATCCAGATACAGTGTCTATCGTAGACAAAAGACAACTGTCAGTAAAAATGAACTAAATAAATAAGGGATTACATAAATTCATGAACAACAGGTCTATATAGAGAATTTGCAAGGCACAGATACAGCACCTAAAACCACTAGGGAAATGGTAGGGAATTCAAGGGCAGCTGACTGCAGAAAGTTGCTAGGCTTACACAGTCACCTAGTTGAAATTACTGCCACCACATTTTTGCCCCTGTGATTTTTGAAAGGACAGTGCAAATCTAGTACAATCATTTCTATAAGATCTGAACTTGAACTTCTCTCATTTCTGTATAAATTTTATCATCATTGGAGGGATAATGTGGAGCTTGATAGACAATTGGCTTTATCCAGTAAGGCCACCCTTAGTTCTTTGTAATGATTAATGGGATTTTTGGTTCACAATTCCTATTGCAAGACTTCATACACATCTTTTTCTCAATAAAAACCAAAATCATAAAACAGCACAATATCCAGTCTATGTCTTTCTATAATCTCTTCTTTGGCCTGTACTGTGCTTGTTAAATGGTTCTCTTCCAGTGTTGTTCGTGGGTTTGTTTTTTTCCCCACTTCATTCACAGAATAAATATATACCCTCTCAGGTGGCCCTCTTTTGGTTAAATGAGCATTTTTTTTTTTTTTTACTTTCTGTGTCTTACATTAGACTTTCTGTATGTTATGCATCTTGCATCTCTGCACCTATTTCCTAAACATGAAGCAACACAGCTAAGTACAATACTTCAGACATGATCCAACAGAGGACTTTGAAAATTAGCATATATTCCTGGAAATTCCTATTGCATCCCATGATCTCATTTACTATCTTGCCACTGGCTGAAAGTCCTTCAGTGAGCCAGGTGATCTCACGATCAGTGGTTAAACGGCCTGTTTGTTCTTTTGTCAAGTTTAACTGATGACCTCCTGCAGTATAAAATCAATTCTTGGTGTTGGTACATAAGTGCATGATCCCAAATTTTGTATTATTTTTTTTTCTTTCCACTGACATTACCCCAGCCCTCAAGGCCATTCTTTTTCTGTGATATTACACTACAATCCAACTCTGTATTGGCAATATCTCCAACCATCAAACCATCAGTATATTTCATTACTACATTCTTACTTCTCGTGCCAAGGTCAGGAATGGAAATATCAGTTCAAATATTTTCATGAAGTTCAGGAAAATTAGATCTGTTGCAGTTCTCTTGAGAAAATCTATTGATAAGAGAAAATCTATTCTCTTATCAGTGAAATGTCTAATTAATGATATCATGTTAGCCTAATGAAATCTAAATTAGACACCGGAGGAGTTTCTATGGGAGCTAGCAGAAGGATCATAACTGTATTTTTAATTTGATTGAGACCCTATTAAAATCTGAATATATATTCAAGCATTTCAGAAGAACTGCAGTAAAATACCTAGCATGATGATAAAACCATGACAATACGTAACAGAAAAACTACACCCAACACATAAATTAAATCTTAAATATTATTTGTCAGGCTTCTTAAAATTCACTGCACTGTTCCAAAAGCCAGTGTTTTTTAAATAACATTGTCATATAAATGTTTTTGAGTTTGAACTTCCAATTTTTGAGTCAGTGAAAGGCACCTTGGTTGCAGCTTTAAGATTTTTTCAAATACCAAAAGGCAGCAATAGCCTATTTTTCTGGTGGAACTCAGATTTTGACCTATTCACATGCCTCCAGGATAAAAAAAAAAGTCTTAAAACTAAATATTGTTAAATGTTTTAGAGTTGCATGAGTGTCAGATATAGTTAGGCACATGCAGAACTTTTGAGGCACTAGGGAAAGAGGGCATTTTAAAAATAATTACATATCGTTCTAAATGTTGCCATCGTATTGAAATTTCACAAGAAAGGTCATTTCACAAAGTGATTGTTGCTCCAGAGATTTTATATAAGTGGTCTGTACTATTGCAATTGTACTGAAATAAGAGGACATATTCTGAGATTATGATGGAGAGAGGAATTACATATATTGTGTATTTATCCAACTCTTTCCTACTGTACAAGAATGAACATTCCACATATCGAGACTGAAGGTGGATGATGCACATGTGCATGTGTGATAAGCTTGGAAAAAAATAAAGCAGTGCTGAAATGCTATAGGAAATAACTGAATGGAGTGGAAAGGATTCTGTTTTGGGTGATAGTTTGAGGTAGAAGGGTTGTATTGCAGGGCACTATTTAGACCATGGGGTGTACTCTGAGGGTTAAATAACAGTTATGGTGAAGACATCTCTTCTTGATTAAACAAATGAAAACATTTATCCCAGTTGAAGAGTTTGCTGCAAGTATCCTGCCTTTTTGCAATATACAAATTAAGCTACTAGTGCTGGGCTCCCTATGTGAAGGTAAACCAAGAATTGTTCAGATACGAGACCTCTTATTACAGAACCATAGAATGGTCTGATCTTTAAGACCATCTAGTTCCAATCCCACTGCTATATGCAGGGACACCTCCCTCTAGACTAGGTTGCTCAAAGCCCCATCCAGCCTGGCTTTGAATGCTTCCAAGGAGGGAGCATCCACAACCTCACTGGGCTTACTGCTGAATGCAGCTGACTTACAATGTAGGATTTCATGAATCAAGCTTTTTACACTTGAACGTACTGTTTGCAGGAGATACTTACATGTGGCTGGTATTCATAGTACTATATCTCAATGGTGTAGGCTAATAAAAAAAAAAAAAAAGAAGTTTTTTCTCTGAGTAGAACTATTGTTATAAGTCACTTAAGTGCTCAGGCGACTGCCCTTTCTTTTAAACTCTTTCTGTGACACATTTTCAGCAAGGTATCTTTCACCCTGAGACTATATCCAGAGTCCACATTCATTAACCTTCCAAGCATGCCATGAGACTCGTCTTTTCATTCCACAGGGATCTGGGAAGATTGAAAGCAACTGGCTTAAAAGAAATTTTACTTGAGCAATCAGTGCTTCTATTTTAAAAAAAAACTTCAGGAGAGCTAATTTACATTTAATTGCATCTTTTTGAATTTTTCAATTTTTATGTCATTTTAATCTGCAAAGCAGAATCTACACCAGTGTGTAATACTTTACAGATGTACAGAGATATCACATACCCTGAGCCTGTGGATGCAGAGAACTGATGGTATTTTAACTATCTGCATACAAGCACCATTGTGTGCAGGGGCCTTTAAACACTCAGATAAGAACTTTTTTTACCATCCTTCAAACAAGAAGTCACCTTAAAACATTTTTGTTTTGCTCTTTTCATGCAGCTTTCCATGATGTTCTGACCAGCTATTCTTCTTCCTTTTATGACTTCTTTGCCTTGTGATCATGTTGAAGCATATCACCTTTCAAATTATGAGATAATCTCTCTAAAAGAAACATGGCCTTTTCCACAGTTACTGCCTACTTAGCTAAAAACTAACACCACAAACACCAGGAAAAAAGCTGGAGAGCAATTCTGCAATGCTTTGGGCCCAGCAACAGGACAAAAAAGCAAAGGATAGAAACACCCAAAGCTCATACTTCAGAGGACGTTCTCACCATGTAGCAATAATGAGTCACTGCAAAGCAAAAACCATCTGTTTATCTGGACACAGATACCACGTGTCAGTTAACAGGAAACAGTTCCACTGAAGAATCTCACTGCAGTGTTAATCTCTGCATAGACAAATTTCCAGACCTCCTAGTTTGTAAACCGGCAGCACTAAAGCTTCTTTTTTTTTTTTTTTTTTTTTTTTTTTTTTTTTGAAACCATGCAAGAGATTGCCTGTTTGGATACCTTTGTCTGTACAGATTGGCCAGTACCATGAGGCTTCCAAATAATGAGTCTAGATGTTCTCATCAACATTTAAGTACTCATAGTTGGTGACACACAACATCCCCACCTTTGAGTAGGCAGTGCTTTCCCACTCCTCCTTTTCATTCACACTGCTACACAACTTAGCCAAGTTGGAACAACTCTAAATCCCAGGAAAATGGCATGTTACATTTTTGCCTGTAATGATATCCCAGTCATCAGCTATTGATTAAAGGGAGAAGGGTGCAGTCATAATTAACACACTGTATCTTGAAATATTTAGGCTCTTGTAAAGGGTCCAATCAGCCTTAATTAAAGCTATGTTTAACTAAGCTTTTTAGGATGGAGTCTATTATTTGCTGTGCTCCTGTCACATGTAGCTCAATAGGACTTAGCACTTCTGTGGCCTTTAGGTGTTATCACAACATAAAGAATGCATAATAACTACATAAGTTAAAAAAAAAAAACCTTTCTCCCAGCTTATGAAGGCATTGCATTTCAATTCCCTTGACGACAATACAGTTTGGGTCATCTGTGCATAAATGTTTAGCTCCATTGGAGCAACACACGTTTGCTGTATAGGTAGCTAATTCACTTCACGGGTGTAATGTTTTGGATCAAAGCATTTCCAAATTCATGTTGTTGAATTAGATTTCAGGTGGACAAGACTTCAAAAAACAGATAAACTCTTAAAAGCTCTGCATTAGGGAAGACATTCTTAATAATTTAAAATGAGACAGTAGTTCTTTTCAAATTAGATTTAGTCCTTTTAGGTGCAATTATCTCAAAACATCATTTTTCTCAAAGAACCGTCAGCATTCTTTAGAACGAAAGTGTGATTTTATATTGAATCAGCTGTTACCGAAAAGATCACCTGATTAAGGACTTTCTCCCTCAAGTTGAAGCAACAAGGCAATGTTGTTTGTTTCAAAAAATCTATTTTTTTTTATTTCCATCGTGCATTTGAAATCCATGATTTAAAATTAATGCCAAATGAGATTAAAAATCCTCACACAAATTAATTTTGTATACTGCAGGAGAAAGAAGGATTCTGGCTTTTAGGCATGCATATTAACTTAATTGTTTGCCCCTTGAAAACAGCAAGTAGCCTAGAGCATTTGAACTCCAAATGTGCTCATTTAAAACAAAACATTATATTTGGCAAAAATCATCTAGAAAATCTCTAAAAAATGTCTGCAAATTTTTCAGGGAGAAGGATTATACACAAACAGTGGGAAAGGAAGACAAAGAAGACTGTGTAATTAAAAAATGCTAATAGATGATTTCACCACCAGGTAAAAATCACATAGCATTCATTTCCAAAGAAGACAGGCTAGCTTTCCTGGAGATATCCTGAAGGAAATGGCATATCTCCTGAGGAAAAAAAAAAAAAAAGAAAAGAAAGAAAAAAAAAAAGGGGGTGGGGGGAGAGGGAGGGGGTATGGGGGAGGCTTTGATAAGCTTGTGAAATCGCCAGCAGGAAATGAAATGACCACCATAGATAAGAACTCCATCAGGTTGTAAACGTATAGGAATAGGGTTAACACTTTGGTTGTTATTCAAAAGCAAATGAAAGATGAGCTTATGATAACAAGCTTGGATTAGAACTCAGAAGATCTGAGTTCATTTCTTGGCTCTGCCATAATCTCTATTTGTGATTTTGGGCCAAAGCTTACATTTGGCATAGACTGAAGAAAGAAAGCAGTATCCTCTTTGTATTGTTAGGGAACTGAGACCCAGAGATAATACTAGCTAAGGATCCATGACATTTTATAGGCATTTATATTTCCAATAAATTTCCCTGTAGAGAAAGGTGACTAACAGAGAGCTGAGAGGTATCTCTGTGGGTGTGATCCTCCAATTACCTCTGTGTTTCTGTTTCCTCATTATAGCATTCAGACAATAAATCCTTTCTCCCACAACATGAACAAGGGCTCTTTTTTGTAGGTTGCTATTTTTTAATTTTCGCTAGGCTGAGATATAAACTCTCTTTTTACACAGTCATTTATGTATTTCTTAGAACTTTACAGTCTCATAGAGAGGAGCAAAGAAGTTTCTATGATCCAACCATTAACTAGACACTACATGCTTATATATGCATAAGTATATGCTCATTCATCTCAGATACTTACAGAGTGTATCTCCTTATCTTATTACTGCCATCATCCTAGACCACAGTAGCAATAATGACAGTAATGTGACTATATTTATGGGTCAGTGTCAGGTCTTACACAGCAATTCACAACTTCCCATGACATGGGCTAAGTTTTGACACTGACTGGAACTGAACACAGAGTGCTTCAGTTGAAACTCAGCATTACTTCATCCGTCCCTTGCTTTTTATTTCCTTTCCCCCGCTGATATTCCAAAGCTACTAGAGTTACACTCCTGTGAATGAGATCTGAATCTTGTCCATTGGCAACAGTTACTCAAAACAGGAAATGGGATCTTTCAAATAACAATAGGTGGGAACAGTGAGTAAAGGTTCCCTATGTGGTAATGGTGCTGAGTCTTTAACGACTGTGTTTACTTCTCTGTGTCCCAAAGAAGGGCAAGGTGCTGAAAGGCCACAGTTCATTTTGCTCTCCAGTGCGTTTGCTTATGCGTATATCAGATACAGTATCTAATTTTGCAGCTGATGTTAACGGAGAGAAAAAAAAAAACCAAGCACTGGCTCCTATTTCTCAAGGTAAGAAGGCACAGTTAGATTGCTATCCTAGGCCAGGGCACTGAAGGAACAAGTCAAATTACAAAGGACCAGAAGGATCATCCCATACCCTGTTGATTGGAAAGTCCCCTATTTTTGCAGCAACATACTAGGTGCTTTGTTTTCCTCCTGTGCACCCTTGAAAGGAGTACTGTGATGCAGAGATAAACCCTTTGCAAAACTTACAACCCACATAACACGCTTAGCATATGGTAAGAGCAGAGATGTGATGAGCTGGGAAAAGGATCCCAGGCCAAGTGGTGCATTTCTAGTAAAGGTCTGCCATTCTTGGCGGGGGCATCCACGTAATTCCTTGCCTAGTCTCGCCTTGACTAATTCCCAGAAAAGGCAGTTTCACAACAACTCTAAGAAAGCCATTCCTACTTCTAATTGGCATCACTCCTTAGAAATAATTATTTGCATTCTTCTTTGAAAGTTCACAGTTATAAGCTAACTCTATATGCTTGTACTAATCCCTACTCAAACAGACACAAGGCACAAAAGAGACAGTCCAGGTGCTGCTAAACACCTAAACATCATCAGCCCTCCAGTCTCCTGCTTCACAGAATGATTGGTATATGTTGGGCATCTGGTCTCATTATTTACTAAATTTGGCTAAATTAAGTTTCCCAGCACAATGCCCTGCTAGATAATGGTCACTAATTAGAAATGGGGAAAAAAAAAAAAAAAAAAAAAAAAAAAAAGAATTGGCCATAAGAAAATGACAAAATGCCCAGCAACACTATTTATTTCCCTAGCTCAAACTGCTTTTTCACCACTAATCATAGCAGTTTCTTCTCCTCCACCTCAAGGAGTAGTCAGTAACTTTTTGAAAGCAGCCAGTACTTGGCATCAGCCAACTCTCAATCACTAGTATTCATTACTTCTTATGAGGGCGCTTATCCTAAAATCCACATCTTTTCTAAAAATACTTTGCAAAGAAAGTATGCTTTTCTTTTTCCTTTTCATTCATTTCCTATTGTTTTATTTTATATTTGTTTTTAAGATTAGAAATTCATCTTTTCTAAAACTTCAAAGATTTTATAGACAGCTGCTACAGAAGTAGACATAATAAAGTTCAGACACCATAAACCATGCTAACATTTTTGGAGTTTTAATTTACCCTGCACACTACTAGAGCTTTTAAATACTTAAGATACCTAAGTGATATTTGCTATATTACAAACCACAAAACATCTTTTTGAATGGAATTTACAACTATTAATAATACAGTTTGTACTACTGTGTGAACTGCTCAGCTGAGGATTTTGTAGAAATATAGTCTGACACTTTGCTAATGATGTCACCCTAGGAAAAAAAAAAAAGAAAGCAGTTATGTTTTCTTGGTAAATATGTTTATCATTTATGCATCAGGGAGAAAAAAAAATAAAAGGAAAAAAAAAAAAAAGAAAGAACGACTTAAAAGAGAAAGACAGCACTGGCATGTGAGGAAATAGGTCTAATAACTTGGTTGAGAATCGTCCTGGAATTAAGGACTGTCACCAGTAATTACAGCACTGACAGAATTTTGTTCCAGTGCCTGCCATGGGAGCAGAAAATGTACCTGCCTCCAAGGTGAAGTTACACAGACTTGAGGAAGATGTGCTGCACTACACATGCCTGAAAAAGGTTTATATGTCATCATCGTTCGTTCCAATAATGCTTCTAAGTGCTAATGGAGATCACATACCACTTTCCAGTGTTATCTTCTCAGCAACAGTTTATGCACATCTAGGAGTATAAAATAAGTGCAGGAGCTTAAAGGAATGAACTCAAAGGCTGTGTAGCAGGTGAACTACAGGCAGGACATAGCTTTGGGCTTGGTATGAGGAGTGAAAAGAAAAAAGGAGAAAAATAAAACAAAGCAAAAATAACATAACCACTTCTCTTTGATTTTTTACTTAGTTGTGGGTCATTGGTTCACCTTCTGTTCACATTAGCTAATGACATTTTTTCTCCTCCATTCTAGTTAATTCTTTACCAGTATTTGTAGGGAAACAACTCATCTAGCCTAACATATTACTGTATCTGCTGAACAAGTTCTGGTTATGTTTACTAAAATGTTTACTTATTATGTTATTGTGATGATTTCTTTTTAATTCTTTCAGCTATCACTGCCTTACACTAGCTTGTGGTCTGCAATGTAATTCTCTAATTTTGCTTCTGCCAGGGTGACAGATCAGGAAACACTCCAGTTGCTTGCCTATTCATAACAGTTCTATTTATATGTCCTCAAAGAGCATTTACTTTATCTGTGCTAGAATCACATTGCATGCTAGTTTTCCATTTAGCAACTTACCACCTCAGAAGCAGAGCATTTTAAGTAGTGTTCTCTGCTAACTGACAATGCTTTCATGCACTTGACACACTTTCTCTCTCTTTTCCCTAAATAAAGCCCATTTATCCTAATCAAACCACTAGCTATTGATTTCTGTCCATTCCATATAACCTCCCTGCATCTGGCATTCATGAAGCATTTTCAGGAGGTTTCCTCCTCTTCATACGCTCAGCACTGAGTACAGCACAGAGCAAGCTCATGTGCCCTCTAAAAGTGCATGAATATTCTCAGAACAGAACAGGTGCTCCCCCTGCCTCATGCAGAGCTCAGCCCACCTGGAAAACACCGTCTGTCTCCTGCTACGCCGGCTCACAGATTTTCCAGGAACATTCCACCAGCCCCTGCAAAGAGGTTACTACGGAGAAGTGGTGGGGCATTTAATGCGGTAATATAGCTTTTCAGACAGAACCTTATCAAAATTAACAAGCCAAAAACACGAAAACAAAAATAAAGCACACAAGGTTGTTTTTTTGTTTCCTTCCTTTCTTCCTTTTCTTTCTTTCTTTCTTTCTTTCTTTCTTTCTTTCTTTCTTTCTTTCTTTCTTTCTTTCTTTCTTTCTTTCTTTCTTTCTTTCTTTCTTTCTTTCTTTCTTTCTTTCTTTCTTTCTTTCTTTCTTTCTTTCTTTCTTTCTTTTTTTCTCTCCTTCTTTCTCTCCTTCTTTCTTTCTTTCTTTTCCTACACCTATTCGTAAATCAATGACCTTAGAGGGATAAGTTGGCTGATTACCCTAGCTGTTGGACAGTCTTACTTAAGAATCATTGTGCAACTCTGCAAGCAAAGCACTGGCTTTTGGACTAATCCTATATAATACATACTCATTTTTTTGCTACTTTTGTAGATGACAGATCATATAGAGTTAAAAACACACTTACAGAAAGTAAGTCTGTGACTACCTCCACTTAATCAGGGGCACACATCCAGATTCAGCTGTAAAGCAGTCACAAGAAATCTATCCAAGGAGCTAAATAGCTGTATTCCTTCCCTGCCCATTAGCACTGCCTGTTCTGTACACATGCTTCGACACCCTTCACCACTACCGTCAATGAACAGCCCTCGGCTCTAAATCAAGATGCCGCTGTCCCTGCTTGGCACATCTAAATAAAGTGCTGTGGTCCCAAGGGACTGACTGTTTTCTTTTCTTTTTTTTTCTTTCTTTTTACTTAGAACATATTTTCATTTAAAGTTTTCAAGGTAAATTCTACCCTGGCTCATGATTCAAAACAATGCCATTAATATAAAATGGATATCTGAAACTTTACTCCTATGTATAGGTTAAAGAAAGTCATTATGATTGAAGTGTATTTTTAATTCATTTTCTTTCATTTTGAGTCCTATTAAAACTTGTCCTCATATTTAATATCCTCCACAGACTGGAATAAATTCCCTTTAATTCACACTCCATCCTTTCATTCAGACTGGCCACTGTTGGCACCTCTCCCTTCAGCTCAATTCCATGGAAGTGTCTCCCAAACATCAGCATTTTATTGACTCACTATTTCATTTTAATTCCTGATAAAAATACACTGAGTAAGAACACCAAATTTGTTCATGCTACAGTCTTGCCTATTCTTTCACACTTGGGATTGAAGCCCATACGCTTCAAACTCCACATGTAAACCTCACCCAGCCTGCAAGGAGCCCAGACCTCTGGCACATGAAACACAGCTAAAAACAGGTGAGCTTAAAATAAACAAATAAATAAATAGCAGACAGTGGCACTCACTGTCCCTTTGTCTGAAACTAAAAGCTTACCCAAAGAGGGAACAGGTCAGTTGTACAAACACTAAGGATTTCCAGAGGTATGTTATATATGAGTTATATATGACTAGAACACACTCTGCAGCCCAGGCCACAAAACACTTCACACAGCTAAAAGTATGCTCAAATTAGGTGCATAATCCACTTTATTAAGAAGGTTTACTATTATTATTACTGGTGATGGATTGTTTCTTCCTGTACATTTCTTTGGAGGATAAGAAATGTATTAGTCATTTGTGTTTTGGTCAGAAGCTGACCCAAACTTTCTGGACTATCTGGGGTTAACAAGGCAATTTTGCAAATATATTCATGTGATTGACCATGTGAAGCCAAGTAAAAAAATTATTTACTAAGCAAGCTCAGTTTTCCAGATTTGAGTTCTGGATCTTCAGCATCAGTTTGTTTTTGTGACCCTACAATAATGTTATTATTGACTTTAGGCTTTTTTTTCTCCATAGACAGAGGAAAACCCAAACAGGAGCAGAAGTTGCGTGCTCAAAAAAACAGCTGTATTAATGGGATGTAAGAGGCTGGGGAGCAGAAAGCTCACCTCTAATGTTTTGACTCCTACCACCACTAATTCCCAGATGACAGCGCGCAGCTGAACCAAACATGAAGTTACCATTTGTAGGTAACCAGCAATAGGGAAAAGTGGGGAAGTGGAAATCAGAAACAAAAACATCGCTGGAAAATGAGATGCCTTTTTATTAAAGAAGCTCACTGGCAGTGTCTGTTTCTCCTGCTGAATATAACTTCAGAAAGCAACTGAACAACTGCATTTTGTTTAATCGTACAAAGAGATCCAAATTACTGATGAGGGTCAGTGTTAAGGATACCCACACACAAACACCTATTTTGGTGGAAGTGCACACTGAATGGGATGAAGTTCCGCAGGGTGCTGCCCGAGGTGCAGCCTGAGAGCTCGGGGCAGGTCGCTGTCACTGTACTTTGGAGATCCTCATTCAAGCAGTAGTCTCCTCACAACAGAGCTAAGGATTTATTCCTGCTCACAGAGAAAACGAGGCGCAGCAGACCTGCCCGCAGGCTGCAAACACACCTGGATTCCGCCTCGTAAGACCTTCAAGGAAAGTCTTTAGAGTGAGACAGGTCACGAAACCATCCCCACGCCCGGACGCTCGCAACCCCCTGCTCAGCACAGCGCTGCGGCCGCCTCACGGCCCGAGCGGCTCCGCAGCGCCCTCCCCGCTCGGCGCCGGCAGCACCACGAGCGGCCGCTTCCCCTCCCCCCGTACACGGAGCTCACTCGCCGCACAAGCACACACCTCCCTCCCAGAAAAAGCAGCCGCTTCCCTGCTTTATATACCCTGCTAAAAATAGCCCGCAGCCGAACTCGCCAATCAGGAGGGGGCGAATTTCGAATCGGACCAATGGCGGGAGCCGTCACGGCCAGGCTCGGTCACGCCAGGAGGAGCCGCGATGCTTGCCGAGAGCCGATTGGGCTGCTCTGACATCATTGGCACGCGGGGCGCGGAGTGCGTGGCGGAGATTGGGCCGCGCCGGCGGGCGGCGTCATGGGATCACGCGGGGCGGGGGAGGGCGCGGGGGCGGGGGCGGCGGAGCGGCCGGGCGCAGCTTTGAATAGGGAAGTTTTGCAGGGGGTTACATTTGCAGCCAGCGCCGTGTTTGCAAATATTGAGCCCGCTCCTGAGCAAGTGTCCGCCGCCGGCCGCGGGAGGGGAGAGCGGCCGCCTCGGGAGACGTCCTGCCTTGCTGTGCAATTAAACTTTGCATGAAACTTCGGGTCTTTTTTCCTCCCTAAGCTCGCCAAGGAATTAATTTCTATCTATTTGTATATATATATATATATATATATACAATTTTTTTTTCTTCTCTGGAGGAAGGGGGGGGGCTTGGAGACTGAGAGCAGAGGGCTGACACCCCCCGCACACACCCCTCGAGCCCCGCACACAAGAGGCAGCTGTCCGTGTCCGCGGCCGCCAGCACGGACTTTGTTGTTGCAACTTGAGACATGGATGTGCTCCCCATGTGCAGCATCTTCCAGGAACTGCAGATTGTGCACGACACGGGCTACTTCTCGGCCTTGCCGTCCCTGGAGGAATATTGGCAACAGGTAAAGCAGGATATCGGTGTTGTTGTTGTTGTTATTGTCGGTTTTCTTTTTTTTTTTTTTTTTTTTTTTTTTTTTTTTTCTTAAAGCTGTATTAAAGGATGAGCGGATTTAAAAAGGAGGAAAAAAAAAAAAAAAAAAAAAAAAAAAAAAAAAAAAAAAAAAAAAACAAGAAAGAAAGAAAAAGAAAACAAACCCAAGTGTCAGCAGCGAATTGGGGCAGAATTAAGCACGAACGCACAGAGGTGCTGGGAAGCAGGTGTCTCGCTTTGCGATCAGACGGCGCTTTTTCGGGCGAAGAGTCCCGCGGCGGCCGCACGGAACGGCGCATCCTCCGGCTCCGTCCTTCCACGGCCGTTCCGAGCCCCGCAGTTGCGCTGTGCGGTGCGGTGCTGCGGGGCTGGGGTTCGACACGGCCCCGACCGAACCGGCCGCGTTCTACTGTTGTTGTCATTTTATTATTGATTGTTTCTGACGACGATGGGAAAAGGTTACAGCGGTGTACGTGCACGTCTGTATGTATTGTTTCGTATATATGTATGTACACATTATATAAACACATATAAGCAATGTGTATATACACGCATATATACAAAGTATGTGTGCATATATATATACACAATGTAGCTGTTTCCGAGCACAGAGAGCTGTGCGGAGTTGTCAGTCATATGACAATGCTGCTTGCCTCGGTCGGAAAGGAGGAAGAACGGAGGCTCCTTCCCTTTAATGGACATATTTCGTTGGGTTGCTTTTTTTTATTATTTTTTTTCCCCCCTTTCGTGCCCTAATCTGATCCAAGCAAGGCAGTGCGCTCTGCTACCGTACCTCGGTCCCGGGGACTGAGCCCAAAACCTGCCACCGCCTCACAACCTTCCATTTCCCGAGAAGAACGATATGCAAAGTGTTACAAACCTTCACATGCCTACTAATTGTATGCAATGTGAATTATATGCAATCCTATGTGGTTTTTCTTTCTTTCTTTTTTTTTTCCCTCCCCCCCTTCCCCTTTCAGAGAGGCAGCTCCATAGTACGTGATTGAAATGGAGCTAAGTAGTTTCCTTCAGGCATTCGGGCTCTTGGCGCAGGGCCAGCCCTCTTTCCCAGTAGCCTTCAGAGGCATTTAAACTCGGAGAGAGCTTTGCTCCGGCCCCCATTACTAATCTACCTAATGAGGAATTCAAATTAGCCCGGAATATTAAACTTTAACAAGATCTTAATAAATGCATTTCCTCCCATTTTCTTGGAAAATCAATACGCTATTGTGTCATCCCTCTAGAAACCTTTTTTGTTTCCAGCGTGCATTGCAAACCAATTATAGGCAAATGCATGAACAGTGCGTGCAGTGATGGGCTTGTTTTTGTGTTGTTTGTTTCTATTTTCCCTTTTTTACCCACACTCCCGGCCTGGCCACGACATGTGACCCACTTTAGTAAAGCAGTGCTCCCATAGACAGATGGGAAGGGGCTGTGAGGGGAATGTGTGGCATTTGGGATCAGGTTTTGCTACCATGATGATCTTGCTAAAATAAGTAGAGTTCGGTATGGAAACTTGGTGTGTCCTTTTTCTGAGTAATGCTTCTGTATGGATTGTTTCCTATAGTGGAAAGAAAAATCCCAAAACATCAGCTTGTTGCCATAACAGTTCATACCTCTTTTTGTTCTCCTCTGAAAATGGCTAGAAAGTCAGCAAGGTGAGCTGACTTGAAGCTGACTGAAAGCCACAGCTTTACCCATTTAGGGTGGTTTTGTTTTTTGTTTTGTTTCGTTTCATGGAGCAGAGGGGAATGCAGTCGGGGGGAGAAAGAGGGGGAAGCTTTCCATGTACTGTTGCATGTATGTTTGAACAGAGCACTTTTTTGGCAGCTGGACAGGATTTTATAAGGAAGTCTCCTTTGGCATTGCGTGAAAGAAAGACAGCGATGACTCATGCAGTTGTACTCTTGGCCAGTAGATAAAGTTCTTGTTCATTGTGGGACTCCCAGCAGGACCTCAGAGTAATTTCCCGTTTTGCATCGTATAGAATAGGACATTTCTGTTCTGGAACTTTTTCTCACTTCTGTTGTTGAAGTTCCCCGTTTCTCCAACCATGCACAGAGCAGTGTGAGCAATGTGGCGTGCATGCCAGCGTGCTTGGAAGTGACATTCTTTGAAAGTCGGGCGTGCTGTGTTCTCATGCACAGGAAATGGGAGGATGTCTGCTGCTCCACTGATGTCCCCACAGGACGGACAGCAACTCTGCGGCCATGCTGAAACAGGGCTTTGTTTTCTGACAGGGCATTGGGGTTTCAGCACACAGTGTTCGCTTGGATCCTCTCAGACTTGTGTTTGTGCAAGAGGGATGCAAACAACTTGACATTAGACAGGGAGTGAGAGTGCAGGGTGACTATTTGTTGTGGTTCTCTACAGTCCTTTTCAATGTCAGCCTCCTAAAAACATGGATTTATGATGAGAGCGAAGATAATTTGAGTGACTCATTAGAATGCTATTTTGAAAACTAAAGCTGACTTGCACCTTCAGCTGTGTGTTTGAACTCCTGCCCAGGTCTCAAGAACCAATTTCTTTTCATCGTGGCAGTCACCTAGTTACAGCTGGAGGAGCCTGTAATTTGTTTTGAATATAGAAACCTCACATCGAACGCACTACATTCCTATATGCTTTTTGAAGTGTAAAATACAACTGGGTTCATTTTTAAGCAAGCTTCTAACTTTTCCCTTTTTTACCCTTTTCTTTCACATAGACGTGTTTGGAGCTGGAACGGTATCTTCAAAGCGAACCTTGCTACGTGTCTGCATCTGAAATCAAATTTGATAACCAAGAGGATCTCTGGACCAAAATTATTCTGGCACGTGAGAAAAAGGAGGAATCTGAACTGAAGACTGCATGTGTCTCGAAGGAGGACAGCCCTACCAGTCAGAACTTAGAGACCAATAGTTTGAACTCAGATGTGAGCAGCGAATCTTCAGACAGCTCTGAGGAGCTCTCGCCCACCACCAAGTTTACCTCTGACCCTATAAGTGACGTTTTAACCAATTCAGGAAACTTGTGTTCGTCTGTTACTTCCACTCCCCCATCGTCTCCTGAGCTGAGCAAGGAGCCTTCTTCCCAGCTATGGAATTGTACGCCGGGTGAGTTGCATTCACCGGGGAAAATTCGTACCGGTACCGCTGGAAAGACTGCAGAAAAAGGTACACCCGCCAATGGGGACACCTCGCCAGATGGCAGAAGGCGTGTTCACAGGTGTCATTTTAACGGTTGCAGGAAAGTTTACACCAAAAGTTCACATCTGAAAGCACATCAGCGCACTCATACAGGTTAGTAACCGAACGCTCGCTCAGAGTTGGCAAGTCCTGCAGGGAATACCCCTGATGATGGGGGTTTCACAGCTTACACAAGCGCTGGGTGGGAGCCCAGGTTTGGAGAGATGATGTAATAGTGCTAGAGGCTTACCAGAACAGACGACATCACTTCCTCATTCCCTTCATCAGCCAGCCAAAACCAAGGCACTTGGCTGTTGATGAGTCCGCTGTCATAGCAAACAGGAACAGCTTGGTTAACTGGGCAGTGCTTGGAAAGCTACAGATCTGTGTGGCCTTCAAGAGCCATTGGCCAAAATACACACTAGACCTCTGTGCACATTTATTACTAAAGCAAAGGGAAATGAGATTTTCTTGGGGAAAAAAAAAAAAAAAAACTAAACGAAAACAACAACAACAAAAAGCCAGGAACTGCATATCCAAAAGTTGGGCAGATCACAAAGTAGCATACGAACCTGTCTTCATGGTCCTCTCTACATTGGGTCTATTCAATCAGACATCCGAAGGCCTGGAGTCTATAAATTACAGCTATAGTTGTAAATAATTTAACAGTTTGGTGTGCTGTCATGTCAGCAAAAATCTTGGAAAGCCACGGTCTGTTGTAGTTCTTTGAACGTTTCTTCCTAATTGGACTTGCAAATGTATGACTGTATAATTTCATCCCAAAATACTGAGTAACAGCACTGTATTGTTACGGAGCCTGAACTGGAAAAAAAAAGCAGTCCTGTGTGTTATTGGGAAAGAAAGTAAGGAAGCTGTATTCTTCAAGGCTTCTAGAATATTTTATAGTTGAAGTAGTGTGCTGATTTGCTTTTTGAGTATTAATATTCAGCATCGTTCTGTGACAGCTGTTAGATGTGTAGGGCTATACCTTGGCTTAGTTGTCACTGCTTACTGCAAGAAACTGGCCTGATGTTCTTGGTGTGCCAGTGCAAAGACCTATGCAGTATTTTTCTCCATGACGTGGAAAGACAATTCAAGGAACAGATCCTGTTTTGACTCATGAGCTCAGCATTTTGTGGCTTTTATGGGAAGTCTGAGCAAACTTGGATGTTCCCGTTGTCAAGCAGAAGTCCGATAAAATTAGTCTATTTTGAGGGGAAGAAACATCTTCCAATGAAACCATGGTGGTTGAGCAGACACAAACAGCTGCCAGCCTCAGAGGTATTGCAGAGCTCTTGTCCGAGTGCTATGTGGCTGAGAGCATTCCTGTGAATGGAAGTGGTATTTCTCAAATGCTGAAGTAGCAATGCTCAAAGTGACATGCAAGTTCTTCCAAGAAAATGTGGCTCAGCAGAAGGAGGTTGCATGTTATGGAGCTGAGTGTGTGACAGAGAGCTTTGATGCAATACAGTAGCCTAATTGCATTTGGGAGCCTTGCTGTGCTGTCTGTAATCACCTTTGAGGTCTAAGCTACCTGTTTGGGAGTCACGGTACTATTACAGATGAACAGGAATGTTAGAAGGTTGCATTTCTTTGTCTCCTGTGAACCTGTTAAATCGCTTTTTTCAATAAGAATGAGATCAGTTGATGTGGTGTTACAGCAAGAGTTAGGAAGGAATCAGGTGGATGAATTTTGCTTTCTTTGCATCTGATGCATTCAGATATGTTAAACAGAGTTGATTGTCTTTAGGGGGTGGAGGAGGTTTACATAGAAAATGAATGGGATAGCACTGATCTTTGAATGAAGTCATGACTAACATGTAATCTGCTTTCTTTGTAGGGGAAAAGCCTTACAGATGTTCATGGGAAGGGTGTGAGTGGCGTTTCGCAAGAAGTGATGAATTAACCAGACACTTCAGAAAGCACACTGGTGCCAAGCCTTTTAAATGTAGTCACTGTGACAGGTATGTGACTGAAGTGCACCTTCAGAAATAGTTATTTTTAGCATTTCATGGAAAGTGAACCTAGGCTGCCTTTCTTGAGATTAATTTGTGAAGGAATCTCTTGGTGGACACAATTGTGTCTAGTAATTTTAGAAATTATTATATTTGATATTGGAGGAAAAAAATAATCTGGGTATAGCTTGTAGCCCAATGGGGCACGTTAATGTTGAGAAATCCCTCGTGTTACCTGTTGGTACCTGTAGAGTATCTGGGTGCCTGGGGACACTGAGTACTTCCATGTGCCCTGGGATCACACAATCATAAAATGGGTTGGATTGGAAGGGACATGTAAGATCATCTAGTTCCAGCCCCCTGCTGTGGACAGGGTTGCCAACAACTAGATCACATTGCCCAGGGTCCCCTCCAACCTGGCTTTGAATACCTCCAGGGATGGGGCACCCACAAAATGTGGGGCCCATAATATGGGGTCTCAGAATACAGGGGTGCAACCCCCAGCTAACACGCCAATTCTTCCCTTGCAGGTGTTTTTCCAGGTCTGACCACCTGGCCCTTCACATGAAGAGACACCTCTGAACAGGTCAAGAGGTGAATCCTGTGGGCTAAGAGGCGTCAAGGTTGAAGAGCCTTGAGCAGAGGGATGCGTGTTCCAGCCAAAGCATGCCATTTTGCACCCTACCCAGTTGCCTCCAGGACCTCACTTCCTTGAAGGTCTTTTGAGGGCTAATAAGTCATGTAAGAAACGGCATAGCAACCATGGTGCGTGATGTTTGGGGTTTCCTGGACTCATACACTGGTATCTAACTTTCTGAGTGGCTCCTAAGCCTTTGCCGTGAGCATGTGCACTGAGAATGTTAATGATTGGGCGACTGTATGCTATGAGGATCTATTGACGATTGTATGCTGAGGCACATTTTTTTTCTTGTGGTTGTTTTATAACTGTAAGAGAAAAAAAAAAAAAGTCTGAATGTCTTGTATGTGAGGAATATCTTGTGAGATGGGACGACCACCAATCATTTCCAAGGGATGGGGGGAGGGCTGTCTGCACCTTTTTAGAGGGAAAACAGAGAGGGGAAAGGGGAATTAAAAAGAGTCAGGATGCCAGAATGGAGATGGGGACCTCCCCGTTCCTGTGTGAGAGGAGCTTTAGGTGTCTGGTGCAGCTATTAAACGTGCAATGTGTCAAGTAGCTTGTTTTACTTGCTACAGAGCTCATTTGTAATCCATTGTATAAGCTGTGTATTTACAAATGTAACACAACTATAACTTTTCATTATAATACAAAAGTTATTGCATGGTTCTGGGGAACTATATGCTTTTCCATTCTTTAATCAGGACTGCAGTTTTGATTCCAGTTAAGAGCAGCTAAAATACAATTGGTCTAATGTTACATAATGTATGGAACATGAATAATTTTTTCTGTTGGGTGGATAAAACCACTATTGGTTAGAAACTGATTTTTTCTCATGCAGCTAATTTTTCTCTTATTTATGCCTTGAGGACTAACTTCTGGTTTTCTAGCTGTTAATGCACTGTTGACCTTAATAATGGTGCCTTATGCAAGCGACCTTCTCTTGTAGGGGGTCTTATACAGGGGTATGGGTGATGCATGCTTTATTAAGGCTCTCTTTTCACCTGGCATTGTACTGTATCAAATGTATAATATGAGGGAAAAAAAAAAGGTTACTTCCAGGGTCCTCCTTCACAAAGACAAATATAGAGAAAAGTCATTCATGTCAGTACAGTATTTGTTTAACTTAGACAATTTGACTGTGTTACAGTATAATGCATATGCCAATTGAATACCTGACCAGTTCTGCCACCTTGAGACTTTTTATATTGACCTTGCACAACTGTGTATATACACACCCCAACTGTACTTAATATGTTGAGTTTTCATACATATTAAAGATACAGAAGTATTAAAAGATGTATTTGCTTAAAAGGCACAAGTTTCACATCTATATATCTAGCTATCTGTTGGTCATACAGAAAGAAACTATATTACTTTTTTTTTAAAAAGTGGGCAGAAGAATAATTGTGTATGTATATTTGTGTGTACAGTCTGTGTATGTGTGTATATATATAGATAATATATAAATATTTTTTTTAAAAGGAAAAAAATTTAGAACGCATAGCTAGAAAATGCCACAGCCCATCAAAATATTTCCACCCCCTCCCCCAAATATGGTCATTAAGGAGACAACGAAATGAGAGATACAGTTATTAAAATCTAGTGTTTTTAGAGGCTTTACCTTTAGCTTAATGGTGTGCTAAAGGCTTTGTTGGCATTCAGTCCTTCTCAGACTGCTGACTGTGTTTTGTAGTTATTAGGTTGTCTGGAATAGCGTATCTGTGGCCATTTAAGAATGATATGAACCGAATATTGGCATGCTAAAAGAATATTAGCTGTGTGCAGATGAAGTACACTCATATTTTGGCTTTCCAGCTTATGGAAGGACTTGTGAGTGAGCTAGTCGTTGTGGTGGTTGAGCTCTAATTTTGCATAGTTCAGCTAAAATGAAGACTGTTTTTTCCTAGAATAGAAATAGTCTGTCCAAAAGCAGTTGTTTTTTTTGTTTGTTTGTTTTTTTTAACCAGCTCACTACAGTTGATGCAATGAAACACGTGATCTGTTTCTTTTTCTATTTATTATTGGTCTTGCTTACTATGCTAATACGTTGGTATATCTTTCCTGGAAATGTATGTAGATAAGTGGTTTAGGAAAAAGTATGTGCCAGTGATCTGGTTCTATGGAACACACAGGCTTAAATCATTCTCATTTCATTTTTACTTTAAATTGCTTGAAAATGCACTTTCTCCCTTCTCCCCCCAAAAAAACTAAATTTTCCAGAAAGTGGATTTCTATTTAGAGTTGAGTTTTGTTTTGTTTTGTTTTTTAACTCCTTATTTGCATTGTCCTTGGCTTAGCCATACTTCTGAAAAGCAAGAAAGTAAACAAAAGAAAAAAATTACCCCAAACAAAAACCATTAAACTTGCACTGGCTTGTCTCAATTGTGAAATACCATCAGACTTGTGTGGATGGGGTGGGGCTGTGTGCCATATGTCAAATGCCTGTAATTTTCTTAACAAGCAAGTACATTTTGTTCAGGTGATAACTGAGCCTCAATCAAGCTGAAAAATAAAAAATAAAAAAAAAACATTTTTGCTTGAAATTTAAGAAAAAGTTTCTATTAGTGAAATTTCTTTTTTTGTTTTTGAAGCACCCTGTTATCTAAAGAATCTCTTTGTAAGATTTTTGTAAAGATTTTGTTTTACAAGATTTTATTTGAAATTGTTTTTTGCAAGATTGTTATATTTCTGTATGAATGTATTTTTTATTGGAATAACATAAAAAGAAATTCTTATCAGCATCATGTGTCTGGCTTCATCCTTCTCCCTGGAGGCAAACACACTAAACAATGCCAAATGCTGTGTTGACGCTTTCTCTTGAGTCATCTGATGCATGTACAAACATCTTTGGGTCAAGTCGCCTTGTGGAAGACAAGCTCCTGTGAGAAAGTAACTTGATCAGTAGAAACACAATGTTCTTCCATATATAAACAGCTGATGTTGGTTCAACTTCTGTCTTAGCAGAATAAATAGTTAACAGGGTTGTTACTGCAAGGCCACACCTTGATTCTGAGTCATTGGCTCTAGAGAAGTGAATGCACACAGGACAACTTCTGCTTGTGGGAAATGAGATTCTGTGAGCATTTATGGTGAAGGAACTAAACAGTAGATGCCCAGGTGGGAGGCCTGTAAACTTTTTAGCCGGGTGTGGGCCTTTGAACTGTCCCATCCATGGAGAAGCAAACCTGACACCTTCAAGGCACAGCTGACGGAAGGAGCCATGTGAAGCCTGTATGGCCCAGATGAATGGACCTGAGCATTCTGCAGGTCATTAACCTGCTGGTGACCTCCAGCCAGCCAACTTCAAGCCTCTATGAACAGCAAGAGCAATGGCTCTTCAAAGCATGACTGGCATGTGCACCAGCTTTGGACACATGCAGAACTCGTTTTATGTTGCCTTGTGGCTTCTGTTTCACTCCTGCTTGTGTTAAAAATCCCTTGAGCATTGAGTAAAAGCATTGGCAGAAATAGCAAAGTTACATGCTGAGAAACTTGACATTAGGCATGTGAATTGAACTCCCTGGATTTGAACATCCATAGTTTAAAATTAGAAATGTTCTAAAAATGCTACAGGGAAAAAAAAAAAAAGAATACATTCAAACTGAGGTGGAAAGGGCATAGCGGGGAGACCCTGGACATGTGCCTCAGCCTTGCAGCAGGCAAGTAAGCAGGCAATATGCCTCTGTAGAGGCAAGGGAGAATTGGCAACTTAAGCAAAATCCTCATCTGCAATGGGAGGGAGACAGCACATTTTTCCACTTACAATACCTCTCACAATGAAACAGCTGGGGTCTGAGAAACTTGTTGCAACAGAAGTAATAAAAGGCTACGGAGGATGAGGGCTTGTGACATTTTGCCTTCTATTCTGTATACAACCTAGAAATGGAAATATTTTTGAAGAACTGAGCTTGACCTTGGAGCTTCTCCACCCAAAATGTTCAGTGGGTGTGTAATACAGAACAAGGATTGGCAAATTCTTAACTGCTTATGGGGTGTGTGTCATCCAGGGTTGTGTCTTACCATACCTTCATTACAAAAAAAAGGCATGATAAATCCACTATTAAGCATGTTACCGTGATGCTGAGATTCCATCCCTTTTTATTTCCAGAGAGATTCTACTAAGAAAGTTCACAATAAATAAATAAAGGCTGTTGGCAGAAATATTGGGCAACAAGGAAACAGCAAAGCAGAAAGCAGTAGTCATTTCAGGGGTAGTACATTTCAACATGAACATCTATGACAGACTTGCTTAATTTCAGATTTTGTAACCTAGAGCAAATGAGAAGGGATATGAATTTAAGGGTAAAGATGTCAGGTAGCTTAGACAGTGTGCAGACCTTGATTAGTAGCCTCAGCAAGTTCCAACAACTGCAGCTGAGGTGAAAGCAGGAACAGGGCCTTTGAGCCAACATGTTGTTTCTTACTGCAAAGGTTACACACAGTGTGTTTGTGCACTTAGGCACACATACGTGCATGCAAGGGTCAAGATGAAACAGCTGAAAACCCAAAACAGAGGTGGTTTTTATTTTTTTTTTCTTGGGTGTGAACAAATGCTGGCCTTCAAGTGGTCAGTGCAAGCAGGGCAAATCACAGTTTTCCAGCTTGTTTGAACAACTGTGTATTTATTATATATACAGAGGCTTTAAAGTTCACAATAGACAGATGTTTGCTATTTTCTTAAATTGGGTATTTATCTTGTTTGAATGTTACTATTTCTCTCCTAAAGCATACTATGAATTGTCACAAACAAAACTTAGAATTGTTCCTGTTAGAACATGTTGAAGACAAACTGTTTAGTGCTTCCCTCTCTAGAAGTTGTGTACTATTCCTCTGCCTTCATGCCTTTGTCCTTTCCCATTCTTCTTAACCTGAGTATTTATTCTTTATCTTCATTAATTGCACTGAAGGCTCAGAGAAATAAAAACAGCCTCTCCAATCCTCACAGATGACAGCACCAAAATCACAGACAAGAAGGAAAAACGCTACAGTGAGTGTTTCAAAAAGTAGCTGAAAGATATTTATACAGCCCCAAAGGGGCATAAGATGTTACACGTTCACACAACAGGGAGGGATAACCTTTAATAAGATCCATGGTCTGTCTCCTGGAAGGGCTTCTAAACTTCATCTGGAGTGAGAAGTTAAGGTAATGGGAGCATTAACTGCACAGGAGCAGGACACATACAGGTTTCCCCTCTGCCCTGAAGAGGGTATAAGATCCTGTATTTTTTCCTTTTTTCCTCCATTCATAATGAATTCCTTGGAAACAAAATGGTTTGGAAAGGGAATCTCTGCAACACGTCTTCCTTGACTCTGCAGGATTGTTTCCTCAGCTAGCATCACTTTTTATAAAGCAGGCAACAAGATCAATGCATCAGTTCTTTAGTTCTGGCAACAAGATGCAACCTATTAGCCTGTACCCCACCCCTCCCCCACCAAAAGAGTCTGCCTGCTTTTACTTTATCCCATGGGGTTGTGCAGACAGGAGGCATTGACAGGTACTTCTGAGTCAGAGCTTTTGACACGGCAAGATACTCTGCTGAGATTATAAGTCCAAGGCAATAGTATCTTCATTTTTTTCCCTTTAGCTCTCTCACCCTCTACTCTGTTTCATCCCTTTTTCATGGTCCCTAGGTATATGACATTTATTTTTGATCAAACCTGTAGCAATACTGTCTCATAACCACTTCAGTTCATACATATAAGGGAGAAGGAGCAGATGGAGTATTGCTTTTGCGCATAGGTCTACAGAGGTTTAATCAGTCTAGGATTCATTGGAGCTACCCTGGGAAATAAGGGTTTGCAGGTTCCTGCATTAATATTGTGAGGCCTTGGTCAAACGCTCATTTAAGTCAAGGAGAAATTCCTCCCTGAATTCAACTGGTTTCAGACAGTCATTTCTCCATAGGACTAAACCTGAAGAGGCAGATTTGAAATCCTTCAGAACAAAATTTTGAATCAATAACATTCATGGCTACATTTTCTTTATTTCCCAGGCACATTTGATATCAGGAGTTTAGAAGTGCAAGCATCAGATAAATTATTTTTTAAAATAGAAATGTGATCTTTTTTTGTTGTTGAAATATATTTCTGATGGCAGACTGATGACAAAGACTTGCAATTTGCACTGCAGTTTCAGTTACACAACAGCTACGTAATCATTGTGTAAGTTATGGAAGTGACTGTGTTCAACCATGATGTTTTAAATCTCAGTGTTTTAAAAATCATTAGCTAAGAATTATTAACTGAAGAAATTAACTGCATTTGTGGGATACCATAGCAACAAAGGGAGCCTGTGGCTTTAAAGAAAGTGCTGCATCAGGCACACACCAGCACATTTCGTTAAAATAAGGAGACAATATTCCAAAATTGCAATGGAGGCTACAGATTGGTAGTGTTCTTGAAATATAGGTTTATAATTTGTCACAGGAAAAATAACTCCGTAGAGCAAAACCGCTAAGGTGTTTTAGGATGATCTATTGTGCGGAGGTGGCTGGTGCAGCCATTTTGGATTGGTGTCATGATAGGAAACAGATGGTCTATGCGTTTCTGTTTAACATTTAAAGGGGTATAGAAAGCAACTGGGAGGTGATGCATTTTGTTAATGGGTAAGTAAAGCCTCATATGTACAGTTAAAATAGAAGATAAAAAACAAGCAACATTTTTTCAGCACAAATGAGGCAATGTAACAACACTCTTCAGTAGATTTATTTGACTTCTTTCACTTTAAATAATTTTAATGAGAAATTCTCTAAATGTTTTTGAGCGGAGATAGAAAGTAATCTGGTAACCACATGTCTTGATGTAAGCCAAGCTGTTCCTTAACAGCACTTTCTTTCAATACAATATAAATTTAGCTGGAATTAGCATTGCTGAATATTAGTCCCTCAGTGCCTCACTTGCTAAACCTCCATCTTCTTTTTATTGCCTCTGTGTCTTTCAGAAGCAGAAAGTGTGGTCAGTTCTGGACAAAGGCAAATTACCCAGCCAGGCTGGGGAAGATGATGTATTTACTGAATTCTCTAACATAGCAAACACTTTGGTAATAACTTAGGAAGGCAGCAAATCTGCACTACATACAGTAATATATTTTTTCTGTAATATGCCGCCTTTCCGATTTGATATTGCATATACCAAAAAATGTAGTTACACATGCAAAGCTGTATTTTTCTGAGTTTTATGTACTTCACCTTGCTGTATCTTATTTAATTTATAAGATTTATCTTTGAACCTGCAGAGATAGTCAAAGACTATTGTTCATTTCCAAACTTCATTATGCAAGTTATTCAGTCTTCTGGGTTTTCCTTTATTTATTTTTGCTAACTACGAAGAGGACATTGAGGGCAACTAGATTTTAATAGATCCTCACTGTAATTAATTATTCATCAGCAGTAGAAGTATTAACAGCAGCAATCTGACATCCAGAGGAGGCTGAGGTCTTACCGTGGTGAACCTGCAGGGAGAGAGGCTACTCATCCAGGCTCTGCTTAATTAGACCAAGGCGCATTTGGAACTGCTCACATCCAAAGAGAGAGAAAGCAGTTCTGCAGGCTGATCTGATCATCTCAGCAGTTTTCCCTTTCCCGGTCCGACAGATAATGCTGTCGATATTTTAGCATAATTTCATTCAGTCCCATCTGCCTGTCACAGGCAGATTCATCCTGGCCACCAGGATGAGAAATCACCATGCGCAACCCTGTGTTTCAGTGCATTTTAGTGAGGATCTTTAGATGTGGTCTTGTAATGTCCATCCTTGTTTTACGTGTCTGGGACATTTCTCATCATTACATGATTTGGTTTTCTGGTTTTCTCTTCCTTACTTTTTCTTCTGGCAATAAGTTTGGTATATTTATTTGAATTATTTGGCTGTACTGAGATTTCTTATTATTTTGAAAAATATGTATATAATAATTAACCTTTAATCCCACAGATAGAAAAGAGTAAATAAAAGATGTAATAACGTTATAGCGTTAATGGAATTGTAGCCTCAGTGGGAAATGGATGCATTATTCATAAGGATTGATAGTCTTTAGTGTCCCAACAGCCCCTTGTGGGGCTTTGGAGGTATTAGACCGGCCGCTGGGGAGAGGGCTGTTCTAATGTTCAGTAAACTAAGCTAAAAATATAGCAAGAATTATAAAGCAAAACCTAATCAATTCCTAAATATAAATATGATGTTACAAATCCAGCCCTTAATTATCTCCAGAAACCACCCTGCCTCAAAGGGCTGTCAGTGACTTGTCCCTTATTATCT
This sequence comes from Tympanuchus pallidicinctus, assembly GCF_026119805.1. Classification (NCBI taxonomy): domain Eukaryota; kingdom Metazoa; phylum Chordata; class Aves; order Galliformes; family Phasianidae; genus Tympanuchus; species Tympanuchus pallidicinctus. The sequence continues at coordinate 70,648,966 of NW_026294747.1, read as the reverse complement.
TTAATCAAGCAGAAGAGGCATTGAATGCCACGGTGGTTCTGTATAAAAAGGCACTGCAGGTGAAATCTACAATTCTGTGCCTCCCCTATGTGTGTGCTGCTGCCGACCCCACTCTGCTAATGAAAGAAAGGGCAAGAGAGAGACAAAGGGATGCCATGTTTCCACAGCACGTGTGAAGTCCTGTGTAGCTTCTTTTAATTTCCATTCCAAAGTCCAGATCACAGCTGCTTTGCAGGACAAAAATTCAGCCTAGATGCCTGTAAGTAAAAAAACTGCATGGTAACACACAACAAAGCAGCTGACTGAAGGAGATTTCTGCAATAACATTTTTGGGACTTACTGATGTGGGATGTACCCAGACTTGGATTTCTGTGCTCTGTTACAGGACATTATTTATGCTAGGCATAATGCAGAATTTAAAAACAAAATGAATGTTTGTGTATTCTTTAATTTATCTAAACAGATTTAGACACTACGGATTGAATATCTGTCTGGGAAACTAAAACTGCGAGTAACCAAATAAATGTATATGTGTAATTCAATATTAATTAAAATCTTTTTTTATTAAACATTAAATATCTCAGGGTAATGATGGGGTCACAAAAGACTTACGGACCAGTTCCAGGAAGGAAGAAGCATTTTGTGACAGAGGGGTCTGAAAACACATATCACAGCAAAGATGTTGAAAAAAAAAACTTCAGCCTTACAGTAGCACTGGCTATTCTTTGGTGTATGGTGTTATCGTCTCTATTTTGTGCTTTCCCAGATAACCCACCTCATCCCTCATGCACTCTGTTTTGTACATTCAACTCTTGACATGTAGATACGAACTAAAATGTTAAATATAAAATTAGATTCTTAATTTGAATGTGTTAATAAAGAATAAAGAAAGAATAATAGTGGAAAATAAGGTGTCCAAGAATCATCAGACTTTCTTTGTTAAAATGTACAGAGATAAGTGCACACACACACATAAATGAAAACAGATTTCTTGTCTAGGTTTTTTTTTTTCTATATGCTGTTACATTCCAGTGAAACTGTTCTTCAAGAGTCATCTGTAGGACTGATAATAATATATATCAGTCTTAAACTAGAGTGTAAGGTGAAACCAGCTGAAAACACAGAACAAAGTCAGTCTACACTAGTGAGACAGATGCAGATAATAACAACAATAAAAACAATATTAAAGGCAAAAAAAATAAAGCCAGCTTTGAGAGTTCTTTTGAATTTAACACTTTGTGGAATGTGTATGTCAGTACTGTGGTTGTTGATGGATATAATCAACCAACCATCATTCCAAGCTTCCATAAGTGAAAAGCCATATCTTAAAAAAACAAACAAACAAACAAACAAAAAAAACAAACAAGATTACCTTAAAACTTGGAGAATTTAAATAAACATGACAGTGTTTTTTGTTTTGTTTTGTTTTGTTTTTTGTTGTTTGTTTTTTGTTTTTTTTTTTAAACATTTAAGTTCTAGATATTGGATCCAGAAGAATGCATTCAGAACATGTTTCCATTATATGATTTACCACAAAGTTTAGAAAATTCTTTTTCAAAAATGAAAGACAAGAAACTTTCAAAAAACATATGATAATAGATATTCAAGGTTGTACTATATAATGGTGTTAAATGGTAATGATGAGGCAAATATACGTAAATAAAATCCTTTACTAGAGTAAATCTATTGAGATCCCCTTATTCCATTGGCCAGAATACATGGGTAGTAATTTTCAGGCTGACAATGCCTGAAAAAACGTTATTAAAGCTGAAAAATAACATGAACCTGACAATATTCTTCATCTAAAACCCAGGAAAGGTCCTTAAATGTGCCTACGGAACCTCATAAGGCATTCTTCTGTCTAAAGCCTCTATGAGTACTGCTCTCAAGCAATTTTTTTTCTTCTTCTATTCCACCTAACATTTTTATCTCATTATTCTTAGCAGAGGTAAGTAAGTATGACAGGAAGACAGAGTGGAAAATTAAGGCTTATTAAGACTATTATACACCAAAAGGATCATGTCATAAATGAGATTTTAGTCTGCCCAGTCTGGGATATAATTAAGTAATCATGTTCAAGTTGGATAGTTTTGAGACAATAAAAGGCCACTGGAGGTTGCTCAGTTTCAAAAGGACAAATATTTGATGCTGAGAAATGTGGTTTTGGGAGCAGTGAGGGACATAGTCTCCCTCCCAGTGATAGAATGTGGCAAAGTTTCTGCCTATAAGGATGTGGGTAGCCCCAAAGACACAGCTTCCTTTAGGGTCATCCTGCCAGGTCATTTCTGCTCCCCATGACTCATTTTGTGCAAGTGTATTACCAACCTGCATATGGGCCTGCAGGATCCTCTCAAGTACTAGGTCTGCTCCAAAAGCAATGCATCCTATTTTATGATGCTGGCCCATGGCATGAAAAGTCAGTGTTGGTGGCATGGCAGTAAAGCAGAGCACTGGACCTTCCCACCAATTTTCCATTACATTTTGTTGCCATGTGATAGATGGCAGTAGAGGGGCAGCCTGACATAATGACATCTGACACAGAATGCATATGAAGCAAAGTGGTGGAATTCTTCCATTCGGAAAAAAAAAAAAAAATTGCACTAAGGCTTGCTGAGTGTTTCTGGAGACCAAAGAGAGGATGTTAGCAATGTGAAAGCTGGATTGCATGAACAACATTTTCATAGTAATGACATTGTCATAGCAGATGTGAAATCGTGAGTCACCTCTGCTTGTGCAGATTTTCATGAGTGTTGCATACAAGGTCTTGTTCATCTCTGGCAAAAATGCATAGCTAATGGTGGTGACTGCGTTGAAAAATAGTGTTTTGTAGCTGAGAATTTGATCTATCAAATAGTGTTATTATGCTCTTTGCATCTGTTGTAGTTTCCATGGAAATAAATAGGAGGCATTATTTTCAATGTGACCTACGTATAAGATCAAAAGTTGCTGCATATGCTAAATATTCCTCTAGCACATAACTCACTTTTGAGGAAAGTGTGTTTAAAACAGCCATCAAGGTAGTGAGTAATGACCATGTTCCCATACTGTGGACACAAGAGAATGTGTCAACAGAACCGCAACAGAAAAACAGTGAGGCTTTTTCTTGGCTTTGGGAGAGCACAATGAGGCTAGTTTCTCATATTTTCCTGTGCTATCAGCACGGAAAACTGGGCAGGACATAGTTGAATCACTGCTCAGAAGTCAGTCCAAAATATGAGTGAGTCAAACAGTGCATAGGATACAGAATGGTATGTGTATTTAGTGTCAGAGGGGTTTTTAGTGAAGTTTTTGAGGGCATTATTGATGATTTTTTTTCCTGCAAGTAGCCGCAATCATTATATGAATCACCTAGGAGAATGGTATTGAAAGATATCATATCATAAAGCTGCAGTACAGAGTTTTTCACTGAAAACAGCAGCAGCTTAGAAGAGCTTCAGAAAAATGCTAACAAAGATGATACCTTGCTGGGATATCTATTATTACACACACACAAAGGGATTGAGCTGACAGGAAGGGAGCACTGGGGACGGGAAGAGAAGACAGATCATGAAAACTGAAATATAGTATTTTGAAATATGATATTCCTCATTTCTGAATTCAGGATTTAACAGTAGAATATTTATATGGGATTTTTTTCTAGTGTTTTTTTCTTCCTCCTTCCCTTCTTTTTTAATTTCTCAGGACAAAGTAGGAAAAATCTGTCCTCAGGATTTTGTCCTAATGACTTTCATCTTATACAGTCTTTGACTTCTTCAAATGGAAATTATGCCTGTTTCTGATTTCTAGCTGTTCTGTTGGTAAAATACTAGCCAAGACTGAGATTCATATTTTGGCAAAATAATTTTGTTTTCAGTAAAATCTCTTAGAGGATGTGAGACAATGCTCAATAACAACAAATAAACACTCTATTTTAAAAAGTCAGTCATGGGCAGCTCCCTCCTTGCTTCCCCTCCATCATGTAAGAATCTCATGAAAATCTCATGGAAACCTGATGCCCTGCTCTGCCATCACTGCTTCTGGTGCCTTCACTTGCATTGGCTTTCACAGCTAGGATGGAAGAACATTGCATGCTTTTTCACCTTAAAGTTGCTGTAGCAAATTTTATCCTTGTCAGCATCGCTGCTGCATCAGTGTTTACTGATGTTTTTGTAAGTTCCCACTTCTTTTCTGTGGATTCCTAATGACAGGCCACAGCTAGTGAAAGAATTGCACAAAACATGTATTTTTGTTGCTAAGGCTTGCAAACAAAGAACACCAAACAGTCAAACCTACAAGGAGTGGAAGAATTGGATTAGCCTACCTGTGCCCCACTGTGCTGAATCTGGTCCATCTTTCTAGAAATGCTGGTTCAGCAAAAGAGGGTGGCAAGAAATCTAACTGGAACAGCAGGAGCAACTAAATTGCAAAGTTCATTCTTGTCACAAACTCTACTCTTCAACTTACTGGGTATGAAATATCTCATAAATGCATTTAAAAGTCCTTTCCCCCCTTCTCTTTTCCAGTATGGGGAATGACTTTCCTCAAAATGCGGATTTGGGGTAGAAAGCTTTGTGTATAGGTATTAAAATTTTCATGGCAAACTTAAGCTTTGTTTAATAGAGGATTCACTAACCGTTTTTTCAAAGTTTAATTTTTGTTGTTGATATTTATGAGATATAGGAAAAAATAAAATCCATGTTAAAACATATGAAGTGACCCAGATTTCTGAGAAATGACTGTGCACAGAAACCTATATTTCCTGCAAGAAAAACATTGTCAGTCACAATTGCTAGACCTATAAAGCAGAGAGATATATTTTCTAAACTAAAGCTAAAACTTCAGTGTTAAATCTGAACACTGGACTACATATGTGAACACATAGTACATCAGATGCACATGCAGCTGAGCCCTTAAGGATATCAGCTCGGAAACATCATGGATTCTTTCCCTTTCTGCCAGCTTACATTTGGGATATCTCCATCAATGTCAGCAGTCAGAACTGTGTAAAACTGACATGATAGCAGGATGTGATCCTACACGTCTGCGTAACATCTGCCATCTTCATCAACTCAAAGACTGAACTCAGGCCACATATATAAGAAACAGACCTATATTGTTTTCTGAGGAAGAGACAGCTGCCAAAGTGCTACATTCGAAAAAGAGCTGGAAGCTTAGCATTGATCTCGATAGTCCACCCAGATCCTCTGTGACGTGCAGTCACCGCAGCAGTGTCAGCAGATGCAGAATGAGTGAGCTGCCAGTGTCTTATGCATATCTACATGTGTATATGCATGCACGTACATATACATTGCATTTTAAATTACATAGCTCGCTATCATTGACTTCTTTTACAAGAAAAGTAGACAAAATAAATAGAAAGCCTAATGAAGGCTTAAACAAGAAAGCAAAATGCTTCCTGCTTCTGAATTCAGGTTTGTGAAGGTATGAAATGAATCATCATGTGGCACCTTAGATGTTTCATAATATTTTTACTGGTGGGTCAGATGAATCAGCTGACTGGAGACAGGATTTCAGACAATGGATGATTAGAGTATGGGCGAGTAAAAATGTGTACTGCATAGCTTTCTGCCTCCACATGTTATTTTTCCTTAACCCTATACCAGACTTACTTGATAAAACCTTGACTCAGCCTTTGCTGAGTTGGCCCCACCATTGACAAACTTGCCCTTAGGAAAATATATTTTCTCATCTCAGAGGTGAACTTGCAAGATGTTTTCTATTTTAAAGGCTGAAAATTAGGCAAGGGTAAAAGAATGTGCTTCTAAGTTTTTTCATAAGCACTGTAAAAGTGTACCTTCGTATCTCCCTTCAGAATAATGTGAAAACAAATAGAGAGACATATGGATGGTCATTGGTACAAGTGACTCTTGGAATTGGAATCATCTGTCAGCTTCATCTTTTCATGCAAACTCTCTAAGTATGTGTGAGATCCACATCCATATGTCCATTATGGATGGTCATTTTAATGACCGTAAAGACGGTCAGTAAAATTTCCGAAAGTAGGTAAGAGATCTTCCTCTACAGCTGTTGATGTTTCTTCTTTTTCTTTGAATTCTGATTTTCTCTACATCTCCATTCTAACATGCAACAGCTCAGAAAGGAGAAGAATCTCAGAATTAATCTGAGCTGCATCTTCACCTTCTTTTAATCAACACAGTATTTTGCTACTATGTTGTCTGACTATATAATAGTGGATTGCCACTTCCAGTTTGGAGTATTGTTTTCATTTGATGTGTACTGTGGTAGCTCAGTACATGCATCAGTTTATGCTGTATTTGAATCTCGGTCTGTGAACTTTTTAGTTAGTGAGAAGATGAAATTGCCTGAAGAAGGAAAAGTGATGAAGTCTAAAAAGGATTGGAACATTTTTCAGATGGCCTTCCACCTAGTGAAATCAGACCTCTCTGTATAATTTATGGGCAGAACAAGACACCTGAAAATGGGGTTCAAAGGAGCCAGTGCTTTGTGTGAAGAATTAAATAGTGGGAAATGAAAAGAAAGCGTTCAGATTTCTGCTCTGCCACAAGAGATTGTTAAATGGACATAAGGTTAGAGGAAAACACCTTCTTCCATTTTGGATTTGCTACTACAAGTGACTCTTGGAATTGGAATCATCTGTCAGCTTCATCTTTTCATGCAAACTCTCTAAGTATGTGTGAGATCCACATCCATATGTCTTCAAAACCCACTTTGGGGCAAGGAATCACACTGACATTTTCCACAGTTCTGGAATTTGGGATTCTGAAATTGTGCAGAAATTCAGTATCCATCTGAAACTGTTTTTTTCAATATACATTAAGAAAATATTAATTGAGAAGAAATCCAGAATTTTATCCCTCTGTGCTGCAGTTATTTTCTCAATGCTTATTTAATCCCCAAATCTCTGTTTCTGAAAAATGTTAAGCATCTTCCTATCTTAAAAGAATATCAGGCTCCTGAAAATTGGGAAACATATTCATGGCAAGTTTTAGTTTTATTGAAGGAGTTAATCTCAGATTGACAAGTTAACTAGGTCATAACACAAACTGGTGCAATTTGGACTTGGTTTATGCAGGATCTCAGACTGTGAACCTCTATGTAATAGGTACAGACCAATGAAATTTTATAGAGCCTAATCCAGCTGAAGCCAGTGCTAATCCTTTCTACAACTCTGGAAGATTTTGTACATGCTGGATTGTCTATGTCCGCTTCTCTGAGATGATGTATATTGCTGATGTCTTCACTGAAACAATATTAAGTATTGCAGTATGTCATTTTGTATGCTTATACATCCAGCATGCTTTTTTATGTGTGTGTTTTGTTTGTTTCTTTGTTTATCTTTTTGGTAGTGTTAGGGTTTTTTTTTCCCTCTTTTTCTTTTAATGGTTTTCTATGGGGCTTGATTGCTGACATTTAACATTTGGAGATTTTTCTATACTGGTGCTGATCTTTAGTAATCCCTTCCTTGCCTTCAGTACATAGGGCAAAGGACAGGAAGGAAACAAAAGAGGCATTTCTGGTGCCACATGTTGCACATTCATAAGAGAAAATGTTCAGGATCCCTACCCTTCTTGCTGCTGCCTGAAGGACTCTGATAAAACCAGCGCACGTTCTTTTTTAATGTGACTCATAGTGATCTTAAGATCTTACAAGCTATAAGTGTAGGCATCAATATTTTACAAGAATTCTTTTTTACACCTCCAAACTCATGGTTTTTCATCAAAGATTTTAGCCCAAAGAGCAGTTAATAAAGCTGGATGACCTCTTGCTCTAGGATTTTTTAAGTCTCTTTCAGACTAAAATTAGATTTCCTCCTTTAGGAAGAGAAACAGGCCAGTGTGTGACCCTTGGACTGTCAATCATCTGGAAGTAAAGCAGGGAGCTGATTTCTCTCACAGCAGCAGAATAAATGCTCCAAAATAATAATAATGTGGTTATACATATTTATAAGCTCCTCATTATTGGTATCATTGTTCCTACTTGGTATTCAATGATAATTTTGGCCAATGGATATATACTTTGACTTAGTTCCGTAAGATACTCTAATTTCAAATAAATAATGCCTTAAATGAGTTAATCACTAATTAACTTGCAGGATTCAAATAACAGTCATCTATGAGGCTTCGTAACTGAATGGTCTAAGTCATGTTTGATAGGTGTCCAGTGCTGTTTTAACATTTCAGTTGATAATCTCAAGTAAGTATAAAGATGTTGCTCTAGAAATATATGAATGATACAAATAAAAATAAATACAAAGAACAGAATGATTAGGAGAGCAGTTGCCTTTCACATATATATATTTTAGTGCAACAAATGAAACCCCTCATTTCTAGGAATAATGATTGTAGTAAGGGGCTTTACTATGCAAATCAGCTACTTTGCAAGAATTACAGGCATATAGTTTGCAAGCAATTTGGTATAAGCTCTGGAATAGTGTGCCAAATATAAATAAATAAATAAGTGCTAAATATAAATAGATAAATAAATAGGAGAGGTTTATATGGTCCTTGTCTTATACATAGGAATGAGGGGGAGTTTGGATGCCATTGTTTTCCTTAATGTGCAGTAAAACTGATCCTCTAAAGTTCTTACAGCTATCTGTGAAAACAGCAATTGAAAAATAAGAGAGGATGCAGAGATAGATGCCTTTACCCCAAGAGACACAAAGGAGATAGTCTGGTTAGCTGAACAAAAGACAAGACTGAAACATAACTTGATTACAGTACCTAATCCCCCTCATTGTTTCTCACATATCACAGGTGAATAAGGTGAATAAGTCACCACTTATTTGCTAGAGATCATTTTCTTTTATATTCACATTGTCAAAATGCTCATGCTCCTCGGTGAAAGTACCAGTAGCTGTAAAGTGTGTGGAAAGGATGTCCTTCATCAGGGCAAGATGGCTTATTAGGCTTCCCTTCCAAATCTACTGGAAGTTTTAAATGCCTGCCACACTATGGACACAGGAAAGAGCATACGCAAGAGAGGAGATTTGGCAGATTCCACACACAGTTGCTACTCTTGCAGGCATGTTGCAGGAGAGCCTTGGCAATGCTCCTCTTGATTAACAGCTTCTGGCCAGAAAACTCTAACTTTTTACCACTGGCTCAGCTGCCTTCTTCTCTGCTGCCATCACATATTGACAGAGGAAATCTTAGATTCAATATTTTTTCTTCATGGGACATTATAGGGAAATTATTGGTTTGCTTCTATTCCCAAATTACTGAGCAAAACCAATGGGAATCAAAGGGGAGTTAACCAGTTTATCACTCGCCAAGCAATGGTGACCTTGTCTGCCCACAGGTAGAGCAGCTAATTAGGCAGGGAGGTGCTGTGATTTAGTGTCTATGCCCTTAGATTTTAATCTGATGTAAAGTGACATAATTGTATTGATTTCAGTGGTGATTTACACTAGCTGAGAATATTAGCATTTATTTTTAACTTCACTAAATTCCCTATCTGCTCCAGTATTGCTGATACAAAGAAAATTGAAATACTCCCGATCAATCTAGTCTCTCAAAGTAAGAATGAAACATTTATAACTGCATCTAGAAAGGTGCATAGGAGCTTTTTTATTCTATCCTGCTCTTAAGAGTTAAGTGAAATTACTGGAGCATGTTCTAAATTTTATCAGTTGTGACATATTTTATGCTACTGGCATAGTACATTCAACAAGTGCACCAGAAAACTGCTTAACACTTTGTAATTACACTCATATTTCATTTTAAGATAATTTCATGCTATTCTTTCAAAAGGCATCAAATTTAGAGCAGTAGTCTTGAAACAGTAGGAAAAGATATTAAAAAAATAAGATCTAAAATGCTCTTCTATTTCTCTCATGGGTTATGGCTGAAATACAGTGTTCAATTTTCATTCAAAAAAACCTCTTTGCAATCAAAGATATTCTATTGATTTAAGTCATGGTTAATTTAATGAAATGCCATTCTCCTTTTTTTGCCCTTTCCTGTTCCTGTTCCCCTCCTTAAAAAAAAAAAAATTAAAAAATCAGCTTTATAGTCTCAGTTGTCTCAGGAAAAAAAAAAAATAAATGTATATAATAACACTTCTGCTGCATGGATTTTAAAGGAAGTAAGACACTGTTGTGACACATGGTTTTTGCACCTGTGAAGAACTGTCTGACTCAGCACTGGTAGTGTGGACATGTGGTGATACTTTATTAAAAAAAAAAAGAATATAATTTTCTCAGTGAGTATATGTTTACTATATTTAGCTGTGCTTTGTGCAGGGCCTGAGAAAGGACTAGACAGTGCAAGTTTATCTGCATCCAATTCAGTGGAAATGCCACATGTAAAGAGGTTGCAAAGTCAGGACTTTGGCAAGAAAGCAGCAAGCCTCTGTGTTAATAAGGGTGGAAGTTTTGAATACAGAGGGACTGGGGCCAATTAATGAAAGAACAAGTTGTGGAGAGCCATGGGAACTGTACCATGGAGAAACTGCTGGACTGAATTCTAATAATAAAGGGAGAAGTCCTGATCTTACTAAGGCGAGGACCTGCTCTCTATGCAAACTTTGAGAGAGGAATGAGAAAGCTGCGATAGTCTCCACTTAAGCCACGTCTGCTTTCAAGCCTGCTGCTTTGCTTGGGTGTGTGCACTGTCCTTGCGCACAGCAGAGCTCAGATTTGGTTGCAAAGTGTAATTCCTCAGCACTGCTAAATATATGCAAAGAAGTAGAAGCCTTTCACCACTTCCACATTTCAGACCAGACTGTCTACAAAGTAATGTTGCACTTAGTCTACAAGTTCTTTGCCATTCGAGAGATGTGATGGGTTTATTAATAACGTCACTTCTGATGTGTGAGGAAGATCTAAGTAGTGTGGTTTGATAATTGAGAATTAGCTTCTCTTTAGTTTGTGAGAGAGACAGACATTGCAGTACAGGCTCATAGCTGGGGCTGTGTGGCACCTGGGAGACCAGAGCGTGGCCTATCCGTATCTACAGGGGGCTGTATGAAAGAAGGACAGACTGTTTAGGAGGGTCTACTATGATAGGAAAAGGGGAAAAGGTTTAAAACTAAAAGAGGGGAGATTTAGATTTAGATTGATTATAAATGCTTTTTTTACAACAAAGGTAGTCAAGCACTGAAACAGGATGTTCAGAGAGGTGGTTGATACCCTGTGCCTGGAGACACTCAAGGTCAGGCGAGATGGAGCTCTGAACAGCTGATAGAGCTATAGGTGCCCCTGTTCACTGTAGGGAAGTCAGATTAAATGGCCTTTAAGAGTCCCTTCCAACTCAAACAATTCAGTGATTCCATAGTTCTATGATTACCTCTCCTTTCTCTGTATCTATTTGCTGTGTCTATTTGTCGTGCCATGTGAATTAACTTTTTGCATACTATTTCACTCCTAGGAAGTATTTGAGTCCTAGAAGCAAAGCTAAGCAGCTCATGTTAAGTGTCATGGTGACAAGCTTATGCTGATGATGATTTGCTGCTACCTGTAGGCATCTTTATGTGGGGCTTTACTGGACAGGGCTGAACTACTGTTTCTCATCACAAATCATCACAAATCTAGCAGATAGGACAGGCCATTGAGCTCTGAGATGAAAGAGAACATATGCAATCCAGCAAGCTCCACAACTGGATTAAAATATTTCTTTTAAAGGTTGTTATCTGAGAAATTAGGCATACAAATTGGCCTGGTATTTGTTGTCTATACAGAGTCAGAGTCTAGATCTCTGACCAAATTTTGTTCAATATGATAAGGAGCTCATGAACTGTCTTATAAAAATATCTTGCTTTAATTAAGACAAATACTGTACACCCTAAAGAATTGATACATATTCAGCTTAGCTCAAATAGTCCTCCTAAACTGAGATTACAGCCCTCAGGTTATACTGGATCCTAATAAGATCTGTGTCATGTTTAACGTATCACCATGCATAGACTACAATATGACTTCAGATTTTTTTAATTGAAGTTCTCAGTAGGTTTGTTCCATGACTCACTTTTACATTCTTACGCAATGCAACAAAGAGTCACTTTAACCACTGTGGTTCTCCTGGGCTGGGAAAATTCACAGGTAAGTACATCATATTTTTTGGCATGAACAGTAACTAGACAGTTCCTTTATTTAGAATAATTAACCTTGCCTGCAAGAAGTGGTATTTTTCACAGTCTGCACCATTAAGAGGGAACCTAGTTTTGAAAACTGACGCTGGTTGCATTTTTAGCTAAGGTTGGGCATGTAGTATCCCACAAGGTCATTTAAGGGAAGGAAATACCTCCTGTTTCCCAACATCATCAGTTCACGCATGACCTGATTTTGCAATCTCACTCACGTTGGGCAATTCCCGTGCATGTCACAGGATTACTTGCAATAGCTCAGGCTACTTGCTTTGAAGGATGCTGACCTTGAATCTAAATTATCTGCTCCCTAATACCCTTCACTGGAGGAGAGGAAACAAACTTTCACACAGAATTAGAAGAGGAAGATGATCTTGGAACAGCACACGCTAATAACCTCCAACTACTTGTTTAATCAAGCAAGAGGTTAGCTCCCCTGAAAAGATTCTTATCCATAATGTATCATTACAATTATACATCTAGCAAAAATATTTTCTGCAGTGGAAGTGTAGAACATAGGGTTAATAACCAGTGTAAATGTTCTTTGCTGAATGCCAAACTAACCCAAAATGAAGCACTCACTGTGAATTAAACAACAGTATCTAATGGTGGCAAGCAAGGGGTCAGATAACATTATTGCTTCAAGCTCTGATTCTGTGGGTGCATTTTTTTGGCTTTGAATCCCTCTTTACAGTATAAATTACCAGCTTAAGGAGTACTTTTAAAAGCAATTCTTTGAACAGGAGTGGGAAGGGCATTTAAGCTGTTCCAAGGTCCCCGCAGACACAGCACTTGGTAGAAGCAGCCAGGGGAATGTACTAATAGCCCATAGAAATACATTCTGATTGCTATTCTCCCTGTCTCAGTTTTAAGTTTCCCTCTCTTAGGCCATAAATGCATAGGTCAAGTCTACCTTGGCCACAGAGATCAAATACGTTCTCTTCAGCATTAACTTTGGAAGAGTTCTCATTTTCCAGACTTCTTTTTCTTAGTTTGAAATGAAACCTTGCTTTTTACTTTGTGAATTCTTTTAATAGAACTCTGTTTCTAGGAATCCTTGGTGAGGGTTATTGTATGTTACTGCTACTCCCTGGGTCAGATTTTCTCTTGTGATTTAAATGGCACTTTGGCAGCTTACAGCAATAGAGGATATACTCCCATGAGCTTTACATCATGAGTTATTGCTGATGTTGATTCCTAGCATTACCACATACCTGAAGAACACTGGGCAGAAAATCAGGAACTTCATATGATTTTTGTTCCGTTTACTGTACATGAAACTTAACTGATTTCAGATATCCTGGGGTTTTTGTTATTTATGCAGCAAACAGTACCAGCAGAGTTTATTAGAAAAACAAAGGAGAAAGTCTTGTGTTAATATTTTCTTTCAAGGAACTAAGGGCAAGCTCTTTCTACCACATCTGATGAATTTAGTGACAAGACCCCATGCAATAGAGATAGATCTTTCTAATCCCCTTGCTCCTCTAACATTTTCCTACACAGACTATTTTAATGACAACCATTATTCCTATACTAAATGTACCAACATATTTGTTGCTTATAGAAAAGCTTCTTACAACAAAAGTTATACAAACTGAGAACCATATAGGTTAGATTTTCTGAAAATATTTTAGGTATATAATAGTATATCGGGGAATGTGAATGAAATAAATTGCATTAAATTTTTAAATTAAATTTTCTACTAAAGTATAAGAAGAATAATATTTTTCCGGTTAATGATGCAACAAGAATAAGTTAACCTTGTAATTAATTAATGAGTTGTAGTAGAAAGGCCTGTAAATTAGATAATCACAGAAACACAGCTGTCCACACTATATGGGAAGTGCCAGCACTGAGGCTGGATGGGTGACACTGATGTTTTGCCACATCCTCATGAGCACTACTGGGAGGACCGATGGCCTGGTCTCCCATCAGCAGGACAGTGTTGGCCCCCAAGTGGGAGGCTTCTGCAAGGTTCGATCCAGAGCCCAGGTGCTGGCTGGCTGGGAGGGAAGAACAGTTCATGGTTTGTCTAGTGTTGCTCTTCTGCAGATCTGGCTGGAGATCTCTATCTTCTGCTTTTCAAAAGGAGGCTGCTTTAAAGTTCTCTCTTATCTTTTTCTTGTAAGAATGATTGTGATATTGTCGAGATCTATGGAAAGTCATCTTGCAAAGGATTTGTGGTTTTCTTTTCTTGGACTACATAATTAAAGATATTGTTGTCTTTGTCTCTTTTTTTCAGTTGATTCTCCCTGTAACTGTGTTGTTTTGCCACATTCTATCTGCTCCATTTTGAGTGCCTAAAACTGGGAGGTTTGTAGGTGAACCTGGAAAGATAGACTTCAACAGCAGAAGATCCAAACTTTCGGACATGTACTCTGTGGGTGCTGACGCTAATATACAATTTCTAGGGTATTTTACAAGTTAATATTTGACAGCATTGCGCGTGTAAAAGTACTGTAGAATTTATTAGACATAACTGTTTTGTTACCCAATAAGGTCTGTTAAGCATTATATAAAGAGAGCATGCAATCCAGGGTATGTCTTCCAAACATGTACTTGTATCAGTGAAGTAGCTTGTGGACAAGAAAACCAAGAGATTTGAGAATCTGAAGAAGTATCTATGGCCCTGAAAAGAAATTTCTAACTCTCCTTTATTTGTTCCTTCCAAGCCAGAGCAAATTTCTGATAAAAATTTGATAAGATTTGCTTCTTAGAATACTCTTGTGTCTGCTTAAAACTCAAGTGACAACTTTATGGTTGGTTTTATAGTGATACAGCACTACACTAACTATAATGTAGACATTTACAAGAAAGAATCTAATTAAAGGTCTTTTATTTCTATGGCCTTTATCTTAAGGTAAATATTCATTGTCTAATTTGAACTAATTTAGTGTCAGACCAAGGATACTGGTCCTTAAAATCCCCAAAACCTTTACTGCATCACACATATTCCAGTTTCAAGGAATTTTAATTATCCTCACAAAGAGGATAATCTGCTTTTTACTTCACTATCATATCCAGCTACCTTTGCTATATCCTCTCAGCGTACCCTCCACATGGGGAAGAGTCTGTAGACTTCCACCTGGTCTGATCTCTCCATTTGAAGAAATTAATATTCTCTATTTGCTTGCAATCTACAGGTTCAATTTAGATGAGCATCTTGTTAAATCTACAATGAAGGAAAATGCTTTTTTAAGCTTTTCTCCTGCTCCCTAAGTATCCATCAGATCATGATCACATACAAATCTCCTTTGCATCTTTCTTTGCAACCTTTCAGCAGATCGCATGTGATTCCTTTTTCTCCTGCTTTGAACTCGTGGTGCTGCAGCACCCTTGTGACCACAGGCAGCTCACAGTCGTGCCAAGAAATGCCCTGCAGATGCTTTTTCCATTCAGTGTATGCCTGCTGGAACCTTGCCCCCAACCATGGCTTCCTATAGAACTACTCCAGCTCAAGAGAGATCAAATGCATGGTAAAAGAAAATTTAGATTATACATTACTTTTATTTATGTTTTTATTCATTCTTTTATTATACATCTGTGTTCTCCTGCTGCATCCTTTAGTTCTAATAAAAAAAAGTATCAATTGGAACACTTGTATGAACTGATGCTGTGATAGGATTGCATGTGCAAACATTGATCTTGGTGACAAATCAGGCTTTTTATGCACCATTCAGCTTCTGGGAATTTCAGACAATAGCAAGGATGGTCCTATACACTGCATGATTTATAGGACGGAGAGAGGAAAGTAGTCATTTCCCCTATCTGGAGCTAAGCAATTCACAGCCTTTGTCATTTGTGAATATCTTCATGTAAGGGTTTTGAGCTGAGCTGCTTTGTAACACTGCAGGATGTTGCATCAGATGTGGAATTTCCAGCTTGGCTATCACTGCCTGTTCCCACTCTTGTTTAGTTATTTATTTATTTTACTGTTATTTTCTCCTAAATTCAAGGTTTTGGAGGGCTGACATGCAATCCCAAAACCACTTTCTGTTTTATTTCTTGGTCTGTTTATGTGCTCAATTTGCCCTTTGCTTGCATTGCGTGGATGCCGGATGCTGGCATTCAGAATGACTGCATTGTCTGCTCTAATGATTTATGGGATGATTTATGGAATTTCAGCTGTTGCAGTGGGAGCTTGGGAGGAAGGGTGTCACTGCTCATCTTTGCCTGTGTTTACCTCCTTGAGAGATTTGCTTTAAGGAAGTAAACAAGAATGCATTTGTCTGAGTAATTTCTTCTGCTTTCTTGAGAGCAACAGTATGTAGACCTCATATTTATTTTCCTTTCTTCAGTGTTGTATGAGTAAGTGTTCAAAGGGTTCACAGAAGAATTTAAGTATACATTTGTTAAAGCAAATAAAAGGTCAATATCTGGTTATGGCAGTGATTGGTGCCGAGATTAGATCCCGCCTACTTGCTATTTGAGTCCATTCAGTTATTTCACAAAAAAGCACTATGTTGTAAAAATTTTGAGCCATGTAACTGCCTACATACTTATTCTTATGCAGAATGAATATACACCAGGTGCTGAAAATTATCATTATGCGACTGAGCAAGAAAGTCTGAGATACTCATTGCAGACTTTGCAATTATTGGAGGGAGATAGGTTTCTTTAAGAGTTATTTACTTGCTCTGTCTTGGGGATCTATATTTACCCATTCTCCATAAGGAGAACTGAGAGTTATAATGGTCATAAGCATGTGAGAAAGTTAGCTAAGTCAGATCAAGTCAATCAACTTCTGCTTTTTTTACATCCCTTCACTAAGGGTACACCCCTGCCCAAGGCATTTTTTTCTTCCTTTTGAGCTGGTGATCACTTGAGTGGGGAAAAAAGAGAAGGTAATTTCAATGGTAGACTTACAACACTATTTAGCAATGGGAAAGGTGGTGGCAGAAGTCTGCAAGTTTGTTTTTCAATCCTCACACAGCTGACAGGTTGCTCTTTGCATCCTTCTTGCAGTATTTTGCTTCTCAGTACATCCTACTGCTTTATTCACAGGGGAAATGTGATTGTAAATGCCAGCTCAAAAATATCATGCACGAAAATCTGCTGCCTCTTTGTGTCTGTGCTGGCTGCCTGTGACATCTCACTCATTGCCCTTGTAGCTTGCCGCTGTTTTTTCTTGCAGTCATGCTAACTGAATTTACATGCTGCAGTGTTTCCAGGACCATTGCTGTCCTTCGCTTGCTCCAGTGCCACTACTCAGAGCAGGAAGAAATAAAAATGTTACAGCTGTCAAAGCTGCCCTTGCTACTGGTCTTTGGAAGGGGAAAGTATTAATTATTCTTATTTCCTCTCCTTATTTTATCCTTCCTTCTCTCTTCCTCTGACCTTTCTAAATGTTAGAGAACTCTGATTTCCGTCTGTCACTCACCTCCACCTGTCCCTCGTTGGAAAAAGATGTGGAAAAATCACAGATGCTTTCTATGGCAAGAGACCAAGGCTACGGTGGCATAGTCTCTGTACCTTCATTACTGTGCTGCCTAGGGAGAGCACAAAGTCTGGGAAACCTTCAGTTAGAAAATATCCATAATGCCCTGACTATGCAGTGGTAATATAGGCCATTATATTCATCTTCATTCTCTAGGCACTAAATTCCTTGAAATGTAGGACATAGAATTACTATTTTTTATTTTATAATTCTTGCTAGAGGTCAAGACTATGTTTTACTGCGTAAGCCTTTTATAGGCATGTACAACTGGGCATAGAAGTGCATCATGGCTCAGAAATACCAGCTTCTAGCTCTGCTACTGTTTTACTGATGACTTACAGAACAGGTCTCTAAAGTCAACCACAGCAAAGTGTTAGAAAGACCTAGTATTAGACACAGGCCCAGATGAATCTGACCAGCACAGATATTACCTAGAGCAACCTAGCTCCTGAAAATGTACTCCTTGTTATGGCTTTATCTTAAGTGTGGCAGTCTTGAGACATGGCCAACCTCTTTTCAGTGGTCACTGAAGACAGGACAAAGGAAAGCCATAAACTGGAGCATAGGAAGTTCTGCACCAATATGTGAAGGTACTTCTTCTAGGTAAGGGTGATGAAGCACTGAAACAGGCTCCCCAGGGGGGTTGTGGATTCTTCTTCTACGGAAATATTCAACTCCCCCCCAGATTCCTACCTGTGCAGCCTGCTGTCAGGAGACTGCTTTGCAGGGGGGTTGGACTCCATGATCTCTGGAGGTCCCTTCGAGCCCCTATAATTCTGTGATTCTGTGAGTTTGAGCAGCTTATAAAGGCAGCGTGTAATATACCAAAGTCTGGATTTGATGACTTTCACAAAGGTCCCTTCCAGTTTTAAGACCAAGTGAATGATAAAACGGCTTTGCATAAATTTACAGGCAGCTTTTTATAGAGAAGAGGGGAAAGCAGTGTGAAGGCACACACTGTGAAATTTCATCAGGGGTAAGTTACCTTTGCCACTTTTCTTAATGAAAAAGGCCACTAGCAACACTGAGAGTGCAGAAGACAAACAAGTGGTAGGGTGTCTGATTCACTGAACATACTCTCTGTTATCTAAACTGTCAGTGCTTTCTTCTCCCCACATCCTTCTGCTTCTGAGTGGATTACACTTAGGACTTGTATGGTAGACCATAAGAGTGATGTAAGCAGAGATCATTCGTTTTGTCACCCTTGTTTCCTCCATTTCTACCTTTGTTTGACTTTCCATTTTTGCTAGAGAAAAATCAAAATTTGAACAAAACCAAGGTAAACAGCAAACTAAAGAAGAATTACTCATGTCCTTTTAGGAAAAATAATTAAGCCTTTTTTGGACAACCCAGTGAAGATTTCTGCTCCTTTCAGATCAGGTATAGGAAAGTACAATGTTATACTGATTGATAAAGGAAAAAGATGATAGTAAGGAAAAATGTGTCCTTACACAAATCAGTGAAACCTTCATTTTGAATAACAGTGTTAATTTCTAAGATTTGGCCTATTTATCTCAGAAAACAAAGGACATAAGATAATGCACAACAAAAGGCCAGCACACTTTAACAGGGTTACGAAACAAGAAAGGACACAGATGTTTTGTATCCCTCTGTCATTTAGAAAATCTCATTGTAGAGCTCTTCAAGCAATTGAAATGGGTGACAAAAACTACCCCATAAAAATGTTTCCCTTTTGTTCCTCAGGCTGCCCAGAAAATCAGCTAAACTTGTTTCTAAAGTACCATCAAGGCATTCTCTAATAAATGGCAAAAATATGTTAATTATATCACTCTCTGTTAATGCACAGATCTTCATATTCATTCTGTGTGAATTAAGAGGCTCAATAACCTTTATATCATCACTACTACTTCTAGTATCATGGAAAAGTCACACTGAGGAAAACCAGGCCAGAGGTAGAACTGAAGAAAGACAAAGGAAACCAAGTTCTGTTTGCACTCAATGAATCTTCTCTCTGGGGAGAGTTGGTGTCCTCTGTGCTGAGATCTGGATAAGTCACAAGTGGTAGCTGAAGCATTATTGTCACAAGGTTCTTACAAATTACCATGACTACAGTGTCCTCAGTATTGTGGCACCTGTGCAGTAGATTCCTTCCAGGATATTCTGCACATGTTGGTTTTCATCTAATGAAAAACTGTTTCCCTGACAATGAATAGCAAGGATTAAAAAAAATAAATCATTATCTGAATAAAAATGATTTTTTTAAATTAAATTGGGAATAAAAAATTTTGAAAACTCTTAGTTTCCGGTGTGTCTGGTGAGAAAGTGAAGGGCGTCTTCTAATTGGTTTTGCACTGCTGGCTTGGGCTGTCCTTCATGCCAGGCGGCAACACTTCAGCAGAGAGTGAATGGAGGTGGGAGCATATTTATTTCCTTAAATCTTGGCAACTGTCCCTGCATCTTTCCGTCAATTGAGGGAGTAGTCATGGAAACAACCAAGGATGGCCGTGCTCCAAAATTTGAAGTTTCCATGTGTTAAGGGGGGGACAAGAAGAAGGGAAAGACATGGTCCAGGGTGACAGGGTCATCCTGAAATACATTTAACAAGTGTCATCAAATCTTTAATTTTACACAAAACTCAAAAGAATAGGAGAGTATTACGTTTAGTGCCTCTTTTAAAAGAGACCTGAAACAATTTGAAACTGGTTTTGCTTTATGTGAGAAAATGTTCAAAAGAGCTGTTGCAATCTATCATGTCAATAACTCACAGACAAAAGGTGCCTAATAATATGCATTGACACAGCAGCCTATAATGGCTACGTGGGAACCATTACATTTATTGTTATACCTGTGACCCAGAGACTATGGAAACGTTTCTTTCTTTCCACAAAATTTTTTACTATTCTTTTAAGTACCATGAAAAGGACATGAAATGGAAAAAGAAGAGTCATATTCAGCATACTAAGAAATAAAATACATTTGAACGGCTTTCTGTTCAGCCCTTGTTCACATCTTTAATAGGAACAATTAAATAAATATGCCAAAATATCTGAACATATGTATCTGGCACAGATAACACTGCTTTCTATATTCATATCTTTTAAAATGAGGTGAGTGAAAGACTGCAGTATAGCACATATCTTTTACCTTGCCTTTGCTAATATAAACACACAGTGAACTGTAGGTATCGTATATTTAAAAAAATCCTTGCACAGTTTTCCCCAGAGAGTGCAGAAGGAATAGAAAGACCTACACATGACAGATGCTAATCATGTCACACTTGTGTGCCCCTTCCAGATACTATGGTGATGAGGCTGTTTAAATCTCCAGACAGAACGAAGCATGGACATTTGTGCTGAATAGCCTGACTTTTCCCAATTTAGAGATGACCCTTCACATATTTTTCATATAAACTTGTTACGTTAATATTTATGCAGGGAGGTATTAATAAACAGTGGCCTTTCGTAAGTAAGTATTCAGCAAGTAAAACCCATTGTCATTTATCAGTGGGAAGGAAAGGTATAATAGATTCTAGTATTTTAAAGTCTATGCACACATGGTTTATTTTACCCGTTTTCCCAGGGGCCAGCAGCATGGATTTATATCTCCTTGTGATGAGGTCCTCTACTGTAAAGTAGCTGGCTGTACAAGTAAAGCAACATATAAATGGTCTGAATAAATATTACAGAGTAAACATAGTGATTAGAGCCAAATAACAGTCAGGCTAACTTTAATTTTGCTCTAGGATTTTGCCCCATTGCCACACAAAATTAATTATCTTATCAGAACTGACTGGGTGATCAGTTTTCACGTAGGACAGTACTAAGCAATAAAAGGATCCTTGTCAATGTTTGCATGGTCTGTTCATAATTGCTACAACATTCTGGAGTAAATAAGACTGGGAGCTGTGAGGACACCTGAAGTTAGTATCATCAGCCTGTTGCAGAAACGTTATCTATTCATGCAGTTGGCCTAATATACTGAAAAGTCAACAGCGCTCAGAGAAGAAGGCCTTTTCCCCTTTAAGTCAGTATGGCTTTTTTTTTGAGATGACCTTCTCTTAAACCACCTGTATAGCTTATTGGCCTCTGGGATATGTAAGACTTGTCAGCCCAACATGTCAGTGACAACTGCATGACAGTCCAAGGAAGAAACCTTGGGCATACTTCAGTGAACAAATGCTTCCATCCTGCAGGTGTTTCCCAGAACATCCTGAGGTGAGCTGAACTATAGAATTAACTGAAGTCTGTGTTGAGTAGGAAAAAGAGGCAGCTGAGAAATAAGAAGCAGATATTATTTTTGAGTAAAGTGTTCTGTCAATGTAGAAGATTTATTTGAAAGAGACTACTTCTTAAGTTAGAAGCATCCATAGGGCTTCCAGCCACACTGGACTGTAAACAAGTTTTGTGAAAATGATCCGGCAGTAACAATACTCATTGGTTTGTTCATTCCTGTCTCCAATATTGACTTGCTCCACATCTGCAGTGAGTACTCACTGTCCTGTTGCTGCCTACTGTTCTTCATATATTAACATTGTTTTATAATATGACTAGGTATTTATTAAGGCTGTCTAATCTTCCAGAAGAAAAGCTGTAAAACCAAACAGTGAGAAGAATAGCTTAAAATACCAGACCACATCTAAGAAAGGTTTGGAATTAGAAACCTGATTAGAAGCATGTGCTTTATAGCCTTCTAACCACAAGCATCTTGGCTTCCTCTCTTTCTTTTATAAAAGAAATGAAATACCTATCGACCTCAAAGGGTGTTAAGAGTGTGACTTTTAGGGCCTCAGATGCTATGCAAGGGCAAAAAATAAGGCTGAGTCAGAAATGTAAGCAAGCCTGGAGTTCTTTCACTGATCTGTATTAGAGCAATATGGATTATTTTTAGATTTCCTATCACTCATCTTTAAGCAGTTTTTTAAGAAGCATAAAAAATTCCCTTTTAACTCCCTACAATTCATAAATGACAGTGGGTTCCAAGGTTTTCCTCCTTGCCGAAACTGAACAGAGATTACTGTTTTTCTTCACTACAAGTGCTATACTCCACTCTTCTATGTGCCATCTCTTCTTTAGTCCCTTTCTAGGATCTCTGTTTTTACCAGCCCTAATCCTAGCTCTAACCATGATCATAAGTAGGGATTTCTTGCAAACAAGTCCCCTTTGTTGACTGCACCTTCCTTCAACAATCACTCTGAAGACATGCTCCAGCTGGAGCTGCAAGATCTTTCTTTCTTTCAAATCTAGTAGTAACCTTAACTTCAGGTTGAGCCTTACATAAAGCATCTCAGCCAGTGCTGTCCCATAAGATTTCTCTTTCCATTGTACCCTTTCTTTTGGCCATCCACTCCCAGCTGTGACTGGATTTACCAGTTCTCTCTTTACTCCATCCAAACTCTTTTCCCAAATCTAATGCTAAATATTAGGTTGGGTCCCCAAAACTGTGTCCAGAAGATTTATTTTTTTCACAGAAAGTTCTCTTGTCAGATTATTCTTTCTCTTTGAAAGATCTTTTCAGCTCATCTCCAACTACAGCTATACGCTCTCTCTTTCGTCAACTTTAATGATAACTGTAAAAGTAGGGTGAGCCTTGGACAAGGTCATGCAGTCATTGTTCACATCAAGAGCATCTATTGAGCAAGTCTTTCAGTCTTTACAGCCTACTCATTTTTTTGGGAAGCAATTGTAATCCCCATCCAAGTAGAGTTCTAGAATCTTTTTGTCCCTCAACACCAACATTAAAATTGAATCTAAACAAATTAAATCTAAAAAAAGAAAACTTTAAAATCAAACCTAAAACAAAACAAAACAAAACAAACAACAAAGAAAATAACAAGAATCTAGAGCTGAGACCAAAATGATCTTATGTAGAAATGTTCTACTGTCCTATTGTTTTGCTTTGGTAGCCCACTTTTGACTCCCACTGCAAGGGGATTCATGCCTCTATCTTTCTTTAAATGCTAAATGTAAGCCTCAACCTATACATAATCTCTATGCTGAGTTTCAGCCTAGGCTCACTCAGCCAGTGTCCACATCAAAAATTTATTTTAACTGTATTCCCTTTGCTCCCACCCTCTTCTTTGGAATGTCCTTTCCAACTGCAGTCCTGTGATCTCTCTTTACCTCATCCCACCCCCACCCCTTGCCCTAACCCTGCCTCAAACAGCAACAGCTTTTCAGAAATCCACAGCTCTGATTTTCAGCTTTCATTTCATACTTTCATCCTTTTTCAGTACTTATCTTTGACTTCTGAAGATAGAGGGGAAAAAAGTGGGAGAGATCATGGGAAAAGGGTCGAGGGTTAATGTTCACAAGGCTTTGCAAGCTATGATTTCTTTAAAATGCAGGCTATGCTATATATTCTTCTATTCCAAGAATATGAGAATTGCTTCGCTTTTTATAAGAACATAAGACATCTGTAAACATTCAGAGATTAGGCTTGAGTAAAGCTACACCTTTGAAAAATGTCCCAATCTCATAGCCCTTTGAATCATTATCATATTAACAATTCACATAGTTCTAATAAATGGAGTATTTCATGGTTTTCTGAATGTCTTTTCTGGTTCCTATTTAAGTCAATGTCAGTTTTCCCTTTGAATTCAATGAGAATGTCCATCCTTGACAGCTATTAAGTATTTCTCCCACTGTTATAGTAATGAGCAAGGCTACAATAAGTGAGAGTCCTGAAGAGCTAAAACAGAGAAGGAAGAAAATAGTTAAAAAAGAAAAAAAAAAAAGGTAACACGCTCCTATTTCACAGATGGGGAAAAAATCAAAGAGAGATTTATATGTGTTTACACAGATGGGTGCAGCCAGAATCAGCTGTAATGCAGAAGCCTTATTGCTGTGTTAGTTCATTGTGAGTGAACTAATTAGGATTTTGACAGTCTTTCTTGGGTGAATCTAGTTGTGGCCTCTTCAAACTTTACTGCCACCAGCTGTCTGTTTTACAGATTTACCAGGGATTACTGCCCCAACATCTGGCTCAACAGATGTGCTCTAGTATCAGCTGCTCCATTTCACTGTTCTGATTCAACCTCACTGAAAGGAGACACAGACTAATATATGGAAATGTGATTTGGACTGGTCAGGGCATAGGTATGTGCCTGTGCCTATGCAGGTTGGTGCTGGAGCAGTGATTTCCAGTGCAGGAGTGAGAAAGACACAGCTGGAGACTTCTGAAACACAGGATGTGTCAGCATGTGGTCATTTGGGCATATGGGTCCCAGATGGGATCTGACTGATGTTCTGTGCCTCAGAGCACAAGCAGAATAGCTCTTGCCTGCCTGCTTCCATCTCTTGTACACACCTAGAAATATTGTTCAAGGTGACACCAGAAGCTATGGCAGAAGCCCAGTTCCAATCCTACCAGCTTCCAGAAGACTTTGAGCTCTTGGGAAAGAATCCATACTGAATGGATGGGTTTACAGAATGAGAAGGATGTGTCTAAGATACATCTCTCCCTCCTGTTGGTGTACATATGTTCAGTGGCTTGTGTGTCCATATGAAAGCGAAGCCAATCACACTGTAGTTGTATTCAACATTGAATTTTCCATGTTCTTATATTCCTAACTATGTTTTTCTCAACACTGAATTCTGAATGGTGAGAAAGATTTAGTCTCCTGGGAAAGGTTTGTGAGTCCATGAGAGGCTTTTTGTGGTACAGAATGAGAGAGAAGGAGACCGTTCAATTTAGTGACTTTTAAAGTGTAATCGTGGGATTTTGAGGAGTCATAATTATACTTTATAAATTGCCATAGGTTTGGTAAGAGGTGCCAATACTAACTATCTTTTCCCTCATTTGGACAGAGAATATATTTCATCTCTTTTCCTTACAATCTCAGAATGACTAGCTTACAGACGTATTTCCTACGAAGGAATCAGGAATAACTCTCACTCCAGTGTCAAAATAATAAGCAAATTCTCATGTAAGTAGTTTTCTTTTTCAAATCTGAAATTTCCCTATTTTAGTACAGAGCTAGCACAAAGGCTTGTTTTCTTCACCTGCTTTAGGCCTTCACATTGTAGTGGTCAGAGTGAGTATCCCCAGAACTAATGAAATGGTTGGGTCTGCAATAATGGCCCATCTATCATGGAAAACATTTTTTGGACAAATATTTTTTGTCAGGAGTCTGAGACTTTGAGCATTCATGTTCATTCCTCACTTGAACCACAAGCTGACTCCTTCAACTTAGGGAATTCATGCAGTTCTTCTGTGACTCACCTTGTCATCTATTTATGGCATAAACCCATGGGATGAGAGCTATCATCTTCTGTGTGTACGTAACATTTTGTGTTATACTGTGTCTGCAACAAGGCTGACCTGCCACTGTTAAAGCCCTCTATTAAAGCTAGTGTCATTTCTTCAACAGCTCAAGAATACTTACACATTTACTACTTTCTTTTTTAACTACATTTGTACCTCAATTCCTATTTCCTCAATCCCTTCCCACAACATTATCCTTCAGTTTCTTGCTGCAAAACAATAATGTGCCTGAGTCTGTAATGCATTATCTTCTCATAAAGGGTTATGTAATTTTTTATATGCAGGATGCTGTATGAAAATAAATTGCATTACTGTACTGTATTAGGAAACTTTATCATAGACAGAAGGCATATTGCATCCTGTTTTTCTTGGAGGCTGAAACAATGAAATGGTATTGGAGCTGGATGATGTACACATTAGACAGTTGAGGGAAGGGGGCTCTGGGACATTTGTTATTTGGCTGCCAAATTTCATCATTTAATTAATATTCTAATTAATTCACAAATAGTCTAAATACTGTGCTTTTTGTCTGAATTATTTTTGTATTTTCTCCTTTAAAACTGAAGTAATATTGAAAAGAAGTGTCTAAGAATAGTACAGAATTGCTACAAAGAAGCTACATAGGATTTGTCGTCACACCTTAATTATACATAGCTTATTTCTCAGCAGTCTTAACATGTATTCTAGTCAGTGTCTTGTATTATATCCAGTTAGTCCAAATACATTAATTACCTGAAGATAACAACCTCAGACCTTCCTGTCAATGAAGACAAGATTTGAAATTTTCCAGACTCAACTTGTTAGATGGGGAATCTGTGCTTGCCTCAGTTTTATGTACATCTGATAGCAAGTACCCAATCATGTCAAAAAAACCCAAACAAACACGTATGTGTGTAAGTAGAGTGTGAGACTTGTTCCAACAAAAAATGATGAGAGCATTGAACCACAATTTGATCATACAACATGCTGAGCCATTGAAAAGCCAAAATCTATTTCAGTCAATGTTATTTAAGAGATTCTATAGTCACAGAAAGGCCTAAAAACCATTTATCTCCCTGTCCTTGTGGCCATGTAAATATAACATCAGTAGTCCACAAATGTTTCTCGTTCATCCATGACAAATGGCCATTCACGAATGAATCTTAGCTTTGCACTTACTAAAGACTCAGATCTCCTATATCAACTTCTTGCTATAATTCATATCACTTATAAAGACTACCCTTTTCCCCCCTGTTTGCTCCTGTGAATGCTAAAATAATTAACGGACTCTGTGAAAGGAGTCTGCTGGAGTTTTGGTTGTGTAAAACTAGACTGGAAACTTCACCAAATGCAGAAAGCTCTGCCTGAACCACTGAAGCTTCAACTTTTTGCCCTCAGTGCAAAGCCTCAGAGCCCACCTGAATGGATCTTTTCCACAGATTGCACTCGCTTGCTGAGTATAATGACTCTCAAGACTAAGTGCCATCTATATGATACATAGTGATGTTTTCTGATTATTGGCCTGTTAGTTGCTAAGCAGCAAGGTGGTTTAGATGCAGCTGGGAATTTTCTTCAGTGTCAGAAATCCTTTCACTTCCCTGGCTGTTGGACTGATTTTGGTTAGTCTCCTAAGGACAAAAGGAGACTCTACACTGTTTTCAAAGTCTTCCATGTGTTAGCCTAACTGTTCCATGTTTATGGGATGGCTCTTTTTCGGGCAAGTGTGGGAACAGAGTTCTTTCTGCAGGTGCAAAATATGCACAAACAACATACCAACAGATGGTCCAACATCCTTTTCCCCATCTTTATTACAACAAGGTATTTAAAGACAGCCATTATCCCAAAACAAGTTAGACAAATGTTTTCTGTCTAAATGATAAGCCACAAACTCAGAATACACATGTAAATGACATTTATATGGGAATATGAGTCATTAGTTATGATTCTTGCTTGCTTTCTATGGTAAAGAGCAAACTAGGGGACTTAACAAAAGAACAGACTTACTTTCGTAGTAAGAAGACTTTGGGTTATTCAAAGCAAGGAATGGTAATTTAGGAAGCTCATTTGAGCTTGTTCTGCAGCATAGGAATATTGTATATTTTTTAACAAATTGGAAAAAAGAATTACTCCTGTAAAAATAAAATACTAATAGATTTGTTATCTTGCCATTTTTTAAGTTTGGCTTTTGCTGTTGACAGACTATTTCTACTGGAATCAAAAATAGTCAGTGAATCAAGAGTTTGATATTTGTGCCACTTAATGAAAACCTTATGTCAAGAGAAATGTATTATTGCTTTTGTGCTTCATTTCATTCAAAGGAAGGAAAAACATTCTGAACAACTTCTGAAGCTAGGCCAGTGAATTAGTTCTGCAGTGCTGTATGGCTATGTCCACTCTGAAATCAGCTCTAAGTAGGACATTTTCCTAAATATCAGAAATTGCCAGTGAATGATTTGGAAAAAGTCTTGCAGCCCTTGGAAGATGGAGACTGTGTCTTTGCAATCATTTTATACTGAAAAAACTGTGAACTGTTATCATGCTGAAAAATTGTTGGCCCTGTGAAATGAGTATAGTCCCAGTGAAAAACAGTCTATTCTTGTGGAATTTCTTTTCAATTAATTTTGTTGGATTTGCCTAAATCTGTTGTAAAAATTTAGTTTCATATGTGAACAACTGATACGAGCCCACCTCCAAGGAACAAGGACTTTCCGCAGTTACCCTGGTAGAATGGGAATGCTTGATCTGCTTTGGTAGGTAAATGAGACTTACCTTTGGGTGAGAGTATGAGAGCTGCTGTGACTCTGCTTGGAAAGATTAGGACTCCTTGTATACATTTGTACATATATGCACGTATGTGTGGACATAAATATGTGTATATGCTTATATATACATAAATTCCCTTCCTTCTAGTAACACTGATGAAAGTTTTGCTGCCTTGACAGTGAATGAGCAGCAGTGGGATTTCTAGAAGTTAAAAAAGAGTGGAAAGGAAGGGAACTTCCTTAATTCCTCTAGGTTCTTTTGCAACTAAAATTAACAGACTCTAAATTAATTACCCCAGATATCTTTTCTCACCTTTTCATCCTACAAAGAACATAAAACTGTATCTGAATTTTTTTTCAGCACATTCTCAATGATTTCCTTTTTTTTTTTCTTTTTCTTTTTTTTTTTTCTATTTATGCCAGCAGTCAGGTTCATCTGTGAAAACCCAGAGTATCCTCAGATTTTCCAGTATAACTGCTCTATTGTGATCTCAATATCTAGCATGGACACCACTTCTTATATTAACTTCTGAATCAAATATTATGCACATTTTTTGGTGATTCATACTGTAGTTTAATGTGTAAAATAAACTTCTGGAATAAATAGATCAGTTAAGAAAAGGATATGCCCAGGAAGAAAAAAGTACCTCTTTCATGGCTAGTGAACATCCACTCTAAAATGTGAATCACTGATAGGCAAATATTGAAACATTTATTATAATTTGAAAAATGGAAAAATAAATAAATAAATAAATCAACAGGCTGGCAGAAAAGGGATTTGAGTGCATACGAAGTGGGTTAAAGAAGGGTAGGTATTGTGGGACCAGTCTTCAGAGAACTGAATCTAGGATCCATGGGATGAATGTGCAATAAGCAGAGCTTTGCTTTGAGAGTTTCATAGGCAGTCATTGCAGGCACTGAGATGAGTGCTTCTCACTACAGTTTAATATTTACTTCAGAAATGAAACTTTAGCTTTTTCATGTTAATAATTTTTATTTAAGGTGATGACTGCAATACGCATGAACTGGCTTTCAAGGGAATGTGTGGATTCTATTTTATTTGTCAAGGTCTCTGTCTCTGTGTAATCTAAGCACGGAGCCTATTTAGTAATTCTGCTTCTGACATGCTTTGTGGCTCTGGAAACTTCACTTGGCTTTATCTTCCTCATAAAGAAGCTTATTCATCTGTAAAATGAGGATAGTATTTCCCTACCTAAAGAGTGTTGGGAAGCTTATTTTGTTAATGTTTGAGAAGTGTTTTGAGATCCTTATATTGAAAGCACTATAAAAATGCAAAGTATTACTTAATCCCCTGGGCCCAGTATTATTCAAATTTGTCAGTTATTGTTTTGCACTATTTATCTCTTTCCATTACGTTATTTTTAATACAATACGATTATTGCTGTTTTACTATTATATGAATGTGACACAGAAACTAATCTTTCTCTGCTGAGTTTTATTTACACTTGGAAATACAAGGTTGTTGTATAGTATTTGCCAAGAATTAAATAGTAACACTATGGCAATCAATCTTAAGGTAATAGCAGCTGATATTGCAATATTAACAAATCTTATCAATGAGTAACTCATGTCCAGCTTCTTTATACAAGTACTATTGGCTTGCTTAAAGCCTTTAGCGCAATGGAAAGTTATTAGGAAACGTACAAATGCTCTGCACATATAAATGTGATTTGCTAAAAGCCTCAACCAAAGCAGAATAAAAGTTCTTCCTTTGAAACTCTAATTGGAAGTTAACCTTTAGCTCACAAATCCCAGTAAAGGAAATGGCTTTTCTAATCTTATTTACTCCTTATGGTTTTACAACATTATGTTGTTATTTCTGAATTATTATTATTTTTTTTATAGTTGACATTAAGAATACAACATGACACAGAAGATGAGTGATAATTTAAACGTTTAGGAGTTGTCCTAAAAGGCAGACCGATGATTTCCTTAGCCCAATATCCTGTTACTAACAATAGACCTTTTCAGAGGTCTATAACCCTTGCATTTTCTATATTCTTTTTTAATGTCAGAAGGGATCATTATGGTCATTGCATGACTGTATGAATAGCCATTGCAATTGTATGATAATAATATCATCTAGGAAAAAGGCTAGTCTTTGGTAGATGTGGTGCAGAAAAAAGGATTTACTTTTAATATTTTGATTTTAACCTACCATCGTAATTTAATATCTCTGTTCTAATGACAGAAAGCAGAACCTGTTGACCAGTGCTGTCTTTTCCACAGTTCTGAATAGTTCTCTATGTTTCCTCTAAAGCTGATGTTTTGCTATTCTTTATTCTATTATCTTGTTCCAACATTTTTTGTTGCCGCCACTATCTCTGAGAGTGCCCCATCACTACGATCTGAAAGAGCAGGCCTGCTATGTGCAGGCATCCTTTAGAGTAAAAGAAAAACAGAGCCAAGAATCCACTTAGGGTCTTTCTTATATATATTTTTTCCTCCTTAATTGCTCCTTAGCAACCTCACAGTTTCATGGTTTATCCTTTAAAAATATATATTTATGTTAGCTTTACTGATTTGTTCTTTAAGTCCTTCTGCTCTTTAAATTGTCTCATAAATTTTATACAATAATTCAGTTGTTTTTGTTTAGATTTCTCTTTAGGGGAATCACTGGGACTGCATTTCCATTTCCCAAACATTATTACTTACGTTCAGATATCTTCTTTCTCTCTTTCTATAGTAGACTTTTTTCTCATTTACCTATTTCAGGATTACCATATTTTGTAATGTTTCAGTCCAACATGTATTTCCTCTGTATTAAGCACTGGAATTCCACAATTATTTAAGAAAATGTAAAGACTTAAATCAGAAAAAAAGAAAAAGAAAAACTTATGTTTAAATCCCATTTACTTAGTTCAAGTCAGTGTTTTGCTGAAGTAGTCCTATTTGCAAGCAGTAAGCATGAAGTAATGAGAACAATATTTCTATGACAGCACTTTCTTTAAGGTGGAGGAATTGACTTGGGTGGGATATTGCCTAATGACCGTTCTTATTCTCTCCTGATTCCCTTGTTTTATATTTTTGTATATTCGATCTTTGAATACTGGCTGTGAATTCAACTACATAGCATCAGATCAGATGATGGACTAACAACCACTGATTTGATTTATGATGGTAAGCTTGAAATCCATATCTCTAATATGGAAAAAGAACGACGTGCATGTTAAAAAATTTAAAATGCTTATAAAAAATACAAGACATCAGCAAGAAGTTTGAGTTATTAGTAGTTAGACAGTTAGACATTTTCTTCCAAAATTTTTGATTCTTTAACAGTTTATTAACACTCAGATGCTTTCAATTAATTTCTAAAATAATTATGCAAACAATTCTTAGCTTGCTTCTTACAATGATACCACTGAAAGATGTGAGATAATAAATCCTGTACTTGCTAAGAATACTTGCTAGATGAGTTCTTCAGATGGTGCATGAAGCAATCTGAAACAGAGCAAGATCCCAACCTCTTCGTCAAGGAAGCCACAGCAATTGTCACTCAATGAGTTGTCAGTTCTTGATTTTGTCACAACTTAATTGAACAAATTATTTTGTCTTCTGGTCTTTTTCTTATTCTCCTCACTTCGTCATTTACACTATACTTCTGTGAGACTTGTTTCCAAGACTTGTTTCCATTATATGATTTTATGATATGACTGTTGCTTTGTAATGGGACTATTCCCAGGTTAATTTGATGTAAACAAGGTCAGCATTTGGTTAAGCATGTTAAACCAGCTACAAATAGCATAGACCTGATTTATCCTTCTGAAGATCAGAAGAATTGATAATGTTTAATGTTGTCTGGATGTTTTCTTCTTTAAATTTGCTCAATGAAATTATGCCAGTTTACAAAAACAAAAGAGTTAAATCCGAGCACTTGTTGTACTGTGTACATAAAGGAAAATAGACAGTATGAAGGTCTGAAAATGAAGATTCTCAGTGATGCTATTATGGAATGCAGACGAACCCATTAATTATTGAGATAATCATAACATAATTACACACAGAACAACCAAGGTACATGAAGTCAATACCATGCTTTATAATTATTCCCTGTGTCTTTTAATAAACCCTGGACCTGAAGACACTTAACAGCACCAAAAGCATAGACTTGCTAAAAGATATTGATTACATGAATAATGACAAATAAAACCGTTGATGGGGAAAAAGTGTATTTGAAGTGCTAATACTTTGGAGAATACCATTTATTCTTAGCATAAAGTGAGGTTATATGTCATTTCTCTCCCACTGATCCTGCTGTATTTTCTTCTAAAGACACAGTCATGTTAATGAAAATTAATAGATTGTTCTCTGACAGTGAAACCTAACACTGGGAAGAACTGCATTTAAAGGATGGGAAAGATTATGTGTCATTTAAGGATTTGGTAGACTTTTACCTCATAAGTGGCTTCTATATTTATATTGCATTCTGATTTTGCCACTGACTGATTATTTTATTCCAAGGAAATAATTTCATTTTTCTCTATTTTCTTCATAACATGGGAGATACATATTATATCAAAGCTTGCAGATTTCTCTTGCTAGAAAATAAAATTTTCATCTCATCAAGAACAGTAAGACATATCTAAGTGTGAAGGCAAGGGAGAACATGGAAAGCAAATCTCAAGAAGGCAATGGTGAGAATTTGCAGAAGGTTTTCCCATTCTCAGTTTGAACAGCATGAGCAAGAAGAGGAGTTTCAGGGCAGCCCTGAAATTTCAGTGAGACTCAGTGAGACCACCACTTGTCTCTTCATCCAGTGCAATTTAACTGCTACTTGAATGGCAGCTGTGACTGTTCAGAAGGCAGTGTGTTACCATTTGGGTGCTCTTTCAACATATGAACATCTTTTGCTCTTTTTATTAGTGTTTTAGATTCTACGAAGTCCTCACCTATTTCTATAAGGAAAGCTGTGGATTCTTTCCATTGCTGTGTTGAAGCTCGTGTTAATAATCTTTGTGCTTTTTTTTCCCCTAAAGTAAATGTGGGAAAAAAAAAATAATAATAAAACCACCCACTTTATTTTCTAAAAGCTGAATCCAGTAGCACCCTAGGTTTTTTAATTGATTTGGAAAATCAAATTGAGTCTGAGGGTTTCCACAACTGTTGTCTCTGGACATTTGATCTTGGGGAAACAAAATTTGAGTTGATGGCTGAAACTTGACATCAGAATAAACCACAGTGCAATACTCAATAACTATGGATTTTTTTTTCATCAACTATGTCAAATAAAACATTGTGAGAAGAAAATCAAAGATCACCATCATATGACAGTACAATGGCCATACACCTTGAGAAAGGTCAAACGCAGCA
Organism: Tympanuchus pallidicinctus; assembly: GCF_026119805.1. Taxonomy (NCBI): domain Eukaryota; kingdom Metazoa; phylum Chordata; class Aves; order Galliformes; family Phasianidae; genus Tympanuchus; species Tympanuchus pallidicinctus. The sequence goes on along the minus strand of NW_026294747.1, from coordinate 70,615,168 downwards.
TACTTTCTGATCCGTTATTTTACTTTATATCTTTCTATTCTCTCTTCCATTGACATTTATGATGTAGAAAGAACACTTGTATTTTTCCAGTGCAAAATAGCTGTTTCTATGCCTAATCTCATTTTTATACCTTTTAATATAGAAGGGCTGCCCAAAAGTATTGTCTCCTATTTTATCATGTTGGCCCGCAACATCAGAGGCAGATGTTGATTGTATGTCAAAAAAGTTGAACTTTCCCAATATATTTCCTTACACCTTTTTATTGTGTGATACACTGCAGAGGAGGGGCAGTCTGATAAAATGGAATCTGACATCAAACATGTATGAAGCAAAACAGTGGAGCTGAATTACTCCATGTGAAAAAAATTCTACCCATTGACATTCGTTGACGCTTGCTGAATGTTTATGGGGACCAAAAAATGAATGTCAGAACAGTATGGTGCTGGCTGGTGTGTTTCAGCAGTAGCAACAGCATCATGAAAGACAAGCCACATTCCAGGTGGCCATGCAGATTTTTATAAACATGAATTCTTTTCATCATTGGCAAAAATGCACAGCTAATGGTTGTGACTGTGGTGAAAAATCGTAATCACTAGTACAAAGAAACAGAACTAAGGGAGCTAATGCGTATGCTTGCATAACCCTTTGAAAAGCCGGACCAAGAGAAATTATGAATTTTGACACAGCAAAGTTGATTTGAAAAAGTCAGAAATCAAAATCCACTGGAAATAGTAGTTTTGGTAGAGATTTCATGTGAAATGACTACTGACTTCAGCTGAAATCCCTTGTTTCTTTTTTCATGAAATATATCAATAATAGGGAATGGTGAAATTGGAAAAGCAGCTTTCAGCAGAGCTGAATAGATTCCTTACTTCTTTCCTTCCACTAACACTGATCTACATGCTGTGGCTGAATGGCATATCTCTATATTGGATTATGCACTGAATTCAGCTAACATAGTTGCTTTACACAAGAAAGGTTCTTGAAACCTCACTGAAGGTCAATATTGAGACAGCATGAAAAGAACTTTTAATGCCTCTCACTCACAGAGCTATGTCTGTAGAAAAATATTCTTTCTATACATACTCTGTTACAATGTTGTATTTTGGCTTTGGTAGACAAACACTGTTGATAATACACCAGTGTTTTAGTTGCTGCTGAGGAGTGCTGTACAGAGTCAAAGCCTTTTCATTTTTTCAGTTTCTCTTACTGTCCTACCAGCAAGAGGTCTGGGGGAACTCAACAGGTTGGGAAAGGACAGAACCAGGATAGCTTGCTTTAAAGATTTCTTTCTGTTTTTCTCTTACATTGTCATTAAAGAGGACAAGAACTTGGAGATTTACAAAAAAATTTTGGAGTCTAGAAGATGCTCAACTATAAATGATGGGGTTTTGTAGTATGCCTATAGGATTATGCCATGTGATTCAAACAATGAAAGGAGAATGTTCCACAACAAAACAAACTGCTAATGTGAGTGAAAAGGCTAAGCAGATGTGCTATATACCTAAGAAAAAGCCTATAAATGTGGATGTGGTCAGGATTTACCAACTTTGGGAGGAATGGTTAAAAACATCATTTAGACACAAACTTTTTTTGATATTATGAAATCTTTGAATGGCTCAAATTGGAAGCAAACTTGAAGGTCAACTAGTTCCAACCTCCTGCCATGGGCAGGAATAATATGCAGGATATTATTGTTTCCAAGAAAACAAGAGCAGATTTCTTGTTTTCTTTCTCTGACCTTTGGGATATTTTTAATAACTTATAGAAAAAAAATAAATGTTGCAGTTACTCATACCAACAAAGTCAGAATACACTGAATTACTCAGAAAAGATAAAATGGAGTTGCTTTTGTTGTTATTTTAATTCTTATAGCAAAATTCTCACCAGTTTAATCACAGCTCAGGATTCTGTAAATCTTTCTTGATCACTCATTCTTCCTCTTGGTTTTTGGATAACATTCTTCTGTGTGTGTAGAATATATAATGATGTATGGCCATAAATTACAGACTGAAATTAAGTATAAGCTCCTAGATCACCAAGTGCTTTGGAAGTATTTTCACTCCAACAATTTATTCAGGTTTAACAATATATCCTATGTTTGCCTTTGTACCAAAGGGTATGATTTACATATGCACTCAGATACAAGGTAAAAAAAAAATTCTTCTAGGGAGTCTATTTATTATGATTAGAGGTGAGCTACAATTAGTACCTAACTGGAATTAATTTTTTTTTGTATTTTCAGGCTCCTTCACAAAACCCAGTGTTTGATATATGTATTTATCTATTTATTTTTAATGAAGAGAGATAAATGGAGAAAAAGATCTGTCTTATTTGACATTCCTACTGCTTTTCATAATGCACTTTGCAGCAGAAAAATATTTTATCACTCAAACTTAGCCACTACATATTGATCCCTAGGTGACTTATCCACATCACAAATTACTGTGAAGGAAGGTCTGTGTAAGCATGCATAGATGTAACTATGTTTGGGCATGATGGATTGAACGTTTAGTCCTGGTTTAGAGCAAAAATCGTTGTATTCCAGAATTGACACTGTCAATGATCTTTCATGTCTCTATCCTCTTCTTGAATAGCTGTTGCAGTATATGTCTTCAATTGTCTGTTTTCTATTTCTCTGAGTTATTCCACTTCTGTTATCTCTGTTAATTGAGTTTTGACTGCACACTTATTCTACAAATAGTGAACTGAAGGCCAGAGTAGAGAAGTGAATTGCCAAAGGGCATGAAGAAATTATATGACAAGGTTATTGAGACACTGAAGTACATTAATTATTTAAGTGCTCTGCTATGCAAATGGATATATATGCATAGAAGCAAGTGGAGTGCAAATCAGTGGAAATTTGTACCAGTTAATCCATTAACACAGAGCAACATAACATGTTCTCAGCAGCTCGTTTCCCAGTTTGGTTTCCGTTTACTGATCCTATGGGGTGCTCACGCTCATACAGTGGGGTTGATTAGCTTGGACTGCAATCACGTGGAGGATTTAAGCTGTGACTAAATCCCAGCTGCCTCAAGAGCAACTATCTCTCATTTGCATTTGCCCACAGCTCCAGTTTCAATGTTCTGCCACAACAGGAGGTGTACATGAGGCTCTGTCTGCCTTATTCTGTTCAGTGAGGCTGAACTATCAGGAATATCTCCTTCTAAGTACACTAATGTAGAACGGCAAGCACATTCCTTTTTGTGTTCTCAAATCTGACTAGAGGAAAATATTTATGGCCATATTTATAATTTCAGATCTATTGTAATTACAGTTGTACATTGACATTGTATTTTCCAAGCAGTTTTAATAGAAGTAAAGATAAAAAAAATATAAGCTTTCTTAATACTATGGAATTATCCTTATTTATTGTTCCTTAGAAACCAAAATTTTCCTGGCTATGATTCCTTATGGTCTGGCATTTCTTGCAAATGATGACAATTTAAATCCAAGCAGCTTGAGACCACTGTCCAGTAGATATAAAAGCATCATTTCCTGTATCGTATTAATGCTTGTAGAGACAGTTATAGTAGCCACGATATCAGGGCATAGTGCAGAGCAAATGCCTTCAAATCCAGATCAGACCCTCATATCCCCTTGTCCCATCTCAGGCAAGAATAGCTCTGCTAAAGTCAGCAAATTCAGCATGATATAGACACTCTGTCACAGCCCAGACCTCAAAACCTTCCTACTCTCAGTGCCCACAGAGGGCTGTGGCATGGCACTGCAGCCTTGGATGAGCAGAGATGAGCTCCAGCAGCAGAAAGAGCAGCTGCCTAATGCTTGCCAGTAGAGAACAGCAAAATCTGTGCGTCATCAGGAAAAGTGGAACTGATCGAGCAAATGAGGAGACTTCAATCTGCTCTCACAATTGTTTTTATTCTTACTGCATCCTACAACTGATGCTTGCTATTCATACTTGTTGTTACAAACACCTTGAAAGGAAGCTTATTTTGCCTCATCTCTACATGTATTTTCATACTGAAAGTTGTGCCTTACTTTCTGTTGTTTCCCACTATTCAGTCATCTGTGCTTTGTGATAGAGGTAGGCAAATAAAGCAATTGTTTCATGTTCTTAGTCTTCCCTTTGCTAAATGGCTCACACTTATGCTTATCTCTGCAGACACTGTTTTGGCACTTGCTTTGTGGCTGCTGCCTGGGGTGAAGATGAACCTCAATGCCTCTCAAAGCATCATCATTTAATCTTTCTCAGAAAGGTTCTGCTGTTCTTTAATCTGATGCCTCTACCTAAAGGCTCAGCTAAAATTATCATTGAACATGAAATAAAAGGAAGTGCATCTAACATAGTTACAGCAATAACAAAAGTCAAAATCACACCTTAAATTTTCTTTTCCTTAAGTTAATCAACAGCACTGGGGAAAAGCTACTGTAACTTGCCTGTAGTATAATGTGCTATGAGGGACAGTTTTAGAGTGAATTATTTGCTACAACAACTGGAAAAATGATTTAGTGTAGAAAAAGAATCATGGGGGAAAAAAGGAGAATCAGAGAATGCAATGAAATCAGCAACCAAATGAAGTTTCAAGTTCTTCAGATTTATAGTAGGCTATGAATCCTGAAAGGTGGTGTAGCTTATATTCAGAGCCTGCTTTACAATCAACAGAAATATTGAAGTCATTAAATGGAGATGATTGGTTTAACACAATAGAGATCTAGACAGGGGTTAATTTGCTTCTGAAGCGTGACAGTATGGGACCGTTATTCCTAGTTTATACCACTTTTAAACAGAGATGGTTAATGATATCCAGGTCACTGGATTTGGCTTGAGCTCATCTCCAACTTGTAGATGATTGTGAGGGGACCTGTTAAAAAGAGTTATTTGGTTAACCACATCCTCACAAGTTCCTGCTAGAAGCAAATTGTGCACTGCTCTTGCAACTAGCAGCCAGACTATCCTTTCTTACTTCTTGTCAGCTAGCAATAAAACACCAGATGGTGTCCTTCCAAAAATAAATTCATTATAGTTTCATTCTGGGTTTTCTTAAACAATTTAGGGGCAGAACTTCAGCTAATGCAAATCAGTGTCACTGAAGTCAGTGCAGCTAAGACATTTTATACCATCCTTGGAATATTATGAACTAATATTTTAAATTTTTTTCGAAAGAATACGATATATTTTCTCCCTGCGTTTAATGAGTTTCACTGCATGCTTTATCCAAGTCACTTCACCCAGAATTCATGGCTAATGCTCCTCAGCAAACAGCAATTCATAGGTCATGTCAGGCTGTATATCGGATTAGACTAATTCACTCTGTTAAGACCTCTGTAACCATTATCATTTAATGTCTTTGTTTATCACCATCTTAGGCTCTAGGATACCCATTAGCTTCCTCTGGTGACACACAAGACTATTCATGCAAGAATATTTTAAGAGCCACTGGCATGTGAATAACGCCGTGATGGTTTTGGTTCTGTGCGTGTTTAGTTTTCAGTCATTGAATGGAGTTTTCAATTGTACCCTTAACCTAGGCAGATAAATAGTTCTAATAGTAAAGCCTCTTAAAAGAAGCCTTGAGTATTATTCAGATAAATCAATTAAGATTCCTTTCAGAATTGTTATTATGCCCTAGCAATTAGTCATTGTTTAGTTGAGCTGTACATACTTATCTCTTTTATATATCACTCCTTCCAGCCTCACAAATAACTTTTGTTCTTTTTCTCCAAGCTCCCTTCAGCTTATCTGCTCTTCCTGGCAGTTCTGTGCTCGGTGTGAATTTGCTTGCAGATGGAAAACTGCAAAATTACTAATATCTACAGAGCTGCAAGCACAAAACAGGGCATCTCTGCCTCCCTATTCCAAATATATTAAAACAGCCGAACGCATACCAGTAAGCAGTACCAGGTGTACAGTATAAAGATAATAATAGTGCAAGAAGAAAAGGGTGATGGTCAAATCTGCCTTCAATGTTTATCATAGGCTCTTACAAGAACACTTTTATCCACATTTAATACCACAAACAAAACTGTTCCACCAACTGCTGCTCCCCCATATGCCTTTTCTTTCAGTGCTGGGGACCATCCATATGAACGAGGCTTTTAAAAATTCTTCATTTTTTTAGCATTCCCAAAATTAGCTAGCTTGTTTTTGACAAACAGATGGGGGATGACCTAGGATTTGGAATGCAGCTGCTTCTCAGACAAAAAAAATCTTCCAAATGTCTCCTGAGAAGAGGCACAGTCTTTCAGGAAAACAGCACTTATTTATCAAAGGTCGTTCACCAAGGGATCAGTGATCTCCAATTTTATTCCTACCATTTGAAACTAGAGCTGAAAAAACAGAGCAGAGATGAGTGCCACATTGACAGCCAAGATCACACATTTGTGAGTCTTCTCCCAGACTTTTAGGGAATCAAACCTACCAAGATTGACTTTTCATCCTGTGCTTAATCAATTAATCATTTTCCACACCTTATCAAGAACTGTATGGCTCTGCTGACACATGCAGTATCAGACAGCTTTATCCCCAACCCCTGATCCCCAGCCCATCCCGGGAAGCTGCTTCAGGTTCAGACTCAGGATTCACAGGAGGTGGAGGTGATGCTGTGAGGGTCAGAGGCTGTGGGTTAGAAATGTGTGTAATATTGTTAAGCACAGACTTACTGAGCTTTAATCACCTGGTAAAGAACAGTCCTTGATTCAAATTAAGTGCCCCATCAATTTGTCCAATTTTCATTTACTCTAAAATTTTGTTTTGACATTTGGTGGTGAAAAAAATGGCCTCTTGCAGCAAGCATCAAGATGGGAAGGCCTCAGGAATTCGTGCATAAAAATCAGAGAACCATCTTTGAAAATACCACATGACTTTTGTAAGAAATGCCACAAAAAGGTATATATTTTCCTGCAAAAGTTGTTGCTTTTTCCTGTGTATCTGCATCTCAGCCACTGCTGGCTAAAAGCTTTTATTGCTTATTTTTCCATCAAAACCATAGTGGTGTTTTTTGTTTTGTTTTGATTTTGACTTTGTTTTTCTCAGAAGGAATAATTCCAAGGAGAGCGTTACAAGCTGTATAGTCTCCTTTGTATTTTTCATGCACAGAGGCACTTTACAGATCAAAAGCAAGTGAAAATGCTGGGTTTGTTTTAGGTTTCATTTTGCAGTCAGGGCAGTGAATACATCTGTGTGTGTCACCAGCCTAGAATATATCATTTTATGGTTCTCAGAGGTTATTTATAATTGAATTATAGGATGTTTCATGATTATTTGGAATGGTATTTACAGAAAGCAGTACTAAGCTCTGTAGTTCACATGCGACTAGGAACGTAAAGGAAACACCCTGTAATTCATTTTTAAGTACCCTCTAGAAATCATATAATTATATTCTGTGACAGTACTGCAAAATGAAGAAATAGAAATTTTTAAATTATTTGTGTTATGGTCTTTAATCAAGTGTTTACACAAGCACGCTGATATACACTAGCAAAAAAACAGGCAAACCGAGGTCAAGTTTTTTTTTGCTTTTGGATTTCATCTTAAGTCAGCCGTGGTTTTATACAGCAGAGCACTTCCTTGATGTATATCATAGACAGATTTTGGAACAAGAAGTGGGAAAAAGTGGCTTTCACCCCTGCCATTTCCTGACAGAAATGAAAGGGCACAGCCTTGAGAGCTCTCAGATGATTCAAAATGGAGTGGCAGAGCTATCTAGATGCACCTGAGATACCTCTGTTTGTCTGAGGGAAACAGTTTCTCCAGCTCTGAGATTTAGCAGCCACATGCTACCTCTTCCACCCCATGCCGTACCCACAGCCCCGTTCTTCATGTGGGCAGGGATGTGTGAGTGCATGTGAGAGACACTAGAAAATTCATCCTGGGATTGGTACTAGAGAGAAAGCCGTAAAGCTACTCTAGAATACACTGACCAGGGCTTAAAATGGTGCTACAATCTGCGATTTAAAGGAAATAATAAATTCAAAAACAACATTAAAATTCAGTTTCTGTTGTTTTCCCTACGCAGCATGAAAAGACCTCAGAACTTTTTCACTCAGAAGTGGTGAGGCTCTCTGGCACTGCTGCCCAGAGAAGCAATGGATGCCCCATCCCTGAAGGCGCTCAAGGCCAGTTTGTATGGGGTCCTGGGCAGCTGGGGCTGCCCAGGGAAGAACATTGGAATTGGATGATCCATCCAACAAAGCCATTCTGTAGTTTATGATTCTATGTTTCTACTATTCTATTATTCTATCATTCTATGAACTAGAAAAAAAGAGTCAGCAATTTCTTTCACAAGCCATTGCACAAAATAAATATATAACAGAAAATGGATATAGATGTCTTTCTTACTATTCTTAATAGGACTAAACAGTAAGAGAAAAGTTGTGCACTCCAGTTGCAGAAATGCAATCCTGTTCCTAAACAATATGAATAGCCAGAACAGCAACTGATGTTTTTTGTTATTTTTTCCCCCTACTTCCTTGGATGTTATTTTCTTTTGCCTTGTCCTTTGTCTATTTGGACAATAAATAGTCAGGAACAGGAATAATATATTGTTGTATATTTGTAAAATACACAACAGAAAAAGGTTTTTATCTTGACTGAATGCTCAGAGGTAACAGATTGAACTTAATAAACAATAGGGACAACAAATTAATTCAGTGTAGAAGAATTATTTTTTATTTGTCTTAGCTGAAAATTTGACCCATTCAAACAAGTGACTCAAAAGATATAGTTATAATGTCAGTGTTCTGTAGTGGAAAACAGGATCAGTGAGTCAATAGAGAAATACAATAAGGAAATAAATAATGTGGGTGGGGAGAGGAAAAAGCACAGAAAAATAGAAAGAACATCCTGTGAACTGTCTCACATAGGAGAGAAAATACTGCAGCACTGGATTTCCAATTCGTGGATTCACCTCACAGGTTATAGAAGGAATTATTTTTTGTAGAAAAGAGCTGTGAGGCCTTGGGTATTCACCATGTGTGATAAATGGTAGACTCCTGATTTGTCCATTTTACTTCAAATGCTTTCAATTTCCTGAATTATAGGATCTGTTAATACCAGGACGAATTTGTTCTTCTCTAAGAAATTCTTCATCTTGCATAAACTTTTCAGTAAGCCAGTACAGGTGGCAGTGATGACAGCTGAACAAAATAAGAATTTATGGGTTTAGCTGATGAAAATAAGAATTTATGGCTCCACTTCTACTTGAAGCAAGAGCTGGTAAAGGGCTTGCAGAGCTGCCCAACAGCTGAAAAAGGGCAATCTAATTGTCATGCTCTACACATATAATTTTTAATATCAGATTTAGCTATTTCAATCTCATGACTTTTTTTTTTTTCTGGGTGAGAAATTTTCTAAATGCAGCAGAAAGCATTTCTAGCAGTGGGGAAGGCAGATCAGCTTACTCAGGAAACAGAAGTTAGAATCTCAGTGCTTCACTGGTCAGTAGGAAGAAAACGTGAAAGTTAAATGAGATACTTTTGGTATTGGGACACATTTGCAATGAACTGACATCTGACACCTAGTAGAGAAAGTATTTCATATGATAGCTCATACAGAAGTAGCATACCACCTGCATCGTATTAAGCTGCCTGACATGGAGCATGCTCCTGTCACGTAACCTGAAATGTGGGCTTTGGGGAAACACTCTCTGGGACTCACACCTCACTGCTTAGTGGCAGGCAGCTTTAATGGACTATGAGATGCATTTCTTTCCCTGTGAAAAAGGTATGTTCTTCCTGAGTGTTAGGCAACAATGAAATAAATCTATCAAAAAAATGCTGGGGACAATGTAATTAATATAAGTTAGCCGGCCAAAATCAGCCCTGAATACTCGTAGAGATTCTATTTTAACCTTGGAAACTGGAAATTTAATAAATAAATAAATAAATAAATAGGTAGAAACAAAGGTAGAATATTTCTAAGTAGTGTGGAAAACATTATTTTCACTATGGTATGAAACATTGTCAAGTTTTTTTTTCTTTCTCTTCTGAAAGAAAGTGAAGTAAAAAAAAAAAAAAAAAAAAAGAAAAGCAAAGCAGAGGGTTTGTTCTCACTCTAAATTCAAAAAAAAATTCAAAAGAAAAGATCATAATATGTTAGAAATGTCAGCAAAATGTTCACTTTCTTCAGCATAGGTAAACATATTGCTGGAGAAAACAGCAGCTTGCAGAAGATTTTAAAGATGCTGCTATTTCTTACTATCTGTGCTGTCGATTCAAAAGACACTGGGGACTATTCTTGGTGAAATGTAAGGTGTATGGGAAGGTTAACCCTGTAGCAGAGTACATGTATTCAAAAAGCTTCTGATTATTTTCCTTGCAATTTCTTATCTGTGGTTTGCTCACGGTGCAGATGTGCAACATGGAAGTCTAGAGCTGCCCTTCCACGTGACCTGAATCATCTGCTGTCACCAACCTGAGCGCAGCACTGCACTGGGAACAATATGCAAGCTGTCACTTCTGTGATCCTTCATGCCAGGGAATGTCCTATCTGCACCTGGCAGATGGGGCAGAGCCTCAGAGAGGCAGCGTGGGTGACAGTGGGCTTGTGGAGAGCTGGGGTCAGAGCCAGCTGCATGACTCCTGTGCTCAGTACATGAGACTTGACACATCTGCCAAGAGTGAGTTAGACTCCGGCCACAAAGACACCCAAGAGCAAGTTACATTGCCTTAGGTTTATAGCAAACTGCTTCAGTGGGCCCTGGTGGTCTGCTGTCTTCTGCATTCAGAGGCCATCTCATTTCTAACTTGTACACGAAGCTGTGCCCACAACACTTTAAATCTAGGCTGAATTTGAAAATCTGAGGCTGAAAAAGTGAATCAGGAGGAAGGAGTAATTATAGTTGAGATGTCATACTAAATCCCAGGCCCTGGTTAGTCAAGCAGCTTGCTTCTGACAGTACCAGTTGGATGTAATGAATAGTGGACAGTGGTAGATTTTAATATTTTAGCACCTGCTTTATTTTGCATGCAGGAGAGCAGCTACACACTCACATTTAAATAAGTCTGCAGCTGCAGGCAGCTTTTTCATGGGCAGGACTGTCTGCTGCCTGTTAGCTTGCAAAAGCCACTTTAAACCTCTGCAGAGCCAAAGGGTAGTTTACAAATAACACTGTCAGAGGAATGAAACACAGCATATATTTTGGAGGAAAAAAAAAAAAAAAGTGACTGGTGTTTTTATATTGAGTTTGGCTTTGAGAATTTTAAGGGGTGAGGTCACTGTCTCAGGTTTACTTTATACAAATAATTACAAATGAGGACATGGAGGATAAGATGTCATTTACTTTGAGTCAGTCCTGTAACCTGATGTTGAGGCTGTCACCTGAATCACTGACAGTTTTAAAGCTTTTCAGCTGGTGGGCGATTTAATGCAAAAGCAAGAATATTTGTTTTTTATGTATCTGGGGGTAGAAGAGGGGAAAGACCATTTACCTGTAAATGATTTTTTAACTTTTTCCTTTGTCCTCAGACTGCTTTGTCTCCCTGTGAGTCTGGGTTCAGCAGCAGTGATGGCTGTTGTGCAGAGCCTATGCAATCCTTGTTTGGGTGTACCTCTCCTATTAATGGTACCTGGTGCTGCTGGGCTTGGTATCAGCATGTGCAGTTTCCATTTGGTTTAAGAGAGAAATGGTGTCAAGATTTTACCAAGTAGTACAAATGTCTTCTGGGGACAGACTTCAATCGTTCTCAAGGAACAATCCATTCCAACCTGATGTGCAGGGTTCATGGAGATGATCCGCAAATCACAAAAAATTCTCCATAAATGACACCTACAAGTGAGATGGGTTTCTGTTTCTACTCCTGGAAGAAAAAAAATATTGGTTTTCATAAAAATGAACAAATGAACAAATAAACAAATACAAGGAATATTTTTAAAAGAATTTCAGACTACAACTGGGCTTTCACTGCTTTTCAACCTTCTGACAAGCAATCAGTGTGAGTATGTGGTGTATGATTCTATCAATGTGTCTTTTGTTAAAGCTGTGAAATGGGATGCTCTGAACCTTGATTTCATCTTAGTGTGCATCTAGCGTATTTTCACTGTTAATACAATTGAACATTACATTATTAATTTTTACTGACTCTCATCAATATGCCTAATTATATAATAAGTGTTGGACATTGATATTTTCAGCACTGGATATTGCCTTACTGAACAAAATAGAATCAATATTATTGGGTATAATGTGGGGATTGATCCAACTGACTGCTGTGTTCCCTGCTTCTATAAATAAATAAATAAATAAATGAATAAATAAATAAATAAATAAATAAATGAATAAATAAATAAATAATATTTCCTTCTGACAGAAGAATGCATAGAGAAAATGTCTTGACTGTGATTAAAACCCATAATAAAAATGCAGTTTGCGAATCTGCTTTATTCCACAGAGCAGATTTTGATCTCAGATATATTGAGAAGCTGCCTTCAAAATCAATTTACCAGACCAGCAGGAACGAGCTAGCAACCTAGCTACACAACCTGGTGACATTTCCCAAACAAAATCTTTCCAAAGTGGACCAAGTTCAGTTCCCAGGGGCTTTGGATCAGAAAGACATTCCTTGATCCTGTGTCGGCAGTGCGACACCATATCCTGTACTGACACAACAATACCTCCCCTACCTCAAAATGTCCTAACTATGCTGACAACGTTCGTCAATCTGTAATTGTTATGTGGATGACTGTGAGCTGGAGTGATTGCCTGACATCTCCTACCTCCCTACCTGGTTTAAGAGCTTTTCCATTCCTGATGATGAGCAAAATGCAGCTCTTGCATTTCACCAGTTCAGAGGAGAGAAGAGATTGTAAGGGGTACAATGAGATACTCAGTAGATATAATATAGTATTTTTTTTTTCCCCCTTTAAAAATATTTTTAGTTTCTTTCCATTGTCTCCTGCAGGAATATCAGTGATTCATTATGATACTAAAATTATAATGAAATCGTTGAATTCAGCACATTTTGTCTTCATCATCCAGTGCGGAATGTCCTCATAAAGTACTTAGCAGTGAATTTAGATCCAAGGCGTACGTGGCTGTTGAGTCTGAATGGTTGTATTTATGTGAGTGTAGTGACTAAAAGCCCCAACCGTCAGCCAGGATTCCTATGAGCTACAAATGAGTTTGTGAGCTTTTTAAATTCCCTATTTTTTTTTTTTTTTCCAGTAAAAGAACAAGTACATCTCTGACTAGTATAAACTATATTTTCAGAATCCCTGAAAATAGCCTCTAGATCTCTTTAGCTTGGACTCCAAAGAACCTACACAAGAATATCCCTACAGATCTCTAGACAAATCTTAAATAAAAGCAAATAGAAAAAGACAAAGCTTACAGAAAAAGACTCTGGGGTTTCCTGGGAAACAGAATTTATTTTCATGAGAAATTTTGATAGAATGGATAGACCACTTGAAATTATAATGGAAAGTATTAACAGCAGGATTGGTGCTGTTTAATATCTTCATTGATGACACTGACTGTGGGATCAAGTGTACCCTCAGTAAGTCTGTGAATGACACCAAGATGTGTGGTGTTGTCAATGTTCCTGAGGGATGGTATACTATCCAGAGAGACCTAGACAGGCTTGAGAAGGGGGCCCAGGTGAAACTTATGAGGTTCAACAAGCAGAACACAACTTCAAGTTCTTGCATCCAGGTTGCGGCAATCACCACGACTTAAACAAGCTGGGGGACAAAAGAGGAGGGCATGGCCATGCCAAAATGGACTTGGGAGTACTGGTGGATGGGAAGCTGGACATGAGCCAGCAATGCACCCTCACAGCCCAGGAAGCCAACTGGATCTTGGGCTACATCAAAGAAAGTGTGGCCACAGGTCAAGGTGGAGTGATCCTGCCCCCCTGCCCTGGTGAGATCTTACCTGAAATACCATGTCCAGATGTGGAGTCCTCAATATGGGAGAGACACGGACCTGCTGGATCACATTCAGAAGAGGGCCACAAAAATGATCCAAGGGATGGAGCACCTCCCATTTGAGGACAGGCTGAGAGAGCTGGGTCTCTTCACCCTGGAGAAATGAAGGCTCTTGAGAGGCCTTATAGCAGCCTTCCAGTATTTAAAGGGGACCTACAAGAAGGAAGGGGACAGACTCTTTAGATTCTTTGGTCTGTTGTGATATTCCATATTGATGAAATAATTTAACTTCTCTGAAGTTTTGATTGTGCAGTCTGATTCTTGTACTGTTTACAAACCTAAACAAGTGCTGTATAGGGGCTGGAGATGTTGCCTAGAGGATGCATACAAGAGACGTTTTGCAGTATTAATCACTCAGAATCACCCTACGCTGCAGCATCATTTCTCAGTGTCACTTGACAAACTAATTTGGCACGGGTCTGGTGATTAGAGTGATACCTCCAGCCTGTACTCAGAAGGCAGAGAATTATCATCTGTCACCTGAGTGTCTAGGAACCAAGCAAGAGCTTGGTCTCTCCTTTATGCCAGCTGGAGATGTGTGCTCGTTAAGCAATAGTAATTTTGTAATCAGTACTTTATAACCAACACTTTTGTACAGCATCTATGGATCTCGTTTCCCTTCTGCTTAATTTGCAGTTTTTGCTATTTTGCGATTGACTTTCTTACCCCAGCAATTTGCAGCCTGGCACAAGCATTTTAGCAAAAACCATCATTTTTATTCCTCTGCTTCAATAACCATTCGTGAATCTGGCTTCTGAGCCAAGCTATGGCGGCTGGTTAACCTTCTGCATTATGTGTGAAGTTAGCACAGCATGCTCACCCTCTAAGTACTTAGCTCCAGCGTCCTTTCTTGTCTTTTGTAACCTATAAGGCTATTGTGTTAATATGCAGACCATTACTACTTTGCTGATAAGACAGACTGCCGAGGATCAATATGTCTCTGCATTTGTCAGCCCCATATACCCCAGAGTTAAGTTCTCAGCTCTGCTGCCAGTGCTCATGCCCTGCTGTGTAATCGCGGGGAATTGTCGATTTCTTATGCAGCGTGTCCGTTCACCATGCATGCTGGGACGCTTTACAGAACAAGTAGGAAAGATCCAAATGTCGTATTTGTTTGGCTCCCACTGCTTGAGTAATAGTCGGTGCAGCCAGAATAGAAGAGGACAGCTTGCTTACAGGGTCACTGCAGCTCAAGAGCTAGCCATTGATGTTGTCAGGCAGACTTGGGAAGGATGCCCAAATGCTATCATCAACTAAAGGACGCTGCATTTTAATGAAAGACAAAAAAAAAAAATCAAGATTAAAAAAAAAAAAAGAAGAAAGGTAAACTCCCCGGTCAAACATAATAAATAAGAGATTTTTTCTTTTCTCTTTTTAAATCTTGCTCATTTTTTCCATGCCTTTACCTTGATGCAGTATTTCAAGGGAAAACAGCACTGGGATTTGTGGAAACTGAATACTGTAACATTATCCATCACAAAGATTCTTAATTATAAATCAAGTATTTAAGAAACAAAAGTCCATTTTAGTTCAACCAATATGCTGACAGGATTTAAAATCAAGTACACTGCCTTATCTATCTATCTATCTATCTATCTATCTATCTATCTATCTATCTATCCATCTATCTATCTATCATCTATCTATCTATCTATCTATTTTGCAAGGTTATTTTTCCTAATTAGAGTTTTCCTGGAATTTTTATAAGTTGATGCCTCTTTGTGAATGTTACAAATACCAGTTCCTTATGTTTATTGTTTGTTTGTAAAAATACAAGCAACAGAAATCAGCAACAGTAATTCATAACGTAATAAAAATATCTCCTTTCCTCCATAATACTTACCTATATACAGCTATCTACAGACATCCAACTCAGCTCTGTGCCAGTGATCAGAAACCTTTGTGCCACTGATCACAAACCTTTAAGCTCTGCCAGTGAAATGGTTTTCAGTCTACCTCACTGTCTGCCCATCTATTCCACGCTTCCTAAGCTTACTTACATGGATGTTGTGTAACACAGCGTCAAATACCTTGCTGAAGTCAGGGCACACAACGTCCCCTGCTCTGTCCTCATCTACTCAGCTGGTCATAGCATCATAGATGTGTATGATGTTGGTCAAGCCTGATTTCCCATTGATGAATCCCTGTTGGCTACTCCTGATAACCTTCTTCTCTTTCACTTGTTGGAGAAGACATCAAGAATTAGTTGTTCCATCACTTTCTCAAGGACGGAGGTGAGGCTGACCAGCCTGTATTTTCCTAGCTCTCTCTTCTAGGCCTTCTTGAAAACTGGAGTAACACTGTTCTTTTCGCCTCAGAATCCTCTCCTGTGCTCCATGATTTTTCAAAGATGATATAATGTGGCTTGACTATTACCTCTGACTCCTCTGCACTTGTGGATTCTTCTCATCAGGACCCATGTATTTGTGTGCACCAAGTTTGCCTAGATAATCTCTGAGCAGATCCTCATCAGCCAACAGGAATTCTTTTCCCTAGACTCTATCTTATCTCAAAGGTGTGGGATTCATGAGGGGAAATTTTAGCAATAGAGACAGAAGCAAATAGGTGTAGTAGCAACTCCGCCTTCTCAGTCTCCTCTATTACCAGGACACACATCTCATTCAGCAGTGGACCCATATTTTCCCTATTTTTCCTTTTTTTATTGGCATACTTAAATAAGCGTTTCTAGTTGTCCTCAATCTCCATCAAGACCCTTTTTCCACATTCCACAGACTTTCTTCTTCTATTTGAGTATTTTCATGAAGTGCTTTTTCATTCATGGGTCTCTTGCCATCTCTGCCTGATTTCTTCCTCTTAGAAATGCACAGATCTTGAGCTTAGAGGAAGTTCTTGAATATCAATGAACTCTCTTGGGCCTCCTTACCTCCCAGTGCACTAAGTGAGATTATACCTGTTGATATGAATCAGCACACGAGCTACACAGATTTTCACAGCTCTGATGTATAGACTCTACTATAAATGAAGTTGTTTTCAGAAATTCTTGAAATAATGTCTTCAGTTTTCTAGTTAATTATACTTTTATTATTGGTCTTTCAGACAGTTTTTCAAAGAGACTATGAATCTTGCAGTGAAAGTAGTGGGCAGCCACTTACAGGAGTAATCCCATTACAATCAGCTACACTACTCTTTGTCATTTGCTGTAAGGTGTTAGAGCTCTGACCCTTACTGATTTACTGTTCTTCATAATTAGTTGCAGTGATTAAAATGCATTTTAGATTACCCTGAAGTTTTCTTTCCTTAAGAAGATTTTTTTCACTGAGGACAAACTCAGGGTCTGAAGGTGAACAATTATCCTCCCATATAAAACAATATCAGCAAGGAGAAATGCCACAGATAAGGCATACAAAAGGAATCAGAAGCACAAGTGCTTAGGCAAAAAGTGATGCTTTTGGCCTGAGATATTGTCTTAGATGACAGAGACAACTCATACAGTAATTTAGCATGGTAGCTTAATAAAACTTCAAACACTGTGAAATACTGACAGCAGCACATGGACATAATAAACCAATCTTTTGCATCTGTATATAATTAAGAATTATTATAATGTAGCCATTTTCGCCAGTGATCAAGACTAGTGAATATCTCACAGGAAATAAGCTGATAAATAGATTCAAGCACTGGGACATTATATGCCTTTATCTGGGACTGTGTTTCTCAAGCTTTTTTCTTCAATAACCCCAAATCCAGTCTCTCCTGTGAGAATCTGACACAGCCAGAATTCCTTTGTAGGGTTTTTTTTTTTCAAGGCACTACAGAAAGAAAAAGCTGAATGCTTGGATGCTGCAAATAGTTTTTGGCAAGGGCAAACATCCTCCTTCTATCTCAGTGCTACAACTGGAAAACTAGTTTCCCTATTTTTTTCTTTTTTTTTTTCTGTCTTCTGCCTTTTGAGTCTTCTTCCTCCTCAAAAAAACAGTCATTAAGTTGCTAAAAGCTGAATTTGCTTTAAGCCACTTTGGATGTTTACATTTACACATTTTGAATATACTATAGGTATAAATAACTATGCAGGAGTTAGTACTGCTAACAGGCACCCTATAGCCAGATGATATATAGCTTGGGTGTGGAAGGGATTCCTGCATTTTCTTTCTTCCTGATGGTCCTTGGGATGATATGTAACTATTTACTTAATTTCATCCTTTAATTTCCTTTACTTTATTGTTGTTATTATATTAATATTATTATTATTGTTGTTGTTGTCGTTGTTTTTGTTGAGTTCTGAATTGGGGGGTGGAACAACATCCCCTGAACTAGGGGAAAAGGTTCTGTTATCCCTTTTTTCTCTTGCCTGTTGGGGTACTTTTTCCACTGTAATGGTTTAGATCCCAAGGGAATCTTCCCAAGGGAAAGATCATTACTAAGATAAAGCTATGAAGCGAAATCTTAAAGCTGTCTCTCCCTTCTTAGTAGCAAGCATTTGGGGTAAAAAAGTTTTAGTGCCTCCATGAGTCTGGTTCTCCCCCAGTACCAGGCTGGAGGCAGTTCTGGACGGAGATCAGCATGAGGAGGGAGTGCTGGGAGCTGTGCCAGCAAAACACTAAACTGAGCATCATTTGTTGTAGGCATTCATGGGATGCCTCTGCTATGTCACCACCATGTGCAGTAAAGAGCATTGTTCCTCTAACGTTCTCCTCCCTCGGAACTGCAAGTAAATGCACTGCCCAATTAGTGCAGCAGCTTAAAACAATAAACCCTCCAGAATCTCTAGTGGGGAAAGCATGCTTTTATCTATTTGGTAAATAATTTATTAATCACACTGATGTATCCTCCTTGACAGCAACAGAGCCAGATAAGTGATGGTTCAAAATCAATTTGTCATGGTTCAATGTGCACTCAGTGACCTACTTGGTCTGTTATATAGGTCAAACTTGCTCTGGTAGTAGAGGCACCTCTTAAAACAACAGCAACAAAACTCATGGCAGGATTCAGACTGAGATTCTGTGTTGGCTGGCATCAAAAACTCAGCTTACAGAGAGGGATGAGGACAGGACTAGGACAGTTATTTGGGGCTCTCAGCGACACTCGTTCACAAATGCCCTGCATCGGCTGTGCATCTGGGTCCAGAAGGTAGACCCATACTCTGTGACACACTTAAGTGACCTTGTTATTATCATTCTGCCCTTTGCCACTGATAACTTTGCTAGCATTCCCAAGTACTTGCCTGTTTGTCCTGCATCAGTCTGCTGTTTCTGCTCTATTCTACTCACAGCATCTTCTTCTACAGACAAGGTGGAAATTTATTCCGTCCACTTCTTTTCATCCTGCTGTAAAGTCCATATAAGTCTCACAGTTTGAAATCTTCTGCTCCTCAGCAGGCAGGTGGTGTTAAGGAATTGGATTGTTTCAAACTGCAGAGACATAGAAATTAAAACCTATGTCAGAGCTTTGGAGTACCTGTTTTGCTAGTGTTCCCTTAGTGGCCTGATGGAAGTATTGGTTGTCATCTGTTGATTCAATTTTTGTAGTGTCAATCTACTTCATTACTGCATGCTTGAGGGGTTTCTGCCAGGAATTCCTGGAGAAGTGAGCAATGTTTGAGCAGGCAGTGCTAACGCTCCCATGAATTCTGAGCAGTCTTGTGATGGTCTCATTCACCTGGCCTCAGAAATGAACTTCTCCTGAAGTCATATTGATAACAACTGCTCTGGGGATGTTTCATTCTCTTTTCTGATAGTACAGTATAGGGTATTTTGTTTATCTCCTTATTTATTTGTTTATAATGGCCTTTAATCTTTTACATAACAGCTTAAATATTTCATAGGTTGTCAAGGAGGACTTTGTAGCCAATGGTATGTAGCATTGTAGAGCAAACACTAGACACTAAAAATGTTTTCAGTTGTGATCATAACTGAGGAACACTGTGCTGAATTATTCTGAAGCTGGAGGAAAGGAAAAAAATTACTAAAATCAGAATAAATTAATAACAATAATAATATGTATACTGAAAGCAGTGATTCTGCTTTTTACAATTAGAATTATATGATTTTGCACTTCCCTTTTTTAGGTCTTGTCTCCAAGTCTTCCAGTAGAACCCTGTACTTGAATCCAAGCCAAACAGCAACGCTTTCACTCTAATACAAAAACACATCTCATTTTTTATGTTGACCACCTCAGGCCCATAACATCTGTTCTGCATCCATACTCTGATGTTCTTCTCAAACACTGTCCATGGATAGATTGGTTAAAACCTGTAAAATGAAAAAAAAAACAAAAACAACAACAAAAACCTGTCTACATTCTGTGCCTTCCAATGTCTATTATTTCTGTTGATTTACAAGACCTTGGAATGAAAAGTGCTTGTTCTTGTTTTGTCCCGAGATCAGTGAAAATCAAAAAAACCCAACATCCAGGGTGCCAGAAATGATAGCATTATTGTAGCTGGGAACTAAAGGGACTGTCCCTTTAAGGATCGTGCATTTCCTACAGTCTTGCCCCACAGATATGCCATGGCAGGGGTTTGGAACAAGATGATCCTTAAAGTCCCTTGCAGCCAAAGATATTCTATGATTCTATGGTATAGCCCCAATAAACACAGGGCAGATTCCTCCCATTTTTCTTGCTAGTTCTCCATATGAACATTTATTGAATATAAATTCCAAAAACTGGGGAAGACCTCTGGGGTCATGGCATGAACTCCCCTCATTGGCCTTGGCAAATCAATGAAATCCCATCACCCTGCCAGCAGTCTCTTCTGCAGATTCCCCAGAAGGATATCTATAAAGCAGGATTTTGTACAAATCACGCAATTTCCCCTGGAGACAAGATAAAAAACATTCCTAAAACCAACAGAAACAAGTAAACACACAAACCCCAGCAGGCTATTTTCATTGCTTTAGAATTGTTTCTGTTTTGTCAGCCTTTAATAATTTAATTGAAGAGTGATACAATATGCAGGCCCAGCAACACAGAAAAGGATATTTGTAGGAATACTTTAATAAGATGTCTCTTAATATTTTCCAGGAGGTGTCAGCAGTTCTTTAAACCAAGGCAGGAGTTGCAACAAATGGTTTCTTTCCATTCAAGAATTCAAAAGATATTCTTTAAAGTCTGCAAACTGCCAGTAAGCTTCAATAAAACAAATGTTCTCAAGGTGTATTTATGTTGTCTCTATAGTACTCCAAAGGATTTCTGCCAGCGCATCTCATTACAATGAGCAATGCTTACTTTAAATGCAAAAGAAGAAGGTTTAGATCTTGGTTAATTAAATAATCTTCTATCATTTTAATTATTTACAATATCAGACTGACACCAGCCTTCCAGTTTCCCACCCTGAACCTCAGGGCATTGCTGTGTCTACTCTGATAAGGGCTGAAGGGTCAAAACATATATGTTATCTATATGTTAGTTAATGAAAGGACAGGAACATGTAATTAAGCACAGATTAAGACTTCCACAAGATTAATTAAAAGCAAACAAAAATAAAAGCTGCACCTATATTGTGGGATATGATGGTAGTTCTTGTCAAAGTCCATTGACAGTGGTTGAGCAGAACCAGGTGAACTACTATCTCCCTATTTTTATTTATTGTCCTTGGAGGCTGGCAGTTCTCCATGTGGAACTCTGTTTATGGGAGATTTATCTATGCTGTGCAGGTAACACATTGGCATCATGAACATCCATCTATCAAAAATGTTGAAGCATCCCCAGTGATGGGAGAAGGACAGTTTTGCTGAATGCAAAGCAGAGAAGGAGAATGTAAACACTCTGAAAAGAGCAAGCAGGAAACATTATAGTCTCAAAATCAATTTATGTCGGGCAGAGAAGTGTGACAAGAGACCCAAGGTGCAGAGCAAGGCCAGCTTCTAAGAGTATACCTAAGTGCCAGTCTCCTCGGTGTCTGAACTACACAGACAAGAATGAACATCTCTGTGTTAATCCCTAAGAATTAGCCATCCTTTTCTTTACCCATTCCTTGGGTATGGTTTTTTCTCTTATTTTGTTTTGCAGTGCAAGATCTATATGAAGGAAACAAAAAATATGGGAACATTTTTTTCCCCTATATTGTCCCCTCTGTCCTGTCTTTCCCTGGGACTGGAAACTCCTACAGTGTGCAATACAGGCTTTGTTGTATTTTCATTTATCTTTTTGTTATGGTAAGCCTAAGACCTGAGGCTCTACGTCAGGAGCTCATATCAGTCCCAGGGCAGAAAATGAAACGGAAAGTGTTCTTGCCAATATCAAACAGTCAAAAAAAAACCAGAAATGAACAAATCAGGTTAGCTCATCTTTGCACAGCTAGCAATGCTTTTTATCCTCTTCTGTAAACAAGTATTTTGCTTGGTAGCTTATACCCTCCATTATTCATTGCTGGTTCATCCCAGACTTTGTCCTAAGCTCTGGCACCTACATTTCAACCCAGGGTACAGACATGCAAAAATACAGGTTACAGGGAATCTCCATGAAAGCTAACAATCTCCAAAGCATTTGCTGAATTATTCCTTTTTCAAACAGCAACTAAAATGCTAATATCTTGAAAATATCTTGAAATATACAGTTGAAGACCACTTGCTGCCACTTCTGAGTTCATATGCAGTTGAACATGCTTAACATTTCATAAAATCCAATGAGTGTGTCACAAGATGGACATTAGAATTAGACACTCTTATTGAAAGTGTGATTTTATCTTCTCTGTGTCTCCACTTATCTCCCTTTAAAGTAGGAAGAATGTTATTCACCTATCATGAAAATGTTCTGAGGCCTAATTAGTTAATGTGTGTAAATTGCTTTTGAGATGAACAGTGCTAAGTATTATTATTAATATATTAAAACGTGGCCAGAAGCCAACATCTCCTTGTAGCTGCAAGGTAATGACAATGCTGATCAACTACAGGATTTTATTACTAGTGATCTGAAACAACAAGTAGTATCTGTTCATTTATCCAGGAACAAGTACAAACAAATAGATTTAGTCCGAATGCAAGTAAACAGAGATGCAGCTGATGATTCTTTTTTTTTGTAATTTTTGATGCTAAAAAACATTTTCTTATTTAAAATAATAAATGTGATTTTTATATATTTTTTTCTAAGTAAAAGTGGGTAAATTCACAGCCAGGTGTTTGGGCATTCCTTATTCTTCTGTCTCGTTGACAAGCGTCATCTGTCATTATGAGGAAATCTAAAATTTACTGTCTTAAGCACAATTGTTTCCTGTGTACATTTATTCAGAAGGTCAAACTTCATTATCTAAACACTTAAATAAAATGAAGAAAAAGGTAAATCTCTCAGAGAAAGTGGTTCAAATTATGAAGGAGACACCATTGTAACCACATCTTCCTTCTAATTTCTGCTTACCAGGCAACATAGAGAAAGTTTGCTTGATTTGGCAGGCATGATATATTCAAGGTTAGTCATGCAGAAATGAGCTAGGGACCTACTTAAAGAGATTTTTTTTTAGAAGCAGTCCTAAATTTTGATCTGTCAATCCAGTCCAAATCCAGTTACATTCAACACTCCAGTATAAGTCAACAGGAAATACTATGGTATGATTTCTTTTCATTTATGCAGTTCGTCTTGTAAATGGTAGCTTCAAAGCTGTCACACACTTTATTGCATCACAGGAATACAACCATTCACCAAAATGTTACTTTATTAGTAGCGGATTTACTGCATCAATGAAACCTACACCTTGAAGTAGTTTGAACTTTACTCTTAATAGAGAAGGTGTAATTTCCTTTGATTTGCACAAAGAAAATGAGACATGAATATAATGATAAGCAGGATGCAGAGTGAACTCCTAGAAAATAATACCCAATTACACTGGGAAGAACAACTTGTAGGAAATATGGAATGGAATTATTTATGATCTGGAAACTGAAATGTGAGAAGCCACATGCTATGGAGCCTTTCTGGCCTTGTACTACATGCTCTTTGTACCAGACAACTGATTTCTAGAGAGCTATCTCACCACCTCGATGTGAAAGACAAGGTCTTTACAGATCTGGAAATAATGAATGATAAGAATGGATACCTTTTCGTTTGTTTGTTTTTCATATTTTCCACCATCAGACTAATCAGGGTGAAGGCTACTTTCCATCTGTTTTCAGTAATATAATATAAAATTCAAGTCAATAAATAATCTTAAAGAAAGACTTTAAGTCAAGTATTTTTTCTTTTACTTTCCTGCTCTCTCTTCTTCCTTTTATATTTTTTATATTTGTTGTTGTTGTTATTGTTGCTCTTTAGGTTTGGCTTCAAAGCTACAAAATGTATTAACATTTCAAAAATAATTTGGGGCTTCAGATGCTCACTATGAAAGCTAAAAATTCCCAGTTCTAAAAATTAAATATCATCTTTGGCAAATCTTTTGGACATCATGATCTTTTCTTGTTTGAAAGAAAAATGCCAAATTACTTTTGGTCCCTTTAGCCCCTGGCTCATCTCCAGTGACAATTTGAAGTGAAAAGAAAAAATTGATCAACTAGTGAAACGCCTTTTGATCTTATGAAAAGCTATGGCATTTATAACACATTTCTACCAAAATGTGATACTAAAATAGATTTGACCTTCAATACTCTCTGTAGTCATTAGACTGTTTAGGTTGACTGAACCATTATTGTTGTAAACACTTTAGTTTTCATCAGATCTTGCTGTGCGTGAGCAGGTTTTGTCTACTGGATCCACTAAACTCATCAGAACCACAGCAGGCTGCATTACATAGTTGGACTCTGATGTTACTATATATACTGTGATGTGTATGTCCTACCTATTTCTCCACAGGAAGCAAAAGAAGAAATATATATATACGTATATACATAGTCATAAAGAGACGTACAAAAAGCATTCAGTCACATTGATAATCTATTAGCTGCAGTGAGAGTCAGAACTAAAACTACTGTGAATGTTCACTGGGACTTTCTTCACATTGTTTTGATCAATATTTTTAAAAACTGTACTAACATATTTGCATTACTGTAAATGTGCAATGAGTATCTTTGAAGTATTAATTTGGTGTTCTGATTGTATTCCACTTAATATTCAGCACAGTTAAAATCCTTGAATGCAACAAATATTCTGAATTCTCTTTAGTCTTAGATGTTTTGTTTTTCAGCTTAAAAATAATCATCAGATGATAATTTTGGCTTTGGGGCCTTTGAGTATAGAATATAGAATACAGAATAACTCAAATTGGAAGGGATCCACAGGGATCATCAAGTCCTCAGTCTAGAACACAGTTCTTGAATTAAATATTCCTCCTACATTTTTGCAAAGGGTAGAAAGATGTTCATCAAAGCTTGGTTTGGACAAGTCCCATAAAATTTTTAAATGTTCAGTTTCCAGTGGAACAGTAACACAGCAGCTTACATGTTGTACTAAGTCAAGAAGTTGAGCATCTAAAGGTCAGATGAATCCAGCCTAGTTTTCCTAATTTAAATTACTCCTCATTCCACTGAAGAAAACAGTAGCTATCTTTGGCTACTGTAAAGAAAAACTATAGGATGTGCTAATGGTCTCCATTAACACTTAACACTGCTATTTCTTTCCGACAATGTCTGAGTGGTTTTGCACTATAATCAGTGACATGAGAGGACACAGATACTAGGTGTTGCACACCCAAGAGGCATTACATTTACATAATATTCAGAAATGCCCTCACAGCTGAGCCACAGGGTATCACGAGGAGAATATTTCCAAACTTCTAATCAAAGCTGGGGCATTCTTCCAGTAGATGTACAACAGCAGTGTACCCAAGAGGACTGCAGACAAGTGGGGCCTGATCCTCACCCAGTGTTCCCAGTTGCAAAAGCAGCTTTGGCGTCTATCTTCATGAGACATACAGTTGATTTCTGGAAACAACATGAAGTGAAACACATAACTATTCAAACAAACAAAAGGCTATAGTCACAGGTAAGTGTGCCAGCAACTAAGTTGGAATCAAGTTTTTTCTTTTCTCCCTTCTGATGCAGCAGTAAAACTTGCATATCTATTTGCACAGTGGGTTGGAGTCTGATGTAAATGTATTTAAATCAGAATATCTCATGATTTGTGGAAGGACATTTTCCAAATGATATGGGGTCAATCCCATTAAAGTTGAATAATAAAACATACCATTTCCTGGTTGAATGTATTGACAGTTGCACTATGGCACAAAAAGCTGGGTAGCACCATAGTTACTATTATGATATTAAACAAAGTTAACCAGAATTATAACAATACCTAGCTTTTTGCATTTCTCTGTTATTTTTGAGAAATAAAGTATTTTTCTACTTAATCTTGATCATATCTTTCCATGTTGGATACAGTTGAGAGCTCTAAATCCAGTTGAGAGTATTTGTATATTTCTCTAGAGTGTATATAGCTAAAAATATTAAGTACTGAGACAAATCTTCTGGCACCTAATGAATTTATGCTACAGCATTAGGCATTTAAGACCTGAAAAAGTAGGCAAAATAAAACAGTGTCTGGAATGTCTGTTGTATTTCAGGTGCCAGGTAAATAGCAATTTTAAGTGAGATTGCAACAGTCTGTAAAATTTCAATAGACACTATGAACCAGATACTTTAGAGAGCATGTGGCCCCATCTTTTTTTTATACAACAAAACTAGTATAACTACAGCTTCACCACTTGGTTCACAGAAACTCTGCAATGAATATAACTATGAAAGTAACAGAAAAAATATAACACTGGCTAACATAATGCAATTGTGTACACTAAAAATGGCAAAAAGTAACAAGAAAAGAAACATAGCAATGTTGTATGAAAAATTACTAAAAGTAAAAATAGGAACATCTACCTTTAGCTAAGTTAAGCTTTAACATGAAGCAGCAGATCTAAATGGAAGTGTAGACAGCGATTCATAAATTGTGGGAGAGCAGTGTCTCAGCGAGTTCGTTTTATTCTAATTAATCAGTTTCCTGAAGAGGTGACATAATTATCCTTACAAATGGTGAGGTATTCTTAACAGATTGGGAAGATCCTTTTCTAAGCCACACTGATGAAATCATTTGCTTGAATAGACTCGGCCACATGGTGCCAGTTTCCATTATAATCCAAGTAAACCAGCCATTCAAATAAAGAGGATACTGTGGTGATTTCAGAGCAAAAAAAGAAGGAAACCTGCCTTGCAGAATTTCCATAATGGAAATAACAACGATATATATTTATGCCAAACACAGATTTCGTTCCAAAGAACTTTATTATTATTATTATTATTTTGAAAACTCATTTTTTATTGTTGTTTTAAAGATCACAGAATTCATACTGGAATCTCCAATCTTTCCTTGACACAGACTAAAACAGAAGCACGTTCTCTGAAATTTGAAATTACTGCAGATCTATCAAAGAAGTCATGAATTATAAACCAATAATGCTATTGTTCATGGGTGTAAAAAGGAATTTGTTGTCCTGTATTTATCTGTATTTGTTCAGGTTTGAATCTGGCCAGGATAAACATATTGGCAGCATAAGAGGTTACCACTCTCTTGTTTACAAAGAGTACATGTTTTTCCTACTATATTTGAGTGGGAATGAAAGACAGCTTAATGGAGATAAGACTTCAGAAAATGAGTATTTCAGATATATAATTACTATCAATCATAGGACAAACTGAGTCAAAAGGGAATTTTTATTTATAAAATAGAAACATAACAGAAAAAAACATCTTTGATTATTAAGAAAAAAAAATGTTCCTACATATTTATGTATTCTTTCATGGCCTAAATGATTTGTGTGAAATAGCTGACAAACTTGATTGCTATGAAAATTTCTCAGGGCTTATTTTGAAGTGTATCTTATAGACACGCATCTCATCATCTTCCCGATAGAGACATATTCAGGGAATATCTTTGCTGTTCCTCCAGGCTCCAGACAGAGAGAGGCCAGGGCTCTGTAAGGCAGGAGATTTGGTGTGAGGCTGCCCACCTGCCAGGATGCCAGGAGCCTGTGCCTCCCCAAATGGGAGAATGCAAGACTTTGTCCATGTATGACAAATGAAATCTCACTGAAACTGGAAGGAGTTATTAGTGTCTTTTTGTTTTCCTCATTCAGTCCTTGCAACAGCCAACCTTAAGCAATAAAAAACTGATTTCTATATTCAATTTTTCTATATTTTATGCTGGAAAATCATATAACGATACAGGAAAAGATCTCTGGAATTCTAGTCCAATATCTTGCTCAAAGAAAGTATCAGAAATTAGCTAGAGTTTCACCTTATAGTTTGAGTTTAAGGAGATCAGTTTTATTATACCTCTAAAATTTCAAAAACCCCCAAACATCCTTTAAAATGAGGGCTGCCTTAAATAATGTTAACAGAATAAAACATCAGTTAGGAATATCCATAAGCATAAAACCTCCCTGAAATTTCCCTCTGCCAATGAAAATAAACACAAATCTTGTTGGATTTTTTTTCTTAGAACAGATGCATCCTATTGTGTTCTCTTGAATACTACTTCTGTAGTATATAAATTGAACATATTTGGAAAACACTAAATAATTAATGACTTTTATAATTAATATGGAATCATAGAATGGGTTGGGTTGAAAGAGACTCTAAAGAATGAGATTCTTCTTTAACTATTGCTTCAGAAGAGTAACTAGGTAGTTGTCATAGAAATTAAAAATATGAATTACTTCTAACATCTATGTTTTTTGAGGGTCACTGCAGTTTCTGTTTTGTTTCAATGACATCCACTAGCACTAGCATTTTTTCTGCTGTGTAAAGCAAAAGAAAGTATCTGCCCAGATGTTCTCCCCATCTGCAGCTTTGCTGGTGAGATGGAGACTGTCCTCCCAAGACACCTTCATTGTTCGTGCTATGATTTACTAACTCTTCAACCACACTGTCCCTGCTATGCAAGTGAACTTTCCTTGAAGTGTGTCACAAAGTCTGCTTCGTAGGTTTGCTGAGAGAACTCTGCTAGTTGCTAGTTGTGGACAATTGCTAGTTGTGGACAATTACAGTTGGGTTTTTTCTCTTCTCCATTCATCATTTGGATAGGAGAAATTTTGTATCAGAGTTTTGCTTTCAAAGTGATACACTCTGGCTTAATTCATTTCTTATCCCATGGCTTAGTTTTTCACTTACAACTTCAGATTCCTCTTGTATCTCCCTGGATTTTATATCTTTATCCATTTACAGTATTTAAAGGGAGAGATGTTCTATGATGTGTTATGATATTTATCTTCCTTTGTGCAGACAGAGATAATTCATGACTGGCACAGCCAGAAATGACTTATAAGGGCTTTCTTCACCAGAGAAGAAAAAGGTCGTAAAGTAACTCAGTACATCTTGTGCTTTATGATTACAGCTATATCGTACAATGCACTTTTTATTTTCCCTTGCAGTTTACCATGTATATATCTTTAGTCTACCTGGACCTTTCAGACAATATCTGTTGCCATAAACTTGGTGCAGTCAGATTCCAACCCTGTTTGGGCTTCAAAAGTCACATTACAATTCTCTTTAAAATATGTGGCTAGACTGGGAGATTTTGAGAATGCCAGGTTCCCTCACTATTCCAAAACACAAATGCAATGGAATGCACGTTGCTTATTTTGCTGCTTTCTCTAAACACTTTTTGTCTCTTATTTTTATTTTATTTTTTTTCCCCTCAGAAAACTCGTTCAGGAAAAAATGAAAACCTGCAGGCCAGGACAATAACTTATGGGACACCTGCAGTCACTCTGGACACATTCACATTTCAGTGAGTAGTTTGTGAAGGAGTGGGGGGTTGGGGGAGAGGGGGAGGGGAGGGAAACACAGTTATGTTTTGTAAATTCGATTTACTGCCTGTGTGTATATATTGGTGAAACACATATTCAGTGAGTCTAGCAGATCCCAGCCACATTAAACTTCATGCACATACATATTGTCAAGAACTGACTTTCTCCTTTGAGAATGGGTGAAAAAAAAATGTGCCTGGGGCTATTTTCAGCTCACAGTGGAGAGATGGGCTCCCAGCTGTGCTGCTGTCGCCCAATGTCCCATCTGCCAGGCTCAGTGTGCAGGCCAGGACACCACACCAGAATCTCTATGTAAGATATTTCATGTACGGCTGACATTCAATTAATCCCAAAGCCTTTCTGTGAAAAAGGCTGCAGAGATGTGCTTCGTGCATTGCAGATAAAGTTCACAATATTTGTACTTTGTGAAATAACGAAACGTTATTTGGGATTTACTGAATGAGTGTGTTGTTTCAAGCTGCTCGTTCAGTTAATTTTTCTTTTCACTCATATTATGAATTCTTTAAAATATTTATATCAAGATACTATACAGTATTATATTCCTGCCTTAAAAACTCTGTCATTACTTTTCTTACGTTTAAGAGATGACTTAAGCAAAAGATTCAAAATAACCTGTTCATCAAGCACCTATTCCAGACTATTTGGTACAGTCATCTCTCTGGTCTTGTAATGTTACAAGACATATAAAATGGTATCACAGTTGCCCATCATGATTCAGTAAATGATATTAAAGGACAAAGAGGAGACAATCACTTATGGGTGTGTTAGTGTGAGAGGAGGAAAATAATATTTTTGACTTGTACTCTCAAAAGAAGTTTGTGGCTGTATGCATACTGAGCAAGGTCCTTGCCAAAAGGGTTTACACTGGAAGAAATTCTCTTTCTTTATCTGAGAAGTGCACGCTAGCACTGCTGTACTGCCACTGTCCTGGGATCAGCATAGTACTGTGGGAAAAAAGATGAATAGAGCCCTACAACACGCTTTCCTAATCATTGCAAAGATTCATTGCAAGATGCCTCAAGTAAGAAAGGCCCAAGTAACCACATTGCAGTCACTCATTTTGATTTATTCATAGCTATGAAGTCAGTCAGGACTCAATAGTATAACTGAGCTATGTAGAATGAATAAAATTAGTAGATATTTTAAAAATTCTCCTTCCCCCCCCCCCTCCATACTCAAATATATGTATATTTTGTCTTCTATGATTGTCTGAAACTGTGCTTCTGAGTCATTAAGATAAGTAATGCAGACCAAACTTATTGTATTGAAACTGGTATTCACCCATTCATCTTTCACTTCTGCTGTTTCTAGAGTCTGTCATGCTCATGAAATCAGATGAATTTCTAGTCCATACAAGCTAAAATATTCATCTACACTATCTTTTGTCTTACAATAATTACTTGATGAAATTCTTCCATGTGTATTTAGAACACAATGATTGCACTACAACAGCAGATTTTAGTTCCTTGGTTATAATATACATAATCTTTAAAGTTTGATCCATTTTAAACTAATGGGATGACACTCGCTGGCTTTGGAACAGATCCTTAATCAGTTTCTGCTTCAGTTTTTAAGATAAAATGACTTGCACATTTT
The DNA here is from genome assembly GCF_026119805.1 of Tympanuchus pallidicinctus. Taxonomy (NCBI): domain Eukaryota; kingdom Metazoa; phylum Chordata; class Aves; order Galliformes; family Phasianidae; genus Tympanuchus; species Tympanuchus pallidicinctus. Next base: position 70,583,984 of record NW_026294747.1, on the reverse strand, counting down.
TCCACAGTGTAAGGTTTTACTTACTGCATTCTGAGGCAGTCATTGAGACAAATTACATACAAAGATACTGTCTTTTGAAGACATGCAATCTGCAGATCTACCTCTCCATCCCAAGTATTTTATCTTTGGATTTCTGAACTGCAAGATCAGACCTTTGTGATCTATAACTATACAGAGATGTGCTTCACAAATGTAAATATAGAAGTAACTGCTGCATTCACTACCTACAGCAAATGACTTATCTGCTTGCAATTATTTCTATTCCATCTCAATTCACCCGTGACTGGTATATGACAATATTTTTGCTCAGTAGTGCTTGTTTTCCCTGCCAGAACTGCTCCTCTCAGATGGTAAGAATTTGCTACAATTAGTCCTTCTACTCTTCAGTTTCATTTTCAACCCACTGCACAACTGACAACAAAATACAAACGTTTTCAAAGCCTCACCTAGACTGCCAGTCCTTGAATTGTCAGGTCATAAAATTACATAACAGCAAGACCGTCTCAGAGGAAAGCAGATGAGCTTCTAAACCATAGGGATGAAAAAACCCTCTATTAAAGAGCGGCTTCATACATGAGCTGGTATCAGAACCATAGTCTCTTAGGTTAACACATAATTTGCTGTCAGTCCCTCAAATAGTTGACAGTTTTTCCATGAATTATTTGTATTTGGAAGTTCAGAGAAATCAAAATATTTGGCCTTCGAATTTCCAGCACACTGATTAGAATACTGGTCCTTTTAATTCGGGTTGATGAGAGCGTAAAAAATTTAGAATCAAAATTTGGGAAATTTCTCAACATCATTTCTATGAGTAGGCTGCAAGAAACTCTTCAGTGTAATTCATGCTTTTGCAAACAAGCAGAATAAATTATGAATTTATTTCCCTTTGATAAAGTGGGCTCTAGAACATAAATTTCTCTTTAAGTTGGAGTAAAATGTATCTGAACATGATATTCCTTTCATAAATAAAGTCAGCTTTAGAGAGTTCTATTGTTCCCTTAGTTTCACGCCACTGACTCTTCCCAAAGATCTTTCAAGCCCAATTCAGTGAGTTACTTTTCATCTAATTTCCAATATGTTGTTAGTGAGCTTATTGGAGTCAGGAATTTATGGTCAGACATGAAAGCTTCATAAAAACACTGCACTTCTGGTGCAGCTCACAATATTTTTGCCAGTTCTCCTGTGCACACCCTAGAGTATTTAATTCATTGTGCTGAGGTCTCCTTCACTCCAAAGATATATCCAGCACTCTCTTTCATGACCTGATCCTCTTTACCTGTACATGGATTTTCAACTTCTCTGTCTGTTCAGCAACAGATTAAGCTGGGACATACCTATCTCCTTTTGGTTTTGCTTTAGCTGTTCACTTCGCTATGATTCAATTTGAAATCTACAACATTTTTGTTGAGCTGGGACCTGGGACTATTTAAAAACTTAGAAGGTTCCAAGCCCTTTTAGATGTGCTTAGATGTGCTTTTGTTGGTCACATACAAATGAATATTTCAGATGTCAAGTGCTGTGGGAGATTTCCCATTGCTTCTCCCAAAATACAACAGAGCTGGCACAAACTTCAAGCCTAAACCACTCCCAGGGAACTAATGACTTGACACTCGGCTTACTATTCCTAAATCACTATGCCTAAATTTATGCATAGCAATCTATACTGTGATAATGCCTAAGTCATTTACATGAATCTGCCTTCAAGTCTGCACTTGTTACCTGAGATCTATCATGGCAGGACTTGGTGCTTTTTAGCTATACAGTAGTGAACATAATGTGTTCAAATTAAGTTAAATAATAATAATAATAACCATTACATAACATATGAGTTATAGAAAGCTTGATTAAGATTCACAAAAAGAAAACAAATAATGACACGAAACTTTAGAAACTTTCCTTCTGCCAAAGGAAAATCTTCAAAAGGACTAGGGCCCCAAGGTAACAGAGTACACAACATAAATCAAATTTGCAAATGATTTTGTTGCCTTTGTTGCATTTCTCAGAATATAATTATTGAAAAGATGAATGTGAAAAGTAAAGACGTGTAAACTAAATATGAATATTCAAAGAGACTAATTGATGTGTAGCACAAATATAGGAAGGAAAGAAGGATGAGAAGATGTTAAATTAAGCTGTGTGTCTACCTGTCAGGCAAATATGTGAAATTCCAAACCAAACACTAGCAGGTCAGATCATCAGCTGGTGAAAACTGGCTTAGCTCTCCCTAATTAAGTAGAATTCAGCTAAGTACTTGGTCTCATCCTACCAGTTTTCTCTTCGTAATTTGTGTTCATATTTTTTATAGCTTTTACTCTATTAAATAATTTACTATAATAAATAATAATAATTTTTTTAAAAGTGTCTATTTAGAAAATGTCTTCCTGTCAGAGAGATGTCAAAGATCATTAAGAGCTTTCTAAAGACAGTTGAATTTTAAAGGAAAAAAACAATTATGGAAAGTGAGGGGGTATTCAGCCCTGATTTGTCATTCAGTGCAAATAGTATGTATACCTAAAATCAAAGTGTATCAGATATCATTTGGCGTTTCACTGTTCCATGTGTCAAAACTGAAATTCAGTATCAAATATTTTACTATTTTCTCTTGAGGACTTTTTGTTTGTTTGCTTTCAAACAAATTTCTTAAATTCAGATTATCCCTATTTTAAGAACAGGCAATTTAAATGAAGGCTTTAGGGAAAAAAATATTTTCTCAACTGCTTCTCAAATGATATAATATCCTCTTTCTGTTCTGAGATGCTTTTGCATAATGGTCTTTGGTCTTCCTGAGGTGTTTTACTCCATGCATTATTGAAGGAGAATTGGGTGTAAAGAGGAATTACAGTGTAGGCTCCTGTAAAACAGCTTTAATATTCCCTAGAGAGGTACCTTTTTATTATTTTTTATAACATGCTAACAGGTAATAAACTGACTTTGCAGTAATAAACCTGGAAACTGTGAAAAAGTGTGTTCTCTTATATGCTATAAAATGTACAAGCCAATAAAACTGCACATTTCCCAAGAAACTGGGAATTGAAGCAATATAGAATTGAACAGAAATTTTTCAAATAATTGCTAATCAAAGCTAGTTCATGAAGAAGACATCTGGTTAACTTAATATGTGTATGAATGATTAGCTTCCTTGTCCCATTTTGAATACTGATCCGACACTAAGGCAAAGTAATTTTGCTTCAGAAGGATATAAACTTAGCTTCATTTAAACACAAACAGATAACAAGAAACAGTTCATAATGCAGGAAAAGATAAAATGATGCAGATATGTCCCACAATGTACAAAGCAGCCATCTATTAGAGTCGATACAGTTTGTAAGCATATAATCTGTCTAGTAAAGTTAGTTTAAAATTGCATATGAAATGCTTTCCTATCAGAAGACAGAGCTTTATTAAAATAGAAAGGACTTGTAGCACAAAAGGCTGTCAAAAGCAATGCCATTTAAAAATGTTTTCATAGGAGCTTACTCACATGTAGCATTTCAGCAAAGTTTAGAAAACCAAGGATGTTATGACGAGCTGTTACCTCTACATCCAACACCACAGGTCCTTATTAATAAGGAAAAGGATGTCTTCTCTTTTCACTGCGTGACTTTCTTCAGGCTTCACACACACTTTGGGAGTTTGCAGAGACAGATCTGCAATATGACATTGCTCTCAGTTTTGTTGTTGTAGAATTTTGTTTTACTTATTGATCAAAATGTTATAGAATTTTCATTTCTTTGTAAAGTTTGGCACTTTTATTTTTATTTTTAATTTGAAGTTTTATCAAAGTACTGGAATTCTTACAGGATACACTTTACTTTCTTCTCAACTTCTTAAGAAGAATAGCTAAAAAATTTGTTATCCTATTTGTCAACCTCGCTTTCTTGATAGAGTGGCCAATTCTAAGTAATATGGCATCAGACTACAGCTTTTTAAAGTAGCTATTATTCCCAAGTTTAGTGAAAACTGATAAACAAGAAGAGGCATGGTAGTTCAGTACCTAGTTTCAGATTGGAGGGAAACATTAGCGAATAAACTTTTAGAAGACATAATAGTGTCCAAGAAGAAGAGAAATATACTTATATTTTGGGGAAAAAAAAATCAATTCTTGTATTTGATCAATGATGAGAGACGAGCATGATAAATTTTGTGTTGGAGAAGTCTGGGAATCCAGTGTTCTTTCACTCTGATCCTCATGGACTATTTTGCAGATCAGCTCCTGCCAATAATTAATTCAGAGCTGTTCTAAAAAGATCTAGTCCCCCCTCTTCTCCCATCCCCGCAAAGCCTCCCCCCAGTGAGGAGAAAGATAAAAGATGGACATGAATAAATAGAATATGACATTGCCTGTACAATAGACAACTATAAATAATAATTCCAGTCAAAGAACAAAACAAATACATGACTGAGATTATGAGAGATGATGCTAGTTTGCACTTTACTGACAAAAGTAGTATCATCTCTTGAAACTTGGTTCCTGTTTTGGGCTCACTTTAAAAAACTTTTTCCTCCACATGCCTATCCGAGAAACCCATTTGCAACTTGCAAAAGGAGAGTTTGCCACATCATTTTCACCAGTTTTTACACAAACAATTCATTATCTTTACAAAAATCTTTTTGTTTGTTTGTTTGTTCAAATGGCTTCTGTATATAGCTTGCATTGTTTGAATTGTTATGCTAGGATTCTCAGTACTTTTTCAGCTAGTAGTGTAAACTAAGAGGCAATGAACCATGAATATCAGATTGCTTCTCATTACATAAAGGTTTTTATGGTTAATTTATCAATTTGGCCAGGACACCATATTCAAATATGTTCACAATGACTCACAACATATGACTACATTTCTCAAAGCAGTTCCAGAATCAGATACAAAGGATCTGTTTGCATAACTCTTCTTAAGAAAAGGAAACATAAGTAAAATATAAAAATCCACTCATGTTTGGTCTTGACTTAAGAGTGGAAAAATCTCTGGAGTTTACCCTTCCTCTGCAGCTTTTAAGTCATTAAGATAGCTAATGTGCTTGCTAATTAAGCCTGTGATCAGTCTATCCATTTACTAGTAAAGTCTAGACCACAGTCAGGCTATTAATTCTTTCAAACAATCCAATATTCTTGAAATAATGTTCTAACTGAGTTGCTAATAGAGAACTATGCATACTCCATAAGAAGATTATTATTAACATGAGCACATAAATCTGACTTTATTAGCCACTTAATACTAATAACATTTGTTGTTCAGTTTATTGAACACAGTGGTACTACAGAAAGGGCCAAATTCTTGCTGTTTAGTGGTATGCATCAGTTATATTTGTTGCATAAAAGTTTTTGTTTGTTTGTTTGTTTGTTTTTGTTTTGTTTTGTTTTGTTTATCCTGTCTGATTTTAAGAGTGAAATACTCTTGTGAGAAAAATAACAGGAAATAATTGTTAGAAAATGATCTCATTCTAAATGTGCCAGTTTTCAGGTATAAGAATATTTACCCACAATGCATGAACATACCTGTGCAGAGTAGAGTGGTTTTCAGTTATAGATTATTTTGTAATATCCCCTGCAGCAAGATGTAAGGCATCCAGCAGGTAAGGTGCTATATTTTTTTCCTGTTATGGCTTAGATAGACTGAAGTATAAAAAGAAAAATACCTGTTTTGTCTCCTCTGCAGCTATTTGAGAACTATAGTTAGGGTAGAGGAACAGCAGGTGCATTGTCCTCATCTTGTTTTGACTTAGAAGTAAAGCAAGTTGAGAAGAAAGGAATGAGAAGTAGCTTGAATTTCTCTGAATTTTGAGACTTCAGCTCACAAGCTCACAGTACTTATATTTTTATTCCATTCCAGTAAAACATATTTCAGTGCCAGCCCAAAGTAATGGATGAAAATGAAACTGAAAAAGAGAATTACATATGCAATAGTAATCTTCAGGTCTTATTTACTCTGTTGATGTTTCCTGTTCAGCCAAGGAACACAAAGTTCTTTCAAAAGTAAGAGACAAAAACTTCACTTATTGATCTAAAGATTAATGAGAAAAATATTAATATTTGATGATCTGCAAAAAAGAACCACAAGAGCTGGTCATATTGTGTAGTAAATCTTCATATTGCTTTGCCTATTTGTTTCTGTAGTACAAGAATCAAACCATTTTTCAGATACAAAAGAAATACTACCTTGTTAAAAAGTAGCCACATCTTCTTGGGCATTAACAAGACAAAACAATGTTTTCTTGATTTACCACTGTCAATAGAACTAAGTAGTTGAGATCACAAAATTTTCTAGCAGCGTCTCTCACTGCTCACTCATACAAAGCCTTCAGTGACCAGGGTGGATAAGTGCATCCAAAAAAAAAAATACAAAGCAACTCTCCTTGCACATTGCCCTGGTGCTCAGGGCAGGGTCAAATAGTCGTGTTCATATGCATTCCCATGACACCATGACTTGGATTTGTTCTATACTTGGCTCTGCAACAAACATAAGTGCTACATTTTTTCACTAAGCAATATGGGTCTTCCAAATAGAATATGGGAAATCCTCTATCACATGGGATGTCTGGCTGTCCCATTAATAACATGGAAGGCCCGTGTCCAGAAAAGCCAACTTCTCAGTAAAACTATTTAAAGAGGTGCAGCAACTACAGCTGGCACAGCAGCCATGCAGACCATGACTTATTTTCTAGTGACTTCCAAAAAGTCTTGTCCTACAGCATATGTTCTTTCCCACAGCTTCAGTGCAGGATGCTGCAGGAGAACTGTTCTAAGGCAATAAAAAAACTTTCAAAGGCACATGCAGGATCGCTGTCAGCTTCAGATCTTTGCACTGTTGTTATTTCAAGCTTCTTTTTGACCTTGCCTCCCTTAAGAGAAAAATAAATATGTTTGTGTGCTCAGAGACTAGTCTATGTATAAGTAGTTTTTAAAAATTCAAGCAGACCATTTCCTTGCATACAGATTTCTTTCTGTGGATAGGTTGAGGGCATGACAAATATTAGTTCCCTTGCTTATTCTCTTCTGGAAGGCACTCAGATTTTACTCTAATTAGTACAGGAGAAGCAATATAAAACAGAAAAGAGGCTTTTGAAGGAAGTCAGCCTCTTCCATCCTTCTACCTAAATCTGAAGTGCAACCCCATTTGGAATTTTTAATTGAGATCTAGATACCCTCATACAGGGTAGTTTGTGGTATGTAGAGGCTAAGGCCAGATAGGACAAGATGAAAAACACAGTAGTTCACTGTTGCTCGTAGTAGTTCACTGTTACTCAATGGGGACAACCATAATATCTCCTTTTTTGATTGCCCAGTGCTGCCATAATCTTCTACAACATTTCTCCTCCTTTTGCTCCCCAGTGCTGGTGTCTCTCAGAACAAAGACAGAACAGCTTCCTACCACTGCATTGGCAGACACCAGTCCCAAAAAATATAGAAAGATCTGTTTGCTGCAGGGAGTTGGATTATCTTGAAAGAAAAGCTTCAGGACCTGTACTAGATAGAAAATAAAGCTAGTAGGAAGGGGAAAAGCAGAGGTGGAAGAGAGCAAAAGCATTAATGCTCATGTCATCACTCCTGAAAGATTCTCCGTATATCTGGGAACCCATCAGCTGTGTTGTTTCCCAGTGAGTGAGATGGGGGCACATCTGGTATCTATACAGGGCACAGTATGTAACACTGCATGCATAGGAAGAGTTAAACGTGGTCTGACAAAATGTAGATGAGACGTTTCTTTACTATGTTCTTTGACATAGTACTCTCCTGAGAGACCCTGGGTGGGTTACTGCTATTGGAAACAGTGTAGGTAGTGGGGATCAGTTACAGAGGTCAACAGCATGCTGACATGTGGGAAAAGTACAGGCTGAGGGTGGTACTTTAACTGTCGATGTAGCTTTTCTGCAAAAGCAGTGCAAATCTTGTTCAAATGCATTCTCAGAATGCGTTCATCCTCAGAATAACAGGTACTTTTGGCTCCAGTCCATAACCAGAATATTAAGAAAACATAAACACCTCTTTAGACATATTCTGCGGGCAATAATTCTGTGTTTGCATGTACCAAAATGGCATAGGCAAAGGGGAAATCTTAACATAGGGAAAGGAACAAACTTCAATTTAGGAAAACATCTATGCATGCATGCATGTTAATAATTAACAAAGTATTGACTTTGATTCCATGGGAGTGCATTTTGTTTCTTATTCATATATATTATATACATCAATAACAATATTTAATCACTGTTCAGATAGGGGACATTTCCCTCTGAGAAATGATCTACTTTCTGTTGTTGGGAGTGTCTTCTTTCCATTTTTGCAAGATATAGACATGTACGTACTGCAACATGTGAGCGACATGTAGTGAATATGCCTACAGCTTCACCTGTCTATCCCGTTTACACAGGTACTGCAGGCAAGCTGACACTTCTCATAGTTTCAGCCCACCAGTTAGAAATTTAAGCCAGAGCCTTTTAGATGCCATGTGACCTTTATTTCCATCAGAGTCAGCCACTTTGCCTGAAGAGATGGGAGACTTTTGTCCTGTTTCAAGCACAGAACAGCCAGGCTGTGCAGCACCTTTCAGGATCAAGCCCTTAGTTTATCAAGCATGAAAATATTCTTTTAAAAAATTGCCTGCACATAATCCTTCACCTTCCTGTAGGCAAGGCCACTTAGTTTATACGATCTGAAGAGTTCAAAGCCCTTTGTGAGTGCGGAAGGATCAGCCACCCTGGCTGCCTGAGATTTCTGACACCTCTTCCCTGGCAGGGGGATGCCACCCTCAGTTCTGCAAGGGCTTCATCAGGCCATGGTGGAGGTGGAATGCAGCTGCCAGGGATGCACTTTGAAAAAAAAACCCTATGGAAAACAAAATAGGATATTGTAAGATATTAATGGTCGCAGCAGCATCATTTGCTGTTAGACAATATCATTCTCATTTTCAATTAGCTATGCGGTATCCCTCATCCTGCTGAGAAAGAAAGAGCAAGTGTGAGAGTTGCAGAGAGAAAAAGCATGCAAGAGAACTCTAAGTGCTTGGCCTTGAGGGATTTGTAATTTGGTCTTTCTCTCAGGTCAGCACCTGTGTCAAGCATTAGGCTCACATCAGACAAAGGAGATTGCTTATAAACATTAACATGGATCCTGTTTCATAACTGCCCTGGACTCATAAGATGGAGTCCTAGGTATGTCTTTTGAAAATTCAGTAAGAAGCTCATTAGTATTCTCATTAGCTTGCCCTTAATAGCTGCAGTTGTTTCCCACTTTCTGTGTTACTGAAACAGCCGCTGGAAATATTCAAATCATGGTGGTGACCTTGTTAAAAGGAACATCACCCCTACCAGGACTGTAATCTGCAAGAAAGAATAACTTCATGTAGTGATATCAAAAATTAGCTCTTTTTTTTCTGGTCCGTTGTTCTTTAATGTATCCCACTGGACAATTTTGGGTGTGCCTTCAATGTACTGTGTAAAATATCAGTATGGGATCTATAAAAAAGCTAATTAAACCTCTCTAAGTCTTAAGTGAAATGTCGCAAGTGCTCATTTGAAAATGTTTGAAAGGGTATATATTTGTGAGTGCAAACAAGATTGGTCCACATTTTACTTTCATGCTCTACAGAGCCTTACTCTACGATGAGATTCTTCAGTGACATTCCAGTTACTGTGCTGGCCAAGAAATTGTACTAAGAAGTTATTTCAGATGTCTCTTAGTCTTAAATTTTACAGAGCTGTGAATTAGAGATGTATGTATAGTAGATGGGGTTGGGGAATTCTGAATAATGAATTTGAATAATAAAAGCTATTAATGATATATAAATTCAACTCCAATATTTCAAAATATCAATTTTCATACATTGTTATAAAGAAGCCCAGAAGGAACATTAATTTCACTTTCTTTAAACTGGAATCATTTTAATTTTTCTCATGGGGGAAAAAAAAGAAAAGAAAAAAAAGTTGTATGTTTCAGTGCAGGCTTTAATCAAATGATGTTGTCAAACAGATCTAATTTAGATGGGGGAAGACCAAGGGGTAAAGACCTGAACACTGCAAAATGAATCCCGAATAAATAATAGATTAGAAAATACAATAGAACTGCAAACTCAGTATAACTGATCTCAGCACAAAACTTCTGCTTGCAACACAGAAATATACTTTCACCTCTTTACTGTTTCTTAATATGACATTCATCATTTTATTGTTGTGATCGGTCTATACCCTTTCTGAAATTGAGTTAGGTATAAAATTCTGCTCCAACCGATCCATGTTGCTAGTCCTTCAGGCAATGCATGATGCATTAATGCTTGTATAAGCTCTGTGGTGGGCACTGAGATTTTGGTTTCTTTTTGTAATTACAGTTTCACACATCACAATAAAATAATATTAACCTGGTGAAAAATCAAAACCAAAACAAATTGAGATGGCTTATTGGACCCCACCTTACCCTTTCATATAAATTTGATATGTTACTTCAGATATTTCTGTGTTTTTATCATTCTACCACATCAATCAAACTAGCTTTAATTTTATTTTAATGAAAATGCATTTTTAGGAGACATTCCCTTCTCAGCTAAGACAGATAACAAAGCGAAAATTTAAAAGGAAAATATTTTTTATTATGGTTGGCTAGCATATTATCATGTAAGACATCTGAATCATTTCATGAAATTTGATAAAGTCACAGATTCTTCAAAGCTTTTTATCAACAGAAATATACCTACTACATGTAATAATAGAGCTTTATTCTGGATGTCTTTTATCTTCATTCCTTCTATGAGTTCTTTGTTCTACTAATATGTTTTTAAGGATTTTTTTTGGCTGCAACAGTAATGAGGAAAAGAATAACTGCATGTAGGTCCACAACTTTCAATGGCAATAGTAAAATAAAAATTGTTTTATATATATATGTATATATAAACCACACACATGTATATACAAATAAAGCTTCAATTTTATTAATATCATGCTAAATTATTGTGATGCAATGGATATCATAATGTGCAAAAACTGTTTCAAAGAGTTTCAAATATGAAAAGGCAAAATTAAATTTTTGGAACAGTGGATTCTCATTTACATGTCCTTCTCTATTTGCTATGCTGGCCCATGACATCAGAAGCAGATATTGGTAGCATGGCAGTAGAGGCTGAATCTTCCCACCAGTACTCCATTACATTTTGTTGCCATGTTACAGATGGCAGCAGAGGGGAAGTCTGACACAGTGATATCTGACCTGGAAGTGTGCATGAAGCAAAGATGTGGAACTGAATTCCTATATGCAGAAAAATTGGCAAATATTGACATTTGTCAAAGTCAAAGAGTGGATGTGAGCACACTTAGGTGGTAGGATGTGCATTTGAGCCATGAAAACAGCAATTGTGGGTAACCTTTGCTCGTGCAGATTTTTAAAAGAATAGCATGCAAGTTCTAGTTTATCACTGGTGAAAGCACATAGATAATGGCGATGACTATGTTAAAAAAAGGGTTTTGTAGCTGAACATATTCTCCATCAAATAGCGTTACTGCTTTCGTGAAAATTAATAGGAGGCATTACTTTTGGAGCATCCTACATACATGTAGATATAAAGACTTATCAGCATGATAATATATACGTACCAGTACCTAACTGATGCCAATTTGTTACTTGAGATATTTCTTGGACTACAAATAGTCCTAACCACTTTATTTAAAGATACAGTAAATACATAATTTGAACCGAAAAGAAAAAAAAAAAAAAGAAAGATATCCTGGTTACTTAGATGTGTTTTGTATGTGCATGTATACACAAATATTCAGGTAAACAACTACCTAAAAAACTGCTTTGTGACTGAAGGACTACACTAGACTTTGATTTCCCTTTCTGTTTGTGCTACTGGCTTACACAGTTCATTTTCTCTTTGTCATATCCTCAGTGATACATAAAAGACAAGACATTTCACTTACCAAGAAATCTTACAAAGTGTTTTGAACAAATAAGCACTTGTAAGCTTAGGTTTTATCAAGTTTTGAAATAGCAAGTGGAATATCTTTACTTACCCTTCTGCACTGAGACTTCAGTAGTTGCTGCCATCTGATCAAGGCATGAACACAAGAATTAAGGCTTTCCATGGGTATTTCATGTCACACACTGTATGTCCAAGCCCTCAGATGTCCTGTATCATATTTTTCTTTATTTGTTTCAGTGGGCGAAACCAGCTCCTTTGTCTTTAACTCCCACATTCATGCTGATCCCATGTACACACAAATGATACTTCAAAGTCGAGAAATGACAAACTAACATTGTTCAGTTAAGGTTAAGCATGCTCTCTGTTGCCAACACATTATGTATAAACCTAAATAATATGACCATGTGCAATTTTTAGTTTCTATAAGTAGAAGTCTTGAGGAGAATATTAAGATTAAAGTTTTGTGGGTTTTTTTTATTGTTATTTTTATGCCTTTCTCCCTTCCCCCTACCTGAAGTGTATCTGATTGCTTCCAGTGTGACTGCATTAAAATTAAACAGTAACAGTCAATTATCCAATCAAGTAACTCCTGCCACAATTCACAAATTCTAAGGTAGATAATCATTTAGCAACAGAAAATGCTTTAACATCTTGAATTGTTAACACATATGACCTTGTACTTACTACAAGTTGTTTTTCTCATGTCTGTTAGAAGTATTTTGCAGTGGATAGAGGCATCAAAAACTCCACTTGTCTTAAAAATGCATTTTGCAAGAGGGACCTCAGATAAAAATAATAATAATAATAAAAAAACACAAAACACTTCCTGTACTAATTCAGCTGATAACAAACCAGAAGATTCAATCTCTCAATTTTCTAATTAATTAAAGACTGCTGGCATGAAAACATCCCAAAAGAAAAATTCTTGTGGTATGTGAGGTATCATCAATTAATATGTAGAACCCACAGCTGTAGCCATTAATTACCCTGTTGTTCCTTTCCCCTTCAAAGGGCTGACTCTTCAGCTAAAATAAATCAGCCGAGATTCAACATATTCTTATTTTCTGGTTGAGGAAGTGATCTGAGTGTCTTTGGCACTGTAGTGTCCCCACTACCTACTTACATTAAGTGATGTACAGTGCTCAGTGGAAACATCTTTGCAAATTAACATAATTTCTGCTTTTGTTTCACACAATGCATAGCCATCATTTCCATGTAAGTTATGCCTGTTAGAGGAAAAAACTCCAAAGAAAGTAAAAAATCTATTTCTAATCATGTCTTCTTTCTTTTCGAATTAGCCACAAACTTTTCAGTTTCTTCCAGAAGACTTTGACATGTCATTTAATGTCACAATACCTATATTGTTTTGCCCTGTGCAGTGCATTCTCCCTGGTCATGTCTTCATATATTTAAAATTATGACCCTTACAGTCCCCTGGTATTCCCCTTACATTATTTATCCATTTACTTATTTATTTATTTATTTACATAATTTCAGAATCTTGATAACTAAGTCATATAAGAAGTACAGAGGATCTTCTTGTCCTGCTGATGTGAGTTTTAGGTTAGGTATATCTGTATGTAGCACCTGGAAACTCAGGAGACATCCCAGACCACATGCAGGTGTATTATCAACTTAGACTATGGACAGCTCTGCTGAAACCTCTCCTTTGCTCCTGTGGACTTGGTACTATTAAGTCTTGGTGTAGAATTTATGTTTTATCTGTCTTTCTTCCTGGATCATTTTTACAACCCTCAACCTGTAGCTCCATTCTCACTATCATCTGAGCTGTTATTCACAGCCATTTGTTAAAGTCTAAATGAGATGCAGCCATTAAAGACTATAGTTTAGGTATGTCCCGAAGTGCATTTTAGGGGGAAATTAAGAATTGCATATGTAGAAATGTAAGAAATCTCTATGTTTAGTTTCTCGTGGTGTGGAAAAAGCAGTGATTCATACCCAGGGAGCACAAGTTTCTGAAAATATCCCAAGGATACCTGACCACCAGGGTAAAGTCAGGTTCCCTTTTTGCCTGATCTCCTGAGTTCCTGTTTCTTGTTCTCCAGGCTGCACAATGACATAAATCCACAATATGGATGGTGCCCATTTATTTAACTCCTTAAGGGGTCAGATGGTGAAGTTGTATTCTGTGGGCAAGTATTTTTACTGCTTTCATGATTTAAACCCTTCTGCCAGTGGAGTTTTAATAGAAATGATATCTAATCCCTGCCATGATTCTGGACCCCAATGTCTGAAAGATAGCCAGCTGCAACTCTCAGATAAGTATTAAGTCAAGCAGGAAATGTTTTCTGAAATACACTTTTTCTTCATGACTTCAGTAGACTGGTTGAAATGTCTCCTACCATGTCAGTTGCTGTGAATTCTGTGGAATAACTTGATATACCTACAGACAGTATATAAAAAATGCTTGACATCTAAGTCAACTTTATGATTTTTCCTCTAGCAGTCTGAGCTTTACAGTACCCAAGCATTTTCCTGTAGTCTACATCACTTAAAGTCTGTTTCTAATAAATGCTCTGTTTAGAAACATTGTCCATGTGGAATAAATAACAAAGAAGAATAGCATGCAGAGACTAAGACGTCTATAACCAATACCTTACAACCCAGAGACTGCTTTAAGTTCGAAATATTTTTTCTAAAAATTTAATACCCTTGGGTATTAAATATCTTGGGATTGGATGCTTGTCTTGAACAAAGAAATCCTTGCATAAAGTCTTCAGCATATTGTATATACCATGGATATAAACATAAGACAGGAACTTGTAAAAATTGTCAAAGTATGAATCTCGTGAACACTTAGTTAGTAGCACACTGAAAGAATATAAACCACCCAGCTCTGGAAAGCCAAAGATGAGTAAAAATATTATTCCTGTAGAAAACAAGACCATATTCAGGTGTTTAAATGTAAACTTATAGAGATTTCAACATTATTGTTGAACAGATGCATAAAACAAATGCATAAAAAGATCTTAAAGAGCAGTTACGCCCTAAATAAGTTAAGAGTAAGCTAAAAGCACATGCAAGTTGATATTAAGGCACACTAAATTAAACATTTGAAATTCACTGTTGTAATATATTTTATTTCAACCATTTAAAAATAGGTCTGTTATTTATAAAGTCTCCTTTGCTGGGTTTTACAGCTGGACTTTTTTTCCACTCCATTGAGAAACAGACTCTCAGGTCTCCCAGTTAATTACTAAGTATAGAAGCAAGGTATAATATTATGCTTAAATTTGCTATGAAAAACAAAAGGAATAGAATGAAATTCCTAGAAAAACAGCTAAGGGTGGTTATGTCACAGTAACATTTTCTTATAAATTTATTTTAAGCATGAATTTATCTAGCATACTCATAAGTACTTATTTATGGAACCTATCATAGGAACATAGGGCATTTATACTTTCCAGCCATTTTCTTATATAGCGAAAGGAAAAGATAGGGATGTGCAATTAACCCTCTCTGTCAATTTCAGGAGAAACTATAGAGAAAAGAAGGCAGATGTAGACAGTCTATTAAGTTGGGTAGAACAAAGCTGGTTCTGAAACAGCTTACTTCCATGAATACCAGAGAAAATCCAAATAATGCCTTTCTCCTCTCTTGCTTGAGTGCTGAACTTGTTTACAGGCATAAAGCTAAGCTTCATGAGTTTAATTGTAACATCACAGTTAAATATATGTCTTAAGAGGATTCTGAGTGCATTTATACATTAAGCTTTTCCTATGTGTCCCCAAGGGGACACATAACACAATTTCTCTTGCTGCGTGCTGAAGTTCCACATTAGTTACTTTGACTTTTCCTTGATTTATAGAACTTCATGCAAACCTTTAAACTGTCTCCAAAGCTAAACATGGTGGGTGGAATTTCTCAGATGTCCTGAATAATCTAAAAGCTTAAGTCCCATTCACTTTCAATAAAACTTGAGTGCTTGAGTTCCAGGCTTTTAAAACACTCAGTTACTTAAAGGTGAAAATAGTTGTCTAATGGGATTTACTGAAGTGCTATGGTTACTCTGAAACTGTTCAGCTTTATTTATATTGTTTATTTTATAACTTCCTGTTTAAAACGTAATAATTTTTCTTCCTTTTTCTTTTTCTTCTTTTTTTTTCTTCCTTTCTTGTTCCGATAGATTTTTCATCTTCTTGTAAAATAGGACTTCCCCAGATGACTGCTGACAGTGAAATTCAATCTTTTGCATGTATTATCCATTATCTGTACAAAAGTTAACTTCTACAATCCTGTTGCTTTTTTATAGTTCCCTGCTGACTGCAAGGAGACCCAAACTCACAAAGGAAATTAGTCACTGCCACACTGACTGCCTAAGTAAAAAAGTAAGAGAAGTATGATTGCACCACAGAGGAGGTCCTTCAGTGACTAAGAGTGATTCCTGTGAACAACTTATCAAAAAAACCTCCACCTCTAGCAAAACTTCAGTGCCCAACTCCTTCCATGGCCATTAAATGCTGGGGGCAAAATTCTAGTCTCTCTTTTAACTGTGTAAAACTAAGCAAATTAGTTGACTTCTGCCTAGATTTATACTGACGGAGTCTGAGCCAACTCCCATTTGGAAAATTTCTCCTGATTTTAATCAGAGTTGGATCAGACCTGGAGTCCGATCTATTGCAACAATCTGGTTACTTTCTGTCAGGATACCTTCTCAAGTGTATAAACATCATTACTGAATGCTCATTGATTAAAATTATATGAATCCCCAAGCTGATCATTTATATATACTTTTCTCCTACACTAGCGTGGAGTTGATGGCTTCTTTATGATGAATACCTTTTTCAATTCTCTCTGTATTCATTTTCTGATAAAATAAAACATCTGAAGTTTGAAATTAAGCTGAGACAATCAAAGTTAAAGTGTCCACTAAAAATATTCAGTAAATATATGTTTTAATATCTTAGCTGAAAATCAAATTCTTAAGCATTTCCAGTGATAAAATATTAACTTTGAGTGATTTTTATATTACCAACTAGGACATGAGTATTGGACTGGAAAGAGCCAAGTTCTCTCAAATAGGGAGAAATAACTGCAATAAATGTCTACTTTTAGAAGGATTCTTTTCAGAATTGTCTACATAATGCAGCACCAACATAACAGACTTTAAAATACTCACCATAAATCTATAAGAAACATTAGCCTTGAAGTTAAAAGACTAAAACCCATAACTATAATTTGCCACAGAAGAAAATGAGGCAGGATTAAGAGCCTTACTAGTGTATTTTTTTTAAATAAAACTTCCGGGTGATGTTAAGAGAGAAGCCAAATCTCTGTTGCAAAAGACACCAAAAAAGAAAAACTATCCTCACCTATCTGATCTCAGGAAGACATTCCTTCCTTCCATCCAAAGTAGTGACTGTTTTAATGCCAAGATGTGAGGAGATTTAATACCAGTGAAAACATCAAGCCGTAAATTTACAGTCTATTTCCGGTTGTGTCTAATCTCCAAGTTTTCGAAGAAAGACAAAAAGATAAGTGAAAAACCTCAGAAGATAAACTATTTATCCTGCAGGGAAGGCAAAAAACTAACAGCTAAGAGATCAAAGTTACCTACAGTACATCACAGGAAGCCATATAACAGTATTCCAGGCTACAGAAGGCGCCATGACATCCTTTTTTCTAATTTCATAATACAAAAACATGTATCTTCAGTGATTTGGAGCGTTTATCTCAATAGCCTATCTCAGAAATTTTTGCAAAGACAATTAAATGAAAAAAATTTGCCATCTGAATGTGAATTTCCATGTCTGGAAAATATTTCTTATTATGGAGCTAAGTGGATCATTCATATAAACAAGCTGAGGGAGAGTATTCAGGCCTATAATATCAAGGTAGACATACTCAAAGTACTTTCTTTCCATTACCACAGTATGTCAGAAATTCAGAGTATAGAACATATTTGCCCTTGTCACACTCCCAAGAATACCCTATACCCAAAAGTGGAACAGAGAGGATGAAGGAATATTTGCTTTATGGAAGTTTTGGCAAAGTCTTTGTATGTTTTTTTGAAAGGAAGTTGGTGCTCTCAAGAAATTATTTGGAGCACTTGATTAAAGTATCTAATGTTGTCTAATACAGTGTTCATAAGTGCTTTTTTGAGGTGCCTACTTCCTTCATTTCTTCAGAGAAAGATGAGGATCTCAACCCAGGATGCCATTAAATGCAGGTCAGTTTTTTCCATAACACCTCCATAATAGTTACACAACAGGCTAATGAAAATATTGATGTCACTTATTTAAAACATCAAAAATATACATAGATATGCATATATATATGTACATATAGATTTAACAGAGTCAGTTCCATTATCTGATTGCTGGCATCTTCTGTCATTGGAAAAGGGTAAAAATTAGAGGCAGGGTGCATCAAAACAGGATTACTACATAGTATGAAATCTCATCTTCTTTTGTGTCAGGCAGAATGCATATGAGATCATGCTGCAAAACTGAGAAATTAGACAGAATCTGAGAGTAAAGCTGGGTCCTCTCTGTTGGCACATCCACTGGGGTAGAAATGCTACAAGTACCTGGTACTTCTGAAGAGAGTTACTGCCTCTTAGCAGGCTCCAGCATCCCACAGAATTAAAATTTACAACAGATCTGTGTTATTAAGCACTTTATTTCCTATGATTAAATCTCTTTCATTTGATCCTATTATTTCCTAAAACGGTAATCCTTGGAGAATCTATTACATTGCTCAAGCAATGGAAGTGCAATTCCAATTTTAGTAGAGGGATGCAGCAGATATTACTATGGAACAGATCAAGGACTGTGCAAACATTTATTTATATGACAGAATAAAAACCTCCTTTAAATATTAGCAGTTTGATTGTTCTTGTTTATACTTTTACACTAACAATGAAACCGGCAGGGTTGCTTTAGATTTATGTCAGCTTGGGAAACTGAACTTTCCTATTTTTATTAAGCAGATTACGAACTACTTAAACATCCAGTATACAATCTCTGTAATTAAAAGATGTTGACTAGAAGCTCTAATTTAGGTATTTATAGTAAAACTGAAATAATTTATTTTACATTTGTTCTAAAGGAGTATTGGTTAAGCAAAGCCCAGTGCTAAAGACTGAGGTAAAATATCCTTCCTGAGCAATAAGAATCCATTGTTATTCAAGGCCGTTATTACCTGGTCTTAATACCTTGTGGCAAAATTAATTTACTTTTAAAATTCTAGTTGCTGTAATAACTTGTTACAGTTTTTCATGTGACATAATAAGATTCCAAAATAATTGTTTCATGAAGAAAAAACAAGATGAATGAAGATCAACAAAAAGGTTTATTCACTTATTTATCATTTATCTGATTAATGTATTTAAGCATTAAGAGATAGTCAGTGAAAATGCTTCCTGTTAAAGAAAAAATATGGTTATGTTCATTGAACTCTAAATTCTTATATTGCATAATCCTTGGAGCCTTCATGTTCTGCAGCAAATGACAGATCAGTTTGTGATAGCTGCATACTGTGCATCAGCTTCATGAGAGGCTGACTTCAGTTCTGTCCCCATTATCCTTTGCCTGTGGTGAACTACTCCATAACATAGTTTATACTGCTATGAGAACTTCTATCAAGTAGGAACCACAGAATAATGTTGTGATGAAACTTCATTTCATGGTCATTACAACAACATGGGCCCTCTATCTCCTTACTGAAAGGAACTGGCAAGAAGCTTCCTCATTGCCTAGGAGAGGATTTCTTATGTGACCTTATCAGTGCTTACACATATCTAAAAAGTGAGTGTCAAGTGGATGGGGCTGTGCCCTTTTTCAGTGATACCCAGCAACAGAACGAGAGGCCATTGGCAGTTCTCAAGTGGAATGAGCTGGAAAAAGCAGAAGTGAGGCACTGTGACATAGGTACCTATACTTCCTACACTGGACTGAGGGATTCTTCAAGGTATGTGTACATCTTATAAAACAGAGGGCATTGACAGCATTATTTGGACGTCTTGTCATTATATAAAAAAATAGATTAAAAGTGAATGGAAAGCTACAGCGTTTTAACATCATTTTGGCTTGTATGGGAAGAAAACATAACTGTGAGTCTCATTACCATTAGTTCTTTCTGGTAGCTAAAGCTGACAGAGCAAGTTGGAGAAAATAATTGATAATGAGAAATTACACTCATTTTATGCGAGTGAATAAAATCTGAATGTTCTACAATTAGTTTTAATATACTTATTCATTTAAAGCAATTTGCAAATAATTGATATACTACCGAAGGTTCAAATAGTAGTGGTTATTTTAGATTCAAAATCTAAACTGTTTGAATTTGTAATTCGTATGATATTGTTTCAATATGAATCAATGAAAAAGGTTGAATATGAAAACATTTACAGTTGCTAAAGCCAAATTTGTTAATTGTTCATATTCTACAATATATTCAAAAGCCACAGTTCCTGCCAATCTGCGTGCTAACAAATATGACTAGGAATACACTGGAGTTTCATGCAAAGCAGTCTGAAAATAAATTAATACCATACCCAGCTAAACTGTCTTAGGCAAACAATTTCAACACTGACCCGGCATAAGTGCATTTTATATAAAAACTGAAATAACTTCTGAACAGTTTTCTGAATAAAAATAAGATAAAATAAAAAGAATAAAGTTAGTAAAACAAAACAAAGAAAATGAAATAATAATAATAAAAACACCCAAAAAAGTCCTTATAGCATTCTAGAAATAGCAAAGAGCTCAAGTAAATGAAGAAATTCACGTCAGGCTCATCAGTAGTTTTGTTTATAACTGCAGAAATACTTTATGGTTATTAGATCACTTTTTCTCACCACACTACTAAAGAAAAGTCAATTTAATCAGTTCAATAATATTATCCAAATGTTATTCATCTTCCAGTTTTGATTTATATTTCTTTTTAATTTCAAATAGCTTTCTCAGTAATCTGGTTTTCTGGGAATTTATTGGGCTTTTATCTGTGGCCTATAACCCATCCAAATTATTACTCTAATTCTGTTCTTACTGGCACATACCACATTCTGACATTGTATTTTCTTTCATTCTAATTTCTGTTAATCTTCTGCTTGTTTCATGTGCTTTTCTGCTGTAAGATCTGGGAATTTAAGCAATTTTAAATGTAGCAATGATAGTGTACCAACCAGGACAGGTTTCAGAAGCCTTTGCTATTTCATTATTTTTTTTTCTTGTCTCCTTCAGTAAATATTTGTTTATTTATTTATTTATTTTGCATATTTATGTACTGGTTTCATATAACTTTGTGCACTGTTTCTTCCTAATTTTTTGTGAATGCGTGACAAAAATCATCACAATACACATTAGTAAATGAGATGAGTAGCAAGTATTCAGTTACTCTGTGTTTGCTTTAGGCCATATTCTGACACTTTCACCTTTGTTGAGTAATTAGTCAATGAGAAATAGCATGGCTTTTTGATGTGGGAAGCAGCATGCAAGTGTGAAGAATCAGGTGCCAAGGATAAGCTCCAGGTGAAGTATTTAATAACAACTGACATCACATTAAGGCATTTGGAAACTGAGGAAGGTATTGCAGGTGGTCTTGCCTAAGGAAAAAATGGCGAGAGCGTTTATTCTCCATTGAGCTGATTTTTGCTCAGACTTGGTTTGTTTGGTATAGATTTTTGCTCATTCTTTTCAGACTGCCTGAAGTTTTTAGTTGGTTTTGTGAAAATTAAAGTTAATTCAAATTGTTGTTAGACAAGGCAGTTGTACTAGTTTGGTACTGGAGATCTGTTTAACTCCATGATGGGTTTAAGATGTTGTGATCCTGCTCAGTGATGTTTCTGTCTCGTGTTGCTACTGTGCTGTATTTAGGTTTGGTTGCACAATGTAGGTAGCAGTTGTAGGAATTCCTTTAGGTAGATCTGAATCTTCAGAAATGTACTATTATATAATCTGAGGGACTATACCCTGCAACTCTTGATGTTGAAAGATTCACTTTCAGATAATACAAAAGGCAAAGACTGACTGCATGTGGGTTTCAAGAAGTTTCTGTTTGTCTTGACTTTTTGGGAGATGCTTAAAAGAAGTATTTCAAATGTTACAACAAACAAGTATTCTGTAATTATAGAATACATTATTTAACACAAACCTAAATATAGCTAGGTCTCATACATCAGTTTTACTTGGTGTGTAGAAAAATCAGTGTTGTTTTCAAAGCTTATATATAATCTCTCAGTTTAGTGGCTGAAATAATCTGTATTAAATTATTTGCCTGCCACTGTTCATTCTGCTTAGCAGCCTGGTGTTCCAAGGCCAAGTGACTACACATTTCCTCTGGGGGGCCAAAGTCCTTGCTGTTATGAAGCATACCTGTCTTCTTCCTCTGTGGGCAGGGGCTGGGTCAGAGAAAACTGTCCATTTCTTGAGTGCAAGTGAGAGCCTGGGCTGAGTTGGCTTATGCTGGGAAAAGGGATGGGACTGGGTCTGAGGGTCTGAGTCTGTGACTTGTGATGGAAAGGATGCCTTGCCATCTCCCACTAACCTATAGGCCATGAAGAGGCACCATGATTAGATTCTTTTTGGAAGTGAGCTGTAGAACTGGGTACCAGATATGAAGGCTTCAGTCACTTCTGTAAATAGTGTTTAATAGTGGCAAGAAAGCCACTATTTGTTCCTATTTATTAATACTATTTGTTCCTTCCAACTGGGTTATAGTTGCGGACTATGGAGCCCAGATAAAATATAGAAATCATAGGGACTTACAGCCAGCTATGTTCAGTTTCTCTGAGGTTTTCTTACTTTAGCAGTGCTGTTCTGTCACTAAGTTCATCAGAAATACCCACACGATATAGTGATGTGGAGTGTTATGAAGCTGAAGTTCTTAGATAAGGATCTGTAACTTCCCCTAATTTTCTACCCTTAGAAGAGGGTTGAAGATAATGCAACTATTTCAACTAGCAATACGCCTCTTCCCATAATATTTTGGCTTAACTGCTGTGTCTAAACAAAGTGTAAGAAACAGGATTATAAGCAATGAAAAAATCTTTAGCATAGCTACCTGCTCTTAGGTAGTAGAGACATGTGAGCCAGAAACCTTTACTTATCTTTCTAGAGATCATGGTGGGGATGGCGGAAGGAGTGGTGTTGTTGGGATTCGTTAAGACAAATTTTCAAAGTAGTTACACAGCGTAAATTGGCAAGTATAAAGCTCATACTCTTGATTTCCCAACCTGACAATCTTTGATGTCATGCCAATGGAAACAGATTTCTGTAACATCAATTACATGTAATGTTCAAATTGAGGCTTTTGAATATGTATGATACTTGTCTAGTTAAAAATGATTTTTACTGCATTTAAAGATAGACCTTCACCTACAAAAATGTGTGATGGCTTTAATATTGCACAAGGAACTGAAATTCTGAGTTACGCTATTCCACGTGATGGTTCTTTTTCCAGATTAGAATTCAAAACATCCCTGAATTTCTAGAAATAACTTCGAAATAATGCTGTTAGCCATGATTGAGAACTTTCACTTATATTTACATAAAATCTAATCTTAACCCATTCAACAATAGAGTGAAAAGAGTTCTTTTTTTTGTTTGTTTTTATTTTGTATCCCAGTGGTTTACATTAGAAGCCAATAGAATCTAACTCAGTATAAAATCCTGTACTATGCTGGATGATGGAACAGTCCATGGTAGGGCTGGCATTTGAAGTACAGCTGAAAAAAAACTAAACAAACAAAAAAAAAGAACCTGTAACTAAAGCTTCTATCTTATTGTATCTTATAATATTATAACCCTTTAAAATTGTGTTGGGCCAACAGACAGTGTCTACCTTTACTTCTGTCTTAGGAGACGGAGCAGCTTGTTTCAGTATCAGCTCTTGGTATATATAGGAAAGCTTTTAAAATATTTCTTCTGTTCATCCTTTCCTCCAGGCCTTTCACCTTTTTGCCAACAGCACAGCTAGACTCATGACTCCACTCTGTGGCCAAGTCCCACAACAGAGCTTCTTTTCATCCATGTGACTACATTGTGGCTTCATGTTGCAGCCTCTCCTTTTGAGAACCAGAAGGCTAAATTCTTTAGGCTGTTCTATTAGAGCTTTGGTGGCTCAACTCAAGTTAAAGAACTAGCTTTTAATCCATGTCACCTAAATCCTTATCTACATCTATTCCTCAGTTGCATTCAAGTCCCTATTTGACAAAGTACTACAGTTATGTTCTTACCATG
The DNA here is from genome assembly GCF_026119805.1 of Tympanuchus pallidicinctus. NCBI lineage: Eukaryota > Metazoa > Chordata > Aves > Galliformes > Phasianidae > Tympanuchus > Tympanuchus pallidicinctus. The sequence continues at coordinate 70,559,878 of NW_026294747.1, read as the reverse complement.
AGACACCTACTACAAAACAGACATGTATGGCATATTTTATCTATCTATATAAATAGAATAGATACAGTAATGTACTTCAAATGCATTTAGGTAATTTTGTTTTATTCAAATCAAATTATCAAGATATTTCAGAGTGCACAGACATCTTACAACACAATAATAATAAGACTTAAACAAAAAAACCCTGCAAGCTAGCTCAGCCCTTTTTTTCAGCATTCATATTTGGAGACAAGTAGGCCCTCTCAGGGACTCCCTGAACAAGTGGATTTACCCCTACCTCCTGTAGCAGATGGGGAAACACTCCTGGCCAAGAGAAGTGCTGAACATCCTGCTGGTTTTGGGATGTTTTTTTGAGCAGCTCTTCCCATGTCACCTGGGGACATGCCTGAAGTCAGGTAAACAACCACTTTTATAAGAAAAACCCATAGAGCTGTGTGTGCAGCTGTGAAATGCAAACGCTCCCTTACCCTCCCTATTTGTGCTTATGAAATAGCCCAGGCAGCTGAATTGCAACCCTTGATGACTTCTCGCTTGCATGTTTGCTGTCTGCCTGACAGCTCTCTGCTACTTCTCCTTTGAACTAATTTTGCATATCAAATACTTTACTGAAACCCTGAAAGATTAGATCTATTCTGCATTTTTTTACCTAGGTAATCAGTTATTTTATCTCACATTTGTGGCTACCAAATGGTGTCATCTTGTTTTGCTCTCTTTTTGCAGTTGCAAGTTCTTGCTGCTCTCTTCAGCTATGACACATCTTTCTGAAGGATCAGCTGACTCTTTGTTAAATTTAGTAAACTGCTTCTCACTCAACCAACTTTTCAACCTGTAGAGTTCTGTGCCAGTTAAGTTAGTTGAATGTCTTTATTAATTGATCAGAGGAGTTCAAGTACCAGAGTAAGGCAGCACTGAAAAATGCTTTTTATGCTGGCATCTACTTTAAAGCTCATAATTAATTATTGGTAATTGCATATTGCGTTTTACAATGCTTTAAGCTTGTTTTCGTCTGTAGTTTACTTTTGAAAATATCTTAGTTACCTGAGAGTTGTCTAAATCATTTCTCCCTGTTTTTGGATATCTGTACATCATTTGCTGTTGTGCAGGGACATGCTTCCCATTTGTTGCACTACAAGTATTTAACCAACACTGTACTTATCCTCTATCATGTAGTATTCATTCTCAAATTTGGGAAGGAAATGACCCTTGTTTCACTTGGAATAGAATGATCTCTGAGTTTTCATTTTCACCTTACTTGGAGTAGCTCTGACTTGAGCTGGGTGTCATACATTTGCCTGTATTCTTCACAGTATCGCTCTAGAAATAATTATCATCATTCAATCTAGAAATGACCATCATAAGCAGAAAAATAATGACAACTGTCAGGAGACTGAATACGGCAGCTGAAGAGCATCATAGCTTACCAGAATCATAGACTGCTTGGGTTGAAAGGGTTCCCAAAGATCATCAAGTTTCAGCTCCCCTTCCATAGGCAGGGCCACCAACTCCAGACCTGGTACCAGACCAGGCTGCCCAGAGCTCCATCTGGTCTTAAACACCTCCAGGGGTGGAGCATCCATAGCCTCTCTGGACAGCCTGTGGCAGCACCTCACCACTCTCTATAAAGAACTTCCCCCTGACATTCAATCTTAACCTTCCTTCCTTGAATTTAAAACCATTCCCCCTTGTCCCATCACTATCTACCCAAATAAAAAGTTGATTCCCCTTCTTTTTATAATCCCTTTTAAATGCTGGGAGGCTGCAATGAGGTCACCCCTCAGTCTTTTCTTCTACAGGCTGAACATCTGCAGCTCCCTCAGCCTCTCTTTGTAGGGGGGTGCTCCAGCCTTCTTTTCTTTATTGGGGGTCCTAGAGACACAGTACTCCAAATGGGGCCTCATGATGGTGGGGTAGAGAGGCCCTGGTGGTCACCCCTCTTCTGATGGAGCCCAGGACACCATTGGCCATCCAAACTGCAAGAGTACACTGCTGGTTGATGTTCAGTTTTTCATCTACCAGGTCCTTCTCACCAGGGCTACTCTTAAGGAGTTCTCCCAGTCTGTATTCATATCTGTTATTACCCTGACACAAATGAAAAACCTTGCATTTTGCGATGTTGAAACAGATTTATTGCTTTTAAAATGGTGCCTTTCACATCTGAAAAAAGAAAGTTTCTCTTGGAAAAACTGAATAAGGAAGGTAGTCATAAAAACTAACCCCTGTTGAGGTGTGAGAGCAGCAGTGTGATGATTAGATAACTTCTGGTGTTAAACTATGAAAAAAGGACACTGACAAGAATTATTTAGATGAAGATTCCAATTTTTCTTTGCAAATCTTTCAATATCTTTCAGAATGTCTTATGGCCAAAAGAGAATGATGACAGAAAGCTAATTAGAGTAATAAGAAAACCAGTGTGTCTGTAAGTCAACATTTTAAATAAATTGGAGTGAAATGCATGAAACCAGGCTGTTTGGTATAGAGAGTTTGATCACCACTATTAGGACTTGCACAAGTGGACCTAATTGGAGGTAAATAATAGAATTATTATTTTTTTTTGTTTATTTATTGAAAAGTTCCCAGTGAGAAATCAAAGAAACACAAGAGAATTGTATATTTTATAATTTCATACCCTCAAGCTGGGGATTTACCTTCAATGCATTAAGAAAATCTTGGACATTCTTATAACACCAAGTCCAAAGCATGCAATTCTTTCGTGAAGTATTAGAAAAATATTTCCTTTTCTTTTTCTTCTACAAAGCCTGAGAAAGCCTAACCTTGAAATAGCAGTGCATTTATGATGACTTAACATTTCCTGGGAGAAAAGAGTTGTTGAATTTTTCCTTCTTTTCTTGCATAAAAGAGAAAAAGAGAACAAAGTGAAACTTACAAGTTCAGTCAAACTTTTTTCTTTTTTTCCATCTGAAGTGATGAAATTTGAGATCCTCCTACTATACTTCCTATTCTTTTTCTTTTATGAACCTCTTCTATGCATACAGAATTCAGCTCCTCATTCTACCTTGCTGAGGAAGGCTGACATCCGTAGCCTAGCTATTTCTGTATTTCCAACTTGCTCAAGAGATACTGTGCTATCGCTGATGAGCCCCAAGAGAACAATTGTGTGGTGTGTCATACGAAATACAAACCAGCCAAGGTCAATCTGCAGAAGAGGTCATGGACGTGAAGCATCCTACCAGCAGTTTCCATAGAGCATCTTGTCACCGTAAATTGGCAGGCTGAAGTCAAACACATGACATGTGTCTGTCTGGTTCAACAAATCAAAACACTTGTTTCAACTGAACTGAGGTTATTTTCCTGCCTTTGGTATATCAACATACTTTACTGAAAACTATATTTGTTTTTTTACAACCCTTTCAATTGGAAACTCTTGCCAAGTCAAATACAATACCTACTTTAGCAGTAAATTGATTTAATTTTTGAAAACTTTTTCATATTATAGTCCTTCACTATACCCTGGCCCAAGCAATGTAGAATGTTATTGTCATTTTTACACTGTTGTATTCTGTATAATACAACTCCAGATGGTCCAGAGATAAAATATAGAGAATATGTAAGAATATGTATTTGATGTAGTCACCTTCGAAGTGTAATCTAAAGGAGTATTAATCAAGGTTATCAGTACTGTGGAGAAGATAGCTAAAGCAGCTTAGATACTCATGCTGTATTTCTCGGCTGGTGGTAGAAGGAGATGGTATTTGATCTGAAGGTTTTTCTTTTTTTTTAGGGGGGGGGGGTGATTTAATCTCTTTTCTTTAATAAAATGTTTCAACTTCAAAGTTTTCACAAGTCAAAATCTGAGATACAAAAACTCCTCTCAGCATATGCTAACATGCCTTAAAAATAAAAACACTTCTTAGGCAGGCTCTGCAGCTATCTGTGGATTCCTGGGTGTCAATTGTGTACTTCTTTCCCTTTGGTGTATGTTTAAAGCCTATCCTAGCTCTCTCAGATATACACGGTGGGAAGATGACCTGTTGGCTCTCATTACTTAATACATTCACGTGTAGTGATTCAGAGTTGGAAGCCAAGTCCTAATCTGACTGGGAATTTTCTGGTTACGGTGTGAATCCTGGTGCTGGCTCTGTGCTTCAGGCTGCTCTGCCTCAGGATAAAATACTTGCAAACAGTCCCTTCCCTGCCTTCAATGAATTTTGGTACAGATTCATATTGCTGTGAATTTTTTCTTTTCATAATGTTTATATACGTCCATATGTTTAGATCAGGATTTTATTGAATGAAAATAAATTGACTGAAAGCTTTCATAGCCATAACATTCACTGTACATACAATTATGTAGACGTGTGCATAAAGAATCAACAGTAGGTTACCAAATTCAAGCTGGTGTAATGCAGATTAATGTTTTTTTGTTTGTTTGTTTGTTTGTTTTTAAATGCCATTTCAAACCAGAAATATACAAGGTCTACTGAGAAATCTCATATTTACTGTATTCAAGTCATCCTATAGAAAAGGGAAGAAATGACATGCTGAACATCTTGTGCCTAAAGCTTTTAAGTCTTCCTTATTGCTCAAGTAACCATACAGTATTTGCAGCCACAGCTGTTTCTCATGTGTGATGTAATTGTTTCATTAAGTATTATTTGTTTGCTTTGATCAGATACTGTTATTACTGTGGATATTCATCAAAACATTCCCTGTGCTATTCTGAGGTAGGGATTTTCAGAAGTTCATAGCATTGGCTTAATTCTGCTGCCATGACCTAAATGGGAAAGGCTTCCATTGGCTCCCTTTTCATGTTTATAAACAGTTTTTAGCTCTGTGTGTAGTCAAAGATAGCTGCATTAATCCTAAGAAAAAGTATAACCAGAAAGTACAGTCTGGGGATTGGGTAGGGGAATTGGACAGATTCAGCATTCTGCTAGTTTTTTTAGGTAGAGTACAATATCCTTGAAAAGCTGAAACTTGGTCTCTATTCAGGAAAAAATACAATTTGGTTATAACTGCTTTGTGCAGTTTTAACTTGTGTGGTAGTGTCTAGAATAGTGCTAATTGAAATATACAACTTTCAAATGACATTCAGTTTCTCACTGTAGAGAAAACCAAATACTACACTGCCAGGGTTTGACAGCAGGCACAGCATTTCTAAGCTGTGAAGAAGAAAATGAGCCCAAAACATAGCAAATAATGCTATATGTGGCTCTGTCTTAATGCTACTGGGCTACAAAACAGTCACATGCACTTTCTTGAAATGCATTAGTATGGTTAGCATGCTTGTTAGTCAGCATTAAGAAGACTGTCATGTGAATCTAATTCAGTTGAGATTGTATGAAAATATTGATTTGCCTGTCAAAAAAAGAGCATAAAATCTCTGTCAGAGGTAATGGATGAGGAAACACTCTAATGTATACAAAATAAATGCAAAAAGGCAGATCTTGACCTTTCACTCGTTTCTTTTTTTTTCCCCCCAAGTATAAGCAAAGGTTACCCAGTGGCATTCACAACCATTTAACAGAAATCTTTTCACACAAATCATGATTTACTTATGAAAGTCATTGCTGAAGACAGTAGCTGGACATAGGAAGGATTCCAGAAAGAATTTAATATTTTTATGAACAGAAAAAATATCTACATGATTAAATGCATCTGGGGAAATATTTCCCTATCATTCAGACAACAAATTATATTGATTGCTTCCACAGTGGATAGATTATCCCTTATCTGTTGTTGATGGATGGCTCCTATCTAATTCTTTCAAGCTTTCTTGTCCTTTCCCAGCTATAACATCCCTCCCTTTCAGTTTGACAGCATTCCAGTTAAAAAACTGTCATATTTGTTTTCCCATCTACCACAATGAATTCCTTTCTCTCCATTAACAAATGACTTCCTGGAAACTGCTGGTCTGGAAGCTACTGCAGCCAAGGTTTTCCAAGTCATGAAGGAAGACTCTTAGATGAGGTATGAATTTTTTAACATGGAGGTACCACGTGTTTCTATGGCTCTCTAATGTGTTCATTTGGCTCCAATGATTCCCACTTAATATGAACATATTGTGAAGCTGCACTGAAGATCTAGGCTACAGAAATGCTGAGAATCCTTCCTTAGAGCCTTTAGAAAAAAGTATAGAATAGGACAAGTGTCAGAAAATGTGACAGTGCTGTAGCTTACCTTGCTTCCTTGCTTTGTGTATGCGAGTTGATCATAGAAAGCAACAATCAGAGAAATTAAAGTTTAATGAAGTATAAAGTGAATATTAAGTATTTTTCCATCTTTTGATATCTGTATTCTGATTTCTGGTATATTTTTATGTAACAGATTCTCCTCCCTCTCACCAGTAGCTTTTTATTCACAAGTATGAATTTTCCTGTGTTCGTCATCTGTCAGTTGACATATCTTGCATATCCAAACTGTTTCAGTGATAAGATTCAATCTATTGCAATATCTTTCTATTTCAGTAATTCCCTTAAAGATTTTTCATTATGTGGTGCAGCACATGCTGAATTTCAAACCATCACATGTACACAAAGCTAGACATACAAGGAGAAATTCTTTACTGTCTTGAAAACTCCAAAGAACATGGCAGGCATGAAGTTGATACTGCAGTGCAGAGTGGAATTGGCAATAAATAAATAAATAAATAAAACAGGTAGTCTTTTTGTTGTATATGAGCTGTTGGGTTTTGTTACTTTGCATCCTGTCAGATGAGTCTCTAGTCTCAGAATGGCTGGGAGAGACTTAAGGGCTGAATCAATTAATTGTTTTGGTGCTTCTCCATTTAATGAAATCCACAAGTCCAAACAGGTACCTGGATTCTTCACTCGTGGAGGGGAGAGACAGCTGTTCTATCAGTGCAAAAACTGTATGTGAAGTTAACTAGAAACCATGTAAACATGCCTTTGGTAAAGGCTGAGAAGCAGAATAGAGCCATGAAGTCCTGTGGGTTAATTTAGCTCACTTAAACCAACAGCCATAACACTCTAGAAATGAGAGCATGCTGATAAAGTGATGCTGCATTTCCTAGTAGGTTCAAATGAATAACCAGTCAATCAATCATGCCTGGCTGTTTTCTAAATTTGTAATGTATCTGAATGGAGTTCTTTACCCATAGAATACAATTTTCTATTTCTGTCTAGTTTGATAACTGCTTATGGGATAGACGTATGTTCTGCTTGGATAAAATGAAGGAAGACACTAGAAACCAATATTTAATAACAAGTAGCAAGTAAGACTATAATGCCTAATTGCTTAGCAATAGCTTTGTCAAAGAATTAATGTCTAATGGCTAAAGGACACACTAGGAAACCTATGCTCTTGAGTCTCCACTGACCTACTTTACAGTCTTGGATAAATCATTTATTTTGTCTTTAACATCATTCAGCAAGCTACTACTGGAAATGCAAGAATGCAATCCTTTTGCAGTGTTCATTTATACTTTTAAGGGATTTGTCTGTTTTAGTTTTGTTTTTCTTCTTTGAGATGGCATACTCCTGCTATTGCATACCATTATTAAAAATGTTTGCTGCATTAAGATTGGAGAATGTTGTAGCTGAGCTATTTGTTTGAGGTACTGAAACCTTAAGGACCTTGAAACTGTGCATGATTCAGTTATTTATTAAAGAAACAGAAGAAAACATTGAGGGCATTTGTCCAAATAATTTTTTTTTTCTTACTGTATGGTCTTTATCAGTTGCTCCTTGAGAACTTGGTCTCTGTTATACAAGAACTGCTCCAAAAGTAATATCTTGTATTTTATTGTGTTGGCCCACAATGTCACAGGTAGATGTTGGTGGCATGAAAGTAAAAGTTAGACTTTCCTATCAACATTCCATTACTTTTTTTGCCATGTGATAGACAGTCTGGAGCAGTCTGGCAAAATAATGTGTAACATGGAAATCTGTATGAAGCCAAGGTGTGGAATCGAATTTCTCCATGCAGAAAAAGTGGTATCCATTGAAAGTTATTAACACTTGTTGAATATTCATAGAGACCAAACAGAGGATGTGAGCACAGTGAGGCTGTGGATGGTGCATTTCAGCAGTGGCAGCAGTCACTGGATCACCTCATCTGGTGCAGATTTTTACAAGTGTGGCATGCAGGCTCTTGTTCATCTCTGGCAAAAATGCATAGCTAATGGTGTTGACTATGCAGAGAAAAATGTGTTCTGTAGCTAAGAATTTGTTCTATCAAATAGTGTTATTGTGTTCTTTGTACCAGTTGTAGTTTCCATGGGAATTAGTAAGAGGCACTACTTTTGGAGATGCCCATGTGCACTATGGTGTTTTTGAGACTTTTCTTTTCCTCTTAACTACTCAACTCTCCCTAATCCTTTGGTTTGCATATTATGACAAGTATGTTTCTGCCTGCTGTCTCTTGTTCTACTGCAGCATGTCACTGAAAAGAGTCCATTCTGGGAGCTCAGACTCACAGACCTCTCTGCACAGTCCATAATCCAGAGATACTGTATGGAAGAATACTGCATGCACAATTACAAATTGAATTGACAGTTTATGCTTGCTTTTTGGCTCTATTGCAAATAAGATCACTGCAAATAAATTCCATTTAATAATTCAGGATAAGAGTAGGATCTGAGTTCAGAAATTGTCACCTTTTTGTAACATTAAAAGGTATGACTGCACCCAACTAAAATAAACATATTACAGCACTCCTTTTCTTCTATGTGCTTGTTGTTTGTTTTTTGTTACTTTGTTTTCATAAGTATGTGCTATTATTTGACTACAGTTTCAATCTCAGAAACTATAGCTTTTTATTAATCACAAAATGATGTGTTATCTAGTTCTGTCAAACGGAGTGGTCATTTCTTTTTTAATGCAGCATGAAGTATTCTACAATCTCTTTATTCTGGACTGGCTAAAGTCTGTCGTTTTCCTACAACACTTTATGCACTCCAACTCAGAGGTATTTCACTAGCTTATCTCCTTTCATTATTGTTTAAGGAGAGAAAGTGTTGCCAATTTCCACTTGATGAAATACGAAGTGAATGACAGCATCCTACAATTTTATGAAAGAATCTAGTTTTAAAATTTAAATGTGGCTGGCGTCACTTATCTTCGTATAGCTTCTGCCTATGTAGAAAAAAATCTCTCTTTTTATAACAGCTTGTCAGCTGAATAATAGAATGGGGGGAGCCAACTTGAAAGACATGGCTGATTGGTGCGATTGAAAAGGCCTTTACAATTAGAGTTCTGGCAGAACACAAAAAAGAAATTGTCTGGCCATGAAGAACGAAGCCTACTTTAGAATTCCCTTTTCTCAGCCAGATAGCATGCATCACTGTTCATGCATTCTCTTGACATTGAATAGAGGACTTCAGAACTACCATCCCAAATTATCCCTTACTGTTTGGTTCTATTTGTGATATTTGTTTGGGGGAGGAACAAAAAAAAATACACACACAACACTCTATTATTGACTGTAATGGCATGTGGCTAAATTCCTTTCCATTTATGCACTTAATCTCTTAAATTTGTCTCCCCTCCCCCAGTGATATTACAGCACTCATTTCACTTTAACTCTTTTTGTATGACGGGAAAAGAACAAAGTTCTTCCTTTATTCTCATCTTCCCTCCCTGCCCTTCATTTTACTTCCTTCTTCCCATCCGTCCATCCCCCTGAACTGTATGTGTGAATTGAAAAAGGAAGGAAGCCCTTGCAGGTGTGTTTTGGATTAGGGCAGCAGAACAATAGGGCAGCCTTCAAATAACTCTGTAACCTATTCACAGACAACATTCGTTCTCTCATCTTCAGTGTTATTTAGCATTTGAAATTGTCACATACAACACAATGTAGTAAGTGATAAGAATAGGCTTTCAAATCCATTTGAATTGTTGTATGTCTCACAATTAATATTCCAGATTTTCATGTATTTTTTCTTAAATAATGATCCGTTTGAGCATCTCGAAACACAAAGGAATAACGAAATGTATACAGTTGTGAGATGTGTTTCTCTGCATTGAAGACAGAAGCATTAGGGGGAGGAGAGATGTTGCTAATAGCATGCATTTGAGTCCTTCTTGCATGTATAATCAGCATGCTAAATATTTATTTTATATTTCCATAAATCTTGCAGATTTAAAAGCACCCCTGTCAAGGTAGCTTTCATCATTTTACAGTATATGTTTTTAAATTGCTGTTATATATAAGAACCACTGAAAGCCTTCTTTCCAAATTGAAATTCTTGCTGTTTGTAGTTACAGAGCTGCGCATTAGGGTTACTTTTATCCTTTCTCTTAAAGAAATACAGTAGAATATGAAGATCCCAAATCTTGGCAGTAGCTGGAGAAGGGGAAGAGAAGGGTAAGCCTTAGTCCTATTCCTTTTAGTTTTTGTTTTTATTTTTTTGTTGTTGTTCAACATCACAGAGACTGTTTTATGTAGACTATAATGTTCCAACAAATGATATTTTTTAATTAATTTACTGATTTCTCTGGCAGAAAAAAATCAATGCTTTTGTTATAAAAAATGTCACAGACCACAGGATGGTCCGGGTTGGAAGGGACCTCAAGGATCATGAATATCCAGCCTCCTGCTACAGGGAGGGCCACCAACCTCCACAGTTAATACTAGACCAGGCTGCCCAGGGCCCCATCCAACCTGGCCTTGAACACCTCCAGGGACGGGGCATCCACAACCTCTCTGGGCAGCTGTTCCAGCACCTCACCACTCTCTCTGTAAAGAACTTCCCCCTGACATCCAACCTAAATCTTCCCTCCTACAACTTGAAATCATTTCCCCTTGTCCTGCTGTTATCAACCCTTTCAAAGAGCTGACTCCCCTCCTGTTTATAGACTCTCTTTCGGTACTGAAAGGCTGCAATGAGGTCACTCCACAGCCTACTTTTCTCCTGCTTGAACAAGCCCAGTTGTTTCATCTTGTCTTCATAGGGGAGGTGATCCAGCCTTCTGATTATCTTTGTGGCTCTCCTGTGGACCTTCTTCAACAGCTCTCTGTCTTTCTTGTTCTGGGGGCTCCAGACATGGACACAGTATTCCAGATGGGGCCTCACAAGGGCAGAGAGCAATGCCTTGATTTGGGCAAGGGAAAAACAAATTTTAAAAGTTCAGGGGTTTTGACAAAAAGTAGATTATTGTCCATGTGAGAAAGAATATATATATTTTGAAGAGTTTTCCTCATTAATTGTGTAAATTGCTCAATAGTTTCTACAGAAAGTGTGCAATGGCTGACATCATCAGCTATGTTTCCTGATCTTACCATTTCCTATTTAGCGAGGCTTTAAGAGAAGTGTACCAACACATGGATATTCAGATTATGCTATGCACCTTTTGTGGAAAGTCTAAAGTTTTAGCATACTTTGAGGACATTTCTGAATTGTGGTACACAATAAGTTAGATTAATCTTAAACGGTTTTGAATTGAGGACATCAGGACTTATCTTACAAGAGCCTTTAGTGGAAGATATCTTGTTATGGAGGAAGTTTAGCCTTGCTCTGGTGTCATGTTGAAGGCTTTCCCAGTAAACACGACCATATACAGATTAATGAGAAAAAAGTCATTTGAACTGGGAAGACAAAGGTGACATGAATATTGGTAGTCAACTTATTTTCACTCATGTTGTTGCCTTGAATGCTGGTGTAGTTTAATGATACAATCTGTTGGGTCATCTATTCTTGTACAGACCTTGGATTTATTTTCGTATCATAAGCAGCGAAGTTGCAGAACAACTCCTAGACCAGCTAAAAGGATGTAGCTTTAATTATCTGGTGGCTTTGTTCTTCAGTGCATCAGCTTTATGTTGCTCAATTCAAAATTGCTCTGAGCTGGAAATGCAAAAGTTTGATCCCAAGAGATTTGCTCTAAAGTCTGGATTTCCACTCCTCCCTCCCCTCTCCTACCTCTTTCAAATCTAGGTCAGTCCAAAGTGATAGAAATGCAAGCAACTGGAATTGCTGCCCACTTTGCAAATTTGGGCCCAAGTGTGTAATGAAAGATGATTGTGCTATCTGGTGTTATTCTCCTTGGTCCATAGCTCAGATTTCTTTGCTCAGTTCTTTTTGCTCTGTGCATGATTACTGGACTGTCATCATCTTTTCAAGCATGCTTTCTCAATGTAATAGTCACACAGAAATTATCCCTGTGAAAGTAGAGAAACAGGTAGATAAATTAACAAATAAAAATCCAAAGGTAACTCTAAATCTTCATTCAGACTCACCATGAAAGTGACCTTTGCCCTGATCTGGAAGACAATTTCTCTTATTCATAAATGGTATTATTCTGAAGGACAAAATTGCAGTTTAACTGTATAAAGGTTTTCACTTAACAGTACCACTTTTATGCTGGAGCTCATAGCAAATTTTAATCCTTCTGCAAAGCTTTAAATCCCTTCCCTTCTATGTAAATTTCTTCACACTTTAAGCTTTCCTTCCATGGGTAGGATTCATTTTTCTCTGTTTGTGAATCATAAATAGTATTTCAAGGATTTTGAGAGGTCAGCTACTGCAATTTCTCCCGCAGCTCAAGCTCATGTCTCAGTTGCCACTAACAGTGTTTTTGAACTTTTTCAAAAAACATCAAATCAGGGAAAGGATGTATTTTTCCTGGCAAATCTGTTTATCAATCCATCCTATATAAAATATTTTTAATTTTTTTTTCCAAATCTCCACAGTTACATATGACATGTATTGGTGATATCTTCCAAAAGAAAATGCTCAGCAGAAATGCAGTCCTGGTTCTGTGTATGGGAAAGCTGCAGCTCCAAACGAGCACCAATCTATCCTTGTTCATTTCAATAAAGGAGTGACTCTGAAGCTTACATGGTTAGCTAATTATGTGTTAGAGCTGCTAATGATTTCATTTCTACTAGCTTGGGCAGGAGCATCATTCTGACGTGACATATGATTGTTAGGTGCTGGTGAGGAACAGGGGCATAAAACAGACTGTACTGAACTTGTCTTTCTCTAATATTTCATCTTCAACTGAGGTGCTGTTTTTACATTCATCCTTAGCAAATGAATGAAATAATTCTGAATCAACAAGCAAGTAGCATTTGGTATGTTTGTGAAAAGGGGCTTGAAGTTTGAGGTACTGTTTTTGTTTCAGTTACTGAAGGCAGGGGAGTTGGATTACATGATCTCTTAAAGTCCCTTCCAACTCAAAAGATTGTATGATTCTATGACTTGTTTTGCATGTACACAAATAAACCTGCTTTGTTACTGTAATGAAAATAACTATCAATTATCATCATAATCAAAGAAGAGACATTCTTATTTTCCCTGAACTTATTTATCATTCTCAGTTCCAGGCACAGAACATTTTCTAATAAATAATTTAGACTATTTATGTGCCATCTTAAGACTTGATCTCCACTTCCCAGATTTCTGTTCAATATCTTTGGGAATGAATATTTTCATGTCATTACAAGGAGAACAGATATTACACACTGTCTCTGAACATTAAGAGAACTAGAAGGAAAGAATGTAAGGTCTTCCTTTTTATTTTAACTCACACCACAATTCACTCAACTCGGTTTATATATTTAAAAAGTGTTAAATTTGAGGGATTATTTCTGACTACAGTCTAAACCACTTAAGGAATCTCAACCAAAGGTAGAACGTCATAAATTTGAATTACTACTACTTGTGTCAGCACTATTTAAAAGGAATCAATGTGCGTTTCTGAAGAAAAAGCCTATGACAAGGCTGATGACACTACTCCCAAATGGACTAAATTAATTAAATTGTTGGAGCCAAATCTATGACATGTTTTATATATTGTTGCTTTCTATGGATTAGATTGAGAAGATAAGCTTTTTTAACAGGATAAAAAGGAGATATGTTGGGTGATTTTGTTTGCTTGGTTGTTTAATTTTTAATGAATTTGTAGAAATTAATGCCAGAAGTAGAATTTTTCTAGCTAAGCATACCAAGACCTTCACATTTTTAAAGAAAGATGGGAGAAGATATTTTATTATTTAATTCATTACTTCCCAAAAGTACAACCTAGGGAAGACAGCTCTTTTGTGAAGTGCATTAGCTTGCTGGGAAATAAAATGATTTTTGACTGGAAGTGTGCTCAACATGGTTTTTTCTCTTATCAAGGACTGTAAGTGACAAAAAAAATGAGAGGAGAAACTGCTAATTCTGTAAACATCACAGTTTAATAGAAAGGGAAAATAACCATTCACTTAAGCTAAATGATGTATTAAAGCATTAAGGGGATATGTGCTCAGGCTAATGTTAGTCCAGTGATTTAAGAATCCCTTCCAACTCTAAGGATTCTATGACTCTATGACATTATCTCCAGATTGCAGCTTCACAGTGAGAAGGGGTTACACAAACACCTCCCAGGTAGGCAATGCCCACAGTTCTGCAGTTTGGCTCCATGCTACTCCTCCTGCTCTACCAGCAGTGAGAAGGGCACATGGGTCTGTGGCCTTGTGAAGGCTCTTGCCCTGCCCCTTGTAGCACCTGAGGAAGATTGAGCCGGTACAGTTCAGCCTTCAACTCATATTGGCTTTTCTCTAGGTTGAACAAGAGGAAAGAGGTGGCACAGTCTGGCTGCCTTAACAACAAGTATTTTCACTATTCTTGCAAAATCATTATCCATTTCTAGAATATAGGAATATGTAGCTGTTTGGTAGGGACCCAAAAGGATATGCCTGAATCCCCATGTATGCTCAGAACGCAGTAGTTCTGGATGTTGTCCCACAACTCAGACACTTATGCAATGCAAACAAATAAAAAAGATGAATAATGATTAAAACTTGGCTTTATAACAAGCTTTGAATCTTACTCCTATTTACAGTAAACACTGGGCTTAATAAAGATGCCTTGCATTGCACAGAGGTGATGTAGCCTGATTGAGAGCAGGCTTATAGCCTGTTCTGTTTTCCCAACTTACCTTCTGGAAATGCTTTTTTTTACATCTGATTGCATTTCAGGAAAGAAAAGGAAAAGAAAGAATAAAAAGAGAGGAGAGGGGAGGGGAGGGGAGGGGAGGAAAAGGAAAAAAGGAAAAAGAGGTATTTTTAGTCTTGCCAAAGATAATGGGAAACAAAAAAAGAAGAAAAATGAAAAAGAAGGTTAATGTCTATTTTAATTACTTCTGTATCTTTGAGCTAGATAGGCTTGCACAGTTAATTGCAAAAATGATTAAGATGAATGCTATTAGTCGCCATTTAAATCCTTTTTAGAATAGAAGAAATGTTGATAATGGGAATAAGCTTAACCCAGGTCATCACACTTTACCAACAATAGATTTACTGACTAGAAGGTAACTGAAGGAGCAAAAAAAACTGGAGTACCATTATAAAGCTGCAGTACAAGTGGTTCTCTGGAGGTTCCTTCCATGCTGAGAAGGACTAAGGCATTTGGAGGAACCTGGATCAAGGTTTCCTCCATTTTGACCTTCTCTTTTTACAGAGATTGATTTGAAATCAGAATTTAGTCTTTTCCTATTTTTTTTTTTTAATTTTCAGTGATTAAACTATTAGAAAAGTGAGAGTAGCATCAGTGTGCGAATCTAATTAAAGGGAAAGACATTTTGAGACAAAAGTTCTTAAGAATTGAAGAAATAAGCAGCCAATTCTGATTTTGACATGAAATCCTCAGTGCTCATTTTGATGTTAAGCTATTTTTATTTTGCTACTCAGTGGCAGTCAGTCCAGGTACTGTTACACATATTACAGGTGTTTGGGTACAAATCATCATTACTGATGTTGAAAGTTATCTTATTGAGTTGGGAAAAGTATGCCATAGTATTTTAGCTGCAGAATTCTCTCTAGAAGGGAAGACCCTTCAAAATTTCCATTTGGCATGTGGTCTGAGTGGTCAAAGACTGAAGTAGAGATAGCAGTGTCCCGTCAAATCTTTCTTCTTATTTCTGTCTGTTTCTTTCACTTTACTCTCTCTTGCTGTGAACAAGTTGGTACGTGTTCAGAAAATCTTTAGAAATATTTTCAATACTGTCATTTGTAGTTTGGTTGTGTTGATTTTCTCCCTAGGGCCTACTGTAAATTGAATTATAGCCTGAAAGGCAATTTTAATCTTAGAAATACAGTAGAAAATGGCTTGGATTTTCAATTGGTTTGTTTTAGTTTTGTTGAGGTATTTTTTTAATCTTTTTTTCTGATTGATTGCACAGGTTAAACATTCAGTGGGTATTAACTGATGTAAAATGGGCCCATGTTCTGCATAGACTTTAT
Source organism: Tympanuchus pallidicinctus (assembly GCF_026119805.1). Lineage (NCBI taxonomy): Eukaryota > Metazoa > Chordata > Aves > Galliformes > Phasianidae > Tympanuchus > Tympanuchus pallidicinctus. Next base: position 70,543,732 of record NW_026294747.1, on the reverse strand, counting down.
ATTGTCTTCCTATCATGTCCACATCATGAACACATTGAAGAAATCAATGGATCAGACACTAATAAATGACTTCAAAAATGTATTAGGTGTTTTTGTAGTTGCTAGGGAATAATATGTAGATTTTATTATTTGTTTAGTCTTCTTGTACCAACGTTTTGTTTTTAATTAATGTTTATGGCTTTTGGCATTCTCCAAGCAGATCAATAACATCATGAGTCTTTTAACACTGTTTCTGGGAAAAGCTCTAACACTTTCAGGACATTCTGAGGGAGGAATTTGTGCATGACCAAGGTTGTTTGTCCATTCACTGTGAAGGCACAAGGATGAAAAGCAAGCCAAACTTGACATTTCTGGAGACTATTGGGCTGTTTGTCTCATAGAGAAAACGAGGCTGACATTTTAAAGTATGCAATGAATGGTATGTAAGTAATGCTGTGCCACTGACTTACTGCACCATAAGCCAAAGTGATCGGTTTGATTTCACAAAAAGCAATTTCTGGAGCAGTGGATAAAGCATGACTAAATGTTCTATCAAGCTTGTAAATATTAATTAAAAATATTAGAAAATATTTTGCAACATTCCTAACTTTCTTGCACTGCTAAGACACTAAGCAAGACTCATGCTGCTAAGTTACGAGAAGTATAAGCAAACGTAACAAAAGCTGCTCTGCATATTTCTGCTTGTGCACTTAATGTCCTCAGAAATGTGACAGGTATCTTGTGCTGTTGAAAGAGATTAAGGAATGGCATCCAACTTAAGGGCTTCTTCAGGGCTGAACACACTTCCTTTATCTGGTAGGAATATGATTTTAAATGACATGCAATACCTAAGAAACACTAATATCTGGCTAATCTAGATTAAATTCTCTCCCTGCCAAAGAACATCTTTGGCAAATTTTTGGCTTTATTTTTTTTAGGAAAGAAAGGCACAAGGAAGAGGTTTTCAGTTTTTTGTTTTTTTTTTTTTCCACATTACTTTCTCATGCATATTTCTATTCCTCATAATTTATCATAGGTATTTCTGCTAAAATTACTGCTGGACAGTTGTGGTGTTTTCATTTCTGCTCCTTTTTCACTGTTATCCTCTCTGTCCTGACATGCTGTTTCCTGAATGGAAGAAAAGTCACTTCCAGTCTTGTGAATCCCTGTAAGCTTTCTTCCCAGAAGAGAATTTCCTTGAAAATTTTAGGTGAACTGCTGTGACAAGTGTTCCAGGTGCATCCCCACACCCTTAGCCACTGCAGCCCCAATTTGTGACTTTCAGTAACCCTGAGTTTCACTTTAGATGCAATTTAGCAGTCTACACTATCACTTAGCACCACTGAAATAGCTGAGATTTTGAAGTCTTCTGCTAAAATACTTCCAGCTTGGATTTTTTGTTTTTTTATTTTTCATTTTAATTAAAATGTGGGGTGTTAGGAAACATTATCATCAGCTTCTTACCTCCAACCAGAGTCTTATTCATGTGTAGGAAGTGTGAATCAGTCTGGATTCCAAACACGCACCCGCATGCTCAGGGAATCTTAATGAAGTATTCCATCAGCCTCTATACATTTATTTTTCTTAAATATATTCCAGAAGAATCTAGTAGGTTTATAAATATTACCATGCCATTAAATCATAATAGTCGAAGAGAGATTTTACTGAACCAGAAAACAAGCAAATGAATAGAGGCAGAGAGATGACAGCCTGCTGTGAAACCAATGGTTACAAATTGGTTTCCTCTAGTCGCAGTTGCCTTTAACTGCTTTAGATTCTCAGCAGCTTTTCATTAAGGATCTCCACGTGCCCTTTTGAAAAAGAAAGTGCATGACCCTTTTATTTTTGGAAATGCGTGTACAATGTGCATAATATCAGTTCAAGACTGGTAAATTGGAAAATCATTACGTAATGTATTTTAGGGGCCAGTTTCTTTACAAAGCAAGATGTTTCCAATGACACACAAATAAGCTGCACAGTCCAATTTTATTAATGTAGTAATTTATTTGTAGTACTTAGGCAACTTGTAATTTGGACTGAATAACTATTTAATTATTTGATAAGATTTTGATTTGTTTGGTTCTACCAATTTTTTTGTTTTCTTGAGTAGGAATTTCTTTAAGAAATACCTACTTGGGGAACATATTTCTTTTTAAGGAAAGTGGCATGTTCTCAATGAATTTTTTGTTTGCTTGCTTTTATTTTTGATTGTCAGTAAATTCAAAATGCTCAGGTTGGAGTTCTTGGTTTATGTTTGGGCACATATTTTAATACATTTTTGAAGCTTTCTTGGTTTGGTATTTTATTTTTAGAAACAGCATTTTTTTTTTCCCTTTCATCCCTTTTCATTGACTAAAAATTAGTTCCTGATCAACTTCAATAAATTAATATTTAATTGGGAATCAGATACTATATTTAAAAGTATTTCCTATCCAAAGCATTGTCTGGGGTTTGGATCTGGTCCATGTATTGTTTACAGCAAATCAAATAAGTGGTAATGGAAGGAATTGTCAGTGCAGACAGCGTTGTCACAAAAAGCAAGTAATGTTATGTTTCTGGGAATAATAGAGATTTTCCCAAATGTCTGTGAGTTAAAGAGTCACTGTTGTAGGAGCACACCTAAATAAGCTACAGAAATTGGACAGCAATGCACGAAAGGGAATCTTTCATCCTTAGCAGGATTTATGGTATAGAAATTGCTGAACACTTCATAGTGTGCTAGCTGGTGACCTGGGGTTCACAAGTACAAAGGAATTGCAAAGATATATGATAACACAGGATAATAGTTTAATTTCTGAGGTAGTCTGAGTAGCTATAAAGTTAATATCTAATCTGTTCCCCCACCTACTAACTCATAAGATCAAAGTGGGTCATACAGTTCTGGAAATAAAGTATTGCCTGGTAGTTATGGATATCATTCTCCAAATTATTTCTATGGGAGGAATAAGGCTTGAAGAGATACTGACGTATATGATAGATCAGACACAGTTACAACTCTTAGTTAGGGTGACTAAGCAAGACTTGAGCAGTGCATAGAGCTCCCTGAGCTTTCAGCTCTAGTGGTGACCTACATTCTTTGAATCACAGAATCGTGGTCTGGACCATGATTCATGGTCATGGAAGGAACCTCAAGGATCATGAATCTCCAACCCCCCACCCCGCCACAGGGAGGGCCACCAACCTCCACATTTAATACTAGACCAGGCTGCCCTGGGCCCCATCCAACCTGGCCTTGAACACCTCCAGGGATGAGGCATCCACAACCTCTCTGGACAGCCTGTTCCAGCACCTCACCACTCTCTCTGTAAAGAATTTCCCCCTGACATCCAAGCTAAATCTCCCCTCCCTCAACTTAAAACCATTTCCCCTCCTCCTGAAGTTATCAGCCCTTTCAAAGAGTTGATTCCCCTTCCTTCTGTAGGCTCCCTTTAGGTATTGAAAGGCTGCAATGAGGTCACCCCGCAGCCTTCTTTTCTCCAGGCTGAACAAGCCCAGCTCCCTCAGCCTGTCCTCATAGGGGAGGTGCTCCAGTCCTCTGATCATCTTTGTGGCCCTCCTCTAGACCCTCTCCAACTCTCCCTGTCTTTCTTGTACTGGGGGCTTCACACTTGGACACAGTATTCCAGATGGGGCCTCACAAGAGCAGAGTAGAGGGGGCAATCACCTCCCTGTCCCTGCAGGTCACCTCTCTTCTGATGGAGCCCAGGATACCATTTGCCTTCCAAGACACAAGGGCACAGTGCTGGCTCATGTTAAGTTGATTGGTTTGATTTGGTTTGATTTAAGTCCTGTCATTCAGTATTCTGTATGAACAGAATTCATGTTGAATTACAAATGTTTTGGCTCAGGACTTCTGCTTATATATGTATATCTGTGTAGATTACTAAACAAAACATAAGTTTGAATTGTACCCTTTGTGTTTCTTCATCTCAGTATGTGATGCTCCAAAACTGTGATTAAGGTAATAAGTAATCCTTTCTGCAAAGCATCTTTCTCTCACACTGATTTCAAGTTTGATCTTAGACATACTGGTCAACCATATCAAGAAAGAAAACTCAACTCTGGAGGGAATTCTAGAGCAAAGAGTGGAGTCTAACCACCTAGAGAGCCTTTGCAAAAGCACAAATAAATTGACTTCTGTTTGGGTCTGTCTTTATCTGAACTTAGCACTAATGCATTTTGAACTAACATCATTAGGAATTTGCTGCAGCTGCTCTAGCTTGACAGAAACCCAGGACTGTCATTGAGATTTTACAGTAGAGCTGCGCTAGAGATCTTAATGCTTCTCTGTATTAAAATCCTTGTTATCTCTGTTAACTTTTATTTACTCCTTGTGTCATAATGTCCTTCAGTAGGCTAACAGTGTGAAGGACACTTGGACCCATCAATATACTCTTTTGTGGACTTGCTTGGTAGGAATGCTAGGGCAAATCTTCAAAAACCAATGTTCAAAAGAAGCTTCACAAGAAGCCTGAGAAATGCAAATCCTATTTAAATAAGGAAATGATGTTCTTCAGTGATCTCAATAAGACTAGCTTGAGCAAGCCAGTAATGCAAACGGAATCAAAAGACATAAAGTCTGGCTTGACTGCCAATAAAACTGTATGTGTTGTGGAGAAACTGTAAATGACAATGAACGAGAATGGCTCAGAGCTTTTACATGAAAGGGACCAGTGGAGTGTGATTTGGGCAAGGATACCATTGATTCTGGGCCACTGAGATTATTTAAGACATGACCCATCCTCCCAGGTTGCCAGTAATGTTTGTGAGTACAAGCAAGGACAAGACAGGAGGGGAAAAAAATCCAGGCATTTATGCTCATACAGCTACTGTATAAACTGAACTCATTATGCTCCCATTTTTTTTGTTTTCTAATGTCTGTCTCTCTTATTCAGAATAGACCACTGAGGGCTGCTTCTGTGTTTATCCAGTCTATAGGGCTAGTTGCATGAATTCCATCTCTCTCATCAATAGTGTATAAAACACTAATGAGCATGGGAGGAACCAATCAAATAATGTGGGCAAATCTGGAATTCATTCTTATTTCCTACATAATTTCACCTAATTGACAAAGAAGGAATAACAGAGGATTAATTGATACAAAAGTATATGAGTGAGATGGCTGAATAACTTTGAGGGAGTTTCAACATTAATAATACAAACACCAACAATTCAGTTCCTCCTGTTTACTATCTTTTATTGCTTATGCATTACAGTTGTACTCATTTCTAAACCAAAGACCTCATTGTGTTACAAAACATACCTATGTGTCAAAGGACTTACTATCCAGACATTTAGATTTCCTGTAACACGCTATGTACAATATTTGAACAAAACAGCAACCAATGGCTCTGATATACAAGAGGTAAGGCTTGTTTCACATGTAATAAAGTTACTCCTACTTGCAATTACATAAATAAAATTACCTGCATGTAGTAATTGAAAGGCAGCATGTTAAGTCTCATTTCACTCTCTCTTTTTTGATTCTATGATGTGTTTCTTAAAAGAGTATATCAGACCAGGTTTTTTGGGGAAAAATACATCAGAAAAATAATCTTGGTGGCAATATTTTTATAGTGTTTTGGTAGCTCTGATCACAATAAAGCTTATATGATGTTTCAGTATTGCTCTTACACAAACATTTTAAGAGCAAAGATGAAAGTTACTAAATATGTTTTTTTAATCTAATGGAGAAGAATGAAGAAGAAATATAAAAGATCAGGGAACACACTAAAATTGCAAATTCTCTACATAAGTAATAAGTGAAATATGATATAATTAATGGTTATTTCAAATTTTAATAAAGTTCCAAGCTGAAAAAACAAAGCATTGAAGACCTGGAAATCTGTCAGTTTACACTAGTTAAAGACCTGTTCTATTGTCATTGGCTTATGATGATGTTCTATAAACTGAAAGAATACACAAATATTCTGTTCTCTAATTTTAAAATATTTGGCTATAAATATACTACCTTTTAACATGGTTAACATGGCTTAATAATTCAAGTCTACTATGGAAGCATTCTGATTTTTGCAAGTATCCTTAAAAAGATGTGTATCAGTTTATTCTAGTAGCAAATCCTAGATTTACTTAGATCTTCACAAGATCAATTGTGCAGCTTTCCAAAAGGAATGAATATTAAAAAGCTGATATCTCACACAGTGCCTGCAAAGATTAGAATAACTTAACCAGTGTACATCAAAGATTTATCCACCTTAAGCTCCTACAAGAGAAGTTGTTTTTTTTCACACTTGCACATGCTATGCATGCATAAACAAGTAATGCTGAGCTGAGATGAAGGAGAGGTGAGGTACACTGATGCCAGCAAAGACAATACACAGATGAGAAAAAATGCTATTTCGTAACATCTAGATGCCATTTTCAAAGTTAACAGATGTAGGTGGAAGCATTTCTGTCTTAATACAAGAATATTTATTTGACTATTCTTTATCTGTCTGTCCTCCCCCTTTGCAACCGTAAATTTAAAAATGATTATATGATTAGGTGACACTCTCCTACAGATGGAAAGGGAATACATATTCTGTAAAGTAGTTTCATTTGTCATTAATTGGATTGTGCTTGGATTCACAAATTAACAAAGTATATCTAAAGTATTACCAAACTCAGTTATCCATAAGGATATTTAATATCAAAATCACTGACAGGTTCATTCATGGATCACTGTTAATCTTGAGTAAATTTTGGAAAACGAATGCTGCTTGTAATAAAAGAAATACACTGCTGGGGGAAGAGCTGGACCCTTCAAAGTATTAATAATCATTTATTCACTCTTAAACCTGTTATAAAGCAGGAAAATTCCAGCTGAGTCCACCAAGACATGGCCAATGTCAAAATGGAGCTTGCTGCCTGGACACTCCCAGAGCTGAGCTTGTTAACTGAGAAGCTATATTTTTTTATGAAGACAACTGAATTACCCACTTCTGAAGAAAAATATTTTATGCTTAGCCATGAGTCAAGGGTTTTCAGGAGTTGTCATTTTTCACATTCAGGTTTCATACAATGTGCTTGCAGTGAAACTCTCATTGTAATGAGACACACAAAGATAGCTGTTCTAGGCATCTCTACAGAATTATCAATAAAATGAAGCATAATTAAACAGCTAACTGGTTTTCCCTCAGTCTCTACTTCTGCTCTTTACTAATCTTCTTTGAAAAATGAGTTGAGATCCACACAGTAAATTGTTCATGTAGAAATACTTTTTATTTACTGAGGAACTGTTTTGTTGTTGTACATTCAAATGTCATGTTTTGGGCAGACAATGCTTTAGTCCTATAAAAGCACAGAAATATATTGAAAATATTAAAGCTCACTTTTGTATGTCTCACAGGAAAAACAAACAAGCCAAAAAAAAGAATGTTGATTGCTGGGTAAAAGCAGGCAACAGCTGCTGTTCTAGTCTAATTACAAGTTTATAGCAGTTTTTTAGGCAGTAAGTTAATGAAAGTCCTGGTAGTGTTAGTCCATGTTTTGACATAGGACCTAACAAAAAATATTTCTTGGATAAAATCTGAAAGGTAGGATGAAGGGGAAGGACTGTCCTGCTTGATGGTATTTTACAAATTTTTTTGTAACAGTTTTTGTTTGTTTGCTTTATTTTGTTTTAAAGAATCAAGCACAGCAGAAGACATGACCAATCTCTCCAGTATGAAAACAGTTTTATCAGAAAAAATACTTAAAAAAAACATATGGGAACAAAATATAACATAATGCTGTTGTGAGTCAACTAAAGCTCTCTAAGCTTTTGGAGAAATAGAAATACAAAAGTTCAATTTTATTGTAACAAAGTTAATGACAATCTGTAAAATTAGGAGTTTCACTTTCATGAAATTTACATTCATCCAAAAACTCAATAACATTCTTTATTCATACAAAGAGAAAAGCAGTAATTTTATTCTATTTAATGCTAACTATTATATTGATATGCTTTTGCACATCATACTGATTTCTTCGGCTATCTGTGGATGGATCAGCTCCTGGAATTTATTTGTTCTCAATCTACTGAAGGTAGTTGTTAGATACCAAGAAATACTTATGTTATTATCTAAGCATGTTAGCTACTTATAGAAACACCAAACACTGATACAGTTGTGTCATGAATCTCACTGTATTTCCCTGTGCTCTAGAAGAAGGCAATCTTAGGCAATCTTTGGATATTGTTTGCTCTTTCACAAAAATTAAGAATGATGTCTACACTCATCACAAAACTTATTCTAATGTCTTAATATATTGAAGTGCATCAACACCTCACTTCTGACTGCTCAGTGGAAATTTCACCTATAGAGTAAAAAACATGTAATTCAAATCATTGAAAAATGGCATTTCCTTCAATTCAAACACTAAAAGACAGAAAGTACTGATAACTAGTGATTGCTAATGACATCAACTGGTTGTGATATTGCTGTATAAAAAATTGCATCTCATCAAGTAAGCCCTGGTAACTGAAAATGTGCATAGTTTAGCTTACCCTCAAAGTAAAGCACATTAAAATGGACCCATAAAACCACAGTGACCCATCAAGTTACAATAACATGTTCTATTGTGTTTGTCTTTCCATACTAATGGAATATGTTGAGTTACTCCCTTTAACTAAAGATATTTTAATCATTTTCTCTTCTTTCAGATGTATTTCTTTACCATAACCTCTACTTTAAAATTATGTCCTTTTTTTTGTGTCGTCATTTTAGAAATTTTATTTAGTAAAAGGCTGAAAATCAAGATCAATTAGAGCAACTGAATCAATTTTATGCAGAGTTCTGTGAAATTTACTGCTTATATAACATTTCAGTTATGAAACTTGATTGCTGTTTTCATTTGAAACATCAAGATTTACATAACATTGAATGAAAAAATATGTTTCTTTAAATGACATCTTCACTGAAATTGTACACTGAGGAAAAAGTAAAATTATGTTTATTCAGACAGCATCTTAATATAAGTTATAGAGTGGGGACAGCTTAATGGTAACCTGCCATTTCTAATGTAAATCTACTCCACAGATGTAGACTCATGCACTGAGTTAAATGAGTATCTTTCAATAGGCGAGAGTTAGCTTACATTTCTGTTGGTGGATTTTCTTTTAGCAGATTACGAGTGCATCATACTGCAGATGGGAATATTTATGAATTGAAACCTAATGACTGTTACCCAATATTTGCTTGAAAACTACTAATTTACCTTTCCTTCTAGGAAATTAGCAATCCAAAATATTTGTATAGCACAAATGTTATGAACATACTCATATATAGTTGAAATGCAATGATTATTATCACACTTCAAGGCAATATTAGAGCATGAGTAGACAGTAAGACATGCAAGAATCCCTCCTCTCTGAAATGAATTTTCCACACCTTAACACTGAAAGAAATATGTTCAATTATTCTGTGACTTTATCAAAGACACTATAGTAACTAAACCTTAAAAGTGTCATAAATAATATCATAACAGGAATAAGCAACTAAACCTCTGTGATCAAGCATCTTATATTGTACTGTCATTGTTATGCAGACTGTGTCCAAGACCATCCTGTCTCAAGATCACAGCAATTAATGATATTTGCTTATTCCTGTGTTTTCCTGCTGATCATTGTGGCACTCTCAGAAATAAATAACACCATTCAGCAGGATTTTAATTGAACTGGCTACTATACAGAACTGGAAGGAATTCTCAAGGGACAGAAGATTCACAGCTCTAAGTGAAAGCAAGTAGAAGAGGCCAGAAGCTCTTGCTTCTGTTTCAGCAACAATAATAAAAACCTACTGTATAATAGTACAATAGTCCTTCACAGACAAATCCTACCACCTTTTCAGTGGGCTGTGCCATTTCACTTTGCAAGCCTTGTGTCCTTTCCTTCATTCGCCATCCCTCATGTGTCTCACTTTGCTGTTACCTCTCAGATTCACAGCAATATTTACAGATGTGCCCTTAAGATATCAGACTGTGTTCACTGTAGGAATAACTTTCCAGCATTCTCTCGAGCACAACTGCAGAAACGTAGGAATTCATAACAAAACAAAAACAAAGACCCAAGTGTGAAATGAAAGTAATGTACTGTCTGTCTTGTCTCTTTTTCTCTCTTTCTCTCCATTTTCTAACTAGGTTCTGGAACTGTACAAATATTTGTGATACAGCAACTGCAGTGAAAAGAAACACAGGCGTCTCATTATGCTTCATTTAGTCTGACTTGACCTTTTTTGAAAGAGATTTATCCTACACTAAACATAAAATATTCAAATCAGGAAGCCCTCAATCCCCACCCACACACCCCCTAACTCCTCCCCCCCCCCCCCAAAAAAAAAAACAACCCAAAAAACAAAAACCACAATGATTTAGTAGATTAAAAATTCACTTTACAACTAGCAATAAGCCAGATGGTTTAGTCTTCATATCTTGGCACCTTTCTACTCATTTATATTCCTTCCTCCTCCACTCAAAAAAACATTGTAATTGCCAGTATCTTTTTTTCTTATTGAATTAATTTGTAATATCTTCATACCAGAAAATGGAGAGAAGAATATTGGAGTGTGAGCTTGCATGGCTGCCCTGGAATCCAAGGCACACAGTACTGTTTTAGCTACATGGGCTTCATAGAGCATGTTCAGCAGGAAAGCATTAACAGTCATGAGGATCTATAAAGAACATGAAGCAAGACTTCTTATTTTTAAAAGTTATTACATAAAAGTTATTACAGCACAAAGAGCGACTGGTGTACTGTGTGGCCTGGACTTCTCTGTGGACTGGTTTGAAGTGGAGCGAACACCAGGTGGAAAGGTTTATTTGCATTGTTGACATAACCATAGAGCTGAATTTTCCTCTCTTCGGGGGATATGTACAAGATGCTTAATTACACACTCTCCTCTTCCAGTGAAACAGAGCATTTGAAATTTCTTCTCTCAGCTGCCCATGCCCTGCTAACCTCTCTTGTCCTAGAGCTGATGGAACATTTTTTTTCAATATATATCACTTAAATCCAGGAAAAAGAAGGCAGTTGACTTTCATGCATTTTATGAACAGGTAAAGGATAAACAAGTATAGGTAAGGAATAGTCAACATACAGACTTGCAGAGCTCTATTTAAATAATATAGAAGCTTTTCTAGACACTCTTTCCATCAGAAAAATCTCTTCCTACTTCATTATTAATGAAGCTACAATCAAGTGTGACTTGGGCAGATGAAAGCACGTTTTGACTACATTTTCTCTTATACTAGTTTGCCTAAATATATTGTTACCTTCTTAAATTAAGCCTGTTTTACTGTGAACATCAACAAGCCTCAAAACTGATGTTAAACCCAAGTTTGCTGAAATGTTCAAATGTTCTAGTATCCAGATTAAAATTATTTATGTCATTTATACTTGTCAATTTAAGGAAACAAATTAAACTGATATAATTTGAGCTTAAAGCAGGATTAGAATTTCCACATTTGGTTTTACAGTGAATTAATTTAAGGTCTGTCTAGATGGAAGACTTGACCAGAATAGCTTTCTCATAACAATATATCTCTCTGTAGATACTTTTATTCTGGAAATGCCTGCCTGATTATTTATTTTGGGGTTTGGATTTTTTAAATCATGTTCAGTTTCATATACTATTGAATAAAGAGATCTGTCTGAAGATACTTACAAGTACTTTATTTTAGAAGAAAAGATTCAAAAGTAGACAAAACTTTTGATGCATTTAAAACCATATTGTCACTTAACTCAAGGTGTAAGCCAAGGCCTGGGGTATTTTTAGCTCTCATATCTTTGGAAATCCAGACTTTGAACATGTAGAAATACTTCAATTGTGATTCAAAAATCCTTTGACAGAGAGGAAAGCATAATTTATCACGCTGTGCTGGCTGATTTACTGTACATGTAAGCTCTACTTGTCACTCTGAATAACACTGATAGATTTAATTCCAAACCACATGAATGAGCCAGTATTTTTCTCTTTTCAGCTCAGTTGTGCAATACTGTCATTTGACAAGTGTGCCGAACTTGTGAGGCAAACTGCAGGGCATCACAGGATCTAAGAAATTCTAGCCAAAAAGAGAAAGCTATTCCTTTGGGAAGAAAATTGTCATAAATTTCACATATATTTTTGGAAGCTTTTTGGATGAAAGTAGTCACAAGGAATTGTAGTTGAATTCAAAGATTCTGAGCAGCTGAAGTTGGTGGCAAACCAAAAGTGATGGAATGTCAAATTAAAATTATAGTCACAAATGATAGGCCACTGTCAAGAACCAACTCTTCAAATAACAAATTTCTGTTATCGGGGTAAGATGCTGAATGTATACTTGTTAAAGTCACATAGTTTTACCAGAACACCAAGCACTGTCGTGTTCCTGGCAGCAGGTACAGGGGATGAGTACAGAAGAGTATAGGAATGAGATAAACATATCGTTTTCCAAGAGTATGTCTTGGGGATATGTTAGTACAGCTCCAACTGGTTTACTGTTTAGAGACATTCAGAACCAGAAATGATGTCTTAGTATTAAATAACCCTCAAAGAATTTTTATTCCACAGCCTTGTCTGGGTGGACTCATGTCAACTCTGGTACTTCTAAAAAACAAGGAGTGTCACTTTTCAGTAAGCTTTAAAAGATGAACCACTGTCTTTGTTTTAAATCCATCACCTGCTAGTTCACCTGATATCTCTCACTTCTCGTGTTAGAAAAAACAAATCCTAATCCTCACTAGTTGCTGCATGTAAGCATCTAAAACAGGCACACCAGTTTGAGTCTAGACAACTTAGGGTAAAAATCAAAATAATACAATAGCTATCAATTTATCTTCATAGTTTCATGAGAAATATATTTTTTTTTAAAAAAGCCAACAATAAAAAAAACCTGTATAACCCATTTAGCTTTAAAAATACTACTAATTTAATAATACTAAAATAAAATAAAAATAAAATAAAATAATCCCTAGTGAGTCATTTTTTTTTCTTCTGGTACTAGAGTACAGGTACTTTGGCTCGTTTGACTTTGGAAGTGCTGATTTATCAGAGGCTATCATCTTTTCTTAGGTCAGGAAAGCAGCAAGCTCTCTCTCCTTTCCTGGTCCCCAGCAACACAGTATACAAAGATGAATTGCTGCATTTAAAATAAAACTAGTCCCAACCTAGAGACAATAGAAATCATAGAAGGATTTCACTCTTGCAAGGAAATATTCTAGGACACAGATATCTTCATTGGGCAATTATGCTCCAGGCTTGACTCTGCCTGATGAAAGTAGTAAATCCTCTTACAGCAGCTGTCCGGGCTGTGTAGTCCTGTTCCTCTGGTTCCTTTAAATGACAGCCAGACTGCAATTTTTTCCATGGGATATGTTGTCTGAGTTGACTGGGACAAGAGCAACTAGCATCTCTCATTTAACTGTTTAAGAAAGGAAAATAGCAAATTTACAAAGACCTGCATGGGTTCACATGATCTCAAATTGCTCACTGCTCCAGATAACTGGGCTTGTTTAGCTTAGAGAAGAGAAGGTCCCAGGGAGACCTCATTGCAGCCTTCCTATACTTGAAGGGAGCTTATAAACAGGAGGGGGAACGGCTGTTTACAAGGGTGGATAGTGATAGGACAAGGGGGAATGATTTTAAACTGAGACAGGTTAGACATTAGGAGGCATATCCTTCACACAGAGGGTGGTGACGCACTGGAGCAGGTTGTCCAGGGAAGTTGCGGATGCCCCATCCCTGGAGGCATTCAAGGCCAGGCTGGATGTGGCACTGGGCAGCCTTGTCTGGTGGTTGCTGACTCTGCCCACAGCAGGGGGCTTGAAACTGGATGATCTTTGAGGTCCTTTTCAACACAGGCCATTCTGTGATTCTATGATAAGCAGTTTCAGTCACTGGGGTTGCTTTTTAATTGTTTTCTTTTTATGTCAGCTTTCAGCCAGATCAAGGTCTTCTTACCCATTCAACAGCCAAGCAGTCAGTAGTGCTGACACAAAAGTAGGAGGAAACATGAGAAAGGAGAAAATAGGAGCAGAGGAAGGCATCTGATGAATACTGTCTGAGGCACAGTCATTTTATTACATGTTTAAATCCCGTTTTAAAATGCTTTACACATCAAAATAAAATTTGTATGAATCTCTCTGCAGTCAGATGTACATTTCAAAAAGTACCTGGCATTAAAGGTAAGGAATGTAAAAGCTATTGCCACTAAAAACCAGGAAACATCAATTCAGTTGTTATTTACATTCCATTAAAAAAATAATAATCCTGTCTTTTTTCTAGCCTAGACTTTGCTGACTTCAGCTTCCAAACATGAAATCTCATTACACCTATTTCTGCTCTGCTAAAGTACAACTTCAGCCCGATATCCTTTGATTTGTAGGTGTATCAGTAATCAGGTTAGAAGCTCCTTAAATTCCTCACTCTTTCATCACAAATCAGGTTTCTAGAACCTGTAGCATTTTTGCGGCTCTTTTCTGAACCACCTGATTTTACATCATCTTTTCTGCAGAACAGTCACAGGGTCTGGTCACTGTGCTGCAATATCTTTTTGCTGTACTTCACACAAGATGAATATCAACTTCACCTTCATATTTGATATGTATTCACCAGAGCTGTTTCTCCTGTTACCAACAGCGTCACTCAGCTTATATTAAGCTGCTTTGCTACCACAACAATTTTGAGTGTTTCAACATTTCAAGTACTTCCCACTAGTTTCCATACTTGCTAATTTCCGCAAGGACTGCAACGTTTTGATTTTTGATTCTTTTAAATAAAAACAATTGCTATGGGAATTACCAAATTTGTCCATAGAAAGTAGACATCCTCTTTATTGACTATACCAACCACTTCTTTCTTCCATAATTTTTAATAAAAATTTCTATATTCTCTCAAGACTACATATAAAGATGTTGTATCACATTTGGTCAAGAACAGATTGCAGAGGGACTAGTTCCACAGTGTAATGATTCGTTATTACAATCTTTTGAAATCTGACAATTAACAAATATTTAATTAGAGAAAGTTTTTAATTGGAGCTGCATGGCAAATAATTTCTCCATACTGCAAAATCTTCAGGATTTCAGGATTTTTTCTCCTTTCTTAAAATAGACGGAGATGCTGAAATCTCAAATTCTGGAGGTGCGGAGGTGGGGAAGGAAGAGTAAAAAAAGGATGAAAACTTGGAAACCATGAATAAAAGGTGGGATGGTTGGCTAGATGCTGTTTTCTTTTTTTTTTCTTTTCAGCACTTGGAGAGTTTTTACACTTATTTACAAGAATTTAATATTATAAAAATATTTCCCTTATATATCTGAACAACACCAACCAAAATACCTGAAAGACAGAATCTTCTACTGAAAAATTGAGAAATAGATGATAAAACAGAGAGAACATCAAAGCCTAAGAATAACTGATCAAATGTAACTCTCCCCCACACAAAGGCTGCTGTTTTGGCAAGCTGTCACTTGCCAAACTGAGCTAGTTTTAGTCCATTTAAGAGATCTTCACCAATTTTGTAGAGTGATAATTTTGATATCTGAATGTAATACAGTACTACATCAAATGTCTGAGAGGCACAAGGAAGAGAGAAGGTTCAGTGAACTGACCAGATATCTAATGTATCATTTATAACCTGCAGTCTGGGAATTCATTGGAATTCAGCCTAGTATGCCAAGACCTCCTGGATCATCTGAAAGGCTCACCTTGCCGAACTCCTACCATTTGGTGCATAAACACAAAGCAATTTTTTACTTAAATTGGCAAAAAAAGAAAATAGAAGAAAAAAAAAAAAGGAAAAAATAGTGTTTGCTATTCACACAACAACGAACTTGCTTGGACTGTATTGATTTCATATCAAAAAGAATGAGAATATATATCTCATTTAGCGCTTCTTGCATGGAATCTAAGCAACTGCTTTTGTCATGAATATAGTCAGGAGAGAAAGAAATAACATTTCTTCTGCATCTATTTAGGCATCTCTTAGTTAGTTTATAAAAATACACATGTAATATAAATTAAAGAAGTGAAGGGAGATGAAGGACCTATAGTCATCAATCTAAACTGCATATGTATTAGTTCTCACTGGTTTTGGACCTCTCCACTTAGCTCTCTACCATATGCAGTGCTGGTGATAATTCCCACTGGAGCATGCTTTCCAAACGTTGTATGGATGAGCCGCCTCCCTCCCTGGGGCTCATTTTGCCACACACAGCCCTCCAGCAATGTCCTAGCTGGCTTTGAACATAAAACAGCCTCAGCTGTCCTTTGCCTCAGCCTGAAGCACACAATGTGCCTCGCTCTATAAAAAATGGAAGTCTGTGAGATTGCAAAATTTCTGATATTACAGACATTTTAAACAAAAAAATTCAGAAGTAGTTTTGATTTTCTCTTGAGATCAGAAGGATCCTGTTGTGGCTCAGAGGGAGCTCACAGCCAAGTACTCATCAGTGATGAAGGGAGCTGGCCCTATGCAAAGGGTTGAGGAAAAGCAGGAAAATCTTTACTTCCTTCTTGTCTTAAAACTGTAGATTACATCCAGAAAATCCAGTACTTCTGTGGATAGTGCCAAGTTTCAGTAGTAAAATTATTTTTTTGCAAAACATGTGAAAGAACAAGAAGAGAGTCTCAAGCCTAACAAGAGCCCTGAAAACATGAGAAAACTCATATAGGAATGAAAGTCAAAGGATGATCTCCCTTTCTCTCATCAGGGGGTTGAGGAAGGTCTTCCAAAGCAAGATAAATTCCCGTCCTGACTCATTTCTATGAAGCCTACCACCTCTTTGGGAGGCAGAATTAGAGCATATATCCTCAGAAGACTACAGTAATAGTTAACTTTTTCTTCTCTTATTTCAAGTTCCAGGTGTTTCCTTTTCAAAAGAATTTTCTGTATCATTTCCAAAATCAAGTTTTAGAGTTTGGGATTCCTACTAGAAGGGATTTAGTTCTTTCTTTCTATATAAGGTATAGACTTACCTTTTCCTTGACTATCTGATTCACAGAGCTCAGGCCCTTACCTTCTGCCATTTCCATCCTGAAGAGAACTCCTAAACTTTGTAGTATGAGCACCTAACTTTGACAATCATACTTGTAATAACATTAAAAAAAAAAAAAAAAAAAAAAAGCCTAATATGCAGCTGGTCTGACAAGATTAATTTTCTACTAAAAAAAACACAAACAAACCAAAACAACAACACTAAAGAAACAAAGCAAAACAACAACACAAAAACCCAACTAGTGCTTTTGTCATTGATTGAAGTATTATTCTCTCAGTATTTATGTATCCCATATCAATTCTTTTGTGATATTTCCCAAGATTAGTGTCTAGGAATAGAATCCTAATATTGTTCAGCCATTTTTCTAAACTTGTTTAACATTTCCAAATACAGAACGCCTCAAACAAATTATATCAGTTTAAGCTTTTTGTAGTGAGATTTAAAAATTAATTCCAAAAATATTCACAGCTTTACATAAATCAAAACATCTTTCATTCTTTCCTTAAATTTCTCTCTGAAATAAAAAACACTCTCCATGCATGAGAAAATTAATTCATGCATGCAAATGCTTGGGAGGAGAAAGTTGATTATTTCAAGAAGATCCAGAAACCAGGAGGGAATAGCTTTTGCCCAAACATGAAGGATTAAGTATGCTGGTATGTTTTGGAGACACCCTGGACACATTTCAAATGCAGCTTAACCCATAACTTTTAGAAGCTGTGGGCCACACAGAAGAAACTTTCATATCTTTATTTTGAAACTTAAAATTCAATGAGAAAGTTTGCTTCTTAAAATTCTATGTCATTATGCCAGGAATTAATCAGTTTTGTAAAAGTGAAAGAAACTCACCATCCAAAATCCCATTTAGTTATTGTGTTTTCTCAGGACACCAGTGCAAGTTCCTTATAGTCAAGAGTGTATTAACCCCCCACAATATGCCTATGAAGTAAGGAGAAATTAATAACTTTGTTCTACATATAATTAAATAAAGCCTAGAGTGACTGATTTTGTATCCTTTAATAGAATTTCTGTCTAATAATCTATAATATATATACTGTATGTACAATATATTTTATGCCTTTATGCCTTCATGCATGTAATGGCTCTAACTTAACTCAAATATTCTATTAGAACAGGCTCTAGAACAGAATGCAGGAAGCATTCGCCCCAATGTTGGAATCTCATTGAGGCATTTTGGAAAGTAGGAAACTTGAATAACTCCTAACTAGAGCCAGGCAGGTGAAATGAATATGTTGAGCTAA
Source organism: Tympanuchus pallidicinctus (assembly GCF_026119805.1). Classification (NCBI taxonomy): domain Eukaryota; kingdom Metazoa; phylum Chordata; class Aves; order Galliformes; family Phasianidae; genus Tympanuchus; species Tympanuchus pallidicinctus. The sequence goes on along the minus strand of NW_026294747.1, from coordinate 70,525,543 downwards.
GTGTGAACCCAAGTTCCTGTGTATTGCAACTTTCTGAGAATTATTTATTCACTATCTCAAAAGGTGGCAACAAGATGAGTCCTTGCTCTTCTAGAAAAAAAAGTTGTGCCAAAAATAAATTTTCATAGCTTTTGACTGGACCAGCAAATAAATTTCCAGCATTCTTGATCTTTTCCGTTAAAACTGGGACTTCTGGTTAACCTACCATAATTAAAGAGTTAAACCTCTGATAGTGCTCTCAGAAACTAAATATGCTCAAGCTGGGGGAGAAAGCTCAAACAGGCACAAATTCTTGCTGCAATACATGGAGATTTTCATTAACTAATCAATAGAATTAACAGGTGTTTTGAATCTCTTAGTAGACAAGAACTTTTTAGGTATCAATGTCTGGACAGCTTTTTGATGGTAAAGGCCCAATGAGAAATGTTCCAATAACTATCACACAAGAAAAAAAAAAAAAAAAAAAAAAAAAAAAAAAGAGAGAGAGAGAGAGAACAAATAGCTCCAGGTGCAGTGGCTGGCAGAAAAAAAATCCTTCTCACCTCCCTCCATGTCTGATGCACATGACTTCTTTGCATGTGTTGAATGCCAGAAGGGCCATGGCTGTGTACCAGTGCTTCATGTAAGCAATCTCTCAGCCATAAGTGGGGCAGAATACAAATGAGACACTGTCTGGTGTACTTTGTCTAGCCTTAGATACCTGCTATTGTGGAATGCTGCTGTCACTTCACTGAATATCTAACTGCCTAAAGATTAATAGAAAATGTGGCAGGGAGTGAGGAGTTCCCATCAGCAGAAATATTGAGGAAAAGGAATCTGACCTGAAAATCTACCTGAAGGACAAGTCAGAAAAGCCTTAGAGACAGTTACCAGACAGTGTTGTCCTCTTGGATATATTTTTATTGTTTCTTTGCCATTTGTGCTAACTGTTCTTGCAGACCATTTCTTCCACTTTACATGATCCTCTATTGAAATCATAGCACTGAATTTGTGACACCACAATTATTTCCATGGCAACTAGCTACTGTCAAACAGAGAAGCACTGCGAGGACAGCATAGCAGGAGTGATACAATCAGCAATTTTATTCTGTCCAGAGAATTCCAAGCTGTTGGAGAGTGCACATAGTGACAGAAAGGCCAACACAAAAAGCCCTGCACTAATCAGATCTACTTGTAATGAAAGTAGGAATAATGATCTCCAATCAAATGCAGCTAATTTACATTTACTGTGCCCTTCAAGTAATAATAATAATACTAGTAATAATAATAATAATAATAATAATAACAACAACAACAATAAAAATACCTTGAAGCAACAACAGAATCCTTAATAAGGCAAGTTTTGAGTTCCAGTCCTTCAAAATGTAAGCATTGGGAAATCACCCCTCTGTATGAATGCCATGTATCAATCAACAGCAATTCAATTGGAGACAGATGTAAGTCAGGTCAATCGACTTTCTGTCCATTCCAGAATGAATTCCAATCATTTGACAAGAAAGCACTAGGTCAGGATTAGACAAAATACATTTGAATATCTTCCATGTAATACCATGTGTGTTTTTCTTATAACTGTTAATCTATGTTCTCCATTCCAAGAATTTGAAAAATAAATATGAAACAAACAAACAAACAAACAAAAAGGAATGAATTAGTGGAAATTCAAGTAATATACAGCTATATACAGCTTAAACAGGGCTTTGTAATCACTTTAATATAGAAGGTGCATACTTGAAAGAAGTGTAATTTCCTTGGTAAATATATAATCAAGTATAAAAAAAGATTAAATTCACCATGAAGTTGCTTTTTCCTTCTAGATATTTCATGCAAGTGTCAGCTCTACTTTACGTTTTAGTTCGTCCTTGCATCTGTCCTTAGGAGTGGAGTGGTCTTAATTACTAAAAGCTAAGTACGTGAGCCATAGGTTACCTATTGTGTCCCTACCGATGTAATGAAGATCCCACAATGGTCCTTGCTGTTGAACCCAACTTGAGGGTTGTAGGGCTTTTGGTGCTTTTGTTTCTCATTTGTATGCTTTTGTTTTCTGAAATGTACCTGAAAGCTGCCTACTAATTATACTTTGAGACCCATACTTAGTATGTTAAAAGCAATTGCTTCTGTCTGGAACCTAACTGTGCTTATCTGGTTTATGCATGGCCTTTGTGCTGTGTGACAATGGAAGCAAAAAAGATACAGAAACTACCTTGGTAATCAAGATCCTCAGCAGGAGTAGGCAGATGTCATAGCAGAAGTAATGCTGGTTTACACTAGAGAAGGGTCAAGCCTTTTGACCTTTACATTTTTATTAGCAGATCACTGTCATCCCAGTGTAATCTAGAGTTTCTTCTTCCATCCCATTGTCTTCTAGGAAGTGTCTGAAATAAGAATTGTGCTCTCCGGAGGCAGAGAAAAGACTTTTCATCATCCAAAGCCCTGTCAGGTAACTGATTATCTGAGTACGTACGCTTACACTGACTTCCCTCCATCACTCACAGCAAACATGAGGAAAAACACTGATCACAAACTGCTGCAATTTCCTGCTTGCAGCTAAGGGTAACTCTGAACCTAGCTGGCATTTCCAGATTAACTGCAGTTCAATGCACACAGCTAATCCTTGCTAATACAAGGTGATACTTTGAATGTTTGGAATCCTATTGATTAATTCCACCCAGGATCTTATGAAGTTTCAGAATTTAATTTCTCTGCTTTGATATCAGATAAAAGGATACGTAATTCTCTTTCCAGGCAGCACGGTGTAAGTTGGATTGCCTCTTCCCCACAATTTTAGCCTTAAATTCATATATATTTTTTTAACTTCCCACTGATAAACTTATAGAACATGACTGCTAATTTTTTTAAAAAAATAAATATAATTACAACTCTAATTCCTGTTTCCTTTGAGTAATTTCTCCTCAGTAAAATGATGTACAAATACCATTTGTTATTTTAAAAGCACAGCTTTTCATAAGGCTCCTGTCATAAATAGGACATTTAGTATTGGATTCGTTATTAAACCAGACGGCATGCCGAGCTGGCAGCATTTTGCAGCAAGGCACACAGCCTGTTTTATCAATGAGTTCACAAACAATCAATAAAATCTTGGGAAGAAAAGCACTCCTTCTTGTCCAAATGGCAACAGAGATTCATCACACGAGTTTTATCTGTGGATATAACTATGCTTCTTTCATCTCAAGCAGCTACTAAAACAAAAACTCTTTCAAAGAGTCACATTGGCAGGTGATGACAGTGAAAGTTGAAAGGGCTGTTTGGAAGGTTTTATTTTGACTACGCTACAGTGAGAGAAGGGAGCTGTGCTTTAAACAACTCATTCTGAGAAATATCTCTGTGTGCCCAATTAATGGCAGCACAAGCTTCCACAGAAAATATAATGATAGATTCTTAGTACCTGAGACAAGAACTGTTTTCAGCAAGATTTTCCCCTCAGATTCATTCTTTGTATACCCAGTTTCTTATGGGTCTTCTTTTCAAAAGGATGATAGTTTATTTCTGCATCCATTATCCTAGCTGTTACATGAAGCAGTTTCAGATCCAGTAGAATTTTTTGAAAGCATCAGAATCTGACACACTTTTCTCCTCCTTAAATCTTCAGACTTATCTGTATTTCATATCTGCTCCGATTCACAAAACTGAAACAAGCAAAATGACTGAGGAAAGGCAAAGTAGTTCAAAAGCCTGAAAACCATGCACCTCCATAGGGTGACACCACAGAGAAGTCAGAGCAGTGTGGGTTCAATCTAGCTGCCAAGCCACGCTCACCTATCTCTTACTGTGAAACCTGCAGCCATCTCTGCAAGCCTAGGGGCTCGCAGGAGAATCTACACATAGGCTAGAGTACAATATCCTCATTACTGTGGTCCAGAAAATCAAGCTGCAGACAAAAGCAGGCAAGGTGCAGCCAAAAGAAAGTAGAAATCCAGATTGTGGTTTCTTTTGCACATAATAGGACCATTTTGAGGTCAGACTCACCAGTATGGCCACTTACCCAATGAGCAGAAAAGTCATGCAGTGGGAATTAGCTTGTTTTTATATGATGTTTTGTTTCAGAATGGATAAAAAACCTGAGACTGATGAAGGTCTGACGCAAAGCATGAACAGAAGTAGACCATGTGGAAATGTTGAAAGTGATGTAATACAAAGTCTCTTATTGGAAGGCACAAAGGCATCCTTTGGATAACTGTAGAGGAAGTAGATTGAATAAGTAAATTGTCAAAGGTAGAACTGCTCAGAAAATTTCCATGGTTTTTGAATAAATAGATGTATTCAGAAATTCTGGATTGAAAACAGTTCTTTTGGCTACCAATTTTCAACTATTTGAAATTACAAATTGTTTTTCTAACACAGAGGTTTCCTTTACTCTGGCTCTGAACTGAATATTTTTCTGTGTTTCTTGTTCAGTCAGAAAGAATTGAATGAATTGTTAAGATTTAACAATTATAAATTTTCATTTGTTTTAAAAATCCATTCAAACTATTCCTTTTTTTTTTGTTGTTTTTTTTTTTTGTTTTTTTTTTTTGTTTTTACTACAGGCAGTTATGTTTGATTGGAATTACAGATCTCTCTAAAAATCATCGCAGAGTAATTTGGGCAGATTTCTTCTGACAGCAGATTCTGACTGCTACTTACAGCACTACGATTCCTGGTGTCTTTTTACCAGCTCTTGCTATTGACATGCTATTATTACTTATGCAAATCATTTAGCTTGCTTCTACTTTATTATCTTCTTAGTAATATAGCAGTAATCTCCTAAGTCAGAGAAAATTTCTGAAGAATATTTATTAGGTACTTAGAACTCAGAGAACATGGGGTTTCCAACACTAGCATAAAATTTATGCAGTTATATTTGTTTCTTGTGATTATTCTTGATATACTCTTTACTGCAACAGAGACAACTCAGACTTTTACAGTGGTAAATACAACAATATTTAATATTTAATTCACTCCTAAACCTCCCAGTAGCAATTACTATTTCTTTCTCCTAAAATCTGAGCCCCGAGCATATTCATTCATATATATTCAAGCTTTTTAGTTCATAACAACTTAGTGCCTTTTTAGTCTTTGTGAATCACATAAAACAAGCTTGGTTGAATTTTATTTTGATTCTGACAAAGGTTTAAGAAGGCCCCAATGGAGATTTTGTATAAAACTGACAAATCTTAAACTATGCTCAAGATGTATTTTTACTTCCATTTTTGTACCTCTTGGTACATTATAATTGCAATCCTTCCTTCCGAGAGGATAAATCAGAAGATCATGACAGTACAATTGGAAGCAGTCAGGCATCTTCCACAGATTGATATGTTTTGCTTCATTCACTCCAGTCTCCCTGCTGCTTCCTAGTTTTATCTGAGATTTTCTTAGTCGGATTTCTTCAGACCGTACATTGTGAGTGAGTGCTGTCAATGGCATACTTCATGCACAGAAAGTTTGTAAAAAAAACCCTGTGAAATACAGCTCAACAACATTCTTTGAGCTCTATCTATGCCCTATCTTGTCAAAGATAATATTGTTACGTTAACTTCTATTTGAATTTTGGAATGCCAGCTATAAAATGCATGGTTATCTGAGGACTCCAAAAACTTTATGAACTTCAGGAACAGTATAAATTCTTATGAAGAATAATGTTCAAATGAATTTAAGGAACTACATCTTATTATTTAGCAGATTCATTTCTACTGAACATTAAGTGCCAAAACACTGTGCATCAGGTAATCACAAGCCATCGAGTTACAATATAAGATGAAATTGCTGGTAGGCAGCTACTTTTGAAAGGTGACCCGGTATTATGTGTTTACCTAGACCAATTAGAAAACAATATCATTAGCTTAAAGAGTCATGAAAATAATTGTGTAGGACATGTGCTTTTAAATTGGATAAGCAGTAATTTGTTTTGGAAGATGAGTTTTTTTCCCATAATTTCAACACTTTTTAAGTTCTTGATTTACTTTTTTTTTTTTTTTAATTTATCATAATTTATGCAAAACTCATATTTAGTAATTGTCAGACATCTCAGATTGCCTAACTAAAAGAAGGCAGTAAAAGAACAACAATTGCAGTCAAAGGAATGGAGTATTTCAAGCAATTCAATAGGGTACTATTCTTTGTCATGGAAAATAGCTGATTAATAAAATTCTGAAGATCTCTGGAATCATAATGTATGGAGAATATGAGCAGAAATGATTTCTAATTTCCTCTCCAAGACATGCACTTGCATGCTTCAAATGAAAATTGTGCATTGTTGCAAAATGAAAAAATAAATCATTTCCAGGTCATGTGTAATTAAGATATAGAATCCCATCCTTTACATAATTTTATAGGTTAGAGTTACAAAGAAAATGAAGGCTGTTGAATATAAAGATCCTTTTTCAGAAAGTCTTGAAGCAGCTAGCATTCAGCATCCCTGGGAAGTGTGTCACAACATGCTTGCAGGTTCTTAAATCTTCCCTTGTGTATCTATTATTGGTAACTGTCAAAGAATGAATCCTGAACTAGATGAAACTTCAGTATTACTCAGCACACCAGTCTTATTATCCTTTGTATGCCTACGTACTTTATTAATAAACTCATAATTATCATCTACTAGACCAGCAGAAGTTGTAATGGCATTGTTAGGCATGTGTGAACTTTACAAAATTTGTGATGGTTGGTCCATTCTATTTATCCTGTCTGTAATTACAAGGTTAAACTGCTCACTTTTAAAAGGAGGGCAGAGGTGTCCGAAATTATTTCCTGATTATGGAGATCAATGTATTTCTAATTTATTTTAGATATGTGTTAAGCAGCCCTAGTACAATACAATTCTTAGCAGACTGACTGTGGAGGATGGTAAAACATCACTAAGTACATCACAGTTAGGGAAAATAGATAGTAGCAGGTACATATTTTACCTTCTTACTGAACATAGTTATGCAGCTGATTCACATCAGCTGATTCACATCAGACTGTAGCAGATGTGGCTTTTTCAGAGGCACTAAGGATGGAAACTGCAGAAGAGAGTCAAGAGAAAGTCAAGAAAGATAACCTTTGCTGAAAAGTCACCGCAAGCAAAAAGGCAGAGATAGAAGAACAAGACATGTGAGACATTCAGATCACATGTAATGTTATAAGAGGTTGAATTTCTTTTCTATGGCACTTTAAAGACTTAGACTCTCTTTATGAATAGAGTTTAGGATATGCTAGAGAAATCAGCACTGCCTGAAATTATCTGGCATCTGCTGATTGTTTTCAGTGGGTTGAGAAGCCAACACCAGAACCATTAATGACTGCCTAATTGACTTCTGTGGCAAGAACACCTTTTATATACATTTGAGTAAGTATATACATATATAAGCAAACCTATTAAAAAAAAAAAAAAAAATTGAGAGGGAAAGAAGTCACATCTTTTATAAATCAAATATACAACATTAATTAATTCTTGTAAATCCATGTGAGAATGATAAAATCCCTGGTACCAATAATCATTCAGTTACCAGCACAGTAGTCTAAAATTTATTCACTTGCAGGCACCTGTGTCAGAAAAGAATGTGGTCATTTTACTGTGTCCACCAATTGTTAAGACATAAGTATCATGAATAGCTTAAAAAACTTTGGCCTCCAACCTGTGTTAAGTTACTTGCTAAATTTACTCCCTAATAAAATGAAATTGAATAAAACATCGTCCACCCTTGTTAATTCTGAGCAGCATATCAGAGCCAGACCAGAGCAGTGTCAACGTTGATTTGTGCTTAAGATAATGAAATTTGAAAGTCTAGAAATGATAGGGTTGTTTATAGCAAGTTCATCTCTGTAAAATAATTGCATCCAAGTTCCCATAAACATAAAAGAGAGACATTATGTTACAGCTGTTTGAAAGGATGGTTTGATTAAGGAATATAGATAACATTTACAGCTTCAGAACATCAAAAGAATATCAGGGAAATCAGGGAATTTTAAGGAGAGGATAAAATTTCCAAACTTAAAAGCATTGTTTTTCCTCAGACATCTAATTTAGATTATATAACAGAAGCCTATAACAAACCTCCCGCAAAGAAATAATAGCACACTACACATATTACGGCTGTTCAGCACTCCATTTAAATACAATTACTGGCCCTTTGCCAGAAACCAGGAAACATTTCCTCCCATAGCAACAGTAAGAGAAAGGTCAGGATAATATTTCTGAAGGAAAGCCTCCCCTTAAGGAGGTTTCAGGATTACATTGTGGATTACATGGTTTGGAAATATGGTACTTCCAAGGTAAACTTCACCTGTATCATCCTTCCTTCTTCTTGGGATTAACACTTTGGATTTGCAGAGCACTCTCTTAGCTCATACACACCACCAACAGCCCAATTATTAGTCAGAATAGAGTTATTCCAAGTGCTACTTTAGCAAGGGTGTAAATGAGAAGCTGTAAATGTTCCTTGCTAATTCATTGAGAGCATAGCTCAGGATGTATTTAATTAAAAGCAATGAATGGAGCTAATCTACCTAGTTCATTTTATTGGATTTGGTCTAGTAAGCAGCCTTCAGATACCAGAGTATTTAAAGAACAATGTATTCTTGTTTTTTAACTGTTTTGTTTGTTTACTTTTTTTTTAATCTTCTAAAAATTTATTTAGTCATGTTTGCCTCTGTTAGAATGAAAGCTAATAAGATTATTTCCTAGAATTGTTTTCCATTCTCCTGATAGGAGCTAGTTAGTTATTGTGTAAAGACTGGTAAACTAATAGCATCTGTTTTTGAGGATTAAGTTTGAAAAAGCATATGTAGATGAGTCACTTTGATCATGTGAATGGTTTCATTCAACTTCTGTTAAACATTTTGAATAATAGTCTCCCTCAGAATCATAATCCAGGGAGAGTGATGTTAGTAGTTCACTAAAACTGTTAAAATGGATCAAATAGCAGGCTTAATTCAAAGCTTTTAAAAAGCCAACTTTTTTTTTTTTTTTTTTTTTTTTGCAACTTAGTAATTTGTGAAGAATAACCTGAATATTTAATTTTCTAACAGTCTCTTAAGAAAAGGGGGGGAAGCAAAAGAAAAAATGACAGATTTTGCTGGAATCAAAGTAAACACACAGAAAGCTGTTATTTTGTGAAATCAGTATGGTATTCATTTTGCTTGTGGTTAAAAGTGAAATCATCTGAAATAAGAATCTACACATCCAATTTGTGGGTAAAATGCTTTCACACAAAAACCCAGGGCCTGTTAACACAACGCTATCCTGAATGCTCACACTCATTCAGGAGCACTAATTGAACTGTACTATACTGAACTAGAATACATTGGATTGGCAGGTTTATCATGAAGTACAAGGATTATAAACATCACGGTTGTAACCATCAGCAGCTGGAGAAGACCAAGATATTGATTCATGGCCTGGAGATGTACGACCTCGGACTCTGGCAATTGGCTCTGCTTTTCACATTGCATTCCTTCTGCAAAGATCAGTTCAAAACACAGAATATCTGTATCCAAAAAATGGATTGCAATATATGGTAAATGCAAAATATAACCCAATCTATGAGAATATAAGCCCTTCTTGTTGTCAAGAAAAAGAAGAGTATTCAGAACAAAACAAAAGACTGTCATTTTCCTAACCCACTTTAAAGTAAGGTTATATGGTTTTATTTCTCTCCAAATAAATGATTTAAAAATAATAAATTCTGTGATTTGTCCATTTAATAATATATAAGAGATATCTTGAAGAACAACCTAAACTGTGAAAGAAAACACAGGAGATGACCCACAGAGGCATTCCCAACATCTTCTCTGTATGTCACAAGAGGGCTCTATCTATATTTACACCATTTGTAGTGTTAATGATGTTAGTACAAACATTTTTAGAGACAGAACTTTAACAGTGAAGCAATGCTGCACCCAATGTATCAACCTTTTGACTTCCTCCAGAAAATCATTTTATCCTGTCATTCATCAGAGAATTAATGATTTTTTTTGAAGGGACAAGAGTGGACAGAGATGTGTGCACTCTGTTTTCATCTCAGGAAATTGCTTGAGGGCTCTAAAAAAGAGCTGGACACAGCAGCCAAAAGACTGGTTATCGTTAGAATCTTGGCATGAGGAATAAGTCAAAATATGTTGACACTGACAGCATCTCGTTCTGCTAGAGCAAAACATGATGTGGCAACAGATGGCACAGGGATGCTTCACATCTGTATCCCACTTTGTTTCCCAAAGTACAGCTGATTTAATGTTTTTGATGCAGTTACTTTTCAATTGCTTTCATTGTTTTGTTTTAGTTTTTATTTGCAGAATTTTGGGGAATGTACATTGTGCATTTCATCTGCGTTTTCAACATTTATTATGTTTTCCCATGGCAACTTCATAATTTCTGAAGAATTTGAAATTCAAACTGTAGCTTATGTCAAAATTAACACTTTGTTTTGGTCTTTTATATATTTGTTTGATGAGTTTGTTCATTACTTAAGTTGATTTAATATGAAATTAGTTTAGCAAATCTAAATGAGAATTTGAAAATTTTGTCAAATTTCTTTTGAAATAATATGTCCTCAAACTAAATTTTTAACTAATGATTGCAGTTTTTATAGCATTTTCCAATACAAATTAAAAAAGAGTTCTACTATATAAGTTTCTGATTATATAACACTGCAGGTCTAAATCCTTAGTTACACAGACATAAATATTTTTGGCAATACTGTAACCAGCGAAAGTACTCATCAGCAGTATAACTCCAAATGGCCACTCTCTGCATAAGTCCTGGAACAAAGAAACCTCAAAGGAGGAAAATAAAGTTGTTAGGTGCTGAAGTAGCAACGTAATGCATATACTGCTGAACATTTGATGAATGGAAGTGAGTTTAGTGGGCATTGATGACGACCAGACTAGATGATCTTAGTGGCCTTTTCCAACCTTAATGATTCTATGATTTTAAGCTAAATACCACATGTATTATATCTAACAGTGTTCCCATAAGTATTTCACAGTGTGAATTTTCCAAGACCTCACTGAATGGGGCTTTGAGCAGCCTGGTCTAGTGTGAGGTGTCCCTGCCTATAGAAGAGGGGATGGAACTAGGTCATTTTAAAAGTCTCTTCTAACCCAAACTGTTCTATGATTCTGTGATTGTATGTTTGAGTTTTTAACGTATAGGTTTTAAATACAGCCAAAATATCTTCAAAACCTCAAATGTTCTAAATCATCCCACTTGATTAGTTGCCGATCCTACCAACTACTTTAGGGGTGAAAGAATAAAAAGGCAGATCAGCTGATGTCTTGAATGCATATATTTAAATGTATATGTATTTGAGTGCTTTGTAAGCTACTTTAGTTTTAGAGAGTGAATATATTTCATTTGCCCAAAAGCAGTCCTCTTTAATGAGTCTCTAACAAAAATAAAATAAAATAAAATAAAATAAAATAAAATAAAATAAAATAAAATAAAAATCACAAAACATCTTCTTCTGAGTCATAAAATGGATGAATCCTTTGGTAAATGATAGTACTTGGGAGAAGAACTGACAGATTGAATGAAGAACAGGATGTTTTTGGAAAAAAAAATAGAGTATGCTTCTGAAACATACATATAGCTACATATAAACACATGTATATACAGATATAAACATATGTGTAAATGTTTATGGGGCCAAAAAAATTTATGATAGAGTTTAGCAAGAACTTCTAAAGTAAGATTTGTTTGATTTTCATTTTTCTTTATTTGACAGCTTTCTGACTCTGTTTTGCAGTATTTTCTCCTGGCTGTCTGTCAGCTTCCCTCAGAATATGTTTCATATGACCTTCTGTCTTTTCTCAGAAATGCCTTGCCCTTAGTTCAAAAGTATCCTGGGATAGGGTGAATTTTATTATAGCATGCAAAAAGGACAGCTTAATAGAATAAGATGTTGTTTAATACTAAATAGATATTCTAAATCAATTCCATAAATATAAACAAAAATAATTTGAGAAATAAGATCCACATTTAAATTAATTCCAAAATTTCAAACCTAAAATTTAAATAATTTTCAGTCTAAATATTTAGGAAAAGCTGGATGTGCTTTTAATTTCAGTGACAATGAATAGCATTTACTGTCTCTCAATCTCCAAATCAAGTATAGGTCCATAATATTGAAGTCATCTGAGATACTTCTCTTTGCCTCCAATATCTTCAGAATAAGTCTTAAAATGAGTAATACTTGACAGTTCCTCTAATTTGACTACTCTTCTCTGTAGAAAGGAAAACTTTGAGTAGATCAATTCAGAACTCAGCAAAACGTAGACAAAAACAAGTCAAATCTGGCCTCTAAAAATAATCTAGTGTTTATGCAACATCTTAAGCAACTCAGCAAGCTTTAATAACAGCAAACTCAAATCAATGCATATTTTACTGCAAGTTGATGGTCTAAATAAAAGTACACTGCTGGAGAGCAAATAGTGCAGCCTCAGAGTTTTTTGCTTCCACACCTTCAGGGAAAGTATAGTCCTAAGGAAGCCTCTTCCACTAAACCCAAAACGTTTGTTATCATGTAATTTTCTAAAATAGAATTAAGCTAGCCATGAAACAAGTCCCTATCACATGGCATAGAGTGCACTACAGCAATCTGTTCTGACAAGGATGCAAATGATCCTTGCACCCTTACACTCCTAGAAAATTTGTACCAGCGTGAGAAACCATTCTCATATATTTATTGATCTAATTGTTCATATCACATTTTCTAAACACATGAATTTTATACGGACATATCTTTTGAAAGAATGTAGTACCCCCTTTGATGAAGGAAGCAGAGTTCAGTTTTTAATGATTTTCTAATTTTTATTCTCATAGCTGTTCTTATTAGATAGATTAAGTCTTTATGCTACCCTATAAACTAATAAAAGAACAGGAGAAAAAAAGAAGGAACAAATACAGATTTCTCTGTCAAACAACTGACTAAATTATTATAAATACCGTTATTCTTAACTAACAAAGTTCAACAATTAATTTCAGTACACAGAAACTGCAATAACTGTCTTGTTTAGCAAAAGAAAAGACTAAGGGCCTTATTCTACAATTATTAATGTGCTACATTCTCTGTCTCTGATTTTGGTACAGCTTTAATGAGAATGGTTGTAACACGAGATTTTTTGTTAAGGTACGCAAAATTAACACTGTGAAATTCACCCAGAAAACACTGTATATTCTCTAATACTAGCTTCAGATATTATTCATATTTCGCTTAGTGTATTAAAAGCAGTGAATTTTTCTATGAAAATGTCTGCTGTTGTGTCAAATCAAATCTACAGGCATATTGCAGCCAATCTTGACATCCATCTCTTCTGACTTGTCCAACCTGGTTAGCACTGTAAAGTTTGAAGTATGAAAATGATCTTTTGACCTAATTAGTAACTCTTGTTACAGCATTACTGAACATCAGCTGTGCATCTGTGATCAGAATTTTTTGTAATAAATCCTGTGCAAACAATGTAGTCCATGTTCTAACCTTCCATATATCCCTTGTTTTGTCAGCTACCAGTGCATAAAGACAACCTCAAAGACAGACGTCAAGGTAAGTCATCACAAGTAGTGCAGGGCAATAGGGGAGAGACTAGCATGTAGGTATCCATGGATGATGCCATGGATCTGAATTCAACAGACTAATAGTTGTAGTACAGTAGGTGCTCTTTGAATTATATCTCCTGAAAGCAATCCTATTCACATACTAATTACAGATGAAAGTGTGTTGAATGGGAAGGATCAGCAGATTCATTTCTAAAGTGTGTTTCTAACCCGGACTAAATTTTAACAGAGACACAGTCAAAAAGAACACACTTAGATACCTTGAATGACTCCATTCTGCGGGGTACAAAGAAAGTGGTGGAGTTGACTGCAAATTAAAGCATCCTTTAAGCATTTATAATCTTGTTTATAGCATGATGGATGGAAACTGGATTAAGTTTCCAGACCTGCTACTGACTTCCTTCTTCCATTGTCACCAACAGTCCGTTTAAAAGTCAAGGGGAATGCTAATGTAATTAAAGCACTGGAAGTACTTCCTTTGTTGAACTGAGACCATAGATTGTCTGTTCTTTACATTTGACTTGATATTAAATTCATGCTAATGTGCTGCTCTTAACAGAAATTATAAAAGAAAAAAAAAAAGAATAAAAAGGGAAAAAAATGAAAATAGCCTTTTATATCTTAGTTTCCCATCTGTGAAATTAGACAATATTTACTTTTTCTTTCTGTCTTGTAATATCTGCAGTGCCACAAGCATATGCTATTCTGTCTAGTCCCTAGAAAAAACAGTGTTCGTACCAGTCAAAGTGGAAGAAATAAAAGACAAGGGAAAGCATAGATCAACTAACTTCATAGAAGCTCCAGTTTTACTGGCTTCAACTGATTTAACGGTGTTAATAGTACTATGCAAATTTGTTTCATTAGGCATGGTCCAGGAATTCATAGACAACAATATGTGCTTGTCCATTTTCAAATATATGAGGAAGATAATCAACCAAGAATTTCTGGTGTTTGTAATGATTTAAGAAGATCAATAAATTTATGTAATATTGTCCCAGAGGTTTGATCTTCAGTTTTATTCTCCTTACTTAAAACAACTTATTGTATACTGAATTTCTGATTACAAGACTTTACTGTAAAGAAAATTTTCAGTGACAACTTATTCCTTTACACAGCTAGTAAAGAAAAGAGTGAAAGATATATGGGATATAGGGATACAACAATGTCAAAACATTATAGGTCATAGAATAGATAAGTATATGTACTGTTATTGTGAAAGTTATATCAATGATTGATTTTTAACAACTTGTCCCTTCTTTCCTCAAATAGTTGAGCTGTTAATTCAATGCAGGCAGTAAGGCATGGAATTTTTTTCAGTTCCTTTACTCTGAACATCCACATATCTACAGTGGTTATTAGCTGAGGTTTTTGTGTTTTGTTTTTAATTTATTTTGTTTTTGTAGCTGTGGCAATTAAATTATCAAAGACTTTAGAAACTTCACTGTTTAATTTCAGTAAATCAGAAAAATACTCCAAGTACATTATAAAAAATATTTGTCAAACTATCAATGAAATAACCTGGTTATTAGTTTTATATAATCAGATCTTGTGATTCTTTGACCAAAGTTGTTTCCAGAATCATAATCTCTTGCACAACAGCAACAGAGATAAATGTAAAAAACATTGGCAAAATCTTCCAGTAAAATTAAACTTAAAAAGAACTTCAAAAACCAAAAAGTTTCATATTTGCTGAAAGCAAATTTGCCACATGAAAATCATAGCAGTAACATCATTAGTCCTCAGAAGGAAAAGTATGAAAGTTCTCAGGACACTGAGGAATAGGAGTCTCTGAACTCTGCCAAAGGTTCCTCCATGGGATTTTACACATTAAGCATTTTTCCAGTGAGTAATCCCAATCACAGCTATATTCTGTCATGTGGCTAAAATATGAACTGATACAACTCTGTGTGCCAGTTCGCCTCCTACCACCTTTTACTGTGTTAGATATTTGTGTAGTCTCTGCAAGAAGCTAAAAGCACAACTGCAATCTGTAGCACCATAAACCATGCATAACTATTATCTTTTATAAACGGTAATCAATGTTTCTCAGTGTCCTTAACTGGGTTTAGGAAAATTAGAGAGTAGAAATATGAGTACCTGAAGTATCTAACCCCTAAAAGAGTTGTGAATGATATTTCCGTATTTTCACATTGCTGAACAGTTTTGAAACTTAGAAGAAAAAGTCATTGCCATTTGTATTCTGAGCCTAACTGCAAGGAAATACAAGTAAGAATTTTTGCAACAATATTTTCTTTGGAGACATGGAGCCATGAGGTAGGGATGACTTAACCCAGGTCTCAATTCGTGGCCATAAGTGGCCACAAGCAAGCTGATGAGAGGCACCGAACCCGCTAAGAGAAGAAGCTGCTGTTAAGGTAGAAACTAGAATTTTGTTCTATATTTATCTTATTTCCAATAGTTGCTTTCAGTCTTGACTTTCAGGGTTACCTAGTCTATCAGTTCCTCTTTTTTTTTTTTTTTTTTTCTTCTCATCGAATGGTAACAATTTACTAACTGCAGCTTCCATAAGTGATACAGTGACTTAAGTGTCATAATTTTGACAGAGATAAATCAAATATACTCTAAAATTCTAGTTTTCTAATACAGGCAGACTGTGTCACCCTTCTTTCCAAATGCTTCTCCCTGTAATGTCTCTCATTCATCAGATCTCATTGTCAACATCAAGCATTAGAGGGACTGCATTCCATTTTGTCACTCCTACTTTTGTGACCCTTCAGTCCTCAAAGTCATCTTCAAACTCCATCAAATCAGTAAAAGAAAACCCTTTTCGTTTTAGCAGGAACTCATCAGGTCCTGGCAAAGCAATCATCTCTTTGATCTCTGCTTCACTCTTGTTTGCATACTTCATCTCAACCATTTTCCTTAATCATTCTCTAATCCAGGTTAATTCATTTTTCACTTTTCCATAAAACACTCAGTTAATCCTAATAATACTGAATACAAATCTGTGTTATGAGACAGACAAGCCACACTTTCTGTCCTCCTCTACCACGAATGTGGAATCATGTCAAATCATGTACATTGCTAGAAGTTATGGTCACATCCTCAGAGGTACTTGGAGTGAAAAGTAACTCCCAGAGGAGATGAGGTTACACTGCTCGGACCTGGCTAGAAGACTGAAGAAAATTAAGACTTTTTTTTTTTTTTTTAAATATGCTAATTCACTCAGCAAAAAATACAATTGTAAATTGTAATAAGAAAATATTTTTGTCTGAGAAAAGGAGCTCTACCAGCCCTAGAATTAGTTTACCATGTTTTCTTTAACAGGTTCCAGCTGTCAGCCAGTCCAAATAAGAGTCAGCAACAAATCCAACTCTTTGTCTACCATTCTTCAAAATTTAACTGTTTTCTGTCATTTTCTATGGCAAGGTTTTCAGGCTTTATTTCAAGAGGCTATACTGCTTGGCTATTTTTAAGGTGAAATAAGATTCCTTAAGATAAAGCAAAGTTTTGGATTATGCTGAATGAGATGCTTCACTTTGGTCATTTATGGTTCTTAGACAAACTTAAGTATTAGGTCTTATACCATGGAGGAATAAGCAGAGAGAGAGAGTCAGGAGGGCTTTATTCATCTTTAATCCAGTCAGGGTTGATATTCCCTTTATTCACCTGTTCCAGATTTGGCTCAATACCTCATACAATAGATCTGCCCTTTTCTTCAGTCTAGATGCTGAGGACCTCCTTACCCCTTCTACAATTTATAAATCTAAGTTTCGATTTCCATCTCCTAAGTGCAGGTGATTCTCACTGAGAAAGGAAAAAAAGTTACAAACTGGATGAAGTCCAGAAGAAATCTTAGGAAAAATAAGCTCTTCTAGAAAGTTTTAAGCTAGCTTCCAAACAATTTTTATAGTTGCTATCTGACAAACAGACTGGCCCCATGCATCCTCCTGCCTGCGCAGAATGATTTGAGGCAGGCTGAAGGAGAGGATTCTCCCTGTGCCTCTCTCTGCCTGAAACACCTGCAATCAATTACTGTTGCCATTCTGCTGTGACAAGTCCAAATGCTGAGATGATAATGGCATGGTTTGTCAGTAATTGTCCATCATACCACAATATAGCAGCAGTTCTAATGAATTAAAATTAATTTCCCTTTTTAAATTTCTACCTATAGTAGGAAGGAGTATGTTTTTCTTTAACCACATAGAGTGGATTAATACATTTCAATGTTTACTTCAGTATGTTTTAGAAAGAGAACATAAGATATGTGAAACTCAGATAAAACTGAAAATTGCAATTGCATTTGGGTTAGACATAGTAAAAGACTGCTCTCAAATGTCACAAATTAAAAATGGTTTGCCTTGGCTATACTCATAAGGGAGATTTGTAGTGAAAAAGACAGTGCCCAAAAACCATGTACGGAAAGAAGCAGAATGGGTGACTCACCCTATAGCATGTTTTCTTCTGAGCTAGTACTGTTTCAGAGCCCCAGAACATAATATAATTATTATGAATTATTACATTGCTGGAGAGAAAAACACTGAGTGATACACCGTCTTGGCTCCTCTAGTGGCTTTCACTGATTTCACTGAAGCCCTCCCAGTTTGCTCCACCTGGGGAAATGAGACATCATAGAGGATGTATGTAAAGAAGCAGCTGACTTGGTTGGATGATGATATTCATAGTCCAAAGTAGCAGAGTGGTCTGTTCTGTAAAATACGAAAGCCTACAGTAATTCATTCCAAACAGTCTACGCTGGGGGTGAAAAGAAAAAGCATTTAGCAAAATTGTTTGTGCTTCACTGAGGCTTTAACCATTCTCGTTTGAAAAGTAGTCTTGAAAGTTTCTTTGAGTTACATCTCAATCTGCTCAGCAATGCACAGATGTGAAATTGTTAGGAAAAAAAGGCTGGGTAAGAGCAAAGAAATCTTTTTTAAGGTGAGCAAGGTATATTGTACCAACCTCTTTGTAATACATTTATTTTTTGTTATTTTTTTATTTTAATTTTAATAATTATTATACTTCTATACAATACATTCTTGGAATATATATATATACTGAAATGTTTATTATTGTTCTTTTGAAATTGATTTGATTAGTTCTTCTACAAGCTTCACTATTTCACTGAGTGTGGTCAAACATTGGAACAAGCAGCCATAGTCCTAAACCTGTTGGCATTCCATAATAAGTACATGGTTTAACTGTTAAATTTTCTGCAGAGTCAGGAGTTGGATTCAGTGATCCTCATGGGTTTCTTCTAGCTCAGAATATTCATTTTCTGAAGTTTGTAACTGGATTATAATTTATAAAATGATTTGTCTGGAAGTTGGTGAGGATTGCAAAGGAAATATGTGAGTTATGCCCACTTTTCTGCCAGAAGGTATTCTGTGGTGCCTTTTTAAGCTAGAGCAGTGCCTGAGCAGATATTCTCAGTCTGTTGTAATGGAAGGATTATTTAAAGTAATGATCCACATCCTACTTAAGTATTACCATAGTGTTTTTCTGTTGGTAACCAAGTGAATATTAAGTTAAACTATAATGTTCTCTTATTGTTTATATTTTGCATTGCATTTTTTTTGCTTGTTTGTTTTGCAAGGAAGAATGGAAAAACATCTACTTAAAAAAGTACACATTTTACTACCAGTTCTACTTGGACCAGAAACTGAACAACGCTGACAGAATGTTTCACAGCATATATTCTCTCTTAGCCACAGACTCTAGCCACTTTGATTGTTTATTATTTCTCTCATAGTGACATTTACAGACCATAGCACAGGGCTCTATTCCAATGTATAAAATATGGGGATTTCTAGATAAATCAACTTCAACTTGAACAGTCAAGAGAAATAAATTTGCATAATTTTCTGAAACAAAATTTTGGAAGAATAATAGCACAATAATAGAGACAGAGTGAGATTAAGTTGCTTGCTGAAAATCACTGAAAGCATATCTGTCTTCCAGAATCAGGAATATTCAAAACAGAGCGGGATAGAGCCACTGCCAGGCTAGTTTCAGAACTGGAGCTGGTATTTCCACCCATGCTGCATTACATCTAACACACCTTGCAGAGAATCTCATTATCTTCAGACCAATATGACTGTATTGCTTTTGAGTCTTGAGCTAATATATCTCTCCAGTACTGCACTATTCATTGTGGACTTTCAGCCTTGGTCTGGCATTAACCCAAGGATTTTTTCATTACACAACATTTTCTGCAATATAGACAAGCCCACAGGAAGCCTGCAAAAGAGCTATAAAGACAAATACAGGGTTTTTCAGTTTTAGTCCACTGTCTTAACCACAAAACTATACACCTTTTGATGATGTATTTGATTCATTTTAAATATTCAGACTGTTTGTTTAGAGGATAACATACAGATAACATACCAGATGAAATAATAATTTCTTAGCACAGTTTCTCTATATTATAATTTATTTATTTATTATAATGTAGAGAAAAGAATAAGGAAACAAAATCCCTCTTCACTTTGCTCAATTCTTGCTTATTAGTTTGTAAATGGAGAAAGAATTTTCTCTCAATCAAAATGAAAAAAAATAAAGTACATTTTATAAGTACGAGCAAGGAAAGTACGGAAATTTAGCAGTGGAGAATATGTTCTCAACAATTTTGGTATAATAATGTATTTCTGTTCATAAACGTCTAGAAAACTTGAAGAATAAATTTAAAAAGCCGACATAGTACTATAAATGCAGGATGAAAACTTGAGGAAGTAGTAATGAAATTTCTGGCAAGAATTCACTTGTACTTTGCTCAGTACTACTTACCACATCATAAAAAACTGGTTTCTTAAAATTGTGGTGAGAAGGAAGGAGAGCTGATCTTAGTAATAAAAGTTATGAGCTGTGAATACAAATACAGAAACCCCTGATTCAGGAACAGTTACTGAAAAGGCAAATGATAGACACAAATATTAAGTGAAAGATATGAGTTCATACAAAAAAAATATTGTTGATTAAAATTTTAAATAAATGCAAATCTGTAGGGAAGGCATAATTTATGCAATTGGTTGAATATGTGTAGTTTACTCTGAAAGTAATTAAATATCGAGACTGGAGGATAGCCAACATCACTCTGGTCTTTAAAGAGGGGAAGGAGGGGAAACAACAGGCCAGTCAGATTTAGTTCAATCCCTGGAAAGGTGATGGAACAGCTAGTTCTGAATGCCATCTCCAGTCAATAGGAAGAGAAGAAGGTTATCAGGAGTAATCAGCATGGATTCACCAGGGATAGGTCATGCTCAACCAACTTAGTAGCTTTCTATGATGTTATCACTGGCTGGGTGGATCACAGGAGAGCAGTGGATATAGTCTATCTTGATTTCAGCAAGGCATTTGACACTGTCTCCCAAAGCATCCTTATAATGAAGCTGAGGAAATGTGGAATAATTATATAAATAAGCAGACTGTGAGATGGGTTGAGAACTAGCTAACTGGTAGAGCTCAGAGGGTTGTGGTCTGCAGAACACAGACCATTTGGAGGCCTCTGTTTAGTGATTCCTTAGGGGTCAGTGCTGGATCTGGTCTTGTTCAACATCTCAATCAATGACCTTGAGGGGATAGTGTCCACCCTCAGCAAGTTTGCTGATGATACAAAGCTGGGAGGAGTGGCTGACACACAAAAAGGCTGTGCTGCAATTCTGCGAGACCTTAGCAGACTGGAGAGTTGCACAGAGAGAGGAACCAGATGCTGTTTAACGAGAGCAAGAGTAAAGTCATGCACCTAAGGAGGAATAACCACATGCACCAGTACAGGTTGTAGGATGACTAGAGAAGAGCAGAGAGGGACCTGGGGGTGTCGGTGGACAACAGTTGCCATGAGCCAGCGGTGTGCTTGGTGGCCAAGAAGGCCAGTGGCATCCTGGGATGCACTGAAAAGAGGGTGGCCAGCATGTCAAGGGAGGTGATCCTCCCCCTCTACTCTGAGCTAGTCAGGCTCACCTGGAGTACTGTGTCCTGTTCTGGGCTCCCCAGTACAAAAAAGCCAGGGATCTCCTGGAAAGAGTCCAGCAGAGTGCCACAAAGATGATAAAGGGTCTGGAGCCCGTCTCTTATGAGGAAAGGCTGAGTGACCTGAGTCTGTTCTGCCTTCAGAAAACAAGACTCAGAGGGAATCTGATCAATGTCTGTAAATATCTAAGGTGTGGGAGGCAAAGGAACAAGGTCAGACTCTTTTCAGTGGTGCATGGCAATAGGACAATAAGAAATGGCCACAAACTGAAGCATAGGAAGTTTTACACAAATGTGCATAAGAACTTCTTCACAGGAAGGGTGACGGAGCACTGGAACAGGTTGCCCAGAGAGGTTGTGGAGCCTCCTTCACTGGAGATGTTCAAGACCCGCCTAGACACCTACATGTGCAACCTGGTCTAGGGACCCTGCTTTGCAGGGAGGTGGACTTGATGATCTCCAGAGGTTCCTTCCAGCCCCTACAATTCTGCGCTTCTGTGATTCTGTAATGGCTCCTATTTATTTTCATGGAAACAACAATAGATACAAAGAACACAATAACAATATTTGTTAGAGAAAATTCCCAGCTACAAAACACCATTTTTCAGTATAGTCACCACCATTAACTGTGCATATTCACCTATGGTGAAAAAGAGCCTACATGCCTGCTCATAAATATTTGCATGGATATCCAAAACGTGGCTTGTATTTCATGTTGCTGTCACCATCACTGAAATGCACCACCCAGTGCCTCACTGTATTTACATCCATTCTTTGATCTCCATCAATATTCAGCCAGCATCAATGAATGTCAGTGGTCACAATTTTTTCACCAGGTTGGAAATCAATTCCACACCTTTGCTTTATGTGCACTTCCATGTGAGATGTCATTTTGTCCATCTGTCCCTCTTCTGCCATCTATCACACAGCAACAGAATTTAACAGAATACTGGGAACAAGCTGCAGCCTCTACTGCCATATCACCAATATCCTCCTCTGACATCATGGACAGAAATAATAAAATAGGAGGTATTACTTTTGGAGCAGCGCTTGTAAATATCATTTATACACATATGTATGAGTCAGAATCTATATATATAAGCAGGAAAAACTGAGGAATTGACCCATTTTTACTTATTTTCCCTTATCTTGTCAACACTACTGTATGCTTTAAGCTGGGCAATTTTTACCAAAGAAAATACCTACAGATTTTAGCAAGTTGGCGCATCAGTGATGCTTCTACCTTGTTAACAGGAGCTTGAATATAACTTCAAATGATGCAGAAATACCAAGTGACTGAATGTTGGTTGCAAGTAAGCAAATCACTATGAAATATAAAGTCTTATCACTCAGTGTGAATCCAGAAAAACACTGATTGTGTAAGTAACAGCATCTCTTGAGAAAGGAACAGGAACCAAACTTAAGCCTTTTTTTTTTTTTTTTTTTTCCTTTTTTTTCCTTCAAGGTTATGCAGGAGAGATAGTGCTGAGTTTTTCATCTGTGAAGTATATATAGGAGACCAAATATTGTTCTCAGTGATATTTACATGATTGTAGTATTTGTGCCCATTTACACTCTTACACTTTCCATTTTTTATCCACTTTTTCCCTTCTTCTTTCCAATTCCAGTGTCATTTGTGTCTCAGTATTTCAGAATTTTACATTGGTAGTGTTGGCCACTCACTTTAGTGTAAGAACATGTTTTACAACACAGCCGAGCTAAATCCTCCTTGGGAACTAACTCCTGCATGTATTATGAATGCCATAGCTACATGTCAAGGATCACACATTAAAACTAAGCAGGGAATGGAACCTCAAACTTTTAACCCTCTGACATCATGTCCTAGCTAGGTGAGTACTGGAGATGGGGTATGTACACTGCAGTAATTCTCAGCTAGACCTATGGCCTTAGACTTATGATTTGCTGAGCTTCAAGCTAGAGGCTAGAGATTTTCCATGATGATGTCGAAAATTTAGTGCTCTCACAATATTCTATCCTTTATTTCATGTTCACCACAAACCCAAGATTTGTGAGTTAAGTAGGGCATGTGCCCTGGAAATGACTGTCATCTTGTACTTGTGGAGAGGTAGCATTACATGAAAAGTAGTATCAGGTGTAAAAACTAAAGAAATGTGTCATAATAAAATAATTACTAAAAATACTATGAAACTAAAGATAAAACACAGAAAACATATAATTGTGCTAAAGTGGACTGACAGCAGTGCCAAAACATGAGAATCATATAGTGCATATGAGTGCATATGAGTGCATAAAAATAAGAGTGGGAATTATTTTTTTCTCTATTTGTTTTCAAAACAGAATTAGAAGCTATTGTAGCAGAAAGATTGTGAGAGCCTTCCTGTGTTATAATTAATCCTAATCAAAAATGCTTTTATTTGCCACTTGATGGATTTTATTGCAAAAAACCCTAGATTTCCAAATAATGTTACAATCATCAACAGAAAGCAAATTGCTAAGCAGATGAAAACTGTCATATAGAAGCTAAAGCCCCATCCCCCTGACAATGTAAATTGGCTTAGATTCATGCAAGGTTTTCAAGCCACATTTCATACGTTCTTGCCTCTTCTTCTTTGCCCCTAAGTCCTATAGCTTTCATGAAAAGAAAAAAAAAAAACGATACCTGCTTTCACCTTTAAACATCTAAATGCTTAAATGAAAACTAAACTGTGTTGTTGCAAATCTTCCCAGAGGTTATTACATTAAATAATAATAATAATAATAAAATAAAATCCTTATCTTCCCTGTTTCTCTTCTGCTTGGACTTAGCCTATCTCCTGCGTGAGGTGCACAGTGACATCAGCTTGGTCACTCTGAAAGTAATGCTTCTTATCCCTTCTTATCCCATTTATTTCCTTGGAAAGAACAGATATGATGAACACAATAACACTGATAGAATAACAATGATAGAACAAATTCTCAGCTACAAAGTGCTATTTTTCAACATAGCCACCACTGTTACCTAAGGATTTTCATCAGTGTTGAACAATAACCTGCATACTGCACTCAGAAAAAATCTACATCAGTGGTGGCGACCCACAGTTTCACAGCTGCTATGATGGCAACATTGTTAGAAAAATGTTGTCCACACAGCCTGAACAGATGGAAGTTAGAAGGCATCAAATATGGACTATACAGCGGGTGTGGTAGGGCAATCCAGCCAAGATTGACAGTGTGCTCCTCTGTCTTCAAACTGATGGGGTCTTGTGTCATTGTATTGCAAGAAAAAGGCCATCTTCTTCTCTGGCCTGACTCTGGAAGTTCAAGACATCATCTTAGTCTGTGTCACAATGTAGTGGTTGGAGTTGCTGGATCCAGAAGGATCACCCCTTTCTTAACCCAGACGACAGTGAGCATCACTTTTTATTCAGTGGGGAATTCACAATGTCCGTGGACTCTGCTTTGACTTCAGCCTGTCATGGTGACACCATATGTCATCACTGATAATAATGTGGTACAAGAAGTTGTCACCTTCAGCCTCATATTGATTCAATAGGTCCTGATAAACGTGTGAAAAGAGACATTACTTTCAGAGCAGCCCTAGTATAAAATTTTTTAGAGATAAGACATCATAAATAAATTAATGTATTTCTGACAAAATTGGTGGGTTTTGGATTCTGCCTGAAAATGATGTGAGGAAGATGGAGTGGGCAGAGATGAATATTCCTACTTTCAGAATTCAGCTGTTGAAAAGAAAGTGCAGTTTTTCAAGAACAGAAGGTTTGGGTGCTGTTTCAGACTTAGAGCTGTGACTAGAAACTGTAGTACTGTAGGAAACAAGTAGGAAATGAGTATGTAAAAGGCTTATATTAAGATATCACATGCAAATGATACACATGGGTACAGTGTCTGAAAGTCACTGTAGGTCTAATTATGTGGAAAATCCATGTGAATTGACTTCTTACAGAGTAATAATGAATGATCAGCAAAAGCCATATAAATCCAGACTATGGCAACAGCACTTTTTAAAGTGAATAGTTTTCCTTAATATGAGAAGTGGTATTTTATTGTTCCACATATACTAATAAGTTGGCTTATATAGTATAGATGGATGCACTACAGGTTTCTCTTTTGTATTCTGTCAATTATCAGTCTTCTATCATATCCATATTCCCATTCAATGGCAAACACATAGATCATATGCTCACTGAAAAAAAGCACACTTTTAGATACAGTCTCAAGTGCCTACTGTTTCATAATAACTAAAGATGATCTCTCTGAAATTAGAAAGGTCGAAAATGCCTATCCTAGAGATATGAAATGGTGTTGTATCTTCATTTATTTGTAAACTTGTAAGTTTGTAATTGTGATGGCTAAAAACTGCTTTTGTGCTTGTCCCTATTTCGCAGACCCTCACTGCCAAAATATGAAAACTATTTCATGGATTCAGGAACTGAAGTTTCACTATACGTACATAGAAATCCCCAGGGATAGAAGCAAGAACTAAGTGTTGTTGTTGTCCATAACTTTGCTGTAAAAGGAAGTAACAAACTGGTATAATAAAACATGAATATCACACCCTGAAGTTTGATGTAGGTGATGGGTTTTCCAGTTGCATCATTTATATTCCATTTTCTTTTTAACGTCTCAAGCTTACTCTGATTTCTAGTGCAATAGGAAGAAATCACAGCTACTTTAGCTAGGTTTCCATTTCAAGCCTGCCTGAGCTCCTTGCACTTAAATTCAATGTCAGCCTTTTCCCACAAATTTATGCTGTTAAAGAAGAGAGCTAAAATTCACAGAGCTGTCAGGTAAGATATCCATTAAGATAGGAAGATGCCAGTGTTCAAACTTCAACATTACAGCATTAAATCTCAAAGGAATTCACTTTGTTCATAAGAAACAAGGCAGGAAGGAGTGTGAGATGCGAGGGGGTCGGGGAGAGGATAAAAATATGGAACAATATGACAGTAAAACAGAAAGCACAGATTGAGGAACCACAAGTAATCTGAATTCCTCAACTAAGACTTGTCAATGAGATTTTTAGCATTTGATATGTACTTTTAATTAAATTATGGCCCAGAGACAGAGAACAAAGCCACAGGCACAGGTTTTTATTTCATTTTTAGAACAGAGATCTTATCTTCAACAGCATTTCATGCACTTCTAATTAAATATGGATTTATGGCTTTAAAGTACCTGGAAACAGCATGACTTTTAGGATTCATCCTATGCTGAACTCAGAGCAGTACGGTTAAAAGCAGTAAAAGGATCCTGACCCTCAGTGAAACTAGGGACAACCTTCTTAGTGTGTTCAGAGGGATATGAATATGATATTTGGAAAAGAGTTCATCTTCTCCACTGCATGGAGAAAAAAATTCCTTTACCTTGCATTAATTAAGAAATCTATCTCTTTATGTGCAAATATATTCAAGAAAACTTTGTGTTTGTTTGTAGTAATAGAAAATAATCCTATATAAAGCTGACAAAAGTATAGTCTCAATCTGATGGCTACCTTTTTACCATTCTGGTCAAATTGTACCTTTATTGGCAACTTCTCACCTCATCACACTGGTTAGGAACTCTAATATTCTTTCTTCCAGTGTGGAAATTTCTCAAGATTTTTCTCTGTAGTGATGACTTATTAGAAATATTTAATCTAAATTTACTAATTCTCTTAAAATAGAACTGTGGACTGGGTGAGAATGTTACTTCCAGTCTTGAATTAGTGAATGAATGTCAGAATCTTATTTTACAGTGTTTGTGTAAGGAGAGAGTGTGGAAACATTAATAAAATGAAATCAGTTGTGGATCCCTTGATATTGCTATGGGAAGATAACTTCTTGAAGATCAATTGCTCTTAAAACCATGTTATGGCTCTACAAACAAAGTAATGCTTATGGGTAACTGAAGATATATGTGCATAAAACATCGGATTCAGGAAGGTGTATCCTAACACAAAACCTTCCATGATAGTAAAACTGAGGATAATGTTGCTGGCTCAGAAAAAATATGGTTTGTGCATGCAAGGGACCAAAGTCTGCAGTGTGATATGCTTACAGAATCAGACAGATGGGAGTTTCTTGTGTGGGTAGTGTGTTGATATTATTTGTCAGTGTGAGATGTGGCTGTTAAGGCAGGTTAGCAGTGGTTCCTATTTTTTCCAGGACTAGCATAAACAGTTTCTAAGTGTATGTGACTTTAAAATTAAACTGGCTTCATTTTTTCAGTTTTGAATGTGAGATTCATAGTATATGGTTGCTAAAGTTCATTTTTCCTAGGATTTTTAGAGAATTTCAGAAGTTAAAAGAAAAAAAATAATAAGTCACCCCAATGTATACGTATTTTTTATTGTCATTGCAGTACACTTTTTCTGCCTGTAATGTAATTGTGGGCAGAAAAGATTGCTAAAAATAGTATTCCTCAAGGAGGAATCCTAGTATAAATTCACCAACTGCCAAAATACACCATCACAAGAGGAGAATCAGACTTGCTGCACTGCAGCCTTTTTACAGTGATTCTTGTATTTAATCACATTTCAATTTCTGTTTCTGTGAGATGATTTCAAAAACCATTGGGTTGTATTACATTACACTGAAGAGCACCCATCTCATTTCACTGTGACTGTACTAAAAAAAAAATTAAAAAAAAAAATTTTTGTGTGAGAAAGATGAAGCCTTTTTTGAAGTTACTGAGACTATTTCATATGTTCTCTTGAAAAATAGTTTTGAAAATCTGTTTGAAAATCAGAATAAATCAAATTATTTCTTCTGATAAATTGCTATTTTTCCATCTTCAGTGAAAAACCTCATGTTTTACTTTATTAACAGGGGCCCATAACTATTAATCTGTGTCCAAATACCTTGATCTTTGAAACCTCAGATTAAGCTTAAAAGATTATTTATTAGAAAACAATTTTTTAATATGAACAGAATACATTGTATCAAGGAATGCCAAAACAGTCTGTTCTGCACCTTCAGTAAGGACTGAAAATTGAACAAGTGCAGAACACTGTGCAGAACCACCCTCCATAGTACAGACTAAGATTTTAAAGGTAAATTAATTAGAAATAATTTAGCCAAATATAAAACAGGCATCAGTAAAGGCAGTAAATCTCCACTCTTAATCATTGTTGATTTATGAAAATAAGTTTATGGCTACTTTCCTGAATTTTCTCCCAAGACAAGAATTTACTTCTTTCCTTTCGTACATCATGCAGTAAGAGTGAGCATCTAAACCCACAAGTTCAAAAATTGTCAGAACAGAAGGCTTAGGCTACAGACTGGTACTAATGTATAATTTTATATTTAAGATGGATGAACAAAAAGAAAATATTTTTCATATGTTTTCTCCCAGAATTTCCTCTGGCAGTTCGGTAGTTCTTTGAAATCTCTTCCCTTATCTACCAAAAGGTATTAGAAGACAATCACAGATGATTGAGAATTAATGTCTTCAGCTCCTTACCAGGGAGAGGTATTTATTCATCTGTGCAATGTTAGTTTTAACCACCTTCACACTTACTCTAGAATATTCAATAGGGTATGAATGTGAGCATGGCCTGTTACTCATTATAATGAGTGCACTCATTAGCAAAGCCTTGTAATACCTATAATGTTGAATTATTTTGACAATTTTCAATTATCTTATCTTACTCCATGGAAGAATCTTACCTTTTCAGATTTTCCCTTGAATTTCTTTTATATTTCCTGGATCCATCTCTTCAAATGATGACCCCGAAAGGAAAGGGATTCATTTGATGATGAAAATGTTTCAGACAAGGAGAGGTCCAGATTTTTCAATACTTCAAGCAAAATGCAAAAGTCTGCATTTTCTATGACTGAGACCACACAAGCACACGTAATTACATTACGTGGAAGTGACAATGGAAACTTAATTTAAACTGATATGCTTTCAGCCATGCAATTTTGGAGTACTCTAATTTTTCTAGGAACTATCCCTAAGGCAAGGCTTATGTTACCTAGAAGGAAGATTTAAAATATTTCAAAAATTTTCAATCCTCTTTATCAGCTACTTATCCTTTCTGAGAAATTTCATGTCCCCAAAGGCTTTTCCAAATAATCTAACCTGATGTTAAGAGTTTAGTGTATTCAGTCAGGAAATAAAAATGATGTCATGATTTGTATGACTACTTAACTCCAAAAAGCTATAATATTCACTGTTCCTGTCATCAAATAACACCTTCATGATGAATAAATAGGATAACATTCATATGTAAATTACAAATGTAATTTACAAAATTTACAAAAACAAAGGTAATTAAAGAACTCTCTATGCTGCTTGAATGCATTCTATAAGCAAAAGACAACTTTACCAAGTCCTATTTGACACAAAAGCTAACTCTGAAAATGCTTTAAAATGTTACCCTCCACTTTCATATGTTAAGCATCTGTCTTACTACAAAATTGTTTTCCTAAGCTTTAAAAAATATAATTTATTTTCCATTCTGCTTTTATAAAAATTAATACATATGTATATTCATTCCTACAATCTCAGCACTCCAAAATTTCACCAGCCAAATGTTTTAGCCTAGTCAGAATTCCTATGTAATTTTTTCTACTTGAATTTGTTTGTAGTAATTTTGAAATGCTTATGAAATCTTGTAGCATTTAAGCATATCTATTGCTTTGTTTAGTAGAAAAGCACATAAGCTCTTATTTACAATGATTTATCACTATGATTACAATATAAATGTTGATTTTCTTTTCTCAGGCAACTCTATATTTTTCTAATTAGGCTTAAGAAAAACACATTAACATAAGCAGAAGAAAATAAGTTGATGAGAAACGCATTTTCCAGATGCTTGTGAAGTTGTGAGAATACTTTTGTATTAACAGTACTCAAGCATTCCCTATTGCTGCTTAGTAAAGTATTTCTCTGAAGTATAAATAAAGATAAAATTTAAATAAGTATTTCAGTCAAGTATATATGTGTAAATTGGAGTCTACTCTCCTTAGTATGGTCTATATAATTATTATATTTTTAATGTTCATGTTCCCATGCACAGGAACATGAACACATGTATGTACTTCTTTGCTGACTTGCTCATTTAGCTGATGCAATCTCCTCAACTCATTTCACTAGAGGGGAGCATTTGTCTGTCATTTCTCAAAGTATTTAATGCAAGAGGAATTACTAGCACACCCACTTTTGTCTCCTTTGTTTAGTTTGGGGGTAAAAGGGAGTGCTGGCTTATAGATAGGATCTCATGAATCACTGTGGGAACTGCACAGAAGAGTCAGATATGTGTATTTCCTAACCTTACTGCTATTGTGATAAATGTCTTCCTATACTCTGTAGAAGTGACTCACTTGTGCACACATTCAACTTTAACCATCTGACTACAGTCACACCCCAGCTGCTGAAGAAACTGCAAAATGAGGCAACAAAGTATATAGAGTTTATGATTCTGCTGTATAAATAGTACCAGCAGGTTATACTCACTACTCTTAGTGATTCAGAGAATAAATATCACATGCTTGTGAGCTGCTCAGAACACATCATTTGGAAGATATGGGCAAACTTCTGTGTGTGCTGAAAC
This sequence comes from Tympanuchus pallidicinctus, assembly GCF_026119805.1. NCBI lineage: Eukaryota > Metazoa > Chordata > Aves > Galliformes > Phasianidae > Tympanuchus > Tympanuchus pallidicinctus. The sequence continues at coordinate 70,494,569 of NW_026294747.1, read as the reverse complement.
ATGTTGTGTGTGGTTGGTTAGTACAGTCCCAGTTTCAGTACTTCTTGCCTCACCAGTTGCTGTCCCAAACACAAAGCATCATTTCAGAGTGCAATGTGGGAGGACTTTTCCATGAGCTGAAGGATATCAAAATGTTGCAGTTCCATTGGAAAGTAAAGGGCAACTGAAACTGTTGAGCAACTGTTAAGAATGCGAGAGAGGTTGTCATCTACAGCCTGTTATGCACTCTTCTTGCCCAAGACTAAAAGCATTTATTAATACAGAAGTCTTCTAAACGATCTCTTTTTGTTTTTGTTTTTTTTTAATTATTGTTTTTTTAAGTCCCTTTGAGAGTGACTCTGTTGGATACATATTTTGCTGGCTATACAAGACAGGTGACAGCTTCCATTTTAAAAATCATATTTTGATTAAGTTCCAACACCAATTTTTAAGAAAAGGAATAGAGTTATTAGAATATTGTATTACTCAGGTGGTTACAAATAAAAGAAATAGGTATGTTTATAAAACTACTGTTGTGCTCAAATCGTTCAAATGTCCATGAATAATAACTGCAATTCTTAACATGCAAGGATATCGAGCACAGTGTTGTAGACAAGAAGTGGCATAAAAAGTAATGTAGGTTCACATCCTTTTAGTTATACAATTTCATCTCTAAAAAGTGAGAATTCAATATATACATTATTATCAGATCATGATTCTATTAACTACATGGTGTACATTTATATCCTATTGCATATCTTAAAGCAAGGTATTTTATCTGAGCTAGATATTTAGGTCTTGTATATAGTTAAAGAGGAACACAGAAAATCATTCAAACCATTTACCTTTCCCTTTGTTTGATGGTTGATTGTTTGTATCTTAGCAGTCTTTTCCAATCTTAATGATTCTGTGATAAGAGAGAATGCGTTATGCTCAATAGATTTGTTGCCCATACGGGGCAATTAGCACCAGATAGCTAACTTTTAGATTTAGGAAACTGTAGAACTAACAGAAATATCCTTCACTGTGATGAGCTCAAAGATGCAGTTTCTGTGGCAAAAGTCATATTGCAGAACTCATCAGAACATATGAAAAAAATAGTAATTGTCTAGGATAATCAAAATATAGTACAACAAGATCAAGATCCATGGGCTGAGGAATCACCGCCTCCTTTTCCCTTTTATCCCCTGGATGGAGAGTAATTGGAACGTGGCTGACTTTGTCCCTTAGGAAACACAGTTTGGTGGTCCAAGTAAATTATTTTTGTTACTTGTTGAAGATAATCAAGCTACTAAGAGTTGTTTTTTCATGTAAGTGGGAGCAATTTGTGTGACCTGGTGTAGGGAACCTGCTTTGGCAGGGGGGTTGGACTCGATGATCTCTGGAGGTCCCTTCCAACTCCTACAATTCTGTGATTCTGTGATTCTGTGATTCTGTGATCCCTCAAAACAGCATTTCCCCATTTCTAGCAGACTTTGAACAGTTTGGTGTTTTATGATCTTTGCTATTCCAACTTTCTGTCCAAATGCAGGATGAAGATGTCTTCAGAAATACTGAAATTCTCATGATATTAAAATATTTTTGTTTAACAATTGTACAAAAAAGTTTTGTTTGTTGTTTTTTTAATTTTTACTGAGGTTTTTGAAACAAAGCTTGAAGAAATTAACTACAGCTGAAAAAAAGGAGAAAATAAATTTCATAAAGTGTTTTATTTTCCTCCAAAGAAGGAGGAAATAGATTTTACAGGGATATATAATGCTCTTAGAGAGGCCCTGTTAATAACATTTTAGTGTCTGAGAGTAGTGAAATATACTGTATTACTCGTCCATTTAATTTTTAGATTTTTTTTCTGGTTTGATCTTTATTTAGCACAGATTTTATATTTGCTGCTTTTTTAAATTTTCATGTAAACCTCTACAGTAAAACAAAGTTTGCTGGAAAAAGAAAATAATAATTAAAAAGAAAAACTTTAAATGCCTTCCCTCCAATCATTTTTTTATGGATACCTAAGAAAGAAAGAAAGAATAATGTTTTCTCTTTGTTCCATAAGCATTATTCACCCTAATTTCAGTGATTATGTTTATGCTGGAAAGGTGAAATGTTTGAAAACTATCAGATTGCAAAAGTGTTTTTTATCTTTCATTCCTGCCTTATCTGGGCTTTACATCTGTATTTCTTGTTCCTGACATTTCTGTAGTAATTGAAACTCATCTAATAGACCATAGTTATTTCTAAAGATACTTCCTGTAGTTGTATTCAGCAAATCATGAACTTTTGAGCTTATTTCAGTGACTACATTTCAGCTATTTTTTAAATTGTATAATTAACATCCATTTGCCTGAAAAAAAAAAAATAAAATTATTTCAAACTTCTTCCTGTTGGCTACTAGTCAGGCAATGTATTATTTTGAGAATAAATGACAAAAACGATATATCCTATGGAGATTTGCAAATAGCACAACAATATGTAGTTTCATCCATCTAAACTCATCTCTACAAATGTAATGAGTTATGAATCCTTTCAAAGGACTTAAACTTTTGGTCATGCAGAGTAATATAACTAGATAATAAGATAACTGCAGTAAAGTAGAGTTTGTTTTGTGCATTGTGGCTTTCTTCATAGATCTGTGTGAAATCAGACTACCAAGGGATGTTTTTTAGATAGCTTTGTTCCTCTCTACCACATGAATGACTGAAGCATTGCCTCATGCCATAAGGACACTGCCCACATCAAGACACATGTCATAGCAGGAAGTTCTCTTGTGGAACAGTGAGGTCCACAATACTAAGCTGCCACCAGTTTTGATGTAACATCTTAAACGAGCTGCAGCCACAGAATTAGATTCTCTTCTTCTTCATAATTTTAGCTCTCAGTGTGTGTTACAGATCATATCATGTCCTTTTTAATATGTGGGATTTTAGAGTAACACTGCACAGGAGATAAAAGGAGGCTCTGCTGCAGAAGCAGTCATTTCAGTGAGCCTCATGCCTCATTATTCTACATGCAGCTGTTCCATTGCCCAAGGATTGAATTCTTTCCTTGGTATTTTGTCCATTGTAAGACATTAAGAGAATAATCAGTCAAATGTCTTCCAAAACCAATCAAATTCTTCCAAAATCTTTTTTTCGAAATCTTACGAATATCAGTCAAATTCTTCCTAAAGTAGAAAATTATAAAGACTAAATAACTGAGAAATAAACCAGCTGCAATTTTCTTTTATTGGAGGTAGGATCCATACAATTACTTCAGTTGAAACTGGTGAAGCTTTGGAGGGTGGCACCTTTCACACTTCTCTATATGAATTCCGCAGAGAAGCAAGTGACTCTAGAATGAGATTACTTGTGTTTTGGATACAGCATGTCTTATAATTTAGATCTGAGAGCTTGGGCTTCAAAATAATGGTTACGGAGGCTAATAATATATAAAGCTGTAATAGTAGTGTTTACTAAAAACTGTTTTTAAAAGGTTTGCTATAGAAAAAAAAAAAAAAAGATTTACTTCTATACCACCCTTTCCTACTTAAGTAGGTGGGGTACAATTGCCAAAGAATAGGCTACCTATTGGGTGGCTGGGTGCAGTTTTCTTCATACTAACTTTCACAAAAAGCAGTTGGATCTAATCACCATGGTAAATAAACAAATAGTGTGCTGGTTTGACAGAGTGCGGCATCTCCTGTGTTCCCTTTCCTACTTCAGGTATCAACCAGACTTACAGGAAGCAGAGTTGTCTACTCTGGAAAAAAAAAAAGAGATTAACAGTTATTTATTGGAACGTGATCTCTTCAGAAACAAACACTAATAAAGGTTGAAGTTAATTATGCATTTAACTTCTGGTTAATGTCTAACCAATTAGGGCACTCAGCGTACTCATAATTTCAACAAAAAAAAGCCCAAACAAGTTTACTCATATAAGCAATGGATTAGTCCTGTCTTGGGTCTACACAAAGGTTTACTATTTTCTGCTAAGAAAGTATGAGCTGTCAAGAAATGTAAATGTTCCATATGGCTCATATTGTTGATGAGCCGTGAAATCACTTTGGTGTTTGCTAAATCTTTCACAATTGGCTTAAAATAAAATTCCTCACAAAATAAATAAATAAATAAATAAAATAAAAAATAAAAATAAAAAATTGTACATGTAAACAAATATCCTAATACTTGTACTAGAAATATTTATTTAATTACAATTCCCATACAGATTTTCCTTGATCAAAGTTAGCTTCTCCTGCCCTTTCACAGTTCCAGACCTCACATGACTTAGTTGCTGGCTTCAAATTAATTCATCTGCTGGTCTCCTCATATGAGCTAGATACATTGGAGGAGCACACTGGAAAGAGTATTATATTTCACTCTCTATTCTTGTGAACACCAGTGTTGTCCTGTTCTGGGAAATAAGGCTCTCAGTAAATTGTCATGGATTTTGAATTCCCATTATCACTGAGTTACTTTCCGTTTTGCAAACTTTGCATCCGCCTTCTACATTCTTGAGTCATTCTTGTAGTGTAGGCATACAGGACATAGTTGCATTATGTTGGGTTTTTTAACCTTAAATTTCTCTTTCAGGTTGATGTTTACAAAATGCAATCTGAAAGGATCTGAATAAAATTTATTTTCATAAATATAAGCAGCATAAATTATTCTCAGCAACAAAACACTATTTTTCACTATTTTTCAACATTGTCACCACCATTAGCTATGTTTTTGACAGCCCTGATCAAGGGCCTGTATGTAATACTTGTAAAAATCTGTAACCTACTGTTAACTGTAATCTGTAACCTAAAAACCAGTAACCTACTGTTTCACAACTGCTATGATAACATCGTTGCTAGGAAAATGTTGTGAACACAGTCCATTTTTCATGGGACTGTACTGTGGGTGTGGTAGGACAATGCAGCCAAGACTGCCAGTGTGCTGTATTGTCTTCAAATTGATATAGGGCCTGATGTCACTGTGTTGCAAGGAAAAAGTTTTCTTCTTCTCTGTTTTAACTATGGAAGTACAAGCCTTCAGCTTCATCACAGCACTACAATGCAGTAGTCACAGTTGATGGCTTGTTCTGGTTCCAGGAAATCCTGAAGGATCACTCCTTTGATAACCCAAAAGATAGTGCATGTCCCTTTATCCACTGAGGACTGAGTCTTGGACTTTTTCTTCAATGGGGAATTCACATCACCACTCCATGGACTTGTTGACTCCAGCTCGCATTAGTGACAAAATGCCTCGTCACAGGTATTGATGCGATCCAAAACTGTCACCTTCAGCCTCATATTGGTTCAGTATGTCCTGACAGACTTGCAGAAGTAGGAGGCATTACTTTCACCTAATGTTCCTGTCTGAGCATTCATGGGATCCACCAAACACAAACTTTTTGATATTCCAAAGTTGCCACCATTGTTTCCAACTCATTGAAGCCAATATTCATCTCCATACACAGTCCCCTGATCAAAATCCACCAGTTCACATGGATAAGCTGATCTTGATGCCTAAATGCTATTTAGGTACTGATAACTGGAGGCTTATCTGTGATTAAGATATTTGTAATAAACCTTGAGAAATCACATTTTTTTCTAATGTGAGCTGAGAAGCTTAGATGAAAGCATTTATTTGAAGCAAAAACACTTAAACACTGCTTTATTGGTATCAGTATTACAAATGCTTGTCTAATGCATTAAGCAAACTATTGCAGGATTTGGTCTCTCGTTATACAAGAAGAAAACAGCACTTGTTGAGATGTTGATCAGCATTAGTTCTTTGAGCTTCTCAGATAATATGCTAAGTAGAAGAGTGATGATCATAAACTGGATAATACTGCAAAAAAGGAGTGCTTCTTGTAAAATGTAAAAAAAACTTTAAGAGGTTAGGGAAGAAGGTAGAGGGTGCTTCTGCATTGTGTTGAAACATCTGATTTTCTCCTCCCATCTCTACTAGAATCCCTCCTAGGTGGTGAGAAATATTTTAAAGGGGAGTTTCTCTGTATATTTAGCAATGTGGGAAAGCTATGGGAGAGGTGTTCCCTGAAAGAGATGACTCATCAGGTTGATTCTATAAGAATACATTTTTTGTTTATTGTGGAACTACTGAAATAAGATACATTTTTATTTAGGCATGTTATTTTCAGTCTATGCACCTAAAATTATTAATGCTTGAAATTATTATGCTTGAAATGATATATCTACTACTTCCAGAAAGGGCCCCATGGTTTTTTGTTACTTCACAAGCACGGCCTTTGTTTTTGAAAGCAAATATTGGCACATATCCCAAGTCATAGTAAAAATTGCAGTCCTTCTTTGATAAGAAAATTCTGAACATTCTTCCTCTTTGCTTGCTACTGAGTTACTTATTCTGACCAAGCGTTTACTGGCTAAAATGCTTTTTGAGCCCCAGTGACTGAAAAAAAAATATCTCTGGTTAGCCAGATCACATCGGATCTTCAGTTTGTTTTCTGGTTTGCAAGGCTGAATCTAAACAGCATATTGCTTTGTAACAGCAAGGTTAAGTGTTTTCAGGATAGTACTTTCTCTGCCACTGAAAATGCTCCATTTTGCTTGAAAAAAAACCTTCTGCCTGAAGCTGAAGTCTCTCTAGATTCTAAGCTATTAAGGTTCTCCCTCAGCCCAATAAATATTTAATTACTCTACACAAAAGGAAGTATATTTTGACAAAAGAGGCTTTTCCCTCTCCCCAGTGACTGTAGGAGTTTAATCCTTTACCTTTGTCTTCCTAATTCTTCTTGAATTAGTCACTTACATAAATGGTGTGAATACTACATGTGTTACTAAGGGCTGTGAACTTCAGCTGGTGTCCAAACACCTGAAAATTGATGTTGCAACGCCAGGTGTAAGAGCCATACATCTTCTATGTAGAAGGGTATTGCTATAATACACTCTTCATTTAGACAAATTACTGTCATTCTTAGAGATATCTTAAGATATCTGAAGCATAAGAAACCTTCATGAATCTGTTTCAAATGTTTTGTAAGGTTTGTAGTGTGTGGGTTGCATATCATAAACAATCTTGCATATCTTTAGCTGTCTTAAAGTTTTGTGGCAACCAAAAAGTTTTTCTGCTTAATATTTGAGTGAAGACTTATTGATTTTGCTTCCCAGTTTAAGACAGATGCCTAAAACAAATTGAATCGATTACACTATAAATTTCTGGTTTAGAGAGAGTTCAGATTATTAACAAAGTAATATTTAAATCTTATATAAGCCAAGGTTAATAAGAAGCATCCTACCCCAAATTTCATTGTTACTGTCACAGATACAAAATTTACTTTGGGAATGGGAACAACATACATTCTGTGAAAATAGCTTCTTTAGTGGTCAACCTGAAGTGGTAGTGCTTGCCATCCTGTTACTGGAGGATCAGTTACTGGATCTTGAACATGTCAAAGGCAATGAAAAGGTTTGAACAGTTAAAAAAATGGCTATGACTATCATAGCCAAAATCTGTGAGGAAAACAACTCATAAGGCTAAAAGTTTGTGTTTAGGAGAAGATTGTGCATTTGTACTCTTCAGCTGCAATCTTGACTAAATTCAGAAATTATTAAATGATTTAATATTTGCAGTATGGTTACACATGAAATGTATGAATGGTGAAAATATTTTAAATTCTCTTCTGATCTGAATAAGCTTTCCAGAATTATATATGTCCCAAGAGGATGAACTGAACTACAATATTCAATTCCATAATTTAATTTATTCAAAATTTCTTAGAAGAAACATATTTGATGATGCATTGAAGCATCATATGAGTCTATTTTTACTGCCCTACTGGAGATCATAGTAAATTGACTTGATAGGAAAGTCTCTCCTGTCCCTCTTTTTTATACTAGAAATGAGTTGTTGGAATTCCATATGTTAAGCTGAAAAAATAGTATTATAGCTATTCAACTTATCTAAATAGACTGACACTTTTCATGTCAATTTCTACCATGCTACAGTTTAGTCTTCTGTTTCAAGGAAGATCAAACATCAAACCTAAAATTACTTTGAATTAAAGGCCTGTTTTCATTTCTTCTACTTGTAATCTGACTGTTCCATCAAAATAATAATACTATTTTTGTGGCCATTATGAATAGGCTGTTGTTAGCTGTCCACCAAAGACCAGAATCCATTTTTCAAGCTTCTCGGAAGAATACATATAGCAATACTGAGTTCCTCCTTTTGCCTAGTAAACCTCACTGATAAAATCAGTCACAGAATGTCTAATCTATTATTGTTCTAAAATTAATTTTCACCAGAAATGCCCAATTGCATAATTTAGAGCTTAAATCAACAAGAGAAATGTAATAAAATGCAGAGAACGTTTACTGGAGTACACGTGTACTTATGTACTTATATATGTATGTTAACTTTTTTATTTCCATTATAAATAACAAAAACTTATGCTATGCCTATTCATAATGCTTGCAAAATGTTCAGAGATCCAGCTAATAACACATTAGCACTTAGCCAGCTGGAGAAATGGTGATTGCTGCCAATTACATAGAATTCTTCTGATAAACAATAGTTCCTCCCTCTCTTGAAATATATGGAAATGGACTATTGTTATTTTAAGTGCTGCTGTACTGAAATGGCACCTGTACTTGGTGTAACATGGAACATTACATTCCAAGTGAGAAACAAAGCTCAATGGATCTCCATGTCCTATTGTATTCATCACAAAATCTACAAATCTATTCAAGTCAAAAGAAGGGAAAAAAAAAAAAAAAAAGTGGCAGCTACCTTCACTGCTTTCGTTTGGACCATGCTTACCTATCACTTGCTTTGCTCATACTATGAAAAGACTGGACATGCCTGTGAAAAAATGAAGGTGGTCAAGAGAATGCTAGTTTTTTCACTTTATTTGTTTGTTTGTTTATTTATTTATTTATTTATTAGTATCCACATATACATTAACACAATAATATGCCATAAAGGCTCAGCAAATTCTATGTTAACTATTTAGACATGCCTCACATTCCTCTTCATTCAGCTTCTTCCATTGTCACCATTTTTTTTTTTCAAGTTGTTCTTCTATTGTATTTCAGTAATGGGAAAAAACAAATTTGTTTTTACAAATCCTGAGCTCACAAAAAATTTATTACTATTAAGATAATCCAAAGTCTTTAATTTTCTGCATAAAGCTGTCCTGTACCAGTGCAATTTATGAAATAGTCAGTTTTATAGCCCATAGAATGGTTCATTATGGTAAAGCAAAATGCTGCTGCTGTGGTGTATGGCTTTTTACCAAGGAAGTGTCATGCCCTTGTTATTAAATTAAACTCCTACATTTTGAACAAGAAATTTAAACATTTTTGTTCAAATGAACAAAGGGATTTTTTTTCTTTTACTTCTAAATGAAGTTGAAATATGAGCATTTCTGTTCTTTCATTAAGTTTTGTTTTGTTTTGAGAACAAGCAGTTATTCAAGCCTTCAATTTCTTCATATATTGTATCCTAAGTACAAAGATTTATCATCATATTGAATTGCAAAACACCACAGTGAACCAATACAAATTCCAGAAAGGTGAAAATCAATGTATTAGCTTATATTCTTCTCAATATACAATAGGTGAACAAATATCATTACCCAAACCATTTTTTAATATATCTATAAACTTGTGCAAACATAATTTTATTCCAGTATACTGATATTCTCTTTTAAGTGAATATTATCTGCAAAGTCTGATAAAAGATTAACACAAATTAATTCTCCAGTGCACAGAGACATTAAGATTTTGATTTTGTTTTTGTGTGTGTGCATGTATGATACTCATATTATTGATGTCTTCTTAGAGTAGACATCAGTTCTATTTGATATTTGATTTTCTCTGTATTCAAGAAAACCTTTCTGAGTATTTTCTCTATATTCAAAGGTATGGTCTGCTGAGTATATAAATAGTATGCTAACTGCAATTGGCATATTAAATCAGTATGTCAGCATTGATTTCTCCATCCTCTATGACTAAGCCAAAAAATGTTGAATAGTCTTGATGCATTGTAATATTATAACTTTATCCAAAAAGCAAATGAAACAAACAACAACAAAAGTAAGCTTGATCAAAGCCAATTAACAAAATTAGAGTTAAATACTTCGCATGCACTAATAAAATTCTGCTATAGTCAATATTCAGATCTTTTTATCTGCAAGGCTTTCCCATAAATGTTGCTTGCAAAAAAATGCTGGAGTGATCTCCAAGATAGGCTACTTAATTTGACTTGTACTCTTGTTTCTATTTTAATTCAAATTTAAGTTGTAAATATTCACTAATTACCCTCTGGGTAAATAATTAGGAAGTCATGCTCTATTTTGCTAAAGCAAAGTTCAAATCACAATCTAGACAGGCATATCTTGACTAAATGCCTTATTTTTGTATCACTTTAGAAGTAGAAGTTTCAGAAATGTGTAGATTAAATATACATGGAGGAAACAGAAGCAGCAAGGCCTCAGACATGGCAGCACCTCCATTTTGCCTTTTCTGATGTAAGTTTGGTGATATTCCTTTTTAATCTTGCCCACATGCGTTGTCCCCTTTACTGTCTCCCATCATACTAGTTCAGGATCAGTTCTTCCATGGTCTTACTTACTTCTGTCGTGGCATTTTAGGATGTTGTGCAGGCCAGGGTCTGGGGAGCTGGTGTCTGTAGGGTACACCTGACCTGAGTAGGGAGGACATGGCCTGTCAGGACACAGTCTGACAAGATGGTTTCCCAAAAAAAGACAGGCATCATGGAGGCATTAGGGAAAGCCCCATTTCCAGTTATCACGGTCCTTCTAGAGACAAGGATGGATTGAGTTTGGGCAGGATGCAGTCCTGCAGTTGAGCCTGGCTCTCCACTATCAACAGCTGGCAGGGCAGAGTGATGAAGGGCTGGAGACCAGCCCTTCTTGCAGCATCATCAGGAAATGGATGAAAATGGGACTGAAATGGGGTACCTGCTCCTGGATAGAAGGCCCCAAAGAGCTGTCTGATACTGAGGAATATTTTAAAGAACTTCATAAATGCTTATAACAGCCATATAGGATGAAAAAAAAAGTCATAGCTGCATTGTGGGGAATTTAATAAAATGATTTATTCATAAAAAATTTTGCTTTAAAAATACAAGTAAAATTCAACATTGATTAAAAAAAGGATAAAGTTTAATACTTTTAATGCCAGACAAAATCAATAAGAGATTCATATCTAGAACACTGCATTATTTTTATTTGCAATTTTTCTTAAAACTCAGGAACAAATGACATTATTAAACATATGATGAAGAATGGAAGAACAGATTGCTTAATTTAAAGAAGAAATCAACAAAAGGAAAAGATGTTAGTGGCACAATTAGTGTAACTAACATTTAGTTATTATTACAGATAACAGGAATATCCGTAAAAGATGTAAGATTGAATTGAAAAACCATCTAGCTATGCTTCAGGGCATACCTCAGAAAATAATCAAGAGGTAGCAGGAAACAAGTTCTTCTATTTTCTAAATTATCTTGTAAATTTGTAGCATGAAACTGATTACAATCTGTTATGATCTATGTATACATGTTAATGGAGTGATCTAACTGAAAGCTACATATCACCTTAATGATGTAAGTCAACAGATATGTAACAGATATGTAACAGATAACAAAGTATCTGAAGATCTATTATATGTATTATTGGATAGCATCTATTTTTCTTTGATCAAGCTTTAGTTTGAGATAGCGAGGAGAAGATAAGTGAAGTGAAAGATAGGAGGAGAAAGAGGAGGCGAAAGTGAAGGAAAGAGAAAAAGAAAGAGAAAAGGAAAGAGAAAAAGAAAGAAAAGGAAAGAGGAGAGGAGAGGAGAGGAGAGGAGAGGAGAGGAGAGGAGAGGAGAGGAGAGGAGAGGAGAGGAGAGGAGAGGAGAGGAGAGGAGAGGAGAGGAGAGGAGAGGAGAGGAGAGGAGAGGAGAGGAGAGGAGAGGAGAGGAGAGGAGAGGAGAGGAGAGGAGAGGAGAGGAGAGGAGAGGAGAGGAGAGAATTAAGTGCAGTCTGTCTATTTCAGAAATAAATAGGAATTCCAATGAAAATTATCTGTAACTTTTCATAGCAATCATAGAATCATAGAATCATAAAATGGCTTGGATTGAAAAGAACCTCAAAGATCATCTAGTTTCAATACCCCTGCTATGGGCAGGGTTGCCAACCACTAGGCCAGGCTGCCCAGAGCCACATCCAGCCTTGAACATCAATTCAAGTTTTCAAATGCAAATGATGTCTTTGCTCTTACCTTTTTGATTTCTAGTTAATCGAAAGTAGAAGTAGCACATTTCATGTGTTGTGTACTTCCAACTGTGACAAGAAAATAAACATGAAGTCACAACGAAGTGAGTTCCTAAATGGTTTTTCTGTTTGATTTTTTATTCAATAAACAGTTTAACAGATCATTGATACATATTCTTTAACCTCTTAGACATTAACCTACTGATCTTTTTACTCCTACAAAATGTTTGAAAATTATAGGATAATTATTATATTTTCTTCAGATATTGACAGGAGCCAAAAATCTCATTTCAAGTCTCAAACTAAACTGCTGATAATATTGTTGCTACAGAGTAAGAATCAATAAATATTTTCATTTACTATGCATTGTGAGTTTCTTATAAAATAATGTGATTCAGGATATAGTTTGTATATCAATCTTATTACACATAAATGTTAAATGTGCTGCAGTTTATATGAATAAAAAAGCACTTCAGATTATTTTTCTCACCACTGAAATTGCTCGATAGAGCTAGTGCCTTATATAATGGATATATTTCTCTAGTCTTGTTAAAATCAGTTTCATTGACCAACTGCTACAATAAAAGAGTGATATTTTATCTTTATCAGGATAATTTTAAAATGTTTACCTTTTCCCTTGCCTGCAATGAAGTTAACAGAATTAAAATTACTGGAAAGGGAATTATAAATTGGGTAGTAACATCAGTGAGGATCTACATTATTCTAATCAGAATAATGTAGATTCTTTCAAGGATCTCAAAGTAACACATCCTCTTTGTATATTTACAACTTGTCAGTACTGTTCCTATCTAAGTCTGTGTCAGTATCTTCTTTGAAGTCAAAAAGTGCACTGCCTGTCTTCAAGATTCCAAAAACATTAAATGAGGGAAAGGGAGAAGTGAGCAAGAAAGTCTAGATACGAGATGTGCTTGCAGCAGGAGGGTGAGAACTTCATGAGAAACATTGTCTGGACTAAGAAGTCTATTACAGAGGCTTAAGAAAGGCTTTAAGAAAAAGGTAGGCATGAGGCAATCCTCTTTTTGCTGAACTCTTACAGTTCATGGGAATCAGCAACAAACGCCATCCTGCCCCAAAGACTTTGCCTACCTTCTTGCATTGGTATCCATTAATGGATGTGTTTATCATTTAAATATATTTATTTTTTAGTATATTATACTAATCTCTATAATAATCTGCAGCAACAAGTTCCACTGTGAAGTATGAAGACGGTATTCTTGTTTTCTTTTTGTTTTTACCTTGTAGAATAAAATGTGGAGAAAATAAAATACATTGTAGTATGGAAATTCACTGTGAATGTATCTATGCACCTTAACTTTATATTGTACATAATCTTTCTAATTGTTGTATAATTTGAAGCAAATAGAACCTGAACATGAACTGATGATATCTGTTAATATGGCTTCTGCTATGAAAATTGCAAAGAAGGAATTCTGGCTCAGTATACAAAATTTTCAGGTAAAACTGGAAAATGCTTGGGGCATTTGTGCTATTTGTGCTCAGAAGAGTTTGTTTTCCTAACAAACAATTTAGAATTGTGATTTATGCAAGTCTGAAGTGAGTGAGATTAAGTAAATTAGATAATATGAAATAGTATGACAGTGCATTGACTTTGACAGTATAATTTAGCCTCTCAGTTCACTGATGAGACAGGTTTTTTGCTATTATACTGTAGAAGCAAATATCTTTTTAGTTAATGATGTCCTGGTTACTGATCACGGGCACATCCACAATGTCTGTCTTTATTTGTCACAGTTCTTAACTCTGTATCCCAGTGGACATTTCTAACAGTTGTGGAAGGAAATAAAAAGATAGACTAAGCCCTTAGTTTCCTCTCTTGTTAGGGATGGCAGAGTCCTTTCTTCTATCCAAGCAGTTAAATTCTGTCCCAATGAGTGGAGGTGTCAGAAAAGATTGAAAATCTGACTCTTCTTTTAATTCTTTAAATCTCTCCTTCTGGTATAAATCAGAAATAAATTTACTAAAGAATTTTGAAATGATAATCTCACCATCTGTGTATACATATCTGTTTTTGTTGGCTCAAACCTTGAATTTTTTTAATACTATCCTTGAACAAAATACTCAATTCTGTACTACTCAATAAACAGATCTGTTTCTTTGTATTTGTATGCAAGATGGTAACAATTCTATTGTAATCTGTATTTGTAGTAGATATAAAATCCTTCAAGCTGGTAGAAATTTATGAACATTTGTACTATGATAAATGCTATGATAAATAGCAGACATACTTCTCAATTTTAACAAAGGAGTGGCATAGAAAAAAATTATTAATTATCAATTAAGATTTCTGTAAATTCCTCTTAATTTTTTTCTAATGATACCAAATATGCTAGTTAATTATAAACTTACTTCTCAGTAAATAAAAAAAATTAAAAATAAGAAGCATTTGGAATGATGATATGTGGGTGTACTTTTATCTTTGTAGCCCCTTTTAATACAAATTTGAGGTTAACACAAATGACACCAGCCTACAGATGTAGCTCTAATACAGTATGTGGTTTATGCTGAGCCATTAGAGCTATTAAACTAGTGTAATAATATGAACTGTGCCTTCTACATTGCTGAAATGTTTCTTTCTTCACAATTTCATTGTGGAATTCTGTATGATTTATTACCATGCAGCTCAGCTAATTTCAGTATTGCATGTTTTACCTTGTTTGGGCTACTCACAAGTCTTTGAATGAAGTTCAGTTCAATTAGCAGTTGTCTTCGGCTAAGCATGTTCATCTGAACAATGGAAACATCCACTACCACTCTATCATGCTGCTATATGAATTTATATTTAGTTTATTTTTGTTGCATATTTTAATGGATAACTCTGGCAAAATATATAAACATATATTAGAATACTTGTAACTGTTCAGATGTTCTTTTTCAGCTGTGTTTGTTTGTTTTTAAAGGTAGACATGACTGATACGAATGTCATGGAATTGCAGAGGGAGTTTAAGCAGAAGAACTGAATTGAAATATTCCCCCTAAGAAGCTTAGCAGGCAAGTGGTAGCATCAAAGTGAGATTTTCCCAAGCTTCAGTTCAGAGTCTCTCTTCACTATTATAGCCTTTGTTTTCAGTGGTTTATCTTACCCCTTCTTTAACTGAGTTTTATGTTAAAGTTGAAGAGTAATAAACATTCTGTAGAACATTTAGTCTTTCACTGGGAACTTTAATATTGGTCATTCTTTCTGAAGTATTGTTGAATGTCTCAGATAAACTACTGACAGACAACAGTATGTTATACCTGACTAATGGAAAATCTTTTCATCTATAAAGGTCATGGCACTTCCTTTTTCTGTTGAATAAAGCTTCATGTCCAGCTCTAGTAACAATGTAGCTGATATGTTCTTACTTTATCAGAAAATTATTGCATTACAAAATTGGAAAATCTTCAGGTCCTTTCTTTTCAGAGCTACACTGCACTGAGAAGTGAGAGGGCAAAATGATGCTGAGCAAACCTGCATTCAGTGCAGAGCATAAAATGGCACGTTCAAGATTTTTTCTTGAAAGATATAGACACAATGTTGCTGTGTATCTTAGGCTCTCTTCCTAAACCTTTGTTTTCAGACTGTACATTTTCAATTTCATTGAGACCACAAAGGCAAATTGACCGCCCTATGTCTAATCCATCACTTGAACTATTTTGATCCTTCACTTAAAGACAAGAATGCTAAGGACTGTGTTTTCAAGGTTTACATGCCATAGAAGGAGAAAGAGCTATGCTTTATCAGCATCATCCGTTAATCAAGAGGGAATTTCCCCTTATTTTGTAACTTGCAGGCTACTTGAAAGGTTAGGTTCTTACAATACTGTTATTTTGGTTGATTTTGGTAATTCTTTCACAAACACTCATGGAAATACTCTGACACTCTAAATATATGACATTTCGTTTTGTGTCTTGAAAATAGTTAAGCATAATATTAAAAGAAAAGCAAAATGCCATCCAAAAGAGTTTGGCAGCAGCCAGTTATGTCAGGCTTTTTCTTAGAAAAGAATATCTACTGTGCTTTCATACAAGGAATGTAGCAGTTCTTTTCTACTTCACCTTCTGTAGATGTTTCAGGTGTGCCATATAGAATGATGTTAACTGATTGAGAGAACATATGATTTAAGAAAGAATTGTAAGACAAATGGAAAACCAATCAAAAAGACAGTTGTAGTAGGACTGTTAGAAACATCAGGCTGAAGGATAACTACTAACCAAGTTACTCAAGAATCAGCTTTTGATTTCATTAATTATCTTCTCATAGATATTAAAAGCATCCTGAGAAAACACAATGGTGTTACAAACTGGAAGCAGTGTTAGTATTAGAAAGAACTGAGACTCAATATGCAGAGCATGGCTGACAACTGTGGAGACTCATATATTTGGCAGAATTTTATGTTCATGTATGCTGAATATAGATGAGAAGGAGGATGAGTTAATGACAAGATGTACAAAGGCAAATGACAAAGGCAAATGCAGAATAATTTCTAGGATGATCTCAGGAAGATTTTTAGGCATCTTTAGTGTATAATAATATTTTATTTTGAAGTTAGAGACAGAAAAATGTTAATGTCAATTTTAAAGGACTTTGTGGCAGTTCACCTAAATTACTCATTTTCTGTTTTGAGATGCATATTTAAGAATAGTTCCATCTCTGAGAGATGTAGTTATGGCCTATTTATAGAATACCATTGATCACAGATTAAAAACTTGTACAAACTAATTAATAAAGCTCGATCTACTTCATTGTATAAGGAAAACCAAAAAGTGTGGCATCTTGCTGTTTTTTACAGAGGATGATATGCAAATAAAGGAAGAATTCAAGTTGATGATATAACAGTACATGGCAATAAGAGTGGCTGTGTTTTAAGTTAAAAACTTGAGATCCATGATAACAATTTGCCACCTGTGTCTCATAAGCTGCATGCAAGTAACAAGAAATCCAAGTGCAGCTTTCTGCTGGATCCATAACACAGGAGCTGCAACAAGGACATTATAGTGTAATGGCTGCCTAATACTCCAAATCTTTAATTATCCATTCCAATATGGCATTAGGAATCAATGGATGCAGCATAGCAATGATCTTGTTGTTTCCAGCAAAGCTCCAACTCCTTAATTGTAGCTGCATTTCTCTGAACTATGAACAGACTCAGAATGTTAAAAGAGACTTGGGAATATGAATAAAATAATTAAATAACTGATGAATAGATAATATAATACATGATAAAAGGAATTGACAATAACACATACAGGGGCATTTTCTGAATTTGGACAATAGGATGAGTTAAACTTTCTGCATATTATCTGCTGTCTATATTATTTGTGTTTTGTTGCTTCCTAGTCCTTCTTACACTAATAACTAAACTAAATAAGAACTGCTGAATAATCAAATCTGTTGTTGAAAGTATCTGACTGAAAACTCTTGTTCATGAAACAAGCATTCTGGGGAACACAGTGGACTATATACCTAACATTTAAATGGCTAAACATAACCCTAACCTTGTCTGACTATGAAAGATGTATAGATTTTGAAATAGCAAAGGAAATAATGTGGGGGAAAAATAGATGGGAAAAATTATAATTTAATCTATTATAATTCAAAGTTATAATTTAATTTTAGCTTTTTAAAACAATTTCTTTTTTTTTTTTTTAATATAGTCTAATGTTTAGGCTACTTTTTCTATTTTTCCTGGGTATAATAGAGCACTGGATTAAGCTGTTGTTCTGTTGTTTTCTACACTTCAGAAATAAAAAGAAAGAAAATTAACAACAAAGTAGTTAATATCTGAGAGCAAATACAGACTTTTAATAAGCAACCTAAGGGCTATAAAGATGGTTAAAAGTTTTATAAAACAAACAAAAAAAGAATTCATCATTTTAAGCTGTTCTGGTCTGAGGCATTTTACTTAGTACTAACTCAAAGACTTATACAATCTTGATCTCACTGTCCTGTAGACAACCAAATGTAGTTGGAAAATTCCAAAACCAGTTCCAAAACCAGTTCCATAACCAGTTGGAAATGTTGCCCATTCTCCTCCTTAGGTAAGTACTTTTTATAGTAGTCTGGATTCATGATCTACAGCCAATCCACAAAGACCACCAAAAGCCATTACTCATTGCAGGGTATACTGTAGGAATATAGTTGGGATCAGGTAGAATCCACTGCAACTAGGCCTACTGCCCTTTTTACTTTCTACTTGTTGAACCTGGTGAGATGGATGGACAAGAAGAACACAGGTCAGGTCTGGTATAGGACTAGGTTCTTACATCAAACTGGAGTTTCATTAATGAGATAGGGACATCCATTATTTCTATGTCTGCCAGTGTATGTGTAGGCCAAATGTTACTAGTCACTGTAAGATTTCTTGCCTTTTAAATGTAGCATAGCACACATTCTAGACAAATATTCAGTGTCTATAAACCCAGCAGTAAAGAAAACAAGAAGTAGGAAAACTACTGTTCTTAGAGTTACCATTTTCCCTTTATTTTTAGCCTTACTGTCAAATCTGGCAAATTTACCTTGAAGTAAATGTCTTTAATACCTGCACAAACTACAATAAATACCAGAGAATTGTCATTGGAGAATGAGGAAAAGAACATGTGCCAACTATTTCATTTGCTCCCCATCCACTCTTCATAAGTGAAAAAAAAGCTAATACCTTGAAAGCTTATAAACTAAATGTCTGTGTCCCATCATGAATGCTGTTATTGATTCTATTCAGTAGCAAAGTGAATGAAGCAAAGCAAGGATTCGAATGTAAAGCAGGTGAAATACCTTTGGACATCTGCTTCACAATTTATTTTCCAATGCTTCGAAAGTAACTAGTTCTTCAATGCCATTAGTGCTGTTTAGATGAATGGACATTGCAATGGCAAAAGGAATTCTCTGATGAAAAAATACAATGTAATGAACACAGGAAGGAATAATTTGAAATGCTTAACATATTATTAGATTATAAATTAACTCGAAGCACTTACTCAAGGAAAAAATAAAGTGACAATCACAGTGGAAATTTCTGACCAATATGCTGTAGGTTCTAAAAATGGAAGTACACTGATGGTGTATCAGAAAGAAATTCAAAATAATTGAATTATATTACTCCTGGTCACCATGGTATTTGAGAATCCCCATGCAATGCCATAAATACTAAGAAATATATGTGATATAAAATGTAGTTTCTTGTGTTTTATAAATTGCTTTATCTTCAGATGTTTGCATGTGTGTGTGGCTGTGTGAAAAAGAGAGAGTACTTATGGCCATGTGGACTATATTTCTATTACAGTTATTCTACATTAAGACTAAGGATACAAACATCAATCTTATATCACTCTTTGGTTCGTATTCCACATACTGTGATGATAACATTTAAATCAAGCATACACCTCAGTTTTATTTGACAGATAATGTTTATAAAAGAAACAAATAGTTCATCTGGGCAGCAAAACAGTTGCAAGAAACAACCTGGTTACCTACATTTTACCTGAAGAAATTCAATAATAGTATAATGATAGATCTAGAGCAGCTGCCACTGTCAAAATGTATTAGATCTAAAGATGCAAAACCAAAAAATTCAGTTTATATTTATTTATAACTCAATTGATTTGGCTTTTCTTACTATTTCTCAACATAAAAGAATTACTCATTTTATGTTTTGTGTCTGCTTATGTTCCTGAAAGTTTCCTGCCAATTGTATCTCATTGACTTTAACAACATAAATCCTGATGTGTAGAAATATACATCATTGCATACATATATGTATATATGTATGTATATATTGCATATATACATACATACTTGCATTCACAACAATTCTTTTTAAATTTAAATGACATGAGTATTCTTAATTAAAATGAGCTAGGGAAACTGCAGCTGCACTATTTTACAATGAAAAATGCTAATGGGAAATTAGTGATTCTGAATGTCCACTGAAATTCTCTTTTCTTACTGATATAAGTGAATAAATGCTGATGATATTGAAAGACTTACATCTTCAAAAGGTAAAACCAATTTGTTTTTCATTTTTATTCAAGAAGTTTCTTTTATTCCTTTGATTAATTTTATATGACGCTGTACTAGTCCACATTACTCACAAAAGAAGAATGCTTATGAATAGAACAGGATAGGAAGAAAAGAGAAGAAACGAGTAGAAAAGAGAAGAAAAGAAAAAAGAGGTAAAGAAAAGAAAAGAAAAAGAGGAAAGGGAAGGGAAGGGAAGGGAAGGGAAGGGAAGGGAAGGGAAGGGAAGGGCTTGAGAAGTGGGCCCTCATGAAAATCATTAAATTCAATAAGGCTAATTGCAATGTCCTGCACATGGGTCAGGACAACCTTCCATAGCAACTTAAACTAAAGGATAAATGGATTGAGAGAAAGACTTGGAGATATTGGTGGATGGAAGATTGGACATGAGCCTAAGCTGCGCACTTGCAACCAAGAAAGCCAGTATCTTGGGTTGCATCAAAAGAAGCATGATCTGTAGGGTGAGGAAAATGATTGTCCCACTCTTTGTCCTCATTATGGCCCCACCTGGAGTAGTGAATTCAGATTTGGAGTCTGCAGAATAAGAAAGACTTGGATCTTCTGGAGTGGGTCCAGAGAAGACGTGAAGATGGCCAGAGAGCCATAGCAGCACCTCTCCTATGAAGAAAGGCTGAAGGAATCAGTCTTGTTCAGCCTGGGGAAGAGAAAGATGTTAAAGAGTGCATATAAGAAAGATGAGTAGGGACTGTTTATCAGAAACTGTGGTAATAGAAAAAGGAATAACAATTTTAAACTGAAATGAGTGTATTTAGATTAGATATTAGGAAGAAATTCTTTACTCAGAGGGTGATGAGTCACTGACACAGTTGTCCAGAGAAACTGTGAATGCTCCATCCCTGAAAGTGTTCAAGATGTGGTTGGATGAGTCTCTGTGCAACCTGTTCCAATAAGTTACGTCCCTAGTCACAGCACATGGGTTGAATTAGATGATTTTAAAGGTTCCAAAACTAGTCCCAAACCCAAACTCCTTCATAATTCTATGAAAATACCAAAAGATGTAAATTACACATTGATTGGTTTTTTGACTTTAAGGACTAAAAGGAGCTGAATGTCTATGAATTACTAAGACAAGGAGACAAAAGAAAACGTAGATGGGAGATCACAATGCAGATATAGTATGTATATGCATATCTGGGAGATATCCAGTGATACGTTTGTTGTATCTCACAATGAGAAATGCATTCATTATAAGAGTGACCTGAGTTTCTGGAGCTACTTATATTATCTATGTAGGAAAACAGTCTCTATGGATACATTATTGTCAAAGCATACTCTGCCACCCCGCCTTTTTCCCCCTTGCTTTAAATAATGTGACCTAGATTTGAATTTAACAGAAAGAAAGAAGAGAAGAAAAAACTAAATAGCAATATGGATGTAGAAATTAATGGGTCATTCTAGATTTTCAGTTATGCTCATAATAGTAAATAAAATATGCTCTTAACAGTTCTTTGATTCTGAAAAGGAACTGTCCATGACTATTTCATTTATATCTCTTCAAAATAGACTGTGTGTTAGGATAAGTACCCATTTGATAAAAACTCTACAAATGTCTTGAGAATTATTTGGGAGAGTGCTAGTAGGTTAGATTCCTGACTGTGCCAAGAATCAGATTTACATTGTAGAAAATTTAAAAAAAAAAGCACAACAAAAATGACAAAAGTGTTAGAACTTATTGGGTGAGATAAGGACAGTTTAACAGGAAAGAAAAGAAAAAAAAAAAAAGAAAAAAAAAATCAAGGAAAATAATAAAATAATGCACAATGCGTTTGTTTGCTGCTAACCAACAGATGCCCAGAAAACCCCTGAGCAATGACAGCCCACACAGAACACTTCCTCCAGTTTTATTGCTGAGCATGGCATTCTGTGATATGTGATACCCCTTTGACCAATTTGGGTCAGCTGTCCTAGCAGCATCCCTTCCCAGCTTCTTCACCCTTTGCTGGCAGGACAGTATAAGAAGCTGAAAAAACCTTATATCAGTATAAGCACTGCTCAGCAATAATTAAATCATCAGTGTGCTATCACCATTAAACCTGAAATATAGCATGTTACCTGCCACTGGGAAGAAAAATAGCTCTATCATCAAAACAAGGACACCTTTATAAATTAATTGAAATGTCTTGGAGCTACTTACTTTTTGTTCCTATTATTGGGAAGCTACTCTAGAAGTTTTCCTCTTTAGTGACTGAAAATCTCTGTTTAATTTTTGTTACAAATTTATTCATAGCTAGATTACGTTCTTTTGTTCTCGTTAAGAATGCAGCACAATAGTAAACTAGAGGATATTCCATTTTATCAACCCCCTAATTTATGTAAAGTAAAAGCAAGATCACCAAGAATGCTGATAACAAGTTCAAAATCACTGAATATTCAACTAAGATTGCTTCCAACATTTCCTGAAAATTAACTTAGTAATAATTAATGGTATGTTTTATATCACTGTGATCAAATAGAGTTTGTTATTGAGTCCTGTGTTTTTTGTTTAGGCTTCTGGACCCTAAAGACATAATGAAGAATGAGAAAGCTATGTTAACTATTTACTACAGAAATCAATCTAGCTAATCAGTTCATACAATAGTTTTATAATAAATTATAATTATGTTTTATTATGAATTTCTTTATACTGAAAATTATTGGCCATTAGTGTTTATAGGATTTCTAAGGATTTAAAAGTAACAGATCTGAGTGACTGCATGTTAGTCGTTTGACTATCCCAGTTACCATCAAGAGGATGTTGCTGTGATTAAGAATCACTCTGGATGCAGAATTTTGTTCAGTCCAACTTTGATGACAATTTACTGATGAGACCCTTAAACGGATATGAAAAATGTACCAAACCATCAACCTGTAAATAAACTGCTAATCCAAAGAAATCGTGTTTTAGTCCTGTAGCTTTTCCTTCCTGAAATATTGTACAATTATTCACTGGTCAGCATCTGCTGAAAATAGTGGGTTTGGGTACAACTTCTAGCTGTTCCATCCTCTACAATGCTACAAAAAAGGATGAATACTCATATATTCAGACAAATAACCTCACCTTGCCCTCTGGGTTAATCTGAGCAACTTTAATATAAGAGTGAAATTTAACAGCTACATTAGTGTGAGATGGAATTGTATTTCAAAAGGTGCTACCCTCATAACAACAGTAAACAAATCTTCACACAATTATTGAAATGGAAATTCAGTTAAAATTGAAAACAGTTTCAACTGTTAATTTGTGCATGCAAGTACAGACTTCATGGACGCAAACTTGGGAAATTTTGATGTAAGTGAAAAAAGTGTATTTTCAAATCCAGTTTTCTCATCCAAAAGAACTGATGTTAGTTTTGTTTCAATTTTATCATTTTAATATAAAAATAGGACAAACGATGAAAGACAAACCTGATCAATTTTTTGCTTTGTTTTGTTTTCTTTCTTTTTAGTGGATGCTAAAGAACTGCATATTTTAATTGCTTACAGGGAAGGAGAAAACAGCAATGCCTTACTTAATATTTTGAATGTTCTGATGATTTTGAAAAAAAAAGAAACAAAAAATTTAAAATTACTAAAAGAATTGTCCATATTTAGCATCTGAATATTTCACTTTTATCATAATGCAATTTTTCTGGGGATTTTGAAAATTGTTATGATTCTAATGGTTTTGAGAATTCAGTGCTTGCTCATTACTGATGAAAATAGCTAATTGTGGTGACTATGTTGAAAAACAGTATTTTGTAGCTGAGAATTGCTTTATTAAATAGCATTATTGTGATCTTTGCATC
Source organism: Tympanuchus pallidicinctus (assembly GCF_026119805.1). Taxonomy (NCBI): domain Eukaryota; kingdom Metazoa; phylum Chordata; class Aves; order Galliformes; family Phasianidae; genus Tympanuchus; species Tympanuchus pallidicinctus. The sequence goes on along the minus strand of NW_026294747.1, from coordinate 70,470,552 downwards.
TGTTGTAGTTTCTGTGGAAATAAAAAGGTATTACTTTCATGGTGACCTATGTAGTAGGTGAAGATCTAGTCAATAAGCACAGTGCAGTCCAGGGTGCAATTTATCTCCTAACCAAACAGCTGTCAAAAAAAGGTCAGATTAATCACATTCCTAAAGCTTTTATTTCTTTCTTTTAACTAGTAAGAGAGATTAGGTCACTGACTGTGATGTTAACATCTGCATTATGGCTGTTGAAAGACAGGTAAGAAAAAATCTAGACAGTGTTTCTGAATAAATTAACCATTTTACCATTTGGTGTCCAGGTTTTAAAAAAAAAAAAAAAAAAAAAAAAAAACACACCAAGAAAACAAAACCCAATCTAGATAAATAGTCACCCATCTGACAGAGAACTGCTACTCTTTAATTATCACAAAACTGCTATTTGTCTGGCTTTCAGAGGAGGCCTTTTTTCTTATCATGGACATCACAGACATGCTGGGAAGAAATCTGTGCTTGACCTTACTCTAGGACAGTTCTGATTATCAGTGTATTCTATGGGTATGATGAACTCAATGGTCATGATTGTGGATTTGATGAACTCAAGCAGTTGAGTGATATGATAAAGCTAATCAGGATTCAAGTCCAGAGAGAAGCTTGCTTCTCAGGTACTCAACCTCTCGACCTTGAGGGGGGAAATCCATGCTGTACAAATTGAAAAGTTAAAAACTTTTATGTAAGTAGTCAGTGAAAAAGATGATTTCTAGGGCTACTGAGCACAGAAAACTGTAGTCTCTGGTCTATATCAGAAAAATGCACAGAAACAAACTCATACGTTTTTAAAAATCAGTGTAACATTGAACATTCCCTGATCATATGGATATTGTCTGACATGATTACAAAACACAGTCAAGTTGGCTTGCTTCCTTTAATTATGTAGTTCCCACATGAGTTCTTTTACATAAAATCTTAATTCTCCACTTCATCTACTCTGATATTTCTCTCTAGACATCTCTTTTAAGAGACCTTCATTTAATATTTTTCAGAGGCTAAATATTTTCAGTTTCTGTATTGAATATTAGTTAATTAATCTCTTGGAAGTGTAGAAGAAATTCTGGGTAATTGGAAGGAGTAGAGGATAATAGTTCTCCTGACCAGATCAAGCAACACAGCCTATTTATAGGGAGCACTAGAAAAGAAAAAAAGAGCCTGGAGAAAGTAAATGAACTAAGTATTGTTGCCAGCATGGAAAATCAGTACATTAAAGACTGTTTTGGTACATGCAAATAGCTTGATCTCACTATTATATATTGTTGTATATCAGTCTCAATAATTTTAAGGCCACAAATACACTTCTTGTTACCATGGAAGCTCCGCGATCTTACTATGCTTCTTTTGAAAACCATCTTATCATTCAATATACATTAAATATACATCTGAAACATCCTTTTTAAGCAATGTGAGCACAGAAACCTGATTGGAAGTGTCAATCTGCCCTGGATAACAAAAAAGGCCTCTGCAATACTTCTCAAGTATTTTATGATTTTGTGATTTTATCTTTCTCACCTTGAGTCCATTTCATTTTTATCCAGTCAAATCCTCCTCCTACTCTTCAGACATAATTTGTCCCTGTCAGTTTTGTTGTCTGCCACTCACTCACTGAGGTCATGCGTATTGTATTTTTACACTGATTAAATTTTGAGGGCATCTTACAAACACCTCAAGGTGTTTTTTATCAGTAAAAATCTGACAGACCAATGATAGTAGTACACAGTAGGCACCACCAAAATTAGACATATTGGAGAGGTATGTTTATGTACATTGTGAGGGGGATGCTTGTTTCTCTTAAAGCCATTTTCTTTTTTTTGTCACCTGCCTCTTTGTGCAGTGAGGTCAGTAGATCTGACTTATGATGTGTCTTCACAGGTAGCAATGCTTGCTGTGGTAACATTATCTGATCCAAATTATATCTTCCAGTTTCAATGTGCCCAAAAGCAATTCTTATTTTACTTTATCAGAGTTTCGCTCAGAATTCTTTGCCATAACACTTTGTTGTCTTTTGAACATAAATTAAATCACAACTGTTTATAAGAGAAAAAAAAATAAAAATTAAAGCCATATAACTCATAACTACTATAATCAAACTGCATTACTACTCTTTGGGATTTACATCAACAATTTTGTCCAATTTGTTTAGTCACTGAAGTGACAGTGTACTTCTCATAAGAAAGAACTAAACATAGAATGATGCTAGCATGTAAGAGATGAAAGGAAATAGTAGTCAATTATCTATACATATGTAGTTTATGATCTGGTAGCCTTCAAAGGGAGGACTTTCTCTTGGATCCGCCTGATAGCTTTGTACCACTAGTACATATCTTATTAACGTTAATGCACTGATTTTTTTCCAACATCTTCCATTCAAGAACTTCAGAATTTCATTTTTAATATTAAAAAGTAAACTTCACTGCATCCTCAGTATGAAGTAGATGTTGGAGATAATTGCCCAGGAATATATAGTGGCCAAGTCTTCCTCTGTCTCTGAGCTAGGATGCCACATTTTCATCGGCATAAGATACAACTCACACGAGAATCATTTCTTCAGGTTGAGAAGAAAAAGATGGATTTTTGAGGGTCTTGTCCTTGCTGAGACTTGCTTAAATGACAAGTCTATTTCTAGGAGGAAATTATTATTTTTGAGATTATTTTATGTTTAAGAACTTGTCTTTATTCAGCTTAAATAAGTTTTAATCTGCCTCTCTTTTCCATCTGAATTCCCATGGTAGAAGAACTAGTGAAAGGGAGAAAAGTAAGCTGGAGATGAGAAAACAAGTGGAGAAATGAGATAAATACTGCAAGATGAGACTAAGACAATAAAAGAATATTTCCTCCCTAAATGATCAGTACCTTACCTATGCCTAGGACATGACAACAAACCAGCTGAAAAACACTTGTTTCGGCCAAACTGGCTGTGAACAGAACAGAGTTTCAGAGCAAGTTATCAATTTTTTCCCTTAATAATTGATTTTGTTCATCTTCTGCACATGACTGTCCATTATTCTACAGAGATTTGGTTTTTCACTTGTTTCTAAAGTGCTCTATTTTTATTTTTATTTTTTTCTGGAAAATATCAGCTGTCTTGCTTCTTCACAATGTCAAAGAAGGAATATTTGAGCTGTTATTTGAGAGTAAGATGAAGACATTGCTTCAGATTTGTAAAGGCATATTCCAACATGCTTTATGTCTCAGCCTACAAGAGATAGCTGCTCATTACACCTAGGCCAGTTTGAATGCCATGTTTTGGTAACAAAATCTTTTTAAAAAAGAAGTCAAGAAGTAAAGCAGTTTGCTCCGAGGGATTGGGATGTGACCATCCTTGTGGGAGCAGAAAAATGAGGGCACCAGCTGGAATGATGCCAAAGGAAACTGTACACAAAATAAACACAAATATCCCACTAAATGAACAGAGAAAGTAAACAAGAAGAAGAGATAAAGGAGCAGAGAAGCACATTAACAATCCCTTCAGCCAACAGAGTCCTACAGCATTTCCTGTGAAGGACAAGGATTTGGAAGATAGTGCAACGCAATGACAGCTTTCTTTACTACCTATCACTCTAGTTCTGCTGGTGAAATCACAGCTCGCTGAAACTGTGTGTTTTCAATGATCAGTGGTCAGTGTCATTAGCAGGTAAGTCAGTGAGAAGCCCAGCGTATTACCCTGTTGATGCTGTAAAATTCTACCAATTATTTAAGTTCAGTATGCAGTGAATTGGAGCCCACAGTGTTTTCATTGGTGTAAATCCAAGGTAGCTTCTCAGAAGGAAAATTGCACAGAAAGTAAGGAGGCAGAAAAGTAGTTACTGTAAAAACAGAGTAACTATTTCCAATATTAGAAGTCTTCATGCAGCTCATTTTATATGTGTATCTCAGAAGAATTTAAGGGGAATGAAAGCATTGCAGAATACTAGAGTTATTTTTCTAGCTTCATCAAAAAAAGTCATTATATCATTTTTATGAAAAATGGGGAAACTGAAGTAGAAATCAGAAAACAGTAGGTTAATGGCTAAACTAATTGACAGCAAACAATCAGAAATTACTTTATATAGATTATCTGCAATTGACTGTCTAAATTGACTGACAATTTAGACTGTCTAAATTGATATAGATATCAATTTTTATTTTATTTTTAATATTGTAATACTGAAGTTCCTTACATAGAAACTCTAGTTCTTGCTGTTAGTGGCTACATCTTTGTACTTAATTATTTCTACATAGAGTTGTAATAAATATTTTTTTTCATGCCTGAATAGTTACTCTATCTAATGGTTACACCATTTAACTCTAATAACCAAGGCCGAGCAAATAAGTCATAAAAAGCCAATCATTTATTCACCTCATTTTTCTTCTTGTAGTGTTAATGAATTGTCAATGACACTTCCATGGACATATTAGCCTATTGGAAGTTAGTCATCAAAGAAATGCTGCAATTATTTCTTGATCTATAATTTTAGAAGAAATAATGCTGAAGTACCCTTTGCAACCATCAGTCAAATTTTCTTTTCCACTTTTTTTTTTCTGCTAAACAGGGTTTAAAATTTTAATGCAAGAGAATATATTGTTATGCATACAAAGTACAAATATTTCACTCAAAAATTATTTATTTGTTTTACAATTAAAATATTTGATTTTCAGTGTGTAATAACATTTTAAAATTATTATTTTGTGTATATTTTCTGATGAAAATTGAACTCTGATCAGCTATGACCGGTATGGTAATCATCAACTATTCAGATGCTACTTGGGCACATATGACAAGACACATGAAAACTTTCTGTGTATTCTCAGAGAATATTTGCTTTCCAAAGGGAAAATTCATGTTTATTTACCTCACATTGCTTTTTAGGATGATTTTTTATGATTACCTTAAAACTTCAGGATGTTCCAAGGAAGAAATGAATCCTTTAAAGTAGGCACAAAAGCACTTGAGCAAAATAATCTATTCATTGGACAAGAGAGAAAGCATTTTTCATAAATGTTTGCCTAGTACTAGACTGAAAACTCCAGCAAGGATGAGAGGAGGCCGCTTGCTTTCATTAAGTCCCCATAACAGGAAGCACTGCTGTGTTGTCTTAGCTGGGACTTCCGAGTAAAATTGCATCTGAATAGAATAGAATAATACCAAGAGAAGAATTTTTACTTGAAACATTTCTTTTTCTTCTGTCACTTTCCTGTGTTGGTAAACATGTGAGCTATCTTTTATAGTTAATAACTGTAACCCATATAGTAAAAAAAGGAAGTAAAATGCTCTTTGAATGAGGATGGAAAATCTATTTACAGCACAGCTGACTAGCCATGGTTGCCATGCCACAATAGTTTGTTGACTAAAACAAGCATATAAAAAAGTGACTCTGTTGTCAATGAGCAGTGATCCATCCTACAAGCAAAAATCAGCTGCTAAGCCTAATAATCTCCTGTGGCATTGTTCAGTGAAGAAGCAAAAGCAGCAGCCACACTGCTGAGTCAATATTTACGACTCGGTGGGATTTAGGTCCACCACAGTACAAATGTGGCATGTGTAAGCAGTCTGGGGGCTCTGCCCATGCTGCACACAGACAGCTACCGTGAACCATGGCGGCCTCGTGCCCCACAGTGTTTGACAAGGTACCAAATGTGGTGCAGAGCCACGTGATCTCAGGGACAGTTGTGAATGGGGGTAGCAGGAAATGGCTTTGTTTCAGGAAACAGAATAGCTCATGTTCCTACCGTTCTGCTTGCAAGGCAGAAATATTTCTCAGCTGATGTAATGAAGTGCATTTGCATGTGTTGCCCTAGCAATTTTTTTTAACTCTTTCCATGGTCATTAGTAATTTCATACAGTATGATGGAAAGTCACCTTCAAAATTCTGTAGTTTGTTGGGGTTTTTTTTGTTAAAACTAACATTACTAATATATCTTGTGAATAGATGGAATAATCTAAATGTCTTAAATAGTATTACTATGTAGAACTTTCTCACTCTGCATGTAAGCAAACCAGCTTGCACAAGCATCTCAGAATTCCACGGTTTGCTTATGCATGAGGGTTGGCAGAACCTGGCAGAAACAGTGTATTGTTTTCTAATAGGACTGAAGTAACAACAAGATTTTGGGGTTGTTGGGCAGTGGAGGTTTAATTGAAGAGGATATCCCAGATTCTCTTAGAAATGTACCTATGAACAAAAACACATTATGAATATGAAACTTCAAATGAAGGACAGTCTTTTTTCAAAAAGACTTTGAAAGAACATAGGCTGGTCTTCTGTAATGTAAGTGTAGTTGCTAAGAAATGAAGATGTGCGCAGTGACAGCCTGAGAGTTGAGGAACTGGAATCTAACTAAGGGATTTTTCTAGTGAGGTACAGAGAGAAAGGGCAAAGCATGAGCCAAACAGAATAGGAGTCATGGGGAGCTGTGTGTATTGCTGTTGACTGTAGACTGGTGGGTGACAAGAATTGCTGCTTTGGGGATTTGTTATCTCATTCAAACATATGTTCTTAAGCATAAATACAGCCTGGATGTGGGGTCACTGCTACAACTATATTTCTAAACCTTGCATGCATCAAACCACAGGTGAAAGCCTAAGTGCATATTAGCCACTTTCTCTGATTTTTCTCTCCCCACTAAAATTCTGACAATCTTCTTAATGCACTTTCAAGAAGGAAATATTAAATGTATGCAAACATTTTTTAACTCCTTTTACTCACTGCTTTTGTTGCTCTGGATGGCAGAGAGAGTGGAGGTAGTGGACACTACTGTTTAGAAGCACTGGCATTCTGCCTGTGAGAAAAAGAGGAGAAGCAGTATTTGCTCACCTGGCTTTTGCACTAATTTAGCATGATCAAGACATATACTTAGAGTTAATATTAGATTTCTTCTAGCAGTCACAGAATGTCAGGACCCTGGCCTTGACTGCAGGCCCAGTATTCTCAAAGGATCAAGGTTTAAATGAAAAACTACAGGTTTTTTATTTTGTTTTGAATGTGAGCCATTTTGATCGTGCCTAAATAGTGTTATCTCTGTAAACACAGTCTGAGCCACTTTCTGTGGTTAGTACAGGTGCCAACCTCAGCTATCAACACATAGCAGGACACTAAAGTTAAATAAAGCAACACGAGCACAGACAATACCTGTGGGGTTTGATATTTAGGGCTTTTAGATGCTGAGTAAATGCAATTCTTTTTTAAATTTTTCTTCACTGAGCTATGAATATCTCTGGCACCATGGAAATCAGTTTTTATCATGCTTGGTAAACTGTCAACTAATGCCGAAAACTAAAACTACTTGGCCAAAGGCATAACTATGGCTTTTCTGGGGAAAAAGAAGAATCTTGTAATTTCTAATTGCACAAAATACATTTTAGGAAAACACTGTCTGTGAAGTCCATCACTCCATTTGTAGTTGGTCATGTCATCTCCCTGGCAAATAAGGTACATGATTTTATGAGATGTAAAAAGCCAGAAAAAAATATCAAATCTCTGATCAGGTTAAACTTTTCCAAGGAATTCAGGGATTTTAAAATGTGATCCTTTTTGAAAATTATTATTGGAAAAAATAAGATAAATTTCTCTTTGAAAAAAAAAAATTAAATGACATTTATGTGTACGTTTGGTGGCCCTGCTAGGCAGGGGGGTTGGAACTACATGATCCTTGAGGTCCCTTCCAACCCGGGTGATTCTGTGATTCTGTGATTCTGTGATTTTGTAACACCTGCTCATGGTTATTCAGCTTGTGGAGCAGAGACAGGGCACAGTAAATATCCTGACAGATACAGAGACTGAACATCAGTATCTCAGCAATTGATATGTACTCCATGAGTCCACTCCTCAACTGCACAACTTCCTGGTAGAGAAATGTTTTAGTTTCATTTTAACACCCAGTTGTTGAGCTCTGACAGCTCAGCATTCAGAATCAGAGCATACTAATTAGGGATAAGAGAAAGCTTTACTTCAAGAACTCACTCTTGATCCAAGCAGAAACCCTCATGGATACATCCAGTGAAGAAAAATACATGTGAGTGTGTTGCCTTTAAAACCTCATGAAGGCTACTGCTATTCATGTGCTATTCTTTAAGGCCAAAGGAGATCTCCTTCTAGTAATTATGGTAAAGCTGTTTTATAAGTAATTTTAGTACTGCTGGCTGGAGAGCTTCTCTGAGCTGGAACTTATGAGTCTTTACATAATAATAGGTTAGCATGTAAGTTAAATTGTAACTTGTGAAGTTAATTTGTAAACAAAGAAATTATACAGATCGCTTCTGCTTGTGTAATTTCCTCATTTGTATTTAAAAACCTCTTTGCTTGCAGATCAATTAAGGTAAGTACTCTCCACCAAAATGTTCAAAGGATGCTACCTCTGACTATATTATCTTAAAGAATAACTTTATGATTACATGAACAATATATCAGGCTTTCCATTGAACCATCTGTCAGACTGATTTGCATCAAGAGATTTTAGGTGGGCTCCAGGATTTTTCCTGGTGGCATTCCATTACCCAAATGCCTGAAAACTGGAACAGCCTATATGATGCCAACACAAAACCTCCTAAAACAGAAGCACCACACCTGGGGAAAAAAAAAAAAAAAGTTGAAAGTATTGAATTCAGAGATGACAACTAGATATATGCATACACTATCTGAATAAAAGCCATACCCACTGCTGATTTCCGTATTAACGCAGCAGACTGTGGTCTGGAAATGAAGATAAATAGCTTGGAATGTTCCCAAGTTGGAATGCGTCTAGCTACAAGAGAAAGCTTTGTGTTCAAACCAAGTGAGAAACATTATCATGGGTTTCTGTTTGGTTTTCTCACGCATATATGTAGGTCACTTTGAAAGTAAAGCCTCCTTATGGAACATGACTTGTCTTTCATGATGTTGTTGCCACTGCTGAAAGGCATCATCACTTCCCTGTGTTCACATCCACTCTTTGGTCTTCATAAACAATATTCAGTGAACATTGATGAATGCCAATAGATGTCATTTTTCCACATGGAGGAGTTAAATTCCACACCTTTGCTTCACACTGACTTCCATGTCAGATGTGATTCTATCAAACTGCCCCTCTGCTACCATTTGTCACATGGCAAAAAAATAGTAATGGAATATTGGTTGGAAAGCCTCTACTGCCATACACCAACATTTGTTTCTGACATCATGGGCCAATACCATAAGATAGGAGACATTACTTTCACAGCAGCCCTCATATATGCATGCATGTACTTATGTATATTTTAATGTAAGCATAAAGCTGAAGAGAGAATGCATTAACACCTTACAGCTACTGTGACTAGAACAATATATCATAGAATCATAGAAGGGTTTAGGTTGGGAGGGACATTTAAGACCATCCAGTTCCAACGTCCCTGCTATAAGTAGGGACATCTCCTTCTAGACCATGTTGCTCAGAGCCCCATCCAACCTGGATTTTGAATGCTTCCAGGGAGGGAGCATCCACAAACTCACTGGATAACCTGTTCCAGTGTATCATCCCTCTCACAGTAAAGAATTTGTTCCTAATTTCTAGTCTAAGTCTACCCTCTTCCAGTTTAAAACAGTTTCCCCTTGTCCTGCTGCTACATGCCCTTACAAAAAGTCCCTCCTCAGCTTTTCTGTAGGCCCCCTTTAGGTACTGGAGGGCAACTATAAGGCCCCCTGGAGCCTTCTCTTCTACAGGCTGAAAAGCCCCAACTCTCTCAGCCTGTCCTCATAGGGAAGGTATTCCATCCCTGTGATCATTTTTGTGGTCCTTCTTTGGACCCACTCCAACAACTCATTGTGTTGGAGGCCCCAGAACTGGATGAAGTACTCCAGGTGAGGTCTCACAAGAGCAGAGAAGAGGAGTAGAATCATCTCCCTTGACCTGCTGGTCATACTTCTCTTGGTACAACCCAGGATACAATCGGCCTTCTGGGCTGCAAGCATTAATTGCTGGCTCACATTGATTCATTTGGATTCTTTTCCTCAGACTGCTATTGAGCCATTCTCCCAAGCTAAATGACTGCAGTAGCACTGAAAGGAAAAAGAAATAATGTCCCATAGCTTCATTGATTATTACTAAGGCATGTGCAGTGTTAACAGAGGTGAAGTTGGCCAGAGACTTTATGCTTGTTCTTAGATCCAGAAGATGGGTTATCCCAAGTGCAAGTACACAAATAAGAAAACACCAAGAGCACAGCTTGGTGGGGAAGGCTCCCACACGTCATTCCTGATCAGCTCTCTGGTGTGCCTTCACATTAACAGATGCAGTACAGTAAATAGACAGTGGAATTAGAAATTTGCATGTTTGCATGACTACAGTCTTTAGCACTGGGATGTGATGGGACTCACACGTGCCTGCCAACTGCCTCAAGTGCCTGACAACTGTCATGACTGGATGCAGACTATTTGTGAGGACAGTCTGGGAATTGCCCAATACATGTGAAAGCAATGGGGACACTTGGAGCTCTGTCTTGGGATGGAGGAGGAGCCAGCTGGCAGTTTATGGGCAAGGATTAGTGAGGAAATCAAGTCAATGACATTGCAGTAGGTATTTGCTACACATCGAGAAGACACTTGATCAAAAAAGATGCCTTAGTCAGACAGTGACACTATGTTCTGCTGGAGTCCAGGCACCAGCAGCATGCCCATGAGTCAGTTATTGGGTCAATATCATTTGTTTCCAATACTGATCAATACAGATGATGGGATAGAGTACACAGTATAGACAGTGCTCAGTTAAAAGTGCTTGATATACCAGATGATTTTGATGTCATCCAGACAGACCTGGACAGGCTGGAGAAATGTGGAACCTTATGAAATTCAGCAAAGGGAAATGAAGATTTCCTGAGACAGGAGAAATATGGAGACATACTAAAAACATAAAAGGAATGCGATTTTCTCTGCCTTTTAAAATTCTAGTAGCCTTTTCCATTACTTGAGAAAGCAATGTGAGAGACAGTCATTTTTTAACATCAAGGCAAAGTAGAAAACTGTATAATTTTTCATTTAGAAACTTTATTTAGGATAAATTTATTAAAAAAAAATTCTACTGCAGTAAAATGTCATTTTAAAATAGCCTTTTTTTTAATGAAGACATTTCAACAATCTCTAAAATAGAGATCTCCCTATCCTTTTTGAAATGATACACTCAATAAGAAAGTTATTAGATGACTTTAAAAAGAATTTTGAACTTTGTTCCATGAGATTTTGAGGGCTTTGAGTTTTATCTTGTTTATGTAAAGGTAAAAGATCTCATTTAGTACTGGTCAAATTGTATTGTTGATTATTTTATGAAAAACACATATCTTATTTGACCTAAAACATCCATGCTGAAACAATTTAGAAACTATTTAGACTTTATAAGTTATTTTTGAAAATTATTTTCCTGAATCTAATGTGAAAACTTAAAGACACACAGAATATAGATATAAACTTACATGAAGGCATTTAAAAGAATCAGCCAGTAATTTCAGACAGCAAATTCAGATCCTGGTAGGAAAGGGTACATAATTTTTCACAGCCTAGCCAATGAGCCCTCAGAGAAGGAACTGGGAAGTAGCCAAAGAGCAAAGAAACAGCAAATTGCTTACAACTTATCAAAACTTTGAATGTTTTGAAAATATTTTATTGTAGCTATGGTTTATGGCCTTTTTCAAATTCTCTTAATCCCTCAGGATAAGCAAGAAGCTACATTATGAGTTTCTACTACTTACTGCCACAATTTTTACATTATAATGGAGTTCTATGCTCTTGTAATTGATACAAAGCAGAGGAAGAAGTGATCTGAATGGGGAGTAAATAGTCAGGAAAGAAAGTGTTCTGATCCTAAGTATCCTCTGAATGCTTCCTCCGGCTCTATTGGTCTCTTTAAAGCATCCATCTGAAAATATTGGCAATGTTCTTTATGGCTGTGATTTGAGCCTGGTTTTAACCTCATGCTCACTCTTTTCCTAGCAGAATCATCTGTCTGTCCCAGATCACAGGGAAGGAAGAAACAAACAAATTCTTTTAGAGTTACTGGCTGAAATAGTGCAAATCTCTGTGGCGGAGATTGACTCTTATTTGTTAATAAACAAATAAACATGCTCTGGAAATCTAAAGGAAAGAGCTTTATCACAAAACGACCAAGTAGCCACCACATTTCTTTCTGGGGAACCTCTGCGCTGAAGTAAACCCAGAGTTCATGGAATTGAAGAATCATAGAGTGGCTGAGGTTGGAAGGGACCATTAATGATCACATAGTCCAACCTCCATGCTCCCTATAATCATCCTATCACCATACTTAGTTTTAAATTATCATGTATTTTTAAAGGGTATTTTATGTAGAAATATACACAACCACACTGTCTACTATTAATTGCATGGAATTTTGGTGTCAAAATTTTCCATTTTACAAGAATTCCTTAATATAAAAATATTAAATAGGTAAAAATAAAATTTTTAAAGCATTTCATATTGTGATGATTAGTTATAATTTAGAAAAGTAATTGTTCATAATCCTTCTGTTGATTTGTAGATGACTGGACAAACAGATTTAACTGAGACCATTTTGTTTTTCTAATTTAACATGACTGATTAGTCACCATTAATTGTTCTTTGTTAGTAATTTTTGTTTCATTGATTGGGTACTCTGTGGTATCCACTCATATAATGGTATCTTCAGAAAAAGGCTAGAAGGCTGCAGTACTAATTAATATGAAATATAATCCAGAGTGTTGCACTACAGGCTAATACTTTACTGAAATGTGACTGCAGGTCCATAGCTATTGGATAGGACATAAAAGATTATTATTTTTATTTTCAACATATACAGCAGCTCATGCATTTCTTAGAAACAGTTCTCATTTTTTTGTTGACAAAGTGGTTTCTTCTTTATGTGAAATAAAGTTGAAGTTTTAAAGTTAAAGGACACTGGGATCTTAAATTCTTTGGTGTTAGCATAGAGCATAGGGAGCCAGCAACTACGCCACTAATTACAGGCATATTGATTTGTTTGGCCTAATCTAATCATAGCCTTTCTAATAAATCATAAGGTGTTTTGTAATTAGGAAATCCATACTAAATACAAAGAGGACTGTTATCTTTGTAACCTTATTATCCATGGCTTAACACAGAAGTATTGTTCATATAGACATGTTTTATGACTTTTCATTTGTGCCTCATTCAGTATTTTATTAGGATATAGTACTCTGCCAAAAGTCACTTAGAAGATATTTACCTAATACCTTATGAATATGTTAGTTTGCTTGAAGTTTTTAAAATCACATTTTCCTTCAGCTGCCCACTGCTACAAATATTCCTTAAAATGGCAGCTTCTAGCCCACTAACTAAACGTGTAACAAACTTCAGTGTATGTATGGAATGGTTGTGTTTGCAAGTTGGAGATGTTTTTGTTTTGTTTTTTTTTTGTTTTTGTTTTTTTTTTGTTGTTGTTGTTGTTGGTTTTTTTGTTTTGTTTTGTTTTTAATAGAAAACTGTCTTGTATATGTATATATCTTCATGTAGTTGTCACATTCTGTAATGCAGAGGGCAATACTAGAGTGATTGATGAGCTTGGATACGTGAAGTAACATCTGACATCTGATGAGTAAAATGGGAAACACTGAACCAGCCAATCATTTGTTGTTTACCAGTGGTACCTTTGTCTTACCCAAATTGTTTCTGTAAATGTAGATTGTTTACACAGTCTATGTTTTTCAGATACATCTATCAGAAACTTCTGCAATAGATCAGAACAAGAAGATATAACAGTAAAAGTTGAACTAGTCCAATATTTCTCTGCTGTTTCTGCTTAATTCAACTTTGAATATAGCTTGGAAGCAACAGCAAAAACAACTAATTTCCCCAATATAAGCATACTCAGCCGTAGAACAGAATCATATTTAGTCTATGTCCTGTTCAATACTAGAAAGGAGTGCAATACTGGAAGCTTACAGACTGATTTCTTGATCTTCAGTATTCTTGAAGAAGATAAGCATATAGGTCATATAGGTTCCTCTTTGTTTCCTCTACTGGCAGCTTTCAGAAGGAACTGTATTTAATATGCCTCTTCCAGTGGAGTGGAAAGCTATTTTCTTAGTTCTTAGCTTAAGGAAACAGCCGCTTACATGGAAGAAAAATACCAGAGCTATTGAATATCTCCTGAGCAGCGCATCAAATAGGGATTTCTAGCTTCTTGCAAAACATCTATATGCACTAAACTGTGCACATCTCAGAAGAGTGAGGGTGATGACTTAGTAAGAGCTGTTAATTCAAATAAGGGGATTAAAAGCCAATTTAGGAACAATTCATTAAATGAGGATTTATGTTGTAAAGTAAAAATTAATTGTGGTATTGTAAAAGAATACCTGCAATTAATATTAGGAAAGAGAACATATCCTGATTTGAATTTGTGATTCGTAACAAATACAGAAGATTAAATGGTTCCAGTTAAGCTTTCAGGTACGCAAGTTTATCTGTGGACAAAACTTGTTTCTAAGGTAGCCCAATTCTCAATTTCACGTTGTTACTGCAGCATTGTTAAAATGGGTTGATAGAGGTTGTAAAATCAATTCTCCAGAGCAAAGTGTAACTTAGAACCTGGATGAAAATTTCAGTAATATTATTTTGTCGAGATTCTGATACAGTCAGCAGCAGCAAGTAAAGACAAAGGTAAAACTGAAACAGTGCTAATGCACTCAGTAACACCATCAGTTCACTCCGCTGTGCTTCAGTGCTATAACTTAGATTTATAAAACGTAGTCTGAGTCCCTTGACGGAAGATAATATCACCATTAATACACATACAATAAGCCTGAAATTGTGCTCACTCTTTACCTCGGAATATTGTGCTCTAGTAGATTAAGTCCTGCATTACTGTAATACAGGTTTTTTGTTGATTTAGTTACATACTCAGGGGTGTACTCTCCCTTTGAAAGGAATACATAACTTTCACTAATGGTAGCAGCAGTCATGTGCATATATCAAAAGGGGAATATTCCCCTCTAGAAATTATATAGGAAGTCCCTCAGGGAATAATATTTTCTACAACTGCAGAATTACGCTATCAGAGTCTAAAAAGTTAGTGTGTACAGTAATTAAGAAAGCACAACAGGCAAATTCAAATTTCTGGGGTCTGGGTTTTATTGTTACAGATGTTCTTCAGAGCAAAGTCTGCTCAGCAGTTCCTTGGGTCATAAATGTTTAATTTTTAATCTATTTTTTATCGGTTTTATGTAATGCAAGCTTCTTCTGCTTCTGCACCAAAAGAATTTTTACAAGGTTTTGGTTGTTTTTTTTTTTTCCATACAAGTTTAAAGTCACAGCTCTTGTTTAAGATTTTTCTTTTAAAGAAATGTTCTACCCAATAGAAGAGCAGTGTTATTTTTAACTCTGAACGTGGATTCATTTGCTTTTGACTGCTCTCTGAATTTGGCAGCAAACAAGTAGCATGGCTTCTTTTTTTGTTTTGAGGGGTTTCTTTTCTTAACTGAATTCTGGGGCCTAATTCTCCCCCAAAAAACCATCTAGGTTAACTTAAAACCATGTCCCATTTGGAAATGATCCTAAGCCAGTTTCATTGTGAAACTGCAGATGTTTTGAAAATGTCCTAGAGGGCTATCAAAAAAAGATCAGGGTATGCAGCACCCTGAAGGATCAGACCTGGTGAGCAGACCCATTATATATATACTCCTTACTTACGTTGTTGTTTACAGATGGCAGTCTGTTTGCACAGATTGAATATTCTCCTGTGAAAGCCATACAAGTCACATTGCCAATGTATTGTTGGATTCGATTTGAGTTACATCATTTATTTGCATTGAAACTATTTAGTAGACTCAGGAACTGAAAACAATAGCTGTTTCAGGAGATGTTTATCTTTTGTGAGTCAAACAGCTGTCTTGTCTTCTCATATTTGCATGGCCATTTGATGTAGGTTGTTAGCTAACAGAAGCTGATAAAAGAAGCTGTTTTTGAAATACTAGAAGTATAATAGCATAATGATTGGGGGAAAAACTCCCAGTGATTTAAACTTATTTACATTTTATCTTCTGCCATCTGCTGTAAACCAGAAACATGTTCATCTATGCAGTGATTCATGTTCCAGTCACTCAGCCTATCACATGGAAATTACTCTTTTTGACTTTACAGAATTAAATATCTCTCTTACCACAGTCTGACCCAGTACAGCTCTGTTCAAAAAATAATTTTAAAAAATCTTCCTTTTTAATCCATGGAGAGAGTTCATCCATTATGATTTTTACAGTGCAGTTGGCCTCTAGTCAACAATGCAGTACAAGTAATAACTCACAATTAATTAATTATTCTTTGTAGATTGAGATGGAATGTTTTCTCAGAGTAGAGATGTGCATTTAGGTAGTTCTCAAAGGTGGTATAGAAAACAATAATGATAGTCTTGAGAGAACTATTTCAGAAATGAATGAGTACCTACTTCACTTTGCTTTCCATGGGTTTTAGATATGTAACTAATTCTGTATCCAAAATGGACACTTCTGTGGGTCTTTATTGTGCCCAAATACTTTTGCACATCTGCCTATATCCCACTAGTTTTCCAAGTAAATTTGAAACTTCCAAAATTCATGTTATCTACTCTACTGCTGATACTGCTTTCGGCCCAACATTGGGGAATACAATTAATACAGAATCACATTTGTTAGGTTTATTTTTTTGCAGTGAAAGTTAAGGACAGTTAGGCTGGGATAGAGCACACCTGAGATGAGAGTACTGAATCTCAGAGCAAGGAGTTGTGGTGCACTGCCTGGGACTGAGTGAGATGGGCCACACCCAATCAGTCCTGTGCAACATCAGGGTTCAAGTCTAACCCAAATAGAGCATAACAGTGCTAGGTTGTCAGGAGAGTATTCTTTAAAGTATTCTTGCCTTAAAGAATATACTGTGACTGATCTGTGGGATGATTGTGTGATTGATTGCACAGAGCTAAAAACCGGGTTTCCTGGCTATGCAAGAGGGACTGCGACTACTGTGGCTAGCTGCTTGTTGCCATCCTCCTTCCTCTTGTTCTTGCTGATGTGGACCTTGGAATTGGCATAAGAGAGGCTAAGCAGCTGTACCACAAGGATCAGCACATTCATCCAAGCCACTGTGTGATTTCAGCAGTAGGAAGGGAAGCCATTGAGCACAGAGAAAGCTCTCACTCCAACATGAAATGGATTCCAGCTTCAGCATTGCAGCTAGTACTTTCAATCTAATATATTGTTGGAAACTGAGCTGTAATAACATTTTAATATTCATAATATTCCAGTTATTAAAGTTAAACAGAGAAGAATAATCCTTCTTGATAATCCATTGCATTCAAAAATGAGAACCTCAGAATCAGAGGATTGGCATAAAAATTAAAATATTTATACATAATAATTTTTGGACCTCTTTGCATTCTGATTCTTACTTACCTTCACAGTGCTTCCAGGTTTCATCAGTATCATTAAAGTGAGAAACTCCCATAAAAAAAAAAAAAAAAAAAAAGGCAGATTTTTATATGTTTCCATGGATGCAGTTGCTAAGTCAACAAGTAAAAAGCTCAAACAACATGAGACTTTGTGGTAAAGTCACAAGACAGTAGCAGCATCACTCACAGTTCCCTTGGAAAAGGATATATCCTCCATATGTTTGCATCAGCCCATGCAGTGAAGGTCAGGGCCGGCATTCACAAAGCCAGCCAATTTGTTGATGAAGGCTTCTCTGTTTTGCAGGTGTGTCTGATGTTAGAATTGTTGATAGGATAGGAATGTTTTGTTTCTTTTTTTCCCTCTATAGAAAATCTTGTGGGTATTTTTTTCTTGGCAAGATGCCTTAAATTGCATTCAGAAATTTTAGGTTAGATTAAAAAACAAAAAAAAAACCCAGAAACTACAAATATTTGATTATGAGCATTGTCTGAAAACTCAATCTTCTCCACTTTAAAGAGATGTATGATTTTTTGTGGAATAAGAAATTCAGTTAAGTAATTACCTGTTTTATTCCATAACCCAAGTTTGCAAACTGTACTCGCTCCTATTGACAAATCCTGCAGTATTTTACTACTTTTTTTTAGGAGAAAGGACCAACACAAAAACATGTAGTACAGATGAACTGCAAAGTAGAATCTCTCACTGCAGAGAACAGAGGAAGCATAAAGCACAAACTGAATCCTCCTAGAACACCTCATTTCTCCTCTAAATGTTGGATTCTTACTGTCCTTAAACTGAAAATAAAAGCATTGGCAGTTGTAGTTATAGAATATTTCCCATTAAATTTCCCACATTTTCCCCCAAAAACTGTGAAAATTTCTCCCCTCATGCATGTACACACACAGATATTGTGGTTAATTTCACTTTAGTTTATCTGCTTGCTCCTCTAATGTTCTGGAAGGATCTGCTTCCGTCTATTCTGCCTCTATCCCCACATTTGTATGTAAATCTTATTCTAAATTCTAAATTCTAAATTCTTCTTTATGCTCACTACTACTTGCTTTCTGCATCACAGTTAAGCTCCTTGTCCTATAATTACCCATCATAATTTCATTCCTTCTATTCCTCTATTTTAATTTGACAGCCAAGCAAACGTCCATCCAGTTGTGTCTATGGTTACTATATAGGCAGTCTGTGTTTCCATCTCAGTTTTGCATTTGCTTGGTGGGTGACAGGATCTATCCAAAAATATTTTTGAAACATATTCAGCTACTAAATTCTTTAGTATTGTATTTCTTAATTAACTTAGAAGATTTTTTCCCTACTATTTTTCACTAGACAAAAGCACCAAGCCAGATAATGGATCCCCTAGTAACACCTGAAAATCTTTTATACCATTGAATGTACACAGTCGGACTCTGTGCATTCCTTTGACTGATGGTGGTGGAAATATTGGCTCTGGTAGTGAAAGATGAAAATACAATACACAGTAACACAATACATCCTCTGCATTTAGGAGTGATTTTCAAGGCTAGATGTTTAGTAACAGCTATAAGAGTTGTTTGTAAATCTTTTTTTTTTTTGTTCCATGTCCTTCAGCAAGTGACCTGGCTGCTAAGAATGAAGAAGGTAGCACGTTGTTCCTTTAGACATGCTAAAATAAAAGGCATACCCCCAGCCATAGTGGTCTTTCTTCATGCATATTTCCATACAGTGCTATAGGCCATGATAGTAAAAACACACATTACCCCTGGATCATATCCTGCACTCACTGAAAACTACAAGTTTTCACTTCAGCAGAAGTTTCACCTGATGATCTTTGGGACAGAGTGTAAATGGTAATTGAGTGCATAAAAATGAATACTGTGAGTTTAATAACTAGTCCCTGCAAATCTCAATCTTACCACAAAAATTTTTCAGTGACTTCTGTAGGTATTGGTAGTGCCTCATTTCCAGACTAACAAAAACGCTAAAAGAAAAAGAACATTTTTGTATGAATAAGCTTGTTTGTCTTTACAAATAAATAAATAAACAGAAATTATTAGTTAAGACAACCTGCATGACCTTTTCACTGACTGAATAGCATTTTTCTGTGTAACTAATTTATTCTTACCTTAGCGAATCTCCACTCAGAGTTAAGAATCAAAAAATGTCATTGTTCTGTATCAGACCCTGATACAGAATATGATGTGACATCATATTATACACAGCTCTTTTGAGCAGGAGCTCCAGATTCATAGGTAAGCATTCAATTGCAGCTTTCTCACCAGTGGTGTGTATTGCTTTCTTCAATGTACTTTTCAACCTACTTTCTTTTTTTTAAGATATCCTTGCCATAAAAATATCATCAGAATATTTGTAGCATTTCAGTTGTAACAAGGAATTCAACTGAAGCCCTCCGTACCTCAAACTCTTCACAGTGGCTGCTTATGCTCTCTGCTACTTGCCCCTCAGAATGGCAAAGCCTTTGTTTTCCTGGCCTCTTTTGAGCCCTCCAGACTGGGAGCAAAAGCAAAAGATGTTTGCCACTACTGCCACCACTACTGGCCAAGAGTTTAACTTCAATAGGCTGATTGAAATTTAAAGTCTTGGCTCAACCTACACCCTTTGGAAAGAGACACAGACACTTCCACAGTACAAATTATATCCAGGTTGGTATCATTTGCTGAAGTGAGATGCCTGCAATTCTGATAGGCTCTATTAAGGTTATTCTTAGTATTAATTTTGTTAAAATTTGTGTCAAATTTATTATACAAAAGCTTATTACTTGAGTCACCTCTGTTTGTAAAGTTCTCTTAATGGACTAAGGTTTACAAACAGGATGATTTTGGATGAATTCATTGCACCTTCAGAACTGCTTTGAAACAGAAGCAAGTAGGTAAAGGAAAATAAAAGAACAGGAAACAAAGCATGAATGCACAAGACAGTTAACATCACAAAATCAACATTCTTCACTCAGGATGTGATTCCTTTGAGGTAACATCAGGCATCTACATTTTGCCAGTCTTATTGAGATCTCATCATAGTCAGTGAGTGAAAAGCATTTTAGGACATGAGTCATCTGACTTAATACAGATATCTAACTAACTTTTATCATGACAAAATATACCTGTTTTTTTCTCTCAGTCACCAAGCTAATATGACTAGCTGAGACATGGATATGTCTAGTTAGATGAATCCTACCCACAGCACAAAAAGCGTCTGCACCGCATTGAATCAGAGCCTGAAAGTTTTGCTGTGTGAAAAGGATATTTACTCTGTAGAATAGACCTGCCCTTGTGTACAGCAGGTTTTATTTAAAAACAAACAAACAAACAAAAAATAAGAAAAGCACATATTTTTAAGAAGCGAGGGGAAAAAAAAACAACAACCTTTTCATATAAAAGTCTTTATTAGCTGGGCTGAGGTTATTCTCATAAAAAAAAAAATCATAAGACGTTTATTTAATTTTTGCTGTGCTTGATCTATATTTTTTTTCAGGGACATATTACTCTGACACATTTCAGATGTCAATGGGGCTTTCAGATACTTTCAGAATTAAGTACCAAATCTCTCATGCTAATCAAGGTCTGTGCCTTCACACTCCTTCAGTTGATTTAAGAAGCTTGGCTGTTAGGCTTACAATGGACAGAGTGTCAGAGATGATGAGCACTGCAGTGATTAAAAAGGGTGAAAGCTATTCTCAGGACATCAAATAATGCAGCCAGAACATTATGTGCTAATAATACTAGAACCATTTTCAAAAAGCAAATATAATCATGTCTCTTTTGTTTTGTCTTTACTTTTCTTTATAAATACATTAAATATTATTTTTCCCACCACTAAGAAGCTATGACTTCTGCTCACTGCACAGAAATACCTCACCAATGTATAAATACATTTTAAATAGTATTTTTATCCTACACTCACCCTTTGTCACAATATTTTTAATAAAAAGTCTTATACATAAAAATAGAAGTCTTCAAAATACAGCTTTATTATCACAAAAAATATTTTTTATTCTGCTATTCTGCTTAGTTTGATGTTTTTACATTATGTTGTTGTGCTTTTGCTTTTCTTTCGTGTATGCCCCTAGTCATAACTGATGGTAGTAAAGTCTGGAGAGACAGACTTGTCATAGAAGTAAAATGAGAGGGGCAGGAAAATGAGAGAGGAGGAGAAAACCCAATAATTCAAATCACTTCTTGAGCCTGATTTTGTAGTGATAATATGTAATAGATGATAAACTATAACTATTATACACATATGCTCATAAACATACAATATACAATTTTTCTTCAGAGAAAGAATATGTGTATAAATATATGCACAAATGCTCATAAACATACAATATACAATTTTTCTTCAGAGAAAGAATATGTATATAAATATATGCACACTTACCTGCATAATTTTATATAAACTCTAACAGTATCACCATATTTACAGCAATTTTTATAATCTATGGTTGTTAACTCTGGCAGCCCTTTCAGTAAAAATTATTTATAAGCCTACAGCAAACATTACCCATTTCAGATAGTTAAATAGGATAAAGGAGTTTGCACTATACTTAGTGGAGAGAGAGAGGTGTTTCCAGAACATGATTCATATCATGCAAAGAGGTACATGAAAAATAGATGGGCTGAATAGCTTTCCTCTGTATCTTAGCTAACCGTGGATTAATTTGAAGGTAGCTGAATTTATCTGAGTGAATTAACGCTGGTGAGTTAATGGGTCAATTGATAGATATATAAAAAGTAAGAAAAGTATTTTTTTATACAAGCTAATCTGTTCCTTTGAAGCAATCTTGTGTTTCACACAGTTATTCTGACGTTGCAGCTGTCTCTGCTTGAGGTAGTAGTTATTATATCAAAAGTTGAAAGTCAAGATGAAGATTTTCCAGTATAATAGTTTGCAAATGTTTCTGTCTTTTTCGAGACACAGTTGAGACAGATTTTCAGCAGCTTTCCTGCTTTCTCTCTAAAAGGGGAACTCACAGCCTACTTTTCAAGTACAGATTTACTCAGCTTACTTGCTTCTAAAATATAAGTTTTTGCTACAGAAAAATCATCAAGTACTGTATAGTTATACATTATTGATACTCATAGTTCTCAGAGTGTCTTGGGGTAAAAGTAATTCCAGTGACTGAAGGTGACCCTCACACTTATTAATAATTTGATTTTTTCTCTCAATAAACATTCCTGACTTGATTGATTTCTACCAACTATATTAGTTGTTTCTT
Source organism: Tympanuchus pallidicinctus (assembly GCF_026119805.1). Classification (NCBI taxonomy): domain Eukaryota; kingdom Metazoa; phylum Chordata; class Aves; order Galliformes; family Phasianidae; genus Tympanuchus; species Tympanuchus pallidicinctus. The sequence continues at coordinate 70,447,936 of NW_026294747.1, read as the reverse complement.
ACTTTTTAAAATTTGATTGTGTTTTTTTGGGAGTGTTTAGTGATTTCAGATTCCAAGCATAGCAGATTCATTTAGAGATTTCTATGAGGCTTCAGATTTTCAAGAAGTGCTGAATAAGTCAAAGGTCATATATTCAGTGTTGCTTATGGATCTATGGATCGTTCGTGACTTGCTTGCAGTGAAAAATGGATAATTTAGATAAATCATGTGGTATTTTTCAGTATTTTTCTCTAGAGATCAGTTTCTCTTTCTACGAAACTGTAAGTCTGCTGCCCCTCAGCTCTGAAGCTCGATTTGAATACATCACTCATAAGCCTTCAGGCTGGTCTCTGTATAAGTGATTCATGTTTTTAACATAAATTAATAGGATACCTACCCAGAGCTGCCACTTTCTAACCTCTTTTTCCATGCAGATTTTGCACTCAGAATTGTACACCTGGCTATTATCACAATGATCAGAAGACTATGTATAGACATGACATCTTTGTTTCCAGGTGAAAAGAAAAACACAACTCATGCATTTGCAGAAATTGTACTTGGAAGGGAACTGCACATGACCTCCGTTCTCCAATGCGTGATGTATGTATTTGTCACCCTGACCTTTCAGGTTCCTGTTCAAGTGGATGAACACAGGATTCAGCATAGGGTTTTAGCTCTGGGAATCATCACATTAATTCTAGGCCACCATCTAAATGCCGTCGACAGCACAACCACAACGAAAGTGACTTCATTCAAGGATTCTGGTGCCTCTTTCTGCAGTAACCAGCTGGGTCTGCCAGCATCTGCAGCAGTGTGGAGACCCTGAGGGCTCGACAGTGGCTTTTTTCACTTATTCAATTACACAGGGATGGATAAATACAGAATGAATTTTACAGCACATTGCAACTTTCAGAATGTCTAAAGGACATGTTTTTATACAGTCAAAACCAGAAAATTCTCAAATAGCTGTCTGAAGGATGAAGGTGTCAGTGCTTGAGATGAGGGGGCAATGCAATCCAGAAGATAAGGAATTTTATTGGTTTTGAGATATTTTATCCTATTTGTAAAAAATAAGTAAAGAAATAGATTAATCAATACAATTTAACCTTTTTTTACTCTAACTGTGCTAAGGTTAAGTATGATGGACATTTCTATTTGTACGCACATTTATATTCTGTGATGTCTTTAACTGATCACCACCAGTACTGTTATTGTACTCAGACTAATTAATTATCCATTGTCTTCTTTTTAAAGTCCTAACTTGCTAATTTTTTTTTTTCATCCCATTTTGGAAATATATATGAAATTGATTGTTCACATTCTTCTTTTGTAGGTTATTCTTACGAAGCTGTAACAGAGAATTCAATAAAAATAATAGAGATTAATAAATTTTACTAGAATTTTCAAAGCACCTAAAGAAGATGGGTGTTGCCTTCTTGGGAAAACAAAGATGAGTTGCTCTATCGTGCTTCTAGTCTCTGTTGAAAGCTCAAAGCTTTCTAAACAGGAATCCTTAGGAAATCTTAACAGAACAATGTTCTGCATCACTGTCTGGGTCAGCATGTAAAGATATTTAACAGGAAAACTTCAGCCAAAAAATTCAATGGAATATTTTCCACAGCAGCCCATACCTGATTATGGAAAATATGGAGAAGAACCCACAATACACAGAACAATGCTTCATCTCTTATTCACTGACATGCATGCACTGAGCATAGAAATATTTCAAAGGAGTGAAGGTCAGCAGTTCAAAAAAGCACAAATACTGTTAAATCAGGTTGGGTTTGCACCAGTCTACCAGAGTTTCAACACAGATAGTTCTAATTGGGTCTGCTGGAAATGCATGAGGTCAGGTTTCCAGATTTAACAAACTTCACTATATGTACTTACTTAAATTTAAATCAGCCATAAGACTTGATAACGTGAAGGTCTTAGTTCTTTCCTCCGGCCATATGTTTTCAGTTATGGTGGAACGTTTCTCCAAAGTCTTAAAACATCTTACTGAGGCAGTAAATTCCGCAGTCAGTGTTTATTAAAGGAATGTGTGGATATTATATATGATCTGAGCACTTCTCTTATTGAAGCTGTCATTTGTTGACAAATGGGCTGCTATCTTAGTATTTGTAAGAACATTACACATTCATTGTGCTGACATGCCCTATTAATTAATTTTCTATATATTGCTAAGCAAATCAAAGGGAATTTCAGTGGTGGATTTGGGTAAGCAAGTAAAAAAATAGAAGAGACTTTATTTAAATGATAATGATAAAATGTGCATTATGAGTAACTATTAGGTAATGAAATATATTTATTTGATTTTTTTTTTTGTGGCACAAAGCAGGCTTCATTTGGAGATGTAAATGGCTCAAGGCTAGTTCTCAACATAGCTTAGCTATCTGGATTAGTGGAGGAACCCTGCAGGATTCTGGGCTGGCATACAATGACCCCAATACAGACACCTCTTATTCGTCTTGAGACATACAGATACAATTGCTAATTTATACAATCCTCCACTTAGTTGAGGTTTTTGCATTTCATCAAGAAAATATTAAGGAGTGACTCTCATAACCAAACAGAAATTGGAGAAGAAAGGTTTCATGTCTGGATTTAAACAGTACATTTTTATGGCCTCTGGAAATACTGTCCTGAGACAAATCTCAGAAGGCTTTATTTTTTGAGAGTATCTCAGAAACACAACCAAAAATAGAAATCATGCTATAAATATTGTGATGTCAGTGTGTATCACCACATTAACTGAGATTTGGGTTCTATTCTTGACCATCCTAGTATGAATCCAGAGCTACTCCACTGATCTCAGAAAGTTCTGATGAAGGAAGAAAACAGTTTTGAAGTCTGGCACCACGTAAAATGTGAAGTCATTGACAACCAGAACTTCTACAGAAGTCAATATAGCCTTTTGCTACACGGGCATAATTTGCCATAATAATGAGAGGATACTGCCCCAAAGAAATGTTGAATTTAATTTGCAGAAGTTAGTTCCTAATTTTGAGTAATTGTGTATGTGCACATGCATGTGTGTGTGTGTTTGTATGTGTTTGTGTAATCAGTGCAAAGCAATCAGATGCCTTCTTGTTGGAAATCCAATATAGTATCTAAAAAATTGATCTAACAGTTCCTGCTCCATCCAACTGGTGTCTGAAATCAATGTTGCAATGATTTTCTGGAAAACGGCAAGAGCTATGAGCTAAATTAAGTTTTGAAATTGCTGCACCTAAGCCAGTTTCCACAGAAATCAGTGAGAACTTCCTTAGTAAATTTACCAGAAATGGTACCGCATTATAAGGTTCTCAAAATTGAAGGGATGTTTGCATGCAGGTTAGTTGTGTTGGGTTATTTGTTGGTTGCTGTTTTTTGTTGTTGTTGTGGGGGGAGGGGTGGGAAGTTGGTTTTGTTTCGACTTTGTGTTTGGGTTTGTTGTTTTTTTTCTTTGGAAAAGGTCTGTGAGGATAAGAGATCTTAGACCTGGGAAAGCCTGATCAAACAGGTGAGTTTTGCATTTAGTTTTTAATGTGGTGAGTAGTGACTCTTGTTTCTCCACAGCAGCAGGCAATTGATGTGAGCTTTGTGTCTGATCCTGCAATAAATACTCATTTCTATATCTATAATATTCAGGATAATTATTTTCCCTGAGAATCTAGTTTAACTAATGTCAAGACCATATTTCAGAGTATTTATTCATTTGTGTCTTTAAACATTGCTTAAACTATGTATTTTAAATGTCTTAAATTTGACTGTTTGTTGCCCATCAAAAATTTTCAGCATGAAGTTTTTCACTCATTATAAAATTTAAATGTTATAAGCATTGGATATCTGTGAAGCCACTAAAATGTCATAATGTCAACATTATGTTGTTCCAGGAAGACTGACATTAACACTGTAGACCTATTACGTATTTTTGCTCTATTTGCACAATACAAAAATAGCCTAAATACATTTTTAATGCAATCAGATGAATTCCTTAAATCCAAATTGTGTGCTAACTGCTCATGCTGATTAGTGTGAAATATTAATTTGCACTAATCAGACTGAGGCAAGGGAAGCATAATAAATTTGACACATACATTTCACGCTTTACAGTGTTGGAACTTGTTTACAGTGCAGTGCCTGTAAACACTACTGGTGCTGTTAGTTATGTCACAGGGGCTGCGCATTCAAGGTGTGCTTGTGAAAATTTCCTTAGCTGATGCTTCAGCTACTTAGTGTCACGAAAATCCTGATCTCTGAGAGCTGATGGTCTACACTGATTGAATACTGTCAGAATGAGTCAGAGCATCTAACTCCTGCCCTACTTGTTTCATGAGTAAGTCATTTACATTCATGTTACCACTGCTCTCCTTGCACCAGGGTGTGATTAGAGTCCCCACGCTAATGGCTTCATGCTTTCCTTTACCTTACATTTACAAGCAAAACAAAACTATAATGCTAGGCCCAAAGAAACAGGACAGCTATTAGACAAATACACAGGTGGGCACTGACATGTCAGTTTTCATACATTATGTCTGAGGTCACTCTGCAATTCCATCTCTCTTTTGCAGAACAGAGCTTTCAATTCCTGCTTGCATGCGATAGCATTACCCACAATCAGCATCTGATTTAGCAAGCACTCTCCCCAGACACCGTTAGGCCATAAATCCATCATGTGATGTGGTAAGCAGGGTCTCCTTCTGTCTAATACATGGCAAAACATTTAGTACCTTAGATTCTGGGTCACAGTGGAATGAGAACCTGATAAATGGCTATAAAAGAAATGAAAATTATTTATGTGATTTAAAGATAAGAAGTGAGAAGTGATAATCTGTGGAGGTAAATCTTTTACTGTCCTGGTTTCAGCTGGGACATACTAGATTTTTCCTTCATGGTGTCTGATACAATGCTTTGCCCGTAGGAAAAAACAATGTGGATAACATTGGGTCTATTCAAGGTTGGAAAACTGCAGAGCATGAAGGATAAATGTGAATGAAAATATGTATGGTAGAAGTAACCATGTGGTTGAACTACAAAATTCCAAAACCCTGTAGTTCTGTAGGCATTTTGTTGGTTTCTGTCCTAAATATTTCTCCTTCTTCTAATGATGAGTTACCCCAGGAAACAATTTCATGGATGCTGTGCTGCTAGCTGGATTTTTAGATTTCCTGTCAAAGAGGTGCTACAAGTAAGACCTGAAACGTGAGGTCACCCAGCCTGTAATAAAGAAGAGGGCAATACTTGTGCTGTGACAAAAATCAGTGTGCAAAAGTTTGAAATCTTGAGATTATGTGTTTGCATGTGATTAATATAAGCTAATAAAACAACATAATAACCTCAGTGTTCTGCTTGCCAGGGCAGGCAAGCTAAGCATAATGCTAAGCAAAGACCACAATGCTGAGCACAAAGCTAAGTTCTCATTATAAGCTTGTTGACCCCAAAGAAATTAGTAACTGCCATTTACGTGTAATCAGATATATATTAGTTACTTTAAAAGAGGCATGATATGCTCAACAATACCAGTTTGATTCAGTCACTGATAATTCCTAGAAGCATATGGAATTTGCTTTTTATGTAAAAAATCTTAAAACAAGTTGATAGTTTCAGTTCTGATTGTAAAGGGACACATTTCCATGGCAACATGACAAACGATCATCATTTCTTGGTTCTTTTCAGGTTTTGAACAATATATCTAGACTTAGAACAAATTTCATTCTTATTTTCTTTTCCATAACTCTGAAGATTTTCTTTGTCTATACATCAAAGGAAATTAGGTCACTCTGAAAATAATGCCTCTTATTTATTTCCAAGGAAACTACAACAGATACAAAGAGCACAATATAAGTGCTGATAGAGCAAATCCTCAGCTACAAAACACTATTTTTTTTTATTTTACTTATTTATTATTTTTTTTTGTCTCCATAAGCATTCACCAAGCATCAGTGAATGTCGATGAGTACATTTTTTTCCTTATGGAGAAATTAAGTTCCAAGCTTCATCTGCACTTCCATTCAGACAACACGCCATTGGGCTGCCCCTCTGCTGCCATCTATTGCAGCAACAAAATGCAATGGAATGCTGACAGGAAAGTCAACCAGCAAACATCAACATTGCCTCTGACATTGTAAGCCAACAACACAAAATAGGAAGCATTACTTTCATAGCAGAGGTCTTAAAAGAACCATTGGCAATTGTATGAGTATAGATGTTCAGCTTAGGCTGTTTAATTTTAAAGGGTCTATGAATTGACTCCAAAGCTGTCTTGAAAAATTTGATACAAACATTTGTCTGTATATTTCACTCCATTGCATTAAATTATACTATAGCTAATCACGAGTTGAAGCCTGTGCTTTATTAGGTATGTTTAGCCTGAATAAATGCGACATCTCCATTCATTCATTTTTCCCAACCCTGTCAAGGTTCATAAGTTAAATACATTGTGACAAAGTTGTCTGGATGGAGAGGATTTAAGAATACTAGATCTTGATGCTTTCATCTCTTCTCACACAAGTACATTCCACTTCGGTCCTTCACAGCTGTGTGAGGGGAAAAAAAAAAAAAAAAAAAAAAAAAAAAAAAAAACAAAGAAAGGATGACTCAGATCCTGGCCCTTAAAAGCATTTTTTACCTCTGCACTAGGGAGAATTCCATTTTTGGAAAAAAATAATAATATATATATATCTTCCACTTGTAAGTCATTATATATACTCAGCAATTTACATTCCGCTGTCAGAATAAATCTTGTATGATTACATCCAGAGAAACTTTAATTCTGTTTGTGGTTTCAACTTATCATATCAATATATTTTCCATTTTTAATTCAGACTTTTTCATCAACTAAACATTTAATGTCTTCACAATTACTCTATCGTATTTCGTCTTATTCTTCCTTTTAATAAGAGCTAGTAAGATCTCATTTAGACAGAACATCAAGACTTACCTTAGCTACAAAATTATTCTCTAGTATTAGATGCATTCTTATTTACTAAGGTAACATTCTGTGAATTTCAAATCCATCCTCCTTTTCATAGAATCATGGAATCTATGAATTTTTTTGCTATGTAAGCAAAGAATTATTAATTTTTTAAGTTTGATGTTTTAATTTTGTGTGCTATGTATAACAGCTTACAGTCTTTTACTTTGTTTAAGAATTTAAATTCATTATAATAAGGAGAAAGATAAACAATATAATAAATGTATTTAGTTAAAATACACAACTGAACCTTTTTCTTTAAATATATTACTATTCACAGGATCGGCTTCACTGTTTTAGGTTCTCTACAAACCCTTAGATAGCAATTACTCCAAAGCACTTCTAACCACACTTTTGTGACATTAATTAATCAAATTAGATGACAAAGAAGAAATCATTATGAAATAATTTAGCTGAATCCATCAAAGCTTTGCATCATTTTAGCTACATCTGTTTAAAAAGTAATCTTGTTTCACTGATGAAGACTGTGTTCAAAAATAGAACTTAATAGTAGTACATGATAAGGCTCCTGCAACGTTCCACATTTGTATATTACATACAGTAGAGGAAGAAGAAGTAAAGGGTCACTCTGCAGAAAAGGGTGTCTAAGGTTTCAATCATTTAAACATCTTGTCTAAAGAAGGCAAGTCAAGTTCAAAGCAGAGAACAATGAAAAGAATCCCAAAACAGGAAATATCTGTTACAGACATTAGAGATGCAGTAGATGATCCAGGTGCAGTCACTTACTGACCAGGAAGGCATATTAGGCTTTGTTGCACAGAATAACAAATCCCCAGAGCATTCAGCTTGATATGCAGCTGCAAAGCACAAGACAAACAAAAATTATTCCAGCAATAAAAAAAATACAATAGAAATCAAAGGATATAGTTCTGCTTCTAAAAATAACACTGCTCATTAGACTTCACCTAACAGGCAATGTGCAGTCTACTTATTATGATTTAGAGATAATGTGTATAAAAACTATACTAGCACTTGAAGGCATGCAGTATTTGGCAGGACAGATATAATTTTTGGTGTTTATTAGAACCAAAATTAAAGAATAAAAGGCTGGGAGTGTAATGAGCCAATATAATTATTACTTAAATGTCTCCATTTTGTGGAAAGATTGTTACAGTGTGCACAAAGTAGAATAAGAAGAAAATAGGTTTATGTAGCAAAAATAAAGGAGGAAGGTACAGAAGGCTTCCAACACACTGGATCAATTGGATTTACAGGTTCAAAAACACACACACAAAGCCCTTTCCTGAAAAGTATAGTTCTGATCTTGCTGAACATTTTCCCTAGTTAATAGCAATCCTCTTTTACCAAAGAAAATCAATGAATCAGCTTCTCATATATGATAAAAAAAAATTGTTCAGGGAAGTGGGGATGGAAAATAATGTGGGAATGAGGGGTTGAGCATCCCTGCTCAGAGGTGAGGGGTTCAGCAGGTCCAGCAGCCACAGCAAAGCAGCTTAGGGTAGCAGAAGTGGGTCTGCCAGCCATGCACACCCTTGTATGTCAGTAGGTCTAAACACACAGCCCTGCTTCATTTCCTCTGCTTGAATGCTGAAAACACTAGTGATGGCTTCATGCAACAATACTGACCTCTGTGAGCCAAACAAATTCAAAAAAATACAAAGACCTTGTCCAGTAGCTGAGAAATCTGTAGGACATGACCCTCAGCATGTGTTGAGGGCTAAGCCTAGGCAAACTCTTTCCCCCAAAATATGGACTGACTGGATAAAAAATAAACTCTAGTGAAGTAATTACAAGACTGCTTCTTTGTGATTATTGTCCTTTTCCTATGGGAACTAAAATATAAGAAACATTCCCAGAGTCAAAATACCACAGGAAAAAAAGAAAAAAGAAAGAAAGAAAAAAATAATTTCACTGGTCTTAGAAGTAAAAGGGAAAAGTTAGAAGATTCATGACTTTCCAGAGGTACAAAATAATGCAGATATGAAATAGCTCCTCTGGAAAGGCAAATGAAAGCCTTTTCTGTTGGACTGACTTGATCCTCTTGTGAGATGTGTTGAGTCAGACATAACACAAGAGAAATGCCAGATTATCATTGCCATATGAGAAGCTGCCTTTCCTTCTGTGACTGGTCGTTACGAGCCAAAATTCATCAAAGAACAGAGTGAGTTTGAAGTTTGCCACAGCTGGAGTAAAAGCTTCATCCAAGGATTCAAAAACAGCAGCCTAAATATAGGTTCTTAAATAAATGTAACCTGTTTTCAAAAATGTGGTGTTCTGTCAGTTCCCATATGGAAATTAGGCCAAATGTACTTCATAGCTTCGGTGGGGATTCAGTAAGCCAAGTACAAGCACAGATTTTTGAAAAAAAAAACTTCAATTGTGTTTTAATTTCAAAAGCTTTTTGATTTCAAAAGCTTTTTTATTTCAATAGCTTTTCAAGCTGAACACTTCAAATTCAGTCTACGAATACAATAAGTGAACATTCCCAAGCGGATACACAGGAGAAAGACCCATATTATGGGTTATCTGTTGGTCAGCAGCTGTCTCCTACCACATTGGTTGACTTGCTCTATTCAGAACAAGAGGAGATCTGAGAGCTGTATTTGTCCCTTAGATCGTGTCTCATCTTATCTTGTAAAGAGAAACAGAGAGGCGGTGGAAATGCCCAAGCTTCAAATCTACCAAAGCAGAAATTTTGGCAGCTGGAAGAGTAATTCTTCCTTTCTGTAGTTGTACAGCACTTTGCAGCCATTACATTGAACAAGACAAAAAGTAAATAAAATGGATACCAAGTGCTCATAAATTCCAGGTTATCAACCAGTATTGTAAATTTTGATTGACACCTTAAAATCAGCAGTATTAGTTCTCAACACAAGAATTGGTGCTTGTGAATTTGCAAGATACTGAATGACCTCAGCTCTGCTTCAGGCCACATTTTAGCTGTCGGTACACTGAATACAGTCATGTATTATTTGGAAAACAGGAAATGAAAGGAAATTTCAGAAAGAGGATTTCCTCAAGGAAGGGAGATTTTTAAGGGTGTGGAAGACAGATTCTTCAAGAGCTGTCTGAGTTTGTGCCAAATTAAGAAATTAGATATACTGCTTCAAGCTCAGAATGAAAATTAAAGTATCATTGATATGCATTCTATTAACTAAATATTAAATGTTTAAATAAATAAAACATATTATAAACACATTGAGTAATTACTGCTTATAATTCCAGTGTCACTTCAAACAAGGAAAACTACATCATGGTTAGATTGTCTACACCTTTATTGATTTCTAAATGATACATCAGATTATCTTAACTGTAAAATAAAAAAAAACATTGGTTTTGTTAAGAACAAACACTGTATCTGTGGCTTTAAATAGAGGTTGCTATTTTTGCGACTGTTAGAAGTATTTTATTTCTTTAAAATGTAATTTGCAGTTGACTTCATTTAAAATATATAGTGAATGACGCATCTTGTTCCAAAATTGGTATTTCAAAATACCAATACTGCAGTCAAATTTCAATGCATAAGAATATGGGAAGAGAGAGTCCCCGATCTGCCCTCCTTCCTCAAGATACAGCTAGGCAGGAGTTTATAGTAAACAAAACTAGAAAAGCATCCTTTAAAACATTTTATCAGCTCTGTAATGGTATTCAGTGTTTTGCTTTAGAATTCACTAGAAAATACTCAGGGCTTGCAGCCAGGACTGAATGTTTGTACATGCTTAATAAATAGTTATCTGTAGCTCAGAAGTACATGTGTATTCATATTATTTCTGGTAGGCAGAGAACAACAGACACAATAGCATTTAATAGTGCCCATAATTTTGGATCTGTAATTCTAGTGAAGTCAATGGGTCCTCTTTGGTGCTTAAACTACGAAATATGCCGGAATTACTTCAAACACTTTAAAAGAAAGCAATCTTAGTATCTTAAGAGACTTCATAATTTCTATATTTAGACAAAAAATATTCTAAGAGAAAATGAGACACCAGACATAACACGTTTTTAAATGCATAAATGCAGGTTCATTTTTTGTAATTATTGACTGAATTCTGGGAAGATCCATCAGTTTCTAAAAATAGACCTGAAGTAACACATGTAGGAATAAATTTGACTTTCAATGGCAGTTTTCTTTCCATTAAGACAGCACTATTCAGATAATACGCCTAAAATTAGGTACTTTATTTATGATACCTTCAGCTGCATTTGCATACTACAGTATCACCTCTGTTTGCTCCTATTAGTAAAAACCACATGGTAATCTAGTCTGATTTGGATGCTTAAAGTGGAAAAGCCAAAGTTTAGGCACCTGGGAATTTTCGCTTCAGAGGTATTTATGTACATTACTCTCCTTGAAGTAAAATGGAATTCAAGAACTAAAAAAGGTCAAAAATGCGACTTCTTCATGGCAACAATGAATTACTGCTTTGAAGTGCTGAAAATCCACTGTTTATGTTCATGAAAACAAACACGCATAACAATGGATTTCCAGCAAAAAATGCATAAATACAACACTTATGTTTAAATATAGTGAAGTTTTGTTTGTTTGCTTGTTTGTTTTAGGCTAAACTTAATAAATCCAAGAATCATAGAAACACAGAATACTAGGAGTTGACCGAGGACTCTGGAGATAATCTAGTCCAACACCTACTCCAAGCAGGATCAGCTACAGCAGGTAGCTCAGGATAAAATCCATTCAGATTTTGGCATTTACAAGGATGGAGATTGTACAACTTTTCCAGAAAACCTATTCTTGTAACATTTGGCCCATCCACCCACCCTACCTGCTTTGTAGTAATGGTTTTTGCTATGTTCTTGAATTTCTTGTATTTCTTTCAGTGTTCATGGCCTCTTGCTATGTCAGTAGGCACCACAGGGAAGCATATGGCAGTCTTTTATTTATACCTTTCCAGCAAATGTTTATACACATGAATAAGATCCCCCTAAGTCTTCTCTTTACCAAGCTACAGTCTCAAATTTGTCAGCCTCTCCTTACACACCTTTGTGGTGCTGCATTGGACTCACTCCAGTTTGCCCAGGTCTCTCTTGTACAGAGGGACATCACTGGACAAGGAATTCTATATTTATCTGTGATTCCAATGGAATCGTAGCCCCATAAATGCATGCAGACTTCTAATTCCTCCTATTTGTGCATACTGATTTCCCCAAGAAAGAGTCTTCTCAGTCTCTTATAAGCTCCATTCCTGACAATTCTTTATTTGCATGTATACAGGTGAGTTGAGCTGTCTTCTGCTCATCTGTATTGATTTTGAGGTCTCTCTTTTCCACATCAGCCCATATACTTTGTTTCCCATCCCAATGTATTACTTTCCTCCTTGATTATTAGGGTTAGCGTCTTCCCTGCACTCTAGTTTTTCCTAATTTAAAGCTCTCCTCTGCAGGTCAGATAGCCTGCTGGAATACATGTCTTTACCTCTCCTGCGCTGGGGGAACCTCTCTTCCTAGAAGTTGTCAGTTCACAAAAAAGGCTGTGGTTTTATAAAACAAATCCCTGTCACCAACACCAGCTGTGTAACCAGTTGTTGATTCTCAGGGTCCATGAACAACAGATGTGCATGAATAATTTCACAGTAATTATACTTCTTAATTGCAATACTTTCTCATGACAGAGGCTGATATGGGGCTGATCACAACACTGAAGGAAACCTGAGTGCTGTGAATCTCAATACACAATTTTGGGCTGAATTCTCTCTGGCTGTAATAGATGATTGAGAGTTCATACATGTAGAGATTTGGGCATGTAGGTCTTTATATGTATGCCTACCATGAAGGAAGAAGCCTTTCCTTGGAGTTATGAACAATACAAACAGAGTTTAAGGAATGTTTTAGTGGTTTTATAAACATTTCAGTAAGAGAAAAATTTAAAAATAATCTTGATACATCAGGAACTCAAGCCCCAAGATGAAACTTTATAAATAGTCAAATATGCCCCATTTTTTAAAAGAAATCCTGATCCCCAGTCTGGTTTTTTAAACTCATTTCTGCTAATTTTTTTTTAATTTATTGTTAATTTTACTTCTAATCTGAATGGAATTGGAAGGAAGAAAGAGATGTAGAACTTCAAAATGCTTTCAGTCATTATCATTTTATTAAACTTTTTACAAGCAGGCTTTCTTTCTCTCTGTGGATAATTGTCATCGATCGGGAATGAACAAGCAGCAGTAAATTCCAAAATGCCTGCATTTCACTAGAAATAACAATTACTTGATGCCTAGTATTATGCATTTCAAATGTGTTTGGTATTCTTTCAATATTCATTGATTATTGTTATCATCACAACAAATTAAAGTGCATCTAAACATAAGAGAGGATGTAAAACTAGTCATACTTGTTGAAAACCTGGATGTATATAAACCATTGACTTTACCATTGACAATAAATAAATGTCAAGTCATTGGTCCTTCAAGTCAGATGTTGAGATTCTATCAGTGACCAATGATCGATGTTCATCTTTCCTTTAGAAAAAAAATATATACATATGTATATTTTATATACATAAATTTATTTTTGTTTCAGTAGGATTCTGATTACTGCAATTCTTCTAACAATTTTCAGGTGATCATCTCTAAATACCAATATACGCCTGGAGTACTAAATACTGCTAGGTAACAGTGATACTTCAGGATGTGATGTAAAATGCCTGTATCATGTATGCAGTGGAGGAAACAGTCTACTTTAAAGGAGTCTGAAGAGATACGAATTCTGCTGGTTTTCTTCTGTGTCATGACTGCTTGACTTTGGAAATTTAGCTGATCTTTCTAATACAAATGTTTGAAGAAATGTTTCTGTCCCATAGAACCTTGGGCAATGTGAAAATTATGCAATTCCCACAAGGAGGAAAAACCAGTGCGTTTCAGTGTTATGCTGCAAAATGCAAATGATTATAAACTGATCACAGTACTCTGATGGGAAGAGGATTAACTAGGAATTAAAACACAAGTTCAAGATGTGTTTTAATTGCTTAAGCAAATATCCAGAAAAAGGAAACTGAAATGAAATTGAGATTTTCTAAAAATCTAGATTGGGATTTATCTTTTCTAAATGTAGATACCTCTACTGAGACATCTAATCAATGGATCTACTTACTCTAAGAAGCTTTTAAAGTCAGTGTAGACCTAGTCAGTGAAGTCTTAGTCTGACTTGTCACAGTTCAAAATCCCTATATATATCCTGTACTATTTTCAAAGAAGATTGAAAATGGCTTTCTTAACTATGTGTACATATATAAGAGATGTCTCACATTAGAATTTCTTCAGATAAAATGTAATAAAATCCAAGCTCCTTGTCTGAATTGGCAAAACATAAATCATCAGTTGAACAAACAAAAGACTATATATTTAACAATCACTGTTCTGGAATATGCAGGTAATAGACAAGTTGCATTTAGATGAATTCACATTTCACACTGATTATATGTATGTATATTTTGTTTGTTTGTTTTAACAGAAAACTTCTGTTTACATTTTGTGCCTCCATATTCCACTGCAAACATGGAAAAACAGAATGCTATGAATTGAGGTAATAGTCATTTAACAAACATTGAATTAGAAATACTATCGCACATCTGGGCATAAGTGAAAGAAGAAAAAATCTATTTCAGTCAGGCTTGAATTTCATTCTTGAAAAATGTCATATTACACTTTGAACAAAAGCCTGAAATCCTTACTGGTATTTTTGGCTAGTTCATGTATTATGCTGATGTCTGGCTGAGTTTACATATGAACATATTGGTTTTCTCTTCTCCCGCATCTCTCTTCCTCCAATACAAACAGCATGAAAGTATCAGTGCTTAACAAAAAGAAAGAGGCCCAAGGAGTGGGCCAGCTCCTGGCTCATGCGTAAGGAAAACCTTTTTTATTTCTGACAGGATGTTCTGGAAACATCTACTTTTCATTTCAGGCTTTTCTATGACAAAAACAAGCTATTTCTCAGCCTATTAAAATGATCCAGTTTGAGGCCACTGACATGTTACATTTTTCCACTGCCTCCATATTGTCATTCTTGTTCATGTCAGGAGGGAGTTAAAAGTAAATATTTACTTTTACCTGGTACTTTTTTGTGGATGCTAGTCAAATGTTTTTAAAAAATGTAAACCAGCTTGAGTGTGGCAACTTCTTTTTTTTTTTCAGGAAATGTGTGTACGGTTAGATTCACTTAACTGTGGGGCATTTTATCAATCCGCATTGCTGTTGTTCTAATTCATGCCTCACTTTGAGAGTATGGAAAAAATGTTCTCACATTCATTTTGCAAGACCCTGAGAATGAGTTGTGCTTCACTATAATTTCATCATCAAGAAATTAAGATCTAATTTAGTGCCTAAAACAACCCCTTAGTTTTGCCTTAATGAATGAAGTTTCACCAGATTTTCCATTACAAGACACTGATAAATTTAAAACGCTGCTAAATTCAAAACAACTATGTCCCACTTAACTACTTCCTTCTTATGACAAAAGAGGATCGTAGAATCATAGATTGCCTTGAGTTGGAAGGGATCTTAAAGATCATCTAGTTCTAAAGAGAAAATTCTGTTGGATTCTCCATGTAAAAAAGGTCCACAATCAATTGATTTTTTTTATGAAGTGCTAGAACGTAAGCCTGTGATTTTATCTTCCACTTCTCCTTAGACAAAATATAAAATATAGGGTTTCATTTTTTATCTGTAAACAAAAAAAAAAAAAAAAAAAGGCCTCTTTATCCTGGCACAACACACCCACACACACACACACACAACCACCCCCCACCCACTCAAACCTGCACACACATAAGTCATGGTTAATCTTTGCTGCAGGGTGAAAATATCCCAAGGTCATCCAAGGCTAACATCAGCTTGCTTTGGGGTGATTTTTTCATTACCTTTAGGCTCAGTCTGCATACTTTTGTCTTGTTATTATTTTAATTTCCAATAAATCTTCAATTATATTTTTTACAGCCCTTGATGGCAGACATGGAAAAAAAAAAATGATCAGACAGATTTTGCTGTTATATGCTGTTAAGATACAGATGTTTCTTTCTGAAGATACACTAATACAGTTATCTCTAAATAATTCTGTCTTTACAGTGAAAAAAAGTAAGTCTTCATTTTATTTATCTCTGGGTTGACACTCAGGTCAAGCTGAAGATTTTGCTTCCAAACAATCTCTCTCATAGCCAAATTTGGAGATGTCTCCAGAAAATATTCCCACTGATTCCAACAGCACTTAGCAAGTGTTGAAAACTGTGAGTAAAGGTGTAGGAGTCTGACATCTAGAAAAGATCAGCATAAAGTCTGACTATATGAGGATATTCTGAAGGGAAGAAAGAAAAGATCTACTCTGAATGTCCAAATGGTGATGAGCTTATAGCTACTCAGTTTCTGAGATGGTGGCAGTGTATCACATGCAGTACAGCTCAAAAAGTGCTGGAGAAAGAAACGAAGAGGTCTTTCCCAGAAATAAAAAGAGAAGGAAAGATTGCAAACCTCAGAGATACAGTAATATAAATAATTGAAAGTACCACTGCTTTTTAGATGGGTTAAAAAAGAAATTCGATGGGGAATAACAGCTGTACAGGCTTACTGCGTGGTAGACTTAACATGAAATACAAGTCTACAGGTTTCCATGGCAGGGAAAATTGGAACTACCTGGATCTCCCCTCTACTTTCTATCCGAGTTCATTTTGCTTCCCAAGCTTGCCTTGAGCTTGGCAACATATAATCCTGCAATTCCACCTGTGGTTCCTTAGCTGCTGCTGTAGAGCATGCTGTATGACATTCCCTGGCAATATCCCCAGAATGCAGCATCATTATTCATTCTGGCTTGCCATGAGGCTTCTGCTTCGGAAGCTTCCAGCTTCAGCGTATTCCAGACAAAATAAATAAATAAATTTGAGACAGAAGAAAGGTAAGACAAAAACTGGTTTTCTTCTAAAAAAAAAAATAAAAAATCACCATGATTCCTATGAAAACATTGGTACCACAAAGGTTATAATGTTGATATTATACTGATATCATTTAAGAATATTCTTCAGAGGAAATGAACCCACATGGCAACAGAAACTCTAATGTTAGAAGAAAGATGTTGGTACTGAGCTTTACCATATGCCTGCTATTATAATAGCATTCAAAGCATTTCTAAGTTGCAAGACATTATTCCACATAGAGATACCCCAATGATCTATAAACAGTCTCTACTGAGAAACTAATTAGTGAAGGCATAGCGCGGTGTTAATTCTACACTACTGCTGCTGGTATTGTGCTAGATCTTTCAGAGAAACAAATAAAAGGCACAGTAAGATGAAATAAGTGGCCTGGGGATACAGAGGGTGGGATTCATCTCACCTGACTTCAGACATCAACAATGTAGACATATAAAATCAAGCGAGTCCCTGGGGCTCCATTTATAGTCACTGGAGACAAATATGCCCTTTTAGGGTGCCAATCATCTGTCCTACTTCTGATGTCTAATTTAGGAGGCGAGGCAGTGAATGGCCCTCTGGATTCTATTGACTAGTTCTTCGCTGATCATCTAGAGAGCCAGCAGCCAGACACAGATGTCTTCAGTGCACACATCTGCATTTATCAATAAAATTCCACCTAAAAGTCAATAATGAAGCTGGGAACAGGTCATGTTTCCTTTTTTCCCAATCTTGAACACTATTCTGTGGATCCAACCTCCTTGTTGCCTTTTCTAGTAGAGAAAAGACTTGCAATTCTGCTCTATGACATTTGGTCTACGATAATTATCATATAAATTAAAGTTTATTTATTAGACTAGTCGGTAACTAAGGGATTGGCCAGTATCAAAAATTAACATATCAAAAAATGGAACCTAATTTTTTTATAACTAAAATTTATCCTATGTTTTCCAGTTTTCTAGTGAGTTGCATTCTCATTAGTCAACATCACAACAATCACATACTTCAAAATTTTGATTTGACTGTGAAAACAGAGATGAAGCTATACTGATATAGCATTAGGTCTTGTCAGATGGGAATATACAGCATTATGAAATATAACCCAGTTATGAAGTGTGCAAAGAGAAACCTGCCTTTGTCCACTAGGTCCACTATGAATAGGTATTAACAACTCAGCAAGCATGGGCTGTGCCACGTGAATGAAAATATAAGATGAATGAAAATGTCTGTGGCATCCTAGTTTCAATTTGCTGCAGAAAACAAGGTACTGAAGAAATGATAAAGGAAGGATACTGCAGAAAGCATAACATTTCATTACTAAATACACTGGGGAGGGGTTTTGCTGCAGATTCAGGAATATAAGTCTGTTGACTGCAAGCTAGATATCTATATGTGAGCTGGGTGCCTTCATTCCTAACAAAGCCAACTGAGATTGCATAGCAGAGTGCTGGGCTGGCCAGACATAGGTGGTTCCTGTGAAGGGTGAACAAGCAGCTCTGGGTCAGTTGACAGCAGAGGGAACATATATGCCTATCTCAGATGTAGATATTCGCAGTATGAATCTCTACAATTAGGTCTACTCATACAAAGATTTAATTAACTCAAAATGGTATGGAAGGCATGATATACATACACTACCTTCCTACCTCTGCCACAGCGTTCAGTTGGGATTAGAGACAGCAATTTGCAATCAGCTCTCAGCTGTTGATATTTTTTTGTTCTGTTTTCTGGGTGTGGTTTTCAGAGGTTTGGAGGGCTGAAGTAGATAGAGATGTGACTAGAATGTGGATTATCTATATAATACTACCGAATCTGAGAAATTACAAGCTAGGAGTCTAAGCTGGTCATCATAAATTAATACAAGGTCTTGATTGCTTTGGATATATATTTTTTTCCACCCAGTTCTCCATCTGTAAAATTGAGTTAATAATACACTTAATTGCTAGGGCTGATGTGAATCTAAATTTGTAATGTTTGTGAAGAACTGAAAAATTACAAAAAGAGCACCATTAAAAAGCATAAGAGGAACTTAATAACATTGTATTCAGCTGAGACTTTAGATTGTGATTAATAGTACCTGAAGCTGTATGTTGAATAAAGGTGATATAAACAACTACTTAGTAATTATACACACAGATAAATAAAAAGAATAGATAAATATGTAATTAAAGCCTGTGTCAAAACACAAATGCACAGGGGGCTAAATGAAGCTTGCATACAAAAACAATCACATTTGTAAAGCAATGCCAGAAAATGAAAATCTCTAAGTACAGTTCAAATATTATATATCAATGAAGGAAGTAAAGGTAGTAAACCACCACTCAGTATTGTGGGAAATCACTGAATAGACACAAAGTTGTTTGACACCCTTTTTTCATCCTCATTATAGCTGTGTTCACTCACCATAATTGTTATTTACTTTGTGTTGATCCACTTCACTTTCAGCTCATATCATTCTCCTTTTATACTGTAGTTAAAGATATTTCCTTCTGCAGCTGTTCCACCTTCAGCTGCTGGATGCCTCTTGCTACCCATGTGGCCATGGAACCATCAGGGTCCTTGATGGCATCCAGATTTGTTGTCAGAAATAACCTTTTCTCTCCACTTTTGCATTTTGTGTTACTTTCAGATTCACTATAGCTCAGCCCAGCTCTGGTCTGAGTCAACACAATTCCCTACAAACTCCATCTTTGGCAGAACTGCGGTAAGAGACGTGGGATGAGAAAGAATATCCAGGGGGGAGGGGGAGGTGGGAGATGGGAGAAGGGCAGCTGCATTAGCTGGTTAGGAGAGAAAAGTACTACAAATGGAGAGGCCTCCCCATTCATGGCTCATCTTTAAAAAAGTCCCTGAGAAGCACAGGTGGTTCGTGCAGAAAGCAGTTTGCATTTTAATCTTATTTATTTCCCAAATGTGGCAGGAAAGTGCTATCTTCAGCTACAAAACCTCCCCTGGGAACCCACCTCGCCTTGCAGCTCTTGTGTGCTGACTTCCCCTGGTGTGAAGGAAGGTTGAAGTGCCAGCTGTTAGAAGGAATAATTATCACAGCACTTCCTGCTAGCATTTCAGATTTTAGAGAGGAGAAGCAGAAGTTACCTGATTCCAGAGTTTGGATTTTTGCTTTTTTTATGTTTTTTTTTTTATTTTATTTTCTTTCTTTCCTTCTTCCTTACTGCCTTTGCATGTAGCCAGTTAATTAGTTTTACCCTGAGGATTCAACGCATTGATAAGGTCTATCATTGCAGTGACCACATTCCTGTAAGTGATGTTCATGGTACCATTTTAAATGAGACGTGGGCTAAACCTGTCCTATTACAGATATGGAAATCCTCTCACATTTAAATCTAATCCATGTCTTCTAAACATTTAGGATGATGGTAGTGACTAGGAAACGCTGAGAAATGTGTCTGCGCTCCAGATTACAGAACACAAAGGCAATAACTGTAATGTGCCATTGCTCTCTGCCTGCTTTTAGCTTACAGCTAATTGCATAGATAGGGACCATCGTTTACTGCTGATGCTTATGCACCATTCATTCACACACAGCAGTCACTTCCTCATCCCTATGTTAATTGTCTGTCACTTGCAGCATAGCACGTACCTCTGTGAGGCCATCTAAACATGCTGTTACCCTGCTATTCACTCTGCTTGTGTTCCCAGACAGACTATAGCTGATCATCGCTGAAATAACAGCTATGTGTATTGGTTTTACAATGGGCTGAAACCAAATAAATTAACAAACCTGCTTCAGTTGTTTTCTATTATCCTTCCAAGACCTGATTAAAGCCT
Source organism: Tympanuchus pallidicinctus (assembly GCF_026119805.1). Lineage (NCBI taxonomy): Eukaryota > Metazoa > Chordata > Aves > Galliformes > Phasianidae > Tympanuchus > Tympanuchus pallidicinctus. The sequence goes on along the minus strand of NW_026294747.1, from coordinate 70,427,318 downwards.
ATTTGAATGCTTCATTTTCTCCTGTCGTTGCTTCATTTCATTTTGTAAAATGTTGGCACTCAGAATAAAAATGTAATTAAACTATGGCACAGAAGGAGGTAGCTTTGATCCCACCTAGCTTAGTGAAGAAGACAAAACAGGCACATTTAATCCACTGTTTGTTCAGTTACAATGTGCTAGTTTTAAGCTATGCACATTCCAATGACTGAATGAATATGTGTGGAATGCCAAAAATTAACGAGAGTTACTATTAGTGCTGTACAAAGGCTGTTATAGAATACACCAAAAATCTCTAAACAAAGAGGTCATGTCACCATAAAACATAATGCATGGCTAAATCATAATGCGAAAAGAATTTTGAAATACTGTATTTTTACATGGCTAGCCTGTGATTCAGCAGAGTTTATGCATATGCATTTGTAGAGAAAGAGATTTCCCCTCTCCTAAATTTCTCCATTGATTTCCTCATCTCCCTCTCCACATCTCCGCATGCTTCTGCTGCCCTCTGCTTTTGCCTCTGCTTAGCTGTGTATCCCCTGAGGACTGTCTGGGGGAGTTCATTCGCCCGATCTTTGATGTAGGCATACAGATGATCTGATACGCAAGTTTTATCCTGAATGTATAAAAGTGTTCATTTTGTGTGGAGAAAAAAAATGCACACACACACACACACCACCAGGTGTGTAATAATACCCATGTTCAGCATGTTTTATTCTCAAAATGCCTGACAAAAGCTCTCTAATTAATCCTCAAAGCAATTCTTTGAGCTAGGCATGTTTATTCCCATTTCCTAGGCAGAAAGAGGAAAGCTCAGAGACTGACTGACTGTGAGAGCTCCCACTGAAGTTGGGGGATGGGGAAGAAAATAAAATACTCATCAGCTTCAATGGGACTTGAATCGGGTTTCTGGCAGGATCAGGAAAATGTCATCCATAGGTGGGAGTTTCCCAGCAGAATGCAGGCAGGCAGAGCAATGCAGGCAGGTGACAAGGTAGCTCTGCCCTGTGATGGGGTCACACATCTCAATGGGCAGCCAAGGTGTGACGTGTTTTATACTGCAGTGAGAGGATCCAAGGACTGCAGTTCCTCCTTACAGACAGCCCCCACTCCTGATGCTTTCTCACCCAAGACAGCCGAACAAAATGAAGGCTATTTCTGATTGATAGCTGCAACCTGCAATGAATTATACTTAGGTGTTTATTAATATGAAGCACGTTAGCAAGTGTACATTGTATGCCTGTCACAGATGAAAAAACTAACTCTATCGATGACCGCAATCCATTCATTTTTTTATGAATCCAGCATCCTCCAGAGAACATCACAAAACCCCACTCAGTGACTCTGAATGTTATATTTTGCATTTAGATTTTCTGGCTTAGAGAAAAGAAGTGTAAAATCACAAGCCTGCACAGCGTTCCCCACTGACTACTGCATTTATGGAGTCTTTTGTGGTGTTATTACAGCGAGCATATGAAATACAATGCTCATGAATCTAGGAATAGAGGAATAAATACACCAGTATTTTTTAAAGGAACAAGAGGCAGTTATACAGGTTTTATCCTACTCTTTGGAGTTGGAATGCTATATTCTTTTTTTTTCTAGCTAAAAAATGCATAGACCTCAAAATAATTTAGAATTAAAATAACTTTGAGGCATAAGATAGACTCTTTGAGGCTTTTAGTCTGTAGCAGTTTTTGGAGGTCCTCCCCAAAGGCCTTGTATATCCAGTTATACAGGACCATCGAATCAGAGAATTGTCTGAGTTGGAAGTAACCCTTAAAGGTCATCTAGTCCAACTCTCCTGCAATGAACAGGAACACCTAGGTGCTCAGAGCCCCATCCAGCCTGACCTTGAATGTCTTCAGGGATGGGATATCTACCACGTCTTTGAGCATCCTGTACCAGCACCTCACCACCCTTATTATAAAAAGCTTTTTCTTTGTATATAATCTGAATCACCCCTTTTTTTAGTTTGAAATCATTTCCCCTTGCCCTTGCTAAATAGTCTATCCCTTCTTTTTTATGGCCACCCTTTAGGTACTGGTTTTAGACCAAACCCATGCTGTTAGGAATAAGGGGATATGGGTGTGTGTCCAAAATGATTTAAAATTGCCTAGGGCTCAGAACAGTGGTAAAAAATGGACCAAAAAGCCCACCACCTGGATTATATTACTTCTGACTTGGTATCCCCAAGCACTTGGGCTGTGCAAATATCAGAACTGGGTATTCTGAGTGTAACTGGTCCCTTCAGTATCTAAAAGGGGGGCTGTAAGAAAGAAGAATCTTTAGCAGGGTCTGTTGTGACAGCACAAGGGGAAATTTTTTGAAACTATAAGAAGGGGAGATTTAGATAGGATGATAAGAAAAAGTTTTTTACAATAAAATTAGTGAGACAGGGGAACAAGTTGCCCAGAGATGTGGTGGATGTCCCATCCCTGGAAAAAGTCATGGTCAAGCTCAACCAGACTCTTAGAAACATGATCTATCTGTAGCTGTCCCTGTTCATTGCACAGGAGTTGGACTAGATGACCTTCAAATATGCTTTCCAACTCAAACAATCATACGATTCTATGATTTAATTATTCTAACTGAAAAGAAATGAGCTCTAAACGAATGAAATTTACCACTTTGGACTTCTGGACTCTACTTCTACAGTATTTGTCAGAGTATAAAATCTCTGTATTCTAGTACATTCCCAGGTGCTATGAGGCCCTCAACAACCATGGACCACAGTGTTTTGTCCATTCCTTTATTTTCAGAGCACTTTTCTACACCTAAAATCTACAAAACCTCATGAGACTGAGCTTTCAAAACATGTCCTTTGCAAGACATTCCCCACAGTCGGCTACTTCCATGTGACTGAAAAGTGACATGCTTTGAACAAAACATCACAAGAAAATTTGTCCCAGGGAATAAACCAAACCTCACTGTGAATCACACTGTCTTTTTAGCCTTGCACTTCTGTCCCTCACTGTGACACTGTCACGCTGGTGTCTGGTAGGTCACTGCTGCTGGCCTGAGCCTCAGCCTTTCTAACTTCCCCTCTGACTGAAGCTTCAGGTGCGCTTGGAGACCCAATATGATGCATGTCCAAACCTTAACAGCCAACAGGCACTCACCTGCCATATGAACCAGTGCATCCATTAGCTCACCAGCACCTTACTTTACCTGAATTCTCTCTAAAGCTCCTGTGCCCTCTGCACCAAACACCACAGAATGAACGTTCACTAGGAGACCTACTCCTGCAAACACTCATTTTCAATTCTGTTAGTCCCTTCTTTTCCCACAAGTATAAGACTATTTACCTACCTCAGATCTAATAAGACCTTACTTTACTATGTATGAAGAAAGATTTCTGAATAACATATAACAATTCAAAACATTACTATTCATAAAGAGAAATCATGAATCAAGTCCTGTTTTTATAACCTTCATGAGTCTAATGTGTTACTGAAGTTACAATATTTTTTTGTAGAAACAGATACTGCAAAAATCTCCCTAATTGAAGCATTTTTGCCAGAATGAAGACAATAGTTTGCTCCAGGAGATTCAAATTAATACAAAAGATGTTTATATTTACTGAATCTAAATATTCATTGCTTATACTATTTAATAGGAAAATAAACAATTAATTTGTATGTTTTGCTATATCTGAAAAAAATGTATCTTTATTCAGATATGCCTAATGCTGTACCTTTTTATGTTTGAGAAGTTTGTTTCCCTTGAATACCTTCATGGTTCTTACAGTTCCCGTTTTTAAGACTTCTTGCAGTTCTTTTCATTACTTCTTTTTAGAAAGCATTTATCCTTATAACTCTCCTTGAAGATCATTTATAGATGAGGTATAAATCTCAGTCATATGAGCTAGTTATTGCAGCTCAACAATTCAATATGCATTATCTGAGACACAGTGACTGTCCTTGTGCTAACTCAGCCAATAGCAAATGCAAGGTTATGATATTTACCTTAAACTTTCTTCATCATAGGCTAACTCAAGCTGAATTTGCTACGGGCTGTGAGTATGGACATGGGAAATTACTATGGGTCATCTGACACAGAGGAATTTGTACAAGTAGCATGACTGTGCATCTGAGTCTACTGGAAATTGTGGACTGAGTTATCTGCAGCTGCACAGAAAATCTGTGGCAGTAGGGAGTCTTATTCCATACCAAAACTAGTAATTTCAGACTATGGAATACCATGGACTATGCAGTACTGTGATGCAAGTAGATGGCAGGCCTGAGAGAACATTTGCTATATGAAAAATAAATTCCTCTTTTTAAAAGGGGTCAAATATATGAATGACCTTGGTTCCACTCACCTACCACAGTGGTGAATGCAGTGACAAGAAAAGCCCTATTTTTGCATACAATTCCCCTGAACAGTGTTTCCTTTTTTTTTTTATTTACACTTACAGTTGACTGAACTAACTTCTCTTATCATGGTTTGTAAAGAAAAGCTGTAAAAAAAAATAAATTGGAAAAGCTAAATTATTTATACAATTTCATGTGCTGAACATTTTGGTACAGTTGAGCCTTGCTTCTTCCTAATAGCATAAGACTATTAGGAATTGTAATACTCCTCAGGGGATGTAAGATTTATCAACCCTTGAAGAATGGGATGGAAGCCAAAGAAGGAGATTAAGGGACACTAGTTAAATTAATCAACCTTCTCTCCATATATCGGCCAGGAGAATGTAGTAAGATGTTATTCATACATTTTACACAGTAGGTGCACAATTTGACCACAACCATATGTTGAATTTAATATTAAACATCGATTCTTTCCAAAAACAACTCCATTAAAATGTCAATTTTTTATTTTTTTTTTTAAGACAAATGGCTCAATTCATTTTTTATTTTTTTTAAAGGCATTTACACACATACCAAAGGAAAAGTGGAAAACAAAAAAGTGCTTTTCTTTACTAGGTTTCAAAGAGATCTGCCATTTTCGTTCTCGTTCAGGAGCCTGTCTTGCTAGATTATGATACAAATAAAAAAACAAAGATTAATAAAGAATATGTAAGAGGTATAAATATTACTTCTTCTTGGTCCTTTTGCTTTCCCAGGGTCAAGAAATGAGAAATGTATCCTGCTAAACTGAAAACCTGGAAATATTGTCTTCTGATTTATGAACACTGACATTTAAGTTTCCTGAAACAAATGCAAACTATTATTTCTGTCACTGTACGAAACAGAAAGTACCATTATACAAGCAATTTTTTGAATGTTTCAGATCTACAGTATGGTATTTTCTCAAAACCCAGAAATTGAAACATCAAGACCTTGGACATCATCATCAGATTAGACAACATCATCAGATTAGATCATCCTTAATCCTGAGCAGGTGGAACTAGTAAATAGCATCTTTGTGTTATGTTTAACAACCTCCACAGGAAAGGAAGAAAATACACAGCAACTCCGCATTGCAGTTACCTAAGCCAGCTGTTAGCATACTTTGTTAATCAGGTGATTGTGGCTGGCCTGTGACTTGTACTGTAAGAAGTCTTGCTGGACCAAATTGTTTTTACATGGTGTTGCATCCCTCCTGGTTTCTTGTTAGTTTGTGTAGTCATACAAGTGAGTCAGTTCCCAGGCTCTACTTTTTTCTGAACACCAGTATGCCAAGTTAAGCTAAGGACATCAGGTGCTCTAGGCCAAGCATCTGGTATCTCAAGTATCTGTGATGGCCACAAACATGGGAGCAAACTACAATAATAATAATATTAAAAAGTCTATCTGTGGCATTAAATTACATAGCAACAAATGCAGCATGCCTTGGTTGTTCACTGCAAGAGGGGCTCTGCCTTACAAAAGCTCCAAGTTGAAAATACTTTGAAGTATGTATCTATAACAAAGAATGCATAAAAACATGTCTCCTAAATCGCACGTGTTTAGGGCTGAATCACAGCATGAAAAGGGAATTTCAAAAATTCTTCACAGTAGCTCTGACATCAGGACAACCTACAAAATCAATAAAGATAAAAGATTTGACAGTTCAGATATTCAGTTATTTTAGGTAAATGAAATGGGGGAAAATTAAACTTCATTGTTTATCTAGTCAAATATGTTTCAGAACTATTTATTTTTCTGTGCACTCTGGCAGTGGTGCATACTGAAGTGCTGTTATTTTTCATGCCAGTGAGCAAGATAAATGTCTGAAAGAATAACAGTAAGGAAAAGAATGGTTCGGATAAGGGAAGATAAGGAAAAAAATTAAAGAACATGGGTTTGTAGACTGCACAGCAGATGCAGTACATGCTCTGTCACATGAAAAGGATACTGCCATGCTACACAAAAATCTTCAGCTGTATCTGACTATATGTCAGTCAAGTGTATAAGTGATCCTGAAACAATTATTATTCTGTTCACCTCCTAATTGAAAGGGATCAACAACTTGACTACATAAAAAATATATATTTTTAAACTTGTTAAAGCAACAGTTTGCACGACAGCATAAAATCTTCTGAAAAAAAAAAAAAAAACCACACAGAGGAAAAAAATATTCCATTGGGAAGACAAAAGTGTTTGCAATATTAAAATCAATTGAAAGTGTAATGACTTCTGTACAATGTCAATAGAAGTGTTTGGTTCATGCTCTTCTACAATGCATAAGCCATTCACCTGACACTGTATCCAATTGCTGTTACAGTTTACATGAGCAAGGGCCTGTAAAAATTCATTTTTCACTGTATTATGTTATCAGAAGTGTTTGTTATAGTGAAATCCTTTCTAAAGTTCATTTATTATAAGCCAAAGACAGTAACATTGACATTAAACCAAGTAAACTTATTGTAAACTTCCCAGTTTTTCACCAGTATGTACTCTGCATTCATCTGTTCTTCCATAGACCTCCTGATGTAAAAGGAGATTATACAATCCTTTCTTGGAAGGACATGAATTCTGCCTGCAATAAAACATGTGGTACAACCACACACAAAAATTATAACAACAGATGGATAAATTACTTGTAAACAGTCATGATCCTAGAGGTCTTTCCAACCTTAATGATTCTATGATTCTATGATTTCACTATAATTCAAAATATCACTGTTGGAATTTATTGATTTGAAGAGCAAAGAACAATTTCCCTTGACATCTTGTTTTACATGCACCGTAGAGTTCACACAGTTACTTTAATATTGAGTCTGGTGGACCTGGTTCTCCAGTCAAGATCAAGTGCAGCTGTAACACAGACAAAAAAACAGTACTCCATCCACTGAAAAAAAATCTGTGCATCTTACAGGGCAAATGGAAGGGTAGCTATTTCCTTGCTTTTTCCCCGGTAAAATCTGCATATGATGAATGAGTTGTTTGCTGAAAATAACTCATTCTATCCTATGTTTGCCTGTACAGAATGTGCTAAAAAGTATAAGATATCAAAAAAACTTCATAGGCAAAATAAAAACATCAGGTCTAAATGAAAATTCATTATAAGCCTAGGTTGTGCACTGGGTGCCTCTTGTCAAGAATGTCAGCTTATTTGTACCAGTATTCCATCTGGCCATTTCCAGTTTTCAGTGTTTTTAACCAGTAAATCACATTAAGTTGGTTCAAAATGGGAATCATATATTGAGAATTTATTTCAGCTATTTTTCTCTTCTCAGCCCAGTAAGCAAATATAATAGTAATAGTAATAGTAATAATAATAATAATAATAATAATAATAATAAGAAGAAGAAGAAGAAGAAGAATATAATTGGTGAGGTCAGATGAATTGTTTTCACAAAATTCAGCATTTTCAAAAAAAAAATGGGCAGATGTTTTTGCTGTCTTGATTATCTAGTGGACAGTTTCTATATCAAAGTAGCAATTTAGTTGCACAAAAGTTAAAGAAAACAGAAAAATTCTCAGTAATTGAGCATTTGAGCTTGTAACTCACGTTTTCCTTTCTTTCCAAAATAAAGGCAGTGATGCCTATACAGTTTTGAAGCTGCCAGAAAATTTACTGGTCTGATATGTCATGATCTCTTCTTTATATAATGAAATTGGGAGGAATCAAAAAGTTTAAAACAGGTTTTCAAGATCATAGAATCATAGAATCATAGAACCATTGAATCACGAGGTTGGAAATGATCTATAAGATCATCCAGTCCAACCATCTTCTCCTCTTCACCATTGCCACCACTAGCACTAAACCATATCACGCAGCACGTCATTGAGATGCCTCTTGAACACTGCCAGAGACGGCGACTCCATCACCTCCCTGGGCAGCCGTTCCAGTGCCTGACCACTGTCCGAGAAAAATAGTTTTTCCTTACGTCTAATCTAAACCTCCTCTGATATAACTTGCGGCCATTACCCCGTGTCCTGCTCGTTGTCTGGGAGAAGAGGCCAAACCCCTCTTCACCACAACCTCCCTTCAGGAAGTTGTAAAGTGCAGTGAGGTCTCCCCTGAGCCTCTTCTTCTCCAGACTGAACAATCCCAGCTTCCTTAGCCGCTCCTCATAAGACTTGTGCTCCAGACCCCTCACCAGTTTCGTTGCCCTTCTCTGGACATGCTCCAGGACCTCGACGTCTTTCCTGTAGTGAGGGGCCCAAAACTGAGGTGCGGCCTCACCAGTGCTGAGTAGAGGGGGATGATCACCTCCCTGCTCCTGCTGGCCACACTATTTCTAATGCAGGCCAGGAAGCCGTTGGCTCTCTTGGGCACACTGTCAGCTCGTGTTCAGCTGAGCATCAACCAACACCCCCAAATCCCTTTCTTCTTCACAATTATCCAGCCACTTGTCCCCAAGCCTATAACACTGCAAGGGGCTGTTGCAGCCAAAGTGCAGGACCCGACACTTGGCCAGATCACTCTTTAGCAAAACACTAACTGAAACAGAAAGTCATCTGTATGGATGAAGTATAATGCTTGTCAAGGAAGAGCAACACATCTTTCTTTGCAAGGATTTTTAGAACTTCATTAATTTCTCAAGCTCATTTCTTACAGTTTATTAATCTTATGCTGCTGAATCTCTCTTCTTTTTGTTGTTTTATGATTTCTTTTATATCCACAGGTTAGGTTTCCCTTGTGCATCATCAACATTCACATTATTTATGTTTGCCATACTCCCTCTGTTTCTGCAGATAAGTCATACCTGGATACTGATTGTACCAGGAAAGTAATGGTGCTGTTTTATACATGCATATGGTATCACTGATTGCTTGTAAACACTGACCTATTGACTGTTATCCAAAAGATCAGTGATACTAAACAGGTGGTACTACATTTGTAAGACCATTAAGAGGACTTAAGTATCTAGTCTTCTGAGATGCTTCTGCAAATATAGTTTGTCACCCACTGCCTTCAAAGGAACCTCAATAGCTGCATAAATCTTGCTTTGGATCTACAAATCTTCCTTTATATTATATAACAGCAGCACCAGATCAACTATGCTCAAGACAATACACAAATTCCGCAAGGTATATCTGCCATCCTTAAGATCCTAAAAAACTTCTACAAGTGTGCAAAAAAAAAAAAAAAAAAGGAGAGATAGCACAAAGATGAACAGAATTATGGAATGACATCTGAAAGAGGAACTATCAAATATGCATTCCCTTCTGGAAGAGAAATCAATAAAGAGGTCCCAGAGGAAAGTGATCTATGAAATCATGAGTTACATAGAGAGGATAATCAGAGAACTATCATTCACTGCTCTCTATTGCAGTGCAATGACATGAAATCAAAGTAACAGTTGTCAAACTGAAAGTAAACAAGAGGACTTGGCTCTCACACAATGTGAATGTAAGACAGACCTCAGTGCTTCAAGGCACTCTGGGGATCTAAGGGTTTAGCCAGCTTGACATTGACAGAAGTGTTGCCTATGATGGGTGATTGAATTGTGAAATAGAACTTTTGCCTCATGAAGTCCATGAACACGAAATTACTGGAAGGTGAGAGAACTCTTGGTAAGCCTCTTTGTTAAACTTATCCGTAGGTTTTTGTTCTTTGTCAAAGAAAGATCTTGAACTAACTAAACCTTTAATATGGTTCAGAAAGGACTTTTTATGTTCTTATGTCACATTAAATAAGCAAGGCAAGGACAAAAGGCAGATTTGATTTGTATCACAGGCCGACAACAGAACTAATATCAGGTCTTTCATAACTTCTGTGCACTATCAGCAACTGCATCTGGTCTCAGAAATAAGTGTTCATTGGCCTTGAAGCCAAATAGCAAAACATGGCTATCATCCATATATCTGAACAGTTTTACCTGTTGAAACCAGAGTTACCACATTCAGACAGACCATTGGGCGCATCCCTTGAGCAACATCAGCTCTTGAGAACCATCATAACCAAAAAAAAAAAAAGAAGAAAAAAAAAAAACCAACAACCTTGATCTCTACTCCGTTACCAACTCCTGGCTATAAAAAGTAATGGAAAATTTAGCCTTTCTGGGTGAAATTTCTTTGGAGTCAGTGGGCTTAAAAAATTCAAGTGTTTCTACACATGAATTTCCTTTAAACCAAGGGTCCTACTTAGCAAGTAACTGGTGTAACTCACATTATTGACCCAGGATTGTTGGCTGCCCTGCAATTCTATGCTGATGGCCATTATTAACCAGTGTTGTTAGTAATGATGCACAGTTCTGTCTTTCATAGCCACTGTTACCTCTATTACATAGGAGCACACAGAAAATGTATTCATATTTTAATGTCATTTGAGATTCTTCTATATAGATAAAGGTACCAAATTGCTATTAATACTAATTAATACTAATACTAATACTTCTGTGGGGGTACAGGCACTGGAATTATGTCGGTTGCTTCAAAATTCATGCCTCCTATTTTTTTCCATGGAAGCATTATAACACTATTTGATAAAACAAGTAATCAGCTACAAAATACTCTTTTTAAACATAGTCCCTGCTATTAACTATGCATTTTTACCAGCAGTGAACAATAGCTTGCATGCTGTGCTCGTGATTGCAAGGGTATCTGGAACATGACCTGTTTTTCACATCATGGCCACCATTGTTGTAAAGCACTGCCCACCTCTTCACTGTGCTCACATCCACTGATTGTCTTCCATAAAAGTTCAGTAAGTATCAGTGAATGTTACTGGGTGAAACTTTTTCCACATGTAAGAATTCAGTTCCACACCTTTGCTTCATGCAAACTTCCATTTCAGATGCCATTTTGTCAGACTACTCCTCTGCTTACATTTCTCACACGGCAACAAAATGTGATGGAATATTGACTGAAGGTTCAACCTCTACTGCCATTGCACCAACGTCTGCCTCTATCTTTTTGGGCCAGCATCATAAAATAGGAGGCACTGCTTTTGGAGCAGTCCTCATCTTGCTACAGAAAGTTGTGTGTGAGTTCCTGGAAAGCTGAAAAACAGTGAAGAATAGTAATTCTGCACCATTTTTGCTGTTTTTTGTACACTAGCTTAACTCCTTTGTATGATAACTTCTGTTTCTGAGTTGGAGGAGGAAAGATAAAGAACCCTAGCTTTTTGTTTTTCTTCTTTTCACAGAATTCAGCATCTTTAATAAGCTAAGAAACATGGTTATTATTCCCGTCTGCTGTATACATATACTAGTGTTATTTGATATTCCTGACACCAGAAATAGACTGTTTTTAAAAAAATGGAATAATATGAACAGGAATTACTCTACTTTCTCTACATTTTCTGCTTCCCAATTAAAGAAAAGTACTTGAAAAGCATGGACATTATGTTTAAAAATAGTTCTGCTGAAATATGCCCAGAGATCAGAAGAAAATTCCTTATTTGGAAGAACCTACAGCATGTTCTGCCAAACTATTTGGCTTTTCTTTAGGTCAAGGCAACCCTGGGCTTTGCTGCTGTTCTCATAATGTGCTATAGTCAGGGTGAAAGTGCTCTCCTGTCATTTCCAGTTTACAGCACAGTTTGTGCTAGTTGGTATGGGAAATGCCTTCACAGTCAGTTTTATGGCAAAAACCTCAGTAACTATGAAGGCACGTTCTCCCCTGCTGTACTTATACTTCCTGCGAGTACCCATGGAAATGAGGCAGAATTTATTCCAGGAAGACTATAAGATTTCTCCTTTTTTTTTTCTTGTTGACCTTCCCCCACTCATGTTCAAAAATATTCTTCTGATTAGTAGTGCAAAAAATTCCATTGCATGTATTTATATTCTTTTTTTCTTTTTTCTTTTTTTTTTTCCTCTTTTTTTCAAAAAGAATTAATTATATTCTTTTCTTAAAATTCAGTTTTCTATCAAGTATTTCATGTCAGGAACATTCTTGTCCCAGCAGTCGTAGTGAGTAAAACTTTCATTTATGTTAAATTGAGTTCAGCCAAGAAACTGACATTTCCCTAATTTTTTGGCTACTGATACTCTTTGTGTATCTAAATAATCTAGTGCTTATGCAATGTATCACTATATGATTAACTCAAGCATGACTTTATGTTCCCCTTGCCCTACTTTTTGTGTAGCTGATTACCACACTGGTACAGTAGATTGTTTTCCATGTTTTTTTTGCCTCGTTTAAATTTTCTGTCTTCCCTGACCACCACTTTTCATGCTCTACTTGACACTAATGTTCATTTCCATGTTTTAAAGTAGGTTGTCACCAAAGCTGGAGGGCTGGAAAGATTATACATCTTCATTTTTGTTGTTACCTGAATACTTACATCTTGCTCTGTTAGCATATGGATCCCAGTCCTTCATAAAACAGGTTCAGTCAAGTGATATTTCTGCTATCCTATGCAGTTTTTCCAGTAAAACAGTCCAGCCCACTATATAAGGGACAGCCTCCTAGGCAGCCCTGGCAATAATAATGTCTCATTTGTCATCTAGCCTTTCCTGTTGCTCAGACTACTTTGTAGCCCTCTTTGGTCAGTTCTCCCAAATCCATGGTGTAGTTATCTCAAAGGCAAGATGAAAATACATCTATTCTCAAAAGGTGGTCAATTTTATTGAGCATACAAAACTCCATATGTATTGCCAAACAAACAAACAAACACAAAACCTATCATAATGGGTGGGTCAGTTGGCAACAGTTAAAAATTGTCTCACTCTAGCTTGAGCATGAATACTGGATAAATTTGATTAGAAATAATACCAAGCTGCCAAAGCCTCATTCTGATCTTATTAGGTCTGCAATCCAATTCTTTACCACTTTTAGCCCTGCCACTCCTGAGGTGCTGTCTGTGTTTGTCAGGCCATTTCGTCAAGGCAGATCAAATGCAAAAGAAGCTGAGAACGTGTTCTGTACAGAAGAACTATGATGAGCTCACATTTTCTCATAAAATGCAGTAGAAAATGGTAAAGATTTGCTTTCAAGTTGGAAAAGTGCAGCCAGTAAATCTTACATCTGGGTTTATAGAGACTTTGTTTTGTGGGTAATATCAAAGTTAGGAAATAAAATTTGCTTCAAGGATTAAGCCTCTAATCCTTGATTCTCCTTTGGCCAATAAAGCGTCTGATGGATTGTATAAGCCTCCATCAAGTTCTGTGTCTGAACACAGAGTTTTCTAGTCCCCAGAGAAAAGAAAGCCAGAAAACTTTGCATGCAGCTTGAAGCCATGTTACCAGGCAAATCTATGAGACCAAAATATGATTTTAGGAAGATTCATATTTTGCATAACAATTTCCTAATTGATGAATGTTGTGGAAGCACCAGAGGCTTAATTAATAATGTGGCATTCCTCCGAGACGCTCTCTTGTTTCAAGGGGATGTTGTGCAGGAAGTCGACAAAGACTATAAAAAAAACTCCCCTGTGAGCTTTCCCTTGAAATCCACACTGCAATGTGTGGATTCATTTGGTTTGAGGAACTCACAGTCATTTAGGAGACCTGAAGAAGGACTGCTTATCAGGGAGGGTAGTGACTGGACAAGGGAGTAATGGTTTTAAACTAAAAGAAGGTAGGTTTAAAACAGACGTTGGAAAAGAAATTCTGAATTATGAGGGTGGTAAAGCATGGAAACTGGTTACCCAGGAAAGCTCTGTGTGCTCCATCTCTGAGGGTGTTTAAGGATGAATGGGGCTTTGAGCAACCTTGTCTAGTGGAAAGTGTCCCTACCCATGGCAGTGGGCTTGGAACAAGATGATCTTTAAAGATCCTTTACAAACCAAGGCATTCCATGTTTCTAGGATAAAACTGATGCCTGCGCAGCAGCCAGTGAGTGCAAATGCTGGGCTTCACTCTGTTGGAGTATTTGATTTTATTTCTGTACATAGAGAAAAGCCAACTGAGGTAAGGATTCAGTGGTTTTTCCAAGGGAAAAATTACAACTGCTCAGTATAATGACTTTGCGTTAACTCTGACTTGATGACTGATGACAATCCAAATGTAAGAAAATAATGTAACATCATATCTGTCAAGAGAAATGAATCACTTGTAAAATCTTAGGTAAACTATGTTTTATGGAATAAAATGAGATTATGGAGGAGGTTGAAGTAGGACTTGATTGTATTCAATTATTAGAATTTACAACAGCAATATCTGATTTTTTCCTGAGCCCTTGATAATTTAAATGGAGTCTTAATTACTTAAACATTCAATTTGCACTGAATTTCATTGGACTCCAGATATTTTTTCCTCCTTAGGCTCTACTGACAATCCCTCTTCACCTGAAAGAATGGCTTATACACAAGACTGGCAAATGTTTATGCTTCAAAGTAAGGGTGTGACAACACTGACAACACTCAGGTGTTCCAGCAGTACTGACAAGTGTGATAATGTTGGCTCCAAAGCAGTAGTCAGGGCAGCATAGATGCACTTAGATCAAATCTTTTCCACAGTGAACTAATCTGTCTTAACTCACTTGACATATACTTTTGGCTAGGATGGCTCATAAGAATATCTGCAACGTCTCATCAGATGCATGGTGAGTGATACTTTGAAGTCACTTGACTGAATATATGACTGTACATCATCATCACTTCAACTCTCACACGTGAAAGCAAAAGTTGAGAAATTAGGGAATATTTTAAGACACTGAATCTTTACTCTTACTCGTATTACATACTCACAATCGAGCATTCTGACTCCCCTGCTGAACCTGATGAGCAAACTCCAACTAGTTGGATGTCCTCACATCCTCCAAAGCTTCCAGTAGTGACTTCTTAAGATTATCAGAGACCCAGGAAGCACTCCAGGCTGCTCCTTCAGCTGTCATTTTCCTTCTGAATTAAAACAACAGACAGCCCTTTTGTTCCAATTGCAAAATTGTTTGCCTGCTGTCTTTATCAGTCCTTCCACCTTTACTCTAGACATAAAACACATCGCCAACTGTAGACTGGCAGTTCTTCTCAGTGTTCCTTAATGGGAATATTTCACAGAGTTATTGTTTGTACTGCAGGATGTATTTTAATAAACATCACAACTGGCAGAAGCTGAGCCAAGGAACATAATACATGAACATAAAGCACTGCCAATTACTATAGATTTTTGTCTAGTACTTGTGGAATGGCACTTCCCATACTATTCTGATGCGGTACACACTCTTGATCTTTCACTTCACATTAAATGAATGTGTCTTTAATGTTTGCTTGCTTTCCTTTTCCTCCCCTTCTAAGAACTGCTGCTTCTATTTCCTTTCTGGCTTACACAGGAGCCAGCTTAGATTTGATCACTGCATCAGAGGAAATATATAGTACATACTGTGCTTTCAGTTGTGTGGATGGGGAGCTATACATAAAACTCAGATAACAATAATATGACTAATGAATTAGCTGTACCAAGGGTTTATTGCAAAAGACCAACTTACACAAACGAGCTTTTATCACATTGTTTTTGTTAGCCACTACTCTTTATTTACTATCACTGAGTCTGAGAAAGATGGCTTATTTTCTCAGTATTGCACATATGCCTCTGTGCTGAAACTGGCAGTACAACTTGTTCTCCATTTTCCTGCATGTTTTGCATGCTTTATAACCTGTTCTTATTTTATAGTTCTCCAATAATTTATTCTCCCTATACTAGAATGGAATGTGTATCATACACAGGCCACCTAGCACATGGAAGTCTACTTTTAAGAAAGCATAAATGAATATATTAGGCCTTAAACATCAATATCCAGAAGGTCCTAGAAGTGCTGTGTTCTTAGCTGGCGTACTCAGAGGCAAAGATTTAATTCCAAGATGTCAACTCACTAGAGGTCTCAATGGGCACAGTTTCCAAACCTCTATAAAACAAACTGCTTGTTTCAGTAGCACTTCTACGTGCTTATATACGGAGCAGATTTACATCCAAGAAAGCTTTTGCTCCTTTCTTTGTCCTTTCATCAGTTCATGTGCTTTTAGAGGGTAAGAAGATGGCTGCACCACTGCCAAGCTTCTCCCTGCACATAATATTTTCCACTCTTTGTCACAAAACTGTACTTTCACTGCCTAGGCACTTGTACTTCAGCCATATAAATAACCACTTTCAAAACTTAAAAGTCTTTTTTGTTGCAAGATAGAAGCCCTTCATACAGACTTAACTATCTAAGGGGAATTTGCTTATCATCTTAAATGTGACCTTTAGGCAAAAGCTGAGTGCCCATAATGGCACTTCAGTATCTTTTTTTTTTTTTCTTTCATAAGAGGAAAAGTACTTTTCTGTCTGGCATTTATACCAATTGCTGTAGTTGGGTCCTGAGTGCCTCTTGATGTGAGAGATGGAGGAAGAGTACAGAAAATTTTAGAGGACTACTTAGTCTTAAAAAATTTTTCCTTTCCTCTGAGTTTGTGCCCCTTTTATATTTAATCTCTACACTTATTAGAAATGCCATCATAGCTGCAAGGAGATACTGGATTTCAAGGCAAGTAAATTGTAAGCTACTCTCAGCAATGATCTACAAGGGAATCTTTTAGACATGATCGCCCATTTAGACAGCAAATGTATATCTTAGCAGGACAGTCAAATGCAATGGATGCTAAATGGCCATTAGAAAGTCATCACTGTTTTAAGTGAATACATGACACCTCCTGTACAGATCATTCATCCTTTCAAATGCTTAGTTATTTCTCCTGATTGGTCTTTATTAGCCCCTTTCACTACTTCCCCAGTTCTTCTTTACTGTGTAGAATCAAGTAATTTACAAAAATATAATTATCCATATTTCTATAACTGTAGTTCTTTAAGACAGAGGGAGTAGGGAACTGTGGTGCAAAATCTTTGAAGCTGATGTACTCTCAATTCAATGTTTCTTCTAGTGATTAAGCCAAATCTCCTACAGAGTTTAAATATTTAAAAGAAGAATTCAGTGTTATTCTTGGAAAGCTTATTATTTACACAAAGGAGTGGACTCTGAAAAAAAAATAAATAAATAAAAATCAATTCTCAGACTATGAGAGGCAGAGGCTTCTTAGATTTTGTGCTTCTCTGACTCAAAAAGATAAAAAGGCTTCATGTCACATTTTGGCACTGCAGTGAAATCCTTATCCTGGGTGTTTGTTCCTCCACAAAAGCAACATGAAATTCTTGTAAGGTCCTAAACCCAGCCAAGGGCTGATCCTCAGGCTATGGAAAATCAAGTGACTTGCCAGTCTGCTGTAGCCCTTGCTACCAGTGGAGCACAGATTTCTGCATGACCAGTCTAGAACAGCTGTTGCAAAATACTCATTTTGTATCATTACAATGTCACTGCTATAGTTTGTGCCACCTCTCCCATCCCCTGAGACAAGAATAAGGTTTTTATGCACTATTAGTATTATGCACCTCAATTAAAGTATTTAAAATATTTGTTATTCTCTCTCAGATGACAGTTCACCTTATAGTATTTTTAGGGAGGGAATTGAAATAGAATTATCAAAACTACCAGGCACATTCATGCCTTAGTTTGAATGGAAATCACAAGCAGATCTATAAAATATTTCTTTTTTTTTTCTTCTCTTTTTTTGCCCAAATACACCAGCTCTATAGAGACATGAAATAAACAGTAGATATTGTACAAACGTGAAAAAAGATATCTCAGTATTTTGGAAATGCTTAAAACAGTGAAAGCCCCAGTCTGCTATCCTTATGCAGAAATTATCCAAATAAAGCTCCCTCTGAAGCCAATTATTTTACTACCATTTATACGGCTGTATAAAATGAGCTACATGCTTTACAGAACAAATAAAGAAAAATCGCATGACGCCTTTATCATCTTTCCTAGTTTGTCTTACTCTCACAATTCATTGCATAACAGAAACAAGCCATAGGAGCAGAATAAAAAAGAAACACCATAAATGGCTATAGAAAACTCTATAAAAACAACAGCCAGAGGGGGACAAAAATTCCTCTGTTGAGGTCAGACGGCTACTTATTTTTAAGCGTTTGACAGAATATCTTGCTTTTTGATTGACTAGCTGGTAAATCACCTAGTGTTTTACCTAAGAAGATGCTGAATGAGGACTTGTGAATAAACCTGTTATAAACGATTAGATCATGTTGTGTATTATGGCATTATTTTTAACTAAAGCCTTTACAGAAATAGCTCAGTTCTCGCCTGAGCTCCCTTGTCAGACAGTGCTGTGAGCAGTGTTTGGCATGGCTCGCTCCCCTGCTGATTCCCCAGTCCAATGGGCAGCTTGATGATGGGGGCAGCAGCCACACTCTCTACATCCCCGTCTCCTCCAGAGGCTCAGCTTCTCCATGGAAACACTGCTGGGGGGAGATGGAAAGCAGTTTACCAGAGTTATTGTTATTGTAACTATTTAGCAAATAAAACATCTGTGATTTCTTTTTTTGCTCAAAATCTGACCATTTAGGTTCTAAGAGGCTCTTCACAAAGAGAAGCTCAAAATGCTAATCTTAGGAGAAACTTGACTTACAAAGATTTCTGATCCTTTCTCTTCTTTTGGTGACACCAATATAAAACTACTTTAGTCAACAGGATTATATTGTGGTAAAATGCAGCTCTGAGTGGGAGTACAGGGAGACCATTGTATGAGACTCCCATTGCTAATCACTTAATTGGAGAGTAAAAATATTTTCAGATTAGCCTTGGCACTAATAAGAAGAAAGGACAAGGATATCTCTTTCAGGCACATTAGCAGTATGATATAGCACAAGAGCAGAAGGGTCTTGAAATTAATGTGATGAGAACGTATGGAAGGATAGAGCAGAACGGGAAGGTGGAGAAATAGAGGAAGGGGGGGAAGTACAGAGTGGGTCAGTGCTGTTGTCTGGAGTGAAACTCTGTTGTCATACATGCATTTAATTGTGTGCATACATTGCAGAAACATGGATAGACATAAAATAACTGTAAACTTTGAGAAAAAATATTCCGTGATTAACCTAGTTACTTTGATTAATCCCAATTATCTTGAAAAGGCAATGGAAGGTTGTAAAAGAAACAGAAGTATATATACATATACTAATTATATTATATTATTGTATTGTATTGTATTGCATTATATATATAATACTGTATATATGCATATCACATTATATATCTTATATGTATTATATAAAAATAAAAATAAATAGAGGATTATGTAATGGACATATTATCGTACCTATATAATAACCTTTCAGTGTCTTGGACTGATTTAAGATGGTTGTGAGCTTTAAAATTTTCTACATACTGTGGCTGCAATATTTCTGCTATAATGATACATGGCAAGAAAATGTATTACAATATTCTGCTTCAGTAACACAAGCATTTTTCTCTCCATTCAGGTTCAGCAACTTTATGACACTGAGGAAAGGAAGACCTATTTTTAAATACTCAGTTATCAAAAAAGAACCAAGCTCCAAAGTGCAGAAATGCTTCTCTCTTCTACCTCAGGGCAGGAAATCTCTTCTGTAGCAGCGCTCACCTTTCTGTCAAGCATTTGTGAGCTGGTGATGTGGAGCTAGGGGAAGTTCTTTGCTACTCTCGTTTGACGAATTGAAAGAATAATAGAACCAAACTGGTTTTGCTTGTATACCAGGCCAGATCAAACATGTTTCCTGGGCTACAATTTATTTTGTATAGATATTCCTAAAATGAAAATATCATCCACTCTAATAAAAATGCAACTAATATAGTAATCTTGCTGTGTAATTAGAAGTAACCTTCAGTATGACCAGAGCTCATATGCAGCTTAACTAATAACTTATTTATAGATAATGGAGCTCAGAGCTGACCGAAACTGAAATAAACGGGAAGAGGGAAGCATTTGTTGTTTTGCTTTTGTTTGGTGCTAAGGCTTCTATTAAGGAATCATTTGTTTCCATAAAACATTACCTAGCTAAGGACCTGGTTGTAGCACAAGGAGATCTCTATTCACTGCTGCACGGCTTTAAATAAAAATTTCTGTTTTATCACTGAGGTAAGAAACAGTGTAGTGGTTGGGAAAAGGCCTTTACTGGCATTAAAAGGGCTCAGACCTAATACTGGCTGCATGGTTAGAGATAAACTGATGCAAACTGTGAAGTGCAGAGCACATTGCTATGCTGGGCACTCTGAGGCCCTACTCTTTTCAATGTCATTGGTCATTTGCTACCTTCAGATGCAGATGAGTATCATTCAAATATTTCTGTTTCCATACTCTATGTTTGTGGAGTGGTGACAATGGCATAATAGGAGAGCAGATCAGAAGATAAGTACAGTAAAAGATATAATGACTAAAGCTAGTATATCTTTTCTGACCATTAGGCACTACTTCCTTTAAATAGAAGCACTACTGTATTATTTTACATTATTTTGTACCTTCCATTCCAGGAATGGAGTATGCAGTAGGAAAATAATGGAGGCATTCTCAATGGGACATAAATTCACATCCAACATGCATGCATCGATTATTCACAAATAGATTAAACAACTGCAAGCAATCTCCCAACCATGTCCGACATTCTGAAATCATGGACCTGAATGTGAACATCACAAATAGCATCTCTGTAAGTAGTACGTATTGGCACACTCATAAATCATTTTATCAGAATCAAAAGCTTGGATAATCCTGGAGATTAAAGCCAGATTCTTACAGGTATTTTAAGGATCTGAGTGTGTAGTGTCTTCTTATGTTTATCACTGATTCTTAGAGACTCCAAGAAAACAGTGTCTCTGACATTTCCTTATCTCTCTGACCACACTCCCTTTGCTGCTCAGGTCTTTAACAACCATTTGCTTCTAAGGATGGAGTTAGACAGTTTTTCCATTCTCAACCCAGATATCCAATACAGCTACCATCAGAAAATTTCCTGCAAAAAGGGTCTGACTTACGTCCCAGACTTGACGTTCTGGTCCCTTTGAAACAGTATCTATAAAAAACTCTTTCTTTTAATTAAGAAGAAAACTGTTCTTGAGAAAATATATCTTCAAAGCAATACAACAGAGAGTTGAATTATCTAACTTTTCATCCATGGCTTTGCAAATTCTGACAAATCTCAGCTTTTTTTCTGCTTACATTTCCACCTTTCCCTCTTCATGACGTACTGTACTCAAGAGTGCCAACACCAGGTAAACCTTAGCTAGCAGTTCTGTATCTGAAAAAGGAGCAAATGCACCAAAGAAGAAGGGCAAGTGTGGAGTCATCGTCCCTCTATCATGTATACAATCCCTCAGTCACATTACATGAGACAAGTCTATCTTTCTTTCTTTTATTGTTGGGTTTTTTTTTTTTTTTTTTTCTGTTTTTGAAAAAAAAAAAAAAAAAAAAGTGAGACTTGCTATCCAGTAAAGATGAAACAGGATCCTTTCTCTTGACTCTTCTTCCATCTATATGCTAAAGTTGTTTCAACTAATCTGTTCTGTGGGATTTTATCTCTGATCACTTTCCTGTAGCCCAATGTTAAATTAGTTTAATATTTTCATACAGAATAGTTCCTAGTTCTCTCTGTAGTCTACTACTCTCTAACAAATTCTCCTTGTTGCTCAGAACATTTCTAGTAAATATAATTCTCCACAGATGAAATATGGAGGATTCACAGTTGCTTTAATTGCCCTTCAGCATTAATCATGCCAACAGCATTGTGGAGATGTCTGTGATTCTATTGTGTCTAGGTAGGTAAATGCTATTTTCAGTTTCCACTGCTTTCATTCCAAGAGATTATATACCTTATACAGAAGATGATAAAAATTAAAAATAAAAAAGAAGATGGAGGATTCAAATTTAGAGGATAAGATACAAAGCCAACACACTAGTCTAGACTTGGAATGACCCCGAAAAGAAAATAAATGAAATTGGTATTTCAAAAAAAAAGATAAAACAAGGAATTACTCCTTCCTAGTATAAGTGGTGGAACTAACATAAAAGTGTCCAAAGGCAGAAGAATGACAGAGTCTATCAAATGTTCTATGGTATTCCATTAAACTATAAGAAGAATTGTTAACAGAGCTGTCTATGAGCAATTTCATTGCCTTTTGTGAAGCTCCAAGTATATAGCACTTAATACTCACAGTCTGAACATCTGATTGTGGAAATTTTGAAAGCTATCATTAGGAAAGAAATGCAACTGGTCTATCACGGGACATGTAAGTGTTCAAAGCTAGACTTAAAATTAACTGTCTGCCTATTCCTTACAAGGAAACCTAACTTGTATCATTCTTCTCTGCAGCCAAAAGTCCTGTATAAGGAGGGAAGCTGGGGCACCGTGATACATACTTTGTGTACAGAGGTTAGATTTGTAAAGCTTGCCAAAGTGTGCCAGAATCATCAAACAAGGGGAAAAATCTTGAGAAAATGCAATGAGGCATGGAACATTGTCACCAGCATGGGACAGCCAGAAGGTCTCATGATAGAAAACATAGAGCGGAAGAATATTTGGCAGAAGAGCCTATTTCTCAGTAACTTGACCTGAGAATAATCTATGTAGGAAGCAATGTTGTCCATTCAAGCTTATACAGACTCACGAGGGTGCTTTCTGGGGACAGGAGACAATGAGTTTGTGATGTTTTGTGTATCACAGTAAGCTACAAAGACTTGAGCATTACTAATTAAACTGAAAAGTTGCATTCTAAAGTCCCAGGAAAAAAATCTGCTGTTCACACATACATCCCCCAAGTTTTAAGTCTGTGATGGCTAAAGGAAACAATCATAAAGTAAATATTAAAATCCTGAAGCTATTCACAGGTATTCACTATGGTCCAGATCTCTCTTCCACTTCACGTAAGACATTTTTAATAGCATATAAATTATGAGATCTTCAATGCTCCATACAAGTAACATCTCATAAAGACATGAAAAGCTGTGTTTCAGGTCTCTTGAGCAGTAGATATAATTAAAACTCTTGAATAGTGATTATAGACTTGAACTATGAAAATACTGAAGGAGAATCAGTGAAAATGAAGGTCTTGATTAAATTGGGATTGGTTGGAAAGACCTGTGAGACGTCTGTCAAACATAATCTGTAATAACATTTTGAAAGACAGAGATTGAGATTACAAAAGAGAATTAACTTGTAACTAAATTTCACTTAACATAGCTATTTTTTCATATCCAATCCCCCTTTCACTTCATTCACAATATAAACTTAACAATTTTCTTAGAGTTTGCAATGGACCACAAGAAATAAACTGAAGTTTGAATCAGGTGACCTAGTAGAAAGATTAGAACTCTGAAAATGGGACTAAAAGTGTCAGATGATGAGCTTTTCTGGTTCTGATTGTGTTTGTAGGAATCACTGTATAGATAGACTGAGCTTTGTCCATTTTTTTGGGGGGATGGGAGGTGGGGGAGAGGTGGGGAGGCAGGGTCAGAGAGTGCTGAGATACACAAAAATGTAATGAAATGCCAGTGGTTTCTTTGCTAGCCAATTGCACTTATAAACCTACAAGCTTGCTACATATGCAGGCCACATATGGACAAATGATTAGGTAGTGTGCTTCCTAGTTAATGGTCTAAATTAATCAGTGACATGAAGGAGAGTGACTCGAATGGAGGACTTTCTGTGCCAAAAAGCTTTTATGTGGGGACATACTTAAACATGGCACTAATGCAAGATTTATATTTAAAAAAAATAGAAAAAAGCTGAAGCGCTTCCAAGCCAAAGATCTGGTTTGTACTGACCCAGCCTTGAACTTACGAAGGAATGGATGAATTCTGATTAGCAGATAAGTTTTCTTCTTCATCCCTGAATACAGAGTGTAACAAATAAATATACAGTATATGTTACCTGAACATGAAAAGTGAAGGAGACTCAGCAGAGGAGCTGCCCTGCCATAGGTATCCTTCAGTTCCTTCTGAAACTGGTAGACCTTCTCTTCCTCATTCTGGAGCTTCCTATATTTTCAAATGCTTTGTCATCAAATTCCCCACCACCCAAAAGGAACTGCAATATGGAAATGCTTGAAAACAATAAAAATGAATGAAGCTGGTGAAACAGGCTGTGAGAGACAGCTCTTGCTGTAGCCTATTCACTGTGCAGTTTTGCACATTAGTGCTTCCTGTACCCTTGTGTCTGGGGCATCAGTTCTCAGGGCACCTGCATTCTGCACCCCTGCACCCTGAACTTGCTAGATTACGCTTTACACGTTTTCTAACTTCATCTTCCCCTCCCAAAAATCATGCTTCTGCCTTTGATTGTAAAAGGTACTATGAGCTTGAGACGATACATGCTATATAAAGACTAAGGATCGGTATTCTTTTTTTGTTAGCAGTAGGAGAATTATTTTCCATATAAAGAAACAACCAGCGACGTGTTCGAGCTAGCTGAGAAGGCAGCAATTTGCTCTGCTGAGTGAGAGGCAACCCAGGTGCCAAGTTTTCCCTTTAAGCCAACAGCAGAATGAATATGGGCATGGTAAATAAAAGCCCAGAGACAAAGACTGACTCTTTCTTCTCTGAGGATAGAGTTCAGCATGCTCCTCGCAGGCTCAGAAAACCTCAGGTCCATGTTCTCCAGCCAAGCCGAGAGCTGATGCAATGAGAGCTACAGATAACACGAGACAGAAAAGCAGAACAGGGAATCCCACAGAAAATTTGAATTCTCTGAAATGCAACAAGATAAGCATTTAAATGTAGCTCTTCCTCAGAGTGGAGACAGGCTAATATGTGCAGGGATTTTAATGCATGCTTTCAGCTTTTCAGAACTTAAACATGAAACCACTAGCTGTGGGGTAAGCTGAGTTTGCCTTCCAAACTTGCAGACTGAACAATTGCAGCCTTGAGGCTGGGAGAGAAGGAGCCCCGGTGAAAGCCTGGAGCTTCCACATGACTTTCACAGATCTCCTATTCAGGACTCAGAAAAAGCTCAGCCAAAGAAAGATTTCCTTTCCACAGACACATCTGCCTTCACAGAGGCAGTCACAAAGACCTGTCTGGTCACAGCCCCCCCAGTCTGGGAAGCAGATCACAGTAGTCTTGCAGTCAGCTCTTTGTCTTAGCAAAGTTAAACTGGCAGCAGCATAACAATAACAAATTTTGGCAAATGTGACTGTTGAAAATAAAATGTTTTTTCTTATTTGCTTCACAACATAAGAATGCAATCTGCCCAGGTTGGGATCAAACAGAATTACAGCCTAATTCAACCTCTGTGTGTCAAGGTGACAAAGTGTACAAAGTAAACATTATATAATTACATCCTAACAATAGGCACCGAGTACAGTGATAATAATATCTCATGCAGAAAGAGCAGTTGTCAGGGCGCTTTAAAATGCCATTCTTTCATTAATCTCCCATTGCTGATTTTGACCACAATGAGGTAATATGCAGACTGTGGCAAGAAGAATTTTGACCTTCACCCAACATCCAGTTTTCAGTTGTGTGCAAAAAAAAAATCTGTCATTGCCATAACCACGGGCATGTATAGACATATAACCCTTGAGATAAATTAATACCTGTATGTAAATTAACTAAGCAAAATACAATTATCAACTGGATAAACACCTGCAACCAGTATTTCCTCTCTAACTCCTCTATTTGGTATAAATTTAATCCCAATGGCTCCTTTCTGGGCTCCTAAAATAAACAGTCAAATGATTAGTTTGAACACTTTTAACTTTTAGCATCAACTGTTACGGCTTTAAGACAGACTTTACAGTTCCTGGATCCATGGTGAAATGGGCACTGTAGCTCCTATAAACCATACACTGAGGGAGAGGTTTCTGAATCATATAGTTAGGGCATAGAACTGCGATTAATTTGTATTTGATTAAATTACTTGACACTGTGATATCATATTTAATATACATATTTCAGAGCATTCTTGCTGACAAGACCAGAAAATGAACACAAGGTGTGCAAATGGAAGATAAATTCCCAAAGATGGAGGAAAAAGCTATACTTGAAAAGGAAGTAGTTGAACTGGTCTACTTGCTAATATCAGAGCTCAGCTATTTTGCCTTGCTGGATGCTGTTTGTTCACACAAACTGATAGACAAATAAAAGAGAAGCTCATATGCATATGATAATAAACTATGATAATAAATCTGAACTTTAATCAAATTATTTCAAAATTCAGCCAAAAGATTTTATGTCGATTTGAAAGATCTTGGTAAGAATCTAAGGCCACTGACAAAACAGGAACTATTGAAGGGAAAATACATTTAAATATCAACATCAGCAGAAATCACTAGGAGCTGCTTGTTAAGCTTAATGTCATTTTAAACTCCAGATTCTTTCAGTTGATACCCAGCAGGAGTAAAATTTCTATGCACTTGTAGAGATATTGGTGTTTAAACAGATGTCAGAAGTCTTTAGGTATAAATGAAAATTGAGTTACAGATTATGATGGCTTAGGGATTTGAGTGGTGTATGATATCAAAAACTGTATCTGAGAAAGAATGTAGTGTTGAAAATAATGATCTTCAAATTCCTGTGTGCAAGAAAATTTAAGTTGCCTACAACTAGATTTAGTGTAGATGTAATTAACAATATATTGACATCCATTAAAGTGAAAAAATATATATTTAATTTGACATTCTCAATTTCCTCTTCCAGTGTGCTTTTTCCCATGGCTTTCCAGCATTTTGTATTTTTTTCTGCATCTCTTTTAATTTATACCCTGCAGAGTGTCTAATGAAGTTCCTATATAAATTCAACCTGATAAAATCCGGTCTACAAATACAACAGATAAATTCTCAGCTCTACTAGCTCCAAAATGAGAGTCTCATGTCCCTACAGAAGCCAAACTACCTGCTGGTCTCCAATCACTCTCAAGTAAATAAGCCCAATGAGTTGTCCAGAAGTATTTCCTGTCAGGGACCTAGGACTTAATTTTTATATCACAATTCCTTCCTGATAATAGAAGTCAGGAAAGATTGCACATTAGGTCAAAAAATGGAGCAGAAGGATTTTACATTGGGCTGCTGCAAGGACAAGGAATTCATCAGTAAGAAAACCTATAAAGAAAACTGTGCTATGACTGAAAACATGCTTTGAAAAATTAACACAGAACTACCTGTGTTTTAGAAAGAAACACCCCAAAAAAGGTAAAAATTTACTAAAGTCACACTCTTTCTGATATGCACCTGCACACATAAAGTTCACTTCAAAAAATTCTTATCCTAGTAACATTTTATGCTAGGTATGATAAGTTCGCAGATGAATTCTGTACATGATCAGCAGCTGAGAGGTCAGAAATTGTTCTTGCATCTACAAATTAGCTTAAGATATCTCTCTGGAAGGCAGAAGACTCATTCCAATTTATGTTTTCTTTTTAGAGCTCCAATATGAAATTATTGTTGCACCTTAATTAAATAATTTTTCCATCCTGAGGCCTAGTTAAATATAAATATACACCTACCAAATGCATAAATGATCAATCTTTTCCTCAAATTTTTCCTAAATTCCTAAATTCCTAAAACCTTAAAAGTGCCTGTAAGAATTTGAGCCTCTCATAAACACTTTGTCAAGCTGTGAGAAACAAGGCATTTCCTGGAGCTGAAAGGGAGCTTATTGGTTCAGCTTTGTTCTCCTAGATGGGACCATCTTCAGAAGGTCATGTTCAGAGAAGTGATCTTTTTATTCATTCTAAAGCATGTCTATATATTCCTTATTCCCCTTGCTTTTTGACTAGGTATTTGTTTTTATCCATCTGTCCTTTAGAAATATGCAGAAAGGATTGAACAGTGACAAATACTGCATGCACTTTTTTTCATTTTTTCCATAGATAACCTTATTCCTCTCACATAAGTGCTATTGGATCTATTTGTACGTTTATCTATTTGTGTCTTGGATTTGGTGTACGCATGGTTCCTCAGACTTTGCAGAGAGCACTGCATGTGTATCACAGTGGAATACAGCTTTTTGTTCCATGGGCCACACAATTTCTACAGAGTGAGAGCTCTGAATGCCTACAGTTCCAACCAAAATGTCTGTTTTTGGAATTGCTCCCAGATGCATGCTTTTAATCTGACATTATTCGGGTAAATCCTCTAAGTAAACGATGTTCCTTTTTATGCACAACATTCTACTTTCAGCATAAAACTGTAGGTAAGAAGAGACATAATGTGTCAGACAAAAGTTCATCCATCCCATTTGTCTCTGCTAGTAGTCAAAAGCAGATATCCAGGAAATGGTACATCTCTAGAAGAAGTGCAGGATGTTTTCTGCCCCACAGTGTTCTTTTGGTGAGCTAGGAATCTCTTCAGCTTTGCCTTCAGAAAATTCAGTCTCAGGTGAATATCTCAATCTGTTAGCCCATCCACATACTCTTTTAGCCTATGGAAAGTTTTAGCATCAACATCATTCTGTTGCCAGGAATTTCACAGCTTATTTTTATCCATATGAAGAATCGTTTGCCTTGTTTTGAACATCATGCTTGTTGGTTTATCTCCATGCCTCCTAGCACTTTGAGAAAAGAGTCAACAACAGATCTTTGTTCATCCTGTCCATGATATATAATAGGCCTTTATGTTATCCACCTAAGTCATCTCCTTTGCAAACTGAAGAGTCCTACTCTACATAACCAGTCCTCACAGGGATGACATTTTCCACTTAGAATAACCCTGTTTATCCTTTCTGAAATTCTCCCACAGCCTTTTTGATATCCTGAATACTTTCTTCCAGACACAGATTAGCCATGGATTTACACAGTAGCATGTTTTGTCAGCTTGCTGAAGTTAAACTAAATTCCTGTTCACTGTGTTGCTGGTGGTGGCTCTATGTTGAAATCAATCAGAATATGGTATCAGTCAGAATTCTGTTCCAGAATACAGTTGAATACAGTATCACTGTATATAAAGTCTGCTATGCATCTCCACTCACTACACACCTGCTTTAACTTCAGAAGAATTCTGGCCCAGCTAGGTATAAATGCAAATTTATCCAAATAAAGAAATGAAAACAAAGATGATGAAATTTTGATAACAACTTTTTTCCTTTGAAATTGCCAAGCCCACAAGTTTCATAGGAATCATATAACTGAAAGATGCTAGAATAATCAATGCTGGAATGAACCTCAGGTTGTCTCCAGTCCAATTTCCTGTTCAAAGCAGGGTCAGTTATGAGGTCAGATCAGGTTATATTGTGTCGTATCCCTTCCTATACTGAAAATGCAGAAAAACAGAGTGTGCACAAGGCTGTCTTCTTCTTGAGACTTGATTGCTTGAGACTCATGGGTTTTCCTCAGTCAGAATCTCTCTTTTCTCATTTTATGTCCATTGGCTCTCTTGCTCTCATCATGCACTATTATGCAGAATCCAACTCCATCTTTTCAAAGGCCTCCTCTAGGTAAGGGGAGGTAGTGTTAAGTTCTCCCAAAATTTATTTTTTCCCTGATGATCCAGTCCCAAGGCTGGCCAGATTCAGCTCCCTCAGCCTATCTGGACAGAGAGCCCTGATCACCACAGTGGCTTCTGCTGAAACTTATTCTAGTTTCAGAATGTCTTTTCTATATTGGGAAACCAAAACTGGACAAGATATCTAGATGTTGTTCAACACCTGCAGAGTAAAGCACAGGGGGACAAAACCTTCCCTGTAGCCCTTGGCTGTGCACTGCTGTCACACACTGCTGCCAGTATTCACACCTGGCTCCTGCCTTGTTTACCCACACTCCATAGCACTGCCCACAGAGCATCTTCTGACCACCAAGATCCTAGCACTAGATTATATGTCACTTATACCCTTCCATGTTGCAGAGCTTGGCATTGGTGCTGCCTGCATTTCACAAAGTTTCTGTCTTCCAGTTCTTCCAATCTATCCAAGTCCCCTTGGATGGCAGCCCTGCTCTTATCATGTTGACTTTCTCTCCCTTATTATCCTCCAACTACAAATCTGACCAGAGTTGCTTCCTTCAGGCCAATGATAAAGATGTTAAATAAGGCAGGTCCTGGGACAAACCTGCACAGTACCCAACCTGTTATGGGCCTCCAGTCAAAGTATAACCCATCCAACATTTTTTACCCATCTTGTTGTCCATTGATCAAAACAAGAATTGTAGAGTGACAGCACTCTTGTTAAAGTCAAGTAAATCCTGTTATTTTATCTTAGAAGCCGTTTGATTAGTTTGACATTATTTATTCTTCATAAAGCCATGCTGACTGTTCCCTTTTACTTACTCCTCCATGTGCCAAGCCTGCAGTTTCCTTAACTGCTCTTCTGGCCTTTTTTCAAGACAGATCTGATATTTACCTTTTTCTAGTCACTGAGAACATCTGTCTGGCCTTCATGACCTTTCAGAGAAAAAAGGAGGGCAGCCAGTTCCCTCTGCACTCTTCAGTGAAGGTCATTTCAGACATCTCCACAGTTTAACTTATCATGAAGTGCCACAGTGACACCAAGGGATAGCCAGACCTGACATTCCCTTCAACACTTCCTGGACAGAAAGTCTCCCATATGTCTCCCCGGGCTTGTTTTATAGCCTTCCTCTTTCAAGCCTAATCAAGTCTGAGTTGGAACCTCCATTAAAATGACTCTTCAGTCTGAAGAGTCATGTCTTAACAATGATTTGTGTTAGAGACATGAGCTGTGTCAGATATAGGCAGATACAGCTCAACTTCTTTGAAATTGATTTATCTTTTCAAAATTGGTTTAACAGGCATCTTATCAGCTTCTCAGAATGCTAAGGTTCATTTCTTATTTTAAGTAATTTTGTCAGGTAAGATGTAAATCACTTGTTTCCCTATGTTTTAATACACTAGCTAATGTTTGTATGGACCTGTGTATTTAGTACTACAGAAAAGTTCCAAACATTATGGCTTGGGTTTCCAGTTGGGATTATATTTGTTTGTTTTTTAATAACAATGATTCCTGTAAAACATTTTGAGAATAATATACTGTCCTCAGAGCTCTGTGATCACTGACAGCAGATCACTGTCTTTGTGCTGTGTATTCAAGGGCCACACCTACAGTCTTCTTTCCAGTTCTCTCCCTGGTGACACTGAAAACAGACAGCATCCTCAAAGCACAGAACTCAAGCCACAATCATTTGCCTAAAGTCCCATGCTAGATTACTGCTTTCCTCTCTGTAAATAAGGAAAGAAAGCAATGAATGCTTCTGAGCTGCACAGATTAAAGACTCAAATCAAGTAATTACATAGTGAAATAGCTATATCTTTTATATGTAGCATAGAGAAATGAAACAGGCAATGGGTGGTTGCAGGAAAAGTAAAATATTGTACAGGAGGAGTGACAATGAGAAAGGAATCCTGCCATCCTACTCCTTACAGCATCAGCTCATAGCAATTATGGGACATCTTCAATAGATTTTCATCAGGAAGGAATGTAACTAGCTATTATAAACACAGTAGCCATAGCAATGTTGGAATGTTTCAGTTATTCAAGAAAGAAAGGAAGAATGAAAGAACAAAGAATGTAAGAATGAAAGAAAGAAAGAAGGAAAGAAGGAAAGAATGAAGACTGTGGTTCCAAACCTGCCATTGGTAATATATATCCAAACGTCCTGACATGTAAATAAGAAAAGAATTTAATCCAATTCATGTATTTTCTTTTTCTTTTGAATGCTCTCAGTGTCTACAGTGGTGCTAGCACTCTCCAAGATGGTCATTTTCCATCAGCTAATGATGAACCAGGCAAAGTACTCTCAGCTACTTCTCAGGCACTCAACAGGTCATTAAATGCCAAAAAATGCCTGTTCTGTTCCTCATTAATACTGAAATGGCAGTTTCTGGAAATAATAGATGAATATCCTTCCAAAATAAGACTGGCCTTTTTACTGCTAATGTACTAGATTGTACTAAACTTTTACCTAATCTCATGCAATAAGTTTTAGTCACAGAATAATTCACGTCACAGAATGATTTACAACAGCATAGACATCTGAAAATCACCTGATCCAATCCCATAATCAAAATGGTGGGAGCTTAAAAAGGCCTTTTCTCAAGGACTTTCCCTAACATATTTTCAATATCTTTGAGG
Organism: Tympanuchus pallidicinctus; assembly: GCF_026119805.1. Taxonomy (NCBI): domain Eukaryota; kingdom Metazoa; phylum Chordata; class Aves; order Galliformes; family Phasianidae; genus Tympanuchus; species Tympanuchus pallidicinctus. The sequence goes on along the minus strand of NW_026294747.1, from coordinate 70,395,182 downwards.
ATGGAGATCCCAAAATCCTTAGATCAATCCTTCTCCTCTGTCACAGAGATTTTCTTTTCCTTTTATTTGGTCATCATTTTCTTTCCTATAATGTGTGAATATTGTCCCTTGTCCTTTTGCCACACAACTCAAAGAGCAGAAAGTCTTGTGCAAAGCCATGCACTAGGGTAGTTGAAGATAGCAATGATCTTTTCCTTCCCCAGGATGAACAAGCCATACTTCCTCAGCTGCATAGTAAGTGCTCCTGCTCCTGACCGGAGCACTTGTGGTGTCCCTCTGCTGGATTCATTCCACCACATCACTTTGCTCTTGATGTGGCCTTCCAAGTATCACACAGAGAGGAAAAACTCTTCCTGTAACCTGCTGGCTACTTCTTTGCTAAATCAGCCCCAAGTGCTGTTAACTCTCATGGGTGCAATATCACACTGATAATTCTTGTCCAGTCAGTTATTTACCAGAATCCCCAGACATTTCTGTAGAACTGCCACCCACACGGTCAGTTCCCAGCCTGGACTGCTTAAACAGGGTTGTTCCATCCCTCTGCTTTGCAATATTTATATCACTTCATGAATTTTGGTGGTTGAGATCCATTTTCTCCAACACCATCTCTTCTCCCTATTTGATGACATCTGCAAATTCGCCAAGGCTCCATTTTGTCTCATCGTCACAGACACTGGTGAAGATTTTAAGCACTGTCACATGCAACAGGGAAGATATATTTTTCACGTCCAATTTCCTCCTCTCCCAACTGCCCGCATATGGCCTGTCCCAAAAGAAACAAAAAAAACAAAGATGTAGCAAAACTACAGGAACTTCCTGTTTTGCAAGTGTGCATCACAATGTAGACTGTGGTATGATTACATGTGAGGAAGCTTAACTTACCTAGTTAAGCCAAACGAGGGCAACATCAAATCAGCTGTAAATAGGGGGAATGTATCTTCTGATAATCTGATTTCTTCTTTGTTTAGTTTTGTGCAGTGTTCATGACAGTGGAATGTGCTTTTTGTTTTGGAACCTTTGGGTGAAACTGTAAAGCTAATAATAATAATAGAAGATGAGCAGTTCAGCCTAAAAGCAAGTTATCCTTACAAGGTGGTTAGATTCATAAGTACAAAGCACATGTTAACTGGTGAAGCAAATCTACTGCTTGAGTAATGTCACTGATAGGAAATAAGAGAATGCTGCGTCACACTTTATACATTATATCAGATTCGGAATAAAGTTTCTAGACACTTTTGTTAGTTGAAAAGAGCCTTGTGACATAGAACACATTCACACTGATGTGTGTTAGTTAACAGTAAGCAAAAACAGGCTTTTTTAAATAAAGAAAAGTTAAATAAATATGTTTTTGATATTAGGGTCATGATGAACTCAGCGCATTCAATCTTCTCCTCTGAGACTGAATAACGTACGCTATGTGTCAGAAAGTATAAATGATGCTTTCCTAGAAAGAACAATCCACCCCATTCCTGCATCACTGACAACAGCTCTGCAGATTCTCTGCCAGTCCTTAGAGCTCTGTCAGCATCTTATTCCATTCTGCTTTGCTAGAGTGGATTATTCGACGATGCTTGTTATGTAGTCCTGCTGACTTAGTCAAGACGTGTACGCTGTGACCATTAGTGTCAATGCTGATGATCTGCATCAGATTCTTTTCTCTTTAACTGGTATGCTCTTTAAAAATTAGCAGATATTCAGAGAAGGAGTTCACACCCACTGATTTAATTTGAGAGATGTGCATAGGATAGGAATAAATAAAGTTTAAACTGTCACTCAATTTCATATCACACTCAAGAAATTCTTCACAGAATAAGTCCAAGCACACTGTACCTACTCCACTCTTCTCTCCTTTATCCAAGAAGGTATTTAGGGGAAACCCCAAGACTAATACTACCATTACAAACCCTGCTGTAGGATAGTTTAGGAAAGATAATTAGAATGAAAGGAAGCAGAAGAATCCTGTGACAGCTTTTAGAGACTACAGTAATTTACACAAATAGCAAGGTTGCCCAAAATATGGCCAGGACATCTTCTATTCTGCATATCTCTAATGAGTTCTGGGTGACTTTAACTTGGATAAATCTTGCATTTAAGGGGAAACTGCAAAGCATTGTTCTGTAACTTTGTGTCTTTAAAAAAAAGTTATAAAGAGAAGTCTGAAGCTAAGTATTAAAAATCAGCTGTTTTTATTAATATCCTTTGAGTATAAAAGTACAAATTTAGAAGAACAGCCAGCAAATAATTCTGGATATTTATTCAATGTTGGGGTCTCTGAAGCTTTTCTCTAAGTGTTCACAAAGTAGTTCTTCAGGAAAGCTGTCATTTAGTATGCGCTTCAATGGATTCCTCTGTGTGAATGATCATTTTCTGACCCCTAATGAAGAGCAAAGTTCAACATAAAATGTGAATAGTGCCAAGAATGAGGCATATTTGAGCATCATGCTATTGTTTAGACTTGATGCTAATATCAGATACATTGTGACTGCTAAGACTGGTGCAAATGGGAGGAGAATTAATCTTGCCCTTTGTCCTAGGCTTTGAAGGGAATGGTGGAGGAACATCTGCTTGAGCAGCCACAACAATTTGAAGTGTCTTTCCTATAAGGAAATAGGATGTGGTAAAACCAACAGTGTCCCAAATTTGCAGCTTTAATTCTATTCATCATCAGTGAAATCTCCTTCATTTCCTTTATGAAATGGGATTGTAAATCCTGAATGTGTCTTTCCATGGCTCAAAGAAGCTCTGAATCTTCAGCTGAGCTATTTTCTTCTTGAAATACTAATACAACTTGTAACCATTCATCCTGGTTCTGCGCCAGCTTACTTGGCAAATGCATGAATTTAGGTGGTTCCTTTCATCCAATTTGATGCTTTGCCAAGATTGGTTATTTTTATTATTAACCTTCTGTCGTGATTGCTGTACAAAAGTCCAGAAACCTCCTGAGTCTCTGGCAGGGCACTGAAGGAGTCTCTCTGGCAAAGGAAAAAATAAGGACTCAAAACCAATGGAATTCTAATGATCATGAAGAATAATAAAATACTAAGTGATTAGATTGCTTTAAAAACATTTTGAAGATCCCTTGCATCCAGCAGTGAGAATTTAGTGCTTACTGATATAGAACACATTTTGTTATTGTCACAGTGTTTCTTGTGCATCCAGAGATTAATTTGGTGCTCCAGATCCTGTACCTCCAAGATAGACATATCCGTGCTAAAACAATTAGAGTCATATTGCACCTTTTTTCTTTGGTGTTTCAGTAGACATCAATGAATGACTAGAATAGTCATGCTCCTACTTAGATAAGAAAGGTCCGGGGTGCTCTAAATGAAAAATTTTCTGGACTTTACAAAAGAGTTAGAAGCTTGGTTTAAAATATTTTTGCTCTGTTTTCTCAATAGGAAGGTAGCTATTATTCCCTACTTCAGTTCCTAATGTTTCTTTGGAACTTTCCTATCCCCTCTACTGAAAGAAACATTAGTAGCTCCAAAAGCTATGATTTGTTTGTGATCAATTTCTTTATCTATATTTACATAAGGAACATTTTTTGAACAGAGAATCTGGCAATGTATTTCAGAAAAAACATGATTCCTCTGAGGAAAACAAGGCCAACCAATCTTTTGTGACCAAGTTTTATGAAGATGCATATTAAGAACTTCCTAAGCAAGCAGTGCTCTGCACAGGTGCCAGCAACATGTTTGGAATTTCATTTATAGCCTGAAATGTTCTTCATATTGGCATACAAAAAAAAAAAAAAAAAAAAATCAGATGTCCAGGATTAGAATTACTTATCTCACAGAAATACCTACTTGAGAAGACTGGGCTGCAGACAGTGTTCCTGAGACACTGTGGTGTTATCTGATCAGAATTTTCCTTTTTAATTTTCTGTATTTATGCCCTATTGAAAAAATCAGTAGAGGATAATCTTAAAGATGAAGAACTAATATTGTGCGAAGGAATTCAAACGCCATACCTTTCTAATTCATAGCAATTCTTTGAGGTGTTGTGTATATGGGGAGCATTTTAGTCAAATAAGGCCAAGTTTAGTATCTTATTAATTTCAAAATTCTCTCTCCTGTTAAATATGCATCAAGCAAAATACTTGCTCTGCTGGATTAGGTCTTTTCTATCGTATGTTACTTTTAAACAAGAATAATACAATTTATGGGTAACAGCTTATTAATAACAATAATAACTAAAAGAGGCTCTCAAAGTTGAAAAATTGAAAGAGCTACGGGCTCTCACTGCTCTCAGTCCTTTGTGGGATTTCCTTAATATTTCTCCACTAAAAAAAAAAAAAAAAATGCACCACAAAACATTCTTTATGGGGGAAAGCTCCCTCTCACACATATTTCTCACTCCCATAATCACTGTAAGATTCAGTCAGCCCTTGTCACACCACTTGGAGAAGGTATTAAATGACAAGACAGCAGATTACGGCCATTAATAAAATCCACTGCACCAGCAGCCTTCCAATGAGAATGTGCCCTGTGGTGATGGGAGAACTGTCAGTAGCAACTAAAAAGGAACAGCGAATCTGCAAAAGGAAACAAATAATCATCTAACCTATGTAGCCTGCAGAAATGGCCTAACTAAAGTGATTTAACTAAATAATGCTGTGTTTAACTTTTCTTGGTGAGAAAAGGAAAGCAGAAAGGCGGTCATGCTAAGGATTTAATTTTAGAGTGCATGCTCAAGGGAACATGATTGTTTGTTATTGCTTTTTTTTTTCTTTATTCTTAGTATTACCGGTGGGATTAGTAATTTGTCCATTAACACTTTTACCAAATTGCATATCAAAATGTTTCATTTGGAAAAGGAAAAAAAGGAGGAGGCAGCAAATGAAGGTGGGACAGGAATATACAAATCCTTATTTTTCTATTTGTTTATTAAGAGCTTGGTCCTTTCATGCCATGTACACAGCCAGAACAGATATTTCACTTTCTGTTAGACAAATGAAAATGGAAAGATGGAAGCGATGTGACAACATTAGTTTCTGTCAGGGAGCATTTAATGTACATCAGGCTAGAAAAAGTTTTAAGGAGAGATTTCAAAGAAATAAGGAGATTGAAAAGGAATCACAAAGGTTTATTGGCCATACAGTATTTATTGCATTAGCACTGGAAAGCCTGGCCTGCTTGAGCAATCCAAATAAAATCAATGGAACCATTTATATGAATTAAGATTGCATTATGTGGCGCAGATACTGCACACAACTGTATGTTCTTCACTGAGTTATTTAGGTTATCTCCTGCTTTGGTATAAAATCGCACAAATTCTGCCTAATGTCTGAGGAATGAGGGAGACTTGTTTGAGATGATCTCAGTGGCCATGATGTTCAGTGGAGCTGGGGCAAAACGTTACTTTATATCCTGGTTTTCAGCCATGAAAGTCAACAGTGCTTGCCAGCAACATTTCCGAGTATTAAATCAATCTGAAGGATGGTTGAAGAATGAGAAAGGGTAGGGAAGGACTAAGCAGCCCTCTTTCTTCACAATGTCTGTCTATGCATGCTTATTTTGGCCTTTGTCGTACCTAAGTCAGGAACAGTGAAAAATAAAACAGTGATACTCCACCAAACCTTCTGTCTTCACTGACCTCCAGTGACACACAAAGAGCTCCCCTGTGCAGGAGGTGCTGACCTTCTGTAGCCACCCAAAAGAAGGAAGTGATGGAGCAAGGGTCTGCTCTGAAGCTGTAAATGTCACATTTTAGTGCATATAAAAAATCCCTTTATTTTTTGGCAAGCAAAAGGGAGAGAGATATAACAGCAAAAACACTGCAGAAAAGCCTGAGAGTCACATTTTCTGTTTATCTAAATCACTGTCATTCCAATTGCCTTCATTGGAGGCATCGTGATTTACACAGGTTGAGGATCTTGCTCTGTATTTCCAGGAATTAAAAAAGAATGGGCAACTCGAAACTTCATTCTATAGTTCTCATGTTCTAGCTCTATTCCATTTTCTTAGGGGGAGGAGTATGGTTTTAAATACAGTCTGTATCTTGATATATGGTTATCATTAATCGTTTTTTGGTACATAATGAATCTCTTATTAATAGATGAACTTCCCAGCTGTAAATGTCAGGATAAATTGATTGGCCAGCTGGTACTTTGGAGATACAGTATTTCTCTAAAGTATGCAAAGCTTGAAGTGGGGGAGGGGGAAAGGAAAATGATTATATTTTAACCAGCATAGTGCAATGATAACAGAACAAATCAGATTAATTAATCTAGGTTATGCAAAAAAAAAAAAAAAAAAAAAAAAAAAAGGCATTTTCCTTTCATTGTGCGTTCTGACTTGCAAAACATTTCCTTTCCTCCTTCCCTCAGCATACACACAGTGGTTGTACCTCTGGTTTGCTTTCCCATATTTTATGAAAAATGCATTAGCTGTAGCAGTAATAGGCAGGCTGCCATCTGCTGGCTGCTACTCTGTGGAATAATCCAATTAGCTGAGGCAATTGCATTAACCTGAGAGAAGTGTGCTGTATGCTGACACTGATTCAGAAATTTCAGAGGTTACTATAGCAAATCAAAGCACATTTGGAAAAATAGAACAATAAATCAAAATGATCAAAATCCAGTCTGGATACAGTCTTTAGGATATACCTTTATTCACACTGCAATTCATTTTCAGACTGACGGTCGTCTCTGCAACCCTGATCAAAGAACTTGGGTTTGCTTGCTGGAAAACAGGGCTGAACCTGACACCGTGTGCCCCTAGCAGGAGTCCTTCTCAAAATTGCTTCTTCTTTAGAAGCTCGAAGGGAAGTGATGGGGGAAGGAGAGAGGCTGGATTTCTGACATTCTTTCTTCATGAATCAGTAGATAGTGCTTCTGGAGATGGGAATGTTTCCTCTTGGACTGACTCCATCTCCTTATTTGGTCCGCAAATCCTTGAGGTTAATGGCTGGGGCTGGAGAAGTTGGAGCACAAGGCAGTGCTTTGAATATGAAAAGAGGAATTTGCACAATATGGGTGCATTAGTCATTTGCAGTTCACTAATTATCTGTTTTATGTTAATGCTAATGCTCCGCGTAAGTAAAGTAAATTAACACTATAACATAAGAGAACCAATTAATGGAAATATATAACATTTGTAGTTATAATAAAACAGATTTCATTCCACGCACATAGAAAGTGCCTATTTAGGTCTCTGAAATAAATGAGGAGCTTGCTGAGACCTTGCTGCTCTAAGTAACACCAAGGACAGATTCACATGACATAATATTGTTGCCATAGTAACAGGGATGTGCACCAGCGGAATCATGCCCATATATCATTAATTTAGTGCTCCGCTAAACACAAAATAATGCCTCTCCTAATTATATCTTGCCTTTAGTTCTTAAGAATGCAATGTCACTGTTACCTAGAGTCAACAGGATGAAATTTGAAGTGCAGTGGCTATCTGACCCTATATCTTTCAGAACACAGAGCTTGTTGTACATTGTCTTGAACTTAAAAAAAAAAAAAAAAAATAGAAGGGGGGGGGGGGGGGGGGGGGGAGGGGAAGGAATCCATAGCTATAACTCTTCCACATCCACCAGTCTCCCCTAATTGTCCTAAATATGCCACTGAGGGAGCTAATTGGATGTGTGCCATTTGGCAGCACCATCTTTACAGTCTTCCTGAGGCTCTGTGATATCAGCCACTTCCCAAAGCTTGGAGGCTCAGCTTGATTTAGAACTGCATCTGGTGCTTTTGGGAAACACACTCGATATCAGCAATCACACTGCACACACACAACTTCCCGAATATTGCATCCATACCCAGAATATTCATATCAGCATCCAAAAGGGAAAAAAAAAAAAAAAAAAAAAAAAAAAAAAAAGTAATGAAAAAAGCTATGAGTAAATCTACTGATGAGAAAACACACTGATACCAATGAATCCATGGAATGATTTCAAGTGTTAGTAATGTCATTATGTCACCTTAGAAGAAGTCACCCTGACTGTCCAGAAGAGCTCTGGATGTCCCATCCCCTAGAGGTGCTCAAAGCCGGGTTGGATGGGGCCCTGGGTAGCCTGATCTGCTTGGTAGCCATTCTGTGATCCTATGGTCAGGCTGTTTTTATAACATGGTGTGTTTCATTTGGGTGATGCATAGTTCCAGAGGATCTGCTAGATCCAGGAGGCTGCTCCCAACCCTGGCTTGTGTCACTCTCTCTCATTCACTCAGGCACTTCAGTGCATCCAGTGGAAGCACAATGTGGTCTTGCTGAAGACAAAAGCACAGTTCATTTTTATTAACACTTCACTGTGAAAGTACCTTAGAGTCATATTGTTTTATTTTCTTATACCTTCATACTGAAGCACATTACACTGTCTCTTTATAAGCAGGTTTGCATGATCGGCTTGCTTATTTTAAACCTTGGCTTCTGACTTGCAGTAGAAGGCTAACAGAATCAGGCAGAATGATGGGCTAAATTCATAACTGTTTCTTTAGGTGGAAGGGAAATCACCAACAACCTGCAGCTCCCCAGTGTGCTTTCCTAACTCTCCAGTCTGTCCAATCCATTTTGCAGGACAGATGGTGAGTGAAACTCTTCCTGTTGCCATCTTGTGATATTTCCCCATACATAGATGTATATACATTTTGTTTGATTTTCTGCTTCTTTCACCTGGAATGGTGGGTTTAGGAGACTTCGCCCTCCCTACAACATTCCTCCTCCCCTTCTCTCCCCTCCCCCCCCCTCAGCTATATGTCACTGACTTTTTTTTAAAAAGTGGTGAAATCCCATTTTGTTAGAGTATTCCTTTCTAAAATAAATTCAGTTCCCAGCCTGAGTTCATTGCATGGATCTCCTGAGATGAGGACATAATTACCAGTGCATTTGTTCTATCAACTCAAATTCTATTTTTAGCCCATTTTAAACTCATAGGGGATTCTTTTTCTTTCCTTTTTTTTTTTTTTTTTTTTTTTTTTTTTTCCTGAAAGGACAACGTATTTTGTATTCCGTTTCCCTAGTTATTGTTCTGGGGGCATTTTTCTCCAGCTGATGCTGACGGCCCTAACAAGGCTGTTTCCCACGCCTGCCCATTCCGAGTCCCACACTGACACCCAGCGGAGCCGCCCCGGTCCCGCAGCCCCACATCAGCGGTGCTGAGCGAGCGATTCGCGCTGTGCCCTGCAAAAATCGCAGACATGCTGAAGAAAACCAGAAGGCAAAAGCTGGGACTGACGCTGTTATTCTCTCTAGGCAACCAAAAGAATCACTTCTGTAGCTCTGTCTGATTAGAAATATGTTCTCTTAGACAAGGACCCATGTCATTCACAGCACTATAAATAAGAGCTATATGCATGAATGGGTAGGAAACTGTCTCTAAACCTCTAAAAGAAAATCCTCTGTTGGCAAATGTTATATAAATTTAATGTAGTATGCTCTTACGTTGGATGATTCTTTCCACTGTATATAGGTTAGACACAGCATGTGACAGAGCAAAGTAGCATGTTCTGCTTTCATCCTCTTCTAAATTTGATTACTCTAGCTTTTATATTATTGAGGCAGAACATGCACCTGATTTATAATTTGATATTAAAAGGGAAATTACTCTTACCCTTGGTCTTAAGTAGCACTTACTTTAGCCTCTGCTTCTTCCAGACAGAAGCCTTCTGACAGATCTGGGATTTCAGAATGGATTTGCCTAAAATAACCCTTGATTTAATAAATCTGCAGCAGGAATAATCAGCAGTAAGAATAGGACACATTGTGTACTTTGGTACAGACCTTCCAATAACTGTCTAGCTCCAGTGCTGCCAATGGAGGTATTTGCTTCTTTTGTCCAAGCATTTGGTTGCATGTTTCTTGAGGGGTAGGAAGAAGGAGTAGGTGCAGCTTTATTTTTCTTGCCTATGCAGGAACTGTACCTGAATCTTCCCAGCTCTTTGTGAAGGACAGACTTGCTATCACTAATTCCCAGAAAGAACATAAGTTTGCAAAGTTCAGTATTAGTGATGTTCCCTAAACTTCCTCAAAACTCCTTATAACACTGAGCCAGGCCATAAGACCATTTGTACTCAGCCTCTCATAAAACATTTTCTGGGGCTGCTTTGCCTTCTTTAAAGTCTTTTTCTCCTTTAAGGAAACAGTTAAGCACAGTTACAGCACATCATCTATCCTCCATCAGTCTGTGCTGGACGTGTCCTGAACAGCAGAGCTCTGGAATCTGCTGGGTGCAATTCCTGTGCAGCAAGAAAGGAACTCCACCACTGAGGAATATACTACAAACAGAACAAGGCAGAATTTTATACTCAGTCTTTCATAATTTAGAAGTTCTTTATGTAGAGCCAATTAATAATGCTGTTTATTGTGATTGTTTAGGCAAATGTGTCAGCAATAAGCACTTAGTGACAGATCAGCCACAGTGTGGAGAAGCTGAACATATTGTTTTCCTGGAAGTGAGAGGTTAGACAAGATCAAAGGAGACAAAGGGACAACCGCCATAAATCTGCAAATCTTCAAATTGTGCCACTGTGCCCAAATTTTGCCTTGGAGTGTACGCCACATTCTTCTCGCTATTTCTGCACCCAGCCAAGACCCTGTGGAAAAATAGTGAATTTTATTCTGGAGTTCAACATAATTTCTGGACCTTATGTACACCAGAACACTCAGTTCAAAAAACGTGAAGATGAACAGTGGTTTTCATCTTCTGCTTGTAATACCATGATAATCCCAGGGTTGTATAGATGAATGCATAGACTATGTCTCCCTGAGCATTTTGCTGCTGGTCGGAAACTGAATTATCCTTCACCATTACATACATGGAAGGACATTTTCATCCACTTGCAAATACTGCTGTCAAGAGAAGAAGTTTAGCTTTTCAAATTACATGCCTTCTACAAATGACTGCCTCAACTGTAATTAGGAACATGTCTTTAAATAGAAATAAAACGTGCTGTTAATAAAACAAACAAACAAAAACCAAAACCAACAGGATTTCACTCTGACATTTGGCAGGGCACCTTGTGAGAGCCTGATTAGGTTTCTTCGTAGATAAACTAAAAAATGAACCAGATCCATGCCATTAAATAGTGACTCATTGAAACAAACTGGCCACTGAGACCTGAAGGTTTCCTGTTTTAACCAGACGTATAGTAGCATCATATGCTGCATAACTCCATATGAAAATTATCTGCCTCTTTTCATGACATAACGTAGATTATTTTATTAAATAACTCAGCTCTTCTATACAGAACACCTGTTAACTGTCACTAAACGTGAGCATCACTGATAGATAGGTTTCTCTCCTCCATTGTGAAACATGGGGGATACTGCACAAATGCCTCTTAATGGCTGCTGTTCACAAATACCCTTTTTAAGCCTGTTCCAGCATCCTGTAAAGTCACTGGAAGTCATTCCCTAGATTTCCGTGGGAGCTGGATGACATCCTTAATTCAGAAATTACAAAAGGAGCTGTAATTTGAGATGAGCCCTCAGATTGAGATCTACAAAAGCCTGGAATAACATAAAACTGCAGTATCTGAGGAAGCGTAGCATGGGATTTTCATGAGATTTTATTGTGTAGCATTTCCCCCAGGAACTTACAGCAAATTACTGAAATATGACATATGGTTTTAACAGCATTTCATATTCTGAACATTTCTAGATCTCAAATAAAATAATGTGACATTAAACAGACATGATGTCTTTTACTGGATGGTCTACAGTGCTTAAGAAACAATAATTAAGCTTGCAAGGCATTTAAGTGCTGCTACAGATGGTCAGCAAGGCACAAAAACATTTCCAAGGTCATTCAATAAATCAGTGACAGCAATAAAGCCAAACCCCAGGAGTCCCTCTTTCCCCACTGTTCAAAACACTGCAACCAAACGTGGAACCAGCTTGTGTCTTTCCTCCATGATCTCACTATTCCATGCATGATTTTTTTCCCTTTCCTGAATTTTTGTTTTTTTGTGAGTGTTGGATATTTGGTTATACATAGCAGGCAGGCTAATCTGCTGATGTAAATTGGCTGGGTTTGATTGACTTCTGTGCACCGCATCATGTGCAAGAGCAGCATTTGCATTTAGCTTTGATATAGTATGTTGTGAAATATGACAGCTTGATGCAGCTGGCTGCAGTCATCCTGGGGCCCTGCAGGTCTAATTTAAAAGACACTGTCACTGACTTCATTGGAGCTATGACAGTTGAAACTAGTTGAGGATCTGACCCAGAAATCTCATAAAACCTTTGAAAATAGAGAAGAAGGTAGGAGTTCATGGAACAGGGATGACTGATGTATCACAGATCCTATTTGGACACTTTCTGCATTCAACAGGCTGTTCAACTGTTGAAGGATTTGGTAAACAAATATACAGGATTGTTGCTTTTATTGAGATAAATGAACAGGCAAACATAAACTGAGATTCAGGGACTTCAAAGAAGCAAGGAGCAAATAACTATTTGGTACTACATGATTCTTTTGCACTCTGAGACCATTCTTCCAGTGCCCAGTTATGAGAACTTTCTCATCATCTATAATAAATGCTTCATTTAAAACAGTAGACAACATTTGGAAGAGAGGGAAAAAGGCTGAGAGTTGCTGCTGATCTTTCCTGTAGCCACAAAACAACATGACAGTAGTGGAGCAGGGTTTTGACTTTAGTGTTCCTCTGATCTCCATCCGACATTTGCCCTTCTAGAGCTCACGCTCCTCATTTAGGAGGCACGTATTTCGTGACATACTATCAAAACAAGTCATCATTACTCAGGGAGATAATGGGACTGGAATTTACATATACCAGAACCTTTGCCATGTTTGATCATCAGCATAAGACTGTTTGCCTCCTACATCCAGATTTCCTCAAATCAGAGTTTTTCCACTAAGTATAATTGCTCAGCCTAGTAAGTCACCATTTCCCAGGTCAGCTATCTGAGACACTGACTAAACCTCCATTCACCTTCCATTTACAAAGAAGAAATGGAATGCCTTTCTGAATGTATTATAATTGTTACTCAGACATCTCTTTTTGCCTTTAAACTCAAACCAAAAATATTTAAAGATTGCTTTTAAAAAGAGGAAGACTACTGAAAGATTATGGTCTTTCACGTGTTTAAACGCTATAAAAATACTTCCTCTGACTTATGATCAATATACAGTATTTGGCCATATTCAAAAGGGTGAGAGAAGTTGCCTGGACAGTAACCAAAATATTATCTCATTCTCTGACTATTTTAAAATATTAATTAAGGTGAACCTAAGCTTGTGAAATTGACTAAATCTTTTGGCACTTTAATCACAATTTATAACATGGGCATTGCATGCTAATGAGGAAGAAATAGCATCACTGTTCTAAAGTACCTGAGTACAACTATAGTAACATGGAACTGACTCATCTCAATGAAGACTTATAAGACAGACTGGAAAAAAAATCCAGAAGGCATGTGATAATGATGTAAAAAAACTTTTTCTTCTTGAAGAATTATATTCTGTTGATGTCCTCGCTATGTACTTAACATCTCATTCAGAGAAAACAGAATGAGTTCCTCCACTCCGAAGCCCCTTGACCTTGTTATGCTGGGAAACTTTCATATTTGAAAAACCAAAAACGTTTTTGAACTAATTTGCTGCTAAGTACATTAGGACTGTTAATACTGCTAATGTAGACAGCTGTAAGGCAGAAGACTCCTACAGTTAAATCTGGGAGTATATGTAGGGTTAATCATAAGGAGGTTGTTCACTGGAACAGGGCTATCCTTATGCTTATTGCCATTTTACTTGAAATATATTGCCACATTTGTAGACATGATATGTGTTCCAGGAAAATACTTGTTTTCTGAAATTTAATTCCTTTTAATTCCTTCTTTTCATTCAGATTGTTGATTCTAAGTGACGTGGGAAAGGAATTCTAGTAGTGATTTTATCTAGCGCCCAGCATCCATGTAAACATTTATCCTTCTACAAAAGCTGACACTATTTTTTAAATAAACATTTCCATGTCTTTTATTTTCTTTGGTTATTCAGACTCATTTGATTTTCTCATTTCCTCTGACACTGCAGTTGCTGTTTTTGTAGACAGCAGTTTCATTTGATGGCAATGGCTCTCAGACTTTGGGGTGTCATTCTTGGATTTAGAATTTCACATGTATAATCTGAACTGAGCTTATTTTATCATCTCTGCAACAGAACTTCACTCAGTCTTAAAGGGCACCATCTGCTAAAACATCAGAGCTGCATTAACAAATTCCATCTGAAGACTTGATCGCTACGCATTTTGGTAAAAAAGTAGAGTTCATTTATTTGAATAATAGAGGTAAGCTCTTTGGTTAAATCTTAGGAACTGAACGGAGAGCCTCAGCAAGGATTCTGCATATATATATGAATATATAGTGTGGTATGAGTGAAAGGTTCAAATATATTTTGCTTATTGTGAGAAATAAGTCCTGTAGAATTATCATTCCTTTTAAAGTCAAGCAGTTTTTTCTATGTACTCAAGCTAAACTCTTGAGTTGTGTCTATTCAGTAGACATCAACAGCTTTTCAAAATAAAGAGCAGATGAAAAAAATCATGAACATACAGAACTGTAGGAAGCTTTTAAATAATAATTGGTCTAGGCATAAAGTCAGATCTACACTTGTTTGCTTGAAGGTTAGACAAAGAAGGAAGTAATAAAAGACGGCTAGTCCATGACTATAATGTGAATCATGACCAACTGTGTGTCTGAAGAACTTCATTATGCACAACAGTATACTGGGGATTTTTCACTATGTCATGATAAATGTGATGCTTATTTGCCTTCCCTCCTGTCTTTGATCTATGTTGACTTCAATCCACTGGAAGTAAATTTGCATTTGGCATATGGATATTAATGAATGGTCATCAAACCTTAATTATCACCTGAATCTTAATCATCATCTGTTTATAGTAAACTCTTCTGGACAAAGCAGTATCTAAAGTCTAGAATGTGCCAGTATTTCAAGTTCAAAGACCTGACTTAGATTTTAATGTGTTGGTATCTGCTGATAAGTAAAAGGGAAGGGAAGGAAAGGGAAGGGAAATTGGTAGATCAGTACTTAGTAAGAGGGAAAGAGGAAGAGGCCATGATGTAGAGAAGAAGCATCTAGAAGAAATTCATGAGATCCTGGAGGTATCTTCCTATTGTTCAAAAGCTTAAAATAAAATTGTGGACAATAAGGAAGAAAATGTTTAGAAGTATTTTATAGTGTCAGGCAAAAGTTATGAATGTCTGGTTTGTAAATGCTTGAACCTAGTGAAAAAATGATAGAAAAATAACACTTCCCTAATATGTGTGTCATAAAGGCCAATTAGGATCAGACTCAAATTCAGAACTTAGGCTGTATGTCCTCTACTTGTCAATATCCATACTGTTTATGTCCAAGATAGATGCTAATATTTAATCAGATGAATCCAATCCAAGGTGCTGACTGCATGTAAGCCAAATTTTTGTGGCCTAAATACAGAATCCAGTGAAAAGTCCAGAAGCAAGAGGAACCCTGCCAGGTCTGGAACAGTGTGAGTTCTCTGCATTAAATGTCTCAGTGCTGATAAGAAATGAAAATAATTCATCTGTTAATAAAAATGAATAGGAAGTGGCCTATCACTCTGCACTACATTGCAAATCCAAACTTACATTTCCTCCCAACATTAAATGCTTCTAATGCTATAAATTTCGGACATATCTTCCTTGATTTTTATTTTTATTCTTACTTTTATTTTTATTTAATTTTACTTTTATTTTTTATTTTTATTTTTATTTTTATTTTTTAAATGCAGATAGCCTATATGTTTTTGATCTTGTCATATTCTGGAAAATGTATGATTCATGATCTATGCATTCCTTAATACTTTCATGAGGTATTCAGTTTAGGCTCGGTATTTTTATCTTCCTCCTTCAAAGGGGCTTAAGAAAATTCTTCCTTCTGATGCCCCAAAAGTCTCCATGACCTCAATTGCACCACAAGAACCATGATTATAAGTCAGATTATATCAGTTATAATTACCTCCCTGGGACAGAAACAAATGAAGGCTCAGCTCTGTCTAGTTTGCTACCCACACAGAAACTTGGTGGGGAGTAATGAGCGGTAGGTGCGGGGGCAAGGACTCTTCTCCAACTCAGTACCTGCTTGTTTTCTGCATCCATAAGTTCTATTAAATGATCATCTAACCATTCTGTACTCCCAGAAACACATATGCACACTTTCAATGTTAGTGCTTTAAGGACTGACATAAGAATCATGTCAGTCTCACCCACAGCCCTTTCTCTGTGGATGTCCCTTTTTCCTTCTCAAAAAAGCTTTAATATTTATTTGCTCTGTTCAACAATGTATTTCTTTTTATCTATTTTTAATTTACCACTTTCTGATTTCATAGAAGTCCCCATATCCTTCTGTTATGAGACAGATGTTTCTGATCTACCTCTTCTATACTGTTTATTATTTTGCATATTTTTATCACATTATCTTATTCACTTTTTTTTCTCTCAGTGCTTTCAATTTCTCTTATATGAGTTTTTCCACTGCTGTATTCATTGTATACATGAAGATGAGAAATGAAATAATTTTAAAATAGTTAAATCAGATAGAATAGCTGAAGCTTACAGGAAAAAAAAAAAAAAAAAAGAGAGAGAAAAAAAAGAGGAAAAAATGACTTCTTAGTGAGACCAGGGACAGGGAATATTAGTGACAAATTTTTGAAAGGCCCAATTAAAGAGAAGGAATAGATTAAAAATGAATATTATTTTCTTCAATGAATATATGTGTGAATATATATGTATATATGTGCATATATATAATGAATATACACGCATGTGAGTATACATATATATGCATATATATATATGTGTATATATATATATATATATATATATACACACAAAACCACTTACTGGTATCTAAGTATATAAATGTATATAAGAACATACATATATACAACACATTTGACTCAGCTGGGGAATTATGAGTCCTGAATCAGTGAAACAGTTAAGTCAGAATTGTGGTTACAAAGATTTGCCAGCTCATGCTACACATCAGAGTGTTCCAGAAACTGAAATTGATTTGCCACATTATTTAAGTAGAATGGACATTAATATGATGGAATTCTATTTAAAATAAAATGTTCCTGGTATTATAGACCAAGCAACATGATGGTGCCTATAAGTCTGTTCTGTTACCAAGAAAAAGAAGGATGGGTCTTACACCAGCTGATGAACCCAGCCTTGCAAATATGCAGAAATAACTAAATACACACAAACACATTTATATTGGCCACATTAGTTTTCTCATCTTTAATCTACATCCCTGCTTCAATTGATTTATTACATTCATTTCCTTCTTAAATCACAGCCTGAGACACCTTTTTGAGCTGAAATAGATAAATATTCTAGTTTCCTACAAATAATGCAGTATATTTATCTATTTTCCTACTCTGGAGTTGTTCTTTTACATTATAAATGGCAGTGAGTGCACTGTATGTGAACAGTAAAACTGTAATTCAGTCCAGAATCCCAGCATCTGTATGAACCATGGATTATAACATGGTTTACAGTGATAGCACAGCCCTTGGCAGTATTAACATCTTAAATCACCAGTAGCTTCTGCTCTGAAAAACAAACAAACAAAACAACAAACAAAAAAACAACCAGATAGAAAAGACATAGCATTTGCTGAAACTTTTTTTGAACATGCCCAGTTTATTTTACATTTCAAATAGATAGAAGCAAAACCAGGAGAGAGCAATATTATTTCACAGGAATTTATCTCATCTTCTATTGCCACTCATCTATACACTTGGTGGCAGAGCATCTATTACAATGCACCAAGCTCTTATTTGCTGAAGCAGAATTGAGCTGGGAAGTGCAATGAGTGCCAGCCTGGCACCAGCCATGATGTCTTCGCATAGCCCTGGGAGAGCACAGGAAGAACAAAGCTCCTGTAAAGAAGACAAGGGAAGAGCATGTTTTCACTCATTCACCATCTTGTCTAAACTAAAAGACAAGTCAATGGCTTCTGCTCACTTCTGAGTTTTTTGGGCATTGGTCCCTTGACCGGGGCATGAATATTCTGAGAGCTTGCCAAAGCCAGGGCATCAATTCACAGAGAAGAAAATGTCTTTTAGCTCCTGCTCTGTTCACCTGCACTAGGATCAACCATTTGGTTAGCTGATAGTATCTATCTGTTCAAGTTTTAATTCAGGACAACAGCTTTGACTGGGAAAAGACGTGATTTTTCATGCCCAATAACAGTGGAAACAGGGCCAATTTCTTAAAGCTGCTAGCAAATAATGTAGTATATCTGTACCTTTCTGTATTGTAATGGCATCTCCTTGACATACTCAGCTCATTTTCTGAAGACTGATATTATCTCAGTGCACTGAGCTCCTGTCCATGATTATAAAAGATCTAAAAGGAATAGAATGTTAATACTATATGAATTCTGAAGACTTTCAATTGAGACCAGAAGATTTTCCTCTCCATTGCAGAACACAGAGTAAAAAAATTGGAAATTCTTAGGGGTGAAGGAGATGCACAAAAGTAACTCTTCATGTAGACATCTGATGATAGTTTTTTTCATTTTGTTTTTAAAAATATAGTCATGAGACACTTTTACATGTTTGAAAGTTGGGATTTCTTTAAAATTGAGAATACTCTAGAAGTGATTCCTTTAGAAGTTCCAATATTATTAAAAAAAAAAAAAAAAGAGTTGAAAAAATTCAAGTTGAGTTCTGAAGATGATAAGGCTGTTCACTCCCACACAGATCACAAATTACCTAGATCCAGTGCAATGTTTCAGATATGCCTTTGTTTCACACATCAACCTTGATGGGTATGAATTCTAGAAGCTACACGTCAGGCCTATATTTGTATTTACTTTCTTCACTGTTCTCATAGGGCCAAACACTTCTGTTTGTTCAAGGAAAGCATGTGTTTGGTGGCATGCAAGGAAATAGTGTAAGCACGTTCTGCATAGTTCTCACAAAGTCAATATACTTCCATAGGGGATAAGTTGAACATTGATACATCCTTGTTGGTACATTCGGGGATGGTACATTCAGTATATGTTCAGTTCCACAAGGGGAAACAGCCTCAACAACACAGCAGAAAGCTCATATTTGCATATAGGACATAAGGAAGAAAGATTATGTATTAAAAAACACCAGCATATTGATGTAACCAATTCACATCAATTTTTCCCGTAGAAAACCTGCAGCAAAATTACCTCAGAGCAAGGAGTTAATTCCAATGTGACTCATACACTTTCATCCACAAATGCTCTGCAGAAGAGCTATCTGAAGGTCTGCTGTAAACTCAGAGTCTGATCCAAAGCCCTTTAAGCCAGCAGTTCTTTTAGCCTCCAGATGACAAAAGGCTGCTCCCAAAGCAATGCCTCAAATTTTATGATGTTGGCTCACTACGACAGAGGTGGATGTTGATGGTATGGGAGGAGAGATTGAACCTTCCCGCCAATACGCCATTACATTTTGTGGCAATGTGACAGAAGGCAGCAGAGGAGCAGTCTGACAGAATGGTATCTGACGTGGAGGTGCATATAAAGCAAAGGTATGAAGCTGAATTTCTCCATGTAGAAAAGATTGCACCTATTGACATTCATCAGTGCTTGCTGAACATTGATGGGGACCAAACAGCGGATATGAGCACAGTGATGGATAGTGTGCTTCAGCAATGGTGACAGTAACTCACCTCTGATGGTGTAGATTTTTATGAGAATGGCATGCTGGGCATGCTGGCATTTGCTCATTGTCGGTGAAAATGCATAGTTAATGGTGATGACTATATTGAAAAATAATATTTTGTGACTGAGAATGTTCTCTATGCAATAGTGTTATTGTCTTATTTGTGCCCATTGCAATTTCCATGGAAATAAATATGAGGTACTGCTTTTGGAGAGACCTCCTGATGCTTTTTCATACTTTCTAGTTTGCTCCATTGATATTAACTGGCCAAGACAAGTAAACAAATATTTACGACACATAACTCTACCCAGCCTCTATGCCCTGTTCACTAATGTGTAAGCACTGAATTAAGAAAACACTATAGCCTGAGAAGTTAGTTGAACTCAGGTTCCTACTAACTGTTATCTAAAACATTTGGTAGTTGTTACTATAAAACCCAACAAGATGCCACTCTTGACAGTGAAGAAGGAAAGCCTGGGGTTCTCTGCAAAGATCTGTTTGAAACAGACAACAAACACTGAAACCACACATTTAAGAGGTTGCAACAAAGACTGACTTAGCAGCTAAAAAAAAATAATTCTGAATTCAAGAAATGATATCATTCTGAGCTTTGGTGTCAGCTATTAAAATTCCTCAGAGGGATATTTTTAATACTAAATTTTATTGCTTTTAGTAAGTGGCCAGGCTGGCTACACAGGAGACCTAAAGCACAAGACAGGCACAAGTTGTATTGGAACTGGCTGCCTCTTCAGCCCTGCAGTCCCCTGACCAGGGCAGACAGATGACCATCAGAGACATTGCCTTCATGCCTCTTCTGTTCCTGCTCTGTCTGTCTGCTGACATTGCCAGAGGGTCGTTTTCAGATAGAGACAAGAGTGCATCACTAATGCATAAACATGTCAAAACTAGACTGTTTAAAACTGTTTTATTACACTGGAGCTTGCAGCGGTGATCTGGAATGAGTGATGAGTCTGGGTTTCGGGTTTGAGGATGGCCAAGTTTTCATTAATTTACATCATTTTTGGCCTTGACCATTCACTGGTATGTTTTTTGAGATTTCACGCTGGCACAGTTCTGATTGGTTCCCATCCAACCACCCATCTCAAAATAGATTTACCTCATGCTTTTCAAGAGAGGTTTTAATAGCATTGTCTAATAGTGAGAAAAAAAAAGCTCAAAGCATCCAGTTTAGTTTTAAGAACGTAAGGCCACTGATGTATTAAAAACTATCACAGCAAGTCCATGGAAAAAAAAGGGAAGAAAATAACAGTGATAAAAGTAAGAAATGAAAAAGGAGATTGTTCCATAATTAGTAGAGCACAGAGCTCCTCACTACTAATTTAAATCCAGTTCAGATATTCTGGACCCACTTACTTTATGTAAGCAAGAGTTTTTCATTATTAGCTGTTTTGTCATGTTTTTATAGATTGCTTTCTATCACAGACCTGTCACTCTGCGTCTTACACAAAACACTGGCTTATTCCTGGTGCTGAACAGATAATGAAGTCATCCATTATAGTTTCTGGCCCAATCTGTCATTCAGTTACTCAGTTTATTTAGCAAAAAAGTGTCTCGTGGACACAGGTACCACACTACTGCAGCACTGCCAGTCAGAGATGCAGACCCGACTACCTGTATTTTTGACAGTAAAGTGCTCAAGTTGCATTCCTGTTAGTGCTTCTGAATTATGGTTGCCTATAGGCTGCACATTGTCTGCTTAAGCAGAGGATGACACAACCATTCCAATACACAGTCCACAACGATAACCCTGTTAATGTCTCCAGACTGATAGTGGGTGGCAGCCTTAAGGTCTTATTCGGTTTCATTAAGGTCTTATTCTGGCAATCTTTTTCAAAGGTATTTTTACTGAGTATTGCACTCCCGACACTTTTTCTCACTCCTAGTCTGGACCCTATTTAAACTAATCAGCTGGAAATTTTATCTTGTCACAAAGCAGAGACAGCTTTTCTCCAGAATTCCTAAAACGTGTATGCTGTGCTATGAAATCCAGACAGGAAGCCCAACTACAGAGAAAAAACATAAAAAGGGATCCCAAGAACTCTATAAAATGCTTCATTGGCATGTGCAGTTTAATGTTTACTGTCAGAACAAAGTGGAATAGATTTATTTTCACTTGGGAATATCAAAATTTACAGATTCAATTATTTAGAAACTTTTAATTCTGGAAAAATTAAACAATAATAATGGCCAAATGTTTAGATTAGAAAAAATAAAATAAAATAAAAATAAAAGGCAGAAATGCAAAAGCTTCCCAGAAGAAAGAAGATCTAATTTTCATTTTTTTTTCCTAATCTTGAAGCTCACAGTCAAATCCGAAAATAATTCTGTCTAGCAAAAAAAATCTCCACAGTCTTCCAATAGGATCATACATTGCTGGTTTATAACTGATTACAAGAATTGAAATAGCTCACAAATTCAAAGAGCTTCAGCAGAGAAACTACATATATCCCTGTAGCAGACAAAGTAAATGCATTTAGAATTACAGTTTATGTTCAGGATAAAACAAAACAGACAGACCAAAAACCACCACACGTATGAGCTTAGTTTTCCAAGGCACAAAGCATGAGCTTCAAGTTAAATAGTTAATATGCTTTTCTGGACACAGATAATTTTCTGCATCAGATTGTTAATGAAAAAATGGTAAATGAAATTTTTTCCCCCTACAAGTACAAATGTATCATGATAATTTCAGACCAGCAAGTAATAAAACTATATTGTGAGAAATACTTTACTAAGAAAATTTACTATGAAATGTTATATAAAAATAACAGATTGTTCTGCATTTGATTTCTCCAAATGATCTCATTTAAATGTAAATTTTAACTAAGTTATGCTTCCCTTGGTGGTATTAGTGTTTAAACTAATTGCTGGCTGTTAGAACTCAAAATCATGTGTGTATGCAGCTGTGAATAATGAATTTCTATCATCTTGCTAAAAAGCACAGGTTTTTCTCTCTTGATATCTCTTTGTCTTCATAGTATCTATCAGAACTTGTTTTTACATAAAATGAAGATTAAAAAAAGTGACCTTCAAAAATAACCTAAAAACAGATTTTGGAAGAGATTGGGTGGATCTCTTTTGAGGAAAAAACTGGTAAACTTTGCAACATTTTATTCGAGAGTCACAATACTTTTACAATACTTTTAAATACACATTTACTTCTTTTAGCACAAAATGACCCTTTACCAATCTTCATTGCTTTGCTTTTAACTTGTACCATTTTCTCTCTCTCTCTGATTTTTTGTTCTTCTAACAGAGATAATCAATTTTTGGCATCACTCACAGTATGGGAAGTGGAATTACAAATCAGTGGCATTACCACACAATATATCTCATACCTATGATTCTTTTTTTCCTCATAGATTCCTTCAGTTTGGAGCTGGGAAACCCATAGTGCATATCCATGGCTCCACTCACATCTTCAGGTTTGTTTGTTCCTCTCAGATGCAACCATGTGTGAAGACCAAGATTTGCCCTAGACAAAAGCACATGTAAGCCCACGGCCTTTTGTGGCTTGGCATTCAGCATCAAATCCAGACTTGCTTGCTCACTGCATATCAGTGTATGAGATTTGCTGCATTTCCAATGTGCTGTGGAAGGGGAAATGGTGAATGCACATGGTGCAAAATGTTTCCTGCAGGAAGTCTGACTAGAACAGAAAGAGATGGAACTAAACATGTTCTGGTTATTTATAATTTCTGGTGTTGTTTTCTTTTTATTTCATACCTCAGAGATCTCTTTCCAAAGGGGAACTGTACCTAAGAGGAATGCTCCAAAAGTAATGCCTCCTATTTAATGATGTTGGCCCACTATATCAGAGACAAATATTGGTGGTATGGCAGTAGAGGTTGAACCTTCCTGCCAATATTCCATTACATTTTGTTGTCATGTGATGGATGGCAGCAGAGGAGTAGTCTGACAAAAAATGGCATATGACATGAGAGTGCAAGTGAAGTAAAGCTTGGAACTGAATTTCTACATGCAGAAAAAATTGCACCCACTGAGATTCTTTGACACTTACTGAAGGTTTGTGGAGACCAAATAGTGGATGTAGACACAGTAAGGCAGGGAATAGTGTATCTCACTGGTGGCAACAGTGACAGTGGATCACCTCTGCTAGTGCAGATTTTTACAAGCACAGCATGCAGGCTCTTTTTCATTGCTTGAGAAAATGCATAATGATGGTGACTATACTGAAAAATACCATTTAGTGACTGAGAATTTGCTCTAACAACTGGTGTTATTATGCTCATTGTATCTATTGTAGTTTCCATAGAAATAAATAGCAGGTATTACTTTTGGAGTGATCTATGTATTACCTGGAAGTAGAGTGTTTTCATTGTAAGTTTAGCCCCACTTTTAGGATCCCTAGTGTAAGCCTTCAGCCCACATTTGTCCTTCTGCTGTTCAGGCTGACCTTGGAAGTTCTGCCAAACATCTGGGCATGAGATCAGCTCCATACATTCTGCATTCTAGTCCTTTCCTTTATAACATGTATCTGAAACCTACCTTGATCTCCCACTGCTTTGACCTTAGAAAATCTGCCAGCAGTCTTTCTGGTTCTGGTAATTGGCCCTTCTGTTTATAAATAGTAAATACAACAGGAAAGAGAAGCTATTGGTTCATCATTAATTTCTAAAACTATTTTAATGTTGCAGTCAAGAAAGAATAAAAGGATTACAAACAGATGATGTGATGCTGGAATAAGATACAATAAAGATAGTGAGTGGCAGTGATATAATCTCTTTTGTGAATTCACAATTTCACAACATGGATGACCTTGGAGATTTTTACTCTGCATTCCAATAATATATTTACAAAATTAAGAAAAATATTCTTAATAGAAAAAAGAAAGAAAGAAAGAGAGAGAGAGAGAGAGAGAGAGAGAGAGAGAGAAAGAAAGAAAGAAAGAAAGGAAGGAAGGAAGGAAGGAAGGAAGGAAGGAAGGAAGGAAGGAAGGAAGGAAGGAAGGAAGGAAGGAAGGAAGGAAGGAAGGAAGGAAGGAAGGAAGGAAGGAAGGAAGGAAGGAAGGAAGGAAGGAAGGAAGGAAGGAAGAAAGAAAGAAAGAAAGAAAGAAAGAAAGAAAGAAAGAAAGAAAGAAAGAAAGAAAGAAAGAAAGAAAGAAAGAAAGAAAGAAAGAAAGAAAGAAAGAAAGAAAAGAAAGAAAAGAAAGAAAGAGAAAGAAAGAAAGAAAGAAAGAAAGAAAGAGAAAGAAAGAAAGAAAGAAAGAAAGAAAGAAGAAAGAAAGAAAGAAAGAAAGAAAGAAAGAAAGAAAGAAAGAAAGAAAAGAAAGAAGAAAGAAAGAAAGAAAGAAAGAAAGAAAGAAAGAAAGAAAGAAAGAAAGAAGAAAGAAAGAAAGAAAGAAAGAAAGAAAGAAAGAAAGAAGAGAAAGAAAGAAAGAAAGAAAGAAAGAAAGAAAGAAAGAAAGAAAAGAAAGAGAAAGAAAGAAAGAAAGAAAGAAAGAAAGAAGAAGAAAGAAAGAAAGAAAGAAAGAAAGAAAGAAAGAAAGAAAGAAAGAAAGAAAGAAAGAAAGAAAGAAAGAAAGAAAGAAAGAAAGAAAGAAAGAAGAAAAGAAAGAAAGAAAGAAAGAAAGAAAGAAAGAAAGAAAGAAAGAAAGAAAGAAAGAAAGAAAGAAAGAAAGAAAGAAAGAAAGAAAGAAAGAAAGAAAGAAAGAAAGAAAGAAAGAAAGAAAGAAAGAAAGAAAGAAAGAAAGAAAGAAAGAAAGAAAGAAAGAAAGAAAGAAAGAAGCTGGTTTACGTGTTTAGAAGTATGGAAAAATAAACCTTCAAATTTTCTTTCACCAAGTTTGGCTACTTGTCAGAAGTATAAGATTTTGCAAAAACCTCGTCACATGAAAAACCAGACAAACGAACTGGAACCCAATGTACAGTTTGCATGCATTATTTAAAAACCAGACTACTTAAAAACAGAGCTTTCCTTTACACATCTCCTGCCAGAAAAGCTGAAATATTTCACTTTGTCCAGTTTCCACTTTTCTGCCAAGGCTACAAAATGAATTAATTCATTCCTCTTGTGCCACTTTGCCTTAAATTAAGTTTCCAAATATTCATTTAACTTAAAATACAATCTGATGATGATAAGTTTAGTTCAGAGGTGGAAGCTTTAATGATACAGGAAACTCATAACTGGAAGAATCTTTCAACTTGGATTACCAGTTTAAACCCAATGAAATGGTAACCTCTTGCAAGTTGGTTATGAAATTCATTGACACCCTGTGCCTCATTCCTTGAACAGCAAACCACTTTGTAACTGGCACTTACTGGCAGACGTGCTGGCAATTTTAGCAGAACAAGTTAAGATTTAAGAGGCTTGGAAACTGAATCTCTTCCAAGTTTGGAAGAACACGAAGGTCCCGTGGCTGCTGTGATGACGGGCTCAGCTTCCAGGCTGGAGTCACTGGGAGCCCTTCCACTTTCCACATGGACTCAGGATCACCAATGAAAGCTGAACTTCAGCTTCCTTCAGCAATTGCTCTGGGGCTATTAACAGCAGAAATGTCATTTTGGTTTTTGCTGGCTATAGGTGTGTTTAAGACACCTGAACACAGTGCTAGAAAAATGCTATGCGCAGTAAAGTCATGGACTCTCCCTCAAATAGTATAACTTCTATGGTTGCCAAACATAACACATTGATAACTACCTAAATTCCATTTCAGTAGTTACCAGGTAAACACATAGCACCAGTAAACTTAAAGTATTTTTCCCTTTTTTATAGAAGTCCATGTTTCTGTACATATCAATCTAAAAAAAAAAAAAAAAAAAAAAAAAAAGGTAATATTCTGCAGCAAAATTTGGAAAACATAGATTTCTCAAAGTTAATAGTGAAACATGAACTGTAATTATTGCCATCACTGAAGTTATATTTATTAAAAGAGTAAGTCTATGCTCAAAATAAATGAGAACACTCCAATAGTGCTACATTTCTCCTTGTTATGTAGTCTTCTAAAACAAATGGAAATGACACGAAAATATACCAGAAATACATAATAAGAGCTTGGAAATGAATCAGGAAACATAAAACTATGTTTCTGACTAAGGCATTATATTTTCCACATTGCATAATGTCATTGCAGTCCTTTAAATCAGGGTTCTGTTAATTTAAAAGATACCTATTGACTTGAGTGGCTCAGAACAGACCTAAAAGAGATTTTACTTTTATTTGTTCTTGTTCTTTCAAAGTGAAATTGCAGATTTCTGACAAAAAAAAAAAAGCTTTCTCTTTGTGAAAAGCATTTGTCACTTCACAGCGTCATCTCCATTGAATCTCATTTATCAGGAAAGTCAGTGATTGTTATATTATCAAATTAGAAAAGGATGAAGAAAATCTGCTAAATGGACCTACTGCAGGGAAACTGTAAACCTCAGCCCTCCTTTTAGAGAGTTGCTTGAACACCCTTCATAAATTCTCTCTGAATATCTTGTGGGTATTTTTGTATATCGCCTACTTAGCTATGGAACATTAATTAAATTGAACCAATATGGATATATCATTTTGTATTATTTAGGGCAGTTTTCTTCAAATAGTGTAATAAGATGAAAATAACATGTCTTAGCAAGGGTCACTTTTGTCATTTCCCTGTACACAGAGGTCTTTCCAACCAATTGTTTTCAATCAGCTTAGAAAGCACGATGAACAAAGCTGCTGGAGTGTAGCAGTCTTAATTCCAGCATTATTCATTTCATACATGACATATTTTCAAACATGCTTTCTGAGATCCAGACCACATGAAAGGATTTCTTTTTCTCTTTCAAAAAGTTTGCGGTCGATCTGTTTGCTTACAGTCATCACGGAAAGACTTATTCAGTGACTGCATGTTTTTAGAATTGTTTTTCCTTTTCCATCTTGTGAGTGAAGATGAAAGAAGAACCTAATTACTGTAGGATTAAACTTTATGAAGGACATTTTTCTGTGACTCTGAACATTAATATCGCTAGAAAACACAGAGACGATAATTCTCATTTACCATACAGGTTCACATGATGCAATGTGTTGAATTAAAGAATGTAAAACTATAATTATACACATACGGCTTGTCAGAAAGTAAAAGGAATGTCATAATAGCTGCTAATTAATTTTTACAGCATTAGCAAAGTTGGTTAGGTAGTTTGAATCAAGAGAACATGAAAAATTATACCCAATCTGCACTGTTAAAAATAGACATTAGTTCTTTTCTCTATATGAACTTGTATCTGAACCTTTGCATGTCAGTAACAAAGGTCTTTTGACATTCAAGACAAAGCACTTCTTTTCTTAAAAATGAGAAAGGGTACAAGTTAAAGGAAAGAAAAAATAACCAAACATCTCATTTCTTAAAAATTCCAGAAGCTATAAAAATGTAAGCTTTATTATGACTATTTTCAGCTTAACAAAAACCTACAAATAAAAAAAAAAAAAGCCCTTTTTTTTTTTTCCACTTTCATAGTTTCTTTCTATCTGAGTAGTTGGAAATAAATTAAGCTTCTCAAGCAATTTCAGTAGAAAATTGTAAGTTACATGGTTGGGCAATCATGACTCACAGGCTTACTTACCATAGTGGAAAATGAGGACATTCACCCCAGGACAAGTAGCTATGTAACTCCATCTTTGGGTGAAAGTTCTCATGTAGATAAAGCCCTAATTACTAACAAAGAGCCCGACTGAGTTTTTTTTTGGAGGTAAGCAACCTCCAGCTTCTGCAGAAATTTTATGCAGACACTGTAGGAATACTGACCAGAAATAAAAATATTAAAATGTCCCTTGAAAAATGAATTCAATCGAAATCGATACATGCTATAGTCTGCTTTCTTTCTGAGGAATCTAAACTTGAGGAAAACTGAAAGTCCTATCTCTGTTAAAAGATATTGCCCAGTGATTCAGAGTAAAATATCAATTTCTATTTTACAATGACATTCCTATTAAAATCCAGACTATCATTAAAAATGTATATTTTTTCCTTCCAGTGAAACTTCTATTTCCAGAGAATTTTTGCACTTGAATTTTTTTTTTTACAAGTTTTCAAATTCTTTTCAGATTTTTGAACCTCCCTGCCTTCACATGAAAGCGATCACTCATTAGAATTGCAGTCACTTCACGTTACAAGCAAACTGATTTTCTTGGCATAAGGACATGCAGAATCAAGCACAGCTTTGCCCTGTACCAGAATAGTCATGACGTAAAGCACAGTACATGTGTCAACATATGTGCCCATAATTCTGAGATATGCTTACACTGCAGTTCACAGACTTTTGAACCAAACCTTTTTGCTGTTCATTACCTGGCTTTCCAGTACATCTGCAAGATTTAGCAACTGCAGTGACATGTTTTTCATTTTTAATAATCATAGAATGGCTTGTATATCAACATTCCCTTCCAAGTTACATCCTTCCCAAGTAAGAAACTTGCAAAGAACAAATAAATACCACTTAAATGAGTATTTATTTTGCAATCCCCACAAGCAAGGTCATAGGGAATTTGAAAGAAGCCACTTTTCTAAGCTTACATAAACACAGTGACCATGCTTATCTGAGCAAATCAAGCTCAAACTGCTTTTGCCTAGAATTTTTAAATGTGAATTACCCACAGAAAGCTGCTCTGGCTTTGATTCTTCATTCAGATTACCTGCAATTTCTTGCAAGCACTTAGATGCAAATAAGCACCCTTTCTTTTCAAGATCAAAGATCTATTGGATGTCAGATTTTATCTCTGACAGTCAGAACACTATATGCATAAGCCTAATGCTGTATGTTCTTACATTGAGATTTTCATGTTCATTGTGTTTAACAGAAAGTAGGTCATTGCCACATAGTAAGTGAATGAGCATAACAGTATAAGAAATCCATAATTCTTTCGTGAGGGTTCAACAAGGGAAGTAGGGAAAGAGATTGGATTAATTCTCCTGAAACAGTATGGTTGGCCATCATTCTTTATGTGGATCAATATGAATTGAGTCTGAGCTATTCTAAAACATACTGTTACTTTCCAGAAGGCAGTGAGCTATTCTGGTGGTGTGCTCAAACATTTGTCAGATTACCCATTATACCTCACATCTCCATAAGAATTCTCAGTGCTCAGATGTGCTACTGAAATAATATTGAGCAATTATGCTTGAAGATGAACTGATATAGATGGATTTATTTGGGGTGTTATTTTAATGATCAACCATTCTTTAAAACAAAACAAAAAATAGTGAGGGCAATTTGGTCATAATTGTCTCTAGATATTTTGACTATTTTAAAAATTAATTTACCATCTAATCTGAGAGAGAACATCAGAATAGGACAAGATTAGACCTGGAGATATTAACCTTAGTATTATTAGCAAGGGTTTTTGTTCCTTTTCTAATTATGCAGCTTGCCTTCTTAGCAATAGAATCCCTACATACACCCAACATGTATGAAATCTCAGCTTCCTATTGGGAATAGGTACACATGTGCCATGGTGCTGTGTGTCTATTGATCTGATGCTGTACAGGGCTGAACAACTCCTGGAAGTGTCAAGTTTGGGTTTTTTTTTTTAAGGACTAAGAATTTGCTGGTTTAAGCTTTTACTGGAATAAAAAGAAAGACTTCAGTGGATCTATGATAATTTAAACCAGCCCTCACTTCCACAATTTCAGAAGTTCAGGCTTTCAGCACCGCATTATAGGTTGGAGCCACGAAGAATAAAAGTTAAAAATCCCCTCACAACCTTTATCATAAGGACTATGCGCTCAGAATGCATACTGGAGAAAGAGTTTAGAACTGCATAATGTGTGCTGTGCAAATGTCCTTCCTCTTTAGACACTGACACCGATTGTCTCAATCCACTGCAAAATGTTTCCTGCTTATAGTTAGCTTCTTTTTTTATCTTCGATTAATTAATAGATTCTAATAGATAGTAGGTACAATTTGCAGTTGTTTGGACCAAAGCAATGTGCTTATAGGCATCGCCAGTAAATGGTGTTAGAGAATAAAATAAAGATGTCCAGGAGCAAAGGATAAGGACTGTAAGGAAGAAATAGAGGGCATTGAAAAGTCAGCTTTTTGAAGGGAATGTTCAAGGAGATTATTGCAATAACGTTTATATGAAGGTAAAGCATTAGACTTCTACTGCAGCATTTAGAGGATGAGTGAAACATTTTAGGGTGTTTTATTTTTTTAATTCAAAAGATGAGAAATAAAATGTGTAAAAAAGCAACTATTTTCAGTGCTAGCTGTATCAAGAAAGTAAAACCTATTTTCTCATATGATGTTTAGAGACACTGCTGTTCAGTAGATGTCCGTCAAAATGAGTGAAAAGAGCCTTAACAGTGAAAAAAAAAAAAACCTTTCTTCTCTCATTTGTTCAGTTTTCAGCCTCTTTTCTCTTGAGATGTTATAATTCCATTGTACCTCCAGCTACCACAGAGACTTTCAGGATGAACAACCGATGAATGCACATAAAAGAACAAATGACTAAATGAATGAAAGAAAAAAAAGATTTTTTTTTCTTTTCCAATATCGCTATTAAATGATATCTCTCTTCTTGAGAAAATAAATACAATGACTTAAATTAAAGCAATGTTGACATTGTGACATGAAAACACAAGGTTATTATTCATTTATTATATCCTGCTGAGTCACAGAATTTAGAGAAACATGCACTATCTCACAGAATATTTCCTAGGGCCTTTGATCCTGTCAATATATGCTTTAAATGTGCAAGTCAATCCATGGACCTCAATGGAAAAACTGACATGCTTAAACTTAAGCAGCTGCATAAAGCTACATCCTCTGTGGGATGAAAACCCAGACACATAGCAGCCAATATGAACACAGAAATGAATCGTAATTTCTGTATATTAGCTATGAAGGAATAAATATTAAATTTATTTCTACTGAAAATAGCAGTTTAATTTCCCCCTTGTGGGTATTGCTGCACAAGAGGAATACAAGTAGATTAAAACAATATATCAAATTTGCTAGCATAAACCCTTTAAATCACAGAAATTCCAGTAATAATGCTGCCTAAAGGTGATGTAACATGCTTCCTCAGGATATTTGCATTAAATCAAAAGAGAGTAAAAACACACAGCATCTCTATGAATCAGGTCGGTTAGTTAAATGACTGAATGTGGATTTGGGATTTTCAAATAAAGCTGAAGCACACAGATCAGCCCTCTGCTACACTATCTTCAAGCCTAAGTGACTAAATGATTTAAATCTTATTGTCCTTTACTTTGACCTACTAAAAAGCCTAGCCTTGTGCCGAAAGCCTTGTCCCACTGAAGTCCATTACAAGCCAAACAACTCAATGTATCTCAGCAGTGCCATGATTTTATCTGGGCCACTGAACTTTCCCCACTCCAAAATGAGCATCCTTTAGATGAGGAGCTTTTTTTTTGCTCCCACTAATGATTTTATTTAGAGCTAGATTGAGCCATAAAGGATTAGCTTGACTTCAATCCAATTTAAGGTGAACAATCTTTAAGGAGGGTGACAACACGGTGACAATAAAGCCTGAACAAAATAGCCTCATTGAAAAGCATGAATTTCTGCACAAGCTTTTATTAAGTTTCCAGTGTGAAGAAGGGAGCATTGCTGATCTGTGCTGCCACCCTGTGTCTGTTAGCCCTCTGACTGCTTCAAGACTGCAGCTGCAAACTCATAGTATTTGCACTTACAATACCACTTCCTTTTCCCTTTCTTTAGCACTGAACTTCTCTCACAATAAGCAACTCATAGTAACTTCCATTCAAGATATATATGACAGCAGGAAGTGTTTGACATCAGTATGGTTCCAAGCATACGTGTCTTAATGGTTTGTTTTTTTTTTTTAAAAAAAAAAAACCTTTAATTGTGCCAAACTAATATTTCCTTACCACTACTGCGGGCATCATCACATGCTAACTGTCAAATAGGTTAGGTCCTGATTTAATTGAAAAACTGCATTTGAAAATGATGGATACTGTTTTCATTATGTTTATTTCGAGGCACTGTTTAATCATACTCATAGTTCACAACGGGGAAATATTTTAATTGGATTTCCCTGGGCCAGTCTAGGGACGAAGACTGTCCTTTCATTTTCATGTGAAGTCCTTCAGGCAAGAACATTCCAATCTTTAATCACTGCGTTTAAACTCAAGAACTAATAAACACATTGTTTACATATATATATACATTTTACTGTAAATTATAATTTTAAATTCTTTACAAATGTGCAAGAGCTTGAATGGACATGGGAAAACTTATCCAGCTGTTGTTTCACAGGACAATTAGGGATTCCCTCTGCTGAAAATCTGAAGGGTGCAAAGGGCAGAACCTTTCATTTGTTTCAACCACCATGTTCCACTTCCTCAAGAAAATACTGTATATAGAGACACCTGCAATCTATCTGTTAAAGTTAGCTGCCAGCTGAACCTCACTGTGCCTTCTCCCTTGGCAGATAGGAAGACTTACATGAAAGTTTGATTTTTGCACTGGACAATATTCACTGACCAGTGACCAGCCTATACTTGGTTTGCACCAGAAGCTGAGAGCTCTCAGATCAAATGATTCTCATTTGTCATGCCCTTCAAACCTGCAGTAACCAAAGCAGATAGCTTTGCAGAACTTCTGCAGTGTTGTCTTGGGCTCTTCAGGTTGTTGTCTGAAGCTCAGCCATTCTTATTCTGAACTGCTTTCTCTCCAGACTGCAAAACAGGACATTCTCATGGGTCCTCTCTGCTTTAGAGAAATACTCAACATGATATCTGTATTTGTATTATGTGTCACAAAACTAAGTTAACAAGTTTTTAACTCATACACAAAACCAAAGACACTGAACATACGAGACTTAACATTGTTAGCCAATTGTTAATTAATGAATATTTTATTTGATTACTATTATTTTTTCCAGTGTTCTTCAGTGCCAAGAAAGGACAGCACTCAGTGAAATGGTATTCCTAGTAATGCTCAGGTTACTCAGCGCTGAATGCCATTTACAGCCTTAAGGATATACAGGATTGCCATCTTTTTTCATCGCCATTGCTCAATTTTTCACAAATGACTATTTGTGTCATTAATTGCAGACATATTTGCACCAGGCAGTGGAGTGCTGGACAAACTACTCACAGAACCAGAAGCATTTTAAATGCATCAGCGCCATGTTGCATCTAGCCCTAGGGATGGGTTTTGTTATATTAAGAGAATCAGACAGTTTTCATAACTCAGACAAGTGTCTCTGAAGGTAATGTACTTCATTGGCAAGCTGTACCAAATCAGCTGAAGCTGGCAGAGGAATTTAGATCATGGCTTTGTCTTACACCATACAAACACAGCGTTATCTGCAATATGCTATGAAAAGGTAGGTGTTGTGTAAGGAAAAAGACTGTGCCTTTTTGTTCCTATTTGTAGGTAACTGCAACCTAATTTTTCTAAGCTGTTTGAATATTTATCACAGTTTAAGACACAGTTCCCTTTGGCTCCATTTACACATCCACAATATTTTGTGTTAAGTTTCATATAAAATGATCTCCCATTCAAGTTCTGTCACGTGATGGATACTTTTGTGGAAAAGAAATGCAGCCTTAACCACATATTATGAATTTTGCATGGTTTCAGTGGAAATATGGAAACGATAGAACAAGGGGGAATGTCATTAAAGTGAGACAGGGGCGGTTTAGGTTGGATATTAGGAGGAAGTTTTTGACACAGAGGGTGGTGATGCACTGGAACAGGTTGCCCAAAGAGGTTGTGGATGCCCCATCCCTGGAGGCATTCAAGGTCAGGCTGGACATGGCTCTGGGCCACCTGGTCTAATGGTTGGCAATCGTGCACATAGCAGGGGGGTGGAAACTAGATGAGCATTGTGGTCCTTTTCAACCCAGGCCGTTCTATGATTCTATGATTCTATGAAATCTCGCTGAGAATTGAAATGCTGGCATAGGCTGCCCAGAGAGGCTGTAGATGAAACATGTCTGGAGGTGTTCCAGGCAGGGTTTGATGCAGCCCTGGGAACCTGATCCCTGATATAGTGACTGTTAACCCTGCCCATGGCAAGGAGATGAAATTAGAATGACCTTCAAGGTCCCTTCCAACCCAAGCCATTCTATGATTCTACGAAGTCTGTCTCAACCTGGATCCTTTAAAAAGCAAATTTTAAATTGCACAGGCAATAACTGCATTCGATTTTCAGGGAAGATGGTAAATAATGAAGGAGGTATTTTATCATTTTGCAACAGTGATAAATTTTCTCTTTAGAACGTAATCCTACCTACCTAATGAGATATAAGTGCAGAGCATGTCTCCCTGCCAACTGTGTCAACAGAAGGCTCCTGTTAGCCAGCAGCACAATCAATAAGGCGATGTGAGAGGTAAAGGGAAGGAAGCAAAAACCAGCAGTGTGACCAACACAAAAGCAAGGGTTAAGCTGAGGCTTTGGCATAAGACAGGACAATAACATCGGTTTTAAAGGAGACAAGGGTAGAAGCTGTGCCGTAAGACAGGACAAAATCTGCTTCTATGAGGTTTTATGATAAAACAGGGAGCACTCGCCCTCTAGAGGATTAGTGACCAACAACCTCTTTCAGACTCGCAAATCCTTTGTCGCGGATGGAGAATGGTGCGAAAGCACTTCACATTGCTGATATCGCTTCTGTGCCCTCCGTCTCACGGCTCCATCCTTGCTGTGCTCCCGTGGCTGTGGCAAAGGCAGAGAGGGGGTGACTCACCAGCAGGAGCCTTACCAGCAGCGTCATGGAAAATGATTCAGACATTTCTGGAGCTATAAACTTTCAAATGGAGATCTTTCTGGAACAAATGGGAGCAGTTGGTTGAATAACAACTCTGCTGGTCTCTTCAGTCACATTTAAAGATGATATTATCACCCTTTCTTGTGGCCTTGCCTCAGTTCACCTCTTCCTCTCCTGCCCCTTACCAGCACAAGCGAAGTCCTGCCAGGCACTGCTGCCCACAGCTCAGAATGGATGCAGCAGAGCTCCAAGTGGAGAGGTCCTTCCTCACGTGGTACCAGACCAGGGCTTGCTCTGCTGATAAAAATGTGAACTCAGTGTCCTTTCTGCAGGTAGCACAAGTCTTCAGCTGCCTGCTGTTGCATTCCATAATTTACCTTCTGCCTTCTTCACAGTCTCAGAAAGCTTGAAAAATGGGAGATTATGACCCTTTTGCTAATTCAACATCTAACAGCATGCAGACCTAAAATTCTCCACTGCCAATATCAGTTTCCTAAAAGCTGCGAAGAAAGCAAAATTTGCCATCTGAGTAAAAGTCTAATTTCACAGTTTTATCCCATATTTATGCACTGTGTATAATAAAACATCAGTCTACAATGTAGGATAAAGCATGTTTTTTCTGATAGCTCCAGTCAATAATCTAAATTAGTATTCCCAAGATCCAGAAGCAAGGCTAAACTGATCATTTAAGAGAAAGCGCTTAAAAATGCATAGCATTTAATGGCATTTTGGAACAGGTTACTATTTATACTTTTGTAATAAATGTAAATTCAACCAGGGTTTCTGAAGACCTAAATTTTAAGGCTCAGTTGAATGCTAATTGCTTACTAACAACATCATATAATTCTCTTATTAATCTTCTCTTGAAACAAGCTTACCCACGAGATATATTCCAAAGTCTGTGTGCGGAAAACTGGTAATTTTGAAAATGGAAACATACTGGATTTCCTAGCTGGAATTAACCTCTTCCATACTGAAGAATGTCTTCAGTAGAGTTAAAAGAAATGACTGCCTCATTCTGCAAATTAATGTAGCCCTCTTGTGATTTCATTGCATCATGTCTCTCATGAAAGTACTGAAGAAGCTTTTAGGGCAACATTAGAAGTGCAGGATCTACATCTAAAATGGGATATCTTCTTTGTATTTTTTATGTTTTATTTAATTTTTTTATACCTGTATGATGTATATATATCATATATATATATGGATGTTTGATACATCTACTTTTCAATTAGATTTTTCCAATTCCTTCTTAATTTCATTTTGTCATAGCCTCACAACTAGATTTTTCAAACTTTTCTATTTGTCACTACATATCTTGCAGTCACAGTGCATTCCACATCTAAGTACGATTTCTCCTGATAACTTTTTAGGAAAAAACAGCATGCAAAACCTTGCTTGCTTGATTTGATCAGCAGTTCTCATATTCTCTTCAGTTTCTATTTGCTTGTAAAGACATGGGTTGACCTCTCAAACAGTTAAAAAAGCTGTTACATATATATTTCAAAGATTTGGATATAAGCCATAGCAAAACAGGATTTGGTTTTGGTTTGTTTATTTTCAAAAGTGTAGGAAAGTGAGGCTATCCTGCTAATCACATGTGTTTTTGTTTTGTTTTGTTTTGTTTTTACGTAGGTTTTGTTTGGTTCAAAATGAGCAAAAGCAGCCATTAGAGAATTTCTCGTCCTGTGAAAGATTCGCCCCTGAATTAGCTTTCATGCTCCTAGGAAAAATAGCTTGAAAAAAAAAATTGAAATCTGTAAAAGCAGAAATTTGAAATCTGTAAAAGCAGAAGAGATAACTGAGATTTTTTTTTTTTTTTTAATTTGTTTTTTTTTCAAATTGTTTCTATTTGTTCAGGAAATCCATTTGTTAAAAAAAAAAAAAAAAAAAAAAAAAAAAAAAAACTTGTGAGAAGTATCTTTTTTGAAATTAATAATGAAGGATTAAGATGAAGATATATTTGAATTATAAAT
Source organism: Tympanuchus pallidicinctus (assembly GCF_026119805.1). Taxonomy (NCBI): domain Eukaryota; kingdom Metazoa; phylum Chordata; class Aves; order Galliformes; family Phasianidae; genus Tympanuchus; species Tympanuchus pallidicinctus. The sequence goes on along the minus strand of NW_026294747.1, from coordinate 70,357,849 downwards.
AAAATTATATCTGCATTTATATTTGTAAAAAGTTTTCCAGTTCTACGAGAACTTTGGAGGAAGTTTCATTCATAGAAGAGGGATTTCATCACATAGGTACTACATGAATACAACAAAAAATGATTTCCTTCCTGAGTCCTGGTGATTACTTAATGGAAAATCCATTCATTTATCTGTAAAATAATAACAGCAATCATAACTCGTGAATTCCTTGTGAAACTGCAAAACCGATCCATGATTACTGAAGTAGAGATTATAATGAATCACCAATAACCTTAGTAAGGCTGGGGTTTCTTTTCATAAGTCAGTGGCAGAGTTAAAAGATTCCTGGAGTCGTGGTATGCAGTCTTCAGTTTTAATAACTACTGAGGCCATCAAAAATAATAACTTGATTCTCTTTCATATTATTGGTGCAGGCAGTCTTCCAACACTGAGCTTCTGTAGCAGGTTGACTTCAATTATTAAGCAGTAAAAGGTGGCAGGTCTTTATCAGAAACAGAGATGAAAGAGAATATTTTGCTTTACTACAAGATGGGAAAGACATATTGCTGAACATAATAAACTGTATACTATGTGGAATACATCATAATGGGCTCTTCATTTGGCTTACATGTGGAAGATGAAACAAATATGTTCATACATTCCAGAGACATCTTTTCAGAACTTCAAACTATCTCATTTCATTCACTTTGGATAATATTTTACATCTGACAAAGAATAAGATCATTCAGCAGATTAGGTCACACAGCCTATTTGAAGCCTTTATGGATTATTCAAAGGAGATAGACTTACATGTCCTGAAAAAGTTAAGTAAATAAAATATGCATGATAAAAATCCTGGCTCAGTTCTACAGCCTTACTTAGGTAAATCTGTGCAGTAACAAATAGCAGGAAGCAACTGCTGCAGAAACAAAAGCTACTCACACTCTTGATGGAATGCAAGGACTGCAAAAGCTGCAGTTATCCTCAAGCAGGGCTGCTTCTCTGCCTTTCTGTGAGTGCAGTGTTGGTAGCTGTAGATGTGTACCGCCCTTTAGAAATGTCTATCTGTGCAGCTACAGTTAAGGAGAGAGTGCCATAAACATCAGAAGCTGTGGGTCAATATTTCCCTTTGCTTCATGAAATTCTACTCACTTCAGTGCAATTGAGTATACCATATGCAAGTCAGAAGACCTTTTTTGGCCTGTGAGACTTAAAAGATTAACTGAAAACAAGCTTACTGAGCAAATGAAAAAATATACACCACCTTCAACATTTCTGAAGTGTTTTGACTCTGAACCTTCAGAACAATGACACACATTGTAAAGTTTTGCTTCAATAGTACAAAATCATAGTACAAAATACAGATATTTAGTAAGTCTTAATTTGTGTCTCATGTCTCATGAATGTGATTATAAGTGTTGGCCAACTGCAGCACGATGCAGACATGAACAGTGGAAGATACAGATGGTTTCTGTATTCCCTTCTCCTCCACCAAATGACTGCTTTGCAATGGAATCTGGTGAGAGCAGAAGTCTCGGGGACATTAAATTCCGTGTTTTGTTAAAAGAGACAGATGAGCAGCAGAAGAACTTAAGTGCTCAGATGAGGGAAAAGCAGGAAGGACTCATCCATTTTATACTCAGTCTTCTGAGCAATCTGTTCATGTATCATTCCAAATCAGCCAGAGTGTATGATTTTACACGTCTGTCATGGGCAATGGAAAACCATTGAAGAGATGAGATGCTCCTGAGAGCACTGCAATATGGGGACAGATAACAGGGAATTGGTTTACTTCAAAGTACAGGATGTAGCTAACAAGAAAGATCTGCTTATATCTATTGCTCATGGAAAAACTTGTCTAAACACCTACTTCTTCGCATAATAAAATTCTGATAGCTAAAGCAGATGGAGATACTGGCATTTTTACCATCAATGCTATTTAAGCCTGACAGCATACGCCCAGCTGAGTACACTAAATGTTCAAACCAGCATTCAAATGAGAAAAGTTGAAGATTAGCAAGGAGTTGGTTCTCTGGCCTTTGGAGTACAGAGCCAGGCTATACCATTTGAGAGAGATCATGGAGATAGTTTGCTCAAAGATATCACCCAAAAGGCGACTGGACATAAGCCGAAAATGGTTAGGCTGTCATCACCCTACACAACTCCCCAATTTACTCACGGGGTTTTGTACCCTCAGACTTGCCCAAGGCCCTTCTTGCATGCAAAGTGGTATACAGCACACTTTCATACTATAAAATCACTGCCCCAGTACAGCTCTCTCACTGCCTTAGGTAATTTAAACTGAAAGTCCTCTCCCACTAGCTATGCCTTAGGGACCCAGAGGGATCAGAAGAGACAAAGGACCAAGTGTGGACCTTAATTCTTATGAACCTTTTTTTGGTTTTGTAATTAGAAGATGCTTTTTGTCATACTGATGCCTTGCTACCCCAACACTTGTTGTTTTTTTAATTAAGAAAACTAAAAGAAACTTCATGGTTAAATATGTTTTACTTTTCTTCCTTTCTTCTCCTGTAATGAAAACTAAGACATAACAAGAAACAATTATTTTCAGCAGCTTAAATGAGAAGAGATGAAGAATGGTTTTCAGCTGCTTTGAACAAAATCAGATGTGGAATAGGTCCCATCTCTTCCCAAAACATGTTGTACTTTACTAAAACAAAAGACATACATCTTTTTTTTTCCCCTATTACTTTGGTTCCACAGGATCTAACATATAGTTTTGCAAACACAGGTTTGTTGCCTTAAATTAAACTCTGCATAAATTCCCTAACTTCTTTAAGTAGGAGAGTACTTTGCCCTGTACATGTGCTATATGTGTATCTGCACTGTTAAGGTCTTAATAAAGGCTGTCTGTCAGCAGGGTGACAGGAGCAGGAGCAGGAGCAGGAGCAGGAGCAGCTCTAACTTTGTTAGAGATATGTGAGAGACCAGATGTGCACAGCATTAATCTCCATTCTGGCTTATCTGATTCTGGTGCAACAAAAAAGTTAAGAAATGAAACAAAACCCAACTATGGCTAAAAGAAAATTCATAAAACGAAGCCTCCCCACAATAAGTATCAAGAATGGAGCAGATTGCAGTTTTCTACTTGTTTAACCTTTTCTTGATATCACGGATTACGGTTTGCGAATGGGTCTAAGAAGACAATAGTGGAATTTATAAGTAGGGAGGCTTTTGTCTTTCTTCTGTTGGCAAAGATGCACTGATGTAATTCACAATTACCTATGTTGTTAGTTTTCTATGGTAAATGGCATTGCTAATGGATAAAGTGGATTTATTCTAAACTGTGAAGGGATGAACTACAAGGCTGATAAAACTATGTAAGTAATGTAGCCGAATATTTCTGTGTATTGCAAGCAACCAGAAAAAGGAAGATCTTCCCAAACAAAATCACCCTTAGAAAGATGTCTTGTACGTCATAAATTTTTAAGCCATACTCAATGGCTTAAAATGTTGCTACTTTGCTAATCCATTCTTTCTCTTTGTTATCCCTAAGATTCATAAGCTGTCAGCTGTATTATTAATAAGTACCTCTTACAAAGTTCAGAAATAGTACAAAATTGCAACCTGGAAGCAGCACAGAACAAGAAGTGCATGAAGTTCTTTTTAATCATGGGGACATGGAGGTGTTGACCAATTTTCAACTCCTATATTTGCAATTTTCTATATCAAAGCTTTTCAGTTAATGATAATCAACTCTGTAATATTCTTTATCCTACAACTAATTCTGTTGTTTCTCTAGCTATCCTTACTGATGCATACACATTGTATTACAGAAACACTGTAACCTTTCAACCTTGACACAACCTGTACTTTCCCTCTACCTTTCACTCTCCTTCTTCTAGCTGAATTCTTCACTGTCACGTTACTTGTTAGCAGGGGAAACAATTCAGATATTTAAATCTTCTAATAAAGATGAAGGAAAAGATGTAAAGGAGTGTATTGAAATAAGTACAAGTGTAAATGGTTAAGCAAGGTTTTCCTCTTGACTGTCACCAGGTCTTTTTGTTTGGTTAAGGTGATCCTACTTGTGATATGGCATTTTAGCAGGCACAAGATTTTCCTCTTTCTCCTTCTCTCATACAGTTGGTTGGAAATAAATCTTGTTCCTAGCATTAAAACAATAGGAGATACTCTCAATTCTAATAGTACAATACAAGGAAGAGCCTGCAAGCTTCAGCATCAACCCTGTATGGATTTCCATAGCCCACTGTGGAGTGTATTTCCACCTTGTAGAATGCCTTTGAGAAAATGCATCCAAACATCATTGCAATGAACATTACATGTGTTTTTCATTCCATTTTCTCCTATAAAGTTTTTGTGGTGAACATCTACTTCTCTTTCACACTGAAGTATTACACATTTAATAATCTTCTATCTGGCTCTGACAGGCTTCCCACTAACAGGCTGGAAACCTTTGGGTACCCTCAAGTCTTATCTTCAGGCTAAACAGGCTAAACATTTGGGAAGGTAGGAAAGAAGTGAAAAATGCAGCAGCAGCACAAACATCAGCTTTTGTCTCATTCTGTCACTTGCAATCTTGTCCAGAAAGAAATACAGAGTAAATAAGGAGGCACACTGAGGACCTCTCCCCAAACAGCTTTGTGAAATACTTACTTTAGCGTGTCGCAAAATATTGACTAATACGTGTGGCACAAGGTTAATTAATTAACTGTGGAGAATATCTTCAAAAGTAGGACTATGATTAATTTTGGAAAGGAAACTGATACAAGGAAGCAAAGGGTGCAGTAGTGTTCAAGTTAAAGCTGAACCTGGGCTCATGCTCACATCCTCTCAAAGACCTATACTCATCAGATCCTTTATGAAGAATGTGATGGGTGGTGCACACAGGGAACCAGGGCATCTGGGATGCTGAAGTTTATTCTTTTCAGCTTGCAGAGTGCTAAGTAATTGCCAGGAATTCTCTTCACAGAGCCTTTATTCATTGCCTCCAGAAAAGGGCTGACAAGCAGATAGTCTCCTCATTATTCTTCCCACTGACAAAGCACAATTTCTGATATACCAACAATATCTTTTTATATTTCTATTTTTCAATAGAGCTTGAGCTTAGTTGTTTTTTTTTTGTTTTTTTTTTTTTACTTCAACTTTTTTTTAAACTTGATAAGGAGCTTTATGTTGTTGAAGTTAACAGATAGTAGATGATTACACAGAAAATCACTAGTCTCTTACCCAGGAGGGTAAAGCATTGTCCTGATTTTGGTTTGGAAAGAGACAATTTTCTTCATAGTAGCTGATAAGGTGCTGTGGTTTTACTTAGGGTGAAAATAATGTGGATAACACACCAATGTTTTAGTTGTTGCTAAATAACTCGGTCAAGGACTTTTCAGCTTCTCATGCTCCTCCCCTAACAATAAGGTTGGGAATGTATGAGAAGCTGTGAAGGGACAAAATAAGGACAGCTGACCCAAAATGGTGAAAGGGATATCCCATACCACTGTATGTCAAGCTCTACAATGAAACTGAGGGGAGTTGGCCTGATGAGCTGCCACTGCTGGGCATGAAGTTGTAAGAAACTGGGCTGAACATCACTTTTTGTTATTTTTTTAATTTTTATATTATTGTTTTTATTATAGTTTTTTATTATTCTTTCTTTCTCTCTCTCTTTCTTTCTTTATCCTATTTTTTTTCTAACTTTTCCTTCCTTTTTCTCACTCTTTTCCTTCGTTTTTCTACTTTGCTTCCTTTTCACAGAGATAATCATTTATATTAACTTTAGCCCTGAGAGAACTCTGAAAGAAATGTGCAGGTGCAGTCTATGCTCTGTGGAGGCAGAAATTTTGAGATTAAAGCATGGCATAGGAGCACTTCATAATTTTTCAGTTACAACAAGCATCGTCTTTCAGAGGTTTTAACTTGGTAAAAAGTGGGCCATATGGTCCATAGTGGTAAGAAAAGACACACATAAGCAGAAGGGACCAAACTCTGCTCAAAAAAAAAAAAAAAAAAAAAAAAAAAAAAAAAAAAAAAAAAAGAATGAAATTTCTTAACCATAGATTAGCGTTTTCATTCCTGAGCAGTTTTAGTTGAGTATTTTGAAATGAAGAGCTAAGCTAGTAGAGGCATGGGAATCTTTAACTTAAGTATTTAATTTAGGAATTGCATCCCTCTATTCAAACACTGAGGTTGAAATTGTTACCTCATTTCCACCAATTAAAAAGCTCTTTGATGTAATTGCAGTTAGTTAGAATTTGCCATGTTTGTGACAGCAAAATCTGCTCGTTGTAATTCAAACCACTTTAAGTGATTTGTCAAGACAAATCAACTAAGATCAATTTATATCTGTTTTGCTGTTACACAGCTATGAGACTTTTCCAAATTAGGAATTTTTAAGATACAAAAGTCATGTTTATGAAATTAAATATGAACGTATACATGTGTACACGTACACTCACAAATAACATAATGTCCTATTTGTACAGGACAATGCAGCAGCAATCTTACACAGCAAAAATATGAAAAGACAAAATACATCTGCTTCTGTTCAATTACCCAGACAAAAACCTCTGATCTATAAAATACATGATAGACAATACCAGAAAAAAAAAAAAAAAAAAAAAAAAAAAAAAAAAAAAATCTTAAAGTTTTCTAGGGGGTTGTATAAAAGACCTCCATTTTGTGATTAAATTAAAATTTAGGAGTGATGTTTGATAGATTTTGAAATTCTGCCCAATCATATTTGCTTAGTTTGTGAAAGGTTGCTTGTCAAATGCTATGTCAGTGATACAAAAACAGACAGCCAGTAAATCGTTCTTCCAATATAAACATCAACTAAAAATAAATAAATGTCTGCAGTAGAATGCCAACTTGATGCTCCATTAAGATGAATGTTATAAACCATGAAGCAAACTCAATATTGATGACAAGAAATCTGTAAAAAGAGACAGTAGCTCATGGTCAAATTAGGAAACTTAGTAAGACTAAGGAACAAAATAGTAAACAGAAAAAAAAAGATAGTCTTTAAAAATCAAAATTGCTGCAAGTTATATTCATTGATACCATAAGAAAATAAACTATAAATATATTAAAGTATGTTATAATATTTATAAATTGCGTTATGCAGTGTATACTGACTTTGTGTGAATCCTAAAAGTGAATCTTTCCATGTGTTTATTCTTTTGAGAACATATTTCATTATATGTGCATGTCATTGTTTGCTTCTAGCTTGAAAAACTGTGGAACTGGTTTTTCATGGTGTTAACTCCTAGAAAGATAATGAAAGCAGCTTATATCAAACTGCTGTGACAAAAACAGAAGTAAAAAGGTCATGGGAAAGAAAAAAGAAATACAGCAGGTTAAATTATAGAATCATTAAGATTGGAAAAGATCTCTAAGATCATCTCCTCCAACCATCCATCTACCACCAGTATTGCCCACACAGAATCACAGAATCATTAAATTTGGAAAAGATCTCTAAAATCATCTTGATCTCTAATATCATCTAACAGTAGAATGGCAGGAAGTAAATCAACTACAAAGAAAAATAGGCAGTAAACTAAATGACATTCATTAGCACAGAACTCCCAAGCTCTACAAGTTACTGGATCTTTTCGCTGGGCTTAAAAATGAATGAGAAAGAAATATAATTAAGACAGGTTGTGTAAGTTAATGCACACGTTCAAACTTCAACTTTTTAATGTAACGTTCAAACTTCAACTACAGCAAGTTATTAGTCTTGTTATTTAATCTAAAAATTAATGAAATGGGAAAATTACTGAAAAACACAAAAGAGTAAAACAGGAGGGAGATGGAGAGTGTGCAGCAGCAGGGCAGAGAGCGGAGATGGGCATTGAGTCACACGATGATACTGAAACCTGCAGGGAGACATCAGTGGGAGAAAAGAAGATTGGAGATGATAAGAATTCCTAGAGTGCTTGAAATTTCTCTTTTTTGAGTCAGCATTGCAGATGAAGATGCAAATCCAAGCAGTGTGCAATAGCAGTGTGGAATGTGCCGAACACCCGCTGCTCACACTGCATTTAAAACCCCACGTACTTGCTCCTAATAAGGCCTCTGATGACTTAGACAGTAAACAACTGGACTCCTGTGTGTAGGAACAAGGGTAATTTGGTGACCAGGCCTTGTGGAAGAGAGCTATGAAATGCCTTATCAAGCTATGACCTACAAACTGTACTGATTTGCACAATGAAAGGAATGAAAACTTAGGCATAGACTTAGAACGCACAGGCGCCGTAGGTGGGTGTAACACTGTTCTGAGGCCCCTTTTACGAAGACGTTCTAGCAGGCGCTTACGAGCGTCTTATCTACAACAGATCACCCCAGAAACGCCCCGGGTGTGGGACAACCCCTCAGCGCCCACACCACCCCCAGGCGCCCAGTGGGGCGGGCCAATGTGGCGGGCGGGGCGTTCCGCCGCCGCCAATGCAGGTGGGGCTGCGGCGCCTGCGCTGCTTCGCTGCTGTACGGCCCGGCTCGTCCGCAAGGCTGTCGGCCTGCGGCGGGGTGCTGAGCCATGTGGAGCCGCTACCGGGCGGCCGCGGGGCTGCTGAGCCGCGGGCGGTGAGGACGGGGGTGAAGCAAGGGAGCGGGTGGGAGGCCCTTCATGCTTTTCTTCTCGACCGCGGGCGCTGGCCGCTCGGCCCTCGGCTCGCTGCGGTAGGCGGCCCGACCTTCCCTGCCCTGCGGGCCCCACGGCTCCTGTGCCCGGAGAAAAGCTCAGCCTAGGGGCGGGGAATGGCGCGTTGCTCCCTTGGCGTGGACAGGAAGGCCCCGTGCTGGCTGCCCCTCAGCACCGAGATATAGCAGCGTGTTTTCCTCAGCAGCACCTCAGCTCCCCTCCCCAGCGCCAGGTGGAGGGAACGTGCCTGGCTCCCCTTCCTGTGGCCCTGAGGTGCTCCAACAGGAGATGTGCTGTTTCAGGTCTCTGAATCAGAAGTCATGGAGGTGGAAGAGCGTTCCTGCCAACGAACGGGCACTGCTGTATAGGGTTGGAGAACAAATCCACGGCTTCACGGTAACTCAGGTGAGCATTACCTCTTCTTTGTGTTGCTGGTGCAGGTAAATTTTCCCTTGATGGGAAAAATGTCAAAATGAGGGCAAGAGTTTGTATGCTATGCAGGTATTTGCATAGATGCCACAAGTGGTCTGTTAAAAATGGTGCAGTAGTTGCTTGTATTTATCCTTTTGTGACTGAATTCTTTACGTATCATTAACACATGTCCCTAAGGGGATTTGCTGCTCCAGAGTAAATGCTGCACAATGGGAGTTTGTGTGTTGCAGACATTGAGCATTCAGTGTGGCCTGCTGAAAGTTCAGACAGTTGATTGATACCCCGCTGTGTGCTGGTTTATAGGAGACATTTAAATGATATGTTATCCTCAGAACTACTTCTGTTGCTTTACTGAAAACTCCCAATAGGAATAATATGGGGAATTTCTTTTTACTTCTAAGGAAAAAAGTTGAAGTAGAGAATGAAGGTATTCTACGGTCATTAGTAACAACAGAATCAATAGTAGAATTGAGTTCTTCTAGTTTCCTTCTGCTGTCCTGACCACTGATATGTGAATATATGCCTTCTCTTTAAATTTTTGAGCAGTTTATTCTGGTCCTAATAGTTACACCAGATGAGTAAGTCCTCCGATTGTAACGTAGTGTATTTTTTAATATATTTTCTATTTAAATACATACAAATATTTCATAAATCATAGAAACACATGATCAGTGAACTGACTGTTGCTATGTCATCCTTAATTTATTTGATCTCTTAGCAGTCAGTTTGTAATACAGATGTTTTCTTCCAATACAGGTGACAGCTGTTCCTGAGCTGTTCTTGACTGCAGTGAAGCTTAGTCATGACAGTACAGGAGCCAGATATTTACATGTTGCTCGTGAGGATTCCAATAATCTATTCAGGTAAAGATGTATACGTATCACATCCAGCATCAACCTGTGCTTTATACATTGTAATTCAGCTTCGTAATTAGACTTTTCTGTGATAGCAAAGACAGAAGTACTTCCTTTATGGTTCTTGCCTACAGTAATTCAGATTGTAACAGATGTTACAATGTCTGTTGTTCGGCATGCTGCTCGAAACAGAACCAACGCTTAACTCAAGTGAAGTTCCTCAGATACTTAAGTGGACCTTTAAAATTTCCGAAGACAGAGATTCCGCAGCTTCTCTGAGCAACTTTTTCTCAGGATTTAACTGTTTACATGTAGATTTTCTTTCTTCAATATCACGTTAGAACCTTCCTTGTATTATTTAATGGTCATTGGTGCTTCTCTTTCCATCATGTGTATCTATGCAAATAACTTGTTTCCACTGTAACCTTGTAGGCATTGGAAGGCAGCTATTGGGCAAGCTTGCCTTGTCTCTTGGTACAGTCAATCTTTTGTAGAAGGCCATTAGATTAGTCAGGCACAATTGGCCCTTGGTGGAACCATGATTGCTCTCTGTAATCACCTCCTTGTCTTCCTTGTGCTTCCACATAACTTCTAGGAGGATCTGTTCCACGATCTTCCCAAACACTGATGTGAGACTGACTGATCAGTAGTTCCTAGTGTGATCCTCATTACTAGTTTTAAAAATGGGTGTGATATTTCCTTTTCTTAAATCGCTCTGGATTTTTCCTGCCTGCTGTGACTTTTCCAATATGATGGAAAGTGGCTTAACTACATCTGCCAGTTCCCCTCAGGGCACTAGGATGCAGTTCATGTCCCATGGAATCATGGATGCTTGGGTCTCAAACCTGATTTTCTATTATGATGGAAGGAACTTCATTCTCCAAGACACTGCCCTGAGGTTCAGAGACATGACAGATGTGGAAAGAGTGCTTGGCAGTGAAAACTGAAGGGAAAAGAATGAACACCTCTCCATGTCTTCTCCACCTTGGTTGTCTCTAGTTCTTTCTGTCTCATTCACTGGGGAGAAGGGTGTACTTTCTTTGGTTTTCCTATTCCAACCCATGTATTTGTATTATTATTCTTCACCATAATTTCCAAATTCAGGTCCAGCTGTGCCTTAGCTTTCCTTACACACCTCTACATTCTTGAGCAGTATTACTGTATTCTACCCAGGAATGTATGTCTATACTTCTTGTTTGTGCAGTTCTGTCTTAAAATTCAATATTGGAGGTCCTTACACGGCCATGCTGATCTCCTGCCCAATTACCTACACATGGGAATTGAAAGGTCTTGTGCTACAAGGGAAAATTCCTTAATAAGCAGCCAGTTCTTTTCTACTCCTTTATCCCTGAGGATGGTTTCCCAAGTGGTCCCATTCATTAATTCCTTAAACAGTGGAAAATTCATTTAGGATTCAAGGTCATGAATTTACTCTTCTGGCCCACATCCTTCAAGACTGTGAACTCTGACAGGCCTGATCACCGTAGCCCAGGCTGTCACCAGTACTGACCCCTCTCCATTAGTTAGTTTATCTATGTTGGTCCAGTAATTCTGCTCCTGTAATTGGGCTTTCTGTCACCTGGATTAAGAAGTCAATCTTAACACACTCCAGGAATCTCTGGCTTGCTGTGCTATTTTTCCAGATGTCAGGGTACTTGAAATTCCCTTAGAATAATCAGAGCCTGGGAGTGTGGCAGTGCCTGTTCTTGCAGTATGAACGCTTCATCAGCATCCTCCCATTGATCAGGCAGCCTGTAGTAGACACTAGTCACAAGGTTTTCTGTGTTGGTTTGGCCTCTAATTTTCATTCATAAGCTCTTTATCTGCTTTTTGTTGCTATTTTTCAGTGACATCTCTGCGTTTCAGACTTTTTTTCTTTAACATAGGGGACAATCCCAATACCTATCCTTTTCTGCCTCTTTGCTTTGCCCTTCTGAGTAGTTTATAGCCATCAATTGCAGCACTTCAGTCATGATTCATCTCACCAAATTTTAGTGATAGTGATTAGATCATAGTTTTCCAACGGTGCGATGGCTTCCAAGTCCTTCTATACCTCTGGTTCTGAAACTAGATTTTCTAATAAATTGACATGTAGTTGTAAGACGTAGAACTTCTTTTTTACCATAAGCTTCCACAGGCTTTTCCTGAGTGTTTTGACTAAAAACTGTGTGTATATGAGGTTTTTCAGCTAATTAACTGAATAGAAGAGATCATATTTCCAAGTAGGATATAAATGTTGTAAATGTAACTGTTGATATTGGCAACTGTTACAGGTTTGACAGTTGCTTTGTTACATTGTTACATTGGTTGGCTTCTCATAGCAAGTAAATGCATTCTTCTCTGTTCTGTCTTTCTTAAGTTTGCAATTCCGAACCACTCCAATGGACAGCACTGGGGTCCCACATATCCTTGAGCACACAGTATTATGTGGTTCTCAACAGTATCCCTGCCGAGATCCATTCTTCAAAATGTTAAACAGATCATTGTCCACTTTCATGAATGCATTCACAGGTGAGCCTGAAGTAAATGAATTTTGTCTTAACATGAGTAAGGTGGATCTTTTTTTCCCCTTTGGGGAGCTATTATCATTAAGTGTGAATGAGAGGTTCAGAAACTGTGAATGAGGGGTTGAAAACTAACAAAGCAAGATGACAGATCATTTGCAGTTACAAAGGCCTGGTAGAACTAGAGCTTTATAGTACACAATAAGGCAATTGTTTCTATGCTTGCATGTTTGATAAATAGCAGTCTTAATATATTAGTTAATTAGTAAGCTTCTTCACCAATTATTTATATTGGTGAATGATTCAATATAAATGAGAGCAGAATACACCTCAGACTTCCTAAAATTCTGATCTTTTATGTCTATTTGTATGCAGCTAGTGATTACACACTCTATCCATTTTCAACACAAAATCCCAAGGATTTCCAGAATCTCCTGTCAGTGTATTTGGATGCAGCTTTCTTTCCGTGTTTGCGGCAGCTAGACTTCTGGTAAGCTTGAGATGAAAAGCAAACTTGAATTTTTTTTTTTTTTTTTTTTTAGATTTATAAACAAAAATACAAAATCAAACAAATGATCTCTTGAGCTCCCAAGCAATGTTTCCTGTTATTAATTTTTTTTCAGGCAAGAAGGTTGGAGGTTAGAACATGAGAACCCAGCTGATCCTCAGACACCTCTAGTTTTCAAAGGAGTTGTTTTTAATGAAATGAAAGGGGCATTTGTAAGTTTTGTGGATTTCTTTTTTTCTTTTTTCTTCAGTGAAGTCAGCAAACAAACTTTTATTCATGAGGTTAGACTGTTGAACATTTGTTTGCATATAAAAGAATACCTTGCTAATGGATTTTGTTGTAAAACTTCTAAGTTGACATAATAACGCAGCTATTTTTATCAAAGTATATGGGTCTATAGAGCAAATTCTTATGTGAGGAGTTCTAGGAGTGTAAGTTAGAACTCAAGTCTTACTATGGACCACTTCTTATATTTGAAATGTGCTCTAATGACTTTACTAAAATGTGGTATTTTTTTCTCTTAAGACAGATAACGAGAGGGTATTTGCACAGCACCTGCAGAATAAACTTCTTCCTGATCATACCTATGGTGTAGTATCTGGTGGACATCCCTTAAGTATTCCTGATCTCACATGGGAGCAGCTTAAACAGTTCCATGCCTCACATTATCATCCCAGCAATTCCAGGTATCTGAAATTTGTATCTTAGTAGGTTATATAGCGAGTTAGCATTGTGGTTTTATGAGGGGAAACCAGCTGTATGGTATTCTCCAGCAACTACCACAACATCATAGAATTACAAGGTTGAAAAGAGCCTAAAAGATCATCTAATCCAGCTGTCCTCCTATCACCATTACTACCCATTAAGCTACTAAACCATATCTCGTAGCACCAAACAAGAAAGGAATTTGTTTTAGGGAGAGAATTGAAGGGTGATTGGAGGCAGTGGCTTCTGAATGAGAGGTGGCTAATGTACACTTTCTAGGCTACGTGTGCCTGCTTGATTTTGATGATTTGTATGGAGTTTTATTTACGGGTGATTCTCCATTAACTTATGTGTTGTGAGGAAATGAACATTGTGTAAGTACTTGGCAGTAATGCAGAATTACAGCACAAGTAGCACAGATGAAGTGGTACAGAAACAGATTCAAATCAATACAGATTAGAAGTTCATAAAGAAGTTGAGAGTGCATGACTGTTCATTTGCTCTTGAGTTATGCCCTACTATTTTGGGTTCTAAACACTGGTTATCCCTTTGAGTTGGTATTCTGTTGGTATTGCTGCATCTATTCTGTTGGTATTGCTAAGGTCATTAAGCTAAACATCTACTTGAAAATATGAGGTATTCTTTCTTCTGTACTAATTCTGTGGTCGATGTAATTCATTCATGGAACATCAGCTTGTGACATGACTTTGAATTCACCATCTTTTGGTTTGTTTTTTTTTTTTATCATTCCAAATATTCGCTTGTACCTGAGTTTAGATTTTAAATGAGGAATAACGTTTACCTGAGACATACACCATGCCCGTATTTAGTCCAATGGAAGTTAGTAATATTTCTTGTAGGTATGGGAGTGTACTTTGATAGACTAACTTGCACAACTCAGCTGTGCTTTACAGGTTGGTTCAGAAATGTATAATCATATTTTATACATTATGAGTGAGGACAATAACAAATGTCTTCTGAAATGTTAGAGCACTGGACTTATGGTTCCTAGTTATTTACTAGTATTTTCTTCTTGCAATATTGCATAATACTGCAGCTAACTGAATTTGAGTTTTTGTGGACTCTAAAGCATAACACAGAGACTGAGAAGTGCTGTGGAATTTTACCAGTACAGCTGTGGGTTTGATGTACGTGGCAAACCGTGGTAGGTCTTAAATCTTAAAATAATGTTCCTTGTAGATGTAAGAGAGTCATTGGAAATCACATTAAATTCATAATGAAAGACAAATGAATAAACCAAAAAGAGCCCTGTAGATTTTCCTGTAAAAATCTGTTTCTTAATTCTAAGCTTCTGTTTGAAATGCAGATTCTTCACTTATGGTAATTTTCCACTGGAACAACATTTGAAACAAATTCATGAGGATGCACTGGTAAAATTTGAACGAATTGAATTGAAGACTGACATCCCAAAACAAAAACTCTGGGAAAAGCCTGTAAGTATTAAGTTAAAGATGTCTTTATATCTCTATATGTATTAAAAAAAAAAAAAAAAAAAAAAAAAAAAAAAAAAATTAAAAATGCACATCCAGTAGTGAAATTGCAGAAACTTGAGTATAACAGCATAACATTTTAGCCCAGCTGGGGTTATTTTCTTTGTTTGTAAGTGTATTAAGTGAGCTAAAACTTTTTGTTGTTGTTGTTAAAAGGGTTAAAAAAGAATGTTTACTTTAGCATTTCAGTAGTGTAATTATTCCATACCTTTGTTCATTTTAATTATTTTAGTTTTCATATGCCCTCAGCATTTAGAGAACTGGAGCATTTATTACTGTGAAGCACCTAGAACTAGGGATAAGAGTGTTAATACTTTGTATCAGGAGATGATTCTTTAATGTTACCTAAACTTCGAAAGGTTGGTGTCAAAATAACTTTTTCCATTCATTTAAAACCTTCTCTTCCCTACCTTGCCTGGAAGCTTAAATTTTAGTTTGAAACTGTGCTTAGAGTGTTATTTATGGACAGATTTTCTTGATCCTGTTTATTTCTCCTCTTGTAAAAAGTGAAGTTACCACTCTTATCTTTTCAAGGTATACTGAGTAAATATTGTGTGTCTGTATGCATACTTGTGAGTAAATATCTGCAAAATTATTTTAGGTTTTTGTGAGGAGGATTTGAGGATGTAAACAGTCATTTTTTTTTAAAATTTGTAATTTTAGTCTCCCTCAAATGTACTTTTTTTTTTTTTTTTAATACTTTACAGCAAGAACACCATATAACATGTGGTTTAGACTCATTTGCTGCTGATCCTTCCAAGCAGACGACTGTCAGTGTCAGTTACTTGTTGACAGAGTAAGTCTTATAAAAAAAAATTCTTAATCAGCCCTGTGGGGGAGAACTAGACAAATCCTTCTTTAACAAAGGAGAGTTTAATTTGCTGAGACTTTTTTCTTGTCTTTCTCTTTAGCAGGCAGAGTTAAGGAAAATCAGCCACGCTCTCACAGAACTATTCAGTGGGTTAGGCTTTGGGAAAACTGGCTTCTTATTATTTCGGTTGCCTTCCATTTTTTCCAGTTTTTCTTTCTAAACCAGTTGCTAACTTTTGTCCTTGTGTACCAAGTGAGCTTGCAGAGTTTCTAGAATTACTGTTTATGATGAGTGAAAAACCCAGAGCTCTT
The DNA here is from genome assembly GCF_026119805.1 of Tympanuchus pallidicinctus. Lineage (NCBI taxonomy): Eukaryota > Metazoa > Chordata > Aves > Galliformes > Phasianidae > Tympanuchus > Tympanuchus pallidicinctus. The sequence goes on along the minus strand of NW_026294747.1, from coordinate 70,341,614 downwards.
AATTTTCTAAGTTTGGTGTGGTGTTCATAAGTCATAATTATTTCTCCCTTGCCTCCATTACATGGTTTTGTAGAAGTAATTCTTCTGAAATGAAATCAGAGACGTTTGGTGTTACATATTCATAGCTTGACGATTTTTAATAATTAATATTTTTTTTTCAGTATTACAGATGTTTTTGAAACTTTCACGCTAAGCCTCTTGTCTTCGCTATTGGTTGATGGACCAAATTCTCCATTTTACAAAGCCTTAATTGAGTCTGGCGTTGGTACAGATTTTTCTCCTGATGTTGGGTAAGTGTTACAATTTAACTTTCATCACTATAAAACAGTATTAGAGAAGATGTAAACCAATATCAAGTTTGAAAAAGCTGTCTCTCATGCAGACAACAGATACCACATCAGAAGAATCTGAATCGTTTTTCCTGATAAAGCACTGTCAGGTCTAAATTTTAGCTTGTCAGTATCTTGTTAGAAGCTGTGTTAGTTTTAAAGAAGTTTGGTGTTAACTATTCATGTTATCAACAAGAAAAATATGTACATAGGAACACAGTGTGCCTTCATTACTCTAATTTACTTGGAGTTTTCATCTTTTGTGTTTGGTGTTACGTGAAAGAATGATAAAAATGAGTTGGCTTTTTTGGTGCACTGTTACTGTTTTTTTCTTACTTCAATTCTGTGATGAACACTAGATCAGTTTGGCAGAAATGTGTTTTAATGCAATTAGATACCATTCATTTATCATCTCCACAGTGAGATAAGGGTATGTATGTCAATGTTTATTTATTCAGAAAGTAGTATTTGCAAGCAGTCTGCTAAACTAACTAGTTCTGCACTGCAACCTATAGATGAGTGGGTTCTGTTAACTTCACTACAGGCTTAGCTGCTCATCATAGCTTGCCTTTTTTGTCAGCAAAAGGAAGCAATTTCAGGGCATGAACATCTAACTGATATTAGATATGAAGATGAGAAAAACCATTATTTGTTTCCACTATCTCAGATGTTTGAGTGCAAATCCTAAACATAATAATAAAGTATGAATGTAATGCCTTGGGATAATCTGCTTGGCTTGAAGTTATCTCTTTCGGGTTTGCTGCAAGTCCTTTGTCATGAATACCAGTGCTGTGCAGATATCTTGATACCACAGGGCATGGTATCTGTCTTCAAACACTGAAGAAGTGATTCAGTTGTATGTTTTGTCAGCTAAGCCTTTTGTATGTTTAATGTATCTTGACTCATACAGTGAGTTGTCTTCAGTGTGCATCAATGACTGTGCTGATGAGTCCTGAGTTTGGTATTCCTGAATTTGACATCTGAATCTGTCATTGAATCTATTCTTTTTTTTAACAAGAAATAGTGGATTTTTAGATTTGATTAACGCTAATTGCTTTTTGCATGTTGGCTTTGATCCAAATTATTAAATGCTGCATTTTTATGTGAGTAACAGTTTGTCTCTGTAAAGAGGAGTTCTCATAGATAATGTCCCTGACAGCCTGAGCAAAACTGTTTTTTTCTTTTTTTTTTTTTTCCCATCCTCAGGTGCCATTAAAAGTAATTACAATAAAAACAAAATACTTGACCTTCAACATTTACTCTGCAAATACTTCTTTAAATGTACTAATTAAAAGTACTGTTCTTCTTGCTTGCTTAGAAGTGGAATATATATCTTCAGCTGCACAGGTAGCTGAATTTTTCACTTAGGAAGGAGGTTTTATTACCTGAAGGTACTTACTGATGAACTAGAAGATGAACAGAAAAGACTAGCTTTCTTCTGTAAATGTTTGTCTTTCTCTAATATCGTATACTATATCATTTCCTAACAGTGTGCTGCTGCTGAAATTGAACAAAAAGTTCTTTTAAGTTCAATTTCTTCCCTTTTTTTTTTTTTTTTTTTTTTTTTTTTTTTTTTTCTATCTAGAATTTAATAATCTGTGTATGTGAAAAGAATATTTCCCCCTTGCCTTTGCTGGCAGGTTTAATGCTTAAGTTGTACTAGTTGTTGCTGAGTTAAATGTGTTTTATTCTAGGTTTAATAGCTCAACAAGAGAAGCCTATTTCAGTGTGGGTCTACAGGGTATTGCTGAGAGAGACATTGAGACTGTGAAACAGATTATTGCCAGAACAGTTGATGAAGTTATTGTGTGAGTAATGTTAAAATTTTGGAGACTACTGTTCTTTCATACAGTCTTTTACAATTAGAGATATGTCTTTATATACAACTACTACTAATTACACAAAAATACATATGTGTGTGTGTGTGTGTGTGTGTGTGTGTGTGTGTGTGTGTGTGTTAATATGCCTCGAAATTTTAATTAAGTTTAAAAAAAAATTACTGAAGAAGCAGTTATATTGCTCATTACCCTTAAAACTCTTATCTGTAACTTCCTCTACTGTAGCATATTCATCAGCATAACCTTCAGGAGTTCAGTGACACTGGTGCTGTTTCACTAAATAACACATCACGATAAGATTTTCCTATCAATTTTAATTCAGTGTGTAAGACATCATGGTGTAATATTTCCCTTATCAATGCCATAATTCATTTTCATAACTTCACTAAGAGCAATTAGTGCTTATGGATACGATTTCCTTCTCTCTTCATGCTTTCTCAAAGGAAAGGATTTGAAGAAGATAGGATTGAAGCTCTACTTCACAAAATTGAAATCCAGCTGAAGCACCAGTCTACGAGTTTTGGTCTTGCCTTGACGTCAGTAAGTTTGTATATATTCTTGTGTGCGATGTTTTCTGTAGAAATAAGTTAGAAATCTGTTTGGTACACCTTTATAAAATATGGAGGTCATTTTTTAGGTATCAAAAGCCTACAACTTCTCACTTTCTGGCTTTTTCTTTGTCATATTGTATATATTTGTTCTTTTCAGGAGTCTTCAAGCTATTGCTAGACTCTACACTGCATGATTTAATCAGGCAGTGAACCTGCTGTCTTTGCCTGAATAGGAGCTTTGATTAAAGTAGGACTGTACAGATCAATGTTTGATTAGTTTAGTTAGTAGCATGGTGTGTTTAGGCTGGTATTTTACAGGTTTTATAGTTAGAAAGATTATTGTGGTGGAAAGAGGCAATCGAAAATGAAATGCTCACCTGTATCCTAGTCTCACAGTAGAAAGCTCCAAAAGTAGGGATTTCCAGAAAGAGATCCTTCCCTAGTGGCAGTCAGCCCTTAAATGGGGTCTAGGAAATGTGCAGCCAGGCTGTGGCTCTTCTGGGCACACAAGTGAATTGCCTTCACCTGTGCTCCCATGGCTGACTCAGTGCTTGCCTCTCGTGATCAATCAGTGGTTCAGACTGTGATTCAACAGTTCCCATACACATTCTGATTACTTTTGTAAGAAAGAAATGTCATGCTGACTCTTGGTATGTTTTGGCCAGTTGCTTATCTATTTATAGAAATCAAATCAAAAGACTGTATTTTTCTTTGGAATGTAGGGTTGTGCCGCTGTAATATAAGAAATATAATTACTAACACTGCCACTGGAAGGATTGTACTCTGTGTGATCTCTTCATTTAAAACATAAGTAGGAGAATTCAGAAACTGGTAGCTAGCTTTTGTTTTTAGCTGTAGGTTTCCTTTTCTTTCTGAGGTAATTAAAACTGTAGAAATTGTATTCTAAAATGATGGCCCGTTCCAGCTTGCTTATGTTTTATCTGTGTGACTGTTCAACACAAACAGTCTCCAGATCCCTTTTCTTCTTAGGTTCTGCATGAAAAGTGTGTGGAGAGTCAGTTTATCAGGGAGAAGAGATCAAAGTCTCCCTCTGTGCTTCCCCTCCTTTGAGAGCTTCAGAGAGCTGTGAGATCATCTCTTAGCCTCCTTTTCTCTCAAGTGGACAATCTAAGTGTCTTCTGCTTCCTCTGATAGGACTTACCTTCCAGCCCTTTTACCAGCTTTTATTTCCCTGGACATATTCAGCTACCTTAATGTCCTTTTTATAAAGTGGTGACCAGACCTATATACAATATATTTGAGGTGAGACCTCAAATGCTAAATATGGCAGGAGAATTGCCTCTGTCTGGCTATGCAGTGTTTAATGCATCCTAAAATGCAGCTTGTCCTCTTGGGTGCCAGGCACACTGCTGGTTCGTGTTGAGCCTGCTGAAATCAGCACCTTTCTCTAGACTCTGTGGGGCTACTCTCCTACCACTTGCATCCATCTGTACTTATCTGTCATTCTGTCATCACTCCATCCCAAGTGTGGCACCTGGCGTTTCTCTTGTTAAACTTCATGATTTCTCTGTACACCCAAAGCTCCAGTCTATCTAGATCCCTCAGCAAGGCCACTTGTCCCTCAAGTGAGTCAATACTACCTCTTGGTTTATTATCAACTTGGAAACCTTTATAAAAGATGCATTCAACTCCTGCATCCAAATCATTGATGAAAGTGTGGAACAGAACTGGCCTTAGAATTGAGCCCCATGAGACACTCCTGTTGATTAAATCACTTCATCAGACTGATAGGGTAAAAGACTGTAATATTCATAAACTGTTTTGTGTCCACTTCCTGCTCTGCTTTTCCTTGTTTCTTGGTCTGAAAAAAAAAATGTTTATTTTAAAACAGGGGAAAAAGTATTGTCACAAATTTCCAGAATGCAGATGTAAACACCTTTGCAAAAAAAGAAAGTAAGTTTATTTGTTACGATAAAGTCGGAGAAGAGAATGGAGGGGGGCAAAGGACAGGTGATGTTGGTGGTATAGTCCTTTAGTCTGAATAAATATTTCAGCTTTACAGTTCTATTCAATCTAATGAAAGTGTTCATCAGTTACTACATGTCTACAGTTCAGGTATAGATGGTAAGGTAGTTTTGGAGCACAGATGCTGCCAGTTATGGAAACGCATGTAGATTGTCCTGCTTATTTAACTACCCTTTGCCTTTCAGTATATAGCCTCCTGCTGGAATCAAGATGGGGATCCAGTGGAGCTCCTGAAGATTGCAGATAAAGTGTCACGGTTCAGGCAATGCCTTAAAGAAAATCCCACATTTCTTCAGGAAAAAGTTAAAATGTATTTTAAGGTAGGAGCATGTTCAGGAAGATAACTACAGTATTAATTTTTGAATCACAGTTCTGTGGTTTGAACTGAAGGGTACTGAGTTTTTCATACTGTCTGTTTTTAGATGTAGATAAACAGCAGTGCTTTTTAATGAAGCATGTTAATTTTAAATGGCTAAAGTGAGAACTTAAAACTGGAAAAATTGGACACTTGGTAATTCACATACCAGAACAACAATAAAATACTAATGTTTAATTGAACTCTTATGCCTGATGCTATAGAAGGGCATGTGAAAAGACGTGGATAGAGGTTTATGGGCCTGGTTGTGTATTGTGTATAGCTTTCTATTCTTCCTTGAAAAGACTTTTGGCTGTTTAAATAAGATTGTTTTAGTGCACTTCACATTCCTTCAGTTGTTGTCTGAATTTTGGCTTTCTGCTCTTTTTCATGTGTACCTGTGTATATGTTTTACTGGAGTGTTTGCAATTTCAAAAACAGCAAAGGCATTATGACATTGAATGATTCGAAGCCCTCTGCATTAGCTAGTAAAAACCCAGTGACAGCAGTGCTGAAGTGTCTTTCTTATTTTTGTTTTGTTGTGTTTTTTTTTTTTTTTTTTTTTTTTTTTTTTATTGTTTTGCTTAAATTATTCAAGTTGTTTTGAAGGACTCATCTGTGATACTTAACTGTCAGCTCGATTTACCTTTGGGTAAATGCTTGTTCACATACATCAAAGGTGACAGGAAACAGTGGCATCTGTTTTCCTAAAGGCATTATTAGTGTATGGAAGTAGTAAGGAACTGTCAAATTTTTGGCTGTTAAGAAATACAGTATTTTTGAGAATGTTCTTGACTATGCAGTTCTGCTGAGGGTTCTGAGATAAAAACACTGCTCAACAGAAGTAATGAGAATTGTTGGATTTTCTGATATCACAAGATGATGCACCTTATGTTGTACGTTGTGCCAGAAGATTAATAAAGCAGGAAGGCTGGAAGCAATGGAGAGGATGCTGTTTATCTGTCCTTGGCATTTTACTCTTTAACTCTGTAGTCAGTCATGTTTCCTTTGTCTTTCTGTATAACCACAGGGGAGATAAGCTCATAAAACAGGGAATCCAATTACAGTGTTTCAAATTATTGGGTGTGTCTCTCATTGTTTGATTCCTACATTGAAATGGGCACTTTTGAGGTCCCTGTCTTTTGAATAGCCCCCCATTGTTATATAAAATGGTAGCTGCTGAGTAATTTTGTTATGAGTATTCCACAGTGCAGTATAAACAAAGAAATTTGACAGCAGTGATGCTTGCATAATGCATGGAGCCCTTTACCAGCAAGACTGTAAGGCATTTTTGAGCAGGACAAGGCATGCACATTTTACGTCATTTGGGATCGCTATGCGCTCAAGCTTGGGCAGGTTGAATGAGATGTTAAATGAAATTCTCCTGCAGTTAACTGGATTCCCCATCTTAGAACGTTCTCCAGATATAAGTTATGGCATACTGCTCTGCAGTGTCATACACAGTTGTTTCACCTAGATTTAATTACACAAGCACTGTATGCTGTTTGGGGAATCGGACTCCATTCTAAAATTTCTCCAAAAGTTGTTCGTTCTTGTTCATGCCTCTCATATCCTCCCTAGCAGCAAACTGCTTCATTAAATGAGGAGTTTAAATAGCCTGTTTGTGATTCTTTTGATAATATGGTAGAACCAAGTAATGCATGGGCTGTTCTGATCTACTTCTGATGAAGCAATAATCTGAGACAACACAGGTGGAAGCAGCGCTCAAAATTAATAATTCTCTGTTTTGGGATGCATTTCTGCAGGATAACCCGCATAGATTGACTCTGTCAATGAGTCCAGAGAAAGACTACCATGATAAGCAAGCAAAACTGGAAGCAGAAAAACTGAAAAAGAAGGTCAATGCTCTTTCTGAAGAAGAGAAAACCCAGATCTTTGAAAAAGGTTAACATACTTATACATGGTTTTTGTTTGGGTAACTGTTTAAAAATACACTCTGTTTGTTTGTTTGTTTTTTAAGCTATTGCTCTGTAAACTATTTTAAATTCTTTAAATATATCAAACATGTTCCAATATTTGTTCTGAACTGGATTTTTTTTTTTGTTATAGTTGGTAAGCTTGTGTAATACATGTGTTAGGAAGCTATGCAGTTTATACTAAACTATGTGGTTGGTGTATTCCATTACTTTTAGCAGTTAGAAAATGAAATGATCAAAGATTTCAGGCAACAGTCAGTAGGAGGAATGTTTTAAAATTTATCTGCTTTTTTTTTTTTTTTTTTTTTTGCTAACTTGCAATTAGTACAAGGTGAATAGCACCATTTACCTTCAAGCTCTTTGTTTCTGAGCACATGAAGTTTGCTCCATGCTTCTATAAAATTTACATTTTGTAATTGTATTTCTTTTCTACTTAAAAAGCCAACTATAGAAATAATATTGTTTGGTTTATTCTGAGGAATAACATGAACTTGGAAACCTTGAGCAGCCATGTCTTTTTGTTAAAACGTTGATTTAGGCACAGAAATCCTATAAAAAATGGAGTTAATGTTCAGAAGCAGTGTCCCTGGGAGGGGAATAGGGGAAGACGATCTTTCAGATGAGTTTGTCTACATACAAAAATAATCTTGAGAATACTTATAGGCAGCCAGCTAGAATCTGAAAGAGGCTGCAATGTAAGATAAAGCACAATGGTTTAGCTGCATCAGAGTACTGACAACACTTGAGAAAGATTTCCTATGAGTTAGAACCAAGGTCTGCGTTGCCTAATGGTGTCTGCAGAGCTGGACAATAGGGCGGACTGACAGATATCACTTCTTCAGGGTTTGAAGTACATGTAAGCAGGATGTGAAAGAAGGGAGTGTGTAGGAAGGAATTTACAAAGGTATGGTGTTTTTTTTCTGACACAATAGTGTGCAGAATTTGTTTCAGTGCAATATTTGAAAGAAACAGTTGATAGAAAATGCTAGACTAAAACACGTTTTTCTGATCTGCATCACCTCAGAAGATTTAGAAGATGAAAATGGTGAACTTTAGTATTCTGCTTTCTTTATTAGGTTTGGAATTAATTGATCTTCAAAGCAAACCTCAGGATACCTCTTGTCTCCCAGCTCTAAAAGTGTCTGATATTGAGCCCAAAATCCCATTCACTGTGCTGGAGACAACATTTGCAGGTTGGTGCAACCAGTATTTTCTCCTGTCAAGGACTACACTATTGGATTGTTATTCAACTACTAGCACAACTATGGCACTTCTTCCATCTTAAAGAAGTTTATGTACATGCCTAGCTGTAAATAGTCATACTCTGAAACAGAACACAAACAGCTATAGCCTGTGGAGAAGGAAAAGGCAGTCATTTTGGCCTGAGTTGTTTGATTTTGACTGTTTGTCGAAGTCGAGGGTGTTCCAACAAGCTAAAAGCAATATCCAAAACAAACTGCAATAGAACTGTGGGTCAGGCAAACGTCTGGACCATGTAGCTCCTGCCTTTTTTGTCTGCAAAAGCCAAGCTTCCAGATAGCCTTAGACTTCAGAATTGTAGACTGGAATAAAGTTTTAAACAAGGAGTACCAAGAATTCTTTGGGCGAAATTAATTTAAAAAAAAAAAAAAAAAATCTGAAAGTGATTCTCACTGTTTGTTGCCCATAGCTGTGACCCTTTTTCTCTAGTCCACCACCTCTGCAGTAGATTGCAATGGTGTGTAGAAAATTCTTGATGTCACCTCTGAGGGGTGATGTTGAGGTACTCCCAGCTGCAATCCAGTTGCCTGCTCTTTGTTTAGCAGAATATCTGACGCAAGCTCCCTGCCTCCTACTTTCTCACTGCCTGCCCTGCCCTGCAGTCAGAAGTCACTAGGTATGCTCAATTTTTCTTGAGCAATCCTGCTGCTTTCCAGAGACTTAAGCACTGTCTAGGGTGCAGGAAGCATTTGTTAGTGCTCTCTTCCTACCTCCTACCTGTTTTTAAAAATAAGATGTGCAAGAACCATGGAGAAGTCATCGCTCATTGTAACTTCATTGAAAATGTGTCCTGCTTTGCTCATGGCTCTCCTTATGGATTGATAGGAAGTAAGAAGTCATAGCTCTCAATTTTGTCATGGTTGTGCTCAAATCTTGCAGGTGACATTGCTCTGCAGTATATTTTTAACAGAAATTTTTGTCGAAATTGTCAGCAAGTGTCAAGTACTGGATAATTTTGATACTAAAATGACCTGTTTTGTGAGAACTGTGTTTATTCTAATAGCTGTTGTTACAGTAGAACGTACAAAGTGGGAACCTTTTTTTCTCAGCCTTTGAGGTAGAAAGACCAAAAAAACAAGTAAAAGAGAAAAACTTCTCAAGTCATTCAGGAACAAATTATCATTCCATCACTTGAGTGTTATACGTAAAATGTGTAACTTCTCTCTTTAAATTTTCCAGGCATGTCTTACTTTACCATGTACAAAACTAAACAAACAAACAAAAAAGAAACAAACACAACCCCCACTGCAGTCCAGCATTCAGTGCAATATTCCAAGTTAAAAACAAAAAGTGGATCTGAAGTGATTACAGAAAATAACTTAATTCTTGTAAGAAGTGGTTTTGCTTTCATGTACTTACAGAGGAAACCTTTTCTTTTCTTGTTTATTCATCCCTAGCTGATGAAGTTCCTGTCCAGTACTGTACTCAGCCAACCAATGGGGTTGTGTACTTCAGAGCTGTTTCCAGCTTGAACACTCTTCCGGAGGAGCTCAAACCATATGTGCCGCTGTTTTGCAACGTCATTACAAAGTGAGACATTTACTTTGCTAGAATCTAAAGCAGTAAGATATATTTCAGCTTACTGAAATAACACTGCTTCTAATAATTTCAGTGGCTGTTCTTGTAGGAAGGAGACAGTGATAAGTTGGTGTCTTGCTGGAACACTGATTCTTCCCTCTCCTCACTGAGTTGCCAACTCCTTTAGCCTTTGTCATTCTCTGCATTCCTTTGTTCCTGGGTGTCGACATGAACATTCCCCAGATGGAGAATTTTACCTGAATGGAAAAAAGCCTCGCTGAAATTTAAGTTTTCATGTAGATTTTTCTTGGTCTGGTTTCACAATGTGGTCAAAGGAACACTCACAAAGGGGCAAGAGTGGCACCAGACATATTAAGTGACCTGGGCCAGAAGGAGTCTGTTCTTTTTAGTAGTGATAACAGCTTATGTGATGCTTCTACTCTAGTTCCATGTGTATGTTGGGAGCAAGCCTGTACACTAAGCACCCTTTTTAATACTCCATTTTGAATTTGCAGTGGGTTTTAGCTGATGGCTTGGTGTATTATTATTATTATTATTATTATTATTATTATTATTTTAGTAAGATGTGAAGTATTACATTTTCTTGATAACACTGCAAATTGCTTAGTTGCTGCATTGTATTTGCCTAAAAGAATGTGAAGTTTCCTTCACATTTGGTCTATAAGCCTTAGTCTTCCCATACAGTGAAAATGGAAATAAATCTGATTATTTTCCACAGGCTGGGATGTGGAGCCCTTGATTACAGGGAACAAGCCCAGAGGATAGAACTAAAAACAGGTGGGATGTCTGTCAGCCCACATATCATTCCAGATGATTCACACCTGGATGTGTACGAACAGGTAAATTAATCATAAACTTACTGATGTTAAATTGCAATAACAGCTCAATAGTTAAGGTCACTCAGGGCTTCCAGTAGAGCATCAGTTAATGTGCATTGAAAACAGTGCAAAAGGGCTTATATATTTGGGTAAAATATATATTTGACAATTATGATACCTTAATATTTTGCATTAAGGGAAGCATGTGACACAGTCATCCATTTTAAGGCAGGGTTTTGCTAACATATGACTATATTTTTAGGTTCTGCAAAACTTTGGAAACAAGAGTTAGGGACAGAATGGAGTAGTGCTGTGCGTGGAGATTGCTGTTAATGTGTATATGTCCCTATTAACTGTGATTGGGAAACATTCAGTGCTTTTCAGGTTTGTTAGATCTTAGCATTGGGCACTGTAGTTTTAGCAATAAATAAATCTTAAGATATTTCAGAGTTACTGAGGTCTGCTTCCTGTAGTCTGTTCCCCATTGATCATGAAGTTGAGTAAGGGAGATTCTTTGCAGAAAGATTCATCTCCAGAACAGTTCCTTATTCTTCATATAAAGAACAGCTAAAACTCTATTTCTAAGCTTTTACTTACTATTGAGAATCAGTAATCAGCAGGCTTGCTTTGTGTGATGGTCAATCACATTTCATGTCTGCTCTGATTTTAGTAACATAGCCTTCATTGAAGTATTTTTGTTTTGTGAAATATTAGGTTGGCACCACCGCATTGCTTCCATGACGAAAATTCTTGCATGTTTCTCCATTGCTTTAGTTATTTGTCCAAAGGAGTTTTTTTGTGTATGTTTTCCTTTTTTTTTTTTTTCCTTCAGGGTGTGCTCTTTTCATCTCTGTGCTTGGATAGAAATCTGCCAGACATGATGCATTTATGGAGTGAAATATTTAACAAGTACTGTACATTGTTTTTTGGGTTTTGTTTTATTTTTTTGCATGGTTTTGGGGGTTCTCTTTTTCCCTCTTGCCCCAGTCACTTCTTACAGATCCTACTTTGACGTTTGTTTTCATAACTTTATCTTGAGTGACTCCCAAACACTAAATCATGGAATGATTGAGGTTGGAAGGAATCTCTGGAGGCCTTCTGGTTGAGGTCCCCCAGTCAAGCAGGGCCATCTAGATTGTGTTACCCAGGATCATGTCCAGACAGCAAATCTAAGTACCCCATCCTTTGATGACTGTGTAATGGATTAAATGGAGAAGGTGCTCTCTTGAATGAAAGATGCAGTATTAATTAAGCCCATTGGTGTGATTTTGCATGAGATGTAGAGGCCTGTTTTTATTCTCTTTCAGCCCTCGATTTGAGGAGGAAGAGCACTTCAGAGTGCTGGTTAAGAAGACTGCCCAGGAGCTATCAAATGGGATTCCAGATTGTGGGCATTTATATGCTTCTATTAGAGCTAGCAAAAACCTTACGCCTTCTGGAGAACTGCAAGAAATGTTCAGTGGGATGGATCAGGTGAAAAGTTAATGGTGTTTTTAAGTGAGGCTCAAATTCTCTACTGTGGAATGGCAGTGCTGATTTCTGTTGAATCTTTCTAATGACTTCATCTGTAGTTCTGCCCTTTTATTGCAGGTGAAGTTAATGAAGAGAATAGCAGAAATGCCTGATGTTAAACCAGTACTACGCAAACTACCACGGATTAAGAAGTACCTGCTAAATAGCGACAACATCAGGTGAGTTCTAGCTTAAACGGAAAGAAACACTGTGGTAAGAGAGAGGCCATGACCTGTCAGTAAGGCATGTCTCAGTATTGCAGTCCTGTGAAACAGAAGACCTGAGGAAATACTGCAGAAATGTTCAGTTCATGTTTTATGAGCTTAAGAACTTGATGGTAGCTGTGGCTTTTGTTTTTTTTAACAGGTGAAATCTACAACAAATGCAGAATTCAGATGTTGGATATTCTGTCAATATACTGCCTTTTTTTTTTTTTTTTTTTTTTTTTTTACCTTGAAAAGTGCTCAAGAGCAATACTGTTAGATTGCATTGTCATAGTTTAATGTGGTTTATTTTTGTTTTATTTTTTCTCTGCAATAACAAATAGGGGTGTTTTGAAGCCTGCTTTATGTATCAGTTGGGCCAAATAAGACATTGGTTTCAAAGGTAGTTCAATTTGATGTTAAATTGTAGTAGATTGTTTTGCAAAGAAAATGATGAGTAAAATTACTGAGGTATATGTGCTGTTCAAAATCATGGTAGCTGCGCTCGTAAAAACAGAATACAAAGGAGACATTTGTTCTGTGAAATCTGTGTAGTCATATCTTGTGCTGAGAAGTGGTGGATAGCTACTACTGGTTTGGGGCAAACAAAATAAAAAAATAATTAGGCTGTATTTTTTTTCGGCATATCAGATGTTGTCTTAGAGTTATTATGCTATTTTCTGCGATAAAGATTATCTGTGATCACAGGTGAAATTTTCTGATGATTTTATAGAAAGTTCTTAAGCACAGTGGTGCAAATTATAATAGACTGCAAATCCACAAAAAGGTAGTAAAAAGTGTTTTTTGACAGATGTTCCGTGAACGCAACACCTCAACAGATGTCGGAGGCATCGAAAGAAGTAGAGAAATTCATAAAGGGCATAACTAGAAGTAAAAAGGAGAGAAAACCTGTTCGTCCCCATGTGATTGAGGTAGGAAATCACTGTGACTAATGCATCAAATATATCTATATTTGATCTTCTGTAGTGGCAATTGTTCAATCTGAAGACAAACACTATCCATACAGAGATGTCTAAATAAATTGGCCAGTCAGCTCTGCAATAGGCTGGCTTTGTGGCAAAACATACAGCAGCTTGTCTTCATCCTATAAAACAGACAACAGTAATCCTGTAGATCGCCTGCCTGATCTTATCCTTAGGTGACTGCATACGCATGAGATGAAGGAAAATTTTCTTCCTTTCTCTATCACATGAAACTATAACTTCTTTTTTAGCTGTGCATTACTTGGCATGCTGGCCAAATGGAAGTAGGGAGTAAGATGAAGTTCCTCAGTTGTGTAGGAATTTGCTTCATTATTTGGATGGATGTTTGGCACAAATTGTACTTGGTTCGATCCAGCTGGCAGAGAATCCACTGTCTTAATTTCTAGAACTAGAGTAGGTTCCTTCACTACCCAGTTGACTAGAACTTTTGGGGACTCTAATATTTCTCTTGGTGTCTTTTGGTACAAAATTACTCTTGAAAGTAGATTTATTTAGCATTTGCTTAGAAATACAAATATAAAGAAATAATCAAGTAGCTGGCTTATGTTTGTGAAGACATATGGGCTGATGGTGGTTTCAAAAGCTACCACAGGAAATATGAGGGAGTAGGGATTTCAATTAAAGTATTCTTAGTTTAAGTCATCTTCTAATATGAGGACTGGATCTTTTGTAGAAATCTTCAGAAGTCAGACCTGTGGGAAGCAAAATGCTTAGTAGTTTGCAGATCACAAGGAAGCTAATTAATGTAAGTACAGTATTGGTTGAGGATACCAGTGTGTGTGTGCCCTTTATCCCACACTGTATTGTTTAAACAGTTCCTAAAACTTCATATGTCTGTCATCCTTTTTGTTGTTTTGCTTTTGGTTCTGATTTGGAGATCACGTAGCTGACTTCATGTCCATGATTGCAGAAAATACACTGTAAAAATCTCTGTATTGTTGCTCATAGCTATCCCCTTCTTTTCCTTCCTTTACTTCCTAAATGATTTTCTATCTGAATGACACCAGACAAAAGAGCATCAGTGACAGTTTAGTAAAAAATAAAAACTTGGTTTGGGTGTAGGAGAGAAATGCAGCTTTGTGTACCTGAGTTCCCATGGAGAAAAGGCAGTGAAAGCACAGCCGAAGATTTTTCTTGCTGACAGGTCATGCACGTGGTACTGTACTTGGCCTAACCATGCAGAGATGTGGGGGAGCTGAGGAGCTGGGGAGCAGATCTCTGGAGTTGTGAAACATTTGAGAGTATTGAAATGTAATTGTAAAAGCTTTTGAGAGTGTTTAAGGCTCTGTAGTTAAGTAAGCACATAGGAATATGAGTGAAAGAGAAAACTGAGTGCTTTAGGAGCCTGGAGACATAAGAAGGATTGGAAGTTCTGATGTGAGGGGATCTGCATCCCTGAAGGTATTTGAGAAATGTGTGGTGGTGGCTCTAAGGGACACAATTTAGTGATGAGACATGGTAGGTCAGGTTGTTGGTTGGGCTTGATCTTTTGCAGGTCTTTTCCAACCTAAGTGATTATGATTCTGAATAAGAATCAAGTTTACTGCAGGAGATCTGTGAAATTCAAGTAACTGCTGCTTATCAGAAAACAGCTTTTTTTTTTTTTTTTTTTTTTTTTTTGTGGGGAGAAGTGTTGTTTTTAGGATTCAATACATGTAGTTAATAGATGGACTCAAGTGGGATGGATGTGGAAGTGGAGAGTTATGAATGCTTCGATAAGAGTAAAGATGTGACAGAGAAGTATGCATCTCAAAACTGTTTGGTAATAATGTAATGTATGGACAACTTAGAAGCAGGTGTGCAAGTAGTAGCTGATGTACAGTATCTACACACTCTGGTTTCCTAAGGCAGTTCTAGTTCTGGATTGCTAATGTGGGCAAGCTGAATGTATTAACACTGATTGCAGTGTAAGTCACCTGGCAGCTTTAGCATATGTATGTATGTCTGTCTGGCAGAGTTTCACAGTTATCAAAAAAAAACCAGAGCTTTCAAAAGAATAAATTATCTCATCTCTGCTGTGGCAATAATGTTTTCTTTCCTCTTAGGATCCTACATTCAAACCATGCCCAATGAAGACACATTTTGTACTTCCCTTCCCAGTCAACTATATTGGGGAATGTGTTCGAACAGTTCCCTACACAGCTACAGACTACGCAAGGTAGGAAGCAGAATCAGCAGGGAGCTCGTACTTGTGTGCTGCATAACACTAAACAAAATAGGAAGTTATAGGTCGACTGTTGAAAATGCAGTGTCAATAAAAGCTTTGTGGTTTATTTGTGACAAATTCTTTACAGAACATGGTTAAATCTGTGAATGCCCTGTTTTAGTAAGCGCTGAGATGAGGTAACTAAGGGCTACTAACCCCTAACTTTGGAATAATAGCCCTACTTGCTTCAATGTGTCTGTAGTGACACTCCTATCACATGTAACAGAGTTGCAGTTAGGAAGCTGTTTCTGTGTTTCATTCAGGGGAAACAATTGGAATTAAAGGATTGTTCAAAAGTAGCAACTCTTACACCTATGTCACTTTACTCAGCTGTTGTTAAATGTTACTTAATGTTGTAGATTACAAGAAGCAGTGTGTTGTAAATCGAGATCTTTTTGAATAGTAGAGGCAATTGAGAATATTAGTGTTACCCAATTCACTTAATATCTTTTCTATTATTTCTCTCATTACAGTCTTCGAATTCTTGCACGGTTGATGACTTCTAAGTTCCTACATAGAGAAATAAGAGAGAAAGGAGGGGCTTATGGTGGAGGTGCTAAACTTAATCACAATGGAATATTCACTTTCTACTCCTACAGGTAAGTTCATATCTCAGGGGACCACTGACTACACTTGCATGCATCTTTGACTTAGTTGCAGCTCTCATTCAAGATTAAATGAAACAAAACAAATATTGAATGACAAGAAAGTAATTCAGCACCAAGTATGCAGTTAAGGTTAATTGCTTAATGTATATCAGTTTTGTTAACAAACCTCTCCTTGCTTTCTCTGGTTTCTATCCCTGGGAAAGTCTAGTTTACCTCAGCTGGTTTAGCAATCAGTGTTGCCTTTGCACCAGGTTTGTATAAGACAGGTTTTCATTTATTTTGTCATGGGTTGAAGAGACTCGTAAACTTTTGAGATTCTGGAGTAGAAGGGCACTTTTTCTGCTGGTCTTATTTTTGAAAAAATAAGCCTCTTTTGGTGACATTGGCTGGAATCATCAGAGATTCAGCAAAAAACATTCAGAAAGCGTTGCTAGTAATGAGCTAGATTGCAGAAAGTATATTTTCTTTTCCATTTTCTGTCATTCTGGAACAGTTAACCTGCTTTAGTTTTACAAAAGTATTTACAGATAAAGTTTGAATTGAAAGTATTGAAAACTAGCTATAATTCCCAATAGAAGTGTCATGAGTCTGATAGAGTTCTGTTTTAAATCATTTTCTTTACTAAAGATAGACTAACACAGTTCTTGGGCAAGATTCCTGGCTAAAATCTGAACAGCGTTGCCTCTCTGCAAAGTTTTCAACGTGGCAGGACTTGTCTTGGTTAGTATTTCAGTAGGTGTTGACCTGTTGCACCTGTTTTACGGGGAGCAAAAAGAGGTGTAGCAGGAAAAGCAACTTAAAGATACGGTATATCATAAATACTGCTGCTGTTCTTAATGAAAGCTATGCCTACTAAGCTGCTGAAGCAAATTGATAGTGGATTATGAAGTACTGGTTTACCATCTCTTTCATACCAATTCTCTGCACACTGCCATGAAGCTGCTTTTAGCATCTGAGCTTGCTACCCTTGTGTACTCAACAATTCAAAATACATTTGGTTCACTCTATTCTACAAAGTTTGGTTTATGTATGCATGTTTTGTATAATGCATAGTAAACTGAATGAAGTAAGAACAAAGTAATTACTGTACTTCATGCTGTAAGACTCAAGTCAGTAATTTCTTTTTTCTCCACTAAGGGACCCAAATTCATTAGCCACCTTGAAAACATTTGAAAAAGCAGTTGAATGGGCCAAGTCTGGAGAGTTCACGCAAGAAGACATTGATGAAGCTAAATTGGCAGTATTTGCTGCTGTAGATGCACCAATAGCTCCTTCAGATAAAGGTACATTCTCACCAGCCTCTCAGCACTGGGATATTTATTTGTTTTTAAATTTAAAGGAGAGAAAATAGTTAACTAAACTAAATCATATGGTGAAATTTGTACTTGGTGGATGCTGATTACCATTGCTCCTTTTTATAAATGCTGAATGTGTTCAGTCTCTCTGCTGAGGTATATATATTCAAGCTGCTCCTCAATATTAGGTGAATGAATACAGTTAGAAGATGAAGGTAGAATAGAGGAAAAAATTTTGGCTGGGAGTTAAATGTAAGCAACTATAATAAAAAAATTGCCTTTTTTTTTTTTTTTTTTTTTTAAATAGAACTTACAAGAATTATTTTCCAAACATGAATGTCTTAATTTTTCTTTTTTTTTTTTTTTTTTTTTTTTCTTTTTTTTTTTTTTTTTTTTTTTTTTGAGAAATTAAAGCATAGAACTGTATCAGTTACCAAAATAGAATGAATTTTTTTTCTAGATATGTACATTACCCAGTCTATGATCTTTGGTTTACAATTAAATCTTGTCACAGTATGGCTGTCAAATTGTAGTCTCTATTCTTCCCTTCCTGCACAAGTACTTGTCTTACTCTGCACTCCTTGCATGCTGTTGTAGCTGGGATTCCAGTACATTGTTGCAGTATGTGGCTTTGTTTTCTTTTAGGTATGGACCATTTCTTATACGGGATTTCAGATGAAATGAAGCAATCACACAGAGAGCAGCTTTTTGCTGTTAACAAAGATAACCTGGTTGATGTAGCAAACGAGTAAGTCTGTGCTCAGAATATGGGGGAGGGGGGGAAGCTGCTTATTTGAAAAATTACACAAATGCTGAACTTGAACAAGTTTGTAAAAGTTGCTACAATTATGTTATTTTATTTCTTTCATTGGCCTTTTGTCCTACTTTTACTACTTGCTTTTGTAACCGAGAGAGATTTAATTATATCCTGCATATTGCACTCTAACACATGTAGCCTCCCTCTTAAATTCTGAATCTGTAGGTGATTGTTCTACTTTTCAAAAGCCCAGAAACTCTCTAAAGAACATGTCTCCTCTGCTGTCCAACTCCTGGCTGAATTGGTTCTTCTTGACTTCTACCACTTTGTGCTTATTTAGACTTGAATTCCACTGCAGAAGTTTAAGCAGACAGGCTAGTTATGGCTACGCCTCAGTGACTGTTGTATTGTGATGGCTGGGGAAAAAAACACTGTAAATTCAAAAAGCTGTTGTAAAAGCAAGCAATGGGTTTATATCCAACAGCTTTTTTTCTTGAAATATTTTAACTTGTTTAGGAGAGTCACAGAATACTGAATGCAGCAACTTATTTGTTTCTTCTTGCAGGTATCTTGCAGTTGGGAAGAGCACTCGGGGGCTGGCTGTACTTGGCCCAGAAAATACAGATATCACCAAAGATCCCTCATGGGTCAAACGATGAATAGCTGGCTGAACATCCAAGCTCATACAAAATAAGCCCATCTTTGTGACTACGTTAGCTTTCTGTATTAATTTTTAATTGAGCAGTGGCCCAGCTTCAATACTACTTAAATTGCTGCTTGTAGCAACGTCCAACAAGCCAGTTAAAACTGTGTTTAAAAAAAAAATCTAACCCTCCAGTATTAGAGAGCAGGAACAATTTGTTGTTATAGTAATGACAGACTTTAGTATTTTATTCAAGACTCACTCCTTCCATCACATATAGATACTATATAAATTAAATATTTTTGTATATGTAGAGCATCAGAGTTCTAAATGGCATTGGGTTGAAAACATGTCTGCTGTTGGATATATAAAGTGCTACGTCTCTTTTAAATTGGTTTCATTCTTTTTTATGCTAATTCCAGCTTCCTCTCACAGGTATGTGTCAGTGCATTCTACCTCACATCAAGCCAAGTTTGTAGTGAAGGGCAGCATAGTGGGCAAATACATAATGTATTTAAATTCAGCTTTTCTCATGCCTGTTTAGGGAACGTTTAATCAAATTTTGGTACTACAGGTGTAGTACTTAGATTTTTTTCATCATCCAGTTAACAGAAGTCTACATGAAGGAATGGTTTTTTTTTGGCTGTATGTAACAGAATGTTAAGAACTAATTTTGTTCTTTTCCATTATTAGGGAGAGTAGCTATAGCCTTAAAGGAGCTATAAAAAAGGAAATGTGAAACATTATGCTTTTCTTAGTTCCTGAAATAAGTTATCCCTGCACAAGAAGAAAAGAGTGAAGATTTCTAGCCTAAATCCAAAGCAGCAATGAAAGCTGCATTACTGTCATACTTCTCTTACATACTAAGGTGTGGAAGAGAATTCTTCATGAAGCATTGTGCTCCACTTGTTTAGAAGCAGGCACTAATACAATTTGACACAGCACATTCATGATGTTTGCAACAGTACTTTATTTCACTTCAGATACAGTAAGCACATCCTGTAACTTTAACACAAAACTAGCCCTCTACACTTATTTTTGGGTGTAAGTATTCTGGAACAAAGTGCAGTGGGTGAGTAACGTTTTACTCTTTAGTAAGTGCAACACTGATCTATGCACTCTGTATCGGTAAGATGGTGCTTATTCATTTAGAGGCTAGGGTTTGTTTCAAACATAACACAAATACAGGACAAAGAATCTGTGTGACATGTGAATGTCGTGTTTCACATAAAGTGCTGGTACAATAACTTAAATGTTACAAAACAAAGCTGTAACGATTCTAAAGCATTGTTACTCACAATGTGCATCTATGCCAACAACCTAAAAATGATCTTTTTAGATGGCTCCAGTTTCTGCTTCCTTTGGGCTGTGCATAGCAACATGCTCCAGCTGGCCCGAGTCTGAAACATCATAGCTGGTCTTGTATTTGGCCAGGATTTTCATCAGTGGTCGCAGCTTCAGCCACCACTGCTCCATGGGAATCCTATGTCTGTGTAAGTGGTAGGCAGGAAAAAAAAAGAAGTGAGTCATCATGTGGTAGCTAAGACAAATGCACCTCACTCATTGGGTAATACCAGCAGTAATAATAGTAGTCTTTATAAACAAGAGCAAGTACTGCTCTTCATTAGCACAAATAAGGACAGAATAGTAAAGAATAGATCGTACTAGATGGTGTATTTCAGAGAATAGCATCTAAGACTCAAAAATGCTGCTCCACTAAACTTTATCAGAAGTAAGCCAATTCTATACATTACAGCAAATATAGTAATGGAAAAGGACAGTAGGCTCCCAGAATTACATGAGGTAAGTATTAAGGGAGTAGTTTGAAAAGACAAGTGAACAATCAAAGTGAATCACTGTCTGAATGTAAGCCAGAGACAAAAACCCAATAAAACAGTTGGCAAATGCTGTGTGTCAGCACTGTAGCAAAGATGTTCATTTGATGTGGTGAAAGGTAGCCTGTTTGAGATGTTTGAAATGTAAGCAGAGTATACATACACAAAGTCTGTTTCATTCTTCAGCTCAGCTACTGGTTGGAAAACAAGGTTGCGTCTGCGCATCCCCAGCAAACAGACAGAGTCATCGGTATTGGCAAATACTTTTCCTAAAAAGAATGAAATAATTCAGCATCGTTTTTATTCACACTTGTATGGGAACAGGCAAATTATTTGCAGTTACTGTATATTTAACATAGTAGTAAAACATCAATTAGTACTTTAATAGGTTAGGAGATCTTTTTAAGTTTATCTTTGGTGATTAGCCATGAAAATAGTGTAATTAATAAACAGTAAAACTGAATTTGAACATCCAGATTTAAATTGGATTTTAGTAAATAGTGTTTTACAAAAATTCCCAAAGAAGACATATTACCTTCTTCTGTCTCCCATGTAGCCATCATGAAACAAAAAGGAAGAACAAATGTAACTATGTAGTCAGCAATTCCTTCATGCATGATAAACTGTAATCACACTGATTTTTAAAATGTTGGTAAGAAAAACAGCTAAAATATCAACTGACAGAAGGGAATCTTACAGGAGAAACCGTATCAAGGCATTACAGAATAGTAAAAACATAAGATGGAAAGGAATGTATCAACTAGCTAACATATGTTCACATATTTTTGTAGGAAAGTTCTTATATACTGACAGCTAACTGAAGGCAAGATAGCACTGAGTATTTCTGCACCTTTCCGGTAGGTTTCCTTCAGTTTTTTGGAGATCCACTGCATAGCCTTTGCAGAAATCTTTGTCCCAAAGTTTCTGTCAAATGGTGAAGGTGCACCACCCTGTGTGAAAATTTAACCGAGTTAATTCAGTAATCATATTTTTGTTTTATCAGTCCTCTCTGTTAATGGCCTGCTCTACCTTTTAACTCCATCTTCCCCATCTCAAACAAGGTTTTTCAATCTATCACAAAAAATAAGCTAAATCATTTAAAATCTTTGTTATTCCAGGGTGGAATCCCCAGTGAATCAATAATACTTTCCATTTATTTAACTGAAGAGTGTTGTGTTTGCCTTTTCATCCTCTTTTCCCTCAGTGCTGATCATAAAGCACTACCAAGCTCTCACACTTTATAAGGTAACCTCATTTCAGCACAGAATTAAGCAGGCAATTTAGAAATATAACTCTGTGTATCTTTGACTCTAACAATACTGAAGTAGGTAGCATAGCCAAAATAGAAACTCAGTTTGCCCCATTAACAAACAGTACAGCAAAATAAAGAGGGGGAAGGTACAAAGATCATAAGGAATAGTTAAATGTTGTCTTTTCTACCAGGATAATCCACCTGCGCATAATTCCTTAACCAAATTTTGTCAGAATTCAGAAGCCAGATAAGTTATGAATGGGTAGAAAGTTATGTTCTAAAGATGTCATACAAGAAAAATAACTGTAGGATCTATGGGGGAAAAAAAAGTGAAATTTTATTAATATAGACAGAGAAATGAAAATAAGAAGTTAAACTGTTTTTTATAGAATTTTAAAAAGGAATTGCAATCAAATTTAATGTTAATAAGCACCTCTGAGTTACCTACAAACAAAAATCCACACATTTTCTTTAATCCTGAGTCAGATTTACTTGACATGCTTGAATAGCATATGCTCTTTATGCTGATAAAGTTAAGCATGTCCAGAAATGTTAAGCTCAGTTTTACCTGCTGCATGTGGCCCAGAACATTCTTTCGACAGTCAAACACTCCTTTTCCTTCTTCAGAATACAGCTGATAAATGAAGTCAGTTGTGTAGTTCTCATTGCAATTCTCATTTCTGTAACAATTCAGGCCAAATACTGTTAGCAAAGCAACTATTAGTTCTAAAGACATTCCCTACTTATTGCATGAGATATTATCTCAGTTTCTTGATACCAACAATCATCACTTGGATATTTACATCCAATCATACAGGTCTGCTTTCATGTTTCATGGATATGTTATTTTTACTACACCCACAACACTGACAGGTCAGCCTGATTCCATTACTGAATAATGTAGTGAGAAATACCGTTTTAATTCCAACAGATTCACTATGCAGATAAAAAATGCATAATCCAAGTACTTACATATTTTATACAGTTTATAAACACAGATAATGAGTAAAACCTGTCTGTTCCTTACTAATACTGTAAATGTCAAGTATTCCTTTTTTACCCTGATAACATTAGCAGTAGAATCTATACAACTATAATGGTTTCCTTATACAATTTACTATGGTATTTATTTTTCAACTCTTTGCCACTCAACACACTGAAAATAGATCTCTACATGAGAGAAAGAGAGGGAGAGAGAAGCTGTGGACTGATTAAGGATGTCTATGAATGTATCACTGTAAAGTATGTTTTAAGGATTACAATTTTTTGCAAAATGTTTTATCTTGTAAAACCTAAGTATAATTTTCATAGTAAAGGCTGTAACGCACGTATGTACACATATAGTAGTTTCTACATTATTAAGAATCTGTAGTAAATGACAAAACAGGCTGAAAATAGAATAAAGTATCAGATCACAGAGCAAATATATTTCCATTGAAAGAAGGAAGTTTTTGATTTCAGCTTCCAAACAGCTCCCAATTAACTTAATTGCCTTCTAGCTCTGCTAATCATCTTGTATTACATGGAACAATCAGACAATATAAAGTTAAAGTTTATATCTTCATGAGTTTATAGTCTTCATGAGAGGCCACACAGCTTTGACTGCATTGAAATCAGACTTCATCTACTGAAAGCACTTTTGCTTACCTCAGCACTAAACCACGCTGGATACTGGTTTTCATCTTTTCAGTCAAGTGTTCCACATTAGCCTAGGGATAACAAAGGTATTTTTTAAGAGCCATGTAGACCCTTTAAAACAACTCTAATAAGCTTACATATTGTCTTATCCTGAGAATGTCTATAACGGATTCCACATCAAGTACATGCAAATTCAAATCAGCTTTGGACATCTAGGAACACATGCAGTGTGTAGCTATTCATCTTGGGGTTAAAATAACTTCTTCCTCCACATCACAAATAACTTATTTTTAAATAGCTACATAAACTTATTTTTATATGTGCTATACAGATAGAGAAGCTGGATAAGCCCGATACACAAAAAAAACACATAGAAATCATCATAAATGATCAGATGCTGCAGTTAATTCCAGTCCTTGCAACAGAGCCCGTATTCTGCTGTGTATTCAGCTTTGTATTCGTCCATGACAGAAGTTAGAACCAACCACCTCAGAAGTCTAAAAGCCTCATTAGTAGGTAAGTTCCATATCACCTTATCCCCGTGCAGTCACATCCTAATCTGACATCTTTATTTAAATAACGCCTCAAAAATGCTCTCAATGAGTTCATTATCAAAGTCAATGTCAATTTCATCACTTTAAATTTCTGATCCATATAGCATTCTAACAAATGAGCTGAGGAAAAGGTGTTTCTTTTTACATCATTTTTCTTTGGAAACTACCCAGCATTTTTCATTTATATCTAACTTGAATTTCTATCAGAGGAATAAAAATAAAACAATTCCACTAATAACGTTTAGTGGTCAGTAAAATCATTTCATCAGTCAACTTAATGCCAAAAATAATGGTGTGTGTTATTTGACAGTTCAACTGGCTTTCAGTTACAGTATATATATTTTCAATTTTAGCTCTCTACTCCAAATATAGTCAGTAAGCTATATAAGTACAACAACTTCAGAATGCACTTAAAAATAAGGAAAACATTTCTAATGCCACATACCTGGAGCTCTCGAATGTCAAACTGCTCTTCAAAGATATAAGCAGCATCAGCTCCTGCTGCAAGGGCTCCCATATTGGCCAGGTAACCACAGTATCCACCCATGGTCTCAATGATGAATACACGACGTTTGGTACCACTGGCTGACTGTTTGATGCGATCACAAGTCTACTCAAAGACAATATATTTGAAATTAAGAACTCGGAATTTTTATACTTTTTTGTGTGCCAGGCAATTTTGTGTCACATACTGACGAAAGACTTCATTAAAAATATATTAAGTAATAATTCAATATATCATAACCCATTTCAACATCGTAAGTCATCACAAAGTAATTTTTGAAATGTTTTGCTAGCATTAAAGCATTTGTTTCACATTTGAAAAATAAATGTGTCTCATACATGGACATAATAGGTCATCATAGCTTTATAACTGAGACACTAGTTCATACAGTAGAGCTTTTTAAACAACTTGAGTATATATTTTTCTTCATTTTGACTCCATTTATTATTGAAAGTTTATATAATCTTATCACTGATATTAAAATTCTCGGTGTTCCAGCCTGTGCTTAACAGCTACAGGCCTTAGACATGTTCTGCCCTGCAAATTAATAAGGATATTCGCATAAATATAATTCTCTCCAGCACTACTGGAGTAATTGTTCCTGTTTTTGTTGTTTTTATTTGCATCTTGCTCTGACCAGCATAAAAAATACTCTCTACTAATAGATACAATGCTCACGTAGCACTGGTAACACCAACATTTGCTACAGTTGCCCAAGAGACTGAAGAAGTCATGGAGAAAAACTTCCAGGACCTAAGAAACTTACATTGCTACATATCTCCAGGCACCTCAGCAGCACTCAAGAAATTAGCTGACAAACTCTTACTTCCTAGAATGGAGCTATTTCTACAGCAACCGTTCAACGTTATTTTTGAAGTTGTTAGACAAAGGTGCTTCCTTTCAGGAAGAGATTAAGTAATAAATGTTACATGGGAGCTGGTGACAAGAGAAACTATGTGAACAGAATGTACTGTTCCAACATCGTGTCTGTTTGGTAAAAATAAAAAATGAAGGCATCAAATCATAGAAACCTTAGAGTTGGAAGGGACCTTTAAAGGCCATCTAGTCCAACTCCCCTGCAGTGAACAGGGCCATACACAGCTACATCAGGTTGTCCAGGGCCTGATCCAGCCTAGCCTTGAAAGTCTCCAGGGACAGGGCATCAAATGCATCTCTGGGCAACCTGTTCCACTGCCTCACCACTCTCACTATAAAAGATTTCTTCCTTATATATAACCTAAATCCACCCTCTTTAAGCTTGAAGCCATTTCCCCTTGCTCTACCACAACAGACCCTACTGAAGAGTCTGTCCCCTTCTTTCCTGAGCTCCCCTTGAGGTACTGGCAGGCTGCTCTCAGGTCACCTTGCAGCCTTCTCTTATCCAGGCTTAACAGCCTGTTCTTTCAGCCTGTCCTCATAGGAGAGCACTTGGCAATTTCATCATCTTGAAATTTGAATTATGTTAGTTTTAAAAAATTCTCATGCCTTAATAACGTTCTGAATGAGCAGTTACAGATCCTGTAACTTTTGAGGCATTTTCAATTTCAGAGATTTTGACAACCAGAT
The DNA here is from genome assembly GCF_026119805.1 of Tympanuchus pallidicinctus. Taxonomy (NCBI): domain Eukaryota; kingdom Metazoa; phylum Chordata; class Aves; order Galliformes; family Phasianidae; genus Tympanuchus; species Tympanuchus pallidicinctus. The sequence goes on along the minus strand of NW_026294747.1, from coordinate 70,315,423 downwards.
AACTAAATCAGATAACCAAAAATTGGATTTCAAGCAGAAATTTTGATTGAGTTAAAAGGGCCTCAAAAATATACCAAAACAGACCACATAACAAATATTGAAATTACATGTGAAGAAACAAATTAATAATGTTTAATACATTCAATTACTAAAACTACTAAGTATTTAAGTCCAGCTACCAGAAGATGCACGTAATATCATATGTGCATACTCCCCTCTCACACCCCCCCCCCCATACACACACAAGTGTAGAATTCACACAAATGCATTCAAAACACAGACTGATATTCTGTTATCCTGAACAGAAAGTATCTGTGTAAACTAAGCATTTTAGACTGAACTTCACTATTTTTTCAAGACGTTCTTTCTTTTACCTGTCTTAGACTTGACAGTCTATTCAATCACTCAGCTTTCCTGTTCCAGATGTGCTTTTCTAAGAACTGCTGTAAAATGCTAACATTTGATATATGGATATAAAAACCTCATTACTTTTAACAGTGGCAGGCATTAACTTATATATATATATCTGCCTGGAACTGGATTGATATTTCATTCAAATTATGATATAAAAAAATACTGACATTAGAGACTGAAGAAATAAAAACACACCTGAAGGTTTCCTTCACTTTGAAAGACCTAAAACGTTTGTTAACTCCACACTTTCCATGTAAGGTTTCCAGGTGCTGGTAACAGAACAAATTTTCTGCTTTTTTATAAATTATGAGTGAAGACCTAGATTGTCCTAAGTAACAACAATCATCGTTTGTTTTGGGGATTACTCATTTTAGATTTATTTAGAAGAATTTCCATTACTGACTATACAAGATACATGCAAGTAGAAAAACTGTCTGCTATTCTTCCTTTCCTGGAATGACTCGTGACAGAAATATTCAAATACCAAAATGGCACTGATCAATTTTAAAGAAATTCAGAAAGTAACTTTCTTATTTGTAACATACAAGATATACTAAAAAGCTCCTTATTCACCCAGCAGCTCAAGACTTATAGAAAGCATTAAATTAGACTAGACCAAATAACTCAAGGCTTGGAAAGACATGTTTACTGCACGTACGCATGTATTTAATGCCAGTGTTGATCTTCTGCAATCTAGCAGCCATACAGTCCATCCACAAGCCTGCTGTAGACCATCTTTAAAAACTGGTACCATATTGCTTTCTAAGCAACACAATACCATGGCAAGAGGTAGCATTAGGTATTAAAACCAGAAGTCAATTCCTCTATGTCTCAAATTCCTGAATGTCCTCGAAGTTTTTGTATGGATTTGCACCTACTGTATCTTGCCACATTGCTATCTCCTTATATTCTAGTGTTTTCATGGTGAAATTTAACTTACTTCTAGTGATTGTGATAAGAAAACAAAGAAACAGCTTTTTACAATGAGGTTATATTCCATGGTTTAGAAAAACTGCAAGTTCAACATCTCTCACTGACCAACCCATAATGTATTCTGATTCAGCACATTAAAAAAAGCTCCTGTAGATAAATGACTATGTAAATAAATCAGTACCTGAGCAGGAAAGCAAATCCGCATTTCTGAAACCTCAGGATCTCCATTCAAACTTTCTTGGTCAATTGCTTCATAATTATTTATGTGTATTGATAACAGGAGTTCGGATAAAACTCAGAGCTATTCAGAGGTTTACTCACTTGTGTAAGTTATCATCCCAGATCCCTTTTCTGTTGTTTCAGCAGACTTTGTGAAATGTAAAGAATTACAGAGTTCATACAGCAGTTGTACCCAAGAGAAAAAGCAGACTGTTCTGATCAAAATGGAAAGCTTCAGTCATAGCAAGATCTCTAACAGACTAAACTGCTTGTGCAATCCTTATATTTACATGCACTTAATAAACGTTAGCCCTAATGTAGTCCATAGGATCATTCATGTGTTTAGCACTAACTACATAACAGAACATTTTAAATACACTAAGCTCACTTGCTGGCCCATGAAATGAATGTGGCATTTGTCTACGATATCTGCTTTCATCATTCAGCTATGAGGAGCTACTTCAGTTAAATAAAATAATCATAAAATAAATTGAAATTTTAGAAAAGCAAAATCTTATTTTCAGAAAAAAAAAAACAAAAAAACAAAAAAACAAAAAAACACAAAACCAAAAGCCCCTAATCACTAATGCAATAGTCTTGGATAACAAAACAGAATCTCAAAAGATGAACACCAATTATAATGAATTTTTTTAATCAGTCTTGGAAAAAACATCTAAAACATAAAAATAACAGTGACTGAATAATTTACATTTAAAGGTTTTTAAGTATCCTGATCTTATGCATTTTATCATCTTAACTTTTAAAACATATGTAGTCTTACCTCCACAATAGCATTCAAGGCAGTGTCAGCACCAATGCTAAAGTCTGTGCCTGGCACATTGTTGCTAATAGTAGCAGGCAACACACAGATTGGTACGCAAAACTCCTCAAAGCAGGAACGTGCCTCATGTAGCTGCAGACAACTTTCATAGGCCTGAAGCAGTGGTACAAGTATGAGTGATACATTCTTTGTCTTTGCATTACTGTGCTAATGACTCCTTGCATGTGCTGGTAAATTTGGCTGTCCATTGGCCCAAACACAATTGGTGAGATTATTGGGGGTGCATCCTGTACATACCACAACAGTGCACTGGGCTTGCATTGGCACAGTGCTCTTTGAGGAAATGCAGATTAGTGCAGGTTAATACAGAGTGAATATGAAGTGTGCACAGCATTAAAGGTCTGAAGCAATTTAGCAGGAAAAAGCAGCATAAATGTAGATTGGAAATCTTTCTACAAAAAGACACTTAAAGAACAGTTTGGAACACATTGAGTTCAGAAAGTTGTCTAGAAAAAATTAATTTAAAGCTATTTAAAGGAAATACGTAAAAAAGGGTGGTTTTTTGTTGTTGGTTTTTTTTTTTTGTTTGTTTGTTTGTTTGTTTGTTTTGAATATTATGTTATCCTATCTAGTCAAGACACACACATCCATTTCCACTGAGAGAAAGAAGAAAAAAAGTTCCTACACTTTCCCAGATTCTATCAACACACGCATCTGCTTCTAGGGATACAGACTGGACAGAGGTCCAGAAAAATCCAAGAACGTGTGCGTATGGATGCGTTATAGTTTACAAGTAAATGTCAAAGATACTTTGAGAAGCAGCTGTAGGTTCCTGGGAGGATTCCAAATACTACATAATAAATTAGCATGTGAAAAGGACTAGGTATTCCTAACAGCAATCAAAACACTTGAAGTTCAAGCTGTTTTTAAGTAACTTTAAGTTACATTATTCCAATTGTATCTAATTTAAACTAATTCAGTATTTCTTATATGTGGCAATTTTTCAAACTGCCTATGTAATGACTCTCAATGAGAAAGCCTAATTACATAGTATGTTCCCACTTTGTTAATGTCTTTCTCCCAGAAAAGAATGATGCTCACAGAAGGTTCATCTCTCCAATTTCTCAGATCAGTTCAAAAAAGCAAATCAAATTATTAGTACCTTATCTTCACAAATATCTGCTTGGTTGCCAATTTAAGCAATAACTTGAAAGAAAGTAATGGGGAAAAGATTCACCCATGCACGCTCTGCTTATAGACTCTTTCCTCCAGATAAATCAGATTCCATTCAGTGAAAAGATTTGTCATCTGACAGTACATGAATGAAGTGCAAATTGAGTTTCTAAAGTCTATGCCAAATTTAGGTATTATTTCGGAACTTTTCAACTAAGATCAGTGCTAGGATGCATTTCCCAAATGATGTCTGAAACAGTCTAAAATGCTGCTAAAAATATTGCTAATTCAGTCCTGTAGCTCTGATACTGAGAAGCAGCATAGGTAGAAGATACATTTATATATATTAAAAACATATAATCTATTTAATTTATTTATTTGGCAAATTAGACTTCACTGAGAATATTTCAGTATGTAGGAATTGCCTAGCCCAATTCAGTCAGTTGGAACTTTTGTCACTACTGAAACAAAATGGTGATAAAACCATAAGGCTTCCTGAAGAAGTGGAAGAAAACACCGATAAGTTTCTCCAAAAAGTTTTGTAATTAGACTTTTGGGAAATTGAGTTGAAGGAAAAATTTAGAGCAGTAACTAACACAATTGGTTAGTTATGATATGTAAAGATATGTTTTACTTGCATTAAATATTGCCATTTCATTTGATGCAAGTGATTTTAGCAAACATATCCAAAGATTGCACCTCCACCAAGCATAAGCATTAGGTAATTATATCTTAGCATCACTGCAAAGTATGTGAAAAAAAATCAAAAAATTAAAAAAAAAAAAAAAAAGAAAACACAGCTTAACAATTATGAAATGTAAATAAGAAATTGGTGGTTTTAATATTAGCTTTACAATTCCTTTTTAAATTATTTTTATATGAGGATTACAATAAGATCATAGAGGGATACCGTACCACTTAAATAATATGGTTTATTTTTTTCCATATGCTTTTATTACATTCTTATTATTTAGAAGGGTACAGGAAGAATCAAAGATGCTTTATAAAAATACATGCAGTCAAACAGACTGCAGTTTGTTTACTTTATGTTAAGCTAATGCAAAAAGTCTATTGAAAAAGGATGGATTTATTGCCAGATCTCCCCAGCCACACTGCTAGGACTGACACGGATGAAAATTTAATTGGATAGTTAGTTTGGAACTAATTTTCAGCTGGTTCAGCTGCCTGATTCAGATTAATTCAGTCACAGATGCTAGTATCAACACTAGCAAAATACAGGGGAGCAGTCAATCCTTGTCAAGAAAACTGCAAAAAGATTGCATTAGGACCATTTAACAAGCTTTCTTCACTCCTCAATGAGTAAGGTTCTTCTTGAGGCTGTTCCTTTTCTCACAACCAGCTGATCACTTTGTATGCATTTCCCTTTGAATTAAGTTAAAGGCAGACTGACTTTTTGAGCATATCAGAGTTTTAGCCTCTTGCATTTTTAGGTTTTTTTGTCCTCCATCTCTAGTTCATCATACTGACTCACTTCCTCATTCAGTTCTACATGCCCTAAATAAAATATATATTCTGCCATTCAATACATAGTTTCAGTTTATTTCTCCCTCCATCAGTAGGCTTTCTTTTCAAATTAAATTTTCATCTTCCCCATATTTTTCCCCCATGTTCTATAGCTGAAAATTTTAACTGTGTATTTATTCTTTTACTTACAAAGTAAATTTCTACTTACTAGTTTCACCCACAGCATGTATAATCTCCTTTTTAAATGGATATTAAATAACAGCAATACACAGCCTTCACATTTGTGTGGAAAAAAATGGAACACTTCTTCCTTGTCACATTCCAGAAGTCTGCCATCAGCAAAAATACTCTATTCATTTCATTGAATTACTAATATGAATGTGAGGACATACATGTTTTTATTCAAATAATTACTTTCTTGCTGTTTCTGTTGACAAAACTCCAAATTCATGTTCTTATCCTGCAATTCTAAACAATTTATTACACCTACTTTGATACATAAGCCTTAAGCATACCCTATTCACACAAAAAAAACCCTCCAGGATTCTCAAGCTATTTGATATTGTTGAGTTTTCACTGACAATTTTTCTCACTGATCTTAAACTAATGATAAAATAGAGCATACAAGCAAATTTAAAATGCTGCTCAAAAGAATCCATGCTCTACTATTAAGATGATTAAAAGCCTACATTTTAAAATACAAATGGAAAAAAAAAATTGAGTCAAGAATCTGTCATACAATCTGAATTCTACTTGTTGACAAACACACTATCCACTACCCATGAGTTAGAACAAGCCAAGTGTCATGGTCTCACCTAATCTCTTATTCAGAAATTCTGAAATTATTTACACATTATGTGCTATCTTTGCTAAATCCACCTAGAAAGAAACAGTTAATGTTAAAAGTAAGTTTAAGACGGTTGATATCTTCGTTAGTCTGCTTTTCCTTGTAAAGGCAACACAATAACATCTTATTTGCAAATGTCTCTAGGTAACACTTCCATGCTTTGATAATTTTCAAGCTGACAATATACTGACAAATGTCTAGCAATGCCAAACACTAACAAGGCCTCGTTAACCAGCAGAGAAGAATGTACTTACCTTACTGAAAGTTGTCAATTAAACAGAAATACGAGCAGTACACAAAAAAACTAAGCGCGATATCATTTAGGTGTGCTAATCTGAAACCTCAGAAATGCTAACCTGAAAGTGCTACAAACTGTGACACGTTTATTCATCTAACAGCTGCAATAGGAATGAAAATTAAGAGACTTGTACTGAGCCTATCAGTCATACAAGGGAGAGCATCACTATGGAGACTAATTTGAACATGTGACAAAACAACAAAAGGAAACACTTTTCATTATCTCTTTAGAGGATCACTTTCAAACAAACAAGGGAGGCAACTGCAAATATATTAACCAGAATTTTTTCTCCAATGTGAAAGATTTCTTTCCCCCCCCCCCCCAAAAAAAAAAAAGAATATAACTTAGTTTTCTACTGGCTCTAAGCTAAATCCTGAAATGTCGTTACATTTCATATTTACTTCAGAGAAAATTCTAGGCAAAATAAAAAACAGGAACAAGACAAAAGCTATTGATAAAGAACAACATATTGAAAAGTTCTCAACTACTGCATTGAAAATATGGAGTTACTGACACTTTATTGTCTAATGGAGTCATATGATACCTAGGAATCCAAGTTTAAAGCAAAACACAGCAACAGCATGGAGAAAGGGAGAGAGAAAGAGATCCTGCTCTACGTGAAATAACCTACAAAAAGAAGGCAGTTACATAAACACACAGATTATGAAGGAAGAAAGAAGAGAACAGAAGGTGTCATGCACAGTCACTTTACTCACCTCAATCATTTTGGAGAGATATTTTTATTTACCAGAACTGGAAACAATGTTAATCTTTATAAAGAATACATTCAAAGCAAATTTTGCTTAGCTTGTATATGTTTGTCCATCAAACTGTTGCCTTGAACAAGATGAAATTTGTTAACTCAAGGGTTTATTTTTCTGAATATAAAAATATTTATGTTGGTATGGTAAAATGAAAATAACAGGTGAAAATTAGGTAAGTGCTCTTCAGGCTGAAAGCATTTGAGGAATCGTTGAAATTTCTCAAAATAATGTTTTAAATTTTTACAAACACAGCTAAGTGATAAGGAACTGTCAGTTCAGTTTCAAAATGAATCTGAGATGTTATTCCCATTTAAAATGTACATCGTGTTCCTTGTTTTTTAACTTTAAAAAATACAGCTCAATATGTACAATTAATGAAAAAGTTCATTACAAAGACGAAACAATTACTTTGTAAGTGAAAATGTAAATTCAATTTTAAAGAGGAATGCTCTATTAATACTTTCTTGTGTTTTAAACAAACTACGGACAATTTGCAAACGTATCTGTGATGCATATATGCACCATACTGAAGAGAAAAAAAACCTGAAGGAAGTGTTACATTCCCACTGGTGTTGCATAGACAAAATTATGTCAGATTATATAGAAGCAGAATTTCTTTTCTTAGCACAGGTACAACAAATTAATGCTTCGTAAGTGATTCAGGTGAACTGTAAGTATACTTTATAATGCCCTTTGTGTGATATTTGTCAATTCTCATTCTATCCAACTAAGTTCAGTTTTAATTGATGTGTTTTTCATTTACATTACTGATATTTTTTTTTTTTTTAAATACATCACAGTATGTCTCAGCTGTTTATATAATAATCATTTGTTCTATTATTAAAGTTCCCATAGTTACTATTATTACAGAAATGATTTCACAAATAAGGATCAATTTCTGAACGGAATAAGATTCGCTTGGGACTTGTCACAGCTGGTTGTATAGGCACTTTGTATATATAAAAGGGATTTCTTCCTCTACAATATATCAAATGATCACCAAGTCCAAGCTTTATATTTTTCTTCTCCTGTAAACAATGAATATCCATAATCCTATTTTATATTTTAGGAATTCAAAGATCACTGTAGTTTCAGAACTACTTCTGAGACCACAAAACTATTTTTCTAAACGAGCATCGTAAACACAGCAGTATCAAGTAACTACATCATTTCCCAGGTTAGATTTCCAAAGTTCTGGTCTATAAAAATATCCAGCTCTTGCCAATGTAGTCAGTTTTAAACACAACTGCTTTGTTAGTAAGCGCATACACCAGAATAGACTTACATCAGTGATAGTGTTCAGAGCAGTATCTGCACCAATGCTGAAATCTGAACCCGGTACATTGTTGGATACTGTTGCAGGAACCATAACCATTGGAACACAGAATTCATCATATTTCTCTCGGGCAGCTGACAATTCCAAAAGTCCGAGGTACGCCTGTCGGGCACAGGCATCGGGTGAAAAATTAGGATGAATACAATAAGGGCAAGGTTAGAATGATAAAATGGAACAGGCCACAGGGAGAGCCATTTCTACCACGACACACTTCAGCAAGTCAAAACTGTAAGGATTCACTAAAATGTGATACACACACAAACACACAGGGTTAAAAACACATACGCATCTGAAAATAAAAAACAAACAGAACACTTAAGCAAATATATAATTCTGATATAACAAGGTTGCTTTGCGCAACACAAAAATACTGCATAATAGATAGTTTCCCAATCTTCAGGTACTCCTCATTAGAAATCTTACTATTCTTCAACTATATCAACATCCAACAGAGTGGGAAAATAATAATAAATGATGATTCGTTCCTTAGGAAGAAGCATTTAAGCACATTCTTTTCAACAAACAGTTGACTAATAAATACACTGCGGAAATGAGGCCACTCCTAATGGTACCATTTTGGTAAAATGCGATCAACATGAAATACTGGGGCAAAGAAGGGGAAAATATAAATTATAGATTTTGAAATGCATTATGTGAAAAGAATGCCGGAAGTCCATAGTATAATTACTACTACAGCTCAAGAACTTTATGAGTATCATTCTAAGTACTGATGCAGATTGGAAAACTGCTGGTTTTGTGGGTTTTTTAAATGTAAAATAGCATAATTCAATACCACCTAATTTACCCATTCAGTGTATCTTGTTTTCCAGCTACTTGTCGTTGTCTTAAATGTCAGCTTCCCACAAAAACAATCAGTGATAATAAAATTTCTGATCCAAAACATTATTCAAGTTTTTTTATAAAACAGAGTAATAAACAAATTCACTTTACATGAAGATTGGGTTAAAATTAGTTGGTTTTTTTTTGTTTGCTTTGTTTTGTTGTTTTTTTTTTAAACAGGAAATGCATTCTACTTAGACGTAAGTTTAATCTTTAGTGTACCTCAAATCCACCAATAACCATAAGAGCATTAATGTTGTTAGTGCGCATCTGGTCAGCAATCTTCTCCAAATATTTTGCAGGAAGAGTACTGAAAATTATTAAACCAGAAGAAAAAATAAAAACACTTCACAAACACTGCAGCAATAATGACTGGTTATTAAGCAGTAACAGTAAATATAAGGAATAAAATATTTTTTCATATTACATATTTCATCCATACAAAAACTTCTTTCCTGACTTGCTGATGAGTAAGGAATCATGTTCAGGAATCACAAGGAGAATACAGGTTGTTAATCCTCCTAAGAAGTAAGTACCTTAGTGAATTTTTCAGGTGAGGTCCCAACTCCCATTTTTATTCTCTTTTCAGAGTTGGTACAGTACTATCAGGATACCATAGTTTGAATTTAAAATTTAAAAAAAATCTTTACTTTTTATAAAATAAGAGATTTAAAATAGTGAAAGGGGAAAAAAGCGTTGAATTACACACAAGTTATAACATTATAGAATTCAACATAGCAATTGGGAAAATATTGCCATTACCGTTTGGTACCAAGAATTGATCCTCCTTGACCAGTCCAGCCTCCAACATCTCCCCAGCTGATTTCCTTGATCTTCAAAACAAAAAAAAGGAGATTATGTTATGTGATTATACAGTTACTTCTGGCATGCAACAAACAACAGGCACCACATGTAAAGTTGCTGAACCAAGTCGTAGGGCACTTCAGCAGCACCAAAAATGAATTTGGCAATAATAGAAACCAATACCAACAAGTTAACTTAAGTTCTCTTGATTTCTTACCAGTCTCTTCCCATTCTATTTGTTCTCTCCTTCTCCAGATCATGAAAATCTCTCCCCCTTGTTTCATATGATCCTGTTTTCACATTCACTTTTAATGAACATGAAACACAAGCACCTAAAGCTAGCTTTTTTGATAGTAGTTTTGGGATATATGGCTCTAGCTGGGCAGTAAAAAAAAAAATGAAAAAAAAAAAAAAAAAACACTGAACTAATTTCATAGCTCCTTAGCAAATGGTAGTACTTAATATAAATGAATGTATAGGCTCAAATAGATGACGAACAAAGATACAATCTGGGTTTTAGGAATTTATGAAATAAAAGAACTTCAAGAATCACTTCTCATGAGAGTGCCACAGAAGACAACTTCCAAGAACATGAACAAAGTAGTAGAGTGGGATGGGATACACAATACTATACTGACCTTTCCTCTAGCAAAACCTTCAAATCCATCAATGACAGCAAACATTTTATGGCCTTCAGTTATGCCAACTCTCACTGCAGCCCTCACTGCAGCATTCATTCCAGCTGCAGGTGCACCAACATTTAAGACTGCTACGTTAAAATTGGTCTGCAAAAGAAAACCAACAAATTTGAATAAGGACTTCCATTTCTACACCATGTTCCATTTTTCCATCATACGTAGATGTTAAATATTGGAATACAGGAAAGGAAATTGCAAATCACCAAAAACCATTAAAAGTGTCAAGTCAGAAAGTACATACATAAATCTATTCTCATTTGCACAACATCCTTTAAGACTGTCACATTTTCATTTGATTTGCAAGTGGTTAATTCAGAATTCTGTAGCCTGGCTCAGCTAAATTAAAGAAAAATAAACAAAACTGCCTAAGCTATTCAACTTATTTCATATTCCCACTCAAGTTTTCCAATATGCAACTAGAATATCTCAGAAAAGAATAAAAGCTGATTTTGTTCATTCTAGCACCATAACCATTAGGCAAATGCAATCAGTAAAGATGCACAGCGGCAACTTTTAAGTTAAAAGTACCAGCCTGACTTCTAGAGCAGCTGGAAGCATAGCACGAAACAAGATTGTTCAGCATCTTGATATGATAATATAAATTTTCAGATTATGACAGATTTTAAAGAATTTCTTAACGATTCACAATTGATTGTCTACATATACTGTCATCCCCTCCTGCAAGTTTAATAGGTGTCCCATGTAAATGTCTATCTCATTCAAATGGAAAAGTATGATACATCAAGTATATATTTTTAATCTAAAACACAGATAATGTAAGAGAGAAGGTTCTGCTTAAAAACAAAAGTAATAAATATTTTGGTACATAACGTACCTGAACATTTAGTCTCTCCTTTTATATTTGTTAGTTATCAACTGCATTCCAGATGAAACAACTATGTAAATGGATGTAAGCATTGCTGACTGAGCAATAGAGGTGACTATATTCATGAAACCGAGTGACAAAATAGGATGTTAAACATCTGTCTTGTTGCAACAGACAATTCTAAGCTGTGAGAGTTTTCAAATTAAGAACTCTTTTTTTAGTGGACTTACATTGCCATGCTAATATATACAAGAGCATTCAGACCACAGATATTTTTCAAAGGGGAAAAAAAAAAAAAAAAATCAGAAATAAAAATATCCACATATAGAATTGCTTTGTAAAGATAAACAAAGCATGGGTAAACAAACAAAGGTACTTTACATGAGTAAAATTCTAGCAAGCATCTTTGGATTTAATTTCAACTGTAAAATGTGAAATGTCATACTACTGTACATGAACAAGCATTACTTGAAATATAAAACATTACCATTAAATCACAGACCACTGTCCATTATTAAGAAAAAGTCAGACAATAAGAATCACTGACACCCAAAAAGAATTATATTTTTATTGTGTATAAATAAGTATCTATTTCAATCTAAGACACTGTAACTTATCTATTCTGTTTTATACTTACAACTCTGAAATTAATACCGAGAGCAAAACATAAGTAAGTAATTAAAACTCGACATGCCTGACCTTTTAGGAAACATGCTTACCAAAACAGAACTTACATGATATCAAACTATGCAAGAAAAATGCAAGAAAATCTGACAGCCTGTGCTTATATACTGAAATTTGCCATGCTTTACACCAACTGAACAATGTTAATTTTTTTTTTTTTTTTTTATAATCAGTAACATGACAAACTTGTAGCAATTTAGTATTGGAGAAGGTCTAAAAGTTACTTGGTTTACTCTGGAAGATGGGAATACAAAACAAAAACAAACACACAAAACAACAAACAGACAGCAATTGTTAAACAACAATCAGACAAACAGAAATAAAAGACTGCATGCTCTTTGTTTTGTTTATTTTAAACTTCAGTTCAACCAAAGGACTGTAAAAAAGGCAAAGGAAGCATAACAGTAAAATATTTGTACACAGCAAAGCAGAATAGAGCATACAGTAAGCTCTGGTGATGATCAGCTAAGTCTTTTCCTCAACAGTTTGTCTACTTTTTAATTCCCCACCAACTCCTTTTAGTGAAGCAAACAGATTTGGATGGTGTGATCACATCCAAGTACTTGCTATTTATTCCAAATGACCTACAAACTCCTAGTGTCTTCCATCATTAAAGGACATAGCAAAACTACTATAAAACAAAGCAGGCTCTTGTTCATCACTGACAGAAATGCACAGCTAATGGTGGTGACTATGCTGAAAGATTGCATTCTGTAGTTGAAAATTTGCTCTATCAAATAGCATTTATTGTGCTACGCTGTTACCATATTATTTACTGAAATAAATAGGAAGCATTATTTCCAGAGTGATGTCTCTCCCTTTATTTTTTTTTAAAGTTAGTTATTATTGTAACTAAATTGTTTGTTACAAGCAATTTTTCTGCCAGTATAATAATTAACCAATTTTATAAAATATTCTACAGCGAAGATTTGAAGATAATACTAAGGGAGTAGGAGAAAAAAAGTTGATTTGTTATGAAAACTCAATGGCAGACAGGTATTGCACACATTAAATACTCCTCACCTTTGGAAGCTCGGCATCTGGCTTTTTTTGTGACAGTAATTTGTAGGTGTTAAGGTTGTTTTCAAAGCTCCTAAATAACGAATAGATAAAATAAACATTACCAAGTTTTTGAATATATAGTTATTTTCAAGGAAATATCAAACTTTTTCCTAAGCTGTCAGAAAGTATCTCAACTTAAGATATGTTTTTTAAGATTGCATATCCTATATATAATAACATATTTATTGACTAACATGTAAGTATATATACTATAGGAAAACTAACAGCTGCTTGCAAACATACTCATCTTAAACACGTTTGGTTTCAAAGCTCTAAATAAACAGGCACATGGTTGCAATCAGCCAGCTCATACATAACAGCAGCTCTTTTTTCTGCAAGTAGTTATCTTAATATCAGTCTTTAGGACTACTGTTTTCTTTGGTTTGTGCGGTGTTTTTTTTTTTTGTTTTTTTTTTTTTTTGCTTATTTTAAACACAGATAAGAGTTTCAATTACTGTTTTAAGCAACTCTTCCTTTGTCTTCTAAATACACAAAAACAGATGAAAATAAATTATGTAAAATAAATTAAAAAAAAAAATTGTTGGTAGAACTGCAGAAAAATGCAGCATTTTATAGAGAAAATAAACTGATATGAGTGGCAATACCTCCCACGAAGCCTGACAGCCTCAACAAATCTTCCTTCATCCATGGCTTTCTGTACTTCTTGAGTCTTGAAAGAACAATTTTATTATTGGACATGTTTGAAAAACACAGAAAGTTATTCATCTAATATTTCTGTAAACAGACATTCTGAAATAGCTTTCTAAAGGGAAAAAAATGAAAATTTGATATTTGAAACATAAAATATCCAAAGCTACAAAATTGGGGTAAAGTGGCTGGAAAGCTGTGTGGAGGAAAAGAATCTGGGGTGTTGGTCAACACTTGGGATGCCAGTAGTGCACCCAGATGGCAAAGAAAGCCACAACCATTCTGGTTTGTATCAGAAATAATGTATTCAGCAGGACCAGGGAGGTGACCATCCCTCTGTACTCAGCTCTGGTGAGGCGGCACCTTGAGTATTGTGTTCAGCTGTGGGCCCCTAACTACAAGAAAGAGATCGAGGGTCTGGAGAAGCCTAGTGAAAAGGAGGCTCAGGGGAGATGTCACTGCTCTCTACAAATCCCTGAAAGGAGGTTGTGGCAAGGTGAGCATCATCCTCAGAGTATACAGTGCTCTGTTATAGTTAATGAATAACTGTAAAATATATTTTTGCCAGAAACTCACCATCTGCACACATTCCATCAAAGGCAGACGGACAGCTTGGTTTCCAGACAGAGACACAACACAGGCAGGAGTATCTGGAGTAGCTTCTAAAAGTGCAAGCACAGCTTCCACACCCATTCGGCTTGCCTGAAAATAAAAAGTGTTCTAGTGCTCAAGTAAGCATTTAAAAGCAAAATGCTTCCAACCACAGAATTACTCAAGATTTCTCTGCAAATCAAGTTGAAATAACATTTTTTCAGAAGTAGCAGCAGCCTGATACCACATCAGACTATAAAACATGCAAGATTGTTCTTGCAGCTTTGCTTTTTAGCCCTACTCCAGATTTTTTTTTTTTTTTTTATGCAAAGCTCTTCACTATTTTAAATTTGAGGTTTCCAGACAGTCCAGACAATTTGATACCTCCTTCACCCTAATAAAAAAAAAATAAATCTATGCAGATGATGTAGCTCAGCTTGTCAGTGTGAAACTACTACAAATGATCAACTGTGAAGTAAAAACATACTATTTACTTCTACCATTTGGTACCATTTGGTGCCAAAACAAGTTATTCTAGGTTCACTCACCAAAATTCTATCAAAAGCTGAAGGAGTTCCACCTCTTTGCACATGACCCAAGATAGTCACTCGAGTGTCAAATCCAAGCCGCTGAACCACAAGCTGCAAAGAATTTCAAAATGGAATGGTTTTATTAGTGTAACTACTTCATGAACTATGTTCATGTATTACACTGTTTCAAGTGTTACTGTAATAATAAAAAAATCTCACATACTGTCCATTTTTAACATGTCAACTTTCATAGTATTTTCATTATTGTAATGGAAGATTTTATTTTTTTCCTAAACTAGAATTAAACTCCAGGTTCCCAATCCAAAAGCACATCTTATTTAATAATGACAAACCAATTCCTTAAATTGCAATACTACAATTATATATGCCTGCAATTACTGATTTGAGATTTCCAGACTCAGTATCAATATTACAATAATGAAATGTTTTGAACGGCTGTCTGACCTTATGAAAAGATCCTAACTAACAACAACTGAAATAATTTCCCTTTAAATGTAATCTGGATAAGAAAGTACAAATATAAAATACAATCAACAATACATGTAAGAATCTGTTTTACATGGATTGCTCTTGCATTAAAGTGTAACCAGCAGGTCAAGGGAAGTGAGTCTGCCCCTCTACTCTGCTCTCTTGAGATACCACCTCAAGTATTGCATCCAGTTTAGACTCCCAAAACAAGAAGGACATGAAGCTGTTGGAGCAGGTCCAGAGGAGGGCCATGAAGATGATCAGAGGGCTGAAGCACCTCCCCTACAAGGATAGGCTGAGAGTGCTGGGGCTCTTCAACCTGGAGAAGAGAAGGCTCCAAGGAAACCTCATGGTGGCCTTCCAGTACCGGAAGGGGGCCTACAGGAAAGTTCAGGAAGGACTTTCTATAAGGGCAGGTAGTGACAGAGTGAGGGGAAATGCAGTTAAATTGGAAGAGGGTACATTTACACTAGATATCAGAGAAATTCTTTACTGTGAGGGTCTGGAACAAGTTGCCCGATGAGGCTGTGAATGGCCCCTCCCTGTCAGCATTTAAGGCCAGGATGGACGGGGCTTTGAGCTACTGGTCTAGAGGGTGATGTCCCTACCTACATATAGCAAGGGGGTGGAAGTAGATGATCTTAAGGGTCCCTTCCAATCCAAAACATTCTACGATTCTATGATCAATTTATATTATAGAAATGCTATTGTTAGTAAAAAAAAACTCCCTATTATGAACAGAAAGTGCATCTTAAGGATATTGACACTATTGACACTTACATCTTTAACCTTCTCTGATGTTATAGGTTTGTTGTGGCAATCAATAGCGCCTTCAGCTACAATAATAATATTCAGCCTTTTCTTTCGTGCACGGTTCTACAGCAAAAACAAAAGCATATCCATATATAAGAAAAAAAAAAAAAAAAAATCACAGCACAATTTTAAAAGCAATTATTATACATTAAGAAATATTCCCCCTCTTTCCAGTTTATACTTGATCACTTCAGAGTTCTCATACATTTCATTTTCATACAGGGCTTTTCATTGATGAATTGAAATACCTTTCATCAAATGAATAAGGAAAGGTACTGAAAGGTCTGATCACACTGCTAAATCACGGTGTATCTGCAAAAAGTCAAAACACAGTAATACATTACCTCTGAAAGCTTAACACACATTGAATCCTCCCATCCTTCCTCTGGTGGGTATTCAGGAATAAATACCCAATCTGCACCACAAGCTAAGGCACTGACAAGAGCTAAATACCTAATAAATATAACAAAAATAATTAGACATTTATTGTTCAGATTTTTTTTAATTTTTCATAATTATATTTGTACAAAATACTGAAGACAATACATACCCACAGTGTCTACCCATAACCTCCAGAACAAATGTCCTCTGATGGCTATTTAAAAAAAAAAAAAAAAAGTATGAAAGAATAATTCACTGCAGCTCAGAAATCTAAAATCTTCAACAGCTGGTATCAAGAAATGGTCTCAGTTTGCCAGGTTGCCTAACACAGAATTAATTTGAAAAATAAAAGATCATATTGATCTACGTATTTAAATTGCATGTCTTTTATAACTTAATTTGTTTTCATTATACTTTACTCTAAAATAAATAAAAGTAGTTAGGAGAGAAGAGATGAACAACCTAGGGATGTGAAAAACAATAAGAAAACCTTGTACAGGTACATTGGCCAGAAGAGACAGGCCAAAACGGGCATACTTACTTTGGTAAATTTAAAAGGAGAACTGGCTTCAACAGATGAAGAGAAAGCTGAGGTGCTGAATGAGTTCTTCACCTCGGTCTTCACTGGTGGCCAGGATTCTATTCTTTTTCACTTCCCTGAGCCCTGCATACTCAAACCTCTATGTGGGGACCAAGGAGGTAAATCCCTCCCCACTGTAAGGGTAGAGTAAGTCCGAGAGTGCCTCCTTAGACTGAATGAATACAAGTGTATGGGGCTGGATGGCATGCCTCCCAGGGTCCTGAAGGAGCTGGCTGAGGTGGTTGCTGAGCCGCTCTCCATCATATTTGAGAAGTCGTGGCTGTCAGGTGAGGTCCCGGATGACTGGAGGAAGGGTCACGTCACTCCCATATACAAGAAAGGGAGCAGGGAGGGGAGCAGGGAGGACCCAGGGAACTACAGGCCGGTGAGTCTCACCTCCGTGCCTGGGAAGATCATGTCCAGATCCTCCTGGACAACATGCTCGATCACATAAAAAATGAGCATGTGATCTGAGACAGCCAGCATGGCTTCACCAAAGGAAGGTCATGCCTAACTAATCTTGTGGCCTTCTATGATGGAGTGACAGCATTGGTGGACGAAGGGAAGGCGACCAGTGTCATTTACCTGGGCCTGAACAAGGCCTTTGACATGGTCCCCCACCACATCCTCATCTCCAAATTAGAGGGAAGTGGATTTGATGGGTGGACGACCCGATGGATAAGCAATTGGTTGAAAGGCCGCAGACAGAGGGTGGTGGTCAATGGCTCCATGTCCAGATGGAGGCCGGTAACAAGTGGTGTCCCCCAAGGGTCTGTCTTGGGACCGGTGCTCTTTAACATCTTTATTAATGACATCGATGAGGGAATTGAGTGCACCCTCAGCAAGTTTGCTGATGACACCAAGCTGAGTGGTGTGGTTGATACAGTGGAAGGAAGGGCTGCCATTCAGAGGGACCTCGACAGACTTGAGGGCTAGGCTCGGGTTTTACATTTGGGCCAGATGCAAAAAAAAAAAAAGTGCAAGGTTTTGCATTTGGGCCAGAAGAACCCCAGGCACCCCTACAGGCTGGGAGGAGTGGTCGTTAAGAGCAGCTCAGCAGAGAAGGACCTGGGGGTCCTGATGGACGAGAGACTGAACATGAGCCAGCAGTGCACTCTGGCAGCCAGAAAGGCAAATGGGATCCTGGGCTCCATCAGGAGAGGGGTGGTCAGCAGGGACAGGGAGGTGATTGTCCCTCTCTACTCGGCTCTTGTGAGGTCCCATCTGGAGTACTGTGTCCAGGTGTGGAGCCCTCAGTACAAGAAAGACATAGAGATTTTGGAAAGGGTCCAGAGGAGGGTGACTAAGATGATCAGGGGACTGGAGCACCTCCCCTATGAGGACAGGCTGAGGGAGTTGGGCTTGTTCAGCCTGGAGAAGAGAAGGCTGCGGGGTGACCTCATTGCAGCCTATCAATACCTGAAGGGAACCTACACCCAGGAGGGGAGTAAACTCTTCAAAAGGGCTGACAACAGCAGGACTAGGGGAAATGGATCCAAGTTGAAGGAGGGAAGATTTAGGTTGGATGTTAGGGGGAAGTTCTTCACAAGGAGAGTAGTTAGGCCCTGGAACGGGCTGCCCAGGGAGGTTGTGGATGCCCCATCCTTGGACATGTTCAAGGCCAGGTTGGATGAGGTCCTGGGCAACCTGATCTGAATGTGTATGTTTGGTGGCCCTGCTAGGCAGGGGGGTTGGAACTACATGATCCTTGAGGTCCCTTTCAACCCAGGTGATTCTGTGAACCTCTAGAAATGTAAGTGATGCAAAGGCATAATTAAGAATTTTAGGATACCACAATAGTATTTCCTAGTCTGATTTTTAAGTACATAAAAATATAATTTAATTGCTTAAACTTTGTCTGAGTAAAGATAACATACAAATGGATACCATCTGAATCTTCTTTAGAATGTTATGTCCAGGAAAGATCAAAAACATAAAAACCAAAGCCTTCTCCTAAAGCTGATATTGCCTCTACCATCAAATACTTGTACTACTGCCATGATGGGAGTGGTAGAAAAGCTGCAAAGAAACCAGGATATGTATTCACACAATAAATACTATGTATACCAGTTACCTAACATCTTAAGATGACTATATACCTTCCGTTACTGTATAGCAATAGGAAACAAGATTTGAAGCATAACAATCACACACATATTACAGTTTTTCGTAACATGCACAATTTACCTTTGTGCAGTGGTCATGATGGCATCCACAACTTCAATGATCCTGTGCAAGGCTGAGTCTGTTCCTATGGTCATATCAGTGCCACAGAAGTCATTGTCTATGGACCCAACCATTCCCACAATGTTAAGGTAAGCATATTTCTTAACAGCCTCTTCATCAATCTTTCCTGTAAAAAATTACCCAGAGAAGCATCTGGATTAAGTTAGATTAAACTTAATAAAACTCAACGTTATCAGACACATTGCTTGGCTGCTCTACAAATTAAACATATCCAAACGTAACTGCTGTTTAGATATTTCACGTAACAAGGTTAGTCAAAAGCATAAGGGAAAACCAAACAACCAACCAAAAGAATCCTGCAATTAACTCCTATGATAAGGAGGGAAACAAGAGCTTTTCAGTTCACTTCAAAGTGTTAACAGACTGTCATGCCTTATAACCAAACTTAAAATTGGTGGCTGGGATATAATAGCATTTAATTTGGAGTATCAGTGTCTGACATGCAATGAAGAAGCAAAATGATGCAAACTGGATGTGAGTGGGCAAATGTAAGCAATCGTAACACCTCATTTACACTTTTGAAGACTTTTGCATCACTGAAAGGCTCTGATTTCACAATTAATAAGTAAATAGAATAGAAAAGCTCCTATTGGCATTTTTAGTATGTGTCTCCTCACGCCTAAGAGAAAATGCTGAATCACTCAAGAGTTCTAAAGGACCTTAGCTGCTGCAGTGCTTAGAATTACCTCAGTATCTATGGTGGGGATCATAATAAATGTAACAACAGATTTTTAATGTGAGATTCAAGACTATGGATTTGTATGTTTGATGTCTATACCGAACAAAATATTAGAAATCATAACAGAAAATATAACTCATTTTCTTGCAGATAGATATAGCATTCTGAAGAAGAATCAAAATGTTTTATATCAACATATGTAACGTTTTACAAAGTGTTCTGTACTGTTCTGTAAGTGAAATCACACAAATAAGGGGCATTTGGTTGACATAATCTACCTGGATTAGGTAAAGCCAATGACAAGGTGCATCCCCAATGGATTTTGGAAAAACTGATTAGTCATTGCATGGTAGAGAAGGTTTTTGCATGGAATAAATTATATGAAAGAGAATGAAAAAATAAAAAACAGAAAGATGTAATAAATGCAGATTCTTGCATCAGAGGAAGGTAACCAATGGAGTACTATAGAGATCTGTACTGTTCAGTATATTCAGCAGTAACCTAAAATAGGGAATGAGCAGAAAGTTGCCTGAGCTTACTGATCAAACTGAATTATTTGGGTTCTAAGGGTACGGGGTTTCTGTGAAGAAATAAGGAAGACTAGCAAGACACAATGACCAGTGAAGTATCAAGTGGACTTTACTGTAGATAAATGTGAACTAATCCACATGAAAAACATATCCTAACATCAAAAATAAAATAATGCTGTTTTTGTTAAGGAATCAGCACCAGTGGCCAGTAGCAGTAAAAATAAAAAATAATAATAAAAAAATCTAAATATTAGGAAATATTAGGAAAATAACAGAAGAAAACAGAGATCATTATACTACTGTGTGGATCCATTGTTTGCCCTCATCTTGAATACTGGGTGCAGCTTGGGTCCTCCTCACCTCAAAAAGGATATGTAGAACTGGAAAAGGTTCAGAGAAGGGCAACAAAGATGATCATAGATACAGAACTTATAATATAAGGAACAACTAAGAAAGGACTCTTTCTTCTAGAAAAGAGATGAAAAAGTACAACAGCTTAAAGTCTCAACAGGCAAACAGAGAAATCAGGATCAATCATTCAGTGCTTGTATTAAGTCAAAAACTA
Organism: Tympanuchus pallidicinctus; assembly: GCF_026119805.1. Taxonomy (NCBI): domain Eukaryota; kingdom Metazoa; phylum Chordata; class Aves; order Galliformes; family Phasianidae; genus Tympanuchus; species Tympanuchus pallidicinctus. The sequence goes on along the minus strand of NW_026294747.1, from coordinate 70,294,206 downwards.
GAAGACACCAAATGAAACTAGAAACCAGCAGGATCAAAATAAATAGAAGATTCTTTGCAATCCTCACAAACTCCTCTAAGTTGTAGAACTCATTGCTACACAGTGTGTTCAGCAAAAATCTGTATGTGTTCAAGGAGACGGTATACATTCAGGAAAGAAAAATTTGTTAAATGACTGATGTTCTGGTTCAGTAAGTCTCAAAGCCAGAAATTGATGGAACCTAGGAAAAGAACTTAAAGATACTAAATAACTTATAGCATCAGCACAGCATTATACAAGCCTGCACTACTGTACTTTTTTATTGTACTAAACATTCTCTTGGATGCTATCAAAAATGATTAACGGGCTGTATGCATTTTTACCAACAGATACAATGTTCTGATTTTGAGCAATGCATATAAGCAGAAAAACATCATAATTTAACAACATCCAAATGTGTGACTTGTAGGAAAGAAATTACCCTGTCAGTTTGTACTTGAAGAAAAGGGCTTTTCCAGTAAAAGGTTTAAAGGCTCTGAAAATGGTTCATCATGGGGAAAAAAAAAAAAAAAACAAATCATACAGACACTTGTCCAGTAGTTTATTCGGTCTTTCTCAACATTTGTGGTATACAGGAAAGGATGTAGAGAAATCAAGAACTATTAAATTATGAAGAAATGTGTAATTATGTAGAATACATGTATTTCATTTTTGAACACAAGAAATACCCTCTGAATATAGTTTGTGAATACGTAGTTACAGCACAAAACTTCTCTAAAGACTGAACTGTGAGTTTGGTGGGTCTCAACACAAACTTACCTTTCTGTGCCAGTTCTTCTAGAAGTCCACTCCATTCTTCACGGAACAGATTGGCACCAGTTAAGCTACCATCTCCACCAATCACACAAAGATTAGTGATTCCTCTCTGAACCAAGTTGCAGGCTGCCTGCAGGCGACCCTCACGGGTACGAAAGGATTTGCAGCGTGCACTACCAATGACTGTACCTCCCTAGATAAAGGAACATAAAGGGAACTTAGTTTACGTCTATAATCCAGACTATTACTGAACATTTTGTTTGTTTTTAAGTTGCATTAATGATGAGTTGTTACTTTGCAGCATAACAGCCATTTTAATTCCACCGTGAATTAAAACAAATGAAAACAATTACCAAGCTCATGGGAAATTATGTTCTCAGGAGTGGATAAATACACCAGGGAAAAGAGAAAACACTCAAATATGACTGATAAAGAGCTACTCTTGAAACAAAATATTAAATTATTTGGGATTAATTTTAGTAGCACTCCAATTAATTACTAATATCTATTAATATGTAATAACAGAAGTAAATGATGCAACACTAAATAGTCAAGATTCAGATGAATTTGATCCAGCACAACTGTTTTTAATTAAAGTCATGAAACCTATGAACATGCACAAAAAAGATGTATCCATTCCTAAGGCTCAAAATTAGCATTTATTGTGCTTCCACAGAACTTTTGAGAAGAACATACAATTTTCTATTTCATTGATTTATATACTGCATATATTAATCTGATTAAAAAAAAAAAAAAAAAAAAAAAAAAGATCTTCCACCAAAAACCAGAGTAGCTGTTTTCAAAATGCCAAAAACATCTCTGTGTACATGTAGGCATTCTCAAAATATGACATGTAATATAACTGAGAAAACATACCACGCTAGATATTTTCATACTTAAAAAAAAAAAAAAAAAAAATTGTTGAGAGTGGAAAAGAGACTGCATTTGAAACAATGTACTACAACTTAGTAGGCTGAGAAGTCTCTTATCAGAACAACTAAATACATTCTCAGCTTCACTGTTGATGCTATTCTTACAGTATGTATTCAGCATCACATTCTGCTCCTGCCTTTGCTCATCAATCCTTGACCACCTCAACTTTCTTTTAATCAAAAGGCCACAGATTATACAAGATGGACAGAGCATAAAAACAAACATACAAAATACATGCACATATAACTTTTTTTTTTTAAATAATTGTAACATTCCAGCTTTTTTTCTGTTTGTTTTATTAAAAAAATAAAAAGCGTGTTTTTCTCTGCTTTATGTTTATTACAGTAGCTTTACATAGCTAATACCAGCTTCCATATATTCACTTGCCTTACAAAATATAGTTATTCCATACTTCGACCTTATAATATCTTTGCCAGTATGTCTTTAGGAGGCTAACAACATGATATTGAAGATTTAGAACAAAAGCTTTCAATATGATTTTTGCGTACTACATTTAAGATCCTTAAGTTCTTCTTTAGAAGGTGTCAGGCAATCACACTATAAAAAACAGGTACTGGTCACTCTGTCATCACATAAATAAGATTTCATAACTGCAATATTAGTTCATATTGGGAAAAAAAAAAAAAAAAAAAAAAAAAAAAAAGAATTAGATTTCACCCCTACTCCCTAATACTTACCACTTGCAGGATACTGGATACACTTTCCCAAGAAACTTCAACAATATTATCACCGCCATCAACCATTCCTTGGTAACCCTAAAAAAGGAAAGCATCTCAGAAGTCTTATTTGAAAAGTGGTAACATTTCCATTGTAATAGTACTCCCTGTGTATATCTTAATGCAAGTGATTAAAAGAAATGAATTAAAAGATATACTTAAAGGATACAGCATCCAAGCAAGTATCGCATTAGGAAATATATAGACATACGTATGTTTAGAAGACAGCAAAACTGACACTATAAACTAAAAATACTTAATTTGGGATGATCCACAGCAGACAAAGGTTTTATCCAATAAGAAGTAAATTGGTAATACTAGAGTACTGTATAATAGATTAGTATATGAATATTCTATAAAACTGGGACTCCCTCACTAACGTAATAGGATGGGAGGATAAATGAAATGTGGCCTCCACAGAAGTTCAAGTTACTCAAATTAAGCTCACAAGGATTTCAGTACAGATGCCACAGGGCACATGTTACAAGCTTCTGCTCAGTGAGATTAATTTACACTTTAGATGACTGAGTAACAGCAAAGATATATCCAGGTAGAAGATGATCAGTCTCAGATTTCTGTCATTCAACAGATCTTTTCAATATTTTGTGTACTCTCCATACACCTCTAGTATGTATCTAATATATACACATCTAAAATAGATGTCTTGAAGCTGGGGCATTATTTGTGTAATTCCTTCAAAATTGAAGGCCAAGCTGGGAAACTAAAGACATGTAATCTACATAACTTCAATGTACTTACAAATATATGTACGTCCATACACAGGATATGTAACAATATTTTTCTGAGAAAGAACATATCTTTCTGAGAAAGTGCAAAGATTCTCAGTAAGATTTATTCCAGTGTATCCAGCTGAGCTTGATGAAAGCTAATAAATTTAGTGCAATTATCAAAGAGGTATTAAAAGAAAAGCAAACAAGAATACAGAGAGTTCATTACGTCACTCAATACTGGATAGAAAATTTTTCCTACTCATCTCTACTTTGGCAACCACAGCTGAAAACAAGGGCAATAAATCCTGAAAGAGTATCACAATATTGCACTTGTAACAGATTACAGGAAGCTGCACTATAAACTCATGAAAATACATACAGTTGATATATTTGCTTCAATTATTCACCTTCCATTCTTACTTGAAAGAAAAAATAATCAAATTGCATTCAAGAAGGTATTACAGGCATATGCAGTAAAGGGATATTATATTAAAGACATAAAAATTGCTAATCCATATCTTATTAACCATTCTAAAACATAAAGAGGGAAGGGACAAACTTCCACTTGAAAGTGGTTTTACATTTTGAAGCACAGCTTCAAAAAAAAGATGAGCTTTATTGACTCAGAATTATAGGATGGCTGAGTTTGGAAGGGATCACTGGAAGCCATTTTGTCCACCTTCAGCCAGTCCCAACTTCAACCAACCATTCTGCAATTTTGTGATAGTTTCTCTATATAGACATGCAATAACAAGGGCTGTATTAATGATTTCCCCACCTGTAGAGCAAAGACAGGGAGCTTTTGGAACAAGCTAGATCCATTTTTGCTTTGTTTACATCAGCTTTTATTAACTCGGTTCTGCTTCTGCTTCCTAAGTGGTGCATTTAAGCTCACTTTAAACACTTTGACTACAATTTCAATTCAACAGGCAGATGCAAAAGACACAGAAGTTTTCAAAGAAAGCTTCTTAGAAAAGATATAAAGAAAAAAAAAAAGTATTAATAAAGAGCATGATTTCCATTTAACAGTTTACTTAAATTCTGATGCCAACTTGAGGTCTGAGCAATTCCTTGCAAAGGTAAAATTCAACTTGAAATATTTCATCAGTACAGCAAGCATCATACTTGAAAATAACGCTCTTATGTTTCCTTCCTCTATCCAACATCTGAGATTTCAAACATTCACAAGATACATACACATACACCATAACTTCTGGAGAGAGGGGCAGACAGTAAACACTGCTTCTCATCTTAAGTCTACAAAAACTTCTGGAAAAGAACAATCTGTCTTCTGACACCTTTCATTCAAGACATTCAGGGCTTCAGCAGTTGTTTAAATTTCCTTATTGAGCTTTTTTGGTTATTACTCAATAACATAAAATACTGTTACCACTGAAGGCACAAACCATTACGTAAAAGAGAAATTTTTCCTCACAGAAATCCATGGCTGCGGTACCACTGCATTTCTAACACTGGCCTCTTGAGAAAAAGACCCCTAAAAGCAAAGTGAACAATCTGAAAGTTCCACAGCTTAGTGGTAAGAGCGTGCATCCATGGGGAGCTATGTGCTTCAATCCATGAAAAAGAAACATTCATTTCTAAAACAAACTCCCACAGAGGAGAGCTACAACTTTTACTTCTCATTCTCATTTAAAGAGAGTCATTTTTGGTAAAATGAAAAACAAACAAACAAAAACCTTAAACTAGTCTCCTACAGCAGGCTGGTACTGTGCTTTCACCTCTTCAATTTTCACAGGATAAGTGAAATAAATCAATTGGATTCCAGCCTTAACACCCATCTGGAGGAGATTGGGAAATAAAGTGATGCTATTTCACAAGGATACAATGTTACAATGCTAAGACTAAATGCTAAAAGATGTTAACATGATTCTAATGTGAAATCAGGGCAACAGTGTATAAAAGTACTATTTCCACAAATGAATAGAATGATTTTCAGGTGTGCCAGCTTCAATGAAATAAGAAACGTTTGACCTGTTAGGGTTCTTTCTTAATCATGATTTTCATTCTAAAACTAGCTTTAATATTTATAATATTCGGGTGGGCTACTTATTCATATAACACAACTCCACACACTCGCTTTTGGGAATCAAAGTCTGCCTATGTAGCATAAGAATTCCAGTTTCTTTCACAAGATAAACTTAATATATACATATAAGTACATATATATATATATATAAGTATATATATATATAGTCAACTAAGACCGATTTTTATTTGCAATAATAGTCTCTCTCTTACTTCTGAAAGAAGCACAAGAAAATAGAGTTTATGTTTTTTACTTCAAATACTGACCTATTTTTGGTCACAGCTGTAGAAGACGGATGATTTTAGAGTGCAGAAGTTCTTACGAGGGAAGACAAAAGTGACAGTAGAACAAAACAAGTGTACTACAATTACAACAAAGTAAGTTTCAAAAGGCCGAGACTTTTTACTCAGTTTTTGACTCCAAATAAGAAAACATTTGTCATTAGCCAACAAAGACAATGAAAGAACTGGAGGGCACGACTTATGATGAACAATTGAGGGTATCTGGTTTGTTTAACTTAAAGAAAACTGAGAGCTCTCACAGCAGCCTATGGCATCCTCTGGAAAGGATTTCTGCTCTCTGATGATAAGTGATAAGATGAAAGCTGAGTCAGGGGAAATTCACATGAAATATCAGGAAAAAGTTCTTTACTGAGGGAGTAGTCAAGCACTGGAACAAGTGCTCATAGCTCCAAGCACAGTAACTTTATTTGTACAACTGACTCTCGTTCCAAAAATTCTGTGATTTTGATATAGGCTGGTTTAGTAATGGGAATGGGCATATTTCAGACGACAACATCACATTAGCAAATTTTAGTAATTATTACAGAAGCACTGTACTTTGTAATGGGACTTTTGAAGTTCAGAAAAACAGAAGCTTCTCTGGAAGTTTATGGCTAAATACACTCCATTATACAAAACAGCTTTTAGAAGGTAACAACTCTAGGACAAAGATGATAATTCTTAGTGCAGAGCTAACAAAAATAATAATAATAATAACTATTATTATTATCTGTCCTTTAAAGGTAACAAAAAAAAAGAACTCCTTCCTCAAAAATATTTGACCCATTTCAGCAAGTCTTCAGCACAGCTCAACACTGAAAGAATTCTAGAGGTTGGTCACATAACAAGCACACACTAAGTATTCAGAGCTACTTGCTGTAGCAGGGTAGTACAAAAGAATTTCGGAGCACAGTGCTTTACTTATTTGCATTTCAATACTTCACATCTCTTTAGTAAATCAACCCTAGGAACAAGCAGACCAAGAAAGAAGATAGATAAATTGCTGCCTTTTAAAGCTAAATTGTATATTTTGCATGCACAAAAAAGAAAACAAAGTACTTTTCTATCGTTTCTATGAACTCCTTTTGATAAATCACATTAAAAATAAAGAGCACATTCTGTTAGAAACACTAGATCTCGCCCATATAGTTTTTTTTTTTTTTTTTTTAATGATTTCTAGTCACCACATACTTCTAAGTAGGTGTAAAAGAATTCAAGTGTAAATAGAATGATTGTTTTGCTAAGAAGTATTTACTGAATTGTGTAATCTGCACATTTTAAGTGAAAGTGTATTTCAGTCTATCAGGCTTAGATAGTATTCTCATAATTTATATTAAACTTCTACATTTTTGTGTCAAATAACTATGAAAATCATTATTCAGGTTGACACTCTTCATGTAGGCAGGCAATCAACAGGCAGTCAAAAGCTTCAACCACAAAATTTTTTATGTCTGAATACACTAGTGATAGAGAAGGCTTTCAGTACTAAAGCCAGGAAAGACAGCACTAGCCCCACAGAACTCTTGATAAAAATGAGCTGTAAAAAAGCTCTTGGGGTTACCCATGAAATGGGGACAACAACCCCATTTACCCCGGGAGGAAGCCAAAGAGTTAAAAATTAGTAGTTTAACTACGCTGAAGGAGGTCATTATAAGTTACAATGATAGGGACCAGACAAACATCTAAATAGTACACAAATACATCAGTGAGTATTAAAGTTCAAATTCACCACTGAGCAACAGTTGAGGAACAACCACCTATTTTCTCAACATTTTCAGGCTTATGGCAGTACACAGAGAATTCAATACATAATAAAAAGTAGCTTTTAAATGAAATAGATTTAATCACACAACACATAAAAAGCAATTTCCAGAAATAAGTACGAAAATAAACATTGAGGTAATGATACATAAAATCTTTTTTTATTCTATATTACTTGCTCTTCACAATCTCCACAAGTATAATCAGATTACTCATGTAGAAGCAGAAGATAAATACAGAATGAATTAAAAAAAACCCCACTAACCTCATAAACGAAATAGACTTTGGCTTTCACGTATATTCCCATGCGTACTACTGCACGCACAGCAGCATTCATACCTGTTAAGAAAAAGCAAAATCACATTGGTATTGATTATCTTTGCATGCGTATGTGTATTTTCAGTGCTTTTGAAAACAAATTTAAAAGCCCAAAACATTAACTCATTCCTAATAACAGACAATGATCAGCATGTTTTAGTCAGGAATTTGCTTAATGACAGTGCTATCAGCCCATGAATACAAAAAGCACAAAACTATTTGCTTTGATGTAACGATTGTCTTAGATTGTCAACGGGATAGAATCAAAGACAATTATATGAATGCTAGTATGCACACTGATCAGTGACTGAACTGTTGCTTATTGTAGAACAGCATCATAAAAGTAAGAGCTGCTAAACCAGAAAGGGAATGGAAATTCTCGTCACAATTAAGTTTTCAATATGAAAACATTCAATCAATGTAGCTCATTCAAAAGAGGAATTATGCTGCAATAGCTTTTTCCTGAGCTCTCCAAAATAATGCAAATCTATACAGCCAGTTGGGAGCATAACCATTGACAGGTGTCCAATTAAAGCGAAAGAAAAAAGTACTAGTAAATCAATACAATAAATGTTTGCATTTAAAAAAAATTAAAATTAAATTAAAAATGCCTACACACTGCTTTGCTTCCTTGAAATGCAATCTCACATGGGAATTCTCTCCTCACACATCTAATAAACGATTATTAATATGAAGTCTTACACTCAAGTTGAACAATCAAACACCTGATCTTCTGAACACTAATGAAAGTTTGACTGGTTCCCCTACATGTGTTAAATGAATTTTTACCATAATACATCCCTTCAGATATTGTGTCATCTCACTCATTAATTAAGTTCACACAAAATATACTATTTGCTCCTTACACTAGCATAAGGGATTATGCAAAGCCTGGGTACAAAAGCAGCAGCTAGGCTACACTGAAAGAAATAATCCAGCACATCCGTTAAAAAGGGATGACAGAAACATTAAAAAAGAAACAAGAAACCACTCTAAACCTGCCGCATTCAGTAATATCAAAGTAACAAAATAGTAGGTGAGCTTCTCTGTTACCGTAGGCATTAAATGCTCACTAATATGGAAATACAAAAATAGGGTAAGTAGAATATATAACCCATGACACAGTATGCCAAAAAGGTCTACCCCTGAAACTTCTATCATCATTGGAAAAGGAAAAGAAAAGAAGTAGTATTAAAAAAAAAAAAAAAAAAAAAAAAAGAATGAGACTGAGTTTTTCTCAAATATTTCAAAAGTTGCTGAAGTGGCTAAACATAAAACATAAATTAAAAAAAAAAGTCTACCAAAATCAAGAAGTCGTGCAGTTTGATTTGCCGTTTGTATATACTGGCACTTTTCCTTAAGAATAAAATCCTAAGTTAACTGTTTTCCCATAAATTCTGAACTAGGAAGTAATAGCAAGAATCCTCTTACTGCCCCTCAGCCCTGTGCTGAGCACAAAAAAAAAAAAAAAAAAAAAAAAAACACAGCAGTTTTGGAACAAGATCTGGATAATGCCACGGAAAAGCTGAGAAATTCTTTCGACATGCTGTGCTGAAAAGAAAGTCAGCATGCTAAATTCCAGATTAAAACAAATCTACTACATACGGTGAAACAATTTTCAAACAAACAATAACGAAAACAGAAAGTAACACAAACACACACCAGGTCCTCTGGGAAACAGAAAAAAACCCTTCATTTTTCCAAATTATAAAATGAACTGTCATTGCACTGCCATTTTCTGCAAACCAAGACAAGACAAACACAAGCTACTCCATTCATTAAAGTCCATTGAGTACTTCAACTCATTAGCTGAACAACTGTTTGTTGTTTTCAGGTTTTTGCTTGTTTTTAAGAGGTGAGAACAAATTTTTAAATTATCCATATCACTGAAAAGTTCTAGGAGAGTGACTAAAAAGTTCATTTTCTGAAAGAAAGACTTACATTATCACTGAGGACTACTCAGAACTGCCTTGCTTTAAGAACTTTCTGTTCTTGAGGTTCAGCTCTGACACTTCTTATGTTTGGCACAGAAGGGGAAATAGGAAATAGTAAGGCATGTTCAGCTACAAAGACTGTGCTGCCTCACTTTCTACTACTCATATTTCGGTATTATTGGTCATGTATCACATCTTTGTATGTTTAGGATAAATCTTCCAAATCATGTATTTTAAAGAAGGGTAGCTCTCACTCCAGATTTTCTCCCATATCACTTTTTCCCTAAAAATTAGCCTGCAAATGTTGAACAGACTTAACTTTCACACTTGTAAAATAGTTTATTTCTCAAAATGAATTTTTCACATGAATATATTCATAATATCATCACATACTTTTTTAGTATTTCTTCATTTCCCTGTGTCTTACACGAAAAACTGGTAAGGCTCATAATTTACCTGTCTGAAAAGAGGGCAAAAATCCAGGAAAAACTAGGAGTTACAGACAGAAAGCACTTCCTCAGTACCAACACTGAAACTCAGTAAATTTATGCAACAGACATTGTTATTATTTGGTGATGTCTTTTTTTTTTTTTTGTACGAGGAAGATTTGGGCATCTACCAGCAAGCTCCTGCAAAAGTGGCTAGCATCTCATGAGGGCTGAGGACTAAAGCACATTATGATTTGGTATCTTCAAAATGCAGGTAAAACACTGAAGCTTTAGATCTTTATATCTTGGCTATCTAAATCTGAACACTGTGCTGCTTGCAGCTATACAAATATGTAAATACCGAACATTTCACAAAGTTTCTGCATAACTTATCTAACAAAACACTGCTTCATTTCATTATCATTGGAGTTCTACAATAGCATTTATGAATTACCACAATATCTATGAAATGTAATGTTACACTTACTACTGGAAAATAGATTTACCCAGTTAATTATGAATTTAGTTCTGAGTAATAAATACTGCATCAATAAACACATATGATTAGAATAGCAGCTTCAAAAGTAAGCCACAGACAAAAACATTATTTTTAATAACATAAGAATTATTCAAATTCTTTCTCAATTATCATTCGTATTTGCATTAAAGCCTTTGATAGAAGAAATGATTTATTTTGTCCTTTTGGACTCAGCAATGTTTAAGCTATCTGCAATTACTTGAATTAATTATAGGAATTATGCAAAACCATCTAGGAATTTATTGTCTGTTCAACTGTCTTTGAAATCACTAGTTTTTCACAGCAGAGTTACAAACAGAACTGCTGAAACTTTTAAGTGATTTCCAAGACAATCCCTTCCCTCAAAAAAATATTTCTGTACCATGGCTGCATCCTATTTCATATACACAAACAGAACTACAACAGAGGAGTTGAAATAAAACTAGGACACTCTCATGTTGAGCTAATTTTTTTTTTCCAGTTTAGTCAACTAAAAGAAGCATTTATATAAGTAACTATAATACTAAACAAGGAAAAGTCAAAAACACGTATTTTGGTCACACACCAAGAAATCCTTAAGTGCTACCAATTTTAAAGATAGGTATTGGTTTAAACATGTTTGATAAACCACAAAGAGTGTACTTAAGTACTATCTTGAAAAAGAAGCCTGAGTTAAAAGATTATAGAGAAAAACACACAAACTACAGGAACTGTACAACTATCTTAACACTATCAGCCAGAAAGACTTTATTCAGAAACAAAAATGGATATGAATTAGGAGACCATATGGTAATGAATTAAGAGACTATAATCATCATACTGAAAGATGAGAAAAAACAAAATTCAAAATCTGAACAAATCATTGAAAAAAATAATAATTGGAGTTTTCTCCATTTATCTTTAATCATGTCACATTTTATTGCAATCACAGCAATGACTCTAGATTTCTGAATACCATAGACTTTTTCTAACAGTAACACCATATTAGATCAGAGCCTTGTACTGCACAAATGCTTACATAACTACCATACCAGATACATATCTCCTTCAAGATTTAAAAAGCATCCTAACAGTCTATTTTCAATCTTAGAATTATAGATGCAGTTCCTCCAAAACATTAAATGTCATGAAAAAGATACACTCATCTATTAATAACTGTAAGCCTTGGCTTTACTTATATATGTATGCATGTCCATAAGTTAAATGCTTTTTGCACATGCCTATGTCTGTAGAAAAACAGAATCCTGTTTTCTGAGACAGATGTCTCAGTGATTATCTTCAAAGAGTTAGTAAATAAACTCTACAATTTGAACATTATAAAGGAGTGCATTTCATTAGTTTATTATTTTATTATTCATCCAGCAATCACAATTCATTTTTCCAATGTAACCAATCATGACAAGAGCAGCACATCTATGCTACCACATTAAATACGCCTTGAAACATCACTGGTAAGTCTGTAACACTTCAGACAGAGAAATAGAAGTCTTTATTTCTACGGCATTCTAGGACATTATCAGGTAATCCATATTCTACCTCCCTTAATTGTTATCTGCCACAACACTAAACCTTTTAGTTTGTCTCAAAAATAATGTGATCACCTTTAAAAAAATAATAATAATAATCCCAGGTGAGTAGATGGGCAACAGCCACAAATTCAGTATTTCCAGTGATGCAAATCTGTCTTCATCAGCTTTCAGATGATATGGCTCTTCTTGCTGTGGAGCCATACCAATCATGATCCTAGAACAGGAAGTCTGATTGGAGGTTGTACAAATGTAAAAGTAACCTACAGCTGTCAAAATTATCAGTGGTATCGGTAGCCACCATAAAACACCACCACTGTACTTAAAGCAGATCATGGCAAGTGTTGCAGCGTGATGACAGAAGAGTGACTCAAAACCCCTTTTCAGCTCACCTTTATGAGCAGCAGTCACCATCATTTAGAAACAGTGCACAAACCAAATCGACTCCTGAACTCTGAGAGTAACTGTCAGAACTTCTTTTCCCTCTCAAGGTACTTGAGATTAAAGAAGAAAGTACTTGCTTTAGTTCACTATTGAGCTGGCTAGGTAAAGTAATGCCTGCAAAGCTTAGTACTTGCACACATTAGTGCATAAACATAAAATAAGTGTAATATTTTAAGTACTGTATTGACGTAAAATAAGCCACTAATACATTCTTTAACACAAGCGTATTGTTTATGGTGGGGTTGGAAATGTGATGACTAAATCATAATAACCTTAGTATGGAGCATACATATTATATAGTCCTTATATTCCACAGTTAGTCAAAAAGACAAGCATAAAACCCTGCAAGAAAGTACCACAAAAGTGAGGAAGTAGCTTAAGCTTTAAAATATCCCATAAATAGAAAAGCCTGTGTATTTTACATAATGCTATTCCTAAATTATTCAAAGGTACAGCAGCTGCAAAGGCAGTAACTTGTATTCTAAAATATCAAGCATATTTTGTTCTAGGCAAAGATTTACTGCCCACCTATCTAAACCAAGGCATCTACTGGGATGAAGACTCATGTTTATTGTAACTATAATTGATGCTCTTTCCACTGCCTTTCCTGCTGAGGTTGGTTTGCATTAGAGATCATCTGAATATTTCTGATGTCTACCTAAAAAATCTGAAAGAAAACAGGAGTCTGAAACTATTTTGTTTTCACCTTTTTTGCCTACTTCAGAGTTGGTAGTTTTGCCTGCCCTACAGTTTTGCTCAAACATGTGCCTTCAAAGAGTTCTGCAGCAATAGCACTCTATTTCCTTCTGCTCATAGCTCACAACTTCTCTAGCACATTTGCCCTACAGAAGGCAAATGACCTTGACAAGGCATGACTCATCTCGTCCCTTGTCCTACGCCTAACCTAGCATGCAAACAGAACAGAGGTTGTATTTTACACATCCACGCTGTTCTCAAGATAGTAAGGTGGAAGTCAGCTTACTATTACAGTCCTTTGGACTGAATGTTCTCTCATTCAGTCCAAAGGACCAAATTCTAAAACTACATTTTAATTATTCTAAGTTAGGTCAACAAAGCTGTCTATAAAATATCTTGGAAGCCATCCAGTTTGCTTTGTTTAGTCTTTGTAACAACCTCATTCCTCAGACAGCAACTTCCACTGTTGTTAATCTTCACCTTGCCTCATTTGCAATCTGGTGGATAATAGTCTAGATGCTACTCGCAGATTCTGAAAGTCCTTTAAGTGTCTTAATTCACATAGTGGTCAGCAGAGATTAATACCTTATAAAAAAAAAAGAGATGCATCTGCTGGTGCATTATATAATCACCAGACACGCGGAAGCGAGTCAGCCTCTTGCTGAACACGCTACTGCTGCTTGAGGCAATGCCCTGTCACACTTAAAAGTTAAAATGGCGATTTGGCGACCAGACCATCAATGCAGAGAAGCTTTGACTCACAGCTCCTTCTGGAATCATTTAGCAGTGGAAGTAATGATACTGAGAGCAAACTGTAGATAAAACTTGAACAAATGTAACCTGACTGAGGAGCAAGAGAGAAGCCATTTAAGGTCATCGATTTGTCTTTTTTTCCTCAAGAGCTACAATATTTTCCTCCCTGATTGGTACTAGAGCCCTCGCATCCCGATTAGAAAGATTCCTGATAATTCCAAGTCAAACCGGGGACTCCCCGTTATTCCTGCGGGGAGAGGGCGGGAGGATGCTTCTCCCATCCCCGATGACGCAAGGAGGCGGAATCCGCAGCGACTCGCAGCGGATCACGTACACACCGGCGGCGAGGAGGAAGCGCGGAGGCACCGCTCCGTGGAGTTGCCGGGGACACAGCGGGGAGCGGGCACAAGAGAGCGGGGGGTGCTGCTGCTACCGCTCAGAGGTTGGAAGAACCGGGAGGATGCCCCAAACGCGGCGGGAGCTGACACGTGTCCACGTCTGGGGCAGCTAGTTCTGGTCTTTAAACTACCGAGCCCACGCACAAAGGAAAGAGACTTTTTTGGTTTGCTTTTTTTTTTGTTTGTTTGTTTTTGCCGTTCAGAAACGTGTTAAAGGAACATTCCTTAAAATATTTCCGAATCACTCTCCGGTAATAATAGTACTAAAATAGTTGTGACCTCAGCAAAGGAAGCTGAAAGCAATCTTCACTTAACTGCCAAAAGTGAAGAGTCCACATGAAAAAAAAAAAATCGGATATTTAGAACCTTAATCAACTGAAACTTCAGACTTAATTTATGTAAGGTTTTCTGGTAGAAAAGGGGAAATGAAACTGAGGGAAAACAGGACTCAGTTCAGAACTAAGTATTTTGCGATCGAGCCTCTTTCTCTTTTCTTCTAAAGTCTATAGGTCTTTTGTTCCCTTCCTTCACGTTTGCACGTGCAAACACGTTTGCAGCATGCTCCTGCTGGGCTGGAGAGCCAAGCACCACCCGAGATTTTAAATCACGGGTAGGAACAGGAAAGCGCTGCCGGTGCCAACATGCAGCGAGAAGCGGATGAAGCGAGGGCTGGCAGCAGCCAGGCAGCCTCCTCTGGTTTCCACCAGCCATTCCCCACCATTTCCCGGAGTGAAGACATTTTGGTAGTGAAAGTTCCCGGAGCGCCTCTATCCTCTGCCCTGCCAGGCTCAGAGGAAGCCACGCTTTAGGAAACGCGATGAGAACGAATAGGACGGATGAGAGGGTCTGCCTTCAGCTCGGAGGCCGCGCAAAAACGATTTTCACCGGCCTCAGTACGAGAGGCAGAGAGGAAACAGGAGCCTGAAGACCACCGCAGTCCCTCCAGCAGCCTCTCCCCACGCCGAGCTTCCCCCGCTCCTTTCCCCGGCCCCTGCTCCTCGCACTGCCTCCCACATGGCCTCCCCGCGCTCCTCCCTCCCTCACCCCATCCCCCGAGGGCTTCCCCCAACCTCCCCGCTGCTCTTTTCCCTTCTGCGCCCCAGACTCCCTTCCACCCTCCTTGTTTCCCCCTGCTCCCCCATAGCCACCTTGGGCATCGCCGCCGCTGGTCAGTACCCCGATGGCTTTTCCGGTGCCAGAAAGGTTCTCGAAGAACTTGGGCTGGTGATCCATGGCTGCGGAGGAGGCGGGGGGCGCGGAGCGAGGCGATGAGAGCCCCTGCGGCTCGGCCCTGCTGCCCGGGAGAGCGAAAGCAGTTCTATCAAGTATTTGGCCTTCAATTAAATAAATAAATAAATAAATAACGTTTAAAAAAATCAAAAACAACAACAACAACAAAAAAAAAAAAGAAAAACCGGTGCTGGAATGTATTTACAAAAAGTGTTTCAATAGGAGAAAAAAAAAACCGGAAGCAACGCGAGAAGCCCAGAGAAAGGAAAAGAGACGAAGAAAACGCGAGCGAGATCAGACATGCTGCACCCACATCGCACCCCGCACCTCCCGCCACCGTTTCCTCCGGCGGCTCCCGCTGACAGCCCGCCTGGCCCCACCTTTCACCTCCCCTCCACGAGCGGCGGTTGACGGCCGGCTCGAGCAGCCAGTGGGAAGACGCGCTGCTGTCGTGAGCTAAGGGTGGGCGGTTACGTTTGTAAGGAAGCGGGCGGGTCGGGGGGTGTGCGCGAGGCGGGGGAGCGGCGGAGGAGGGGCCGCAGGTGGGAGCGGGAGGCGCCGTTGCTCCCTTCCCCCCTTCCCCCCTTCCCCCCTTCCCCCTGCGCCGCCGGGGCCCGGCGTGGGGGCGATGCGGAGAACATGGCTGGCGTCTGGGCAGGGGGGAGGTGCGGGGGGAGGAGGGAGCTCTGTCGGACGGAGTTAGCGCATCATCCCGGCGCCGGAGTGCTGAGTAACAGCGCGGTGTGTGTATCCGGTGCCGGAGTGCCTCTCCTGAGAAGAGCTCTCTCTCGGGCCCTCCTGCTGTCGGGGCTTATCTCTGCGGTGGGAATCCCCTTTGCGAGAGCTCAGCTTTCCCTTCCTAGCCCTTTCCCAGTGCTTCTGCTGCTGCCCGGCTCCTCTAGTGCTGCGGCGGTTTCTGTCTCTCGCTTGGCTGCTGCTGAAAAGACTCAGCTAGTGAGGAAAGCAGCTTTGGCTGAAGGAGCAGAGGGGGTTATTTCGGCAACGGTGTGGCACAGTTTATGTCACAGGGCCTGGTCGTTGTCTGCCTCGTCTCTGTGCAGCGTCTAGAAGCACTGCAGGCATTCAGGCACACGTAGGAAAAGGAAATCCCTGTCTACAAGTATTCACAGCTTGGAGACACGTGTTGAGTATAAGGGAGGAGGAGAGGCAAAGCAAATGAGAGAAACTGGATGGAAGCCCTGTTCTGCCATACCTTTTGTTCTGCTTCATTGTGCGATGTGCCATGTGTCACAGCAGAAACAGACCCTTATTTTATTAAGTTAAATAAATATTAATGTGCTTTTCCAGAAACAGTTCTTTGTGGAATAAAGAGAAACATAAGTAAAAGCATTTGCAGAATCAGGAACTAAGTTACTCGCCCAAAATTACAAAGTCAGGGAGAGTCAGGAACAGAAGCAACATGCTGACTCAAGTTTTATACTTTAATTGCTGTAATAATTATTGTTTTGATTCAACAACTACATCACATTAAACAATTCTTACTCAAAAAATACGTGTTCTCATCCTGTCAACTTTCACACAGTCACAGGCACACGTACAGTCATTTGAGTAGTTCAGTCAATATTACTCAGAGATAAATGCTTCCAGAAACTGTACGTGCAAAGAAATGTCTATGCTTATTATGTGGCCAGTTCTATATTTGCAAATCTCAGAGGCTAAGATGAGTGTGTTGACAATGGAAAAGACACATTTCCAAATAGATTGCATACTTTGAGTACTTTTTTTCTGTACAAGTAGCTGCACTAGTGATAATGTAGGGAATATATTGTGTTATTTCCCTGTATTTGAAGATATCCCCAAGTAACAAACTGTAATAACAAAGCTAAACTTCTTGTAGAAATATATAAACACCTATAAACTCCCACTTTGAATGATTTCAATATGAAATGAAATTACATCAATTTATTTAAGGGTAGCTCTGAAAAAGCTAGTTAATACTTATACACTGCTTCTAATATCAATTGAATTAGGCTAGGAATTAGGTTAATATGTACTTTTACAGCGGCTTCAAGATAACAGGCATTTGATAATTTCTCATCTGAGCAATACTTTGAGGAAGCTTTACACTGATTTGCTTTGGTACAGACACTTAGCTCGTCTTTAGGATTGACTTATTTTACTCAGTTTTGTTAAACCATTAATATTTGGTCTTGAAGTAGACATTTCCCTTTTAGTTCCAAATGTACCTGTGGTGCTATGGAGCTATGTTTTCTGAAAGTGATTTTTTTTTTTTTTTTTTTTTTTTTTTTTCCAACTGCTCTTTGGTACATAAAAAATTTGGTCCTTATAACTAATGTAATTGTTTTCCCACATGTCTAATTAGGATATGGCCTACAATTTCACTGCTTTTAGCATTTATTACAGCTACTCATTTTTCTTTAGGACAGCTCTCAAGAGAGAACTGTATTTTGACGGTGTAAAGGCTAATGACAGAGGTGGGAGGAAGGAAGGGACGTCGAACTGTTTGTTCCCGAAACAGTCTTAATGTGCTTTAATATCTTACGGGGCTACAGTTGCCAGGACTGAATTCTTGGCTTGAATATTGAAGACTGTTAGGGCAAACAATACTGTTTAACCTTGTGGGATATAGTTGCAATGCAGTTGGCTACAGGTGCATAAATCATACTGACACTAAGAAAATAGACTTTTTGAGATATTCAAACTGATAATAAAGAAATATATGAATAAAACATCAGCAGCCAACCTGCACACTACATTAGGTGCTCTAATTTTCCTCTTACTATAATACCTTATTCAATCAGTTTATGTAGGATAGGAACAGCATGGGTGGATTTCAACTGTTCCTGGATATTCACCACTGTAGATATATACTGCATCCTTCTTCTTATATCTGTATATTCCCTGTGCTTCATCTACATCAAAGCCATCTGTCCATCTTTTAATCCTCACATTTGTTTAGCTGCAACTATTGTAAATTTAACTGTATTTTTCTATGAGTTACTTTCTCCATAATGGGCTAAGGAGCATCTCCATCCTTTACTGGATGTGGCAGGGAATGTGGCCACTGAGGATAAGGAAAAGGCTGAGGTTCTCAATGCCTACTTTGCATCTGTCTTTAAAAGTCAGAGCAGTTATCCTCAGGGTACTCTACCCCCTGACCTGTAAGTGTGGAATGAGGTGCAGAATAAACCCTCTGTGATTCAGATGGAAACTGTTAGAGACCTATTACTCCACCTGGACTGCCACAAGTCCATGGGGCCAGATCAGATCCACCTGAGGGTGCTGAGGGAGCTGGTGGAGGTGATAGCCAAGCCACTTAGTATCATCCATCAGCATTCCTGGTCAACTGGAAAGGTCTCAGAAGATTGGAGATTTACCAATGTAACTCTTATCTACAAGAAAGGTTATAAAGAGGATCTGGGGAACTACAGTACAGCCTGATCTCTGTGCCAGGAAAGGTTTTGTAGGAGATCATCTTGAGGGAGATCACACAGCATGAGCAAGACAACCAGGGGATCAGGCCTAGTCAACACAGGTTCATGAAAAGCAGGTCCTGCTCAACCAACCTCATCTTCTATGATCAAGATAGCCATATGGTGGATAAGGAAAAGGCTGTTGACATAGTCTACCTAGACAATAGACACAGTGTTCTTCTGGAGAAGCTGGCAGCCTGTGGCTTGGGCAGATACACTCTTTGCTGGGTGAAGAATTGGCTGGATGGCCAGGCCCAGAGAGTGGTAATATATGGAGTCACATGCAGCTGTCAACTGGTCAGGTGTGGTTTTGCCCAGGGATGGATACTGGGGGGCCTGTTCTGTTCAATATCTGTATTGTTGACCTGGATGACGGCATTGAGTGCATCCTTGCAGATGATACCAAGTTGGGAGAAAGTGTTGATCCACCTGAGGATAGGAAGGTCCTACAGAGGGATCTGGATAGCTGGACTGAGGCCAATGGGGTGAAGTTTAACAAGTCCAAGTGCCAGGTCCTGCACTTTGGCCACAACAACCCCAGGCAACACTACAAGCTTGGGACAAAGAGAACACTGTGTAGAGGAAACTGACATGGGGTATTGGTTGACTCTCAGCTGAATATGGGACAACAGTGTGCCAAGAAGGCCAATGGCATCCTGGCTTTATCAGAGATAGCATTGCCAGGGAGAGTAGGGAAGTAATTGTCCCTCTGTACTCAGCACCGATGAGGTGCACCCAGAGTACTGTGTTCAGTTTTGGTCCCCTCATTACAAGAAGGACATTGAGACACTGGAGTGTGTTCAGAGAAGGGCAACGAAGCTGGTGAGGAATCTGGAGCACGAGTCTTATGGGGAGTGGCTGAAAGAGCTGGGATTGTTCTGTCTGGAGAAGAGGAGGCTCAGGGGTGACCTTACAGCTCTCCACAACTATCTGAAGGGAGGTCGTGGTGAGGTGGGAGTAGGACTCTTCTTCCATGTACCTAGTGATAGTACTAGAGGGAATGGCCTGAAGTTGCACCAGGGGAGATTCAGGCTGGACTTTAGGAAGTACTACTTCTCTGAGAGCATGGTCAGGTGCTGGAATGGGCTGTCCAGGGAAGGGGTGGACTTCTCGACTCTGGAGATGTTCAAGAAATGTTTAGATGTTGTACTGAGGGACATGGTTATTAGGAAATATTGGTGATAGGTGGATGGTTGGACTGGATGATCTTAGAGGTCTTTTCCAACCTTGATGATTCTATGGTTCTATTCTATCATAGATATATGGAAAATAATAGAATCATAAAATGGCATAGGTTGCAAGGGACCTTTAACATGATGATCTCCAAGCCCACTTTCATGGGCAGGGCTGCCACCCACCAAATCAGACTGCCAGAGCCCCATCCAGCCTGGCTTTGAATGTTTCTAGGGAATGGGCATTCACTGCTTCTCTAGGCAGCCTACCAGTGCTTCACCACTGTCTGAGTAAATTATTTCTTTCTAATATCTATACTAGATTTCCCCTCTTTCAGTTTAAAGCCATTCTCCCTTCTTCTATCACTATCAGACTGTAAAAAGTCACTCCCCTTCCCACTTTCAAGCTACCTTCAGGTACTTGAAGGCCAAAGTGAAGTTTCCCTTCTCCAAGCTAACCAAGCCCAACTCTCTCTTCGTAGGAGAGGTGCTCCAGTCATTCCATTTTTTTTATTTCCCCAGTGTAAAATCATGTTTTCTTAAATGACATATATGTACTACAATTTGTAATCTATGCTCAATGGGTTCATTATTTGATTTTTTAAATTATTTTTTGTATTATTTTTTCTTCTTTCTGCTTCCGGCTTGTAAATTCATTATTCATTGCCACTATCAAACAAACAATATTAATGTTATATGTATTTCTATGTAACCTAGCTTTCAAACCTTGTTTTTTTTTTCAAAAAAATACAAGTTAAAAAACAAACAAACAAACAAACAATATTTAAACCTCAAAAATGGTGGGGTTTTTTGTATTTTTACGTGATCCTTGTAACTCTGGTCTCCACATTTTAAATTAAGAGTGTGTTTTTCTCCTTTTATTGGATATAAAAATTCAACTGAGGTAAGCATCACTCGAAATAATGCAGATCAAAGAGGATTTGTGTTATGAAAGATGGATTGTGTCAGATATACTAGGCTTGGGATGATTGAGCTGTGCTAGTCATACATGTATCATAATTGTTTCGTTTAAAAGACCACAGAAACAGAAAAAACTGCTTCAGTCATTTATTTAAGAGCAAACATACTAATTAAATGGGTAATGAATCATAAAATTGACTGAATTATTTCTCCTTTTTTAGGGGAGAAGAATATGTAAGTCTGTCTTTCTCACTTTGAGAACTTCAGCATTGAGCCATCATGTTGTGCCACAGCATAATTTGTAAGCTTGCAGTACTATGACCCACAATACGTGCACATGTAGCTGTGAAATGAGTAGGGCCATGTATAGAAATTCATAGTTCACATGGAACGATTATAGATTAATAATGCTATTCTCAGAATATGGTGCTGTAGATGTTTTATTTTAATCAGTATGAATTGTCTCCATGTGCTGAGAATTCTTCCTAGTTATGTGATATGAATTGCTTGTTAATGTAATTTATTGCATAATATAGAAATATAAAAAATCCTTACAATATTATCTGGTACACATAACTTCTTTCTTCTAGATGTGTGCCTTAAATACTTATTAGATAGTATTATCCTTTGTACATTATTTCTGAATTTATGAATCCTTGTAAGAGCTTCAGCAGGAGAGTTAAAGCATGCTCATGCAAAAATAAAGTATCCTCATTACTGACAGGACAGATTGTGGAAAGCTTCCATGAACTTGGGCAAAAGAGGGGGCTGTTTTTAGGAGTGCCCATTTCTGGTTACGTGCAACAATTGGTAGGCTGTATTATATAAAAATTGAAAACTGGAGGTCACTTCAGCTGAAGAGTTGATATTAAGTTATCTGAAAATTTGTTCTACGATGTTCCTAAGAAAAATCTGGTTAGAATAATGCTTAGGCTTCAGCTTCTGACACAGCATGAATATGGAGACATCAGCTAACTGCTTATGTGGACTGGGGCCAAATGGACCATTTGGCATCTTTCCCTCAGCAGACTTGATGGAAAGGGGAGAAAAAAATCTGAAAGACCTAGGTATAAATCAGGAGTTTTTTAAGGGAAGGGTTGCCTCTCCCAGTTTATGACATTGGGTATCAAAAAACATATAAGCAAAAACCAGAAAACATTCAAAATACACACACACACACAAAACAATGACAACACAAAAATACCCACAGATAAATACTGAAATGTTATTCTCTGTTATGTTGTTTAAAGCTATGTAGTATTATTATGCTTCAAAAAATGGATTATAGTAAGCAATGATCTGACCTAAACTAATTCAATTGGTAAGTGTAACTTCATTTTTTCTTTAGTATAATCTCTGTTTCTCTACAAATATCAAAATGGCATTTACCTGTCACAAAGATTTCAATTTTAAAATATTGAATTAACAGGACAATACAATTAATATATATCAGTCACACCAAAAGTAATGCCTCCTATTTATTTCCATGGAAAATACAACAGTACAAAGCATACACTATTTGACAGAACAAATTCTCTACACAGCACTGTTTTTCAACATATCATTAGCTATTTTCACCACTTATGAAAAAGATTGAATTGCCACTCTTGTAAAAATCTGCATGTCTGTTCAGAACTTGGCTTGCCTTTCATGTCACTGTTGCAACTGATGAAACGCAACGCCCACCACATCACTGTGCTCACATCCACTTATTATGGTCTCCATAAACTTTCAGTAAGCATAGATGAATGTCAATTGGTGCTCTTTTTTTTTTATTTTATTTTCTTCAATATAGAGGAATTCAGTTCCACACCTTTGTTCCATACACACTTTCCTGCTACAACTTTTGCTCTTTGTTCTTTTTACGTTGCTCCTTATGAAGAGAGCATCTATCCCCTTTGTAGCTTCTATTTAAGTACTGAAAAACAGTGAGGAGCTGCCTTTTTCTACAGGGTGAAAATACTTAACTCCTTCAGTCTTTCCTATAGCCCTACATTCATCTTTGTGGCCCTCTTTTGGACCCTCTGTAATCTATGCCATTTTTGAATTGTGGGTACCAGAACTGGGTGCTGTAGTTCAGATATAGCCTGTCAAGAGATGAACAGAGTAGGATGATAACATTCCAATCTCTACTAGTGGTGCCCCTGCATATCCAGTCCAGGGATGATTTGCTTTTGTTTCTACAGCAGTGCACTTCTGACTGGTGTTCAGCTTGTTCACCAGGACCCTCAGGACCATTTCTATAAGGCAGCTCCTCATCCACACAGATTCTAGCCTACACTGGGCTCTTCAGTTATGTCATCCTTTGGGGGAACCCTGCTTATGACAGGTTGCCAGCCTCAATAAAAGTGGAAGCTCTAGCGTTAGGTATAATGTAGGTAATTGTGCATACTTCAGTCATTAGTGATAGATTGTTGAGAGAAGTGAAATTATATATGACTGCTTTTTTTTTTTTTTTCAAAGTTTCTTCTTATTCATTGTGTGGTCTTACTGCTGGATTGAAATAGAATTCTGTATTCAAAATGTCTAAACAGAAACACTAATTTGGGTATTGACAGGTGGAGGAAGAGCATAATTGGTCAAAATGAAATACATTCCAGTGTCTACAGGTCACCTTTGTGTCCTCCACAAAATATTTGTGTAGCAGAATGTTGTGAAGTTTTCTTTCTGCAGGACTTAATGAAATAAAAAAGGATTTTTTTTCAGCGAAGCAGATAATGAGGCTCTGCATTACAGCTTGTGTGTTAGCAGCCAGCAATTTCTGAGAGAAATTACAAGTGCTTGAAGAAATCAATAATGTTAAGTATTTGCTCAAAATTATTTGCATTCCAAGAAACAGTCTTTACCTTTTATTTTTGTTATTTTGCTATGGTGTCATGAATAATGCATAATAGCAAAGATTGATTCTTCAACAGAGTGTCATAATTTTGTGTATACGATTTCCTAGTCAGTCAGTACTTTTTGTTCTTAAGCATATGCTTTATCTCTTGCTCCTTCTCCTCCCTGTTTCAGTTTATCTTCCAGTTTTTTTTTTTTTGTTTGTTTGTCTACTTGTTTTTGTTTGTTTTATTTTTCGACCATCTGTTTTCTGTTGTTCCTCCTTGATTTCTTTACTTGCAACTTCCTTCCCATTTCATTCTTCCTTACTTCCTAACACTGAGGGTAAAAGTTTCAGGAGATTTCTCTCTCTGTGGATAGTATTATACTTAACTGGTACTGATTTCGTATTCTTTCTTCCAAATATTTTTTATGACAATGACTTGAGATCATAACTGATGATGAAAGGCATGTAATGTTTCCACTTGTGGAAGAAAGAAATAGCCTTTAAATAACTAGCAGAGCCATTTCACTTATAAGACTCCAGTCAAGATACGTTACTCAATACGAGCAGTATTCTTGTGAAAGTTGTTAGTGACATCTCCTTTCTCATTTTCTTTGAAATTTAAATAGTTAGATTAAATGTATATAATATTAATTTATTGTAAAAATGCATCTATATGCATCCTTTGAACGCATATATTTAAGTTTTGGGACAGAGCTGCAGAAAAAGACAAGTTATGTTTACTATTTACAGAGTTAACAATGTTGTAAACTTATGTGGTGAATAGTATTCAGGAGTGTGTGCTAGTCATAAGCTCATACTGATGTCTGGCTTTTTACATACTGATTATTTTTTTTGCCAGTAATTGACTATGATTCCTTGGAATACCAGAGAAATCCGATAAATTACTCTCTTTGATTAATTATGCAAGTGTATACAAAGTATTTTTATGATATGCTTGAGTAATACCTTAATTACGATTGGTACATCAAAGAAATCAGTTGTTAATAAATTGAATGGTGATTTCTGTGATGAGACATAGATGGAGCATATTTAATGTTTTCAGGAGGAGAGCGAGCAGAGATATCATGTTAGCAAAAGATATTTCAATAGTGTCTTAACCATCATATTGCCATCAATAAAAGTAATTCATCAAGAATCACAATAAGATGAGAATTACAATGAGAAATATTCACTTTTCTAACAATTTCTGCCTTGGATGTTTTCAAGACCTACCTTGACAAAGCATGGAATTCAGTGATGACCTTACTTTGAGCAGGAGTTTGAATTTAGATCTTATGTTGTCCCTTTCAACTTAAACTGTTTTGTAATTCTATAATTCAAAATTATACTCAATTTTGTAAATAACTAAAGTAATCAATGTATGTAATAGGTGAATGAGAAAGTAATAATTATTTTATCTTTTAGTTCATTTATATATAAGCGAATGAATGAAGGCATAAATTTCCTACCAGTTCTCTTTTGGAAAAGACACAAATCTTAGTTATGAAAAGTATTCAGAAAATATTGTTTTCTTCTAGTTTTCAAAATTCATTGCATCTGAGTGCTAGCATGATAAATGAGCTGCAGAAAAAAAAAAAAAAATAAATAAAAAAAGAAAGAAAGAAAACACCGAAAAACAATGACAACAAAAAAAAAAATCAGTAGTGCAGAAAATTATTTCCAGGACTATCAATAAATTACTGCTCTGAGTTTTCTTCTTTTATGCTTCTTGTTATTTGCAATTTCCTTCTGAGAACAGATTTAGTTATTTCACTGCAGTTCAGACTTTAGCTACCATTGAATCCAATGGTTTCAAAGCCAAATTTTAACAGAAATTTGTTATAAGAAACAAATAAAGATCCCAGTCCAATACACCTAATTACGCACTGCTTTGTCTGTAAAAGATCTAATATCTTTTTTCAACAGCAACATCATGTGCTTCAGTCCCTGAAATACGGAGAAACCTTCTCTAGAACAGAGAAAACATTCATCTACCTGTGTCACAAACTTGGTGTGGCAAAGCTTTGGTTCATTCATTCATTCATTGGAATGATGACACAGATTACAGAATATTGCTTTCATAAGTGGTATGATAGAGCCACTATTTTTTTCCTCGGGAAGTTAGAAGATCCATGCATGGAAATTATTGACTTCTTTCCCTGTGTTCCAGTGTAGCAAGTGACAATACATGTGGTTATGACATAACATCTTGCATGGAAAGAAATAGTGTCCCCCACAGG
This sequence comes from Tympanuchus pallidicinctus, assembly GCF_026119805.1. Lineage (NCBI taxonomy): Eukaryota > Metazoa > Chordata > Aves > Galliformes > Phasianidae > Tympanuchus > Tympanuchus pallidicinctus. The sequence continues at coordinate 70,268,065 of NW_026294747.1, read as the reverse complement.
ATGAAAGCATCTGAAGGGGTTTAGACATATGATTTGGATGCCAGCTGAGTGGTAACTATTCTGAAAATCTTTTTGTTTTAAGAAAGAACCTGCGTAGTTTTAGAAACTTGGAATCCTCATTGGAAATTTACTGTACAGTCAGAGGAATGAATAATGTATCACTGCAAGATTGCAACTCATGAGTACACAGGGAACACTTAATAGTTTGCATAGAGTAAATCCAAGGGGCTATCTTGATTTCCAGGAGAGGATGAGGGAGAGGCCGAAATAAATGTAATCGTAGTCACTTTCTTTTCTCAAGAAGGCATGCGTGCCAGGAAGAGGCCAGTCTGTACTGCTGTGGATGCAGAAGTGATATGATGTTGCTATAGAGACAGGTTAGACTTGAAAATGAAACAGAGTAATTTCTAGAGTATGTCTGACTACTGCAGCCAAGTGTGGAGCAGCAATGCCTTACATGGTATCCTCTGGCAACAGTAACTCAGCAAACACTTAGACAAAATTTAGTAACAATCCTTTTTCAGGAATAGTATTGGAGGGAGAGATGTGTTCAGGACAAGAACAGCAGAAAGAAGACATATGGGAGAGATTTGTCATCTGTTAATTTATAACCAAGCTAATTCAATTTTACAACCATTCCACCCTTCTTGTGAATCATGTCTGAAGAACAATCTGCCCTTTGATGTGGGTTAGGACTCCTAGTGAAACTTAACTTCAGTATATAAGATAACAGCCACTTACCTGGAAGTTATAAAACATTTTTTACTATTCTTTTTTCCCTTTGGCATTTGCAACAGAAGTTTCTATTCAGCCAAAGCATTGTTTGTTGGTTAGTGCTGATGTACTTTAGAATTATTTTTTTTTTAATTGAATGATAGATAATGTTTTTTGATATCAATAATTTCAGTGATTTCATTCACTATATTTTGAACAGTATTTGCAGCTACTAAAAATTAACCTCTTTAGTGTAAAAAGAAAAAAAGATTATAATCAGATAGATAACAAAGCCAATGAGTAAGGGAAAATTATCTTATAATTTGCATTTTTATAGGTCATTATTTAATTTATTTGATATTAAATGTTCATAAATTTGGTGAACTAAATAGCTTCTGGATTTGTGTCTAGGAATGGAATCTGAGTACATAAGAATGAATGAGTGCTAATTATGATTTAATGAAATGCAAGGATATGAAAGACAATTTTGAAAGAGCTTTGTAAGTTACTGCAAAATGCTATTTTCTGTGCCAATCTTGAGTAGTCATTACATTGTTATTCATTGAAACAGAAAGATGTAAAACACTTTATTCTTTACTTTTTTATTATTATTATTTACTAGTTATCCATTGAATTAAGCTCGTATTCATTAAACAAGACTTTTCCCCCTTCAGTTACATCTGAATAATCTACTAAAATAAATTGAAGTGCTTCTCAGAAAGCATTTAGTGCTGGTTCCTAGCCAAAACCAAACAACCTCTGCACCACAAAGCATATGCTAGGTATTACTGAAAGTATGGAAGCTTTAGCATTCAAAGGGTGTCTACCAACCTGTTTACATAAGGATGGAAAATCCTTATGCATCGCTTCAGATATACTCTCATGTGTTAATTGCGTGAGAGAAGCAGGTCAAATCACAAAATGCTAATGTACCTAGATGTAATGAGGACAGTATGCTGCATTTGTTTAGAATATTGGATGGCATTTTTTTCTTTTTATTGCTGTATTATCAACAGACTGTGTAAGTTGTGAATGAGTCTTGAGCAAAGCTAGCAGATACTATGACCTTTATATTTCTTCCTTTTTAAAATCTTTCTCCTAACTGACTTTGTTTTGTTCCATCAATACACAATTAATGCATTAGAAAACGACTGTTTTTTCTCTTTTGCAAAACAGCTTTAAAAGTTTTAGAAATTCAAATACCACTTTCCAGAAAAAAAGAAAATAAACTCTTCATGATAATTGCACGAGTACTTTTTTAACTCATGTTGCATTTGTGCTGTATAAAATCAGAGTTGTTAATCAGTTCTTCATTGCCTAAGTGAAAAACTGGTATCATTATGTCTGGTCTGCACTTTTATCATTATGTTATGATCAAAAGTTCAAAAGCTACCTGAGATATTACCTTGTTTCTTCAGAACAGGCTTTAACAGAGGCCTAATCTTTGCTAGTCCATAATGTTTGTTACCACCTGGCCCAAATTATGTATTACAGCAATCTTTGTGACTGTTTTCCTCCAGATAACACATATAGACATCCTAGTTTCATATAGTGCTTTGATTTACCCACATACCTATAAATACAGGGAAAAAAATATGCTCATACGTAGATGATACAAGTTCTTTTTGTTGAAAAACTAAAGAGGCTAGAATTTGCTGACTTCTCCAGCAGGAATTAAAATATCTTTCTGTAGGTGCTGCTTGGAACTCATGGCAAGATGCCTAAAAAATTCCCAATCCTGATAAATCTTCCTCTGTGGCAAAATATTTGGATAGATATTTTAATATGAAATATGAAATAATTAGTTAGCTGAGGATTTAAGTCCAGTGCATCCGTTAACTCCTTTACTATTGCAGACTTGTATTTCTTCATTTATATTTTCTATGTTGAATATCTTTTGTAAACTGATTAAAATGGATTCTGATTAAACATTCAGCACAATAATTGTACCCTCCTAAGCTAACTCAATTTAGAAATGGCTACTCTTAAGAAATAAAACTATTCAACAAACTCATTGGAAAAGCAATGGAGAGGGAAATTTTAAGATATTCTTTATCATTGCTATAAGCACTATCATTACATATAATGTACTGGCAAAGCACTTTCCATGATGAAAAATTTGATCCATGTCCCAACTATTGCCATATGTATCAGTATAGAATGTTGCCAGGGACAAAAGCAATTTCTCAGGTCAAAATTGTGTTGATTTTTGTTTGTTTCTTTTGCATTATTTTACTTAATTATTTGTCCCAGTTTAATTCATTAAAGAGGGTTTATTCTTGTATGGATAACTGATTTTGAGATATTAATTTGCTATTGGAACGTTGCACTCTCTGAGCAATAGTCTTTCACAGAGAGGCGAAATCACTTCCAATTCCAAAAGAGAGGGAATCATTTCCAATTTCAGTGACATATTAATATGTCAATGAATAGGTGATCAAAACTGTGTCTGTCCTTGAACTTGAAGATAAAATGTAGATCTAAGGAGATTTTGATAATGTTGATTGTCTGATAGCTCTCTTGTGTGGAAAAGATGTAGGGTTTGTTGTTGTTGTTGTTTGCTTGCCTCTCCCTTCTCAAGCCATTTTTGAAAAGAGAATTGATGAAATATTGGCAATTTGGGAAAGTAATTTTAGAGTGAAATACTGGGCTACATGTGAAGGCTTGAAGTAGTTTAAATAAATAAATAAATAAATTCAGTAGTGGAAAGGAAATAGGGCAGATATGGAATTACAGACAGATGCACAATAAAACAACTAGCACAACTGTTTACATTCAGTGTTTATCCTGAATGCAAGCTTTAGAGTGCCATACTGATTTTATCTTTTTTATAAAATGTACTCCATTTTTTTAGTATAATAAGTAAACATCAACACATTTACATGCTTTCTTTAATCCTTTTTATTCAGACTAAAGTTATTATAAGTAGGCTAAAAAAAATATCTTGACAATAATATCTTGACAAAAATAAATTAAGTAACATATCTTTAAATAGGAACTATGTGTATACTACTTCCTTTAACTTTTTTAAAAAATAAGATAATTTGTCTTGGTGTGACAATATATCCTCAAAATATTTGATTAGAACTGACATTCTTAATGTGTTGATCTTCTCCTGAAAGAGTAGTTTTCAATTCTTTGAAGTAGCTCTCTTGATTGTGCATGGATCTCTTGCCAAGTGCAGTGATCATTTGTCTGTGAAGTAAAGGTTATTAAAAAGTGTTTTTTAGCTGTTTTATAAAAGATGACATAACATACTATGGAGAAGGAAAATGTAAACTGAGAAATAGCTTACTTACCTTGGACACAAATGTATCCATTTTTTGGAAGCACTGTTTTACTATAGATTCGTGGATGATGTTAAGTTTGGGCTTTAGCTGTTATTTTTAATGGAAAATAAAAAAAAAAGCTATTAGTTCAAAAACTGATAATAAAAAATGAACATAAGTTGGTAAAACTGGTAGACATGCATTGTAATGTGTTTCTCAGACACAAGCCTTCTGAAGGGGTCAATGTGAAAGATAGCATAGTGCTGACAGCTTATGAATATGCCCAACGAGATTCCACAATCATTCTGATCAACCTGTGTCAGTGCTCAGTCATCTGCACCATACAAAAGTACTTTCTGGTGTTCAGATGTAACTTTCTGTGTTTCATTTTATGCCCACTGCCTCTTATCCTAACACTGGGGAGCACTGGAAAGAGTTTAGCTCTGTCTTTGCATATCCAGTCAGGTATTTATAGGCATTGATGAGAGCCTCCCTCAGCCTTCTCTTCTCTGAGCTGAAGCTCTCTCTGCTTTTCCTTATAGGAGACATGCTCCAGACCCTTTGGCACCATCATGACCCTTCACTGGGCTCTCCAGTACATCCGTATATCCAATACTGAGGGCCCCAGAGCTGGGCACAGTATTCGAGATGCAGTCTCACCACCACTGAGTAAAAAGATTATTATTTAAATATCATGCTGTGGAATAAAACATTATACTTACACAAGTCTTGAGTTGAGCATGAGCTTCATATATTTCTCTTAGAAAAATATTCTTATTTTGAAAAGGTGCATCTGGTCTCTTGAAAAACTCAGCAATTTCATGCACTATATGAACAATGGCTGTGTGATCATATTTAACCTACAAAGAGAGGAAAAAAATAAATTTAGAGACTAACTTAAGTTTGCACTTAAATTTTGGCTAATAGTACCTTTTCAAACTGCCTGAGACCAGATATTATTAATTCTTGCACAGTTTTTATCTATTGCTTGTATTCTCCAAAAATTTAAATAGAAAACACTACAGGAAGTAATATGCTTTAAATTTACATTATTTGTTTGAAAATCAGAAATTGTATGTGCGATTTCCAAATTTTCTTTTTCACAAACTTGATCTCTGTTTTGTAAAGGAAATATATATTGCATTTTTGGCCTGCTTTTATATACTTGAATGCATACAATGTATGAGGGATAACCAATAAGAGAACAAAAGTAAAAAATAGATTAAGATCCAAACCAAGGACTAGGAATGTGCAGAAGGTGGAACACCAAAAGTGGCTAACATTGCATTATATCTTTTTTGTTCTCTATGAGCTTTGCATCCTCATTAGAGGTGAATTGGAAGTGGGCAGAATGATCTGCTTTCATATGGTGACACTCTCAGCCAAGCACCCTCTTACTTTGCAGCACTGAAGACCTGAGCTGAATGTGAACTGTATGCATAGAGTACACTCATGTGTGGAGTAGTATTTATAATTACTTCTATGCTACTTTGGAGTCTATTTCTGACTGAAACCAAACCTGACATATTAATCTGGTAGATTCCAGAACACCAGATTAATTACAACTAATTTTCTACTTTAGACAGGATAGTAATAAAATAGCATCTTCTGTTTTTCTTGTACTTAGTAACATACTTTAATATCTAGGAAGCACATAAAAAACATTGGCTTTCCTTTTTTGTTTTCTTCCTAATTCCAAATACCCTTTATGTTTTCAGGAATAGTTTATGAAAGCAAATGAGAATTCATTGTAATGGTAATGATAGGACTGCAGAGTTTGAAATTGAAAACCTTATCATTTAGCTTACTTTATGTGATCTCTGCAGACTTGAGCAAAGGGAAATCGCAAAAGAAGGCAAAATGGGCAAAGAAATGTTCCTTTATAATATTTCTGATTTCCAAAAACATTTTCCGAGATCATTTGTGCCAAAGAAAAATTTCTTTGTGATGATGGAAGTACTCTTTTCATTAGGACTGTTTTCTTGCAAAATAAACTGGGGTATTATGTTTTCAGCTGATGCCAGATAGCAGGGAGTCCTGGTGGATTCCAGAGTATGTGACTAGGTATATTTCATTAGCCAGTAAACTCTCAGGCAGAAGAATTGGGAGTGAAAATTCAAGAAACTGATTTCCCATTTAAACCTAGAAAATTGTTATGCCATAACTCTAATGTGAAGTCTTGTGTCAAGGCACATATCTATGTGAAATAGAGATGTTACAATGAAAAACAACCAAGTACATGTATGTTACTACTTACTGCTTTTAGCATTTTCTCAGGGAAGCACAATTCTTCATTGCTCACTTCATCACAATCCAAAGAATAGCTTCTAGTGTTCTTAAGGAAAACATTAGTGTAATCATTTTAAGTATATATATAATTTTTATTGCAGGAAAAAAAATCATAGAAGGCTTTATTAAATGATTAATTGATCTCTTATCAGTAGAAAGACTACATTCATAGAAGACATTATATATCTATCTCGTGATGTTGTGGAGATTCATTTGGCTTATACACTCCAAAAATCAAATAAATATCTGCTTGTATAGCAGGACTCTTCACCTATTTCAATTGTTTTCAAACATTGTACTTGTGTGAGGAGATGTTTAGGAAAAGGCAGGCCACAAAAATACCACGAATGTCATCAGAAAGCATTTGTTTCAGTAACTTTTCCTTGTGACTGTGGAAGCTCCTTTGCAGGGGTGGGATTATTTCCTGTGAAATTATGGTGTTATGGCTTTAACTGATGCAAGTTAGCAGAAATCCCTGGAGACCGTACTCTAAAACATGTGACTTCTGTCACTCCTCTGTGGAGCATGTGGAGCTTTTCATGGAAGACACAAAATTGCCAGATATTGAGATGAAAATTTGTATGCAAATAAATAAAAATAAGATTTTGGGTTTCATAGAAAAAGGACATTTTGGTACATAACATTTTTGTAATGTGAAAAGATTGCAACCACACAATTATTCAGCATTTAATAAATAACTTAAAATATCTTACACTGAAACTGAAAAAAAGGAAAGATTGAAGACTACATCTACAGACCATGATGGTATTTTACACATCACTTACAAGTTTCTCAATCTCATTTAGAAGTTCACTCCACTGCACACTTTCAAAGCATTTCTGGATGTTGCTTTGTCGATTACCAAGGGATGTAGCAATAAAGCAGACAGTTAAGATGAAGAAGCTTCTGGGGCAATACATTGTCTAGCTCTGAAACAGTGAAGAGTAAAACAGTAGGCTAACATAAAAAGGATGCTTTTGTAATTTTGTAAAGTCATAAAAGAATAGTTGGTATCATTTACCCCTGATTGTTCACTTTCAATCTGTAGTATTTCTAATGAAGATACAGATTGTAACTATACCTAAACACTGACTAAACTCTAATCAGTGCAATTATATCCACTTTAACTTGATAGGAATTTCACTCAGAACTTCAGCAATCTTTATGTTTCCAGAGGGTAGAAGATAACATAGACAATGATTATGCTGTGATGAGCCTAATGAGCTGAATTTTTATGGCATAATATCTTGAAGCTAAGCATGTTATTCAATGAATAATCAGAAAAAAAATAATGTAAGAGAACTCTTAGTGTACTATCCATACAACATATGAATGGTTGGATGTGTTTTATTTTGTTTTTGTTAATTGTATTCCAGTGTTAGGAAACATATATTTTCCCACTGTTTCTTTATAGATAAAGAAGAGTAGTATATAGAAAAATTGCATTTTTTACTATAGTAAATTTGACATAATATAAACTACTGCCAGGTCTATTAAATAATGATTTAAAAAAAAAAGATTTTTTTTAAGAAAAGTTTGCTGTATATTAAATGTCTGCAACTTGTAACATGGTTTTAAAGCCATTGCTTCTAAATACAAGGTTTTTTAAATAAGATGCAATGCTAATTTGACACTACAATTGTAAAGGAAAAGTGAAATGAGTAAAACAAAATTCAGCAATAAAATTTAAGGGACCTACCTTGTGGATAATATTCAGCTCCTGACAGTGCAACTTCTGGAGCGCTCCTGAGGTACCATTCCGTCAGCTATCCCAGCCCCTTTTAAATACTTTACCTCTACTTTAGAAATATGTGACTGCCTCCTTTTAGCAGATGATGCAGAGTGAAACTTCCTTCTTTCATTATTCCTTTTCTTCAGGTGCACCAATTTCCAGGCAAGAAGGTAGTTATATGTAGGTGGCACGGAGGCCACATTTTAAAATTTTTATTTGGTCTGATGAAGACTAGGTAGCTGAAGAACAAAACAGTAATGTTTGTTTTACAAGATTTTAAACCAGCTTAATAAGTAACAGTAGCAGTTTGTAAATGGTTGCATACAGTTAATAAAATATAAAACTTCCTATTCTTCTATTTGAATAAATAATATTTTGTGCATTTACATTATAAATATATATATCACATTTTATTTGATTTTATTTTGTGCTTGTGTAAGTAATATAAAACTGAAAAAAAATTCAATGTGAACATCCATTATACGGTTCTGTAAAAATTATATTTCCCTATAAATACAAGATGCAAATGGGCACACACGTATGTATGCATCACACACATATACGTGCATATCTACAGACACATCTGTATAGACAAAATCCCGTATTGTACCAAGTACTATGAAGCAAACTGCAAAAGTCTTTAATCGGCTGTAGGTTGGAGTATTTAAAGGTACTGAAGAGAATTGATGTCCCAGAGATAATCTCCAACAAATTTTAAAAAATAATAACAATAATTATATTGTTTCCTTACGTTTTCTCTCTAAGGCTTTTAAATCCTGTCAAAATTCAGAGCAACTGTAGCATGTTAATGTATTGTTCTTATTATTTCATACTCCTCTGAGCTTTTTATCCTACTGCCTGAAGTTTTGCTATACAGTTTGCCCAAATGTTAAGCTTTGTTACTTGCAAATTAAACATCCTGCCACCAAGTTTTTAAAGTTTTTATACAGATATGTAATTTTAAATATTCTCATGATATCTAATGCCTGGCTTACTAGACAGCTCATTAAAACTGTATTTCTATCATTCATTTTGCTCCTTTACGGATGAGTTGTTGTTTTTGCTAATTTTCCTTTACAAATGGTAGTGAATGTCTGTTCTACACTTAGTATTGACAACTCTCAGGAACTGCCATAGGATATCTAACATCTGGGCTTAAGAAAGATTTTTGTCTCTTTTCTGTGGAAAAGCAAAATGGCTGGATGGGTATGAAGAGCTGACATCCAAACAGAGGATGATACTACATTCAGGTGGTTTGTGGTGCTTTTCAGCAGTGATTACAGCTATGTGAGAGGCATGGCCATTCACAACTGTCACACCATGAAATGAAGAGCGTCTTGGTCCACTCATCCATGTCAATGGGCTAACAGTGGTGACTGTTGGAAACATGGAAAACAATGTTTTTTAGCAGAGAATTTTCTCTGTTATTATGCTCTTCGTACTTGTTTATAGTTTCCATGGAAATAAATAGGAGGAAGTACTTTTGCAGCAACCTACATGTATTACTCTCTATATACTGAAGCATGCTGGTTAAGTTTCAGGTTCTAACATACACATAATGTTAATACAAACATCCTTAAACAGTAGCGCCCTGAACTTTGTGTGTGATATTTGACACAGGTTAGCTTTTTAATTGACATCAGTAAAAAGTGGAAAATATAATCTATATGGTACATCTTCCATGGATATTCCATGGGAAAAATTCTGAAAAATATTTTGGCAAATGAGAAGAATTGCATGCAAATTGTCAGTGTTCCTCATCTTTGACTTCCTTTTCTTCCTTTACCAATAGAAGATGTAAAATGGTTGCTGTGTACTATCTTGTGACTAAATCATAATTATTCTTCCTAAAAAATTAGTGTACCTATAATAAAAGTTGTCTCACAGATGTCTGTGTCTGAAAACAGACATCTGGTTTTTTTTTATCTCTACTTAGCTTTCAGCATTAGGTTTCATACTTCAGGGTAATTCTGTCATTTTCTTTTGTGTATTCGAAGTCCATTACTGACTAGGACAAGGCTTTAGCTTTCTTCCTTTAATGCTTTCTCCCTCTATTGTGGTTTTCTTTTTAAAAAATAGCAGCAATGTGGTAAAACTTCCATTCTCTTGTATTTCTAATTATAACATTTCAAACAAAAAAGGCCAGAAATAGAATTAATTAAAGATAAAAGAGTTACAGAAGCTTTACTGAGGATAAGAACTACAGTTTTTGTTGTGTTATGGCCCTTTTGTGCTGATTTGCCAGAGGAAAATAAACTAATTTTCTCAAATGATGTAATTAAATACCACCACTATTGCTATGCAAATATAAAAAATTGTGCTAGAAGATCACATTCTGGTAGGGTCTGAAGTGTGGGGGATAGGTGTTTCCTGACCACCTCTTTTTTTTTATTATTATTATTTTATTTTTTATTTTTATTTGATGTGGGTGTGAACTGGTTAATTTTTTTTTCTTTTTTGAAACAGCATACCTTACTGTGTCAAGTCTATCCACTGAAAGTGAAAGCCACACCCAAAAGAAAGTAATTTCCTGCTGATCAGGAAAAGTAACCTGAAAAGACTTCTTGAGGTTATAAGGTTAAATATCTAACCATACTTAGAATTTCATATGGCATCCTGTAGATGAAAAGGTAGCAACATGCCTCTCAAAAATTTTACTTTCACTTGTTTGAGAAGGTGGATACTGTGGAAATTATGAAACCTTGACTTTACTATCTACTTTAAATCTTTATCCTGATACAAATTTAGCTTATAATTCATCTTTAAAACACTAAAATGGAATTTATGGTAAAGTGTGGCCATGGAAAATCAATATTGTATTGACTTGGAGGAATTTAAGGTTTTATATTTGCTGAGAGTTGTTATAAATCAAAGCAGAAATACCTAAGCTAGAGCTTAGCCAGTAACACAGGAGACTCAGAAATATGAAATAGGTAGAGTCTTTCCTATTACAATTATGTAGCATTCTTAGTTGAGACAGTTGCAGAAGGGTGTATAAACCATGTACACATTTACACACTATACACTGTACTTCTGATTCTACTAGATGTTCTGCAAATTTGTCATAGTTTATGATCGATAAAGGTAAAATATCTATCAGGAAGTGTAGAAAATATTAACATTTTGTGACAGATATATGTATCTATTTATTGGGAAATATATTGAAATTGCTTAAAAGCATGTTTTATGTCACCTGAATTTAACTTAAATGAAGTTTTCTAACAGGATGTAATATTTTAATGAATATCAGGATATTAGATATATAATACTGAGGATGAATGGTGATGACTAATGATGACAATAATTCACCATAAAGAAAATGTTTTAAAAATGATATTAGGCCCAGTGTCAATATTGTTCTGATCCAGCACGCTACAATTCAGTGTAAAAGAAAGAGGAAATTTAGTGGTGATAAAGTATAATTTGCACTAGCATACAAACTTGAGAAAAGGAAAATGTATACCAGAGTTTGAGGCTGGTTTTGGTGATTTTAGGAATTATAGTTTTTTGTAAAGTGTGATCTAAAGAAAGTATTCTCCAGTGTTTATTAACTAAACTAAATTGAATTGTGGTCTTAAATACAGGAAATAAATAAATAAATAAATAAATAAATAAATAAATAAATAAAAACTGCTTCTTTTTCATGTGCTCTCACAACTATATCTCCCTCCATTAAATTAACTGTACAAACTATTGGAATAGTTTAACATTCTAAGTGAACCTGAGAATGATTCCTCCTTATCACTTTTGGTATCATTTCCTTCCATAACTTTTAATTCACATTACTTTCTATTCCTCAAGGTTATGCATCTGTATTAGAATTCCCACTCATTTCTTTCTCCTCAAAATATTTCTTGCAAAGATCCTGCTCTATGTCACAGACATTCCTGAGTTAATGTTTGAAAGCACTTTGTGGTTTGTATAATCTGTTTAACAATATTGTAATGTAATAATATATTGTAATAATCAGTCATGATTATTTTGGCATCCAGGCTGAGATATTTTCAAAAGACTTCCTGCAAGTGCTGATCACCCAATCTCTGGTGAGAATCTGTCGAGGCTGAGCAAAAGGAGAGTTGAACTGAAAACTGAATGATTGGGCCTTGAGAATGGTGGTCAGCTTCATAACAATTAACTGGACCCAACAAGTGGTGGTGTACCCAAAGGATCAGTTATGGGTCTACTATGGTTTAACATCTTCACTAATCATCTGAATGATGGGGCAGAGTGTACCCTCAGCAAGTTTACAAATGACACAAAAATGGGAGAAGAGGCTGAGATGTCAAAGGTTCTGCCAACCAGAAGGATCTGGGCAGGCTGGAGAGATGGGCTGACAAGAACCTCATAAGGTTCAACAAGGAGAAATGCAGAGTCCTTCACCTGGATACAGCCAACTCCAGGCCATGTTGGAGTTCTTGGACAACCAAGAACATGTTAGGGGTCAGCCAGCCACACAGCAACCTGGCAGAAAAGGATCTGGGAATCTTGGTGGACATCAGGTTGAACATGAGACAGCAATGTGCACTTACCACTAAGAAGGCTCATAATATTCTGGTGTGGACTAGGCAAAATACTGCTAGCAGATCAAGGAAGGTAATCTCTCCTCTGCTTAGGACTGCTGAGTCCACACCTGGAGTATTGTATCGAGTTCTGGATGTATTGTGAAAGACCACAGAATTGCCCATCTCTTCTATCAGAAGAGACTGAGAGAGCTGGGTTTATTCAATCTAGAGAAGAATAGGTTCAGGGGAGATCTTATCAATGTCTGTAAATACCTTAAGGGAGTGTGCAAAGAGGATGAAGCCAGGCTCTCTTCAGTGATGCTCAGTGCCAGAACAAGAAGCAAAGATCACAAATTAGAATGCAAGATGTTCTATCAGGAAGCATTCTGTGCTTGTCCAGAAATGCTGTGGAGTCTCCTCCTTGGTGATATTAAAAAACTAAGACATTGTCCTGGGCAACCTGTTGTAGGTGTTTGCTTGATCGAGGTACAGGAAGACCTTCAGAGGTCCCTTCCAAACTCAACTTTTCTACGATTCTTTATTTGAATGCAAATTATTCAGAAAGTTATTGGGAAAGAGCAATTATTTTTCTTCATTTAGGAGAACAAATATCAGTGCTTTTCTCTGCTTAGCTAAGTGGAACCTTGTAATCCAGACAGTGGAAGCCTAATTTGTCATAAAATATTTTAGGTTTATGGCACTTGTGCAGGTATGCTTAAATTAGGAAGTGATGCATGCAGGGCAGGTATATTAATATGGTATTTAAAACAGATTTCTCAAAATGTGGTAAGTGAACCAAGTTATTGTGGGAAGTGTTAATATGGGGTTTTGGAATACCTGCACCCATTGATTTTATAATAAGACTGAAAACATTATTGAGATTTTCATAGGTGTTAATGGTTTTAATCACTTGCAGATGGCAAAATTAGAAAGGATAATTTTTAAATTGCTACATATATTAAACTCTCTGCAAATTCCATGTTTCCATGCAGCCATTGAAACTTAATAGTATGAAGCCTTCACTTCTGAATAGAAAACATCATAAAACAAATGAACTGTCAGTGGATTTAAATTTTTAGCACAAAGTTGCTCAAGTAGTTGAAATAATACTTTTATTATTTTATTTATTGGGTATTTTTAAATCTCTCTTATTTCTACAATATTAACAGTTTACTACAAATCCAATTTTCCCCAAATTCCAAGATCTTTAAAATCATCATGACATAGCAGATTTACATGTCTCTTGAGATTTAATGAGTCATTCTTGTTTATTTTGATTCCTGTTATACTCACAATATACTCAGGAAGATATTTTAAATGGTAAAAAGATAATTGCTTGATATTTTAATGTAGTGTGTATAAATGTATGACTATATAAATATATACACTTATGTGTATAAACATTAGTTGCACTGAAAAGTCAGTAAGTGTAATTTAAATAGATGATGCTTTTAAAAATATCATAATACTAAGTAGAAAACCTCATGTTTGTGTAATAAATATTTAGAGAGCTTTACCATGGGCTTTGGAAGCCACAGCCTCCAATGATACTGATAGTTGAATACAATCTCTCTAAATTATATGACTAAAATAATTTACATTGCACAGCTCCTAAGTTTTTTTACGTTTTAGGCTATTCCAGCTGTTTAAACAAGCTCTTTTCACTGTGCAAAATCATAATGTTCTGTTCCTAACTTTCATTTTTCTTACTTAGAGTAGCACTAGGTGATTTCACTTTGCACACTTCAGTGAGGTAGGAGATACTCTCCACCCTTCCTGTAATTAAATTAGAGACCTCATTTTATAATAACTGGCAACGGCTTTTTAGTGGCTAGCTCAGTTTTTGTTTTGTTGTAGTTTCATTTCAGGAAATAGACAATTATTTGTACATTTCTTTGCTGCCAATTTCAGACTGGATTTTTTCTTTTTTTAATAATTTATTAAATTCCATTTGTGTTTCCTAGCAACAAATGGAACCTCTCTAACTATAAACTTACAATGAGAACTTTTTTTTTTACGTTTTCAGAGCTACCCCACACTTCGTGCCTGTACACTGAAATGAAATCTGACACACTTTCTTTTCCTTCCTTTCTCATTATCCCAGGCCATTTCCTTCCTATGTTCAAAAGGATGGACTGAGCTTTGTGTTCTGGCAGGAAGCCTTTTTACTCTTAAGCCAGTTGCCTGATTTTGTCTGTGAGTATGTCTTTAGAATAATCCAGCAGAAGTTACAGATTTAGAAGAGTTGCAATGTGTGACACTACAAATTAATCTCAGAATTTCTACTAAATTCATCTAAATTCTGGCTTCAAAGCTGCCTTTCAAAAGGCTGCTTTTCACAATGTGTTTGTCACTGGTTGATCTTGGGGTATACAATTGAAAGTTACAATAGATGGCTATTGTTCATATTCTTATTATGTAACAAACATTAAAGTGTAAGTCACTTAGGTTTTACTTTACTTTTGTTCTTTTGTTAGGATAACCAATCCAGTTTTCACAGTTGCTAGTTACACATTTTGTGCTTCAGACCCCTAATCTTATTTATGGATGTTTTGCTGAATTTGCTCCAGTATGACAATGTCTTTTTTTTTTTTTTTTTTTGTGCTAGAAAGTTCAAAAGTGGACTCAGTATTCTAGATGAGTTGTGACAAGTGCTGTATAAAGATAATAGTGGTTTCCCTGGACCTGTTTGCTGACCACAGATAACAGAGAGAGGCAAGTAAGTCTTCTTCACTGCAAAGGCTCAATGTTGACTCATTTTCATGTAAACCAGGACCACAGACCTTTTAGCAAAGCTGCCATTTAGCTGGTAACACCAGCCTGTGCAGCTGAGTGGTGTTATTCCATCCAAACTACAGGAGTTTCTATTTGATTTTTTGAAGCTTGCAAGATCTGTCCATAGTTCAAGTCTGTTGAAAATCTAACAACTGCTGAATCCATCTTCCAGTGCATTTATCCTAGCCCACAATTTAATATTCTATACACACCTGTTGAGGCTATATTACTTTTAATAGTTCAGGCCATTAGAAAAGTCATTTAGCAGACTGACCTCAGCACTGACTCCTAAAGAATGCTCATTGGAACTCACTTTCAGGTGGCCTTCATGCTGTTGACTGCAACAATTTGAGCCATCCTAGACCATTTCCTACTCATGTTGTAGCCAACATATCCAGACTGTATTTCTCCGATGTGACTATTAGGATATGTTGGAAGAAAGAAAAGATAAAGAAAAAAAACAGAAACCATTTTAAATGTGTCAGGATTGTATGTTAAGAGCATCTTGGTCATGAATTTGGATGTGTGATTTTCCAACTTAAGAGCTTAGCCTGTTAAGCTGAAGATGATGTATTGCTTTCAACTTCTTAACTCTTTAGTAAGTAATTTCTAGATGTAACCGGCCAAGACAGGAGCCCCAGATAATTTGGTACCTGGCTACAATAACCAGTATTGTAAAAATCTCATGGTTATCATTGGCTACTGCATCTTTTCCTGTACGGTTTCTCATTAGAATGGATTGAATGAATTACAAAAGTAGTTCTTAGTCAAAGGCTTTGACCTCTGCAAGCTCCACAGTGTAATCAGAGTTGGACAGGTGGTCAAATGTATTACTTAGAATTTAACTGGATGAATTCTGGAACTAGTATGTGGTCATTGTGATTTTGCCACTTCAGTGTTCTAGAAAAATGAAAATACAACTAAAGACTCAACAAAACATTCCCGATGATTCATCTTCAGACTTGTCTCATCTTGCATCACCCAGTGTTTACTGAGTGATTTATCCTATTGTATATCAACAGTTTTCCCTTCTTTGAATACCATTAAGGGTGGAATATGCATTCCAGGTGAACAAATAGTAGTTTCAGTCAGGAAATCATTTTCGTTTGTACTTGTATCTAATAAAATAGGACTCAAAACTTACCATACAGAAGTATTCTTATTATATTTAAATAATTAAAAATATAATAATATCCTATGTTTATGTTTAAAGGTCTTCAGGTTAACTGGGACTTCAAGAATTACAAGCAAAAGATTTAGTATTTATATGGTCTATTCCATATTTCAAGTTAACACCATTTCCACAGAACTTGTACTCATGTATATCTCGGGCTGCGTTCAGACACTTCAGAGTAATTACTTGTTATTACCTCTTACTGCATGCCTCAGCCATGTTGAAACAAGAAATTAATCTGTATTGGGGTTAAGCAACACCTTTTCCCTTTCTGTTTTTAAACTCTTCTTTCCATTAGAAGTTGCATTCACAGAAGCCAAAACTTAAAGGCCATCTTTGGATACAGCATACTTGAAAACTTGATTTGGCTTACCCTACAGTAATTAAAAGCTCCATGAGAATAATGATTTATTGAGGCAGAACATATCTCCTGCTGTTACATGCTATTTTAAACCCTGGAAGAATAAGATTAATTTTTTTTTTCTCTGTTTAGGAAGACATGTCAATACTTTCCAGACAGCTATAAAATCTCATCTCTAACCACTGTCTACAAGAATTACCAGATATGTTTCTCCCTGAAGTGTACTTAAGACTTACATTTCCCTGTCTGTCCAAGTGGATCTAATAAGGAATAAATATTTTTTAATGAATTGGAGTGGAGTGGGATATGAAACAATTTTCTTGAATGCTGTAAAACTTGCATTATTGTAGGAAAAGACATAACTCTTAGTAAGTCTCATTAGATGCACTGATAATAGTTCAGAAAACAACCGAGTAGCAAACATCCAGAACTGTTTCTGTGCTATTCCTTGTGATGTCTTGTGAAATCCTCCTGGAAATAAGATTTCTTATTCTTTAAACTAGTCCTCTATCATCCAAGATACAGTATTTAGTGACAGGAGACTTCTCTCAGCTCTTTTTTTCCACAAATTTAATATAAATATTTTCTCTAGCTGCTAGAACTGATAGGGAAAAATGTAAAAGAAGATATTTTCTTCACAAATGAGAATCAGGTAAAATGCTTTCAGAAACAACAGGCTATTCTTGAATTTTATTTACTCATGAACTTTACAACCAATGGCAGAATACAGCTATTTCCTGCATGCACTATAATTTCTAGAAACAAACATATCTTAGTAATAAGTTAATGTGAAGTTAACAACACCTAAAAAAGACATCAAAGCGCTACTGAATTATGGTGTTTCCAGTTCTTAAGTGAGGATCAGCAAGCTTTCTGCTCATCTCTTCTTTTGACTTTTTTCCTCTTTCGTAAGCTGTTCAAGGTGAAATGAATAAAACATTTAGCATCAAACAGGAAATGAGAGCTTAGAAGATATTTCATCATGCTTGTTGCAATACGTAGAAAACCACAAATTGTTTCTGAAGGAGAACAGGTTGTCTCTGAAATGACAGGATAAAATGAGGGAAATGAAACTTGAACTGCTGTAAATAGATGGAATGAGCCATATGTTGAAAGGGAAAACCTCAGTCTAGTCTGTTGAAACATGCAGGTGAACTCTGGCATTTTTTTACAGTGCTAATTCACTGAGAGTACATGACCATCACCAGATCAATAGTTTCTTGTGGAGAAGCACTTCAGGAAATGTTTGGAAGAACACAGATATACACAGATATACACAGAACAGTTTAAAGAATTCCACTTGCTGCTTTGCTTCAAATATATACTTTTCCTTTTTTACATTGATGTACTCTTGAAGGTACTTGTCAGTGATAGTAATGAATCCTTGCTACAGAGAATCACTCACTTCCACACTATGCTTGGGTTTCTCTTAGACATTTTATAGATCAAGCTATAGCAGTTGGCAGATCTCAACTTTTCTGGATTTGTTACTAGTGTACTCTGGTCACAGAAACTACAAGATTACTCCTTCTTCAATGCTCTTAAGTTAGTAGTGTGGTTAATTCAATTATCTAAATTTCTTCTGAAATAGATAAACCTATTTACTGGACTATTTTTGTTTATCCTTTGTATGTTGTCTTCTTGCCTCCAATCATGACCTTTTCCAGAAGACTTTATGTGGTAGCATTATGGACAGTAGAATCATACAATGGTTTGGGTTGAAAGGGTCATTAAGAACAATCTAGTTCCAATCCTCTGCTGTAGGTAGGTACACCTCTCACTAGGTCAGGTTGCCCAGAGCTCCATCGAGCCTGGCCTTGAGCACTTCCAGAGATAGGACATCCACAACTTCCCTGAGCAACATGTTCCAGTGCCTTACCACAGCCTGAACAAAGAATTTCCTTCTAAAATACAATTCAAACCTCACTTTTTTCAGTCTACAGCCATTCCCACATTTCCTATCATTATCTGCCCATGTAAAAAGACAGACTCCCTGCTGCTTTTAAGTCCTCATACTTAAGGTACATATCTAGGTACTGGTATGCCTCAATTATGTCTTCTTAGCACCTTCTCTTCTAGAGGCTAAATAAGCCCAGATCACTCAACATTTCTTCGCAGGAGAGGTGCTCATCTGTTCACAGTGACAGCCACCCTCTGGACAGATTCCAACAGCTCTATGGCTTTCTTGTGCTGGGGCCCACAGACCTGGATGCAGTACTGTGGATGGGATCTTACAAAAGCAGAGCAGAGGGAAATATGGTCTTCCTCACCCTGCTGGGCACCTCTTCTGATGCAGAACACAGTTGGCCTTCTGACCTGCAAGAAATCACTGCTGTCTCATGTTCAGTTTTTCATCCTCTAACACTCCCATATTCTTTTCCTCAGGGCTGATTTCAGTCCATGCCTTGCAAGTATTCAAGTTTGAGATTGCTCTGACCTAGGTGCAGGACCTTGCACTGTATCTCTTTATCTGCATGTAGCTCTATTCCTAAAAAATCTATTTAATAATTCTGTTTGTTTAAATTGTTTTGCCACAAACTGATGTCTTTACTTATGTTACCTTTGTTTGTTTTATTTATTTATATACATACATACATAGATTTTTTTAAAAATTGTACAGTTCTACTACACTTCTGTGTTCCAGTTAAGACTTCTTTTTAACCATTTCTTAATCTCCTAATTTTCTTACATCTCATCATCAGGACTGTTTGGTCTAGCATCATAAAGGTTAATTCAGCATAACAATATTGAAATTCCTTTTGGAGTTTAGATTTTGGGCTGTTTGATAGGAGACACAAAAAATGACCCTGATTTCCTGTGTAGGCTTTTATAGCACTTGAAGGCTGAATACTCAGTCTCTGACTGGAGTACCTTAAGGGCTCAGCTAACACGAATTCCTTTAACATGGTGGTTTAGAAGCATTGCAACTTGTATAAATGTTCCTAACGTAGAAATCTAGATGTCTCTATTGTAACTCTAATGCATATGAATTTTGATGATACATTTGCCTCAAAAAAATTAGTTTGCTCTCTTCCATTTCAGTGCACATTACAACAATGCAAGAATGACTATTATCAAACTAGGAAAAATGCTAATTATTTTGTGTTTCAGAAATATTTTGAACTAAGAAGAGTGAACTTTCATATGCATTTTATTTCAGAACTGAAATAACATAACATTCCAGCAGAGGGAACTCTCATTCTTTATAATACACGACTAAGGCTTGCTTGAGTAGCTTGTCCCTGGATTAATATTTTATTCTCACAGAAATGCTCAGCTTTCTAGTCTGTGTAAAAAAAAAAGTCTAAAATGGTGGACTTCAAGATAGCATGTGACATAAAAAAAAACAAAACCAACAAACAACAACAAACAGATAAAAGGAATTTGTACTAGGGATACACAATCTCTAGCATTAAATATTCCCCAAAAAGCTGTAGTTCTACAAATAAAATATTAAACATACATTTTTACCTACCCATGAGCAGAAGAACTATTCTAAATTTTTTATATGTTTTCTTGTTTGAAATCTAGAGCCTATATTTTAAATGCTAACTCTAAAGAAAGGAAGACCCTAAGAATTTATATTCTTTGTAGCTTTTCTTCTACCTATGAGAGATTCAACATTTGGTTTCAGTACTGCAGATGAGTCAAGTTGTCTAAGTAACAACCCATTCTCATTGCTTTACTGAGCATATATTAAGTATTTTATCATACTGATCCAGTGTTTTTTAATCAAATCAATGTAGAGCCTAATGATATTGCCATGAACCTGAAATACTTTATATCTTTCTATTGATTTATGCATAATTTGGGAAGCTATCTATAAGCTTGTTTGTATAGTATGTATTTCAGTTGTACTGATTCTTATGTTCACTGCAGGCAAAGACTGAAGCAAGGCTTACAGAATGATCAGATGCTTCTCAGCAGCTTTTTATTCTGTTTGACCTGTACAGTTAACACTTAAATATAATGGATCCATCCCCATAAAGTCTTCCATTTATGCAGTTAGTGGCTCAGCCCTTGGGTCCTTCCAGATTCTGAAGTTATAACTTCCTACACAGTCCAGCCTGAAGGTTACTAACAGCATACGTACACATGCACACATGCACATCCACAAAGTAGAGAACATCCTTGCACAGAAAATGTGTAGAAATAAAACTTACTACAGAGTTCAGGTGCAGGGCTTGCCTGCAACTTGCACCTTTGACTATCCCTCCCCTTCACATCAGCTCCTGCCCCACCCACCTTGCTCTCTGCCACTGCCTTTGGCTTTTTCCCTAGTTATCCTGTAATAGGTTTTGCAAATCTGTGCAAAAAACTTCAGAACATCCCATAATAAAACTTATGCAGTCCCATAGTCCTCCACAACTACCCTATAACAAATTCTGTCTTTCTTATGAGTCCCCTAGTAGTATTTGTTTGACTGATAACTTGTTCTGTTCCTTGCCTTTTTCTCTTACACTGGATAAAGATGAACTAAATATATTTCTGAATCCTGAATCCTGTTATCCTTACATTTCAGCAATGTCTGCATTGCAGAAGAAACTTCCTGATTAAATTCTTTGTGTCATCTTTAAAAAAAAAAATCTTTAAAAAAAAAAAAAAAAAGAATTCTACATTCATTGGGTACTGCTCAATGAAATGGAGAAATTGCATACAGGAGTAACTTCTTAATTTAGGCAGGTACAGAAGCATTTAGCTGCTGTTTTTCATTCAGTGAGTTGGATTCCATACCTGTCACTGAGGTTTCTCATATTCCTTAGCATGGTATAAAAAACTTGTAGCCTCAGGATTGAAGAGGCTATCTGTTCCATCCCACTGCCCCAAGTCATCGTTGACTCCATCTGAACTTTTCATTTGTTAACTCTAGTTAAATTGTAATAAAAAGGCTCCAGTTATGAAGCTTTTCTACAACTGCCATATCTAATCTATTCTAATCTTAACTGTTTTCATAACTGATTCTTTTTCTTAACTGATCAGACAATTTCTCTTAAATTCTTAAGTAAATATCCCTTAATGCATATTAAATAAGTTATAACAACCCACCAGACTCTTTTTCTAGTGCTGAATTATTGCTTCTATTTAGATTGTTGATACCAAAGTACCCACACTGATGATGTCAAAAGGAGGCTTAGCTTTTGTAATCTTTGACAAAAGATGTAAGTAGCAGAGAATTGTAATGGGAGTTAAAAAACAAAACATGGGAGAGAGTGGATTCCACTCTGTTGATATAATTCTTCATTTCTGAGACTGGCTTCTAAAGAATTTGTGTAGTCATTTCACTTGTCTGTCACACTGATAAATTAGAAAAGTTGTGACATGCAATAAAAAAACACACTGTATGTATAAAGCCAAGAATTCGTTATTGGCATAAGTGAAGTCTCATAAGAAGAATCAAAAGTAAAAAAAATCAAGCTAAGAAATGCGGAAAAATGAAAGTAAAAGATATTACTCCATGTAGTAAAATAAAAGTGAAATAAAATTTCAGTAGTAATTATATGCTTGAAATCTTTATACACACCTGTTCATTGCCCATCTGGGTCTTGGTTCTTTCTCAGAAGGAAGTCAGGCAGAAGGGGTTGCAGAAAGTTTCTGTGTCTCACAGTTCTGTTGCTGTCTGGAGTGATCCTGGTGGTGTTTTTTGCTTCCTTTTTCCCAGAGCAATATGAGGTTCATGGTTTCTTCTTCAGTATTGGTTCACTTGAGGTCATTCAGTTTTTCTGACAGTTTTGCACCATTTTCTTTGTCAACTGTTCTGCAACATAGTTAATACTGCAACCAAATTTTGTACGTAAGGTGTGTAAGGAGCTCTGTAACTCCATTTCTTTAACTCAGCATTGATGAACTGTTTATCTTTCTGGGGGCTTCAGTGCTATCTTGAAGCCTCTTGCTACCCTAATGCCTATACTCCTCTACATATTCTCATGTGTGCTTAGTGCTATCATACCTCTCCTGTGCTTCTCTACCACTACATCATTATGCTGAACTCATAATCACTTCACAGAGGAATTACACAGAGGAATTATTAATGTCTACATTAAAAAATATAGTTATACAATAGAACAAAAAGCAAAATTGACACCAATTGGATGTAACGGGATGGTCAAGTAGAAGAATCACTATTACATCCAAATAATCTGAAATAGGCAAGATCCTGAGACCTTGGAAAAGCTAGTTCAAAGCCTGTGCCCGGTAACGAGCATGGGCAACGATATATTTATGGGAATACTAGGCTATGAGCACCTGCCAGGACGTTATAAGCTCTTGAATTTCAACTTATAGGTTAGAAACTCAGAAGCATGGCAAGCGAAGAGTGCCAATAATATACAGTGGGAATAAGATTATGTAGGTGGTACAAAATCATGTGCCCTCCATAGTCTGCCAGATGATCACTCAGCCCATGTTTGCTTGCCAGAAGTGTGAACAGCTCTGAACCAGCCTCTGGGCATGTAGAAGCTGGCGAGATATAGAATAAGTCAGTGCTTTGTGGGATGGTTTGGAAAAACCAGATTTAGATTGCTTGAGCTACTGCAGTGAGAAGGGGACGCAGGAATTCAGACACTGAACAACAGGAAACTAAGCCATAATGGCTTTCTTTGCAAGCATACATATTGTGCTACTGAGTAGCATCAATCTGAATCACAGTCACATACAGGTTTGAAAGAAAAATATACAAGCATCCATGGAATTATACAACACATGCACTTCAAAGTTTCTGGGGAAAAGCAGGCTCAGATAACTTGTTGCCTGAGGGAACTATAACCTTTAAAAAGAAGGTTTTTTTGTTTTCTTTCCTTTTGTTGAACTGCCAGAATTCTTTGTTTGACTGTGAAATAATTCCATCAGCCATCTCAAAAGTTTTAAGGAACTGATTGCCACAGTATTTGATTGCTTCATCATCAACAACACATTTATTTTTACATAATTCCTGTGACATAGATAAATGATTGTTCTGACGTTAAGTCTGGGAATCTTAATCATGGCTTCTCAAAGACACTGTGGGTGCGTAACCAGATGCCATTCCAGAGGAAGTAGATATATAGATACTTTAGACTTATGCAAGGTTCCATGAGAACTGAATCCAGTTTTTACATCCCAAGATAAGCAGCCAACCACTTATTTCCAGACAGGCAAACCTCTCGCCTTATGTTCTTTTTATATTCAAGGGACCTCTGTTTTTTGGCTTTGTCAAGCACTTGATTGCACAGGCACTGCTATGGGAAATTTCACAGCTTTAAACAAACAATGAGTTATGGCTGCGTAATCTGTCCTTAGGTGACTGATTTCATGAGTCTTAGCATAGCACATCTTCCTACTACAAGAACATTCAATTTTTCTCGTGTGTTTTTCAAGACACTATTTTTTAATTTACTTTTTTAACTGGAAGCTCTTTCATCTTTTTGCTCTCTCTTTCCTGCCCTAAGTGTTTGAAATCTGTTGGAAATCAGCAGACTGCTAGATGGACAGAGGGATGGGCACACAGTACAGCCATATAAACCTTATCTTCTGACGTGAGGAAGAAACAAACCTGCAGAAATCTCTCACAATCATATGAGGATAGACAATGTTTATAAAGGTAATTAAGATTAGTCCCAGTAAAATTCTGTTCTGAATACTCTGAAGCCTCCAGTGGTATTCTTAAAACTCAACTGAATCAGTAATAAATAAAATCTTTCCTAAAGTTGTAAACTTTCTTTACTCCTTATTTCCTTCATTTCCTTAAGTATCATAGTAAATCTAATCATATCTGAGTAAAAACAACTTATTTGAACTTGAACAGAGACTGAAAGTTTTTTTTCCTGTTATATTCATTATTGCTTTTCTGTTGCAATGTTGTCTATGTTTTATGAAGATCTGAAACTTCACTATTTCAGCAAGTACAAGAAAATACTGTCTTCATGAAATTCCCAGAGTAATATACAAAGAAACAGGAAAAGCTGGTAGCATAGCAATGTGTTATTTAATGTCAAGTCAAATTTTCAAGTGTATTCTCTCTCACTCTCAAATGTACAGACACTCATACGTCACAAACTTGATACTCGTAGACCAAGTTATCAAGAGCCAAAATAAGCATTAACATAAGGCAGGTCCCTATATACATTGCTATTGAGAAGCTTATAGTATTCAAGTCCTCAAGTATATTTTGCGAAAACAAAATGATAATCTTACACAGCTGAATATCTGTTGAGGAAAAAAAAAATAATTTCCACACAGTGGAAGTTTAGTTTCTAAAGGGAAAATATGAATGTATTATTTTGCTTTGATTCAGATTATTTTTCATTTTGCTGACCTGAGCTGGTGCATGTAATTATGATTTAATTCAAGCAAATAAATATTGTTGCTCTGTCAACACACTGAATTTGAACTGCTTTAAGTCATGCTTCTGAAGGGGCCTTGGTCATCAATTTGCCTGGTGAAAAGTATCTGGAATAATATCTGAAATAATGTGCACAAATATCACTCTGAGTTGCATGAATTAGCATTTATTTGTTTGTTTATTTACTTACTTACTGATTTCCTCAAACTGAATAATAGAAATTTCCCTGGTGAGATGTTCAATCAAAAGAAATAGGAATCAGTCCACTGGTTTGTTGAGCATGGCAGTCATCTGACCAGTTAACTACTTTACACAGAGTTGTTTGTAATGATAATTGCATTTGTAACTGCACAGTAGGTGTCTAAAAGAATTAAGGAAGAAGAAATAATCTGTCTGGATGATTAAAAAAAAAAAAAAGAAAAGCAGAATGTTTAAAACAGAAGGAGAGGAAGTGAATAGTGGTTAAACTTTGATACAGTAATAGAGATGTGGAAGAAAAAGCATTACATTACAATTCGATGGGGGAAGAATATAACTGTAAATAAAATGGTCTGTGAAACTGATCCTACATTATCTTCACCTGGAGTCTCTGTTTGAGGTACTGGGTGTAACCACGGAAGAAAATTAACATACACTCAGGCCCACGGGTTTAAAAGATCCAAAGTAGGCGAGATATTTGAACACTAGAGGGAAGCACTTAACCGGGCTACAGCTACCGGCCTCGTAGGGAAAGCTGGAACAGCTGCTGTAGTGACAGACTCTTCTGTATTTAATTTCAACGTTAAAATTTTGCAGGGAGAAAACACAGTTGTTCGAATAAGAGAAAAAGAATGTAGGTTACAAGTCTTACTCTTTCTATAATAGCTATAAATGTACTCTAAAACTTCAGTTGCTGATATGGATCATGGACAGCAGAGCAAATTATATATTAAACTAATCACGAGTAACGTTTGTATGTCAGAGTTTCATCTTTTCTCTTTTTCTTCAGTGGATGTTTCCTAATTTAAACCTGTTCTTCCTTTGCTTCAAGTAAAAGGGAAAGATCTTAAGGGTCTGAGTCATTACCTTCTGTAGTTTTTACGTATTTCTGGCTTGACATGGTAAAAGAAAGTCTTGTCTCTGAAGAAGCTTTTTTTTTATCTTATGCCAGAGTTAATGACTATAACATATTGGATCTCATGCACAATTCATGAAAGCTGATTTAACATTAATGCAGGTGCATAGAATGGCTCAAGCTGTTCACCTGCTCTCCCTGATGGAGGCAAAATGCTGTCGTGATTTCTAACAAGTAGAAACGAGGAATGAATCAAAGAGATAAAATATATAATGTATATAAATGTGGCTTAGAGTGCATTGTAAATGATTTTACATAGCTAGTCACATACCTTTCTCTAATGGCAGACAAATTTTCTAGAGGATGCTAAAACACGAGGCTAGATTGTCATCCTGTTGGCAACCCTTGGAAGTAAATTAGGACTTAATCCTTCTGCCAGCGGAATCATTGGCAGGCAATCATATGCACAATATGCTGCTTCAAATGTAATCAGAAGAAATGTGCATTTGATCTAGCTGGATAAAACTCTTCAACTGATAATCACCTACTAACTTACAATCTTGATAACTTGCCATTTCTCTAATTTTCTCCTAAAATGTAGAAAGAAATTCTATCAAAGTGAGACTTTTCCCACTGCCTATTGAAAACAGAACAAGGTTTGCTGGTTCCAGTAGCTTTCACAGCTACTATCAAAATTATTTTTCTTTTCAAGTGGTCTCATTATAGAATTACTACATTTATAGGAATTATTTTTTTCCAAAATTAATATTGACAGCCATTCACCATTTCTCAATACTGTAAGTGTGCAGAAAGCATTCACTCACTGTACATTGTTTAGTTTCTCACTTCTGCTTTTAAGCTAAACGGGGAAAGATTAGCCTAGGTACTCAATGTCCACATGAGTTGCTTAGATTAGAAATTTAACTTTTTCACGCTAATGTTAAGTAGGTTGCATTCTGTGAAGAATTATCAAGTGGAATCTTGTTAATATATATACATACCTGAAGGGAGGATGCAAAGATATTGGAGCCAAGCTATTTCCAGTGGTGCCTAGTGCCAGGACAAAGGACGATGGGTGTGAGCTGAAACACAGCAAACTCCAGCTGAACATAAGAAAACATTTTTGACTGTAGTGGTGACTGAGCAGGGGAGCAAGTTGCCGAGGAAGGGCATATCTACATCTTTGGAGGCGTTCAAAAGCAGACTGGACATGGTTCTGAGTAACTTGCTCTGTCTGAGCCTCCAATAAGTAACAGGGTTGGACTATACAGACGTGAGAAGTCCCATCCAAGATCATTTATATCGTGATTCTGAGTTTTTGTGAAATGTACTGTATGCAATAAATTATCACCTACAAACAATTTCTGGGTACATTTATATAAGAAAAACATAAATTATTTTAAATGTAACATGTATACGTAAATTAATAAATAGTAATTTTTTATATCAAATATCTACTTACACCTTCCAAAATTTCACATAAAAGTGATTTTCATATAATAGGAATTTTCAAAAATGTTATATATGGGATTAATACTAGCTATAAGCTAGTAGCATCATTTCCCCAGAATCAAGCTTTCAGAATGTCAGAATGTCAGTGACTATCAGACAGTCATTAGAAACTTTTCTGATAGATAATATTTGAAGTTAATTAACCTATCACTGCTTACAAGATTCTATGCTACAAATTTCATGGAAACTTGCATTTGATGTCATCATTTATTTTAAACGAGCCTGTACTTCAAGTGAAATAAGTATTTCAGAAGCCACAATACAGGAATTATTTTAGAATTATCGCCTAACTTCTTTACTATCTGAAGAAGACAGTGATACAGGTCTGTCAACTAACACACTGTATTGAACAATAAATGGTACTGCATAGTCTTTCTGAGAGTACAGGTTTGTACAGAGACTTTGCCTGTAGTATGTTGTATATGTGCAACTATACAGACAGCTGGAGAGGTGTCAGAGCAGGTATAAAGAGAGAAGTTTCTTACAAGAAAAGACATTGTTTTCTGTTGAGAACTGACATTTTTTTCCCCAGAAATTATTTATTGGAAAATTTAATACATCCTGAGCATGATAGTTATAGCTTTTATAACTTTTAGACATATCCAATAGAGAAGGTAGTGTATGCATGTAACCTATGGTAAGTTGTGGTCTAACTTGACATTGCCACCTGCAACTGGGCATATTAATAACTTTACTACTGCAACCGTGATTTCCATTATTTCTGCATCATCTTCTGTGGCTCCAAAATAGCTGTGGAGAGACAAGATGTTATCAACAATTTATGAGTTCTAAAGACTTTATTTCAAATTACTTTTTACAAAACTTCTAATTCTATGTTACTGTTTGTCCATCTCTTAGTTTCTTTATGTACAATAAGAACCTAGTCAAGCAAACATATCCAGCTATATTGCTGTTTACTGTGACATGAAAATAAGTCCTAGGCCGTTCTGAATGACTAAGAGGGAACTTACAGAACCAAATGTTTTCTTAAGGCAGAAGAGTAAAGGATTTCTTAAAATGTCTTTGATTTATGTGCCAAGCATTTTAGGACACTATCTCACCTAGAGGAAACTAACCTCCAGGAAACTAATCTTTCAGTGGTGCCCAGCAACGGACAAGGGGCAGTGCTGGAACACAGTAAGTTCCATCTGAACATGAGAAATAATTTCTTTGCTCTGAAGATGACAGAGCAAGGAAAGTTGTGTAGTCTCTTCTGGAAACACACCAAGCCTTCCTGGATATTTTCCTGTGTAATCTACTGTAGGGAAATTGTTTTTGCAGTGAGGTGGGGCTGGATGATCTACAGAGGTCCTTTCCAACCCATACAATTCTGCAACCCTGTGACTGTGAACGTTCAGTCAGGAAAGAACATCTTCATTTCTCATTTTTGATTTGTCTTTCTCATGATATAAACTGAGAATAACTGTGCATAAACTGAGCTTCAAGTGCAAGCTTCCAATATGAGATGAAAATGGAGAACTACAGCATGCATGGATTGTCTTGCACACTATATTGCAATAAAATAAATGGAATAAAATATCACTATAGAGTAATGCTTAGTATCCTACAGCCTGTAGTTTACAAGCCTAGATAAGAAGGTAATAGGACAAAAATTAAATCAGAGTTGACTCAATTAAACGTCTTAAGATTGTTTTGAGCATATTAAGCTGGGAACAATACTATGGATAGCCTAAAATAATCATCCAAATGTAAGTGTATAATTTAGAGTTCACTGAATAGATCTTTAAGGTTCACTAAATGTATCCAATTAGATCTCTACTGATGATAATGAGAGCTTAGCTTGAGTGTAAACAAATAAATTTAGATGTCTTAATCAGCAAGCTTTACCAATCAGGATGACTGTATTCTAATGAAAGGACCCAAGGTAGCTTTAAACTCTCTGGCTTGGGCAAGTCCAATCTAATTTCACAGAGTTTAGTTCAGAAGTGTATTCTGACATGAGGGATGGCTATAGTACAGGCTATTTTGGAGACCTGTGGCATGTAATTTACTTTGTTTAAAAAATGTTTTACTGTTGCCCTAAATGGATGTTCTCTGGAAATCATGTTTTTGCCAAGCTGTGCTGCAGAACTTATACAAAAAAGTATTTATTCCTTGGATACTAGTACTAGGAATACAGAATGAGTTAAGCTCATGAAATCTTGTCCAGTTTGATGAAAGTATGACATATTGTAATGACTTTATAATAGTCTTTATTTCATTTTTATTGTGTAATATTGCTTCATTTTCCTTCATGGGTACAAAACTTGACTGAGGTCATGCAATGACACATAGCTTATTACCACGGCTGACTTCTGTTAAAATATAATTCATAGAGCATTAAAATATTCAGCATTTAAATATTCAAAGTTATTCTTGTCTTAAATGTTCAATAGTAACATTACAGCTACAACATTTTTTTGCCATCACCTCTAGTTTTCAATAACCTTTTCAAATACTTTTCTAAAGAACATTTCTTTATAATTTTATCTAGTACTAATTAAGGATATGCTTATATTTGTATTTTAAACTATTAATAGTAGAAAGATTTCTAGTAATGGAGCAGTAAGTCATTGAATTTTTTCCTTTATTTTATTTTGTTTTATTTTTTTACTGTGAAAATGTGCTTTCTGGCTTTGTATATCTTTCAGTGTGGAAAGGTATACAAACTCCCACGGCCTATTCACATTTCCTCAGATGATGCCAATGATAATTACAATTCATTATTAACTACCTGATGTGCTAAGAGGTACTTCTGATTCTGAGGCTCAGGTATGCTACACACTGACACAAAAAGTGACGATTTCTTTGAAGACTATGCAGTAAACATACAAAACAGATAGGCTGGAAGGCAGAACACATGTACTAAAAGATTAAAGTCGTGAGCCACCATGAATGGATATAGATGTCAGAAAGGTACAGATATTGCCTAATAGATGTCATCAATGGAGTAATGAAGTCTGAAATAGGATTCTTGATGATTTTTTTTTAGAGCATTTAGACTTCCAGCAGGTTATCAGCAAAGCCAAGACTAGATTTTAGGAATAAACTCACCTCATCTTCCTTAAACATATGTAGCATTGACAGCTACTGCTGAAACTCCCTTTATATTCATTGTTGAGATGTAGGGGTTTTTTAGGATTCAATCCAACTGATGTATTAAAAATGTCTATTTTGAGGTGAGAAGAATTCTATCTTAGACTCCAGAGCCTATAGTAACTATGTTTCTAATGATTATACATGGAGACTAGAATGACTTACATAAAGAACAGACTTTCACATTTAGTGGGATGAATTCTCCATAAATCCTTCAAGTGAAGTAGTAGTGTCCTTCTTTCTGAACCATGAAATCATCCTGAATAAGATAGTAGAGTATATCCAAGTAACTGCTGAGCATTTTTTAATAAGTACAAACAAATGTTTCCCCTTCATTTAAACATTGAAATTCTGGAGGTACCTGGCTCAAATGGCTAATTTGTACACTCATAATCAGTACTGCTCTGAGTTCTATTCCCTACTTTTCAGAATTACAGGATTTCAGAGGATTTCACACAAATACATTATTTATGATTTCATATGCATACAAACGGCACCAATCATTGTCTAGTGAAGGAGGTCCCAAAAGGTTAGATATTTGAGCAGTTTCAGTTACTGTCTTAAAAAAATCCCTTCAACCAGAAAAGAGTTGCAAGAATTCTAACCTGTAACTTGTATTCTCATTTTATTTAGCAACCCTGTACACAATCCATCTAGGTCATTTTAAATGAATGCCTTATTGCTGCTTAGATGATTATGGGTTGCAATTCATTTAACGTGCCCAATGATTCATGTTTAGTTTATTGAATTTAATGCAGTATCTGAGTAACTTACGCATGTGTAGTACTTTAAATGCATGCACAATGGCACATAGAACCCTATGCAGGGTTTTGCTGAAGTAATCAGCTTATTATATATTTTGAGTATTATAGTTGAGATAACTATAATTGATATTATAGTTTGAGATATCATGTTACTTTTTATGTCACTTTAATTTAATGCTGTTTGCACTAATGAGTCTGTCACTACAGTGATGTGTAGGCATGTCTGCCTAACTCTCAGAAGTTCAGCAGTTTTTATGCAAATAATGGTTCAGGATGTGTCTAGTTCTATTTGTTACCTGAACATCTTATGAGCCACTAACTTGTGTTTGCATCTTTTTTTGTATTGCTGTTTTGAAACTAATTAATGAATGTTCTTTGTTTACAGCAAGAGGTTTGAATCTTCCTTCAGTACCAGCAAGTCAAAGGACATTTACAAGTAAAACTCAATTTCTTCTGTGGAAATGATTTTCCTGTACAATAAAGCTGGGTAGGATATACCTGCATGCTTTCTTGAATCTTCTGTACTGAAGCTTTTCATTAATAGGAGGAAAATGGAGTCTGCCTCAGGGATATCTGAGCTTTTTTAAAATCCAGAAGTTAAGACCATTACTTTTGGCAGACCTATATTTTTATGCTGCTTATTAGCCTATTCTGTTCCTGATAAAAGACTGTACTTACAGTTCTCATTGTGATACTGAGTCCTTATAAGACAGGAGGATAAAAAAATCATGTTTAAATTATAGAGAAAAAATGCTCTTGTCTTGATGGAATCCACATTACCAGCAATGTTTTTTTACCTTAACCATACTCTTTTCTTATCTCTAAAGCACAGTATACAGGTTGGTGCTTGAGATTTGTGATATCAATAAAGAGGAATTCTATTTTGCATTCTTATCACCAAGTTTGAGGTTCTTTTCTTTCTTCCCTCTGCATAAATGGACAAACTATACTTTTCTTATTCCCACAGTCCTGTGATAAAATTTTATATGCTTTTTCTTGTGTTTTGACAAGTCCTCCTACCAGGATAACTGACAAGGAAGACCTTGCTGTAATTGACTGCTAACTTTAGTTGAAATGACACACAAAAATAGCTCAGAAGAAGTTATATGTAAGATTTTGTATATTTTGCCTTTTAAATATTTGGATTCTAAGCAATGAAATATAGTTCCATATAAGTTTTTCTTTCTAAATAGTTGTTAAGTAAACATCAGCGCGCATGGTAGTGACAGATTACTGGGACAAAGTATTTCTAACTTCATGCTAACAAACTGCAGCTACTCAAGGAGCAATGGTAGTTCGATACTCACGTTTAGACCACTTACATGAAATTATATACTGTAGTAGGTCAGAAGATGTAATGTGCAAAGAAATATGGTTGACTGTTGGTACATCAAAGATAACTGGTGAAGGCATCTGCCGAAGAGATCCTAGAATAGAGTTTCTTCTTTAAACAAACAAACAAACAAATAAATAAACGAACGAGAAAAGTACGTTTAGAACAAATACCAGCCCCAGAAACATTTATAGCTTATAAAGTAATCAGTTAACTTTATCAGAGAAGATTTTTCTGGCATAGCAAATTTTTCATTTAAGTTTTATTTTCAGGATCCTTTTAACATTTGTCTAGCAGAGGTAAACATAGTGTAGTTCTGCCATTGGAGTTATGATTTATACCAGCTGATATGTCATCCTCTGTCTTGGATTTATTTCCATTGATTTCATTCCATCTGTTATTTAGAAACATTTCAATTAGTTTACATGTTCATCTATCTAAAATTAAGATGAAGTTACATAAACCCACAACCAAATGCCTACACATAAGATCAGCTTGAAATTATTTCCTTGTCTTTAGCTGTAACAATTCTCAGAAAAAAATGTGTTCCCTTATGGAAAACTGATGAGAGGTTAAAAAAAATTCCTGTTGCTGTTGGCTTCTCTGGAAGTAATGCCTCCTACTTTATTATACTGGCCTACAAAGTTAATGGCAGATGTTGGTGGTATGACAGTCAAGATTGAATCTTCCCAATAGTATTCTGCTACATTTTGTTGCCATGCAACAGATGGCAGCAGAGGAACTGTGACAGAATTGTGTCTGATGTGCAAGT
Source organism: Tympanuchus pallidicinctus (assembly GCF_026119805.1). Taxonomy (NCBI): domain Eukaryota; kingdom Metazoa; phylum Chordata; class Aves; order Galliformes; family Phasianidae; genus Tympanuchus; species Tympanuchus pallidicinctus. Next base: position 70,234,401 of record NW_026294747.1, on the reverse strand, counting down.
ATATATGAAGCAAAGGTGTGAAACTGAATTTCTCCGTGTGGAAAAAATGGCACCCATTCACATTCATTGATGTTTACTGAAGGTTTATGAAGACCAAACAGTGGATATTAGTGCAGTGAGGTGGTGGGTGAAGTGATTCAGAAGTGTTGATAATGATGTGAAAGACATGTTATGTTATAGATGGCTGTGAGGATTTTACAAGCACAGCATGAAGACTCTTGCTCATCACCGGTGAAAATGCATAGCTATGTAGCGATAGCTATGTTGAAAAATAATGTTTTATTGCTGAGAATTTGCTTCATCAAACTGTGCTATTGTGGTCTTTGTATCTGTTGTAGTTTCCATGGAAATAAATATGAGGCATTACTTTTGGTGTGTCCTATGGATGTAATGCAGTTAGAAAACAATAAGATAATGGCAAAATTCAGTGTCATGAATGCTCTTGTGAGATGGAGGACACTTTCTTGGATATTACTATTGATAATAAAATCTGAAACATGTCGTTTTGATACTTTTCAATTTCTCTTAAAGGAAGATAGGGTATGAGTTTAAGATGGAGCTTTCTTCAATAATTTTTTTTTTTTAATGATTTTCAGTCAAGTTCTCTCTTTTGCAAAGGAAGTTTAACTAAGTTTTCTGTATTTTTGAAGAAGTAATTTAAGGTTAGGGAGGACAGTTATGGCAGTTGTTACTACTTCCAACTGCACATTTGTGTCTTCTTCAGTAAGATTGCATAATCATATCTGTAGGGCATGCCTCTTCCTCACTTTATGCAGATTTTTCAACTGTTCCCCTATAATATCTTGTCACTCCCTAATCTGGCTTCTGTAGATTTTGGTGTTTCACGTATTTAGGCAAATACTTAAAGACAGTGAGCTATATGCTACAGTGATTCTGAGAGCAAAACTCTCTCTGATATTATCCATGCATTAAGGACTATGAAATTAAGTTGATCAATATTAACCGTAACGAATTTGCATCTACTATATGTAGACTGTCATTCAAAGACCTCAAAATTATTTTAGATGTGAAGCATCCTATGTCAAATTTGAATTGTTTCTTTTTCAGTTACAATGATCAGACTTCTTTTTGGCCTTAATCAAAGTTTGGATAGTCTTAGATCACAAATATTCTTCCTCCAAGACTGAGAAATACAATGGTTTTGTAATGAATTTAGTAATGACTTGCATCCAAATGGTTCACCAACAAGCAAGTATGGGCTAGAGACCGCAACATATCCAGTAATTAGAGTGGTACATTGCTATCTGACCATCTGAATGAAATTATTTGCTATTCTGTCAATTTCCTCTAGTATCTAGGACAAGTTCCTTAACTAGCTGGCATTCTATGTTACGCTTGCAAAGTGAAGACAATAGTTCTATTAGGTTCTGTGAATAAATGCATTACAAATTTTGTATATCTCAGCTATTATGGTAATAGCAGAGATAGGCTTTCCATAAAGAATCAATTTCCTTGTTTTGAAATATGATTTATGATGAATCCATGACTGAACCTGATCTTTAGAAATATCTTTGAAGCATATTGTACCATTTATTTCTGCCAGCTGTTGTGAGAGTTCTGGGTTAGTTACCTAAATTGCTGCTAATGGAGAGTTTGTAGTCCTAAATGTGTCTTCACTGGCAACAACGCTTCCACTCTGAGTTTCTTGGCAGTAAGCTGCTGATTTCAGAAATTATGTATTTCTATTTGTGGAAGAGATGGTCTCTAATTTCCATACCTGATAATGTCAATATGTATGTATAACATATGTTGATGTTAAATTGCTCAACAAATCTTTGCAAATCCTGTGCATATGCACATATCCTGTTAGTAGTCACTTTCACTTCATGCTACACAGCTTTTCTGCCTTTCTTTAGTTCTGTACAATAGCTTAACTCCCTCTCCACCTCTGTGTGCCGGAGTTGTGTGATCAGAACAACAGCAGATGCAATCAAAATCACAATTAGACTGTGATTCACATTATGTAAAAGATTCATCATGCCAATTGATGTGAAATGACATGTGAGCTCTGGCACTGATTGCACAAGGCTTTAATCTCTCCATATGCTGAATATTGTACCTTCAGTGTTTCAGCAAAGCTTGGTTGTAATCATTTTTCAACTATTGCTTTTCCATGATTTCATTATGAGGAGTATAACAATTAGGTCTTTATCTACTACTTTTAAATGTCAGAGAGTGCTGATTACACAGTTAGCATCCTGAATGTAGTTGACCTTTTGGGTAGAAATGATATAAGCCTAGTGTTTTTTACTATTTGAGGGTTAGGTGACAGGTAGCATTTTTTTTTACTTTATCCTAGCATCCCTTTTCACTTCGTGGCTCATGGGGTCAGTCACTCAGAAACTTTTCAAAGATAAGTAAATAGCAATTTTTTTAAGAGCTAAATCCAAAAAGTAGACATTTTTATAATTTTTAAGATGAAAGGCATCTTAGATGAGAAGATTCTAAATGTCAATTTTCAGAAAAAAGTAAATCCTAAACATAGCCTACGTCTTCCTCTAAAAAATACTATAGCTACCAAAAATTAGACTTTACATTTATATCTCCGTAAGAATTCAGGTGTTACACTTCTCTCTGGTCTGGGCAGTGAGATGCCATTTTATGAGTGTATACGATGAGTGAGATGTAGGGGAAAAGTGTTAACTATATGTAATAGTTAACAATTGGAAATTGCTCAGTGACTGAACAAGCAGGGGTTTTCCAGACTTTAATCTTAAGTGTTTTTTTCTTTAATGCCTGTGAATAACAAAGAATACGCAGATATTTATGTGCCTAACTAAACTCTCTTTCAAAGAACTGAGTATGACTGAAAAAAATGAGTGGCACTCATTTTTTATTTCTGAATAACATGAATAATATGGCCATCCATAAGCATGTTAAGTCACGGAATAACTCTATAATGATTTCTAAGTTTCCCAGGGGAAGCACTTGGTATGATCAAGTGTACATGTCTGCTCAGTATAAATCCCTGTTGGGGCGGAAAGGAGTCTCAGCCTGCCAACTGGTTCCAGTAGCAATAGTATCCTTCTGACTTGTCTGCAATGCTATCTTCCCCCCAGATCCTTCTACCTTAAGCCTTTTATATACCATTTTCTTACTTCGAGGAGGAGCTTAAGTGACTCTAGTCAAGCATACTTTTGTTTTGAAATGTGTATTCAGAGAATATTTTTGTCAGAGAGGTGGAAACTGCTTTTTTAGGACTATCTGTGGAAACAAAATAGTTTGCTAGTTCCAAAAATATCTCCAGGTCCCCATATCTGCACAGTGACAGGGTTTGTCCATTGGACTTCCACTCTGCTTTACATTCCATGTTGTTTATTTCTCACAGTTAGCACATAATCCACCTACTGAAGACTATTGTCACTCAACCTTCACAGTATTTAGAAGGAATTGGGGAGGTCACATACAGTCTCGTTATTAAGATTAGACCGCGGTAGACAGTGGTAATGGTACAAGAAAAACACTTGGGCATTTGCTCAGCTTAAGCATTAGATACCAACATTGAAATCTATGAAACTAATCTGAAACTCCTATTATTATAATTAACACAGAGAAGATTAGATGATCAGAATATTAGAATTAATAAGATTCAGATTTCAGAGAGGTTCACTTGTATCTAGAGAATAATTTTATAAAAAGTAGTATTTGCCTACTTCATGGTTTACTTGATATTGTGCAATGCCATGCAAAAAATCTGTAGTATGTTTCCTCTTGTGATCTTATAGTACAGCTTCAGTGCTTCTAGCCTCACATATTTCCATTTTCAATTCCAGTCTTCAGTAAGGGAGAAAATAGGATAACTGCTGACATAGACATTAGATAAATCACTCAATCTATTTAACATATGTACAAATTTTACTGGTAAAATTAATGGTCAAAATCTATCCCAAGGCCATTTCCAAGATTTCAGCTGGCCATTCAATTTTGATGTAATATTTTTTTCTAAATTAGCTTGATGTTCGTTATAATAGAAACCTATATTGGTGTAACAGTATTGAGGGCCATGTGTCAACATTCTTCCGTTGCCAGTGATTTTACTGTGAAACCCTGACTATACTCAGTCTGCTTCAAGACAGGGCTGCAGATATTGATTTTTACTCTTCTATTACTGAGTGATAGACACGTTCAGCTATCCCTGAGGCTAACAGGAATCTTATACATCTGTAATTTATTTTTTAATCAAAGCAAATCTAAAAATGGAAAATGAGGTTAGAAGACCATGTTTTTGTGTATGAACATATATTCTTTCCTATGTCTATCTATTCATGATTTGCCTGTCTTCTCTGTTGATTGCAGCCATCTGTTGCACCGTCCCTTTGCTAGGCTCTATCTTTAGATACATAGAATGATAGAGAGAAACTTATCTTGGCTTTGAATGAAACAGATTTTGTTTTGTTTTGTTTTGTTTTTGTTACACAAGCCAACAAATTTGTACAAGATATTTAAGCACAAAGTAGGTACCTCTGATGAAATCCTGTTGCCATCTTTTGTCACAATCCCATAGTTTTCAAGTGACAATTTAGCTTAGAAATCTACAAAATAAAATGCATAGTACTTTTCCGTGTAGCAGAAAGTAACAGTATTCTCAAAGGTGCAACAGTCTGACAGTTTGCTGGCCTTGTAATATTTCATGGATGATGTACTTATTTGCCCCAGTTATAGTTGGTGGGTTTTTTTGGACCCAATAGCCGATTAATCAGGAAGTACAGTGCACATATAGAGAAAAATTAGACTGATTATCCTATGGGAAAGCATAAAGTGGGGCTGGAGTATTGTTAAACATTTCCCAAGAATAAATTTTTATTCTTAAAAAAAGAAAAAAAAAAATCAAAACCCACACAAAACAACTATCGTGATCTGATCAGTTCCCCAGAATAAGGACTTTTTTTTCTCTTTTTTTCCTTCTTCACTAGACAGATGCATTAACAAACAGTAGGAGAGCTGGCTCATCTCCACTGATAATAGCATGCAGAATAATTTTTTCAGGTGACTCACTTTCTTCTTTGACGCTAAAAGACTTTTGAAAAATGAGTGGCATTAATTTAAATAGATTTCCCATAAGCAGGATTTACTAAAAACATAAAATCCTTACTTTAATCTCATCTTTAAAAAGTATAGGAAAAGAAAAGCCTCATATAATTTAAAAATGTTACTGAAAAAAGTAAATATTCTCTTAATGAGTAAATGGAACACATCGGGTGGAATATATTTGCAGTAAAGGATTGTTACCACTGTGCACTTCACTGCTTCCTTAGTCAAGGAAAAATAATGCTTCTTATTACCTCTTGCTCTTTTTGAGCTAGACCCTCATCTAACCTTGACCAGGGTCATGGCATGGAATGGATTGATAAGACATACTTCATTTAGGATTAAATAGCAACAAGACTGACAGAGCCTAGAGGGGCTTTCAGTCCTAATGGAGAGTTTATCAGCACTCTTATGGAGAAAAAACAATATGACTTGGATTAGTCACTTCCTATGTGTCGGTCACACAAAACAGATGCACCCAGAAGGCTAATTTAATCTGTTCTCCCAACACTTTAAAGAATGTCAAAGTTGCTAAATTGTGAAATAGAGATGTATTAGTTGGTTGTTACTGCTATATGTGTTGCTCCACTTTTTGAGCTCCCATCCTTTGTTGTTCTTGATCTGTGCATTCTCTCCTATGACCCAATGAATACTGATATCTTTGCCTGGGAAATTGCACTCTGTTTCCCTTCTGTGGCCTAAAATAATTAATAGACCATAGTTATCTGTCTAATAATTCTACAGGAATCTTCATACTGTAAAGCTACCCACCTGTGATCTCTCTCTCCTGATTTGCATTGCCTCGCTTATCTTTTAACTGAAAATGATATGCCTTTCCAAATATTTGTACTCATAGGTTTCAGTGAGTTAGTTCTGCTGAGGTCTTTACAAGCCCTTCTACGAATGTATCTAACGTATCTCCTTCATTTAATTTTCCAGGCATGTACCTTCTATGGTGATGAACTCATAACCAAGATTAAATGACTTGAGCTCAACTGAATGAAGTAACAGTTGTACTTTTTCTAGGAACTCCAAGGCTCCCTGGATTTCTGCATACTTGATTTTCATTTGGTAATTCAAATATTGCTGTTCATGTTAATGCAGTTTTTTTGTCAGTGACTTGTGGTCAAATAGTTGTACGTTTCCTAATGTAATCAATATAACAATGATTACTGGAAGCATTATGATCTCAAATCAAAACAAAATTATTTCTTTCACTCTAATTAGTCTTAAATTGGATTTTAAGAATTTCAGATATTAGTTGTTCATCATAAATATAACACATTGTTCCTGACTCAGTGTCAATAAGCAATATGTTTGAAGTTTCAGTTACCTCTTAACTGTCAAGAGTTTAGTTAGATTTAATAATCTATTTATGATATTGTCCTGGAGAAGAAAAGATTTTGCTGAACACTGATCGTTGCAGCTAATTCTTCAATAATTTTCATCTTAATAAAAATCCCTTCCCTTGACATTCTCTAATTTTAGCCTGTGTTCCCAAGAGATATTAATGATTCTTCTGAAAAACAATTGCAATGAATACTATTAGGTAATCTAATAAACAGATTAGATTAACAGCAGATTAGTAACATGCTTCCAATTCTTACAAAATAAAAATAAAGAAATATATGATATTAAAATAAAATAATGAAAATGTATATGTTTGGGAATGTTTCTCTCCAATTAGCAATTGGTATTCATATTTATTGTTTTTTTCTTGGTTTCTTGAGAAAGCTAAAACAAAATAAGCCACTATTCTGTTGTTTATTTTTTTGCTGTTTTTTTTTTTTCTTGTAAAAGACTTCTAAGATCTTTTAATTCAATTTTAATTTTAGCTTTATATGAAATTATAAATGGTACCAAAATATATATCTTTTCATTTCAGTAAATAAGTGTTATTACTACCTATTTCCACTAGAGGATACTAGAAACATGTCTAAAACTGAATTCTTGCCTTCACTTGCGAAGAAAGGAATGCTTCTTTCAGGTTGGAATTTCTTGATCATTTTCAGTGATAATAAATTCTGTGTACCATCAGATATATTTGCCTTGCTGAAAACATGAGTGTTTTCTGTAGACTCATTAAAAACATTATAAAGCGAACTTAGTAACTTAGTAAACACTAAGGAGTCTTTTTCCAAAACTTCTGTTTGTAAAATGTCAGTGAGAATGGAAGTAAAGGACATTTCTTGTGTACTGAACCTCTTATACATTTTGTCAGTCAAAATATACTTTCTTTCATTGTAGGTACAGAAAGCAATTCTGTCAGCATAGGCAAGGCTTGAAAACCTGCAGTGGTGTGCTCAGTATGTCGTGTACAAGCTTGTCTTACAGAATAGAAACAGTCACCTGCAGGCGAGGGGATGGCCTTGGGGAGCTGCTGTTTGTACGTCAGACATTGTTCAGTTTCAGACGTGGGTTATTCGTCCTTGTACTTCTTTTACCTTATTTTCACAGTGGCTTTCTATTTATGTAACTGCTTCAGGTTAGGTTGTTCTCCATGAAAGCAGTGAAAATTTGTAAGCCAAAAACCATTATTCGTATGCAAGAAGGACATATTTACTATTTGTTTTTCTCTTTTTATTAAATGAAAATGTTTGTTCTTTTGCAGCTTGTCAGGCATGCCAAGCATCCAGGCATGACAAAGGAATAATGTCGTGTATCTTTGCTGGCCACAAATAAGGAATAACAAGAAGTTAACAGTTAATGAACAGGGAGAGAAACATGTTGGCATTGCTGTTTAACAGGTTTCAGAGACCTACAAGGCAGTCAGGTCCTGTCCCACCCCCAGCCAGGAACAGGCCTGTTGAGGGACACCCCAAGCACTGAGGACAGGAATGAGTTGAGACTACTCTGGGACATGAGCCTTTGAGTGGGCCAGGCTGGGTGAGGGCCATTGGTGGGCAAGGCAGGGCTATGGGGAGCTGGAGATCAGCCATTCTGTGGCCTCATTGCAGCAGGGGCTGATGGCCTGAAATGGGGTCCTGGGCCAGGGTGCAGATAATCTGAGGGGTTGCAGGGACAGGGAGGTCTGACTGTGCAGTCAGCCCTGAAAATAAACTGCAGAGAAATCATAGAATCATAGATTCATTGTCAGAAAAGGTCAGAAAAGACCTCTAAGGTAATCTTATCACCGCCATGCCCACTAAAACACAATGACTCCACCACTTCCCTGGGCAGCTTGTTCCAATCCATAGATTTTCATGCAGAGCAGGCTAATTCAAAACATGATGGTAGCCTAAGGAAGCCTGTTTAAGATGTTGCTGATAACTGTGTAACCCAGAAGATAAGCTCAGACCTCTTATCCCTATTCTTCATCCTCTTGGGCAGCAAAGTCTGCTCTGGATTGTGTCTGCAGTTCACAAATTGAATGGAGTTTGGCAGTAAAATAAGTAATAAGCAAAATAAGTAAATATTAGTGTCCAAGATTAAAATACATACTGCATGAGTATAAGAATTCAGTTTGTTTATTCTGTGTTAACAAGAAAATGCTTACTTTTTATCAGATAAACCTGTGTGAGACTAAGTGTCTGTCCATACTGCTTTAATTCTGTCACAATTCAGGTACTATTTGTAGTTCCACACTGAACATAAAAGAAGCATAACTTCCGTTTTTGTGTGGTCTGGCTAATTTAACAGAAATTGTCTTCTTATTCTGAGAAAAGATTATTACTGATATTACTCTACTGTAATGAGATGATTGTTTACAGGGTGGTGTGTTATTTGCCTTGTGGATACTGGGATCTGGTGCACAGAAGTCAAACTACATTTGCATGGTTCATGAAGAGACAAGACTTGAACAGGCTATGGAAAGCAACTTCAATCAGACAAGAAATCTGCCAGTAACAAGTAGAATTCACTCCCATTTTGTTCACATTTTAAAATTATAAATCCAGTTCTTATTTGCATTAGATCTATATACAGTTCATGTGGTTTATTCACAACCACTGTAGCAACTTTCTTATGTCTCCTTTAAGCAAAACAAATGGCTATATGCTCTTGCATGTGATATAAGGGAATGCCTATTTTATTTTCCTATATATAGAACAACTGTTTGGGAGATGGGTTCTGGAATAAGCCACACATTTTTAACATCACAGAGTGGCCAAGGTTGGCAAGAATCTTTGGAAATCATCTACCACAATGCCCCTCAAACTCTCAAAGCACACAGAGTCAGAAACTCCCAAAGCTCATAGCTCCAGAGCTCAACTACTTTTTCTGTTAAAATGTTTTTTTCTTTTCTTTAAATGGCATTGTCTATATTTCAGGAAATGCATCTTCAAGTAAAAAATCTTGAGATGTAGCTAAAGAAAAGCAGCCTCGTTTAAAATAACACAGTCACTTTCTATTTTCTTATTATTCATGCTCCTATCATAACTTTGTAAAGAAATATGAATCTGCAAAAGAATGACTCACACTGGTAACAGAAAGTTAGTAGAATGCTCATAGAGATGATTTTTAAGTTATCTGTTGTTTAGTAAAATTGTATTGGTTAATTTTCTTAGGTTGAATTATTAAGATGGCATACAGACAAAACTGAAAAATCCTTTGTAAAGGAGGCTGAACTGCTGTGTTTTTTAATTAAGATTAATCCTTTCTAGTCTGTTTTCCTTTCCTTGTTATGACCAAAGTCATTCAAACATTGTAGAAAAGAAACTGATGCTGAATCATTGTCTGGTTGCATATTTTATGAATGATTAAATTGTTAAAATATTCATTTAGATATGACAAGTTACATGTAATTAGAATATTTTTTATATAATGGTGAGTGTGATTCTATCATAGACTAGAAAACTTAAATGTCAGCTAAAACATATAAAACAATTTCACTTCCAGCATGTAATTTATGTATAGGTATAGAAATACATTAAAAAAATACATTAAAAAAACCTTATGTGCAGATATGAAATGCATAAATATGCATCTATCTAAGTTACGCAATTATTTTATGCAGGTAAAACTACCTGCCTTGGTGAAACAGTTCTCAGGAGTGACATAGTAAACATAAGCAAATCAGAAATTGATTCATTTGAAAAATGAATAGTCTAACAAAAAGCAACAGCAACCACCCCTCCCCCCCAAAAAAAAAAAAAACAAACAAAAACACAGCCTGTTTTTTAAACAGTGGAGACAAAGAGAAAAGTGGTATAAAAACTAACAAATCTCAGTATCTGAGTATTGGGGGCACTGATGATGGGTGTCTTTTTAACCTTCATTTCTGTGTGTGCTGAACTGAGGATGCTATTCTTTATACTATGTTCTGATTCCACTGAAGTAAATAACAAAACTCCCATTGTACTCAGTGGTGGAGGATTAGTTCCTCTGTTTTTTACTGGGGCAGAGGCTTTTTCCTTACTATTATTGTATCTTCATATAAATATAGCAACATTATTGAAAGCCTGAAGTTTCAAGCCATTGCCTTGCTCATCTTCTTAAATTCAGTACCACAAGGCAGATTTCTGTGGAGCCTTATCTCTCAAACCAAAAAGAAAAGCATGATCACAATAGTCAGCTTGGCTTTTCTTCTCATCTCTATACGCACTTCAGTGCAGGAGAAGTTCAGACGCCATAGAGCTTCAAATGGTTTCTTTCAAAGGCATTAAGAAAAGAAAGGGAAACAAATATTGAGCTATTACAAAGAAGTTTTCAGCCAGTGCATGTTTATTAAGCTTACTTTATTCTACCCAGCATATTCAAAGACATCTGATTAAACTGTCCCAAATAAAAAGGACAAAGCTTTCTTCAGTCTGTGCAATACAGATAAATAATTTTGTGGGAGATTTTTATCATCTCTCAGTCTCTGTACTGGAGACTTGTTGAGACATTTCAAACAGGCTATGTGCATTGCCAAATGCAGTCCTGTTCAGAATATGCTAAAATATCTGGATATGGGGAGATAGAAAATATTGTTTCTAATTATTACATGACATATTTTGCAATTCTTACATGTAGGCAAATAGTCTGTATGTCTTGCTTCATATATATTTCCAGTGAAGTCCCTCGGAAATGTCACAAGAGTAAGGGTGGGAAACTTATCATAGGAACTTGCTATACAGCCTAGCATACAGTGACCATTCAGACCTTTGATTGAGTATCCTCCTTTTGACTTCACATTCTCTAGTGTTTCAGGTGTGTGATAATCTACTTGTATTTAGACATATTTCTGAAAGGCACCATTCAAAGATGGACAGAAAACTCTGACACTGACTTTATTAAAATGGAGACACAGACCTGGACTCTTTCGCTCACATCCTTAACTATAAATTCTCTTGAAGTCAGCATCTAATGCCATCTGTTATCTTCCTGATTCATTTAATTATTTCAATAATTAAATTTGTTCCATACAAGAAATGTTGATTCTTATTGAATTAGGGAATTTAACTGCTCCCTCTTCCCACTATGCTTCACTGTGAAAATCAATAAGCCCGATCACTTTTTATCTACTTGCACTCGCTTTTAAACTGGTAATTAGTGAACAAATAGTGTTACATTCCAACCACACGACTGAACAGTCAGTGCTATTCCTTCCAATCTTCTCTTTTTTCTTCCATTTAATCTTATTCAGTTGATCTAAGAGATGGAACAGATAATGATATAGCTTCAGTTCTATGCAAAACCACCATAGCTACACATTATGCTGTTCTGCTTGGAGATTAGGACTTAGAAGTAGCTGAAGAGACTGAAGCAGTAAGTCCTCAATAATAAAAGAAAACTATAACATCATTTCAAGAATGAAGCTAATGATTCCTTTTATATTTTTTTTCTCATTTTGAAACGATGTATGTGAGTTTGGGAAACTTCAAATACATTAATGAAAGATGTATTTTGTAGATACATAAATGTCAGTCAACATCCATGTGAATCTGCAACTAAAAATATTCAGTAAACTCCCTTACTAATAAGTATTTAAAAATTGTTGATTATTTATTTTCTTTTCCCCATGAGTCTCCCTTTCTATATTTTCTTCTCTAAGCACTTTCATTTTGTTTTACTGTTCCCCTGACTGTCTCTACATGATTACCAATAGTATCACACTTCTTTCAGTTTGTGACTGGCATCCTGGCAGCAACAGAGCCTGTGGTTATTCACTTATTCTCTTTTGTGACATTTCCTTATCATTTTGTTTGTTAATAGAACAAAACAGTCCCTAAAAGCCCATTTCTGTTTTCTCTGAAGGAGAGGCAAAGTGAATCCCACTAAAGGGAAGAACTGCCTGAAGATGGTGTCTTCACTGAAGAGTAGTTACTTTAAATGTGGAAAGTGGATCCCAAATCCACAGTTTTCTGTTGCTCCCTCTCAGTGAGCACTACTTGTAGCTGTCACTCTTCCCCACTGTCCCTAGTTAATACAGCTTGCAGCTATATATGAGCAAGCATAGCACAGCTTATGCCTGATTCACGCTCACCAAAGTAATGATTATCAGGTTTCATTTCTCCCTGAACACATGTAAATGCCTCTTTAACTGGAGGTACCCACATTTTTCTAACTTTTTCATCCTCTCTTCAGAAGATGGAAAATAAAATTAAATAAAATGAGTTTTATTACACATTTGGGAAAGTGATGTGCTCTTGTGGCACTGGATCAGCAGTCTCTGATTTCACATTTGCATGAAGTTAATAAGGAAAACAAGAGAAATGATATAATACCTTCTACAGACAAGATTTCTGTTACTGATGGCATATCCTTCATGACCACAATGCTGCAATGCAATAGCTTATCATTGCAAGTAGTGCTCCTTCTCTTTTTGCCTTTATGGCAAAATATAGTTCCTTTCTACATGAAGAGCTTATGACTCTCATCTGCCCAATGCAGCTGCAGCTTGTATAATGCAATTTTAATCTGAGTTGTAAAAACTGCTCAGTTCTTTTCCCTTAATATTTGAGCAAAAGGTCGTAACAAACTTCTACACGTGTACCCAGATAAGAAATGCAAAATCTTGTGTTTAGAATGCTCACTTACTCTCACGTTAGACACTTGCTTTTTTGGGATCCAAGAGTCATTTCCTCTCTGTGGTCCTAAGCACTTGTAGTACTGCAGACAGACAAATTGAGTGTAGACTTCTTCCTGGATGCACTGGTAGGCAAGAATTGGCCAGCAGATCATGGGAAAAGCAGATTGTCAGGGTGCATAGTTTTCCCAGTGCTGAGCTTGTACAAAGACTGATTATACCACATGCTGCAAAATCCCCTTATTAAAGCAGTAACGAAATCAGTTTGGCATTTGGGGTTCTTTTTTTGCTCCCGGCAAAGTCAATCAGAGCTCTGCAGCAGACTTCAATGAGAAAAGGATAAGGTATTAAATAACATGCTGCACAGCTTTTGTGTTACTTGAAAAAAGTCCAAGCAGAACCTTGCCAGAGTGATTGTGAATGTGGTATTTTTCCAGAAGAATTTGGAAGGCCTCAGGCTTGGCCAAAGGAGTACAAATCAGTTCAAATCTAAAACTGTGCTAAGTTTCCCAAAACGCAAATGACAGACAACAAAAAATGCATGAGAAAGCTGGAAGCTGTAATTCAAGTTAACATCTGAGTGGAGTACAAAAGAGAGATGCAGCTGGTTAAATGAACTTTTTTTTTCTAAAGAAACTTCAGTTGTAATTTTTTTTCATATTGAATTTTAAAAATAGTCTCCACTTTACCCTTTAAGTGATCTGGAAAAGAACAAATGACAATAGCATAGTAATTTGGGGGACAATTTTCCTTAAATACATGTTCTATTCGATATTGAACCCTTTAGATATTTGGAAGCTTCAGGACTCAGATATCTGAAAGAAGCTGCATAAATTGAGAAATTCTGACAATACCACTTGGCCTAATAGCTACTTGATCATGATTCCTCAGTGGATCCCACTGTTCTGGCTGATTGGAAGGCTCTCAGTTGCATACAGTATTACTGAAATGCCAGTCAAACTGCTGTGGTTAGGGTTATGCATGCACTGTCATTGTTAAGCCCTATTGTCAGTGTCTTTGTAATCTCGATGTAAAATCATTCTTAGCTGAGAGGACAAGCCTGGAAGCACATCTACTTGATTATTTTTACATAATTTTAAAATTGTCTATTCTCTTTCTCCGCCTGTTCTTTTCTTTCCTTCTTTCTTTCTTTCTTTCTTTCTTTCTTTCTTTCTTTCTTTCTTTCTTTCTTTCTTTCTTTCTTTCTTTCTTTCTTTCTTTCTTTCTTTCTTTCTTTCTTTCTTTCTTTCTTTCTTTCTCTCTCTCTCTCTCTCTTTCTCTCTTTCTCTCTTTCTCTCTTTCTCTCTTTCTCTCTTCTCATCTTTCTCTCTTTCTTTCTTTCTTCTTTCTTTCTTTCTTTCTTTCTTTCTTTCTTTCTTTCTTTCTTTCTTTCTTTTCTTTCTTTCTTTCTTTCTTTCTTTCTTTCTTTCTTCTTCTTCTTTCTTTCTTTCTTTTCTTTCTTCTTCCTTCCTTCCTTCCTTCCTTCCTTCCTTCCTTCCTTCCTTCCTTCCTTCCTTCTTCTTCCTTCCTTCCTTCCTTCCTTCCTTCCTTCCTTCCTTCCTTCCTTCCTTCCTTCCTTCCTTCCTTCCTTCCTTCCTTCCTTCCTTCCTTCCTTCCTTCCTTCCTTCCTTCCTTCCTTCCTTCCTTCCTTCCTTCCTTCCTTCCTTCCTTCCTTCCTTCCTTCCTTCCTTCCTTCCTTCCTTCCTTCCTTCCTTCCTTCCTTCCTTCCTTCCTTCCTTCCTTCCTTCCTTCCTTCCTTCCTTCCTTCCTTCCTTCCTTCCTTCCTTCTTCCTTCCTTTCCTTCCTTCTTCCTTCCTTCCTTTCTTTCTTTCTTCTTCTTCTTTCTTTCTTTCTTTCTTTCTTTCTTTCTTTCTTTCTTTCTTTCTTTCTTTCTTTCTTTCTTTCTTTCTTTCTTTCTTTCTTTCTTTCTTTCTCTCTTTCTTTCTCTCTTTCTTTCTCTCTTTCTTTCTCTCTCTTTCTTTCTCTCTTTCTTTCTCTCTTCTCTCTCTTTCTCCTACTCTTCTCTCTTTCTCTCTCTCTTTCTCTCTCTCTCTCTTTCTCTCTCTCTTTCTTTCTTTCTCTCTTTCTTTCTCTCTTTCTCTCTTTCTTTCTTTCTCTCTTTCTCTCTCTCTTTCTCTCTTTCTTCTTTCTTTCTTTCTTTCTTTCTTTCTTCTTCTTTCTTTCTTTTTTTTCTTTCTTTCTTTCTTTCTTTCTTTCATTCTTTTTTTTCTTTCTTTCTTTTTTTTTTTTTTGTTTTTTTTTTTTTAACTCACTCTTTTTTCTGTAACAAGAAAAAAAATGAAAGATTGTCTCCCTAAAATTTAATATTCAAACTGGAGTGGGGTGGGTTTTTTTCAGGGGATTGGATTTTTTCTACTGGTGCTGCTGGACTACTCTTACCGCAGGGTACTTTTTGTCTTTTCACATAAGAAAATATCTTTACTATACTTAGGGACTTCTGTCTTGGTCAAAGCCACGCTGCCAGATACTTCAGAACAAATTTGCAGCTGACCTGCCTGTGGCATTTCCTTGATGTTGGTTGCAAACTAGTCAGGATCCACTAGTTCTGCACTGACTCATTCCTGATAGTGCCATACTGCAATAGTTATCCCATTGAATTCATTTGACACTGTTATAGCAGTGCATAAGAAAGGGCACTGTAACCGATTCTTCCAGAAGTAACTGAAATTTAAGACAGAAATTTGGAGGTTTTTTTTCTTGCATACTTAAGGCTTTTTCTTTCATAAGAAATGAGAAATTCATATATTTGGTCTTTCTAATTGCTTTTAGTATTAGACACCATTGTTTCATGTTGCTTTTACTCTCTTCCTTTCTTTAACTACCTGATTTGTCTTGGTACTTGTATCACGCTCTGCTTACTGATTTGGGAATATTAGTCAAATTCAGTATTACAAAACAATTTCTATGATTTACACTGATACTGTTATTGTATTTGAAACTAATAGTTCTGCAATCTGTTTAAAATAATACAGTGATTCAAAAAGGAGCTGTATGATTCTTGATTACCCATCATATAATGACATATCATTTATTAATCCTTTACAATGGATCAATCAAACTTTTTTACTTACTTTATTTAAAACTGGCAAAATTATGCTAAAAAGAAAAAAAAAAAAGTAAAACTTATTTTGTTCTTCAAATAACATAATTCATCATTTTTCTCAGACTGTCAGTAACATAGTTATACTGACAGGGGCTCAGAAAGTCCCTACATCAGTCTGTATGACTTCATGCCAGAGCAGACCCCTGGCTAAAGAGACTGAACTACATCTGTTTCTTGACTTAGGTGCATAACAAGACTTAAATGTCAGGCAGGTTTTTTATGCCAGCATCCAGGATCCAGTGAGTGCTGTTTCTCCTCAACATAACTGTTTTTCTGAGGAAGATACTGGGGTGCCTTGTTCCTGTTACAGAGTGTAGCCCATGGTACAGGAAAAGGAAATACAGTACGACTCAGAATCAACTTTCAGTCTTCACTTTCAGGTGTCAGCAACTTGCATTTCTTACCCATTCATCAGCTCTGCCTCTCCTTCTTTCAGAGCAGCTCTACTAAATAGCAGAAAACTGCTTCTGACTGCTTGTGTTCTTTGCCACCCTGTGTCTCTGCTTTTTCTCTAAGTCTTGTGAATGAGTCTTGCAGTCAGTCTGAGGATGCCTGTGTGCCCATGATACAGCATGATTAGCATCTTCTGGAGATTAAGATTACCACCTGAAAACTGCACACTACAATTCAGAGACCTTCTTGGGGAAGAATTTATGCAGTACTTGATGGCAATTTGCCTGGCTTCAGCCAAATATATTGATTGCTAGATGCATTAATTTTAGGAAGCAGACTTTCTCTGTTTTTATCAAAGAGCCAATACATAGCTGTGAAATCATTTAGCTGGCTTAACTAAGATTATTTGACAAGGAGAACAGTTATATTTATATAACTGAGAATGTTTTTGTTATTGCCCTTCTCTTTCAAACAACCCTGTTACTATCAAATGGAAGGATCCTAAAACATTGCTATTGCTACATTAGCAGGCCTGCAGAGGCAAGATGTAAGATAAAGTAGTAAAAATATCTAAAACTGGCTCAGTATTAGCAAGGAAGTCTCTTCTTTTCGAACCATCTCTACCTCTTAGTGTGTTTACCTTTGTTTTCCTTGCAAGTAATCTGTATAGAGTTTGTTGGTTTGTTGCTTCATGTTGTCTACCTCTCCTCCTTCACACAATCCTCAGTTCGACATTTGTCTTTTCAAAAAATAAATAAAGTTTCCTTTCTATACTTCCTTTTTAGGAAATTTATATCTTCCAAGAGAAAGGACAGTCTTCGTGATCTCTGCAGGCTGCTGAACGGTTCTGAGTGGTACAGACAACCTCTTATCTCTACATGACAATAAAAATAAAAAAATAAGAATAATGATAAAAAAAAGTAAAAAGCTAAGCAGAAGCTGACATGCTGACATGCCAGGGTGGCAAAAGTGTCTCTGATCACACTGATGATCTTCCAGATGAGTGACAATAAAGAAGGCTCAGAGTGCCACAACGTAATTTTTAATTCTGGGCATTGTGGCTACACCCAACCTTGTGTGTGAACCTACCCCTCATTCAGCATTTAGATTTAGCATTTGGATGAAAATCCATTGTATGGCAAGGTTCTGGTATTAAGGGGGCTGCAATGGAAGCCTCTGTGAGGATAGCCCAGCACTAGTCCATGTCAGATCAAAGCCAGCTCCAGCTGCTCCAAAGAGACCCAGCACTGGGCAGAGCAATGCTTGGTGTCCTCTGGGAGACCAGATTTAAGAAAGGGAAAAACATATTGCATAAAAGCAGATGGGAGAGAGCAGTGAGAAATGAGAAACAGCCCTACAGGCACCAAGGTCAATGCAGGAGGGCTGGAGGTGCTCCAGTGTTGTGGTTTAACCTGACAGCTGGCTCAGCACTACACAGACATTCACTCACTCTTCCCCTTCTCGGTGGGGAAAGAATTAAAAAAGAAAAAAAAAAAAAGAAAAAAAAAAAAAAGAGAGCAGAAAAGAACTAATTGGTTGAGATAAAACTATTTACTAAGATAGATACATGGAAAAGGATAATAGTGCACACCTAACCAATGCCCAGCTGAATCTCGAGCAACAAAAGAGAAAGAGATGAACTCCCACTCCTCTTTAAAACTCCTCCCATTTAATGTCATATGGTATGGAATATCCCTTTAGCCAGTTTAAGTCAGAGGTCCTAATTCTCTTCCCTTTCAGCTCCTTGAGCCCTTCAATGAGAATGGCCTTGGCTCTGTACAACACTGTTTAGAAGCAACTATGAACATTGGTGTGTTATTAGCATCTTTTTTCTCCTAGAACCAAGAACCTTCCACCAACATAAGCGCATGGTATCTGTCATAGCAAGTTTGTGAAAGTGTGATATAACCCACCTGTCAGACCACCCTATATTTATATTTCAGCCATTGTCGTCCATACCAAAGAGGTTTTATCCACTTGTTTAACTACAGTACTACAGCATTTGTTTCACTTTTATGGATAACCTGTGCAATAGCATCCATAGTCAAGTCCACCCCTCAATCCCAAGCTCATTCATACATTGCATTTCTTTCTTAATGGCCTGAAATATCATGGGCCCATCAAGCTGGAAATAGTTCACCCTTATGTTGCCAATCCAGATCTACCTGAACCACTTCTATCCTGGAATCTTGATCCATCTGCTGGTTGTTTTGATCTTATTCAGTGGCTGGATAGGTGAGCATCTACTTGATGTATCTTTACAATGATGTATCTTTCTCTACCCAGGCAGCAACATCTTTCCATAGTAAAGCAGCCTGGATGGGTTTGCCTCTGCACTGCCTGTTGCTCTCTTCTATTACCATAACCATCCCCGTGGGGCATTTATCACCATCCAGGAGTCTGTGTAGAGGTAGAGCACTGGCCTCTTCTCTCATTCAACAATGTCTCTCTCATCATACAAGAAACTCCAAAGAAAACAACTCAATCCTGGATGAAATTAGGACATTTAGGCACTGAGCAGAAGCTCCCTGCATCTCAGGATAGGTCCATAGAGGAGTAGGCTGTCCCTCTGCCGTCCATGGGCACCACAGGAAGCAAATCTCCATGTGCAGCCGTGGAGATCAAGGTGTAGCAGCAGATGTGTCCTGGAGGATGACGCAGACTGTGGAGAGCCCCTACAGGAGTGGATCCTGGGCTGGAGTTGCAACCTGTGGAAAGGAGCCCAAGCTGGAGCAGATTTCCTAATAGGAGCTAGGGCCCAATAGAGTATCAACATAGGAGCAAACTGTTTCTGAAAGACTGCACACTGTGTTGGAATTGAAGCCCAATATGGGAAGGATGCTTCTTATATCAAGTCAGTACTGACATAGGTACCTCCATGCTGGGGCTCCGGATGAGCATAAAGAGGAACAGGAGGCAGCAAAGCTGTTATGAACTGGCCACAGTTCTGGTTCCCCATCTACTTTTACAACTCACGGCAAGTGGAGGTAGAAGAATCAAGACTGAAGATAAGTTATTTTACCAATTAGTTTGCTCATGATGGTAAATATGACCCCTTATCTTTATCTGAACCCACATTTCAGTTCAGTTTTTTTCATCATGTTTCCTTCCCCTTCTTTGTGGTCTTGTGAGTGAAAGAGCAGTGTAGTGGGCATGTGATGACAAGCTAAGTTGAAACCACCCTGGTCATAAAATGAGCAGGATGTTGTGTCAGAAGATTTCTTTCATGAGTTTGTCTACAATGTGCAGTAACTTGGTACAAATAAAAACTTTGAATTTGCAAGAAAAGTATTCCAATTTGTTGATCATAGTCTCAAGGTTTCTGCTACTGAAGTGTTCTTTGCCTTCTACAATTATATTATTAACTTTTAGCTTAATTAAAAACAAACAAATTATTCTACCATCACGGAAATACTTGATAGAAGGAAGTGAAAGATATGGGATATGTTATCAAACTCATAGAATGACAGCTGATAAAATGTCACATGAAAGACTTACCAGAAAGTTAAAAATTATTAAATATGTGGGGAAAAAATGTGATAAAAGAATTCAGTAGAGAAGAGAGACTGGGAGATATGATTTGTCATTGTGTCTGACAATAAAAAAATAGTACTCCTGATTCCACTAGGGAGTAGTGATATTCTTTGGTACTCACTTTTAAGACAAGTTTTCTGCTATATTCAGTACAAGTTATTGGTGGAATTGGGAGGAACAATCTTATAGTAGACCTTGAGAATATTCCAGTGTAATAGAAAAGACTTTTGAATGATAAAATCTTCTCTCACATGATGCAGAGAAACCATCTTAACTTCAGGCTCAATTTAAGGAATTTTTTCACAAGTTCTTTGTGGCAGTAGTCTGTAAAGTTCAAGGAGTTTATACAGATAGCTATAGTTGATGAAATGCAGAAAGAATAAAAAAAAAAAAAAAAAGCCAGCAGGCTTGTGCAAACCTAGGTAAAAGCAATGGCCAACAATGAGACCAACAGTACTCCACTTATAAATCTGAACTTAGCAAGGATTGCTGAAAAGAAACCTTCCCCAGCCAAAAAAAAATCGACACAGATCAAAGAGCACTGAAGACAGCCATAAAACATCTTGTGTTTGGGAAAAAAAAGGAAAAAAAGAGAGAATGATTTTTTCCTAAAATACTTAACATTTTCTTTCTTATACTTCAATTTCTGCAAAGTTTAATCATGTCATCATCTTCTTGGAAATGGCATAGAGAATGTTCTGCCTTTTACTATTCCCAGATTTCTATGGATTTAATACTGTTAGTTGTTCATGCTACATACTAATTAATTGATTATGTTTAAACTGAATTCCTGATTTCAGTGTTCCCACACACCATGTTATTAAAATGTCCTTAACTGTGAACACAAGCATTAGTAATATTGTTAAATATTCTTTTCTCACTCTAGTAAGTGGAATTCCCAGGACAGGTTGCTTTAGACAAGGTCCAGGAAAAATTCATTCTATTCCAGATTTAAGTTCTAAAAACTTGTGATCAAGCAGGAGTAGAAATTGTACTTTGTACTGTGAATGCACATGGCTGTGAACAAATACAAAACACTACTTCAACAGAAAGTATGCAAACAGTATATTTTCACTGAAAAACTTTTGTACTTTCCTGTATAATTCAATAATATTTCACACAAAAATCACGAATTAAAAAAAAAAATGAAAAAGAAAAAAGCTTTTTGCACACGTGAGTTTGTGAATGTGTCAAGATGAATACCAATCTGATGTATGTGTCTATGAATATTAATATGGTTGTCAGACAATCCCCTTACAATTCAGCTATTGTCTCTGAACAAACGACTAGGGATCTGAAGTTCTTATCCTTAACCCTAAGAGTATAAGGCATCCATTTTTCTACAGAAGTTCCCAAAATCTCAAGTACTCCATAACAATTCATAAATCATTCTTAATGAAAAGATACAAAAGGAAAAAGAATACAAAAGGAATACGTAGAAATTAAATAAGCAAACAATATTTGTCCAGACATTTTCACAACTATCCATTTAATTTTCTGAATTGTACTAGAAAGAATGTCCCATATTGTTTCCATTCTACTCTTGAAAGAATAGCAACAGCTTAGAATGGATAGTGAGACTGTACAAATTTTAAATCTGTATTTGAAATATCTGTCAAATTTTGCCAGGATAACTAATGCTTTATTAAGCTTTGGAATGGGAGGGTTGAATAAAAAATCTCACAAGTTTCCATTAAAGTCAGTTTTGCTTTTCACATCTGCTTTCTGCAAGCCTGTGGCATGAATAGAAGGAACTACTGAATTACCTTAATCTCTTATACAGTTCACTTTATGGACATCATTTCCCTTCCTTGCAGAGTTTCTCTGGGAAAATCTCTCCCATCCAAAAGTATGAGTTTATATAGGCTTATAAGAATGCGTTCAGTCACTACATAAAATGTGGTGCTGTAGGGCTACAAGTGGGTGAAAGGCTGGAGTGCGCACATTTTAATTCTGATTAATAAAGTGAAGGAGTATGTATTTAAGTTCTGCTTCCTTTTATTTTCCCCAAATATAAATTTTCTATAGCTAATAAAAGCAATTTGAAGTTAAGCCCTCTGAAATTTTGCCATTTATTTTCAAGAGTCTGTGCTTTTACTGGAAAGGGAGAATAAAGGAGTTCTTTGCTTCTTTTCTCTAAATACTATATACAGATTTTGGTGATTCTTGGTTTTGTAGCAATTAAAAAAACAAACAAAAAAAAAACCTTCTAAAAATCTCCCTGTATTAGAATATTTAAAGTCAGAAAATCCAAGCTGTCCATTTTAAATCTGTGAGAAAATCAGGAGATTCTATAGTTCAATAACATTATTAAGGAAAAAAAAGTCATAAGCAAAAAAGAGCAGTGATGTTGACAAAGAAATATTGTGAACACTTAATGCCAGTTCCAGTAGCTGCACAGTGTTTTGTAGTTAAATAGTTTTGTCAGCTGCTTATCTTGTAACCATTGGCCATGCCATAGTTCTCTATAAACCTTTACATGAGATAGAATCAGCTTTAATGAAATCTGAGTAGCTGACATATTAGGCAATGCATTATACTGGAAGAAATGCTCCTTGATATTTTTCCAAAGGACTCTCTCTTGACTCTAATCACTTTTTCCTTACCATGCATGATGTAACTGAAGAGTTAAAGAAACTAATTATTTTGACAGTGACTGCAAAATAGTTTAAGAGCATCTGAGGCTCTAGAAATTATTTCCCTTATCCTGTATTGATAAACATGCTAAGAAACAGCACAAAGCAGAAGTTGATTTCATCATGCCTACTAGCTGCTGGACCAGTGAACTGGATCCCAAGCAATAAGAAAATCTTTCTTATTTTGCTGCTCCAACAACTTTGAACTTCCCCATGCAAAAAACATTTTAGAAGACAAGTTACAAAGCAAATTTATTCATAGATATTTTAAAAGAGCATCTGTTTAAAATTGCATTTTTAGTTCATGTATATCACTTCAAATGCTTTAAATACCATAATGTCAAATGCAGGAGTTGTTTCAGCTCAAAAGAAAATAATCACAGTCTGTGCTTTGGTGGTGAGTTTAGGAATCACAACACCTGAAAATTCAGCCTAGTAAGTTGACTCAGAACATCTGAGATACCTACCCATCCTTACAAAGTCAGTGGAAATGCATAAATGCAATCAAAAACAAGGTGAATGTCTTAGACACTGAGCAGGGGAGTCTTAAAGCTATTGAGAGAAAATGAATGTCAAACCATGAAAAGGAGTAAAGAGAGTAATACACCCAGACTCTCTTACTGGGATCAATCAGGAAGGGCTAAAGGCAGACAAGCAAAAAGGACAAATGTCTGCAGTTCAATGGTTACAGAACTCTGCTCATACTGAAGAGCAGGGGCTGTCTTTGGAAAGAATGAGGTTCAGCTTCAAATATTTGAGAATACATTTCTTTTTTTTAGAATGTATTGTTATTCTTCACAGGATCACAGAATCATCAAGGTTGGAAAAGACCTTCAAGATCATTCAGTCCAACCATCCACCTATCACCAATAGTACTAAACCATGTCCCTCAACACAAAATCCAATCTTTCCTTGAACACCTTCAGGGTCGGTGACTACCACCTCCCTGGGCAGCCCATTCCAGAGACTGACCACTCTTTCAGAAAAGTAGCATTTCCTAAAGTCCAGCCTTAATCACTCTGGCACAGCTTGAAGCCATTTCCTCTAGTCCTATCACTAGTTACATGAGAGAAGAGGCTGACCCCCAGCTTACTACAACCTCTCTTCAGGTAGTTATAGAGAGCAATAAGGTCTCCCCTGAGCCTCCTCTTCTCCAGACTGAACAATCCCAGCTCCTTCAGCAGCTCCTCATAAGGTCTGTGCTCCAGATCCCTCACCAGCTTTGTCGCCCTTCATTGAACCCGTTCCAGGGCCTCAATGTTGTTCTTGCAGTGAGGGGCCCAAAACTGGACACAGTGCTCAAGGTGTGGCCTCACCAGAGCTGAGTACAGGGGGACAATCACTTCCCTGTTCCTACTGGCAACACCATTCCTGATGCAAACCAAGATACCATTGGCCTTCTTGGCCACCCCGACACAGTGCTGGCTCATGTTCAGCAGAGCATCAATCAATACTCCCAGGTCCATTTCCTCTACACAGTCTTTCAGCCACTCTACCCCAAGACTGTAGTGTTGCCTGGGGTTGTTGCAGCCAAAGTACAGGACTCAGCATTTGACCTTGTTCAACCTCATCCCATTGGCTTCAGCCCAGCTATCCAGCCTGTCCAGATCCCTCCATAGGTCCTCACTACCCCCAGGCAGATTGACACTTCCAGTCAACTTGGTGTCATCCGCAAACTTACTGAGGCTGCGCTCAATACACTCATCCAAGTCATCAATAAAGATATTGAAGAGGACACGCCCCAGCACCAACATCTGGGAACATCACTCGTGACAGGTTTCCAGCTGGATTAAGCTCCACTCACCACCAGTCTCTGGGCCTGGCCTTCCAGCCAGTTCCTTACCCCGCCAAGAGTGTACCTGCCCAAGCCACGGGCTGCCAGCTTCTGCAGGAGAATATTATAGGAGACAGTGTCAAAGGCTTTGCTGAAGTCTAGGTAGACTATATCAACAGCCTTTCCCTCATCCACCTAGGTCACTAGGTCATGAGCTCACTAGACCATAGAAGGTGATCAGGTTGGTCAAGCAAGACCTGCCATTTGTGAACCAATGCTGGCTAGGCCTGATCCCCCTGTTGTCCCACACATGCCACGTGATCTCCTTCAAGACAATCTGCTTCATATCCTTCCCTGGCACTGAGGTCAGGCTAACAGGCCTGTAGTTTCCCGGATCCTCCTTACAACCCTTATAGATGGGAGTCACACTGGCAAGCCTCCAGTCTTTTGGGACCTCACCAGTCAACAAGGAGCGCTGATAGATGAAAGCGAGAGGTTCGGCTCTCACCTCCGCCAGTTCCCTCAATGCTCTTGGGTGAATCCCATCCGGCCCCATGGGCTTGTGACAGTCCAGCTGGAGTAGTAGATCTGTGACTGCATCCTCCCGATTCGCGGGGGGTTTGTCTGACCCCAGTCGAGACTACCAGGTCAAAGAGTGGAGTACCCTGAGGATAACTGCTGTGACCTTTAAAGACAGATGTAGAAGGCATTCAGAACCTCTGCCTTTTCCTTATCCTCAGTGGTCACATTCCCAGCCTCATCCAGTAAAGAATGGAGATTCTCCTGAGTCCTCCTCTTACTGTTGATGTATTTGCAAAAGATTTTCTTGTTCCATTTAGCCCCAGCAGCCAGGTTGATTTCAAGCTGGGCTTTTGCCTTACTGATTTTCTCTCTACACATCTTAACAACATCTCTGTACTCTTTCTGAGTTGCCTGTGCCTTGTTCCACAGAAGGTAGATTCTCTTTTTCTTCCGAAGCCTCAAGAATAGCTCCCTGTTCATCCATGCCGGTCTTCTTCCCTACTGGCCCATTTTGTGCCTTTAAGACTTCCTTCTTGAAGAGCGACCAGCCACCTTGGACCCCTTTACTCTCTAAGATTAAACTCAGGAGATTCCCCCTACTAGCTTTCTGAATAATTCGAAGTCTGCCCTCCGGAAGTCCAAGGTAGCACTTCTGCTGTTCCCCCTTCTGGCTCCACCAAGAAGCAAGAACAACATTCTTCTTTAATATGAATTAAAAAATATATTAGTTGACTGGCTACCAACAATTAACTTTAAATTTTAATCTTGATTTTCTCTCCAAACTATCTAAGAACTATTCTATCTTCATTTGAAACAACAATTTGTCTAAATTTTTTTATTGTCCTTGGATGATTTGGGGATAATATTTCCTGTTCTATATGAAGGCTTATTTTCTTCCTAACTGCCATCTTTCTATTTTCATATCTGATTAAGACTAGCTTAAAGCCTTTGTTACAACTGGAAGGAGATCTGTATTCTCTGTGAGCTAGCACTTCTTCTGTCTTAAATTGGATGACTTCAGTGGAATTGTGCCAAATTTCAGCTTCTGAATCTGGTTCAGCATTTCAGTTTGCAATTGGAATGTGAGATGACAGCAGTTTTATAAAAAGCTTGTCTAGCATGGTCAGGGCTTGCACTGCAGATGGAAGGATTTCAGAATCTTTGTTTACATTATAATGATTTTATTTTGGCTGTGTGCATACATTATTGTTACTTTTCAGCTTTATGATGTTTCTTTTCTGGTATGAAGAAGATGAATTTAAAAGGTGCATGTAAACTCATGCAATAAAATTTACATTTACAAACACAGATATGGACAGTACTTATATACATCAATAAGGGAGTACCAACACCACTAGATGATGTGATCTCTCATAGATGTGCAGCATATTTTGAATAGAGAATTTTCTAATAGCTATTTGCAGTCATCTTTGCAGTACTTCAGTGTGATCAGTGCCAATCAACATATGTCTATAGAGAGCAGGTCTCATCAATGGACAACTTCAAATAAATTATTGAAAAGATTCATGTTTGGTTGCTAGGTAATTGTCAGCCTTCTGTAAGGATTTGAATATCTTACAGTATTCAGACAAAACAAACAAACAAACAACAGAACAATGTTAAATAAACATAGGTTATTTGTAAACTATATGGATTAATTGCTCAACAATAAAACTCAACAGGGAGTTATCATAATGGTGTGATTTTTCAGTTTGCAGACTATTTGTATTTTGACTCCTTTTTGTTATAAGCATAATTTTTTTTTAATCTGTGACATTTAGTAAATATAAAATCTTCGTCAGTATCAGCTGTAGATACTAGAGAATGCATCATCAACACTTGTTAGACAACATAAATAAATCATTGTGTTTCAGTACCTGTAAATATAATGTTGCACTAGAACCAGTTTAATTAGGAACCCAGAGAAGGAGCAGAGAACTCTGTGCTTTTTTTATTTTTTTTCTTCTGATGTGACTAATGCTGCACAGAAGAGCTTGGAAGTGTTCAGAGGAAAATATGTCTCATAGTAAGGCCTGGAAAGAATCCACTGTATTTAATAACAGAAAGAAAATATTAAGTGTAACAAATGCAGTCTGTAAGTAGCATAAACAAAAGAAAGAAAGAATCTGAAAACTCCTGCCAGAAGGTTAGTTAGCTGCTGGTGACAGCATCTCATCATGGACAGTGGGAAAGTCTCACTGAGGACTTTAAAAAACAAATCTGAACATTTTTTGTAAAATAATTAATTCAAATAGTATTGCTGAACTGAGAGCAGAAGTTATATCTTAAAAGTCCAGTAGCCTGTCTCAAGCAGAAGCTCAGTATGCAATAACAATAGTCCATTTTAAATGTAATATTTTTGTGATGTCTGCTAGCATATCAGTATCACAGTCAATATTCATTTATCCATGTAACGTGCTTGCCAAACACATCTTTTATTTTATCACTCTATTATAAATGATGAGCTGAGACAAAGATGTTTGTCAGAGATGTACAATCCAGTTTAGACTTGTCTAATGCTATAGATATTCCAATGTTGCTAGCACCATTGTGCTGGTTGTTTTTTTTGTTTGTTTGCTTTTTGTTTTTTTTTGCCTAAAGGACCAATTTTTCACACAATCACAGAACCACAGAATCATACAGTTGTAGGGTTTGAAAGGGAACTCAAAAGATCATCTAGTCCAAACTCCTACTAAAGCAGTTTCCCTACAGCAGGTTGCATAGGAAAGTGTCCAGGTGGGTTTTGAATATCTCCAGAGAAGGAGGCTCCACAACCTCTCTGGGAAGCCTGTTACAGTGCTATCAGCCTCAAAGAAAACATTTTTCTCATGTTCAGATGGAAATTCCTGTGTTCCTCTGTTCCCATTGCCCCTCATCCTGTCTCTGTATCATAAAAAAAACCCAGGCCCAATCCATTTGACTCTCCTTCATTAGATATTTATAAGCATTGACAAGGTCCCTCTCAGTCTTCTCTGAGCTGACCAGCCCCAGCTCTCTCAGCCTTTCCTCATAAGGGATAGTTCAGGACCCAATCATCTTTATGGCCCTCTGCTGGACTTAGTCCAGCAGGCCAGCACCCAGCCTGTACCAATATATTCAGTAAAAGTGTGTCCCCTCTTGTGAAAGTGTGTTCCCTCCTACCCCTCAAAACAAAACAGCTACCTATAGCTGTGATGTTCTGCTATGTGACTATCTACTTCCTAGGACACCAAGATTTCTAATGATTTCATCAAAGTTGTTGATTGAATGTAAAAGAGTTAGCAGCTGATACCTAGATACTCTTTGCAAGTATGCAGACAGAGACAAATTTTTGTTATCCATGTTTATTTTCAGAGAAACAAATATGCATTAAGAAAATCAAATCCATGCAATCTTCATAGCTAAAACCACACAATTTTAAGACAGTTTCTGCTAACCCAATATAGACTGAATTGGATATTTTTTTCACTGTACCACTTTACTCCTGTCACTCTCTCTATTCAAAGTTTTCCTGATCTTAGAAATCTACAGTTCTTGCAGTTTGCCATAGTACATGCTACAAAAACAAAAACAAAAACAAAAACAAAAACAAAAGCAAGATGGAAAATTCATGAGTTGTCTTAAGCTGACTTCTAAATTCAGTTTTCTGAAGTAGTCTGTAGCAGCATGTATCGTGCAAAAATGATCCATTTTATTTAATTTGGCTAAGGTAGTACCCTTATACTTTGAAGCAAACCAAGAGAGTGATAGGATACCAGTGTAAAATTTCACGACCACCACCAAGACTAAGTTCTTTAGAGAGAAACAATGCACATTTTATTTTTTAATAGGTTTCCCTTTGATTACTCGCAGTAGTTGTCTCTGTCAGTACACTTCCATTAAATTTAATTTCAGAGTAAAATACTGCTTTGATGCTTATATATACGTATACATTTCTGTGTATGCATTATGTGATATACTATAAAATGATGTGCACCTTCATTGTATTTCACTTCAAACGAATATCTCTGAATTTTGTTAATGCATGGGTCAATTTGATATTAAAATCATTCCAAAAATAGTAAGGAATAATAATAAAAATAAATACCTCACTGAAACTGACTTTATTGTAATTAAAGCTTCCAGAAATGCATTTGCTTTCAGCAAACAGCCATCCTTTCTTTTTTGTTTAGATCTTCACATAATATTTCTTTAGTCTGTACATAGGCTGCCATGCAGTTCATACCCTCTGAATTCTCAGTTTGGAATGGAACCAGTCACACTTCTTGTCCACATCATGTTTGCACTGACAGTGAACCTTGAGGTCTGGTTTCTTAGGCTGCTAACAGTTCTCCTTGCCTTTTCTGATCACACTGAAAATACTGTGTATTCTTTTGTGTTTCATCCTGGATGCTAAACAATAGATGTTTGCGCTTCTACAAACATTATTTTTTTCCTGATAAGGCCTTACAGGAAATGTATTGGTTTATTAATACTCATTTTGATTATCATTTTCTACTTTCTTTTCTTTCCTATACTAAGAAAGAATAATTAGTTAAAATGTTTTGCTAACACCAATAGTGATTTTTATAGGCTTTCCCCTGACTAAGATAGCATAAGATCCCCCCTAAGCATTCCCTGTAGGTTCATGTGATACATCAAAAAACTCCATGCCTCAGACGCTCTTCTTTCTGTGGTTAAACATTTCTTTCTTCAGGGGATGAGTCAAGGAGGACAAAATGTTATATTATAACAACTCTTTATACAAACATTCCAGTTTGGGGGCAGCCTGAGGCTGTTCCATCTCCTTTCACAACTAAAAACGTTATCTGACAATAAGTCCTTCAGACTGCAGTCAGATGTACTTTGAGACCTTTAAAGGCTTTCACTCACTTGAGTGGACTATTTAAATCTAGGAGTGGTTCAAAGAATGTGCAGTTTGCAAAAAGGCAGAAGATGATTGCCAGGGAATAATGTTATGGACCCGAGTAAGTACTTTACATTTCTTAACAAATATGTAGTGCTTTAAACTGCTTTGTAAGTATCCCACTGCTTTAGGTTGTAGGTCATCTGATGTCATGCAGTATTTTTTCTCTCTGCTGTATTCACTTATTCAACAAGCATGCTGAATTGGATTCTTGGGCTAGAAAGCCCAGTGCAACTTTTGCTCCGCAATTTAGTTGTTTGCAGATGTGATTTTACCATTTACTTCTCATTTCAGGTTCGTAGCCATTAGAGGGCAGACCATAACAAATTGTTGCTGAACAGTCATGCACTTTGTCTCAGTAGTGTTATTTTTGCCAAACAGAAATCTTGTGTTACCTTCAGCTTACTGTCAGGTAAATAGGCCACAGCAACAGTCCAAGGATGAGTGAAGCAAATTTTTCTAGCATTCTAGCATTCCCATATAGCATAATCATCTTTTTCTGAAGACAGACTTTGCCTCTCCAGCATCTGCTTTTGCAGCTCCTCTGTGAGCTCCTGTGCAGCCTAGTTTGTTAAAAAGTATAACATTTTCACTCTCACTGTTGTACAGCTAGAAGAACTGACCTCTTTTGTTACAGAAATGTACTCTCAGATCATCTGTGCTTTATCTCTATCTTTTACTAGGGAAAATAGCTGGGTGAAACTCTGAAGAAGATATGGCCATGGTTCATTACTGTCTGTAAAGAACAAAGAGGCACTGACCCCCTCCACTGCCAAATACACAAAAACAAACAAAGAAATAACACTACCAGATACAATAATCCTCTCCTCCACCAACAAAATTCCTTCAATTCAAAATTGATTCCAGGACACAAGGCCTGGAATTATTCTAAAACATTTCTTAAAGTAACGTGAAACTCCAGAATAAATGCAGATGTGGTTTATGAGTATATATCAACAGCAAACAGTTGATTTTAAATGTTAAAATTTACTTGAATGAGCAGAAAAGAAAATTAATCCTAATGTTTTTATTTGTATATTATGATCATCTAAGGAGAAGGAGAAAATATAGGATAAATTTATTTTTCTAAAATGTATTAATCTCTGATAACATTATGTATGCAGAGATAACACAGAGAAGGACTTTAAATTCTCTCAACTGAAAGAAAGCTGTAATAATTGTCCATGAGGCTGACTTGATGGTTGACCGGAATAAACTTGCGAAAAAGCTGGATAGTAGGAAATGAACATACTGTGGTAACTACAGCACAGACCTATCTAGAGCTTAAAATAAATCATCCAAATGAAAATTATGCCTGAAATATTTTTATATTTTGTCTGTCAAAGACAGATAGAATTATAAGAAAGGGACTTTAGTAGATTAAGCTGTCACCCATTTTCTGTCCATTGAATTCAATAGAAATAGAAGTAAATAATCCTTCCTTCCTTCCTTCCTTCCTTCCTTCCTTCCTTCCTTCCTTCCTTCCTTCCTTCCTTCCTTCCTTCCTTCCTTCCTTCCTTCCTTCCTTCCTTCCTTCCTTCCTTCCTTCCTCCCTCCCTCCCTCCCTCCCTTCCTCCCTTCCTTCCTTCCTTCCTTCCTTCTTTCCTCCCTTCCTCCCTCCCTCCCTGCTTTCTCTTTTATCCTATAATATAATTGAGGGATTATCCTACTTTCATTTTACCCTTCAGCATTTAGAAACAAGAAGAAATAGAATTTCTTCTTGTTAGTAAGCAAAGTGCTAAGAGATCACAGAGGGTTCCCTCACTCATACAGGATCTTATTTATTCCTTTTGAAATCCAATACTTAATTCTTTTCTGCTGTAGGCAAGTCCTTTATTTCAATCATAATTCTTTTCTTGAGAACAGATCAGCAGTTTTCTCTTAACTGAAAAGCTTTGTACAGCAACTGATGAAAGATGTGTGGTCTTTTTTCCCCAGCACCAACTTCTGTAACTATGACAGTTTGCTTTGTTTCCAGTTAACCTCGCAGAGGGAGACACACTGGCAGCTTTTCTGGGGAACAGAGAAGTAGCTTTTTGGTTTTTAGAGTAATTACTAATTAACTTTAAAACTTGCACTTTCATGTTGTAATACTTAATCTTCTGGCAAGACATTGTTTTTTTCTGGATATTTTCATCTTGTTTTTTCAGTAAATTTAAGACTGTTTTATTCCATTCTGAAATGTAACAACAGCTTTAACTGGCCCTTGGAAAATATTGTGTGAGTAACATAAAGCTAATGTAAGAGCTACAATACTTCTGCTCCCCCCACTAGACTATGACTATCACCAAATAGCACTGCACAGTAGTTAACTCTTTTCAAAAGCCTGTGGACTATTAGTGGAAGCATAAGGTAAAACTGAAGACTGACATAGCTTACCACAATGTTTTCCTTTGTTGTCCCCAGCCAGGGAACAAAAATGGAGAGAACCTGACTGAAATATCTAAGCTAAACCAATTAAATTAGTCAAATATTATCTAGAAAGTCACACTTGGTCTATGTGTGATCCATACACCACAGCAGAAGGTTTACTTTCGAGCAGTTTTTGTTGGATGGCAGCTACAATACCTCTAACAGAGAAATCTTTCCCTCTGATTGAGCTAGCAAGCTTTATGCAGCTAAAAGTCATTCTTGCATATTCCTTTTCAGTTTCTGAGCTTACCTTTGAGGGTCAGTACTGACATTCTATTCAGTGCTCATATTTTCCAGTTTATATTGCAACCAGTTAAAGGAAGTCTTTTATCTTGCATGTAACTAATTCTCTGTTAAATGTATTTGCATATAACATTCAGTTTTTCATCCCTGAAATGACCTTTTCTGATCCTTTAGTCGTTGTTACTATTTTTTCATTATTTGTTTGAATAATTATGCTCTTAGCTTTTATTCTTTACCTCATTGGAGCAAACAAGTGATAAATGTATCATCTCACTTCCTATTTTGTTTTTCATTTTTATCTAGCTTTTCTTTACCAAAACTTATATTTTCTGTCTTCCTCCTTTCTCTCTTTCTTTCCTTCTTTCCTCCTTTCTCTCTTTCTTTCTTTTAGGAGAATGTATTGAACTTTAGCTTCACTTTGAATCAAGATCAATATTTCAACTACATTCATATCTTTGATGTATAGTATTTGGCTGGCAGAGACTATAAGAAGCAATATATTATTTTCCTCTAAAGAAGAATGGGAGTCTGATCTGGAGATTACCCACTAAGCGACTGTGAGGATTTATTTCAATTCCCCTAAGAACCAGTTGGTATATAATTTGTTGTGTAGGATTTATTACCTTCCCAATAGATTTCATTGAATGTGTACAAACATTTCCTTGATGTTCCCAAGATGTGTGATTGTGAATGGATTTTCTTGTTAGATGATACAGACTTCTCTCACTACTGCTTGGGACATTTTCAGTCTTGGCGTTACTTGTCTCCATTAGCTCCTCCAAAGTATGATCAATAAGCTGTATCACTTAGCTTTGATTACATTGCCAAATACAGATTTATTTTTATTAAAAATGTAATCAAAGTCATCAGTAGTATAACTTGTGATCACATATCTTTAAACTTGTCTTATTGAAAGGCTAAAGTCCTAATATTGTATTCTTAGATCGCATTATATCTTCAAAAACCTTATTACTATATTCTTGGTCACCAGACTGTTCCTTACCGCTCCTCATGGACATTAAAATCTTCCTATAAGTGCAGTATGTGCAATACTGTAGTTTTATTGAGAAATTATTTTTAAAGCATTTTGATTTTTCTCTAAAGATTTCTGATAGTACTAGTACTTTAGCATAACTATAACTTGGCATATGTTCAAGACATTCATAACCACCATTCAGAATTAATTTTTGGGCATTAGAAAAAGATTCTTCACCAGAAGGTGGTCAGACATTGGAACAGGCTCCCCAGGGCAGTGGGTATGGCCCAAGATGCCAGAGTTCAAGAAGCATCTATGCAATGTTTTCAGTCATATGGACTGATTTTTGGGTGGTGCTGTGTGGAGCCAAGATTTGGATTTGAAAATCTTTGTGGGTCCCTTCCAATTGGGGATATTCTATGATTCTATGAAATCAACATTAAAAACTCCTTATGAATATCCAAGGAAGCCAGGTTACAGGCATTTAACAATGTACTCTCCTTCACTCACATTTCTGTTGTTCACATATGGTTTAAATCTGATTCTGTCCCTTAAAAGTTATTCCTATTCTTATTTTCTGAACAGTAAAATGAAGACAATTCCTTTTTTTCTTTTCTTTTCTTTTCTTTTTTTTTCTTTTCTTTTTTTTTTTTTTCTTTTTTTTTTTTCTTTTTTTTTTTTTTTTCTTTTTTTTTTTTTTTTTCTGTTTCAATATGCTTTCTGTATATTTCTTTCAAATATTTCTTTGATGACCAGTGGTCTCATATGAGTGACAGAGTTAACTGAAATGGCAACATTAGAGTATATAAAAAAATCTCTAGTATCAAAGTAGTTAACCTATCAGCAGCCTCAGTTTGTCTGTTCTTCAGAGATGCTTAAGAAGTAGCCAAGCCTATTTTTGACTAGTCATACTGGAAAGAGCTAATCCCATTACTGGGAATAGTCTTGGGGAGGTAAAAACAAGAAAGACAATCAAGAGGAGAAAAAATAGCATGACATGGTTGGAGCTGATCTGTTTTTCTGTTTTCCTGAGCAGATTAGAAAGCTGGTAAAGAAACCTATCTGAACAAAAGTATTCCTATGACAATTGCAGTAACTCTATAAAGATATACATATTGTTTATATGCATCAAGACAACAGGAAATGCTGCTTGATTTTCCCACAAAAATATTTTTCTCTGTGTAATTGCAATGGCAACTGTTAATAAAATAAAGCAATTCATCCCCATCATCATAGCCCAGACTAAATGGCCCTAAAATCACTGAAACAGCATTTCTGTGATTAAGTTGATGGGTATTTACAGTCCTTAATGAAACATTATATAGTCATTTGTGCAAAGCATGAACATATTGTGTGCTGAAATTGTCACAAAGCCAAGTTAAAATTATCCTGAATATAGATAGCATCTCATCGGCATGCAATGCTATGCTAAATAAAAAACAACAACAACAACAACAACAACAAAAAACCTCATAATTTACAACTTTTTCCTAATCTGTTCTGAACTATTAAACTCTATACAGTATTTTTTAAAAAAGTATTTATAATCAGCTACCCACATTTTCACTATTATTATGCTACCTTTAATGATGTTTCATTGGCATAAAAAAAATCCACGTCTATTTTAAACCAACACAACTTTGTTTACTTCAGTACCTCTTTATAGTGGTGATCACACCACTGCAACTAGCAGCTGCCCAACATGAAGCCTTGAACCACCTCTGCTATGTGATGCACTCAAGCCAGTCCTATTTTAAACTCAGAGGCTGCATTTACAGAGTTCTTGGCACACGGTCAGTACCAGTATCTTCACACCAAATTTCATCAAGTCAGTTGTCTTTTAAACAGTATTGAAGCTTGACCTCCATGCTTTCTTTGCAAAAGCTGCAGTCACAGAATCACAGAATCGTAGGGGCTGGAAGGGACCTCCAGAGGTCATTGAGTCCAACCTTATGCCAAAGCAGGCTCCCTAGACTACGCTGCACAGGGAGGCATCCAGGCAGGTCTTGAATGTCTCCGTAGAAGGAGACTCCACAACCTCCCTGGGCAGCCTGTTCTACTGCTACGTCACCCTCACGGTGAAGAAATTCTTTCACTTTGTTTAATTTCAAGATAGTTACTGTGACACCTCCTAGCATTCAGTATATTGCCATAAACAACTTAAGTCCTTGTCAACTTTGAAGCTCATCAGAAAGGCATAAAGTGATTTCACTCTAAATTTAAATACAGGTACGTGTGCAGTAGAAATTGCAACAGTTCAGCTACTACGTAATAGATTCACACTCCAAACATACAATTATCTTAAATATATATATATATATATACACTGCAGTAATTTCTTAGCTCATTCTTTATTCGAATGAATAGTCTAGGACCATGCTTTGAGAAATACTGGCAAATATCTGAAGAGAGGAAAAATCAGTTCTCCATACAGACTCCTTTTGGGAAACTACAGATCACTAGACTGTGCATGTTTATGCATAATTATGTAGTTAGGGATAATGGCAATGTTAAGAAACTAAAATAATTATCAGAATTCTGTAAACAACTTGTCTTCAGTATGATAAACTACTGTAGTACCCCAATTTTCTGTACTCAAAGGTAGCAACTACCTTTCACTACAAAATAATCATGAGTTTATCGCTGTGATTCTTGGCTTTTCAGTTTTCCAGACAGTATATTTTTCTATTAATTTATTATTTCTGTTAGGGAAAATGAAGATTTGCCTGTCATGTTTTTCCTTTTCTTTTTATTAAACATTGAGATTGTTCTGCTTCTTTTTTTTTTATCCCTGCACCTTTGGTTTACTAATTTCTCTACATTATCATGCAGTAACTGATTTAGTCCTGTCATAAAGTATCTCAATCTTTCAATTTGTTACTGAAATCCAAAAGTAGGATTCAGACTTATGTAAAGATATCCAAATGTATGGATCAGCATGGAACTAGGTATCAAACTTGTTGTAATCAAAGGAGTTACAGCTGTCAGTGAAGTCTAGGTAGTGTGCCAGCTCACTTTGTTTGTTTCATTTGAGATGAATCTGTACCGAGCTGTCTGCAGTATCCATAACATGTTACACATTTTCCTGTACACAAACTAAGGAGCTTGGATGTTGGCTCAAATTGTCAGAACTTACACATTCACTGCTATGAGGCCCTAGTTCTGTTTTAGATAATAGCTCAGATGTAATCATTCTACCTACAATTGTGCAGGAGATGGCAATTGACAGCATGTATCTCTTCTTTTGAATTCTCTACAAATTGCCCAGCATAGAAAGGCCATTACTATTTAAACTTTCAAATCCTATCTCACTTTCAGAGTCATTATATTTACGAATGTTGTCTGTAAAACTAATATATAAAGAGGCTTATAATTTTTTTGACTGTTTTCCCACTGCCTTACATCCTCAGAATAAAATATTTTTCCTGAAAGCTTTTGACATGTTACCACTGATAAACATTTCTCTAACGATAAAAGATTCTAGTCATGGTTCCAGTTGGTTCATCTATCACAAATATTCTAAAAGCCATCAAGGTATTCATGAGAATAGAAATGCTAGGGGAAAATCTGTTGAAATATTTTGGACAGTTTGAACCAGACTCAGCAGATATGTAGCTGTGTAAGTGAAATGACATAATTTTTTAGTTCAGAAAAGACTATCAACAAATTTTAAATTCCATCTGAACTAATGGAACATAAATAACTGGAAAATCCTGAAATGAATTCTTAGCTACTGTAAGTCAATTTTATTGTATTGAGTTAATGGTCCGCTCTTTACAGATCAAGCCAGGAATTTAGAAGTGAAATGAAGTTATTTGGTGGTTATAGTCAAGCAGTTTACAGATCAAATATTTTTGCATATGAGTTGCAGAATTTGCAATAAGTTAATTCCCACATTGACTACAGGTTAATGAAGCTAACATTGCTTCAAGAAAAAAACAATAGTCAGCACCATACTCATTGAAGTTACTTTATAAGTACCTGAAAAAAATCTATCCAGAAAACAAATAAACACAAAACAACCCAGTGCATATGTAGTGAGCCACCTATATGAGACTTCATAAACAAACCTAAATAAAAGCTGTGCCAGATCTTTAGTATTGCTAGCATCCCAGCACAATTAAACTCACTCTTCCTCTAGATACAGTACTTGAGTGCAGCACTTTAAGACTTGAACTGTCTGTGATCTCACTGGCTGTGAAATCTTTCCCGTTTGCTCATCACAGAAAAAAAAAAGATGAAGGAAAAAAAAAAAATCTTGATGTTACAAAAAAAGGTACTTTCTGACATTGTTGAAAATTAGGGAATTGTTGGTGTGATAGTCTATCCTTAGGAATATGAAATGGTGGAACGTGACAGTATTTCAGTAGAGGACACGTCTGTGAGAATCCTCCTTTAGTTTTTTTTGGCTCAAAGCTTGCTTCCTGAGGTTTTTCTTGTGATAAGACTCTGAGTGACTCGTCAAGGAGGCAACTGATGGGTGCTAACTGTGTGACAATCGATATCGCTTTGGGAACATTTGCAAGCCCCTTCCCCCAGAGCTGCTTGCTCTGTAGAAGAGCGGAAGAGAGTGCTCAGGAGTGTTCACTGGTGGAAGATCTGGCCTGTGGCCAAACCGCTCCAGCTAAGTATGGAAGGCTGGGGGATGATACCATTGTATCTTGCGAAGGCAAGATGCAAGTTGGTGCCTCCCTGCTTCCTCTTATCTGCTGGCAAGGCCAGAAAGATAAGAACAAAGGAGGTTCCTGCTGAGATCCCGGAGCCAGAAGCTGTCACCGCAAGGAGAACTGACTCAACCACCTTGGGTTTGATCTGTCACTCAAAGGAGAGCTGATTCGACCACTTTGGATCTGAGCTGTCACTCCAAAAACAGCTGACTCACACTTTGAAGTATTGAAAAAGAGCCATCATCACCATGGTCGTCGTTGGCAACAGGACAACAATACCTGACGACCCACCGCTACTGAAGATCAAAGACTAAGCTACGAACCTCGAACCTCGCTGGATCCATGGTGGTGACTATCTCCCTCTTGCTGCCTATAAAGACCCCTTGTTTCCTCTTTCCTATCTTTTCTATCGCCCCCCTTCCCTTCCCCCATTACCCTAATTCATAATAGTGTCCGTTCTCCCCTTCCCCATTTCCCCTGATTAAGATTTGTAATAAACTGGTTGGACCAACATTTGAACCGTTGCTTCTTAATCTCACACCGGGTATATAGATAATAAAAGAACCTCCTCTCCCTCCTATAAATTGGAGCGAGACAACGTCACTGGAATAAAATGGTTTCTTCTCACTAAGAAACAATACCTTGGCAATATTATTTGTCTTTTGAGCATAAAGGAAGGCAAATAGAATTTCTGGGAACTGAAGTGTAATTTCTGTACAAGTCATGACAATGTACCTCCACTGATTTTGAAGAAAGACTGCAGAAGTGAGGAAAGTAAAAATTTAAGATCAAAGTTCACAAGGAGCCATCAAGACTACCCAGCATATCCTAAGTGGAGTAGTTAAGCCCACTGTTGTAGGATTTATGCAATAAACCTGAAATAACTAAGATAAATGCATGCTTAGGAAGGCTGAAACAGTTATTTTGCCACTTGTCAATGTTCCGGTGAAGATTCAAAGCTGTCTCATTATTAGTGCTTAGATTTTGCCCCACCCATGTATAAACTTCTGCACAAATTAAAGGCAGCATGAACTGTAAACCCAGCTTAAATGAATGAGAGCTTCATTATGATTTTCAGTTTTACATTCTTCCAATGTATTTCATTGTTGCTGCACTTTTCTTCTCAACAGTAGCCTCGTCTTCCTTTATGAACTTGGCCTGAAGCATACAGAAGTTATACAGGTTGGTGGACTCCTTTGCTATATTCCTATGCTCCCAGTTTGCATTTTTCTTGCCCATGGGCATTGCTTCTGGGCATTTTTGTTGTGCAGCAGTCAAATTGAGTTAATTGTTAATTGTACTTCACAGATAAGTTGCTTAGAAAGGTGGCCTGCACACAAAGTGAAAAGTTATTTCATGGGCTGAGGTGCTGGTGGGGCAAGCAGAGGTCATTAAGGATTGCTTTAGGTTCTACTTGTAAAATGCTGCAGTAGGACCCTTTTTGCTTGTAAATACTGTAAAGTAAGGGAGCTTGTGAACAGCTACTCTTGCATATCTTTTTGTTGCTACTCTGGTAAGCTCTCTGTCTATCAAACTCTGTTGATACTCTGGTAAGCTAGTAGAATGAACTAAACATTTTGTGGTACTGTACTATAAGATTTTTTCTCTTAATAAAATTTTAAACACTGTCTTAGTTTCAGCAGGGATGGAGTTGTTTTCTTCAGAGTGTCTGATTTGATGTTATGTTTTGGTTTTAAGAGAAGAACAACATTGATAACTGATGTTCCTAGCTGGTGCTAAGCAGTGTTATTCAGAGCCAAGACCATTGTCAGTGAAGGGCCCAAGGAGCTGGGAGGAAACAGAATTAGGACTGCTGACTTGAACTGACCAAAGGGATATTGCATACCATATGACATCAAATGGGAGGAGTTTTGAAAAGGAGTTTGTCTTGCTCTCTTCTGCTGCTCTGGACATTAGTTGGAGGGTCGTAAGCAATTGTTATACACATTTACAAATACAAAGATATTTGTCATAATTATTATCCTTTTCCTTTTCTCTATCTTAGTATACAGTTTTATCTCAACCAAAGGGTTCTGCCTTTTCTTTTCTAAAGACTCTCCCTCATCCCAGTGGGAATGGAGGCAGTGAGTGAACGACAGTGTGGTGCTGAGCCACCTGCAGGTTTAAACCACAACAGTCATCTATTTTCTTGTCCATATTTCCTTGAAAAGGCATAAAAATCTTTTCTCATGCTTTTTAAGGCCTGGAATTTTTCGCATAATTTTCTGGATCCTAGGTGATATGTAAGGGATAGCACACAAAAAGCTGAAGGATTCTTATCAGGTAGCCACCAGTTTTCTGGTCAGGAACAAGTATATACATATGGATATTTAAAAATTCTTGTTAAAACATATTTTGAGATGCGACTTTTTTGAGGAGTTAATATTACAAAAAAGAAGGTGAGAATTCAATTCCAGGCAGGTCTGAACATCTGCTACACTGGGACACAAATGCTGAGTGTGATTTACTCTGAGACTGAAAACATTCACTTTTCCTTGCTACACCAAGGGTTCAGCAGGCTGGACTGTTGCTCTCCAAGACCAGGATCCCATGTAGCTTGGAGCATGTTCCACAGTGCTTGACTCCTGCTGTCAGGCTTTGTTGGAGGCAACCGCAAGATGATAGTGGACGATCGTGTGACTGGAGGGCCCCACTCAGTGACAGCATGTGGAAGAGCAATGATCCACTCCCCTGAAAACCACCATGGGAATATTGTAATAGGGCCACTGTTACGACTAAACTGTGGGCTCATTTAAAAACCTGTGCTTTGAGACATCCATATTCACTTTTACAGATATGGTATCTTTCCCAAACCTTTACAGCGAATTCTTTCCCATCTTGCCTGGTATCTGTTTGCAATCCATTGCAGAAAATTACACACCAGTGACTTACTCTGCACTCTGGTTTCAGGCAGGGTTATCTTCTGGCCAGTGATGAGATTATATCAGGACCAGCAGTCAGCATGGATAGTTAGCACAGATACACAGAGGAGAGAGCAAAGAGATATTTTAAATAAAATAAAACTTTTACCACAATACTTACAGAGCTTTATGAGACATAAAATAATACTCAAAGAAAACAAAAATACTTTAAATAAAATTTGACCCTAATGCAATGATGCATGTTTCTCACCTGAGTCGAATCCTGTATAAAATTGAAGTATTTGTGCAGTTTTCTCATTGTACATAACCAAGCTTTGAATTGGCGGTGAGATGGACAGTGTAGACTCTTAAGCTTTCCTGTATTTTAAAAGATTATATTGCTACTGTGTGTTAACCTGGTAAATTCAAGAATGTGAAATAGCGACAAATATCCCACAGTTTTATTGGGAACATATTTATTGGTCAAGTGTTTAGTTCTCTCTCCCTCTTTCTCTCCCTCTCTCCCTCTCTCTCTCTTTCTTCCTGTCTCCTTTGTCTCTCTGTCTCTCTATCTCTCTCCCTCTTTTCTTGTCATTTTGTAAAATCTTACATTTTGAAGCAGGCAAGCACCCTAGGTACTCCACAAATGTTAGTTACATAAACCTTAGTGAAAAGAAGACAACACAAAAAAAAAAATAATCAACCAGCCCTTTTTGGTAATTACATAATTGCAGATGGCAAAATGGATGCATAAGGAAGTATTTTGCTAGAAGGTATTTATCAGTTTAGTAATATAGGCCATGAGTGCTCACTCTTTACTCAAACTGAAAGAAAACTGACAATTTATTATTTAATTTAATCATGTTCTGCCAATATCCTATATAATAGTGTGGATTTATTTTGTGATATGGACTTGTTTTTCCCATTTTCCATACACTGCTCCTAACAACAGAGGCAGAGCCACTGCTAAGACTGAAGACCATATTTAGCTCCCAATTGAGAGGCTGTATTTTTTTTTAATGTATGTAGTGGTATTCGCTAGAGTTATGCCGCATGTGTTGCAGACAGAGAAAGGAGTTTCTACCTTGTTTCTACCCTAGGAGAATACAGTAATTTAAAATGCTCTCATAGCATCGTAGTGTTCAATTCTCCTCCTCCCACTCCCCCCTCCCCTACCATGTTTTTTGGCATCTGTTTCTATTCTCCCATGCAAAGGATTTTCACAGAGTAATTTGTCTCATTAAAATTTTTTTTCCCTCAAAATATGAAAGGAAAATAAATATTATACACAGTATTTGACCAAATATATTAATAGACAGAAATAAAATTCTTTCGTATATTTAAACATGCTAAAAAATACATTGATTCCAAAATTTCACTCTAAATGCTAGAAATCTGAGGATATAAGTTTTCTGCAAGACATTAGTTTGGCCTCCTTTTATATTACTGTTACGATTCAGTCTTTCAGGAAGCCACGGGAATTGTCAGGAACAGAATCTCTAGAAAAACGTGATGCTTTTAGGATTGAAGGATGAAGGACATCTTAACTTACTTTCTTACTTCCTAAAATAAACATGTCCAGTGAAAGGAAGTTCTTAAATGTGAAGGGAAACTGTTGAAGCTCTTTTCAGTAGAAATTGCCTCCCAGAAAGAAGCAGTAGAAATGTCAAACTTTTTCTTGTAGTTTTTTATCTTGTACATCAATAACATACAGCTGCTCAAAATACCAAATGCATTACAATATTAGAGGGATTTATAATCCCACATGCTCTTTACTGGATACACATCAAGTAATTTTCTATTACACAGAACGCTATATGGTATTGCTCTATGTGACTTATGATTTGCAATGACTGCTGCTAGTTTTCTGTGTCCTTTGACATGAAATTTAATGGGCTGCTGACAGACTATCTTGTGTATGCTGTTTTTTGTTTTGCTTCTTTTTAAAATTTGTTGCATTTTAGATGCTCTCCATTGATATTAAACTCCTTGCATTTAAGTTATGATTATTCTATGAATAATGAAACATCAGAAAGAGTGTGTATGTGTGGTATTATATGCACCCTTCTGGAAAGGCAAGCACATGCAATATCCTTCTCCCAGTCTTCAGATACCATCTAAAGGAAAACAAAAATAAATACATGAAATGAAAAATTGAGAGGAAGGACAGGAAAAAATCTCCTTAGTATTCACTGAATATCTATTAAATGGTTA
Organism: Tympanuchus pallidicinctus; assembly: GCF_026119805.1. Taxonomy (NCBI): domain Eukaryota; kingdom Metazoa; phylum Chordata; class Aves; order Galliformes; family Phasianidae; genus Tympanuchus; species Tympanuchus pallidicinctus. The sequence goes on along the minus strand of NW_026294747.1, from coordinate 70,191,163 downwards.
AGATTTCTACTATTTTTGACATATTTGGTTAGAGAAAAAAAGTTTTTAAATTATGTTACCTATTATTTGTTGTAATTCTTGAAAGTGCCTTACATAAGAAAGAACATAAAAGGTTCTAAGATGTGTTTGATATAATCAGAGCAGAGTTATTTAAAAGTCTCTGTGGACTGCTAACCTATCTAGATAGAACTATTTTGCAATCCCAGAAGAACAAAAGTCCATCAAGTACTTAAAAAGCTGGAGATGAAGAACTATATTTCAGTAAGGGCAAATGTAAGCTAAAAATGGCAAAATGCAGGCATTTGGGAAATGTGTCAGTCCTGACAGCTCAAAAATAGAAATAATTATGTAAATCTTGGCTCCAAACCAGAAAGTGTGTGAGTTAGAAAGGTTGTTAACTATGGTCACATATTTCAGTAAATTAATTCAATCTTCTGTCAGAGATTAGAGATCCCTTATGAAGGTGCTAAAAAGATGGATTGCTGAAAGGTATTTTGGGTCAGTACTGGTAAAGTGCTAGACAGAACTCAGTGTCAAACATCTAAGCACACTGGGTAGGCAATCACTGCTTCTGAAGATCATCAAGGGCAGCAAGGGGTGGCTATTTCCTTGGACATACTCACAATGAACAAACTACTCATTTTTATAACAAGCTCCGGTTGTGTATGAAAGGAAGCTGGGAGAACTGGAAAAGGGAGATGGAAGGCCTAGGGTACAGATGTCCATTTATTTCCATAATGATTAGCAAGGAGGGTTGCAGGAATGGCCCCTGTTAGCAGAGTCCAGAACTGCCCCACATCAGATCAGATTCTGCTCCAGCTGCTCGTAAAGGGATCCACCACTGGGTAGAGCTGAGCCATGAGAGATGCTGGGTGTGAGATTTAAGAGAAAACCATGCTGAACAACAGCAGCTGGGAGAGAGCAGTGAGAGAATACGAGAGAAAACAGCCCTGCAGGCACAAAGCTCAGTGCAGAGGGAGGACAGGAGGAGCTCCAAGCAGATCTCTATGTGCAGCTGTGGTACAGTAGTGGATATGGCCTGGAGGATACCGCAGCCACAAAGAGTCTCCTTAGGAGCAGAGCCAGGGCTGGAGCTGCAGCGAATGGAGAGGGGCTGCAGTGGGCAGGGGCAGTGGAGAGGGGCAGTGGGGCATGGGAGCTGGGAGAGCTGCTGCCTGTGGGGCCTGTGCTGGGGCAATGCACTCCTAAAAGATGGGCTCTGTGGAATTTACACCATGGTGGAATGGGGGAAGAAAGAAGATGGCAGAAACAAAGCATTATGGAATGACTGTAACTCCCATTTCCCCATGCTGTTCAAACGGCCGAGGTATAAGAGGATGGATAGGGAAGAAGGTGTTTTTAGTTTGTTTTTAGTTCTCAGTGCTCTAACCTGTTAACTGTATATAAGTTAAATTATTTTTTTCCCAAATTAAGTCTGTTTTGCTCATGACAGTCAGTCATAGGTAAACAATTTCTCTGTCCTTATCTCAACCCACCAGCTTTTTAACTCCTCTGTTAAAAATTCCCGTTTTAACTCTGTATCACCACACCAAGCCCTTACATTCATATAACCATACAAGCCATACTGAACCTAGGTTTCAAATATGTTGATCTTGCAAGTATGAGGCAGTTCTCAGGCACAGCAGGATACTTCTTAGGAGTGGAGCATATAATCATGGCTTTGTCTCTACCTTACTTCCATGCAAGCAGTATTAGTTTAGTTTTCACATATCTAATAGATTGTCATTATATAGTTACTAAGGTCATATCACTCAGAGCTGCCTGGGGAAGTTTGGCTGAAAAAGCAATCTCAGCCTCCACACTATGAAGGGAAGTTACTTGTTAATACCTACTGCTCTAATGCGCCTGATTAACGTAAAGGAAACAAGAGCCTCCTGGAAAGCTTTATGAAAACATTTCATAGACCCACTGGTCTAGCTAACCTGTTGAAAAGAATAAGTTTAAGAAATAGGTATGGTATGGATGGGCTTTTTTAAAAAAGAAAAAAAATCAATTGCTGTTAAACTGTAAGATTTAAAGATGGCTATGCAAGATTTCATAATAAACTACTAGAAACATATCTCTCAATTAGATGCTGCAAGTATTTTAATAAGCAAAAAATTATTTAAAAATTGCTTTGTAAAGAGCTTCTTTCTAACAAGTATGGGAAGCATTAAAAAAAAAAAAGAGAATTTGCTTTTATTTTTGCAATTCATGATCATTGCTCAATTAATGTAAAAATATATAAGGCCTTCTGAATTATGGGAGCAAAACACAGTTTCAATATATCACTCAAATGCATCTCTTCCCAAAATCATGGAAATTCTCCCATATGTTAAAATACAAGTTTTGTGGTTTTCTCAGATTTAAATTAATTAATTAATTAATTAACTTAAATGCCCTCTTTGCTCTTACTCTACTTGCCTCTCACAGGTTACATCTATCAGGCTTTTTAAGTACAAGCTTCAGACAAACTAAATTGGCTCTCCTGTTGATACAGATTAAAGGTAGAGCGGTATGAATTGCTTTGCCATAATCCTGCTATATGCACAAACAGAAGCTCAGAGCAGAACAGTTTGTGTTTTCAGACTTGAACAGAAAATGTAGCCTGAAAATTGCTCTCGCATTTTAAATTATCATAAGATTTCTTATTGGGAAATCTGCGCAAATACAAATGGTGTTAATTAAAATAGTATTTTTTAATTTAATCATTAGTTAAAATTAAGTATTCACTAATTTATTAATTTGTCACTACATAGGAAAATAAGACAACTGAAGTGTATCTGAAAAACTTGTACGTCTGATGTCTTGCTGAAAAAGGAGTGCTCAGGAACACTAGGCTATTACATGAACATATAGGACAGAAAAGATGCAAAACATTTCATTGTTTTTTTCTTATTCTTTCCATCTTTTTTTTTTTTATTTTTATCTTCTTCCTTCAATTTACTGCCTTCTCTGCTTGCACTATTCTGCATGGAGATATTTAGGTGTAGAGCTTCATGACAGAAGATTCATAGAAGTGGAAGTGTATAGAAACTCAGTGTGGATTTTGAAGCAAAGGGCAGGAAGGAAACTAAACGCAGAATAACTGGGAAGAAAAAATCCAAATAAAAGAAAAGCATGAAAGACTAAACTAATAAGAAGCCTTGAAAGGGAAGAAGTTAAAAAAAAAAAAAAAGAACAGGATTCTAAAATGAAAAAGAGTCATTAGCTAGCAATGATTTAAAGAATGTTCATGGCAAGCAACGAGGTAGTTTGGTGCTAAGTTAGAACATGTGGATATTTTTCTTTCCTTTCATAAAAAATAAAAAAAGAAAAATCAATAAAGGAAATGACAGAATTCCTCCAAAATACTTTACATTTGTTTCTTTTTATCCAGAGCACAGCTTTGCCATTTCTCAGTCATTGCGTATTTCTTCCTAATGATATGACTGCAATGGAATAAGATTAGAAGAGATTTCCATTATCGTAATTTCAGAGGAGTTTGATCTGTAGAACTCACAATGCAATCTTTATTTTGTGAATCCAAGCTGTCTTTCTGAGTCTGTGAAGGCGGAAGGAGATGCATCCCCCATACTAGAATGCTATTCTTGTTTTTTCGTTCACCTTTGCTCTCCGTGGTATTTGTCCTAAGCACAGGCTTTCTGTCTGGATTTTAAAAATCTATTGAAAAGAGATTCTTTTTCTAACTTTCTTAACCATTCAAGACTGCTATTGTATGTGATGGCTCTCCTCTGAAGGAAAAGCTGAATGGCCCAATCTGTCTTCTTTTCTTTTTCTATCCTTAATTTTTAGTTCATAAGAATTCAGCTGTTTCTAAATATGTTTATTTAAGCTGATTTTAACACTGTTATGTTTAGCATAGTGATAGAACCTGTATAAAATAGATGCTGTAAATTGAGTATGCCATGAGGGAGCCCATAAGTTCCAGGAAAGCATGGGAGGATGTCAACATCAAGTCTAATATACTTCTAGTGCAGCATACACACATATAGCTTCAGGCCTGGCATCTGGTCTGGTGTCTCAATAAGCCTTTTCTTTGGAAAATTGCTTGTATTTTTCTATTCTCCTTCCCTTTTCCCTCAATGTAAAAGCCCCAAGAAAAATTTGTTTTAACCAAAATAATGTTTACTAGAATTCCAGAACAGGCAACACAGGCAGCTTCAAAATATCTGTTAATATATAGTTATTAACTTCAAAAATCTGAGTAACAGTTGTAGGAGTCTTGAAACTTTTTTGACTCTATTTAAATTTTGTATTTTTTAATAGTTAATATACATCAAACTTAGTGATGTACATAGTATCATGTTAAGAACAGCTCATTTGTCTTTCAATGTCATGTCTTTGTTGTTTCTTCCTAAATTAGAGTGTAAGTGGTTTATGTCCATCCTTACACACAAATCTTTTTCTGTCACTTACCATTTTTCTCTTTCAAGTCTGAGTAATTTTAATGCTCAAGGGCCATTTCCGTGGTAAAATGAATGCAATTGAACAGTGAATTCCAGGTGAGATTTCATCACCCTCTTCTGTACTGGGAAAACAATAGATTTCTTACTATTTTGTATCCTGTTTCTATTCTATTCATTAGTTTCCTTTGTTTTTACAGTTTATCTGTCATTCTGCAAAAGTACTTTCAAATGATTTTCACCAGTGAGTATCACTGTGTTTTTCTCAGCAGCAAATTGATCTGACATTATGCTAAATTATATCTGCCTATGCAGGATTCCTCTTAACACCTCACTAATTTTTCTAGATTTTAGTGAGATTAAATGCTTTTTATATTTATGTACTTTTCTTGTGATCTGCCTTAGCCTTTTAATTAATAGCTAGCTAAAAAATTGTAACGGTTGTTATTGTGTCAGTTCTAAATTTTCAAGCAGACTGGAGTTTATCCCAAACTTTTTAGTTTTACATGATTTCTAGAACTAATGGAATAAAATATGCAAAGAAAGTTACTCTTTGTATATATGTGAATTAAAGGATCTGTTGCCCAAATTTGCCCATTTCCTAGATAAACGTGGAATGCTAGATAATAGAAGGTCATTAAGCTTGAAGGTTTAGGAACCTTCACACAACCAAGAAGTTGTGTAAGTTGTGTCTGCTTAACATTGTATTGAAACAATTTTTGAGGATTTGGAGGTTCTTAAGAATGAAAAATAGACATTTATCATGCTGCTGTTTCTATGAGTGGTAGCTTTAGTGTTTGCATTTGAGGATAAAAACTAAAAAGAAACTTTTGAAAATGTTGAGGTTGGGATGAAAAGAAATTTTGAAATTTATTGTTTTTTATTATTTATTTATTATTATTTTTCAATTTATATTGTATTTTTAATCAGTTTTTGTCTTGACACTTTGACTTGCTTAGATCCCCTTTCAAAATCTCAAAATCTACCATAAACCACGAAGATTGTTTTCTTCACAGTTCTCCCTTTTCATTCCACATTACATCTGTAGTTATGTTTAATAGTTTGTGACTTTCATTGCAATTCTTTTCCTTCCTTGCCTACAGCATGTTTTCCAGGTACTTTAAATCTGACAAGGACAACAAACCCTTAGTCCTACAGGGAGAATTTTAAAGTGCCAACTTCTGGCTGAATTATTTTTAAAGTTGGAAACTGGTTGAAAAATTGAAAATAATTTTATATGCAGCTCTCTTTCTAAAGTTTATTCCAATGGTTGGCTCTCATTTACAATGTTCATCATATTGACACAAGCTGTCATTTAAAACATACTATATGACAATTGGGATTTTCTCAGGAAAAAAAAGCACAAAAAAAAACCAGAAAGAAAAAACAGTTTATCAAAAAATCTTTCACTAAAACAAAATGTCAAATAGAAGTTTCATAAGAAATAATTATTTTGAGTTGAGAATTCATCTGAGAAGAGCAACTTCCTAATAAACCTAAGTTATCTTACAGACCCAATTCTAGACATGCATATATTTTATTCTGGGGTAAATTTGTGTGTGCTTGTCCTAGATCACTGTCAAGTAAACATGTTCTTGCATCACCCACTATTAAACAAACACAAAGATATACAAAAGAATGTCAGCATAAGTAAAAACAAGGCAGTGGTACTTTAGAAGGAAGTTACAGGAGAGAAGCACTTGGCTTTTATGATCTGAAAGTTAAGAGTTATATAAAAGGACAAATTGCAGATCAGCTCTTGAACTAATTATAAAACTGCAGAGCAATATTTTTGTTTATATTTTGGAGGAGGTCTGTGTCTCTAAATGTAAGGTTCCAGTGACTTTGCTTTCACATTACACTAATTAGAAGATGATGTTATGGCAATAGGGGTACCATGGACAATGTTTATACATATATATATGTGATGAACTGTGGATGAAAAACTAATCCCTGGGCAGTAAAATGAACCAACAATTTTGATGCAACAGAGATTTATGTCCTCTGTTGCTATACTAAGATGTTTTCTTGGTGAGATGCTGCTGGATGCTTCTGGTACTTGAACATAAAATGTGGAACATAATTGATAACATAGCAATATGGATTAATGGAACCCTCCCCATACAAGGTATTGTCAGTAGGCTGCATTTTACCCTTTTGTTTGGGTTCAGCATCATGATTGATTGTAATGATTTTACTCAAAATGTGGAATCAAATTTTGTACTAGTAAAGATGGCACATCAATACCCTACAGCACCAGACTTGGGTCTAATGAAACAAATAGAAGTCTTTCCTTTACTGCCATCCAAGCATGAACGAATATTTGTTTAATTTCATAAAAAAAAAGAAGAAATGAAAGAATTAAATCCAGTTCAAAAAATACTCCATTGAAATAAATAGTCTGGAGTATAAAAGTCTTTACCTTGATTCACTGAGTTCAGATTTTTTTTAAATGACTGATTTCTTACAGTGGACGTAGTTTGGGAACCACTGACCTAAAATATCAACTATTTCCTGGTTTCCTGATATAATGCTACAAAGGCAGTCACTGTCATGCCCGAGATGAAGAGCAATTGGTTACAGAAAACAGAGAACATTGTGTAGATGCTTTGGGACCACTTGTGTGACTTCTGTGTGCTCAGCTGTGCTGAGCAAGGCAAACGCCCGCGGTCAGGTCAGTTGAGCAGGCAGAATTTGTGTTGGCATTGGGTTATAACAACATTACAGCCGTACTATTGGGGCTATTATTCAAAGGCTGGAGAAAAGAAATGTGTTTTTTGCTCATAGGGCAACAAAATCCCAAAGAAGTTAATGCTTCTTCTTTCACTACCATGAGTTAATAGAAATTCACATCCATTTAAACAGGGTCATCACAGATCAAACCAGGCTCCGTTGCATTTTCCATAGAATTAGCCTTTTTTCCAACCTCTCTAGTGACTAGAGTGAATTGCTCTGTGCCAAGCTTAATGACATAGTAAGCAATTATTTAATAATGAAATCCTCCCTGCCTAATTTTATGATAGCACCTTAAGAAAAAAAGACTGCAGTGAGAAAAACTGAACAATTTCATGCACTGTAGTTATTGCTGCTTGTAAATTCGTGCTGTATCATCTCTGAAGGCTTACACAGTCCCTCCCCTCCCTGCATTTTAGGGAGTTAACCTTGTGTTCCTTTTAACAGGAGAGAAAATACATGAGAATGTGAAAATCCTGTCCCAAAATAAATAGAAAAATTCAAAAATAGACATAGTTGCAATTATGTTCACTGAGACATTTACTGAGAGGCTGAACTAACAGTAATGGACTTACCACAAACTGCATATGCAGTTACCACTAATATACATATTTTCAGTGCTCCAGAACATGAGGCACGGATAAGCCTAATTGGTGATAAGGAAATTGTAGAAGTCTCTACACTTTGTATGTAGGTCTCAGGAGTTTTAAGGAGCCAGCTAGTTAAAATTAGGAAGAACGTGAATCTTCATACAAGATAAACTACATTTTGGGGAATATGGTGTATCGTAATTGAAGCCAAAAGTCCCTGTTTTACACAAGTACCATTAACATAATCATTCTCTCATGTATAAGAAACTAAGGGTTTTTTTCATATTATTCTATGTTGCAGAAGATATGGATTCCCTGCACATAACCTGTAAATATCAAGAATCTCTGTTTCCTTGGGACAAGAATACATGAAAATCCAGGTAATAAATGTGTTGCACTGTATTTTCAATTCCACTTTAGAAATTGTTTTGAAAGTCACTAACTAGTTCTTTGCAAACTGGTGACTTATATACAAAAACGTGTCTGGATCTTCTTTCTTTTGCTGTGCCTTTACAGCTTGGTGCATATTTATATGCCTGATGCTGCTGAGAGAACAACAGCTTTGGAGCAAGATAAGGAGGGATGACTGGTGGATGGGGTCAGTGTGGTTCAACCTCAAATTAAACAGAGAAAAAATGAAACAAGTGTTAATGAACTGTAGAGTAGCAGGAATAAAAGCTTAGCAAGCAATTTCTCCTTTATTCAAGATCACAGAAGTTCCCCAAAACTCACTTCCACTTTACAAAGGAAGCTGAATACTAAAAGCTCTACTAATTATATGAGAATTTAAAAAATAAAATATATATATATGTATATATATATGTATTTTCATAATACTTCCTAGATATCTGCTGGCATAAAAGTAAAAAATTATGGGTTTTGATGTTGCTGAAATTGTCACATATGAAGATGTTTTATTGAATTAAATATCACTTTCTGTGTTCTAGTGATAGAATCTGATCTGGTAGTAACTCACAGAGCAAATTTCACAGTTTAGACATCTGGAAGAAATAAAACAAAATTGTGACTATCTGTAGTGTCCACTGTGTAGAATATGAATATGAATATGGAAGTAAAAGATTAGAATTCTACTTAAATCTTGTAAAACCAGGAGTTCAAATGATGGTCTGTCAGTTCACCTCCCATATTGCCAAATGCAGTGGGTGAAGAAATCGTTGCTTCCAAGAGACAGAATCAAATGACACAGGTGACTGCAATGCTAAAGGATGTCTTTTGATGTGCTTTTCAAAAATTACAGACCCTGCCTAAATACTAATAAGAAAGTAAATTACTTCAGTTGATAGGAATGATAGTGAGTAGCAAAACTCCCAATCTAATCCCTTTCACTGAAACAAAATAGAAAAATATCACTAATGAGGTGCCAAATTAAGGCAGCAAGTGCCCATACACATTCCAGGCTGCTGATTATCTTTCATCAAGGTGGCTAAGTAATACAGTCCTCATAATGAACTAATGGATTTGCAGGTCCAGTTAACACAAAAGTTCAACCTCAGACAAGTTAAAGTCAATCAAGTACAAAAAGGATTAAATTACTGCATTTAAATTCAACTGACAGAGGCATTAGAACTGCCTTGTATTCCCTTATTTTCTGCTTTGGTGTAAGCTGCCGGGAAGAGAATGGCAGTTGAAGTATCCCACTCTTTGGGGACTTCATGCTTCAGTTCCCTACCACCCATGCATATGGAGTTGCTAATGACAGAGCAGCTACCCATCAGGGAATGCAATTCCACGTAGACATTTTCACCAAAATGGATTATTTCAGCCTCGTTGGTCACAGATTCTGTAGTTTTCCAGTGATTCATCTTACTATTAATAATGTCAGAGAATTTTAGGCCCTTGAATTAAATAATGATAAATAGGAGCCACCGAGCGAGCTCGGCAGAGGCAGTGCTGTTTATTTCAGTGTGAAGCTCTGTCAGGCCTGATAAATCGGATCCCTGAAATAGTTTATAAAGTACTGAATTGATGTGGCGGTTGGTGAGGGAGAGAATTAATGTTACGAAATAGGCCTGCAACCTAGATTTGATGAAAGCTGAGGAAAGCCTTTTATATAAATTCTGTGTCTGTGCAGGAAATGGCTGCAGCGAGAGGTGAAAGAACTGCACAGGGAAATAATGTGCTCCTATCGTCTCTGTGGGCTGTGGGTCAGGGAGCGAGATGCTCCGTGAACACTGATGGTGCCAGAGCTCTGCAATGCCGTATTAGAGCTCTGCAGAGAGGAGGGGTGATCATCTGTTGCTCATTTGTTATATGAAAGACTGAGGACACATTGCACAAAAGAAAAATGAAAGCCTACCCAGAGATGTAGAAGAGGCTTTCAGGTTCTGCATGGCCGTCCTCTGCCAGGCTGCTGGGGAGGAGGTCCTCAATATTGCCCTGAGCAGTGCAGTCACCACTGCTGATCACTCTGACTAGATTAATATTTTCCTCTTCAGATTCTTTCACAGAAATCCTTAGGAAAATATATACATTCATCCTTCTGTCTAGTTCATAATTCCAGGAAGGTTATTTCAATTGCAGCAGGTATGCCTGCTGGTAGTTGCCAATAACAGAAAGCAGGACGATCCGCATTTGTTGTGAGTTAGCTCAGCTTTCAGATACAGTATGCTACAACATAAATGGTGTTTCTCTGGTTCTTCCAGATGTCTCAACACACTGAACAAATATTTTACTTACATGTTTAATTGTTGTTAAAGATATAATATTTTATCCTAATTCTGTAAGAGAAAATTCCTTTCTGAGGCCCTTTGCATCATGATTCTAAAATCAAAAAAATAAGTGAAATCCTATGGGTGGTTTTCAGTGCTATTTCCCCCTGTAAATTTAGACTGCTATGTTTCTTTTTGTACCACATTTGTTTGTGAGAACAAAAGAAAATGATTTGAAGACAGAAATGAGGGAAGGCTCCTCTGATGCTACTTCCTCTACTTTCATGTCACATGATTTCTTTCTGACATTGTACCACATTAACAAAGGCCAAAGAAATTGCTGTCACTGTGGTTCATGGACTTTAAACCGACTATTAACAAAAGGATGATGCTTTCAGATTGAAGGATGATACTTCTAACAGTTCTATGTATGCTTCTTCCTAGGAGATAGTAAAAGAAGGGAAAATGGAACAGGATCATCACTCAGAGGCAAGTCTGAAGTCCCACCTCTAGCACTTTTTCACCTCAAGGTTATTCTGCATATAAGGGTTCACCATGCATATTTAACAAACATATAGCAAACTCAAGATCCGAAAACAAAAAGAGCTATTTGTATGCAGTTAATTCAGCAGGAAATCTGATCAAGCTGACGGGAGAATCTGTGTGATAAGAGCTAGAGAATAATGCCTTCATGGAATTTAAATGTACTAAATCAGAACCTTATAACTGGTTAGATAATAGTAGGCATTTGGACTGAATTTTGGGAAGATTCTTAGAGTTTCTTTTTTCCATCAAATTTATCTCATCTGTATTAACAACCATAAAATTACTTTGTAAATTGCATAAGTGCACGCAGTATCAAAACAGCGAGAACACCATCATGAGAAAAATACATATATACTTTTCTTCTAAATGTATTATTTACAAATGATGTGCATGGAAATGTCTCAGTACCTATTTTCTAACCCTACAGACCTGTGTATTCCGTGATCTCAGAAAAGTGCAGGATCTGATTACAAGTGCCTTTTGCATGGAGGAAGAATGGAACAGGCTAGATTAGAAGATCTTTCGATTACCCATAAGGGCATGGACACTTTAGCCTCTTTATCTTCAACATCATAGGGATGGCAGAGATAGGAAAAATAAAGTAAAAGCACAGGAAGACACTTGGAAAGTTCTTCTTGGTGCTGACACAAAAAGAAATAATTCTGAAATAAGGCAATAATACAATTTTTCTCCAACTTAATTCAATTTTTTTCACCCTTCTAATTCTGCATGAATCAGAAGAAATTTTGAGTATCAAATGGCTTGTGAGAGCCTAAAAAAATTCAGTGAGAACAGAGGAAATATTCCCAGACACTCAATTCACCTAACTTTCTACATTTGCAATGCAGATAATAGCATCTGAGCTAGTTGTGTTGAACTGCCTTTACAATCTGTGAGGAAAAACAGGAGCTTTTACTGACCTGTCTTAGCATAAGATGAATTTATTCTTTTAAGAATTCTGCACTGAGTATGAACATATTTGTAAGGTTATATGTGACTTATACGTGAGTATTGGCATTGTAAACACCTATACTTGTGATATATATCATATATTTGACAACTTCACTGTGTTTGAACCCAGACATAGTTTGTTGTTGTTATGTGTGAAGCAATGATTTGCCTTCCAAACTTACATTTGTGAAAAGCAAGGAGGCTCCATTCAGGTCCTACTTCCCTATTCATTCATACAAGAATAAAGGGCAGTCCCATGTAGGACAAACACACTTCTTTGTTTAGAAAATAACAATGAATGGAGGAATTGTGGTGGGAAAGGATTGACAATTTCCTTATTTTTACTCCAGTATGCAACAGGACACTTTTAGCCTCATAGAGGTGTGGTTTGCTCCTGGGTGGAATGCTTGAAGTCTCTAAATGTAGTCTCTAATTCCCTGTCCTTCATTAAAGAAGTGTTTTACTGCATTACCCCATAATACGTTTTAATAAATTATTGCTAGAAAATCCAGCAGTATTTAAGAATTAATATAGTGATATATCTTTTCTTTGTTCACTTAGTTTTAGTTTGCCTTGGTCTTTGAATTCCATGAGTCCATTTGCCTCCTCCTGACTGATGCAGAGCTTCTAAGTGCACTTTTCACAATATAGCCTATATCCATTTAGGATCTAGACTTAAACAAGATATATTCTAGATGCAGTTACTTTAGTGACAGTTGTCTGAGTAAAGCAGATTGTAAATACAACTAGAAAAGAAGTCAGGTTAATAATTTCAGCTAAAGCTCTTCCGAAAGAAAAGAGCTACAACTGAAGGAGTCACAGTTGAAGGAAAAAATCCACAGGTAGCAGAGAATTCCCATTGAGAGATTGAGATAGGTGGATGGCTTCCTATTAAAAAAGAAACTAGGATAGAAATCTGTATTGTCTATAAAACAAAAAGGTATCATGCTGCAATTATATGCCAGCAGAAAGTAGAATGTATACACTTCAAAATAGTTTTCTTGTGCTTTTTTTCTTTTATTTTCCTCCTAGTGTTAGTCAACTGAAGTTAATAGGGCTAAGGCCAGGGATTTTCAAACTACAAAATAAACTATAAAGAAAAGATGAGGGTTGGCATATCTACCTGGAATTAATATTCTGTATTGCCTAAAACTGACTTTTACCAGCTTCCATTGGGACCCACAGACGTCTTGAGGTCATGCACACTGACTGAAAAAACAACAACAACAAAAACACCTCTGAAGAAGAATCTCTGTCCTTTAAAATCAGTGATGATCCTTCCTTGACCAAGGTGGGTGCCACAGTATTAACTTAACTGTTCAGGATCCCTGAACTAATATTGCTGCTAGAGCATGACCGTCCCCTTAGTTAATCACTTTTTTTGGCTGTAGACAATTGAACCCCAGTTTCTCTGTAGCAGATACATCTCTGTCTTTCTGCTGCTGCATACCTTAAGGTTTGGTGAAAGATGTAAGAACATTACATTCAAAATTTGTTAATACTGGACTCCAGATGTTTGGCATGATATCATAGAAGAGTTTGTTATGTGGAATATTAATCTGTACACTGCGGCTTTGTTCTCATAAGCTGAAAGATATTAAGATGACTATAGGGTTAGGTAGATTCAGGATAGTTATGACAAAGATAAATTTAGATGAAATCCATTGAAGATTGATGTAATTATTTATTTTTGAATCAGTACATGAAAACATAACTAGCTTCTCTTTTTCCTATCATTGATCTGCCTTGCTGTATCCATTCGATTTTAATGCTTTTATTCAACCAAGATTAATAACTTTTTATTACTGACTTCAGGGTAAGAGTTTGCACAGTAGAGTTATATTAAGACCAGCCTTTCAGATTTTTATGTAGCTTCCCATATGCAGTGATTAAAAATGACCTAATTTAATCTATTTTCAGGAAACAAAGGAAATAAAAAGAAATTTCTGAAAATCCAAAATAAACATGCCACTTTTATAAAACAACAGCAACAAAACATACATGAAGAAACCTGCAATTTTATGTATATTTTTTAATCACTTCTTAGCTAATTTCATAGAGAGAACAGTCAAAAATCCCAATAAAATCTGCAGTTTAATAGCAGTAATAATAGAGTTACATAGGGAAATAAACTGAAACTGAAACATAAAATATTCTGTGGATATACAGTAGTAAATGTTGCTATACTAACCTTTTCAGTTTAGTAGTGGAATCATAATTTCAGTTAAGAGTTTGTTTTTGTTTAAGAAAATAGCTCTCTTTGAAAATTTGGCAACATAAGAAAACATTTTATCTTTAAATAAGGAAAACTCCAAATTGCTCTCTTCTTAGCTCTCCAGAGTCTGTTCTCAGAATCTTCAAATCTTCATCTTTTTCCTATCACCATAGAAACGCCAACAGTTAAATTCTATGTGGTTTATTAACAAGGTATCCCAGTCTCTTCATTAGTAAGAAAATTAATTCCAGGCTGTCATCTATGTCCATCAGTAGATAAAATACAAACCAGTCCTATCCTTCTTTCTTTCCCAGTGGCATTTTAAGTCTTCCTTTTGCTACTTGTGCTTGTCATAAGAAAATATGCTGGATGAGATGAGAAAATTCACACATATTAATATCCTGATCTTCATGAGTTTTGAGATTATCAACTTTGATACCCAATTACTTCTTCTCTGTAGCATCTGACTCTTGTGATACAGCCTCACTCCTGTTCTAAGTTACAGCTGGAAGGTGAGGTCCTGGGGTGTGAAGAGCAGATTGTGACAGACACGTTAGAGCCAACAAATGTTTCCACACCTGTGTCTTCATGCAAGGAACGTTTCCTAGGAGCTTTTTTAGATGATTTCTAGTATCTGATATTGGATCCCAATACACTGATCATCTTCCAACTATTTTGTGTGTAATGTCCTTTCTGTGCATTAGACTTATTCAGGAGTTTGTGTCCTGGAGGTTTTCCTTTGAACATTTGAACTTTCAACTGCATGACATCAGCCTTTGTTAATAAGAAAACTGAAGAAGCTGAGAACTAGAATATTGCCCTCTTTGTATGATCACCTCCCTCCATTCTAGTGTTATATGAATACTTATCCACAAAACGTATATAGTAACAGAAACACACTGAATAATAAACAAATGAGAAAGTCAAACTAAGCTTTGAAATGTTAGAATCTCTTAAAAAGCTGCCCAATCTCACTTCAGGATCTTGTGCATATTATGAGATAGTCTTTAATTAGTTAGTCACACAATGTTTTTTCTAGGATTGGTTGCTTTACAGACCCCAGCGGATGTACTGTTCATGCTAGTCATTGCTTTATTTGTTTCTTCTTTATTGATGAGTCAACCCATGATAGCAGTAGACTTTTTTTTCTTTGCTATGTACTGTTTAAACTACATACAGTTATTACTGTACCTATGTCTTTCTTGTATGAATTTCTCAGCTATCTGAAACACCAATGAGTAGTAATGAAATTATTTTCACAATAGCAGTGTAAAATCAATGAAAATTATTCTGGCATGTTAGATGTGAAGAACTGAAATAGATGAGAAGGTCAAAAGTAGATGCTCAGTTTTGACACAAACTATATACTTTAAACATTTCAAAGTACAGCTTCCATCAATTTTGCACCAATTAAACTGTGAATGATAAAAAATTATTCAAAACAATTGCCAAGATCTCAGGCCAGGCATCAAGAAATGACCACTTGTGGAAATCTTACTTTGTTCCATAGGTCTAATTCTTACATACACCTTAAGAACCATCCTCTCTTTTTCTACAATCCTCATTATGGCCTTTGACTTTCAATTTCTGTAACATTAATTATACTTGTGAGAGCTACTTTGAGTCCATGTGAGTCAGCTCACCCAGCAAATTCCTCCTGCACTGAATGAAGCCAAAAAAGCTGTGGAAGACAAAACTTATGATCAGATAATTCTGATCATAATTCTGACTGTCAAATCCATTCAAAATGCCAGCAATTCTCATTTAATAACCTTAAAAAAATCAGTTCAAGGCAAATGTGGACTACTTCCAGGACATAAGATGTTAGAACTAATGAATAAAATTTTTTAACCTTCATTACATAAATGAAAATGGTTTATATCAGTGGAGTAAAGTGAATCATTCATATTTGTGCTTAGACACCATCCACTGTTTGTTGAACACTTGTTCACTTGAATAGGAAGCAGTGGGTAATACGAGCAGTAGGGAGTGGCTACAATCCTGCCTCTAATTAACAGAACTATGGGGCATTATTTCAGTTCTAATGGAAATGATTGTGATTTCTCAAAGTGGAACTGAAGCAAATCAATCTGAGTCCGTTGGACCCAATCCAATTAAAAAGGAGCTAATCTGCTTTCTGCAAGAGAAGCCTGACCTACAAGGAAGACATGATGATAACTGAAAAAAGTGAAGAGTCCTGATTAATTCAGTTTTCATTTTACACAGTTGCTCTGGTAATTTTTGTTTATTAATATAGCTTTACATACAATCAAAATAGATGGAGCTTGTTTATCAGTTGCATCACTTGTATTTACAGTATTAATACAAAGAAAAACTCCAGGGGATAAGCATTTATGTTTTTACCTCACAGTTTAATAATTCAAACTGCCTTTCACATTTTGACTATCCATTAAGTAGTCCAAGCTGTCCTAAATATTTACAATTAAATAACATAGTTATAATTAGAAAGTATAAGGTTTCTAATTCAGAAAAGAAAAAAAAAAAAAGATGTTTAACATATCCCAATTTCTTATCTTTTGATGTGATGCTCTTCAAAAACAGCTTTGTTCTAGAAACTTTGTACAGTGTGATAATTTAGAGGTAAGTGTATAAATAGCTG
The DNA here is from genome assembly GCF_026119805.1 of Tympanuchus pallidicinctus. Classification (NCBI taxonomy): domain Eukaryota; kingdom Metazoa; phylum Chordata; class Aves; order Galliformes; family Phasianidae; genus Tympanuchus; species Tympanuchus pallidicinctus. Next base: position 70,174,433 of record NW_026294747.1, on the reverse strand, counting down.
CACAGTGAACATTATTTACTACTAGCCATAACTAGGAACGTATTCCATTATTACTGAATCCATTCTATGGATGGATTCTATTCTCATGTAAGAGGAATTTATAACTGAAGCTGTGGCTCTGAGCCTGGAGTACCAGCAGTAGGAAAAGTTCACTAAGTCTTACGTCGCCTAGTCTCCCAGTTCAGATCTGTCACAAGTTACTTCTAACAGTTCTGCTACAGTTTTGGATTCAGAAATGTCAGAAAGATTATTCAAAGTAAAACACTGAAATCACTTGAGTATGCACATTTGTAGCGAGCAAGCTTTTTGCTCTTGGCACTGACAGTTCTGGTGCAGACTGAAGAACGGTTGTTATAAAGCAACATTTATCAGCAGAAAAGCTACAGCTGGACTGAAATTCACTGTTTGGGGCCTATCTGTTACAAATAAGCCAGTAGTACGGAATCAACTTATATCTCCATTCAGTCTTGTTGTTTGCACTGCCATTTCAGTCAGTAGAGATAAACAGACCTCCTTTAGCACAGACCAGCCTATCTTAAGAAGAACTGACAAATGGGATCGCCACTGTTTACAAAGGAAGAGGCAGCTGACTTGCTGTTGATACGTGAATTGAGGTGAGATGAACATCCACCCCATACTTAAGGAAGCATCCTTGATTTTCAAGTTTTGCTGAACACAGCTTGAGTGCATCTGGATAGATCTCCTCACATTTCTCTTTATACTTCTCTTTCCTTTTGTATAGCATAGGGGATAGTAGCTTTACCGCTGGAGAGTGTAGGGTAAAGCTTAACTGTGTGCTTAACAAATGTAATTGTATGATATGATATGATCATATATTGATATGATAATTATAATCATACCACATCATAATATGATTATTATATACTAAACATATCCTAGTTGAATGGATGGAGAAAGTCACACAGATGTGATTACTTGTTGTTAAATTCTTTGAGCTCTTTTGCTGTGTAAGACTATATGTCCATTAAATATTTCTGTTTTAGTATTTTACTTGCCTTCTTTATCCATCCATAATTAGTGGATTTTAAGGATACCCCAGTTTCTTGTCAAATAAATCTCCCTGTTTTGCAGCTAAAAAAGGGAACTGAACTGGATTTATGTTTGTTAATACCTTTTTTTTTTCTTTTAAGGAGAAAAGTGATAAACGCCTTCCCATGAGACTTCCTATAGATGTAGTTACTACTGTAATGATTATTCCATATCAAGCCCACTCTGCTAAAGAGGCACTAAATTAAAAGTCTGCTGTTTGAAGAAAAAGCTACAAACTGAATTTCAAACACCTAATAAGATATTGAAAATTACCTCAAGCTTTGAAATGTCACATACTGTAAAAATACAAATTAGACTGTAAAATTCAGCCTAACCATAATTAACACTATGATGTGTTCAAATAATCAAACATTATCCTCAGAGGAGTCTATTGAAGAAGATTATCATGAGCAGTAGTTCACTAATCATTATCTGACAACTATTTTTATGCCATTGATCTAGACTGCCTTGTCTATTTTGTCAGTGTCACTTGGCATCTTTTTAAAAAGGTGATATTTTCCCCCACACAGAGACAGCGCGTCCTACAGCTCCAATTGATGTCAACCTTTGCTCACAGTTATCATCTGCACACAGCCAGGCTTCATTTTAAATCAGAGAAGCAGGGATAAATAAAACTGGATAGCTTTCAGTTCCAATCACATCCTGTTTTACCTCACATCAGCCAAAAAGTTATCATGAAATGATGGATTTTTATCTCCGAAAGAGAAAAAGAAGGTTTGAGTTGTTGTTTTTTTTTTTTAATTTGTTGCAAATATTCTCTTAGATCTCTCTTATGTGGTTAAAAAAAAGTTTCTTCTTTACTTGGAGAATGAAAAAGTCTGAGATATTTTATTGTTTTTAATGGCAGAGAAGTTTTTTTCAGTAAGAAAAAAATCCAGATGCTTTTGCAGAAAGGAAAACGTGATACTCACTACATTTCCTATTATTAGATAGTCAGCACATATTCCCAAATTTGGCAAAGCATAGTAATTGAATTTCACAGTTCCGTTCCTCATCTTCACCCTTGCTAAATTTTCTTCAATCCATAAAGCATGACACAGATGTAAACTCAAAGGAGCTGAAGGGTTCAGCCTCCCTGCATATTCCTCTTTAGTATTGAGTATCTGTAAAAAAGTGAAGCTTCTGCAATTTGACCTTTTTCATAAATGTATTTCTCCGTTGCATATTTTCAAGCACAGTAGTATGAAAGAGAATAAAAATTCTTACCTATCCTCTATGGGTGGTTTAGTCTCATCCTTGAAAATAAAAATAAAAAGCCATGAATAAGAACTGGGGCTAGCCAACTGTGTAATATGCTGCACTAACAACACTCACTAGAGGGTAAATCACCTATGACTTAGCTTCCATAACACACAGACTATTAAGGAAAAAAATTTACACTCTATGATATCCATATGTAATATAATGCAATGACAGTCAACTCTAACCTTAGTCTGGAATTCAAGAAGAACCTTCCTAGAATTATTTATAAGGTTAGTCAGAGCTGCACATGGCTTTGTAAATGTGTTTCCATTGGTTTTACTAGAGCGAAAGAAGAGTATGCAAAACTGCCATGTGAGAAGATGTTCTGGAAAAAAGGTAATTTCTATTGTGCTTCTCTGAGAACTTTGAACAGATTGTGACAGGTTAGGAAAAATGCACTCAAAGGTTCATTTCTTCTTAAAAAGTATAGCATGCATCTAGAGTATGTAGAAGATCTGAATTTGGTTCCTATCTCTACCTTAAATCCCCATGTATTGTTGTCAACACCATTGAGTTTCCCTACTTGTCAGTTCTTCATCTACAAAGCAGATGTAATCCATTTTTCATTCAAGTATTTTTTAAATTTATATACTTTGTCTCAGTTCCTCACTAGATAAGTTTTGTTTTTTGTTTTTTTTTTTTTTTTCTGTACTGTGGTGTGTAATGACTTCTTGAATGTGGCTTATTTTTTTCCCCATAAAATTCAAATACAGACTTTGGACATGCCACAGAAAGTACAAATATTATCAGTAAATAAAATCCAGGATCTGATTTTGTGATGGCTTGGCTAACCATCAAGATTTTGGGCTAGAAATATAATAATGTCAAAATGGCCATAAAATAAATGAAGAATGTCTGTAAACAGCTCACCCTATAAATATTGGAATACATTAAATGTAACTTCATTATGACGAATTGAGATACAACTTCACTGGAAATCCCTTGAAGGTAAAAACAAACCCTCTCTTCACACCAAAATTAAAATCTTGCTGGGCTATAGAAAGGGTAATAATTTTGGTGTCAAAAGCAACTTATACATGAATGAAGAGAAAGATTTTGGCAATGATGGGCTCACACAATCAGAAAGCTGGCTCTGACTGCCTCCAGTTTGTACTGATGTGGTGTGAGTGTCTGGCTGGTATCCTCAGCAAAGGGACGGTGCCGACGTGGTTGTGCCGCAGTAAGATGCTGTAGGAGGGCATTGGAACTTGACTGAGCTGTACCTTCTGGGCAGCAAAAAGGAAAAATCTGCAAAGTAGAAGAAAGAAACTGTTGGGAGTTGAAGTTTTAAGTGCAATTTTTTAAAAAAAAACTTTTTTTTTTCTTTTTTGTTCTCTTGAGGATCATTTTAACTGGGGGCTTTTAGACTCATAGTGCAACTTCTGGAAACCAGTGACAAGAATATTATTTATTAGGAATGAAAAATAGAACAAAACAGTGTTTTCTTTTTTTCTTTTCTCTTCTTTTCTTTTCTCTTCTTTTCTTTTCTTTTCTTTTCTTTTCTTTTCTTTTCTTTTCTTTTCTTTTCTTTTCTTTTCTTTTCTTTTCTTTTCTTTTCTTTTCTTTTCTTTTCTTTTCTTTTCTTTTCTTTTCTTTTCTTTTCTTTTCTTTTCTTTTCTTTTCTTTTCTTTTTTCTTTTCATTGAAATTAAATACCTGGTGATGAAGATTTCTGTTCACTGAGTTTTTCATGTTAACATTTGGTGCAAGTTCTGATATAGCAGTGCTGTTAAACCTTAGAAGCTGACATTTCAAATCTGCTATCATACTTTCATTCAGGAAGGAACATAACTTCATGACATTCCACAAAAAAATCAGATGGTAGATCTTACATTTGTATGTGATTATTATACCCAGAATTAAAATAGGCCAAGATGAGCAGTCTTACTGCAAATAGTTTTTAACTCATCACTGAACTGACAAACATTCCTGATTTTTAATTATTATTATTTTTTTTCCAATGGCTCAACAGTACTACTTCACAGTATGTTTGGAAAAATTTTCTGAAACCAAGAATGTGACTGGGTGATATAGAAATGCTATGGTTTATCACAAATTTCTTACCATCTATTAATCTTAAAACATTACAACACATTTGCCCAATACAGAAAAAAGAATTACATTAGCTTTGGAACAGGGTATATGCATAGAAAATGTTATCCTAAATCGTGCTTTAGTTCTGGACTCTGCTGATTATTTTTGCCTAGATTTCTACTGAGTATAATAGGACCATAAACATCTAGATTATAGGAGGTATCAGCATTTAAATACCTATATTTGCATGACTAAATGTTGTTTGGATCCTATGTACGAGGTTGTTACAGATTAAAATACATTTTGTTCTCTGTATCATGCTAGTGAGAATAAAATATATTAAAAGAGGCATAAAGTTTGTATTTTGTACTTTACTGTGAGATGACAGAGCAGCATGCAGATGAAAAGCTGCAATTACCTATGTGTAATTGATATAAATATTCTGATTCCAGTCCTGACATGAGGGCATGGCCTACTCTCTGCAGAGCACTATTGACTTTTTTATTCTGTTCTATTTAACACCTTTATTCAGCACACAGGGGAAAAAAAAATCTTTAAACAAAAAACATGCTTGACAAAAAGGCCTTTTATGATAAATTTTTTTATTCACTTGATAAATTACTTAAGGGTAGTTTTTAATTTGATGCTGTTTTTTTGTTTTGTTTTGTTTTGAAATTATTTGAGTTTAACTTGGTTCAATTTTGTAATAAAACAAGGCCATCTATCATCACAAAATGTGCATTCATTTCATGGTAAAATGAAAAGTGTAGCCATTGATATCTCCAGTGAGGGGACTGGATTGTGAGAGATATTCTTCCCAAACCAGCTGTTATAATTTCCTCTTAAAAGCAGGTAGAACCAGTTTCTGAGGCTTTTCTCTGCTCTTTGAGTTGCAACATTTAATCTGCATCTTCCATTCCTTGGGCAGTCCATCTGAAAGTACCTGTGGCATGGAGTTTTTTGCAGTTTCTGAAATATCTTGAATTAACTGAACTCTATAAAAAATGGCATTTTCCTGCCAAGCCTACATACATTCCCATTTTCTTCTGTTCTCCTTCAAACGCTGACTAAAAATAATACAGAAGGAAGTACAATACTTAGAGAAAGGTGATCTCTTGTCTTGGCACCATCGCAAAATCAGCAATTTTGTAGTTGACAAGTTCTTAAGATTTCCTTGTCTTTCCTGCCATGCCAGTGAGCAATTCCTCTTGTCCTAGCCCTTTCCTCAGGGAAAAAGTGTTTATTCTGAGTTTGAAGTGGATTAAACTTATTCAAAACTTACTGAAGTTTTGAAGTCATTATTTAGAATGTTCCAAAGATTAAATGAATCCTGGAAGTGTTACCATATGGTTTTTATGAACCATATCTTAAACAAAAACTTATGGGCTGGAAGAAGGGGGATTTAAAAAAAAAAAAAAGAAAAGAAGAAAAGATAAAGGAGAAATGCAGGAAGGTAGAGAACTTGCTTCACTTGGATATCAAGCTATTAATTTACTTGTAAATAAAATCTGAGATGAGCTTTTTGGGATGCTTCTGATGCTTCATAAAATCATTGTATTGTATTATCTGCTATATTTTACTGCATGATTACAGCATATTCCAATTTCTAACAGGTATCCTTATAAGCCTTTTCATCATGTCTATGCTGGTCCAGATTCCAAAGCAATATAGCAAGGTCTGAGCACTCCTAAGCTTCTCATATATCCTTCAAGTCTGCAAAATCCAAAAGCTAGTAATTTTACTTGCTGTGCATACACTGAAAATCTTGTATTTATTCACACACAAATACCAGTTCTCTGCTACATGTAAGGGACTTTTTATAAAATGATGAAGAAAATTGTCCGGATTTTCTACTGGTTTAAACCTAGTGCTGTTCATTCGAAGCCAATGGGATGATACTGATTTGTCACAGTTGAGGTTTGACCTCATATAAGAACATGCCTAAATATTTAATAACAGAGATATGATTCCACTGTAAGTACTTTATTTTGATATTCTTTAATAATCTCCACTCCCTTACAATTACAAACCTAGCTAATTAGCATTTTAAAGGATGTGATATTTCGCTGGTGTTGGTGCTGTACAGGTACACCTAATTCTTTTTCCAGCCTAATTTCTTGACTGATTTTTCCAACAGTTTGGAAAATTGCCTTCGATTATCTGCTGTAGCAGCCATACAGGCAATAGTGAAGCTACAAGGGAAATTGGAATTCAGAAATGAGAATCCAACATGGTATGCAGACACAGTCTCAGCCTCTAAACATACAATGAAATTAGTGAAAATTTTGATACTAATTTTGAGTTCTTTCAAAAATGTTCATTGTTGTGGCCATTTCCTATCCTTGTTCCAACCTAGCATTTTGACTGAATTTGCAGCTTTGTTGACAATCATTTAAAAGCAGAGTTTATTTTACGTTATTAGCTCTACATCTTTCTCCATAGTAATTAAACTTACAGTGCAAACACTTCAAGTTTCCAAAGAAAGTTAATGCTTATATTTTCACAATTTAACTTTTCTACTAATGTCATACTTATATGTAAAGTATTTGAGGGTGCTTTGCAAGTCAAGATATATATAGAAAAAGCATAGAAAAATTTGGATTTGTCTGTAAGAAATTTTAAAGTGCCACTGAATTAAACTAAAATGAAACCCCAGTGAAATAGAGAAAAGACAGGCAAACAGTGAATGTTTTATCTATGTCACAGTTTTTCTGTGAAAATGATTTTTCAGTCAGCCTGTAGACACTGATAGTGTGAATAGGAATTCTTGAACTCAGTTTCCTTGGGAATTCAGCTTAGTTTAGGGAGTTTACAAAAAATCCCTCCTTTAAAATCTTGCTCTATTTAGGAAGAGGGCTTACCTGTGGACAAGGAGATATCTGTCAAGTAGAAATTGGGAAAAGCTGATTCAGAATTGGAGCATGGGTAATGGTTAGCCTGCTTCCTGAGGTCCATCCAGATATGTTATTTGTTGGTGTATTTATTGAAAAGATGCAGTAAAAATCTCAAATTTCTTCCTGGAGGTATCAGTTACTGCAGGACAGAAATAAGCCTGCTGCATCAAATTCTGGATTTCTATTTCTTTCATTCCTGACCTGAAAATACAATATAGGGCTTAGCAAATGTATTTAGAATTTTGGATTTTACTCTTTGATGGAAATATAATAACTCTGAAATCTGAAATACTATTTTACAAAAAAATTCTGAGTTCATAAATTCAGCTGGAGTATTAAAAAAAATGAAAAAAAGTGTATAAATTATGAAGAATGGAATTAGCATGTAATAGATAGTGACAGAAAAGACGTCTTTCTTTGACATTTCTATTTTTTTAAAGATTTCTATCAGTCTCGCTGGGATAAGATTTAGTATTATTTCTACAACTACTAGAAGAATGATGTTTTTCAGGTACCTGCTACTTTAATTCTAGATAACATAGGATTTAAAACAACAGCAATCTAATTATTCTGAAAATCAACAAATCTCATTTTGCTGATATTTCAAATGAGTACTTACTTAATGAAAAATTCACCTCTAAAAGCTGTTGTAAGATAGCTGTAAATATTTCCCCTAGTAGAAATATTTTATTGTTGTTGTTTACACCTCCTAATGGAGAATTATTTTGTGCCAATGCTTTGGATGGCAGAATTTGATCTGTTTATCATTAGCAGTCAAAAATTCTACCTATAAATGAAAAGAATCACTGAACTCTATGGCATCTCCTGTCTTCATTAATCACGTATTTCCAATTGATAAATGCTAAGAAATTTTTCAAGGCCTCAATAATATTTTCTCAGAATTTGTGACCTGAAGAGGAAAGACTATCCTTCTGCCTGTTGTGCCAACACTTCATATCCAAGCAATTCAATACCTCAATATTTTTTACTTTTATTCCTAACATACGACAACCTATTTGAAAGCTTAAGGGTCATTTACTGTCTGTGCTTAACTAATAATGGGTTCTGTGAAAAACAGAAATTGTCAAGGTAAAGTGTATGACCTCCTTTATTCTCTCTTTAGGCCTGTGTTGGAGCACTGTGCTTCATTTGTTACCTTACTGCACTTCACTGCAAAAGCTAATTACAGTTAAAATTAAACTCTATAGAGTGTGTCCCACGGCCTTTTAGCTGCTAGACATGAAGAGGCTGATTCCTGTGTATTCACCTCTTGTTTAGAAGATTCATGTTTATCTAATGTGAAGTCAATATTATTGTCCTGAAAAGAGTTAGAGTATTGCTAACAATCCATCAGGGAGTGCTTCTTTACAGCACTGATGCTACGCTCTGGTGGCTCAGAAACCGTTTAACAGTGCTAAGATTCTGATCTACTTTGGTGCATTAACATTCGAACCATCATTTATCTCTTGTTAAATGCTTAACAATAAAATAGTTCATTGTGTTTAACAGTCGGATATTTTGTTGGAGGAAAGGGGAGGAATGAAGTGCCAGTAGTTGTGATGGAAAAATATGGAGCAAACCACTTAAGTCTCCTTCTATGCAACGTGCATATGCATGTATATAAAAATGTATACATATATATATATACATACCTACATATATATATAATAATAAAACAGCATAGGACCCTGGAGTTCTGGGTGAGTCCGTATCACCTAACTTCAAATAGATAAATTTATCAACAGCAGACTTGAACGTCCTACACTGCTTTAGTAGGGAATGGAGATAGATAGGCCTCCAGAAAATGACTTATTTCTGGATAAGATGAAGACTGCTTTAAATTGCTTTCTTTTCTCCTTTGATTATAAAGATGAGTTATTTTGATTCCAGAATCTAACTTACAGATATCTAAATTTAGGTAGGTTAATCCAATCTGAAATCCAATATTTGCTGAAGATGACATACAGTAATAGCAAATTAATTAGTTCCCATTTACTCATCTGGAAAAGGAAAGGGGCAAAGACAGTGTCATGTCTGCTGTGGCTTTGTGGCCATGAACAAATCACCTAAATTTTCAGTGCATAATGTATAGTTCAGTATCTGATCATTATCTCTGCATTATTTTCTCAAAGATACTGATTTGCCCCTCTAAACCACTTATGAAATTATATATATATTTATGTAAATGCTACATATGTATGAAAGAAGAAGAAGGAGGAAGAAGAGAGTGAGGCTTTATCTATTGGAAATATTTTATACTGATACTGATACATTCATATGCAGAAGACTTATACAATTATTTTCTATGCTTTATTCTACATTATAAAGTGAGGGTGAAACTGTGAAGTGTGTTTCAAAGGATTAGCCTACTCTGCAGCCTTTGGCAGGGTGCTAGAGATATACACGCTAGGTCAAGGAGCAGGTATGGCCTATTACTTAATGGAGTAGCCTTACTCTGAAAGGCCCTCACAACTTCATTTGACTTAACTAGTCCTTTGATGAATCATTTGAAATGCAAAGATATTCCTGTAGTGATGAACGCAATACCACCTCCATATGCACCTCTGCAGATGTGCATTTGTAAAGGGGAGTAGATATTTACTACACAGAAAAGATACAGATACATTAGAAATAGCACACTACTGATTTGTAATTAGTTTTGCCCTTGTGATACCATTCTATTCTTATTCTAGTTTATTTATTTTTTATTTTAAATTGACTTTTTTCTAACCTTTACTCAAAATTGAGGATAATTTAAATACTTTACGTTTGTTCTTTTTTTCTTTAAATAAAGTTGTATTTTTTTCAAATGCATACTGAAAGTAATGTCTTAACCTCTTTATAGTCACGATTCCAGTACAAGAAACCCAAGAAGCAATGATGAAATAAGGCCTTGACTGTGATCTCCTTTCTCCTATTGTAAATCTTTCCACACTGAAGTTACTCCTTCACTGCTTTATTTTAGACTGTGTCTTTTTTAAAAGAATTTTTAACTTTACACTGTATTTTTTTGTGTCTTTCCATTTGTTTGTTCATCATTTAATTTACTGTCTAGAAGACTAGAGTAGAGTGAGAATAAAAAAATTACAGTCAGCACATGAGCTGCTCATTCTCTTGAGGAATATAAAACAATTCTATTCTTGTTAGGAAAAGCACTTTTAGAAATAGAGGGATTTTTTTTTCTGTTACCAATGCATTCATTTTTCCTTTAGCAGATAATACTGTCGTATTTATTCTTTAATTTTAACAATGTCACATTCACAAGACAAAGTCACTTAACCTGTGTTTAGCAGGCAAACACATAAAGCTGCAAGATAGCATGAAATGCAAACTATTTTCAAATTGGGTTCGGGAATTAGAATGACAGAATGAATGAACTCCAGATTTGAAGAGCAAACATTTAATGTGGCATGTTCTGCATTGGCCACCTTGATTAGATTAAATGCCATATTTTCATGCAAGGTGTAAATATTGAACTATAGCTCTGTGCTGTTGATCAAAGCTGTTTGCTTGGCTGAGATGATTAAATAAGGGTTAGTAAATATAACCTCTGTTAAATCTTCTATAACCAAATTTATCTCTCAGCTTCACCTACCATAGAATTAATAACTAAAGCTGGCAATTTTGAGCCAGAACATTTAGGCACAATATCTTTTGAGCAGAGTGTTTGATATTTGCTCAGAGCAAAAGTTGTAATTGATTGATAGTCACAGCAAATGAACTAGGTCTCATTTGCTCAACTGGACAGAGAAAAGGGCAAGGACAGTTTCATGGTGTGCCCAAAGTCTTACATGCAGATTACTAGTTGTGGTGCATCTTCAGATTTCATTTGTTATATAAAAATGTACAGGACATTTGTAGGTAAATGTCTTTGACCAGGTGGTACCTGAAGAAGGGAGCTGCCACATGTTTCAGAGCAGAAGACCACAGAAAACTAAGTGTTGAAATGGAGTGAGAGACAGGATACCCTCTGCACCAGCATGACAGTATGCATCACACAATGTCCAGTGTCATTTAAGGCTGATAGATTGGGATTTTTCCCTGTGATTATGGCAGAATTTTTCGCTGTCAGATTCAACATAAATTAATTTACACCACATGTCACATCAAATGATAGCTTCTGAAGCTATTTGACTTTATATGGAAGTTGATTACATCTTACTAAGGTAGCTCTGGAGGTCCTTCTTATTCTTGCAGTGCATAATTAAGACAATTTATCTTGGCTCATTTATCAGGAAATAAGCAGAGTAAAGAGTATTAATAGCCAAGGAGTGACAAAGCTTAAAACTCACATCTAGCATCCCTTGCTATGTTTTTCTGTTTCCCACATACATTCCTCATAGTCATCTTGGCACATCTTTTCTTTGGTGCAAATGATCAGGCAACTTGAAATTGTATTTAGCTATCAGTGGGATTTAAAGAGGATATTCTGTCTCTATTTTAGAGTTAGGAACTCTAGTCATACCCAACCACTTTGACAGAATTTATCATAACACTGATAATTACATTACAGTGATAGGTGGACTGCATGAAAGATGATGATAAGCAAACTCACTGTACAGCCCAAGATAGGCAAAGACAGAATATACCACATAGCAACCTAGTCCCAGATTATAAGCCAAAGGAAATCATTCTGCAAGATAAATCAGAGTATTCACAGTTTTTAAACGTTTTTTTCAGAATTTTTATTTCAGTGTTACTACTAATGTCTAGTTCTAAATATTGCAAAAATTCATATGCAAACTGTTTTTAACCCTTGAAGGGAACAAATAGATGATCCAAGAAGGTATCCCTTATGCTAAAATCTTCCACGACCTTGTAGAATAATTAAAATTTCTGTAGAACCTAAATGTTGCTGTCCTAGCACAATTTCAAAACAATTTCAAAATTTTTTTCTTTCTTATTTCTGAAGAACATTTTTATGAAATAATTATTATTTTTTTAAAACCACAACAACTAAGACAACAAAAAAACACAAAATTCTAAATCTTAAAACGTAATGAAGAAAGTGTCCTGCCATAGAAGTAAGGAACAGTTATATAAAACTTAGAAGAATACAGCAAAAATATAAACAGATTTTTGCTCATGTCACTTTGGAAACTTGAAGTTAGAACCTGCAATAGAAAGCACAGTACTGATGGTGAAGGTATTACTGCACCTAGTAAATAAACAAACTAGCTACATAACATCTCTGTAAAAACATTTATAAACTCAAGTTCTTTGATTTGGATTTGGAATTTACAAAGTTTTGCAAGACTCAGAAATTGTTCTCTCATCCTGGCTTATTCCTGAAATCCAATCTTGCACTTGGACTTAAGAAGAAAGTCAGTGGAAAAGATTTCCTCCCAACAATCACTAACTTCTTACATCCTTAATAAATGATCTTATTTAGAAAAGTGGCAGACTATTGGATTGTTACTTAATAAATCTCCTAGGGCAGAAAAATTGCAAAATATCAGCCTCCCCCTGCAAATGTTAAATACTTTGTCTTTACCTGGGAATGGTGTTAGAATAATTATTACGTACAAACTTTGGACTCAGATAGAAAGCACTATATGGAAGATACAATACAACTTATGAAATAAGTGAGTTCTATTATCAGAGCAGACTGTTACATCCTGCTGCTGGTTTTGATGATGCTGATTGTGTCACTGCACTTTGAGATTATCTCTGCTAAATTTTTTCACTCCTACTGTGAAAGCAATGGATAGTATTTTCACTGAGATACCTTGTGATGTCAGAAAACAGCTCACTTATGCCACACCTTCCTTGACCTAGTGTAAAAGTGAGCACATTTTCTTGGTATGCCTTTTTCCAATTTCTCTTCCTGTATCTCAAGGTTTTTCACGTAATCATGGAACAGCTGTAGTTGGAAGAGATTTCTTGAGATCAGCTATCCCACCCCTCATGTCAAGTGGGGTCAGCTACTATGAGTTGGCCAGGACCACATCCAGACAGGTACTCCACACATTGGAGCTGTGCCTTTGTTTATTTTAGTTCTTTCTTGTCTTTCTCATGTATTAAAGGGAGGAGAATTTTAGGGTATGGGAACAGGAAGGATTAACAGTCACCCTGATCATCTACACTGGTAAAAATAACTCTTAAAACTAATTCTAGGCCTTGGGGACATGAATGGTAATGAGAGCTGGAATTAGGAAAGAAGAAATAACAAATTCTGCCCACAGATTTCTTCAAATTCCCTATTCAATGTCCAAGAAGGCAAATCGCGTCATTACAGTTCAAAATGCTGTAAGTATGTAAATCAGTCCTATTGACCAAATTGGAAGCTCATTTCTGGCAGATTCATGTTATAAATCTGTAACAAATTTAAAGAGAAGACTATCAGAAGGGTTATACTGTGTGAGTGTCTTGTTTGTGAATAACCTGATTACTTGGAGGCATCTCTTGCTCACAGTGTTATTATCCTGATCTGGCAATTCCAGACCAGCAAAAATGTCATGGGTGACCAAGCCCAAGGGAATGCAGTCACTGCACATCATGTTTGTGGGCAAGGTCAGTGATGTGCTCTAATTCAGTGGAAAAGGTCATACTTGTAGGAAGTTAGGGATATGTAGTTTTGCACTCTAGTTATAAAACTTACACACTGTGAGTGTAACTCTGTGATGAACAGAAAATGCCATTTCTAGGCATGGAATGTATTCCATGTCTTGCTACAGTTTTCTCTGTGAAATGCTGTTTGTTGTATTGTCTATGCATGCTCTGTATTATTCAGCTATGGTAAACCTGGAAGGGAGAGAAGACGACACACAAAGGCTTATTGGCTCAGCAGGAACTCAGCAGCTTGTTAGACAGCCCTGTGTAACACAAAAAAGAAAAACCATCCCAGCATGGCACAAAGCGTGAGTCATGAAGCCAGGCTTTTTGACTGGATAGATCTGGCATCCAAGACATATCATTATGCCCAGAAAATTAGAAGATTACAAGAGAAATTACAAAAGACAGAACATAACAACATGAAAGGCCTTGCAACAAAGGCTTTATTTCCTGCAGCAGGAAAATTTGCTTAGCTTTTGGAAAGTAAAACAAAGTGCATTGACTTGAGCCTGAACATGGAAGAATGCAGTGATATTCTAGGGATATCTAGGGCTGTGATCCTGGAACTGCGGAATCAAAAGAGGATGAGAAGGAGCTGGAGAAAAGTCCTAACAACTTATGTAAGGAATGTAATTCAGAAAGTAGCACATACAACATCCAAACTCTGCAAAGGCTTCTGTGGCGACATGCAAAATTGTTTCACAAGTGGACTTAGATCCTTGTGTTAGCAAACCATATGGGTAGCCATTTTGTACTTTTGATCCACCTTAAATCAAATCAACGAATGTAACAAAATGGACAAGAATGGGGAATCAAGGTTTCTGTTATTTAAATATTAAGGGAGGAGGGGCAAATGGCTAATAAAATACCCAATATAATTGCCAATATTTATGTTTTAGAAAGTTTTCTTAAGATTTTTATTCATCCTAAGAGAATTTACAGAATAGCACTGTATATATGTATGCGTACAGTAGAAATATCAAAGAAATAAGAAGAGGAAATATTGTTTTCATGTCTTTTTTTTTTTTATAAAAAAAAGGAGAGTAGTTATTAAAAAGTAATAAAGATTTATTAAAAGAGCTGTTTTCAGCACACACAAATTTAAGAGGGCAGTAGGGAAGACTTAACAGTGAGTCTGGGTTATTTTAATGACACAAATATGACTATTTTTAAAATATGCACCAGAAAGTGTTGCCTTTGATAAGACCTCTAGGGAAAGGTAGAATAGTTCTGTCATGGAAGAGGATTTCATCTGCACTTCATTCACTGAGAAATACTGAGACAAAAAAAAACCTATCCTACAGTGAAAGGAAGGAAGATAAAAGATTTAGATAACAGAACTAAAGCTTGTGGGTTGCCAGAAAGATTAGATTCTTTGTAATAATTATTTCAGTTAATTCCTCCATGCACAGTTCATATTCCTGACAAGTCAGCCAAACGTAATGGAAGCCTAAGTGTAAATGAACATGCAAACAGTGTGGTACAGACATGGCCATACCAGAACACACATAGCTGCTTGTGGTAAAGAAGGAGTATGCTAATACCTGCATCAGTAATGTAGTATTTTTAAGCAAATTGCTTCTAAAAACTGAACACTTGATTCTATCGTAGAAGATAACATGATTGTTTCAGGAGTTCTTTTTGTACAGTGGTATATGTTCTGTATTCACTGTCTAAATTTAGAGTGAATATTATGACTATGTTCAAAAAGAAATTTTACCCTAGACCACAGGATCTGTGAAAATACATTTTCCGTGAAGACATGGGATATCTTCCAGTGATATTCCCTTTCCAAAAGGGTTTCTGGACTATGCAGATCAAGTTCACAGGGTTTGAATTCTCTCTGTGGATCCCAGTATTGGGCACTGCTGGCACTACTAGTGGAGTCAGACAGACTGCGTAGCCTTACTCAGCCTCAGAGACTCCTGTTCTGGTTTCCAGTTTCTCGTACTAGGAAGCTGCCACTGTCCCACTCTCCTTGGACTTTCATCTGTGAAAAGGGAAGTGTTTCTCACCTGTCCAGATGCGTTTGACTCAGGAAGCAAGGATAATCTTATCCTAGCATGAAAAAGAGTGGAAGCTTTTTTTCATGTCTAGATACAAAGTTTAAAACTCCGTCTATACAAAGAGATCTTGCTCAGTGTTCATTAATGTGGGGTGTCTTTCAGCCCTAGAAACCATGGAACTAATTCAACAGCTGTTCCACTCATAACGATGAGATGTATATGAATCAATCTTTCTCCCACTGCTGGGGCTACCAGAGTAGTTTGGTAGTCAGAGAGTCCTGCATTGCTCCTTCCACTCTAGCACCTCACTCCTACATATTTTTTATTTGCAGAGGCATACGTTACTGTGGTTTTGATTATACTTGTACATTTGTGAGATTACAGATGAAAGATTTTGGGGATCATGTATGGCTTTTTACATAAGCAAAAAAGCTTTGATATGTTAATTCCTCCTTATAAGTTTTGCTTTCTGTCTCTAAACCAAAGGGAAGTGTAATGCTGGCTCTCACCCTTCCAAGACATAGTGATATGTATCGCCAGCTTTTTTTTTCATGGTATATTTTGTGTTACGGTTATAATAAGTGCTAATTTACAATATTTCTAAAAGATTTCTAACTACTATTATTCTCTCTGTAGAAAATAGGGGTAGTTTATGGGAA
Organism: Tympanuchus pallidicinctus; assembly: GCF_026119805.1. NCBI lineage: Eukaryota > Metazoa > Chordata > Aves > Galliformes > Phasianidae > Tympanuchus > Tympanuchus pallidicinctus. The sequence goes on along the minus strand of NW_026294747.1, from coordinate 70,157,973 downwards.
AGTAGGTTCCAAATTTGACATTTAGAATGATTTTTCCAAATCTGAACACCTATTTGCCCTTTGTCAGCTTAGGATTTTCTGGCTGTCACAGGCTAGCTGAAGTGATAAGCAAATCTCTCACTTCTAATACACACACAGAAAGGATGCTGATAATATATGAGATAGTATCATAGTTTATTATTAAATTAGAAGCAGCACTATTTGAATCAATTCTATATGGTTGCTTACTTTTATTCTGTATATGACATTTTGCTTCACAAGAAGGAAAGCAAGATGATAAAAACTCCATTTTGCACAACCATTAGGTTAAAAATTTGCTAACAGATTATTTCTAAGGTAGTTATAATAATATAAATTCAAATGAGGAGTTGTTAATATGCAGTGCATTTTCAGAGTTTTATTTCTCACCTTATTCAAACATTATCAATATTTTACAAGGCAACATGAATATAATTTCCATAAACAATTATAACAAATTTGTAACAAAGTATAAGTAATTAAGAACAAAACTTATAAAGATGCCTATGGTACAGGGAGATTTTAACTTGGGGATAGTACCTTTGAAAGGACTTGAAAAGTCATTTGTTATCATGATTTCAGGGGACTTCGAGACAGTTGCTTTCAACTCTGAGGTTGCTTTCAGCTTTGCATTCCTTTGATTATAAAGATGTGAGGTCTCAATTTAATGTTGCAGCTACAAAAATTAATATGCTCTTCAAAGAATTTAACTGGAAAATACTTTACTACATTAAAAATAATGTTAAGATATTATAATAATACTGCAATATAAACAATTCAAAAAAAAAAAAAAAAAGAGAGAAAAATGATGTTGATTGCTATGAGAGATTTTCAAGAAGAAAATTGTCAGAATATTGAAAAATGTGTTTTTAGTAAAACCATTTGCTGAATGGATGTTTTGGAGCTGACTATCTCCTACGTATTTTGAGCAAATTTGTACTCTGAAATCCATTGTTAAAGAAGTCTTTGTATTGCTTGTAGGATAGTAGTGCTTGAGTTTTGTTTGTTTGTTTAATGATATCAATTTTTTTTTTTTTTTTTGTGGTAGATACCAAAGACTCTCAACACACAAGTACATGCTTATATTTACATGTATATGCTGTAATGTAGTAAGAATTGTGCAAATAGCATGAATTATAGAGATAAGTCACTGTGAATTACTGTGAATTCACTGTAATTACTGTGAAGGGTGAATCTAGCTTCATTGAAATCAGTGATGTTTTTTTCATTTGACTTTAATGAAACAAGTATTCACATCCCAAGAAAACCTGTACGTACTACTTTCTTGAGTTAGAGAAACCATTCTTTTTATTAGCACCCTGTGCAAGTGGACTGACTACCAATTTGACAAAACTGTGGCAGACTTGCTGGCTCATATATTTGCTAGAGTGTTACTTTGGGAATTTGTTTTAGCATCTTTTTTATGAGGCCTTTAACAAATGATGACCAATCAAAATGTGCCTCTCTAAGACACGTTCTTGTTTTTGGTGACCAAACTAATCTGCACCATTCACTCTACTGCTTTGACTCAGCTTCACTGAAATCCTGAAGCAAAGATTTATGCAACCACACGATGAGCCAGAATAGGGAACTGTTCTAATGTGTGTTTTTTTCTTTAGGAATGGTACAATCCAGAACAATTAAAATGAGATTGAGGAGGAGACTTCTAGAACTAATATAATAAAAATGATTTTGGACGTGTTCCTTACACACAGACTGAGCACTGTGCAAATTCATAAACATTGGAATGAAACTGAGACGAAGAAGGTTCATAAGGTGCATCTGCCGGAATCAAATTTTCTGAGGGACAAGAAGTTGAAAGCAGATGCAAACACTTTCTTGAAATTATGTTTTAAGAGAATTTGCTGCAGCTGATACAGATATATAGTAACTACTGTCCAGCTATGCACTCAAACACATCCCATCCAAGTATTACATACAAAAAAATAGCAACTGTTGTTCCATTTGAATGGCAGGTCTCTCTGGCCCAGATTGGTCTCAAACATCCTGTGTGAATATTGCTTAGAGTACTTTCTAGGGGAAGGTGAGCATTTTGTTCTGTAATCATTGTTGCATGCCATTATGAAAAGGAAAGGCAGTTCTAGCTTGCTAGTGGTCATCCAATGGAGCTATTGAGTTCTGCTTTTTTTTCCTCAGGCAGCATCTGCTCCTGTTAAGCTCTGTTATATTCCTCCCATTTGTTACATTTAGGTCATTAGAAATGTATTTCTTAAAGGCTATGAATCCATATACTTCAGGGCAGAAAAGGAAAAATTAAGGAAGAATGGAAGAGTCCGCTTTTTTTTTTTTTTTTTTTTTTTTTTTTTATCTTTACAGTATAATTTTGTCTATTTCCCTGTCTTCTTTAAAGCACATGGTAAGAGCTATCACCAAGTATGAAATACCAATTATATGGTATGTTGGGTACACCATGTTAGCACAGTGTTGCATAATAACATATATTTTCTAAATTGCAGCATTATGAATTGCACTCTGTAGCTTATCACAAATTAATTTCATTTGTTATTTTTCCAGCATTCCCTTCTAGAAGAAATAAAATCTCAGAAGCATTACCTGTAATTGCTATTTAAAAATGTTAAATTGACAGCATACTTCCAGTTGATACAATTAGTTGTGTGGAGTAAGACATCAGTAGATGTAGACACAATTTTGTAGGCTTCAGTAGAGCTGAAACAGTGATAACTAGCTGAAGATCTGTCTCATAAATCTACAAAATTTCAAATAATTATTTTTATGAACTCTGTACTGAAGCTTAACCATGTGCTTTTTATCAGAGAAATTCTGCTTCTGCTGTTAATTTCTTTTACATTTTTTTTTTATACAGTATGATTCTGCAAGTCTATCTGGACGTGTTGATTAAATATGTGCCAAACTGTTTGCCAGGGAAAACAAGCCTGTTTCCTGCTAGGAAGAACTAGCTAATTTTCCAGATAATTTTTTAGAGGTGAATGGATGCTGTATAAACACATTAATAGAAATATTTAAGACCACTGAAACCATATAGAGATTTAGAAAAACAAAGACCTTTATCATCTCATTGATAGTTCAGAGTTTTTTTTTTTTTTAAATCTCAAGTTTTGAGACAAATCCTGTTCTTATTCACTGTGGTCCACTGCAGCTGTTTGTGCAGTCATGATGCATAATAAATGGAAACCTCAAATTACTGAATAGTAGAATCGTAGAATCATAGAACGGCATGGGTTAGAAGGGACCTTAAAGATCATCTAGTTTCAATTCCCCTGCTATGAGCAGGGTTACTCCCCACCAGATAAGGTTGCCCAGGACCTCATCCAAACTGACCTTGAGCACTTCCAAGGACAAGACATCCACTGATTCCCTAGGTAGCCTGTTTCAGCGCCTCACAACTTTCTCAATAAAAAGTTTCTTCCTAACACCTAACTTAAATCTCTCTCTACCTCTTTATTTTTATTTTATTTTTTTTTTAATTTTTATTTATTTTTATTTTCATTTAAAAGCATTTCCCCTTTTCCTGTCACTATTAAAGTGTGTAAAGAGTCCGTCTCCAAATTGTACATAAGCTCTCTTTAAATGCTAAAAGTTTGTAATGAGGTCTCCCCAGGGACTTCTCCGTGCTGAGAAATCCCAGCTGCTGCAGTGATTCTTTGCAGTAGAGGTGCTCAATTCGCCTCCTTGTGGCACTCCTCTGGACCTGCTCTTTCTTGTACCGGGGGAATGGACCTGAACGCTGCACGCCTGGTGCGGCCTCATGAGGGCAGAGCGGGTAGGAGCAATCACCTCCCTGATTTAGTGGCCCCCATCTTTTGATGCAGCCCAGGTTTTCGGGGCTGCGAGAGCACGCTGCTGGCTCACGTCCAGCTTTTTGTCCACCGGAATTCCCAAATCCTCTGCAGGACTGCTCTCAATGAGTTCTTCTACCAGGATTTTTCCAAGCATAGAGGTGAGGCTCACTTGTCTTTAGTTCCCCTGATCTTCCTTTCTAACCTTCATAAAAAATGGAAGTGATATTTCTCTTTTTCAGTAGGCAGTGATGACTTGTCATATATGATCGAGAGTGACTTGGCATCTACATCAGCCAGTTCCCTTGGGTCACTCTTGGTGTCTAATAATGTCTAAACAGTAGAAAGCCCCTTTCACATCTGTCTGTACTCAGTACAGTATGGCAGCAGAGGATTTTCCATGAGTTTTTCACCATTCAGTACCCTCCAGCCTTCTTGCTCTGTCATTTTGAGAAAAGAGGAAATGAGAGTGGTAATAAGAGTACATGAACACATAAAATATTGAAATGCAGTACTGTGTTTATAGCTTGAACGTGTTCATTTTTTGTAAGTTTCAAAATATTAAACTGTATTTTTTTCTTGGTGATTTTGTTGAGGTGAATTTTAGAGAAAGTTTATTTCTGATTTTTATTACTCAGGAATAAAAAGAACAAAGAAGAAGGAATAAATTAAAAAAAATAGAAAAGGGGAAAAAAAAAAAAGAGAAAAAGAAAAAAGAAAAAAAGGAAAAGAAGTATGTTACTGTGTTCTTTAAACCAAAGATATAGTTGGCACATGTGTGTACTCTAGCTAATACTTTTAGAATATGACAATTCTAAAGGTCACACTCCTGATTTTTAGTTCAAACGCTTTATGCAGCTTGCTTTCTGCTTTGTTAAGCAAGCATCTGTTCAACTGGGTTCTCTGGTCCACGAAGTGACATGAAAGAAACAAATGATGATAAAAATGTATAAGCATGTTTTAAAATGCAGCCCATGTAAGGGAAGAGTGTCTGTTCTGTTTACCATTAATGACACAAACAATGCAAGATCGAAGAATGTCTAGAGGCTGTCTGCAGCAATCAGCTATTTGGTAGCAGCTGATAAGATAACTCTCACTGAGAAACAAATGAATAGCATGTCATGCACATATATTTGGTAATTAGTATTGCAGGATTAGATTGCAAGCAGTAACTACTGATTTTGCTTCCTTTATTTACTTCATGACAGCAGCATCCAAAAGAGAATCACATACAGTTTCATAGCACTGTGGCAAGATAATTGAACCCAGGTCTGCCTTATCCTAGCTTGTGCCTTTGCTGTTGGGAAGTTAGGATTTTCCAAAGGCATATAAAACACTTTTTCTCACATACACATGAAAGCACTTCCTGCTGTCTCCCATACCCCTTTTTTAGCTATTTACGTTGATTTTATGAAATCATCACATCACAGTATTCAGACTGTAAGGGATAATAGGTGGTTTTCAGTCCAATCCACTACTCAATGCAGGTAGCTCATCCATTCTTGGAATCCTTCAAAAATGGAGACTGCATAGTCCCTCTGGGCAGTCTGCTCTACAGCCTAACCATTTTGATACAAAAATAATGTTTGTTTTCCACAAACAAACATTTCCACAAAGTTGTTTACAAAGTCTAATGTTAAATCTTCTTGTGGACAAAAACAACATAATAGAATGGGGAAATAAAAGTATCCAAGCTACCATTCCTTAGATGAATGTCTGTGCATAAAAATAATATATGTTTAAGGTTTAAATGCTCTGAAAATACTGTTGTGCAGCTCAACAAATTCAAATATATTGACCTGAGTGAAGCAACCCAGTATGAAGTGTTTCTGTTGTTTATAAAATTGTTTTTACACATAAGCTTAGATGTAATATTTTCGTCATATTTGATCAGCACTGACAAAAATATGTACCTAAATATGTACCCTTTTGTAGCAGAATAAATAAATTTTGAGCCAACTTCTTTGCACAGTGCATTTAGGAAAAATATCTCAAAGGTTTTTAGCAGCAGAGCAGTTTCTCTTTTCAGATCCAGACACTGGGTTTGATAATTCATATAATTAGGAAATATTGTGGCATTAAGTTGGACTGCTAGAGTCCCATTTCATTTAAATCTAATAGAATAATTTGAATTATAGAGTCAGAATATCCCGAGTTGGAAGGTCACACAGGATCATTGAATGCAACACCTGGCTCCACGCAGAACCACCCAACAATCAGACCACATGTTTGAAAACTTCGTCCAGACACTTCTTGAACAATCTCAATGCCATGACCACTTCCCTGGGGATTATGTATGACATAATCTTCATTGAAAATATATTCAACCCCTATTCTTTGATACTTGGTTGCCTTTTAAACTGAGGTAGTATAGAAATAAAAAACCATCTCCAAACAAAACCAGGAAAATAATCCTTTACCTTCAAATGAGCTTAATTTTAAAAAATATAATAATTTATTGATTTGTCCATTTTTGAGGAGACACAATCAATGGTTGTCATTTTGCTGAAAAGGTACAAAGTTTTTTTGTATACAATGTACTTAGTTGCAATCCATTAAAAACCTTCTCATGAAGCCAGTATTTCAAGTATTGTGCAGCATATAATCATTATTTTAAAAAGGATTCATCATACTGCTTGGATGAAAAATTCACACCAAGCAGACAGTATTTAATGAGTAAATCAATAATGTTCATTTCAGGAAAAAATTAAGTATGGAATATAGCTAGGGAAGATAATAAAACAAGATCAAATACTAAATCTCAGAACTGATGACCCATTAGGGATAATGCAATTCACCGCAGTATCAAGCTGAAGTGTATTAGGAAACCTACATCATAAAATTTGCTGTGTAAATGCAAATTTAATCTAATTTGTCATATGATTAAAACTCAGAGAGAAAGGAATTCAACTATAGTGTAAAATAATTACTTCAGCAGAGCTACATTTGATAAGAAGAATAAGCATGAAGTGTTGGTGCTCATTATAACATACTGCTATATAAATATGTCCTATTGGTAAGGCAGAAATGTGCAAGTCTGCTCTCAAGTACTGTTCTGCTGTGATATGCTTGGTATGCTTGGTATGGTTTAGCTTAGAAATAAACTTTGCTGCAAACACCAGCTTGTCAGGTAAGTTCTTATTTTTTTCTCGTCTGTGTTGCAGTGAACACTCTGTGGTGAACTGCACTTTAAGAAAAAGCAAGGATGGGATTTTGTTTCCAACATGTCCTACCTTGCAAAAAAAAAACCTCACCTCCCTGAAACAGAAACAAAAATAGTGGAGTTAAAAAACTTTCTTGGTGCTCAATTAAATCTAAACAGTGACAATTTAAATGGGCAGAAAACTGTTTTATTCTTCCACCATTAAGAAGGGTTTGTCTTCATAGGAGAGCTATTCAAAGCACAGCTTGATTGTGTGAAGCAGGACAGGGAGAACAGCCTGTGCAAATTTCACAGGCACACTTCTCGTGTCTCATATGCAATTTATTACATTAATTTCAAGCAAGATCTCATGTTATGTAGTTGAATGCGTATCTGCTGGTGCATGTTCTTTTATATCACCTGAGGATTCAGGTAAGAGGTATAGTTGTGAGCAACTTTGCGTGGGGAAAGAAAACGTACTGTAGATGGAGAGAGATAACTCTAACTTCTTAGTGCTTGAAAATTTATACAATAGTGATTTTAATAAACACAGAAGCATATTTGTATGCTTCATGGAGAACATGATAAATGGTGCCAACAAAATTCTTAACAGTAAAATGTTGTGTAAGTCATACCCTGCATGTGGTAGTTGTACCCTACTTGTGATAAAGTGCAAGGATTCAGTTGGTGTAAACTACTGACTTTGTGTCATCTGTGCATTATACGTATTTAGTAGAATCTCATTTGTGGACCATATGCAGTTTGACTACAACTGAACTGTTAAGTAGGTGTCCCAGCTAGGATTCTTGATTCAAGGGACCACCAACCCATCAGCCTCACCTTTCTGCTGGGGAAGATAATGAAAAAGGTCCTCCCAGAAGCTATGCTAAGGCCTATGGAAGACAGGGAGTTGATATCAGAAAACTGGGATAGATTCATCTTGTGCAAGTCCCGTCTAACCAACCTAGTAGCCTTCTCTGATGTCGTAACTGCATCAATGGACAAGATAAGAGCTGCTAGACTACCTGGACTTCAGTAAGGTCTTTGTCATGGTCTCCCACAATATTCTTCCCTCCAAACTGGAAAGGTATGGATTTGAGGGGTGGACTGTTTGATGGATGAAGAACGGGTTTTGAGATCATATCCAAAGAGTGTTGATCAGTGGCTCAGTATCCAAATGGAGATCAGTGATGAGTGATGCCCCCCAGGGATCTGTACTTGGAATAATGCTCTTCAATATCTGCTGTTTCTCACAAGATCCCTGGCCTGAACCTAAGGAAAGGAGGAAAGGTTAATATGGTCCTAGCTTCCTACCTTATGGTTGGAAGTCAAATATCGACTCAGGATTGGAAAGAAAAAAGGAAACTAATGGACTAAAGTCCTTGTATGATTTTCTTTCAGGAAAGGAAAATCTCTAAATTAGAGAAGAGTGAATGTGTTTGGTGAGGTTGATAAGCAAACCCAAGCTACCTGAGGAGGAAGAGGAAAGGCTATATATCTCAAAGAATTAGTTCATTATCAATTGAAACAATAACATTTGATCTTTAAACAAGAGTAATTGAATTGTTAGCTGTTGTATTTTCTTATAGAATACAAAATCTGTGACAAGATCAAAACAGAAGTTGGAAAAATTCCCACTATAATTGAATAAGTTAGTAGGAAATAAAATGTAGAAGATAAAATAATTTACTCTTCTGTATAAATTAGGGCAGTATGCAACATTCATAAGCAAATGCACAATCAAATATTCCATTCTAACTCCTCAGAGATTAAATTTATGTATTTTCTCCTATAGTTTTTGTTGCTCCAGGCTAAAATGGCAATTGGAATTTTGTGTAAAGCATTACATTTTCTATTTCAGCAAGCGTAAAATGATCTTTCTGATATTACACAATCTTAACTTTTTATTACTATTAGTAGTAGTATTATTTTTTCCAAGCTTGGAATAAATGGTGCTCTTTTCATCAGAATATGAAACTGCCAATAATTTTTATATGGAAAAGAAGTAATAAAAAGTATGGATTTTTAGTGACAATGCAAAATTCTCACAAAAAATATCAGTTTTTCTTTATGTATAACACTACAGAGTTGTCGTGGTGATTTTTCTAGGTATTAATTATTGTAATAATTGCTCACCTGTGGAAGTGACTAGATGATAGACAACCTATAGTTATATTGTACCATCAAGGCAAGGGAGGCTGAAAGGATTAATTACAACATATTTTACAAGCAATGGCATCTTTGTCTACTGTACAAAACTGTAATTATGTTTATAGTTGGCTTCTTTTCTTTCTAGTTGTAATTTTATGACTTACATGTGTTCTTTGCAAAATATATTAAAAAATCCCTATTTAGCCAATTTTTTAGCTTTTTTAACACTGAAGCTCCCTTTACTCTGACTAGTGTTAAGAAACAATTTTTGTTTTTGATTTGTTGTTGAGACTAATATGAATTTCATTTGTATTCTTTCAAGTTTATTAAGGTTTATTCTTTATGCCTCCTCCTTTGACCACCTTTCTTCTTGAAATTCTTCCTTTCTGGAAATAAGCTCTAAATGATTATCTGTCTTCCCACCCGGAATCTTTGATTCTATTACTTTCCTGTAGATTATAAATTTCAAGAAACTTAACAGAAGAATCAGGAATATCAAGAACAATTTATTTCTCTATAAATTTATCTATAAAAAAGGATCACGCTTTGTTCCTCTTCTTTGAAACATAGGCAAGTTCATCTTTTATACACTGGCAGTCTGAATTGCTTTTGTTCTCACATCTTTAGGTATTATGCTGAAGGCATTTTTTCTTTATTATAGTTCTTTTATTATTGAACTTGCTTCATAAAGTAACAAGGCTTGCATAATCATCCTCTGTTTCTGTGTGTCTTGTGCTGGTACTTTATTACATCCATGTGCTATCAGTTCAAATGTTAGTTGCTCTCTACACTGGGTTCAGCTCTGCAATTGTCATACAGCATATCCTTTTGCATACTTGTTAGATCTGAAGACTTCCTGGGAAAACATTGTTTCAAGACACCCAAGTAATGAATGTACATAGAATGTGCATGATAAAATCCTACTTATTGGAAGATTTTATGACATACAACCAGAAGCAGCCAAAATCAGAAGAAAAAGTCTTTTTCCTTATAAACTAACTTATTCAGTTCTGAAAATGTTCAGATGGCTTGAGTTCCAGCTGTTTATGTGATATTTGAGAAGACCTGACTGTTGAGATCATACTGATTATGTGAAACAGAGGCTGAATCATCAAATTTAACTCTTTGTTGCTGCTGTTTCTTGGTCAATCCCAAGAACCTGTACAGATAGAGGGACAGGGGGTAAAAAGATTGAGAACAGCTTTTTTTTTAAAAAAAAAAACAAAAAAACTTTTTTCCCATGGTGCAGGGTGATAGGACAAGAAGTAATGGTTCTAAACTTGAAAGAGGATATACTTATATTTGATATAAGGAGAATATTTTTTACAGTGAGAATGCTAAGAAACTGAAAATATAGCAGCAGATGCCCTATCCCTGCAAGAATTCAAGGCTGGGTTGAACTGGACTTTGGGCAACTTAATCTAACCTAAGACATCCATGCTCGTGTCAGGTGTTGAACTAGATAATCTTTAGAAGTTTCTTCCCTTCTATTCTCACTGAAATCATACTATTATTCTATGTCTTTCATTGTTATTCCTACTTCCTTGAAGTGTTTTCATGGGTCATTACATTTTATCTTTTATTTTTAAATTAACATATTTCAGAGGTCTACTGTGCTCAGTCAGTTCAAAAGTTATGGATGAGAATAATTGAGTTCTCATTAATGGATAAGATTTTGTATAGTGATTTATGGATAGCAAGTAATCATTTTAAATAAAATAAGAACATTCATAATCTGGAATAAAATTCTGTTTACCATTTGGGTGTGTTTGATTCCATGAAAATTACTTTAAGAAAAAAAAAAAAAAAATTATGCATAATGCTTATACAACAAATTTCTACTTATGTGAAGAATAATGACCTTTCTTCTCTTCTTCAGATGCAGTGTGTGTGTCCGCAACCAAGGCTCTATAGGATCATGGAATTCTAGAACAATTTAAGTTGAAAAAGAACTTCTGAATCATTAAGTGCAACCATCAATCTGACATACCAAGTCCCATTGCTGTACAGTGTCTCTTACTGCAATTCCTGCACATCTCTTAAATATCACCTGGATTCCAGCTTCATCAATTCTGAGAAGCAAGGGTGCAAGGTCCTCTGGGATGATTCTTAAGTTGTGATTGCCTTCAGCTTCAGAGAAATAAAGGAAACCTGATTTCCCTAAAATACTGATTACCAGATGTTTGTCTCCTTGAGATACCTCATGTTGAGTTATCAACTTCTGAAATCTTATCTATTATGAATAGAAAAGAAATTTTACTAGCTGAAAAACTGACTTTTCAACAGGACTTTATCATTTCCTTTGTTTAGAATAAAATATATCTAAGTAAAGAACTTCCAAAGGAAAGGGTCATTAAAACCATTTTATTCAATCTTGTATTACACTGTGGTGAAAAATTAGCCCTGGAGGAGTTAATGGGCATACAGTCAAAACCAAAATGATGTTGTGAGTAGATCAAACAATTTTTATTTTAATGTTTAAAATAGAAGTTGCATAGCAACACTGTGTTCAATAAAGAAAATTTGTAACTATATTTAGAATAAAGAAATGCTAAAATGCTTTATGAGCTTGGAAAAATTCTTACATCTGACCTGCCTTTGCAAATGGTTTTCATTTCTGTCAAGTAATGTTTTAGTAAAAAAACATTTACTCATAAAAATTTCTGTCAGTTTATTTTCAATGCTAAATGCATACTTTTTATTCATATAGATGAAAACAATGGCAAAAATGTCAATTTTGAAACATTTTCTCTACATTTTCTTTATGTTAGTGCTAACCAGGAAATTAGAATATTATTTTAGGAAAGTCGACATTTTAATTAACTTTATACATTGTATTTATCTCAGTGCAATCTGAATCATCTCAATCATGCAACACTTTAGCTTTGCAGTAGTTGGAAATATGCTAAGGCTCATAGTCTGCATTTTCATTTGCACAGATAAATGTTGATATAACTTAGCACCCAGCAGTCTATTAGGAGCAGGGAAAGTCTCATTTTGGTAAGACCCTAACCAGCACACTACAGTTATAAAGAAGAGTTAAAAAAAAAAAAAATTAGTTGAACATAGGCATGTTACTGAAAATCATGTACTAACAGACAAATTTTGTAATAAATAAAAGACTAAATAACAGTTCCACTGCTTTTTATGCTTTCATCTGACTAGAGATGTAGTTGTTACATAATGGCTGTTCAGTGCATTAACCTTTTCTTTTGCAAATGAGGAAAACTGTAAAATAAACAAACAAACAAAACAGAATTGAAACTAATTATTGCTTTAACTTTAGCTCAGATGATAAAGCATAAATTGCACTGTATTCTACATTTCTAGATGCAGATTATTCCCTATCACGAAGAAAAGAAATAGTTGGGATGGTATGGTATACTAATGTATTGTGTTACTTGTTTTACCCTTTGCATCTGCTGGATTAAGTGATAAAGGCAATATTTCTTATATTGCTTTTAAACCAGAACTTATAATAATTGTAAAGACAGTTTCCCTCTCTACCCCACTCAGAATTTTGAGCTTCAATCATGTAACAAGAAGAGCGGAGTCCCACAGATTTTCAATACAGATTAATTTTCTGATAAAACTGTTCATTTTTACCATAATTTTAAAACAGTTTGTCAGTCTTTGTAAAGCAACTTTGAAAAATGATGAATTAATTTATTATTGTTCATGTTTGATTAGAATTCTATTGTAATTTGTCATTAAATAATGTGCTATTAAAATAATATTCTTTTTCCTGTTCATGTGACAACTGTGACAACCTCTCAATGGATAGTATCTTCTTATCAATATTACAAAGTAATTAATCTTTTTTTTTTTTTAATTTTCTGATTGCCTTCAGAAAATAATTTTATACTACATGTTCAGTAAATTGAATATCTGTAGTTTTTGCTGGGAGTATGTCTCTCCAGGGTGAACATGTGTGAAGATATGGGAGGAAAAAAATTAGAAGAAAAATATGAAGACTCTCTAATCATGTAAAAATGAATGAGTTGATGCACTATTCATTTTCTTCCATCCTGCACATGTGGCAAGATTATTCAAAACTGCAAAGATGGCATATAAAATGGAATATAGGGGAGCAGAGGCAGATCAGTGTGCTGAGTAGCTTTAAACTAAAGTAGAGATTTTGGTTGGATGGTAAATGGATTTTCTTTTTATTTGGAGGGTGTTAAGGAACTGGAACAAGTTGTCCAGAGAAGCTGTGGAGGATTGGCTCATAGTCATAGCATTTAGTAGGACAGTGTCATCAAAACTGGGCAAGGCCTTGGACGTAATAGCCAGACTGAAGGAGGAGGCTGGCAGCAAGGGAAAGCACACCATTACAACCCACTGTTTACTCTCTTCGTATCTGATGTATCTGTATAAGTGTGATATCCTTAACTTCCTGATTTAGCCCTGATTAACACACGGTGATGAAGAAACAAAATGCTTATTAAGTGAGTCTTACATCAGATTTAGAACTGCGTCAGAAGCACAAAAGTCCTTAATTTGAACAAAAACTTCACAGTTGTCACCCTTACAGATGTCATCTGAAAGCTGGGAAGGGAACCCTAACTCCAGTGTAGTGTTAGATAATGGCATTTTTTTATTCCTTACAATTCATACTGGGCAATTTGAGAAATCAAGCGTGCTCTGTCAGAGTTCAAGTTCTACATTTTAACAGTTAAGACATACATATGCAGAACATTGGCATACATATTCATTCTTTTCCAAGAAATCATTTATATATGTTAATGTCGTAGAATCATAGAATCACCAAGGTTGGATATGCTAATATATTGGAGATTTTCAAGCTGAGACTTTGACATTTCACTAAGGTGACAACATCCTGAACATAATATATACAGACTTAATAAGTGTACCTCCTTTATAAGGACTCATTATTAAAAAATTTTTAAACATCAATTTGTTAAAGAGGACAGCAACAGATCTGAGATTCGGGAAGTTAAAAAAAAAAAAAAAAAAAACAGATATGTAGTTTCTGACACAACAAAAACATCTGGACTTCTAAGAATTCATGTAACTAATGATTCACAATATCTGCTGCTATTGACTTCTACTTTTAGAAAATATTTTAGGCCATAACCTAGGTTCACTTGCAGTCAAGGACACACAAATTTTTTTTCTTAGAAGTAATGTTAAATCCCAGCTCTTAAGACAATGTATGTCAATGGTGATCTTCTGTTCCAACTTTCTGAGGAGAAAAACTTGCTTTTGCACAATCTATAAGAATTATCATAAAACACTACAATAGACCATGTCAGTAATGTTACAACAGTGTTACAATAGCATTCATACACTCACACAAACGTACAAGCACATACCAAAAAAAAAACCAAAAAAAACCAAACCTTTCCTCCAAGGAATTTGTCTTTTTCTGTTCTCCTCCAAGTCCTATACTGTTTTGTGTACTTGGTTATTTGCTGCTATAACAATATAGAGTTTTTCCCCATGTAGGTCATTCTGTGTAACTATCTTCTTCCTCCTTCTTTTTCTCTCCTGTATACATTTACTTAACACACATTGCTTCTTCTCTCTACTCCCATCGTGTAAAGATTTTAGTACATTTTTAAGACATGACATCAATGAAGAAAAGTTAAGAGGGAATTATTATCAAAATTATCTATATATTACTGACCTGAAAAGTCTCTATCTAGTTCTTATATACACATGCAGAAACAGCAATAAGCAATTGGAAAAAAAACAACCCAACACATTAAATGTTCCCAATCCCTTCCTGAACATCCCTTAACTTATCAAGAAGAAGGTTAGGAGATAATTGCACTGGTTTATAATTACCACGTTGGATGGCTTTGTGTGTATGTGGCTCTTTACTAAGATGGAATAAAATGGATGGAAAAAAATCTGGAGCCAGAGCACACAAATAATTAATTAACTAATAGATTTAGCAATCTCTCACTAATGCATCAAGTTGTTATACAGTAGATTTCTCTTTACTGATCACTCTGAATGGATCAATCTGAACTGATCACTCACTGTTGAAATAGTGAAGGGCAAACTGTATCGGAGGCATTTTGTTAGGAGGCTTTCTATCCTTAAATACCTTTTGTCTATGCTTGAATTTAATTTTCACATAATTTACAATGACTTGCAACAGAAACAGCGAAACTTTGTTAACATTGAAAAAGTGCAGAAAGATATAAATACGTAGATTAAAATAAAAAGTATTCTCATGCAATTGAGGAACCAGAGTGCAATTTTATATCAGCTAGATACACAGTAAATGTGGAACAGCTGTAATAAGGATAGGTAATATGCTTTTGAATTGAATGAAATCTTCATTAATTGATGAAACCTTTCCTGACCTAAAAATTGAAAATAAGGCCAAACACTGAAGATTGTGCTTAGCCCTTTTTGAAGAAGTAAAAAAGGAAAAAGAAAAAAGAAAAACATGCATAAAATTAGTATTAAGATATTTAAATCTTGAAAGATAATTCTGCACATAGAATTAAAATCAATGGACCAAGTTTGGCAGACTGGAATTAAAAGGCAAAAACATTCTTTTTCTTTAGCTGATAGGAGACTGAGAATGCAGACTCCAGATTAATGAAATTCAGCACATTTTTTTTTAATCCACAGCAACAGAAAACATATGTACTTTCTATTCACCCAATCAACAAATTCATTATGCAAACACTTAATTTGAAGCATTATTATAACTCACTGATTCTATTGGGACTTACACATACAATTAAAAATAAGAATGTGCTTAATTAATTTGCAAATATCTGTATCTTTTTAGCCTTGTCTTTACTAAAGTCAGCATGTGTAGCCTCTAATTTTGACTGCTTGTTTTAATTTAGAATATTGATAATTGTCCCTACTGCAGCAAAAGTATTCACTGCGTTATATAAAATCTTAGAAAAAATGCATTTTAATTTAAATTGTAAGAAAACTGAACATTTCTGGAAAGTTTCTTGAGTGTTTTTGTTGTTTGTTTGTTTATTTTTACCTTAGCAATTTTATCTTTCTGGGGAAATCCTCAAAATTCATGGAACCATTCCCATGCTGGGAAAGGGAGAAGGGGAAAAAGGGAAAAGGACAGGGAGAAAGGCCTAAAAATCAAGGAGCAGCAATGAGGCATTTCCCTTCTGAGGCAGATATACCTAGAACTATCAGCAATCCCCGGAACTGGTGCCTTAACTCTTTAACTCCCAGTGCACTTCATGATGTTGTGATGTGAAATACTGATAATAAAAATCATAAACTATGACAACATTTTAAGCAGAACAAAAGTGACACAGTGAAAACTGGAAGTCTTTCTGCATCAAATGAAATATAGGTTTTGTTAAAAAGTAACAGAGTATAGGTAATTGTCTTTCCTCATGTAATTCTGGTGCAATATGTTGATTTCTGGGTATCTTGCCATGAACTACTGATTAATATAAAATTAAAGAATCTCCCATTCTGCAAGAATGCGTAGAAAGAAAACAGCCCACTAAAATTAGCAATGAATGGCATTTCAATGATGATAATTAATTTTTGCCCTGAACAAGACACTTAAAGCATTTTCAAGGACATCACATCTTCAAGCTTTAAAATATCAACTAATTATCAAATCAATGATCATTTGAGGAAAGTAATGAAGTATGGAAAATAACCACTTCAAATTATATAAGTCATTACTGTAAAGTATTTAAAACTAGTAAGTCATTAGCAAAGGTGTTTAATATGTGGGTATTAAATGCCTTCAAAGTTTGATAAAAAAAAGCAAACACTATTTTAATTGCCATAATTTCCTTTAAAATAAGTAACTTGCCCTTTAAGCTCTTTACACTTAGCTATCACTTGCTTATTTTTCTAAGAAAATATTCATTCATTCATTTATTTAAATTATTGTGAGCTTTTTTAAAAAGTTCACACCTCTCAATGTTAACATCAAATAGTGAAAGTTACTTGAAACAGCAGCTAGCAGAATGACTCAAAGTTCAACACTGAAGGGAAGGAAATGCTTAATTTTAAGCTCATGACTTGTCAGCCCGCTGAAGTTGAATATATGCATAAATATTCCCAGGGTTGGG